>NC_141688.1:50174646-51516082 GCF_964263255.1 Lissotriton vulgaris
CTAATGTACATGGCTGGCCCAGGTTTCCACAGTAAGTTGTTCTATCGTGTCTGGTGTGTGTGCATGTTGTACATGAGTTTGTGACATGTGCATTCCCAGAGTTGTGAGCTGCATGAATGTCGAGGTGTGTGGTGTGATCATTTGGTATTGGCCAACGAGCAGTGCATTTCCGGGGTTGCCATTTTGGTAGCGCAGGTTGATGATGGACTGTTGGAAGGTGTAGGAATCATGCACACTGCCTGGGGTATTGGCTGCGACATTGGTGGGGATTCCTCTGTGGTCCAATATTGCCTGCACATTGGTGGGATACGTGCGCTTTCGGTTGAGCGTATTGTGTGCATTGTTGCCAGAGGCCACTAGTAGAACATGTGTGCAGTCAATTGCCCCCTGACACGTGCAGGAAGCCAGCTGTGGGGTAGACACCTTACTTGGTCTCCGGCTGTTCCTGCGCAGTGTGTGGGAAGTATAGATTGTGGTGTATCAAGCTGATGGTGTCATCCATGACCGTTGTGAGGGACTAGGATTGGGCTGGCAGTGTGACTCCTCTGACTCAGGCAGATATTGGTTGGAGGGTACCAGTGGTCAACAGGTGCATCACAGCCAGCAGCTTGGTCTAAGGTGGGATGTTGGTTGTCCGCTGTGTTGGTACCGTCAGCCTGTGCTCAATGGTGGTCAGGATGCAGAGGAGGGTTGTCCTTTTGAGCCTGCAGTGCACAATGACATTCTCTGTTGTTGGGTCTGTGAGGTTGGTGTGTTTTCAAAGGGTCGCTGTCTTTGTCTGCGCTGCCTCTGTTTTGGTCCGGGGGGAGGCCGGCAGCGTTCCTGGCAAGTGAGGTGTGGTCCTGGGGGTGGTGGCGGTGGGTTTTGTGACCCTCTTGGGTATCCGGCACGCATGTTCAGTCACCATGGCATCTGTTGTCCTTCAGGTGTGGCTCTGGTCTGGCCTCCCTTTTGTGTTGCAGGCTGTGGTCTGACCTTTACACCAGGTGAGAGCAGGTGTTAGTTTCCTGCTGCTAACATGCCTGATCACCTGTTTTTGGATCTTATCGCCGATCTGGCTGGTCATTGAGAATGTTGAGGAGTGGTGTTGTTGCAGGTTTTTGCTTGGTGATGCCTACTCTGCATCTAATTAGTAATAGTTGTGGGGGGCATCTGTGGCGATGTTTTTTGCGGTTGCTATCGCATGTAAACTGATGCTAAGGTCTGTTAACACCAGCTTGTGAATGGGGTGATACATTTATCGCGACTTTGGCTGCGATAAAGTGCTGTTAACTCGGCGATAGCTCCTTGAGAATATGCCCCAAAGTGTAATGCACCCATGGTGGAGACTGGCTATTACTACTCACCAAACTGTGGGCAGGTTATAACAGCTAATTAACATACAGGGCCACAGATTTCTTATCTGCACCCCTTTGAAAGTGCTCTATCAGACTCCTTATGAGAAATCCAGAAGGCTCACTGTAACTGTGTCACAGTACCTCGAAGGAGACGTTGCTGGTCTGGAAATATTGGTGGCTCTCTACATGAGGGTGAAGGTCATTCTGACTTACTTCATATTTGGAACAACCTTGGTGACCTTAAGCTCATCGATCATTGGCTGTTACATATGTCTGGATTCTGGAATGCAAAAAATCTTCTTCTGACAAGAATCATCTCTCCTAAATATTGTTGTTTGGGTTTTAACTCCTCAAGCTCCCATTACCTTGATACTACTCCTGAACTCACTTCAGTTTCAAAAACAACTCAGAAACATGCTGTTGTAGAGTCCTTTGTTCTGTTTAGCTGTGTAATTTGATTTTAATTGTGGTGCACTTTCTCACTGGGCATAGTTATCCCCTTTGGACCCCATTTCAGATATGTACTGCCTTACATGGCTGAGTAATTTGTAGTTTATGTCAGGAGCAGACTCTGCAACAACAACTGGGAGAAGACAATGTTTCAGAAACAGACTTCTGTTGCTGTTCCTTTTCTTGGCTGTGGCTAAGCCTAGAATCAAAAGGCAGGGCCCAGGTCCTTAACCCTTCTAGGACAACAAGGGTGTAAACTGCCTTGAGAAGAGATGAGTTGCACCTGGCTAAGAAATGCAAGTTGGACGGATTCAAGAAGAGATGTACAACAGAATGACACACCAGGAGTGTATGGTTGTAACCCTAGCCCAGTGGCTAGAGGAGTCTAGCCTAAACATGTCACTTGAAACCCTTTTAACTTCCTGTAGTATCTTTATTTCCTATTACTTAACACAAGATGGCCCTCATGTTCTCCATTTGACATCCTGAGGCACCTTCCTTCATAATAGATTGTTTGTAAACATTTGGGTTACTGGTTAACCCCTTCCATGCGGCCGCGATTCTGCACCTGTGCGGCAAAATCGCAAGTGGGCGGGTTTATGATGGCCCCCAGCCATCATCAGCACCATAGTGCATGATGGCTGTTGGCCGTCATCAGTATGCAAGGGGTTAAAAGGGGTGAAACAATTATGAAGCAAGAACTACAATCCTTGTCAGGTTGAAGCCATTAGCAACCCCAAATTAACCTGTGTTCAAACTGCTGGTAGCTTGGCACCGACCAGTCATGCTCACCTTAGATGGAATGTGTAAAGTATTTATACAGCACTTCAAACAGTAACAAAGCGAAAACATAACACATGAAAAATCACACTCCAATCTAGAAAAATAAAGTACATTTTAATAAATAAATCAAGAACAGAACAACAAAAATACAACCAGTGGAAGCAGAAATATGTAATTTTAAACATAAGTGAATATAGCGCTAACTGTGGATATCTGGTTGTGTAGTGAAAACAGGGCCCTGCTTACGCACATTGCTAGGTTAGCACAGGCTTATTGGAAGTTTAAACGCCATTTTACCCTTCTGCTGCGTGAATTTCTTCACATGAGAATGGCTTGTTTTCAATGTCCCTAGACTTACATCGCGACCTTAGTCTCCACAGTGAGTGCTGAAGCCTCCAAGGTTATCAAAACAATGTTAGCTGTTATCCGGGCTGATCGGCCCACGCTTAGACACAAATACATGCAGCTGCAGCTAACTGAAATTCTGACGTCTTTAATATTGCACTGCATGCATGATTCTGGCACTTGGAGAAAATCCATTTCCAGAGAGAGAGAGCTTTTGCAGATCCTGATGTGATTCATCTCTACTGACCTTGGAGGTATGGGGTTCCCCATTCAAGCCTAAGAGACCTTCTAATATTATATAAAACATAGTTCCTAGCTTGGGAGGGTGGTATATAAGGCACTATAGGACCTGTTTCCAATATCATTATAATATGATTTCTCCTTTTGTGTTTCATGGAATTGTAACAATACTGATCATATTATTTTTAATCATATGCCTACTTATGTTAGCAAAAATACTGCATCTTAGAGCACGTCTTTAAAATAAACATTTTAAACTTTTCTGTGTCTCTATTTACTCACGTTGTGGACTGGTTTGAGAATAACAAATGAAAGAGTGTTCTTAATTCCCACCATTCCTGAGAGTAACCTAAGTCACATGTTCTGGGTTGTCTAATCATTAGTACCTTTGCTATAGGGCGAAGGGCCAATGAGTCACTGATGCTAGTCGCTTAGGGGTTCTAGGTACTGAGATGAGTTTTTTGGTCCACCACAATTCACTGAGGTCCTGGGTCTCTGTGCATAGTTCTGTGTACGAGCAGAATCCCTCCAACAGTTGGCCTACAATGAGACAAAGTCACAAGTTCAGGTCAACTGCGATGGAACGCGGGTCGGATTCAGGGATCAAGTTTGGTCCGCTGAAGAAGAGTACCTTTAATCCTGGTTGCGGAGAGTTACGGAGTCCAGTATCCAGGATGATTTGTGCAGCAGCTATTCCTAGGAGCTGCAGAGCCTCGATGCGATGTCCTGTGTCAAGATGCGTTGCACACCGACTGGTTTTGCTGAAACTGCAGGGCTTGCAATGTGGAGTCTAATATTTATACCTACTGCCAACTTTGAAGCGAAGTAAGCTTCCAGAGGTTTCCACCCCCCTGAGGTGTCAAGCATCCCCTTCCTCCATGTCCTGGCCTCATCTTGTCTGGGTTCACAATAGACTAGTGAACGATCCCTATGTGAGAGGGTTCAGGCAGAGCCTTAGTGCAAGTGTGGTAAGTAACAGTACCTCCCCTCGTTAACTCAGTGGGGCCACTCTGCCAATACCTATCCTTCATTTGTCTCACTATTTAGGAGCAATACACAAAGACCAACTGCCAGCTACACCCAGTCATGTGGCCCAGGAACAGGCAGCAGGCTCCAAATGGTTAGGACAAGAAAATGCAACTTTCTAAAAGTGACATTTTCATAACTGTGATAAAAAATCTACCTTTACCATTATAGAGGGATTTTAATTTCAATTCTTTAAACACCAAACTCAAATTGTCTATCTGTTTCCAATTATAACCTACAGCTTATTAAATGTAATAAGGTACATTCAATTTTATTCTATGGAGAAATAGATCTCACAGTAGTGAAAAACGACTTTAGTAGTTTTTCACTACCAGGACACTTTAAACGTTCATGTCCTACTTTTTAAAAACACTGCACTCTTTTCCCAGGGTTGTTCAGGGCCTAACCTAGGAGTGGCTTAAATGTATTAAAAAGGAAGGTTTAGGCCTGACAAAATGTTTATTTTTCAATGGCAATTCAAAACTATAGACGCAGGCTGCAATGGCAGGCCTGAGATATAATTAAAGAGCTACTTCAGTGGATGGCTACAGGCCCACTAGTAGCATTTGATTTACATGCCCTGGGTACAAGTAGTACCAGGTCACTAGGGAATAAATGTAATAGGTACATTTGGAGTAAGTCAACTCTACCATTTTTAAGTGCAGCTGCTCAGGTCCAGCCCTAGACCAACCTCTCTTGCCCCACAGCCAGCTCCAGGGACAGTGCTGCTCCAAGATCTTTCTCTTCTGCTGCACCAGAGTCCTCCTTCTGCTGCTTTCACTGCTCTTTCACTCTATCTTCCTCCATGCCTTGATCTCTTCTTGAGCTTTTATCTGCTCTCTTTTCCTGCCCTTTTTGCTGCAGCTCCCACACAATGTTGCCCCATTTTCTCTCTCCACTTTTTTCCTTTTCTTTCAGCCTCTTCCTGAATGATTTACACTTGATTTCTCCTTCTTCTGGTCTCTTTGTTCTTTTTTCTGCCATTTTGGCCCTTTTATGCTGCTGCTCCCGCCCTTCACTCACTGCCTATTTTCCTGCTCGCCCCTCTTCCACCTTCCCCCCTCGTCCCACACCAACCCTCTCCCTCCTTTTCATCAGCCCCACCCACTGCCTCCTAGCATCCCTCCTACTTTCCAGGACATACTTAATGGTGGCTGCACAGTGGCCGGACACAGCGGACGTTTCACTGGTGTGCCAAAGGTGCACCAAATGCAGGTCCATCTGCACCCACACCGTGCCCAGTGCCAGGAACCCTGGTCCAACCACCACACTCAGCTACACCTCATCTGCCCTCCACAACCTCAACCCATGACACCGCCACAAACAATGCATCGGCGCTGCACCACATTTCACAATAGGTCCTTCCACCTGCACCCACTGTCACTTTAAGTGCCACATCACGCGTGCCCCCACGGTTCTTGGCAATACCTAGTCCACACCACACACCACTCTTATGACCCACCAACAGCTCACATACTCACATCCTCAAAACTCAGTCCCTCAGCATACATGCCACTGATCTCTGAAACCTCATTGACACTCTTGCGCTCAACATCGTCTTCCTCACTAAGACCTGGCTCAACCCCACATCAGCCCCCGATATTGCTGTTACCATATTGACAGGATACAGAAACATTTGGTATCAAGGAAGAGGAGTGAAGGGCTATTACTGTTCTAGAAAGAGCAGAAGGTCCAGTCACGACGTGCCCTAACGATAAGCATGGGCGAATTTTGCGAATCTCGCGTTTGCGAATTTTGCGGATTTGCGAACTCGCAATCCGCAAAATCCGCGAATTCTCGCGAATTTGCGGATTTATTTTTTTGTGTTTGCCACTCTCTGTCACCACTGCCACTCTCTGACTACTCATGCCACCCTCTGGCCCACCCATGCCACCCTCTGTTTCATCACAGCACCCTCTGGTTGTCCAGTTTTACATTATTGTGGCAAAGCAAAGCACACCTTCCCTGCCTCAAGTGACCTGAATAAATTTGGGGCTGATTAATGTGTCACAGAATATTTTTTTAGCTGGCACCTGCTTCCTTAGTGCTTCCTGATTAGTGATCTTTTGCACTTGCTAAGTGCTTTCATTGTTGCAAAATTAGTTACAACACCTGCCCTGCCCCAACCGACAATAATGAATTAGGGGCTGATTAATGGATTTGAACTTCCAGCCTGGCTCCTGCTTGTCTCCCTTAGCTGTAATTCAGGACCTTTGTGGCATATGTGTAACTATTCTGAGGTTCAGAGCAGGGTCACATAATAGTTGCACCTGAACACTGGAGGGGCTCCTCAGGAAGCACTACAGGAAATGGCTACTAATGATGAGCCTGAACTTTTGAACCTGGTAAGTAGTTTCAGTTTTGCTAAGATCGTATTTCTGCAATTTAGCACTTATTCGCGGGGCGCGAAGTTGTACTGGGAAGCCGCGAACTCACGCGAACAGTGCGAGCAAGCCATAAAATCCGCTGCTCGCGGATTTGCGGATTTTGCGGGAGATTCGCGAATCTCGCGGATTGCGAATTTACCGAAAATCCGCAAAATCCACGAGCGAAACGGATTTTCCGCCCATGCTTACCTAACGATATGTCTATTCAAAAAGTTATCGTGCTGTTCCTAATGAAAGAAAGGGATTGGTACAGTCAGTGATGCAGGTGAATTATGGTAGGGTAGTCAGAAGTTCACCCTGGGAATCCATTTTGTTGGATTTAATGCCCTCACACACCCTTTCAGGTGTCATGCTTCATCATTTGGGCCGGCTCCTCGTTGGGTCGGGGGTGCAATACCCAACGGGCAACACCTCAAAGAGGGGCTCTTTAGCGGAGATCTTTTTCCAACTGCCGTATGGATGAAGTGTGGGTATGGGGCCAGAACCAAGTGGTAGACGTGGATGTGTTGGGTTAAAATAAAGCTAGTGGTACCAGGAATACTGTATTCAGAAGGGCCACTGCCTTAGTTAAAAACGATTAACCTGGAGGAGAGTAGTGGAAAATAATACACTAATTTATCTAGAGTGTGGTGTATGTATGCTCGTATGGCTACCACACTGATGGGTGGAGGGGATAACAATATTATATTACCCTTCTTCAAGTTGTGATTGTCAGTACCTAGCGTTATCCACCCGGTTCCAGCGGCGACGCATATCGCTAAACTTATATTCACTTCCAGCGACCACATTAAATACAGCCAAACCACCGTACTCATATGAACCGACCACTCCATCATCCACTTCAGCCTCACAGCCTCTTAACCCTCTTCCCGGTGAACCCCAAAACTGTTCTATGCAGCTGGAACAAGGCCTTAGAAAGCCTCACCCTCAATTCACCCAAACACCTCAGCAAAGTGACCTAGGATGTCAGAAGCTTTAACATCAGAAAATGGGACTACGTCAACATCATTGCCCCCATCAAAAACAAGAAACACATAATATCTACCAAATAAGCCAGCTGTTTATACCAATGACCTCAGACAGCCAAGCACCACTGCAAACACTTCAACATCCAACTCAAGCCAGAAGATTTCTTCAACGACCGCACCTTCACAACTATCAACTTCCCGAGGCTTACCTCTTGAAATCACCTCACCACTCAGGGCATCCCCATCATGAAATCCATACATTTAGGTGTCCCATCTGACCCATGCACCCACCACTTCATCAATCTAGGAGCATTCAAGATCATCCACGGACTGACCATCTTGCTCTTCACCTCACTAGATCCAGCCACCTTCCCTTGAAGGTTGGAAGCAGGCATAAGTCTAACCCCTGTTGAAGAAACCTTCAGCGGACCCAAAACAACTCAGTAACTACGGACCCATCTGTCTGTTCCCTTTCTCAGCTAAAGTCATCAAGAAAGTGATCAACCAACAACTCACAATCAACCTGGAACACAGAGACCTCCTGGACAACTCCCAACACGGATTCTGTTTCAACCACAGCACTCAGACAGCTCTGGTCCAATTCACTGATGATCTCCGAGCCCTCCTCAGCAAAGAGGAGACTGCTGCCTTTATCCCCCTTCATCTCTGAGTGCCTTTGACACCATTTCTCACCACACACTAATTTCCAGACCCCACAATATAGGCATCAAAGGAACCGCCCTCTGATAGATTGCCTCATTCCTCTCCGACATCTCACAACAAATACACCTCCCACCCTTCACCTCCAAACTCCAACCAATCATCTGCGGAGTCCCACAAGGCTCATCGCTCAGCCCCACCCTTTTCAATATCTACATGATAATGACCACCCTGGACAACATAGTCAATTCCCACAGGCTCAACATTATAGCCTATGCTGACAATGTGCAACTCATCCTGTCCCTCTCTGAAAACCCCATCACCGCCAGACCCAACTTCCACCAATCCATGAGAGACGACTGCCTCAAGCTTAACTGGAAAAAGGCAGAGTTTCTGATATTCAGCAGCAACAACTCCCCCAGGATTCCTCCTGGTGATCCACAGTGCTAGGCCCCACTCCAACACCAGCTGAGCACACCAGAAACCTCAGCATCATTGTGGACAGCAAACTCACCAGGAGATCCTAAGTCAATGCTGTGTCATCCTCCTGCATCCGCATCCTGCACTTGATACATGAGATTTTCAAGTGGCTTCACCTAAACACAAGACGCACCATCACCAGTTTACTGGACTATGGAAATACCCTCTACGTGGGAATAGAGGGTTACCTCATTGAAAGACTACAGACCATCCAGAATGCTGCAGTTAATCTCCCTCGATACACCCACACCTCCCCCAACCTCAGGAAACTCCACTGGCTAAAGGTCCAGAAAAGATGCCAGTTCAAGCTCTCATTCATGCATTCAAGGCTGTGCATCACTCTGGACCCGACTACATCAACCACCGTCTGAGATTCCATATACCCTCCAGACTCTTTAGCTCCACCTACCTCACACTGGCCCATACCCCCACATACGATGAAGCATATCAGGAGGACGTTCCTTCTCTTACCTCATAGCCAGAACAACCTCTTCCTGCATCTCTTGGCCTCCCCTACTCTTCAGTAGTTCCAAAGGTAGTTGAAAACCTGGCTATTCAACTGAGATCCTGCACCCTGCAAAGGCCTGGATACCCTCATGGCAGAGAAGTTCACTCTCTACAAGTTGACAGATTGATTGATTGATTGAGTGATTGATCCATTGAAGAGAGAGCACAAGCACTTTAGCACTGTGTAGCAGTGGTAAAGTGTGCAGAGTCCTAAAAGCCAACAAAAATGGTGTCAGAAAACTGGAGTGTGAAGGCAAAACGTGTGGGATTACCCCGCAGAAAGGGTCTGGTCCAATACTGTTGTACTGATGTTACAATTTTTTTAACCTATTGCTCTACGTTATGACTTATGATGCCCAGGCTATTGCATTCACAAGTTTCATTGCTGCCCTTACCTCATACCAGACAGCACATATTCTAAGTAGGTGACTAATTTTACAGTGGGTATATAATACCAGACAGCCCATGTTCCAGGTAGGTGACTCACTTTACAGTGGGTGCCACCAGATCCCTCAGTGTCCCTGACACCAGAAAAACTTAAACATAATATGAAAACTTTAAAGTACTGACTCTGATTTGTTTTCAGCACTACTTGGTGACAACTGTGGTGTTAGCTCATTTCTTAGCATTAGGTGCACTCCGAAATGTCACTAGTATGGCCATTGTCACCCGATGTATTTCTGTACAGAACCTAATTGGATGGCAGACGGACCTGAGTCTGCCCGATTTCCT
This sequence comes from Lissotriton vulgaris, assembly GCF_964263255.1. NCBI lineage: Eukaryota > Metazoa > Chordata > Amphibia > Caudata > Salamandridae > Lissotriton > Lissotriton vulgaris. The sequence continues at coordinate 50,184,562 of NC_141688.1, forward strand.
AGCTGGAATGGGACCGCCTGACTGCCATGCAGCGGTTCTGCACCCCTGATCATGATGCGACAGCCACCGCGGTGGTCGTATCTGGCATTTAAATGCATATAAAATGCCATATTGTGCATTTCCATGCACAAGGTGGCAGGCACCGGGCAGTGCCTGCCACCTTGTGCATGGACAAAACCCCCCAAGTGCATCTCCCACATCCCCCCGTCCCCACATCACCGCACCCCCACACCCCCACATCCCCACACCCCAACACCCCCGGGGGCCCGCTACGAGACCCCAAAGCAAGTCGAAGCCAGCCTTTCAATGGCTACGCAAACAAATGATGGATGGAATGCTGAATGAATCATACATTCACCCCAGTCAAGGGATCTGCATTAAATCCATCCAACTGGCTTGGCAGTTCGGGCTGGACTGTTCCCATGAGACACAGGGTCAAGACTGATTTGCATATGGCCAGGTCTTAACTGGGGTGGCATGGTGAGCAAAAGAATGATGGATTTAACCCAGATCTCTTGACTGGGGGTGAATATTTTGATTTGTTCTGCATTCCGTCCATCAATTGTGTATCATTTGCTTCCTCGCCCTAACTGCGCCAGGTATGCCCAGGCGTGGGTCCTGGGCTCACTGTGCCACTGGAGTCAAGCTATCCTGGCTGAAGAGGGGTGAAACACCGAAACCCGTCATAGGATGCTTGTTTCCGGTCCAGGGAGGACCTGACTTGGCAGTTCGGGCTGGACTGTTCCCATGAGGCACAGGGTCAAGACATATATGCATATGGCCAGGTATAAACTCGGGTGGCATGGTGAGCAAAAGAATTATGGATTTAACCTAGAGCTCTTGACTGGGGATGAATGATTTGATTTGTTCTGTATTCCGTCCATCAATTGTGTCTCTGTTGCTTTCTTGTCCACAGTGTGCCAGGTATGCCCAGACGTGGGTCCTGGGCTCACTGTACTGGAATCAAGCTATCCTGGCTGAAGAGGGGTGAAACCATGAAACCGGTCCTAGGATGCCTGTTTGCGGTCCAGGGAGGACCCGGCTTGGCAGTTCGGGCTGGACTGTTTCCATGAGGCACAGTGTCAAGACTTATTTGCATATGGCCAGGTCTAATCTAGGGTGGTATAATGAGCAAAAGAATGATGGATTTAACCCAGATCTCTTGAATGGGGATGAATGTTTTGATTTGTTCTGCATTCTGTCCATCAATTGTGTGTGTTTTGCTTTCTCGCCCTAAGTGCGCCAGGTATGCCCAGACGTGGGTCCTGGGCTTACTGTGCCACTGGAGTCAAGCTATCCTGGCTGAAGAGGGGTGAAACACCGAAAGCCGTCATAGGATGCTTGTTTCCGGTCCATGGAGGACCTGGCTTGGCAGTTTGGGCTGGACTGTCCCCATGAGGCACAGGGTCAACACTGGTTTGCATTTGGCCACGTCTAAACTGGGGAAGCATGGTGAGGAAATGAATGATGGATTCAACCCAGATTTCTTGACTGGGGTGTATGTTTTGATTTGTTCTGCATTCCGTCCATCTTTTGTGTGTCTTTTGCTTTCTAGCCTTTCCGTGGCAGCATTACCAGCCTTTCATGGAAAGGCCTTCAATTCCACACATCATAATATGGATGGCGGTGCCTGCTAGGCACCGCCACCATATGGGCCCCAGTTCCGCCGGGCCGGCATTACTAACAATTGCCGAATGGTGGAAAAACTGTGGACGGACTTTCCTTCCACGGCGATACCCACCTCCATCGTAATATGGCGGTGGGTAATTCAGGTTTAGATGGCGTGAAGGTCGCCACCACCGGCACAACGGTGGCAATCATTATGCCACCGTAATCACCCCATTAGTTCTGAGTGAAAGGAAATGGTCTTCAGTTAATGCTAACATTTGTCATAGAATGCATTGGTTATAACCTTGCATCTAAGTCTATAACACTGTTCAGGCTCAGATCTAAGCGCACAAAGTAGAAGGGTAGTCTAGTGTTCTATGCAGGCATCAAACAACTCAAAGTCTTGTCTGCAATTATAAACCCACAATTGTGTTCAAGGGGATCCCCCGACAACTGGCATTTATGTTTTGCCCTACTAGCAACAGTCCGTGCACCAAATAGATACCAAAAAACCCCACATATGTAATATAACAGGACAGGTACAGGCAAAAGCACGACAATCTGAGCACAGACAGGCTCTACCAGCTGGTTGGCCTGCCCACGGTCTCGGAGCCCAAGGTTTGGTGGACTCAGGCCAAAGGTCAAAGCATTCCAAGTCTTGCTCATCACGTGCCGCAGCTGACATCAGCAATGGCAGGTTGCTTCTGAATGGTTCAGTAGAGGGATTCTGAAGAACAGCCAGACTGCATTTGACCATACCTGGTGATGTGAAACAAGACTCAGTAATGATTAATGATTGTTGTGATACTTCCAGTCTGCCCAAACCCATTTGCCGCCTATTACTCAAATAGTCTTTGCTTTTGTCAATCCCTTTTGTACCTGTGTTTTTTTTCTCAAAACTTTTATCGGATATTCTCATCACAACAAGAAGTAGTCCCTGCACAATGGAATGATTACTTTACCTGTGCCCGGATCTCCTATATTGGTATTTAAATCCCTTTTGTAGCAGATAAAGCTCTGTGAGAATCTTAGCCTTGCCCAAGAAGTCTTGATGGGTGTAACATGCTTTGTTATAAAATAACTGTTGGAAAGTGGGTTATTGGTAGGGGCGAATTTAGGTCTGCCAATGGCAATAAGGCCACTAACACATGATAGGACTCAGCATAGGTCTTAGAAAATGATTCATTTGCTCAACCCTTGGTAACGTGGCTGCGAGCAGACAGGCTTAACTGCAAAGACAGGTATGTAAAGCATTCAAAATTACAATTTCAGTAAATAATTAAGACACAACACAAAAATAAAAATCCAACACCAATTTATAAAAATAGGTAATATTTTTATCTTCTAAATGACACCAAAACGAAAATAATCCACTGTAGGGAACCAGAGATATGAATTTTTAAAGATTAGTCACTTTCTAGTGCTTAGAAACCAACAGTGCCCCTTTAAGTCATTTCGTTTTCTCTGTCAGGGACTCACCTTTATAAATTGTTCTGAAGAATTTTCTCACCACTGTAGTAGGCCGCCTTCTTCAGCAAGCGGGGTCCAGTTAGAACACCTTCCTGGCATTCTGCTTGCGGGTCCCAAAGTATCCAACACACAATCCAAGGTTCTGGAATCTCCAAGAGGGTCCTTGAAAGTGTGAAACTTCAATTCCGCAATCTACTTGAACAAATCCTTACAAATCCACTGAGACTCCAGCCTTTGAATTCTTTGTGGGGCTGTCCAGGTGAGCTCTGTTAACCTGTAGCTTTCAGGGAGTTTAACTCTTGAGTCCTTAGGCAGCAGGTAATCCACAGGTATGCAGTTTTACTTGTTGCAGTCCTCAGAGGTCAGGCCTTAGAGTTCCTTGCACAGCAACATCTTTTTCAGCAGGGCACTTCTTGCTTCAGTAAGTTTCAAGCAGCAAATCTGGAGGGCTCTGCCCCTCTCAGATACTTATTCAAAGTTTTCTGGGTAAAGCACCGGGTCACTGCTGACCAATGAGAGCAGGGCAACTCCTCATAGTTATGACGACATCCTGTAGAGTGTGGCATTAGTTTTTCCCAGAGTTCATCATTCTTCTAAATCCATAATGGCTGATTTTCCAGCAAGGAGGTAAGAGCTGGCTAAACACACCCCCTGGGAGGGCTTATTTCCATGGACTCTCCCCCTACCATCTGCACATACCTTCCTTAAGCCTAGCCCTGATGCTGGGTCAAGACTGTCAGAGTGGACTGAAAGCCAGGCCTCACCTCTGCCTTTGAAGAGCATAGTTTACGACACCACCTCCTGTCCTGATTCCTATAGACCAGCACACTGCCCTCCCAGCAGCCTGGCTAATCCACTTAACTCTGACCAATCAGGGCAGACCACTGAAAGGCTGAATTTGGACTTACAAACAAGAAAGTCTCATAACTTCTTGTATGTACACTTTAGGAGAAATTCAACAATATCATATTTTGGGATTTACTACTACCATTCTGGGAAGTCTTTGAATGGTCCGGCTAGTCCTCTCCTATCAATATTTATTAATCAATCACTTCCTACCATTTTAACCTATGTCCCATGGGGTTTGCAATGGGGAAAATGACTTGGGCCACTGTTCAAGAACCAGGGCTTATAAAACCATATTTAATAAGTATTTCTCAAATTTCTACAGGACCCCCACCCCCTGTGCAACTAGGGGAGACTTCAGGGGTTCTGAATCTGCAGAAATCATGCAGATTATCCTTACCCAATTCTTCTAGCATCAAAGTCGAATTTGAGCAGCTCTTTAACACAATATGGGGAGTCACATGTAAATTTTCACTTTACCCAGGCATTTAAAAACTCATTTTATAAGGGCGCTCCTTATAGATAACTGACCCCCCACCCCTGGGATACCTAGGGGTGGCCCTGGGGGTCCCTAATATGCATAAACATGGTAGGTTGCTCATTATTAAGGGCCCCTACCCCCAAAGTTGTGTTTGAGCACAATTTAAGGTTTAAAAGCTGTCCTGGCCAAAAGGGACGCATTTAAACTGACCTCAGGCTTCAACACTGCACACATGCTAGTGCAGAAAATCTGCTGGCTTCTGAACTGCCCTGCCCCGGGATACTGGAGACTTCTAGGTAGTTTCAATTCCCTGCCCTATTACATACGAGGGGCTTATGGGGTAGGTCATGCCAATTACAGGGGTACCCCACCATACCATAGTGTACCCTAGTGTATGTTGGGTGTCTTAACTGTATTCTAATGGGTTCCTTTTAGCTTGGCACTGGCACTGGGCCTGGTTAAACAGAGCCCAGGGTCAGTCAGAGTCAGTTACCACCAGTTCCAGTCAGCAAAAAGTTGCGGTTGCCCAGGGCACAGGATGACTTTGCAACAATAACATCATTTGCCCTATCAATGAATGGTACCTCCTCGGCCAATTTATAGAGCTATTGCTATCAGCTTGGCCGTCTAACCCTTTAGGAAACAGGAGTTTGTGGCTTCCAGGAAGTCCTCCATGCTATGCTGTTCACTGAGCTTGGACAAAGGGCAACATGATAAAGTAACTCAGTATTTGCATCCAATGGAGGGGGCCTCCTGGGTCCATCAAAATGGCAAGTTTAATAATCCAACGTAGCACTCAGCAGCCCTATACGAGGTATCTAATGTCCACAAATAAACCAGCTCTTTTTAGTGGTATATAGGTTACCTAAAGAGATATTGTGATCCCTTGCTCCAATTACCCTTTCCTATGGACACGTGTTTTACTGTCTCTATAATGTTTTTTTTAATCATTAGGTTAGTCATTTGTCTAACTTGCGTCACAGATTTCCTAAGCAGGCATGCTGCTTCCCCTTTTGTTACTTTGGGACAGATGTATGAAACTTAGGGCCCCATTAGGATGACGAGCGGACATTGTCCGCCCGCCACCCTATCGTAGAACGGGACCGCCCGCCATAAGGGCGGGGGTCCAGTGGGGGGAATTAGGATGTGCCCGCCACAGTGGCGGGCACATCCTGTAGTTTTTGCATTGTGGCGGGCGGTGCACTCTGCACCGCCCGCCACAATGTAAAAAAAATGCTGTTTTGCATTTGCATATGCAAAGCGGCAGGCACCGCGCTGTGCCTGCCGCTTTGCATATGCAAATGTGGGGGGGTACCATAGGTACCCCCCATGTGCCCCCCAGACAGTGACGCCAACCTGGGGGCCCTGCAGGGGGCCCCCGCAGCAATCCCCGCATGCCTTTCCGTGGCGGCATTGCCGCCGCGGAAAGGCCTCTGCTTTTTGCTATTGTAATATGGCTGGCGGTGTCCATTGGACACCGCCACCATATTATTCTATTACCGCCGCGGTCGCAAGCCGACCGCGGGGGTAAAGTGGCAGACGGTCTTTCCGTCCGCCGCTGTCCCCTCCGCCATCCAAGTCAGGCGGAGGGGAACACGAGAGTGGTTGTCGGGTGGATTGCCTCGCCTGGGTGGCGGTGGCCACCGCCACCCTGGCGGAGGCAATCCGCCCGATATCGTAATGGGGCCCTTAGTGTTTGCGATGATCAATTTGCACATTTTTGCAAATTCACTATTTGGTAATAGCAGACTCTAATGTACGAAAGTGTGTTTTATACTTTCTGCGATTCATGGTGGGTTGCAAATAGACCTACCTCATTAATATTAATGAGGTAGGTCTGAGTTTATGACCCATTGGGAATTGGAAAAATCACAGGGATGGTGGCCTACTGGGGTCAGCAGAGCATCAATCTTTCTTTTTTTTTAATGGAGCCCATTTTCCTTAAAGGAGAACATCATGCGTAAAAATAAAAACATTTTTTGTTTCTGTTTTTTAAGAGTAGGCCGGGGTCCGTGGGACCACTACCTGCTCTTAAAAAATATATATTTTTTTATATTCTCAAAAGGGAATAAGTCCTACTGGGTCCCTTCCCTTTTGCAAATGGCGTATCACCAACTTTGGGTTAGTGGGAAAACGCAAATGTTTTGAGACTGCATTTGTACATACCAATGCGGATCGGTATTAAAATGGATGCCCTAAACACGCCCCTTCCGAATATCGATTCGCAATCCCATATTATGATTTGGTAATTGGCTACCTAATTGTACTATGGGCTTTGTAATTGGAAAATTCCTTTTTGAGTTTGCAAATAGTCCGATCCAACAAAGCAGGCCTTTTACAAACACCAAAACAATACGTACATGTGCCCATATATTTCCATTGTAAAAGGGCAAAAACACAAGAAAAAAATGCCACACAACAAAATGCTGCAGTATTTTATTGAATAATGTATAGAGATCAATATAAAGTATAGCTCAGACTTCAAAAAGATATTTATTGTGCGTACATAATCACTGTGTCATACACGATCTGACTGTATGGCAGGAATGCTCGACACATCAAACCTCGGAGAGTGAAGAGGAACAAGCATTTGCAATGCAATAGGTCTCGCATTATGAAAGTTTGAGCTATTGGTCTTGCAAATGACAATTTTTTTATTTATGTGTTGGTTTTGAAAGTAGCTAAATTAATAGCTTTGTCATTTACAATGCCAATCGTTATAACTTTCGCAAATGTGACACCTATAGCATTTGTAATGCACCATGTTTTGTATTTACGTGACTTAGATGTATTGACATTACAAATAACCACAGCTTTTAATTTTTTTAAATAATTAATACTTAAATAAAAGTGATTGTAATTTATAATGGCAATAGCTTAAACTTTTGTAAATAACGTTTGTGAAGATTATGTTTAGTGTATTTTATTGTGACGAAAATCCAAGAACATAAGTGAAATATTAACATCTTTTTGTCACATTTGTATTAAAGCTTGAAACATTGAGAGAACATATTTGACCCAGTTGTTGTTGAATTGTTGCACAGATTGATGCTGTGATGGTGCAGAGTGATGTTGTGGTGGTGATGAGTGATGCTGTGGCGTTCAGTGATGCTGTGGTAGCGCATAGTGATGTTGTAGTGCCCCTGAGTGATGCTGTGGTGCCCCTGAGTGATGCTGTGGTCGCCCTGAGTGATGCTGTGGAGGTGCTGAGTGGTGTTGTGGTGGTGCTGAGTGGTGCTGTGGTGGTGCTGAGTGGTGCTGTGGTGGTGCTGAGTGATAATGTGGTGGTGCTGAGTGATAATGTGGTGGTGCTGAGTGGTGCTGTGGTGGTGCTGAGTGATGCTGTGGTGGTGCTGAGCGATGCTGTGGTGGTGCTGAGTGATGCTGTGGTGGTGCTGAGTGATGCTGTGGTGATGCTGAGTAATGCTGTGGTGGTGCTGTGGTGGGGCTGAGTGATGCTGTGGTGGTGCTGAGTGATGCTGTGGTGGTGCTGGGTGATACTGAGTGGTGCTGTGGTGGTGCTGAGTGGTGGTGTGGTGGTGCTGAGTGATGGTGTGGTGGTGCTGTGTGGTGGTGTGGTGGTGCTGAGTGATGGTGTGGTGGTGCTGAGTGGTGCTGTGGTGGTGCTGAGTGGTGGTGTGGTGGTGCTGAGTGATGCTGTGGTGGTGCTAGGGTGGTGCTGAGGGATAATGTGGTGTTGCGGGAGTGATAATGTGGTGGTGCTGAGTGGTGCTGTGGTGGTGCTGAGTGGTGGTGTGGTGGTGCTGAGTGATGGTGTGGTGGTGCTGCGTGGTGGTGTGGTGGTGCTGAGTGATGGTGTGGTGGTGCTGAGTGATGCTGTGGTGGTGCTGGGGTGGTTCTGAGGGATAATGTGGTGTTGCTGAGTGATAATGTGGTGGTGCTGAGTGGTGCTGTGGTGGTGCTGAGTGGTGATGTGGTGGTGCTAACTGGTGCTGTGGTGGTGCTGAGTGATAATGTGGTGGTGTTGAGTGATAATGTGGTGGTGCTGAGTGATACTGGGGTGGTGCTGAGTGATACTGGGGTGGTACTGAGTGATGAGGGTGAGGGTGTGTGGGGTGTGAGGGCTGAGGGTGAGTGAGGGTTGTGAGGGCGAGTGATGCTGTGGCGTTCAGTGATGCTGTGGTAGCGCATAGTGATGTTGTAGTGCCCCTGAGTGATGCTGTGGTGCCCCTGAGTGATGCTGTGGTCGCCCTGAGTGATGCTGTGGAGGTGCTGAGTGGTGTTGTGGTGGTGCTGAGTGGTGCTGTGGTGGTGCTGAGTGGTGCTGTGGTGGTGCTGAGTGATAATGTGGTGGTGCTGAGTGATAATGTGGTGGTGCTGAGTGGTGCTGTGGTGGTGCTGAGTGATGCTGTGGTGGTGCTGAGCGATGCTGTGGTGGTGCTGAGTGATGCTGTGGTGGTGCTGAGTGATGCTGTGGTGATGCTGAGTAATGCTGTGGTGGTGCTGTGGTGGGGCTGAGTGATGCTGTGGTGGTGCTGAGTGATGCTGTGGTTGTGCTGAGTGGTGCCATGGTTGTGCTGAGTGGTGCCATGGTTGTGCTGAGTGGTGCCGTGGTTGTGCTGAGTGGTGCCGTGGTGGTGCTGAGTGGTGCCGTTGTGGTGCTGAGTGGTGCTGAGTGATGCTGTGGTGGTACTGAGTGATGCTGTTGTGGTGCTGAGTGGTGCTGTGGTGGTGCTGAGTGGTGCTGTGGTGGTGCTGAGTGATGCTGTGGTGGTGCTGGGTGATACTGAGTGGTGCTGTGGTGGTGCTGAGTGGTGGTGTGGTGGTGCTGAGTGATGGTGTGGTGGTGCTGTGTGGTGGTGTGGTGGTGCTGAGTGATGGTGTGGTGGTGCTGAGTGGTGCTGTGGTGGTGCTGAGTGGTGGTGTGGTGGTGCTGAGTGATGCTGTGGTGGTGCTAGGGTGGTGCTGAGGGATAATGTGGTGTTGCGGGAGTGATAATGTGGTGGTGCTGAGTGGTGCTGTGGTGGTGCTGAGTGGTGGTGTGGTGGTGCTGAGTGATGGTGTGGTGGTGCTGCGTGGTGGTGTGGTGGTGCTGAGTGATGGTGTGGTGGTGCTGAGTGATGCTGTGGTGGTGCTGGGGTGGTTCTGAGGGATAATGTGGTGTTGCTGAGTGATAATGTGGTGGTGCTGAGTGGTGCTGTGGTGGTGCTGAGTGGTGATGTGGTGGTGCTAACTGGTGCTGTGGTGGTGCTGAGTGATAATGTGGTGGTGTTGAGTGATAATGTGGTGGTGCTGAGTGATACTGGGGTGGTGCTGAGTGATACTGGGGTGGTACTGAGTGATGAGGGTGAGGGTGTGTGGGGTGTGAGGGCTGAGGGTGAGTGAGGGTTGTGAGGGCGAGTGAGGGTGAGGGGTGTGAGGGTGTGTGAGGGTGAGGGTGTGTGAGAGGGTGTGAGGGAGGGTGAGGGGGGGTGTGAGGGTGAGGGGTGTGAGGGGGTGGGGGAGTGTGGGGGTGTGAGGGTGTGGGGGTGTGAGGGTGAGGGGGTGTGAAGGAGGGGGAGGGGGTGTGAGGGAGGGTGAGGGGATGTGAGGGTGAGGGGATGTGAGGGTGAGGGGTTGTGAGGATGAGGGGGGTGAGAGGGTGTGTGAGGGTGTGTGAGGGTAAGAGGGTGTGTGAGGGTGAGAGGGTAAATGAGGGTGAGAGGGTGGGTGAGGGTGAGTAGGTGAGAGGGGTGTGAGGGTGAGTGAGGGTAAGGGGGGTGAGGGGATGTCAGGGCGAGGAGGTGTGAGGGGGTGTGAGGGTGAAGATGAGGGGGTGAGAGGGTGTGTGAGGGTGAGAGAGTGTATGAGGGTGAGAGAGTGTGTGAGGGTGAGAGTTTGTATGAGGGTGAGTGGGTGTGTGAGGGTGAAAGGGTAAGTGAGGGTGAGAGGGTGGGTGAGGGGTGAGAGGTTGTGTGAGGGTGAGTGAGTGTGTGAGGGGTGAGAGGTTGTGTGAGGGTGAGAGGGGGTGTGAGGGTGAGAGGGAAAGAGGGTGTATGAGGGTGAGAGGGTGTGTGAGGGTGAGAGGGTAAGTGAGGGTGAGAGGGAGGGTGAGGGGTGAGAGGTTGTGTGAAGGTGAGTGGGTTTGTGAGGGGTGAGAGGTTGTGTGAGGGTGAGAGGGGGTGTGAGAGTGAGAGGGGGTGTGAGGGGTGAGAGGTTGTGTGAGGGTGAGAGGGTGTGTGAGAGTGAGAGGGTAAGAGGGTGTATGAGGGTGAGAGGGTGTGTGAGGGTGAGAGAGTAAGTGAGGGTGAGAGGGTGGCTGAGGGGTGAGAGGTTGTGTGAAGGTAAGTGGGTTTGTGAGGGGTGAGAGGTTGTGTGAGGGTGAGAGGGGGTGTGAGGGTGAGAGGGGGTGTGAGGGTGAGAGGGGGTGAGAGTGTGTGAGGGTGAGAGAGGGTGAGGGGGTGTGGGGGTGAGCGTAAGGGTGAGGGGGTGTGAGGGTAAGGGTGAGGGGGTGTGAGGGTGAGGGGGTGTGAGGGTAAGGGAGTGTGTGAGGGGGTGTGAGGGTGAGGGTTTTATGTGGGACTTTGTCAGTTACAAATGGAGGTTTTGCAGAGTGTGCACATTTTCGTGCACTAAACCATGCCAAGGTGTGGAGGCGCAGGCGTGCACAGGATAGAGTCATGAAAGCGGGCCGTGTAAACACCCACAATGTGCATGAACATTTTCAATTTCTTTCCCTCGGTTTCACATATTTTTAAATGTATGCTGGGCTGATCCAGGTGTAAAAAGTGCTGAACGGCGAAAAGCTCGTGTGAAATCCCTGCGTTTTTTAGAAAGTTATGGAGTGGAAGGAAATATTGACTTTGGATGGTAATGAGGAAGGAAAAAAGCGTTGTTTTATATGTAACCTACGCGCACACCTACACATTTGAAGGATACGGTCTGGCACTCAATAAATATTGTTACTTTCCATTTTTGGAGGTGTTAGTCTATTAAATCGAGATTTAAGACTTTTTATTTGGATAGGGCCCTGTGGCCATATTTTATATCAATTTTCCTTTTCAACGTACGTTCATTCAAGCAGGAAAAAACGACCACCAAGAGAGGGTAGGTTATTTATTAATTATGTATTTATTTATTTATGGCTCTTGTGTCACAGAAGCCTTAAATCCCCAGCAACGAAACCAATGAATGGATGGGGAGGAGTTTTAACATTAATCCTCCCCTGAGCAGGTGCTCTGCACCCCAGTGGATAGAGTTTCCAATCGGTGGAAGACTTCAGTTTGCAGAACGCAACTTTTCATAATACCCAGTTCATGCAAGTGCCTAAAGGTTTGCAGTGTTAATAATACAGCACCTCTCAACATCGTCCATTTAACACAAGCTCCTAGTGGCCGTTCAGGTTGCAGTGTCAATAACTCGGCGCTTCTCACAGCACCCAGCTCAAGCAAGCGCCTAGAGGTCCTTCAGCTTGTTTTGCTGATAACTCTGCATATGGAATGGCCTCTAGGCGCTTGTATGAACAAGGTTCTGGTGAGACGTGCTGATGTATTAGCACCACAGTCTTGTGGTACTGTAGGTGCGTGTGTGATGCTGAGAAGTAATTATTAGCGCTGCATAGTGAATGGCCTTTAGGCGCCTGTATGAACAGGGTGCTGGTGAGAAGGGCTGATTTATTATCAGTGCAGTCTCAACCCGCCGTAGGCATTAGTATGGTGTGCGTATGAAGTACCGAATTATTAGGACTGCGTATTGTAAGGCCTCTTAGCGCTCGTGTGAAACACGAGCTACGAGAGGCACCAATTAATTAGACCTCAAACTGAATGTCCGCTACGGGCAGGGGTAAAAAGTGTGTAGGTGATAGGTAGAGACGTGTTTACCAGGCAGAAGCACTGAATGATAGGGAATCTGAAAGGCCGCTAGGAACATGTAAAAAAATCGGTTGTGGTGACGAGACGTGCTCACTTACCAGCAATGCAAACAGAATGAACTCTAGGCGCTTGTTTGAACTGGGCGCTGTGCGATATATCAGATTGTTACCAAGATAATTTGAACGTGCTTCCTAGATCACACAAGGATGACAGGCTGAGGGAACACAACAGTAGCCAAGCCTGTGGCCATGGGGCCACACACGTCCCTGCACTGGGGCAGCAAGTAGTCCGGTCATCTGACCGACCCAAAGGAATGTGCCTGTGGAGCAGAGGTCTTCATCTGTGAGCTGGAGGGGTAACGAAGGGGGGTGAGGCTGTGGAAAAGAGGAGGGGCAGGCGGGTGGTAGGGTTGGGGTTTCTAATGGCACGGCTTTCGCAGTCACTTAACACCTCTCTCTAAACAATGAAGTGAGGCAGGGGAGCCCAGGTACAAAAGCCTTCAAGGCAGCGCTGGGAGGGGGGCTGGGCACGAAGGAAGGAGAAATGCGAGTCAGGGCCTGGCGGCCGGCCGTGAAGTGCAGTGGGCGGGGAAGCAGATACCTTTGAAGCTCTCGGAGGCAGGAGCAAATGGTAAGGGGAGAAGAAATGCTACTGGAAGGCTCAGGCAAGCTCGTGCACGTGGACGTGCACTTCTAGAAATCCTCTGGTTTAGCTTTTTGGTTTCACCCCCATAGGTCTCTCTACGAGACCTAAAAAGGAGTACTTGGGAGAACTTGGAAATCCAGTTGCTGCGCAACAGTACCACTGCCGTGGGATGCAAGCGTTTGAGGCAGTGCCCACAAGACCACTGTTCAGGTGTCTCCATCCGCCCCAGATGTGGAATAAAGACCTTCTCATGCACATGAAAAATACACGCACATTTTTATTCCAGAGGTTTTTTCACATAGTACCATCATAGGCCAACCCATTTTGCTGCTCTTGAAGGATATTGTCAAAATATCTATCATCACCTACACCTACTGCCAACCAGGAGTGGCCCATTAAGGTAACAGAGTTGGTGCCGGTTTGGGGCAGGGCTTTGACCGACAACCACAAGGGGAAATTGACTAACTAAAATACATTTCCATCATTGTCGTCTTTTGAAATCCCCCACCCGGCTCCACTGCTCTTATCTGCACGGGCAGCAACTGCTGCCAACGGTACACAGTCAAAATATCAAGTAGGAAATATCGACCTACCTTAATATCGAGTCTGAAATATCGAAGGAGCATAATATCGAAGTCAAGAATATCGTAGGACAGAATATCGACCCAAGATAAGTAATATCTAAATTCATAATATCGATGTAAGTAATATCGAAGTTAGTAATATCGATAGCATATATATCGATGTTACTAATTTCGATGACACTAATATCGATATTTGTATTATTTTATAGTTTTTTATTAAGTATGTGTTATATGTTTAACTTAAGTATTTAAATAATTACTATTATATGTGTATTAATTTTATATAATAATAAAATAATTTATAAGAAAATTGTATGTTTTAGTACCGGAGCGGGTTGTGGGTTTATAGGGGAATAGGGTGGGAAGTAATTTAATTATGGTAAATTGATTAATAATTAGTACGATTTATTAATAAATTATAATTAATTGGTAATTATTTGAAAATAATCGGAAAATAATTTTAATTAATTTATTAATTGATATATATGTTCTGTAGCGGGTTGTGGGTTTATAGAGGAATAGGGCGGGAAGTAATTTAATTATGGTAAGTTGATTAATAATTAGTAGGATTAATTAATTAATTATAATTAATTGCTAATTATTATTGATTAATTGGAAAAAAAATTGATTAATTGATATATATTTTCTGTAGCGGGATGTGGGTTTATAGGGGAATTAGTAGGAATTATAAAATACATTTAATTATTTGGTAATTAATTTTAATTAATAGTTAATTATTTTTAATTATTTGCTAATTATTTTTCATTAATTCATAAATGGATAAATGTGTTATGTTGTGGGTAGTGGTTTTATAGGAAAATATGGTTCGAAGTAAAGTAAATTTAATTAATTAATAATGTATTAAAACTAATTGTATTGTTAATAATATAATTGTTAATTAATTATTAATTGGTAATAAAATATTATTAAATGGTATTATTTTAAATTTATTTTAGGTAAAATATATTTTGCTAAGCATGGGTTTTATAATTAAGTATAGGTATTGTATATGGTTTATATTTATTTAATAGTTTATTTTTTTATAATATAAAAAATCGTTTATTTATAAGTATGTTATATTAACACTTATACTATCCAACACTTTCCCTACTGTTGCACTCTCTGGAGTTGGAATAGTATTTTTTACCCCTACGCTATCCAACGCTTTCCCTACTGTTGCACTCTCTGGAGTGGGAATAGTAATATTTACCCCTACGCTATCCAATGCTTTCCCTACTGTTGCACTTTCTGGAGTGGGAATAGTAATTTTTACCCCTCCGCTATCCAACGCCTTCCCTACTGATGCACTCTCTGGAGTGGGAATAGTAATTTTTACCCCTACGCTATCCAACGCTTTCCCTACTGTTGCACTCTCTGGAGTGGGAATAGTATTTTTTACCCCTACGCTATCCAACGCTTTCCCTACTGTTGCACTCTCTGGAGTGGGAATAGTAATTGTTACCCCTACGCTATCCAATGCTTTCCCTACTGTTGCACTCTCTGGAGTGGGAATAGTAATTTTCACCCCTACGCTATCCAACGCCTTCCCTACTGTTGCACTCTCTGGAGTGGGAATAGTAATTTTTACCCCTACGCTATCCAACGCTTTCCCTACTGTTGCACTCTCTGGAGTGGGAATAGTAATTTTTACCCCTACGCTATCCAATGCTTTCCCTACTGTTGCACTCTCTGGAGTGGGAATAGTAATTTTTACCCCTACGCTATCCAACGTTTTCCCTACTGTTGCACTCTCTGGAGTGGGAATATAATTTTTTACCCCTACGCTATTCAATGCTTTCCCTACTGTTGCACTCTCTGGAGTGGGAATAGTAATTTTTACTCCTACACTATCCAACGCTTTCCCTACTGTTGCACTCTCTGGAGTGGGAATAGTAATTTTTACCCCTACGCTATCCAACGCTTTCCCTACTGTTGCTCTCTCTGGAGTGGGAATAGTAATTTTTACCCCTACGCTATCCAACGCTTTCCCTACTGTTGCACTCTCTGGAGTGGGAATAGTAATTTCTACCCGTACGCTATCCAACGCTTTCCCTACTGTTGCACTCTCTGGAGTGGGAATAGTAATTTGTACCCCTACGCAATCCAACGCTTTCCCTACTGTTGCACTCTCTGGAGTGGGAATAGTAATTTTTACCCCTACGCTATCCAACGATTTCTCTACTGTTGCACTCTCTGGAGTGGGAATAGTAATTTTTACTCCTACGCTATCCAACGCTTTCTCTACTGTTGCACTCTCTGGAGTGGGAATAGCAATTGTTACCCCTACGCTATCCAACGCTTTCCCTACTGTTGGACTCTCTGGAGTGGGAATAGTAATTTTTACTCCTACGCTATCCAACGCTTTCCCTACTGTTGCACTCTCTGGAGTGGGAATAGTAATTTTATCCCTACGCTATCAAACGCTTTCCCTACTGTTGCACTCTCTGGAGTAGGAATAGTAATTTTTACCCTTACGCTATCCAACGTTTTATATAATTAATTGTAAAAAAATTAAATGTTTATTTTATTTTTTATATTACTTACATTTTATTTATGTTATTGTTTTATGTTTGTAAATGTATTAGTAATTTAGAATATATTTTATTAATTTATAAATTAGTAAAATATTTATTAATACTTATTGTTCAGTACATATATATTATATATTTACTGTATATATTTAATTAATGTATTATTAATATCTATGTATTATTTATTAATTTTAAACATTATTAGATACTTTTAAATATGTAAATTTTATTTATTAGTGTTATATACTTAATTTTACATTTATATATTAAAAGAAAAAAAATCGATATTTTTAACATCGATATTTTTTACATCTATATTATTTTTTCGATATTTTTGTACTTACCATGTTGTAGATAGGATGTCGATATTTTTGCCCTCGATATTGTTGACTCGATATTCTTGTAGGTCGATATTTTTGAGGTCGAAATTCTGTCAGTGATCCGGTTGAGAGTTACAGGTGCCTTGGAACGTTGTAGAGGTGGGCCTCAAGGTGCTATCTAGCTGGTTGTTCAGTAGTAATGGTCGGCAGAGTGCTCTTGAGTAGTAGTTTGTTGGGGTTATGGGCCCAGAGTTACAAAACATTTATGCAACACAGAACAACTATAGTTGCTGCGTTGTGTGAAAGGGAGAAACAACGCCATATCTACCAAAATGGCAGAGTTATCCTGGCTACCTGTGCTGGTGCACTTTAAGCTGCTGTGTGTCGACACAAACAACCTTGCATCGTAGTGCAACAGTGAGTGCGTTTTGCTTAAGGAATAGTTTATGTACTGGAAGGAAACCCTTCAGTACAAACACTTTCCTGTGACACTTTCCCTGCTATGTACGTGTGCCGCAAAATGCACCACACATCCAGAGCAGAAAAAGTGAAGAGAAATTAAAACATTTCTCCTCGCTATGCCTGCCACGAGGATGCCCAAGATTTTGAATCAAAGCCTCTATGAGTGTTTGTAAATATGGATTTGATTCAAAATCTATGGGTGATTGCATGGCACTGCCCATGTTCCACCCTTGGAATGCGCCCTTGAGGAAATGTATTGAAAAGCAATGGATACCACAACTTTGCATTGCTTTGGGAAATTAAACAAAGCAAATCCTGACTTGCGTTGGATAGTAAATTACAGCAGAGCACTTTGCGTCAGATTACCAAAGTAATGCAAACCCAGTGCAAAGCGTTAGTCAATCTGGTCCATGAAGTTTGGGCGGCTGTAAGACGGGGTGGAATGGTGCACACTGGTACCAAGGATGGCTCAGCGAGGCACCCGCATTTAAACATTCCCTGAAGGTTGGTTGTAGTGGGCTGATTGGGGTTGTGCCTTTCTAGCTTGGGAAACGGAAACAATGCAATGGATGCAAAATATGTCTATTCAATTAAATCTAGGCTTTCTCGTTTGTTAAAAGATTAAAGCTAAATGAAAAGCAAAATGAAACATAAAAACCACATCTGGCAGGTAAAACGCAAATAGTCATCATTAAAAATAAATAGGACGCAGATTTCCTCGGTCCTCCGGAGGGAGAGTAAACAAGAGTGGAGGAAGGAGTTAAACTGCGTTTCAGCGTTTCTGTGTTTCTGATGACAGTGGAGAAGGAAGCGGCGCACAGTCAGGGCGTGATGGCTGAATCTGTCACCCCGCGGTATTCTCGGCCCACCAGCCCCCTCAACCTCAGGACACGCACGTCTTAATCACCCGACCTTGCAGTTTTCCGCTCCCTCAGGCCGGCCTTCAGAGATGGAGAAATGTGAAAACAGGGAAAAGAGCTGAACATGTGAAAAACGAAAGGTTTGCAGCGAACAAGAAACAGAATAGCAATAAATACAGAAAACACCCTCTTTACAAAGGAGAGTAGGAAGTTGGAAAAAGGTAGCTTGATTGGGCACCGATTACCAGCAGGAAGTTTGCTTAATCAATTTTCTAACAAGGCTCAGCACTGCCCTCCATTACTTTGGTTAATCATGGGGAGCGGTTGATTCAGCTACCCATTAGATCTTCATAAACATGGTCTGCAACATGGAGGCTGCATTAATAAGGCAAAGGCAATGGTTGATTGGGCTGCGTGTTTGGAGTTTTCAAACATGGGGGCTTATTTATGAGCCCCTGCGTCACTTTTGTGCCATTGGTCTGTCACTTTTTGTGACGCACCGGTGGCGTAAAAAATGGACCACGTTGCGCCATATTTACGAAGTGGCGCATGCGTCACTTCGTAAACCACAGCGCTACATTATACCTGCGCCAGGTATAATGTATGCAGGGTGGGTGTTCCCCCGCCAGAAAGGGTCGTAGGAGAGGCGCAGCTAAATCTCATAAATTTCGCTGCCCCACTTCTAGGACGGCAATGCGTCAAAACCTTACGCCTGCCATGAGGCAGGCGTAAAGGTGACGCAGGCCCTTTCACATGGGGCTTACCCCATGTGAAAAGTACATTGCTGGAGTTGCATCAGGCTTCCGACACAACTCCAGCAATGCGCCACTTTTTGCGCCGACAGATACGTCAATTACACTGACGTATCTGTCATTCCTAGCAACATGATGCGTCATGCTGTAAATATGAGGCATCATTGGTGTCACAAGGAGGGCGCACGGAGAAGTAAAGCATCGCTGCTTTCACGCAATGATGCGCCACTTCTCGTAAATGAGGCCCATGGTTTGCAACACAGGGCCATCTTCGACTGTGGACTAGATTTTGGGTGCTGCAAGAATGTGTGTGAAAGGCATCAAGGAGCGTCATAATGCATATTTAACCGTCCAGCAGAATTTATGTCTGCAATTAAACATACTCCAAAGAATGTCTATGCTTCATATTCACAATTTCACACACAACGCTGTGCAAACCTTTTCCTCAGCAATGCTGCCTGCAAAGCTGCAAACTCACCCTCTTTAGGCGAGTGACATCCACTCTCCATGTCTTACACCCTCTCACCTGCCAACCTGTCTCCTTCACCCGCTTGCTTTGCCTCACGGTGAAACAGACACCGGCTGCAATACAGAACAGAGATACAGAAAAGCAGGGGCTCCATAAATGTACAGATCTAAACATTATAATTTTTGGGGGGTTAGCGTTATCTGATATAAAAATCAGACGTCATTATTTCCAAGAATACTCCATTTACCTCCTTCGGGAGGGAGGCAGAGTCAGCGCTGTGGGGATTCGAATTGGTGACTAGTTGATCACCACGTGACCATTAACCCCTCCCCCCTATGGTAACTAACATTACAGAACCTTTTCACCGGGCACCAGATAAAACAAGTCTGCACTGATGTTGGAACTGTACTTCATTCATCAGTCCTCTTTCCTCCTTATGTGATTATGTGAATACGTACCAATTTATGAAGTATCGTTGTGACATTCAAACCGCATCATCCGATTTCACATTATTTTATACTTGTGTTTAACCCATTCAGCAAAAACTTTAACTGCATAAATCGTCATTATCATCCAAAACAAGATTGGTGTATCTATCACATGTGTAGATAGTCATAATTGTAAAGGAAATAGACTTGCAAGGTTATCATATATCCCACATACCTGTTTCTTATCTGCCAAGATACATGGCATATTGAACTCTTGAGAAATTAGATTGCATACAAGAAAGTTAAGATGTATGTTTGTATGTCCTTTATATAATTTGCTGGATTATTTTGAATAACAGCCATGAAGAAGTTCTGTTTGGTGGAACAAACATGTCAGGCGCAATGGCGCATCCAAGAACGACTGACTAAGTAATAGTGTGAAAAAAGCTGCTTTAATGAAACAGGTGCACACGTTTAACCCCTTCGCTGCTAAGACTTTTCCCCCTGTGCTATGCCTTTTTTTGGCTATTTGGGGAAGTTCGCGCTTAGGCCCCTGTAACTTTTAGGCCATATAAGATGTTCATACCAAATTTGGTTTCATTTTACTTGCGAAACTGAGGGGAATGATGTGTGGTAGGAAATTTGTGCAGGCACGGTGATCCCACTCAAGAATAGGTGGAAAATGTGATTTTTTTTCAGCAAAATATGAGGTTTGCAGAGGATTCTGGGTAGGAAAACATTGTGGGGATCCACGCAAGCCATACCTCCCTAGACTCCCCCGGTTGTCTAGTTTTAATAAATGTATGGCTTTGGTAGGTTTCCCTAAATGGTCGCCGGGCCGGGGCCCAAAAACCCAGGTGCCCCCCTTGCAAAACCTGTGCGTTTTGTGATAGGTCATTTTGAAGTCTCCTCAATACGTTTTGGGCCCTTGCTTGTCATGGGTACTTAGGCCACCCACATGAATGAGGTATCATTGTTATTGGGAGACCTGGGGGAATGCTGGATGGTAGGAAATGTGTGTCATCCCGGTGATTCCACAACTTTCCCACGCTGAAATATGAGAAACAAGTGATATTTTTCAGCTAAATTTGAGGTTTGCAGGGGATTCTGGGTAGGAAAACATTGGGGGTCCATTCAAGCTCTGCCTCTCTGGACTCCCCCAGGTGTCTAGTTTTCAGAAATGTGTGGGTTTGGTAGGTTTCCCTAGATGGCCGCTGAGCCCGGGTCCAAAAACCAGGTGCCCCCTTCCGAAACCAGGTCGTTTTGTGATAGGTAATTTTGATGTCTCCTCAACACGTTTTGGGCCTTTGCCTGTCATGGGTACTTGGACCACCCAAATGAGTGAGGTATCATTTTTATTGGGAGACCTGGGGGAATACTGGGTGGTAAAAAAATTGTGTTAGAACGGTGATCTCACAACTTTCCCACACCGAAATTTGAGAAAAAAGTGATTCTATTCAGGTAAATTTGAGTTTTGCAGGGGATTCTGGGTAGGAAAATGTTGGGGATCAATGCAAGCCATACCGACCTGGACTCCCCCGGGTGTCTAGTTTTCAGAAATGTATGGCTTTTTAAAATAAATTTTTTAATTACATATTTATAAGCATTTTGTCAAAGGCATACAATGCTCAAAAACAAAGAAAAAACATACAGGCTTTAAGTCCTATATCTTAGTCATACATCACTTTGCAGAGATTCTGAGTGAACTTCAATCATACATTTACATCTTATATAGCAGATCACATCTGTACAGTTGAGTGTGTTTGAAGATAGTCAACCAAATACATCCAATAATCCCATGGCTTGGATACTGCGAATAACTCCTCCTCATATGTTTTTAGAGTGTCTTTACAATAAACCATATCTTTAATCCATTGTTTGACTCTTGGAATGTCCCTGCTAAACCCCATCATAGCGAGATTCAGCATTTAGCCAAAAGCAATGCTATCATGCAGAACTTACGTTGACTGGATTTCACATTATTGACTAGGCCCATCAGACACGATCGAATTGAACAGGTAATAGAAACTCCCAACATTGCACTTAGTAGCTTTGTAATTTCAGTCCAATATGCACTAATGGAATTACAGTACCATGCTAGATGGATAAAGTCGGCACTGTCTACTGTGCACCGTTGGCATCGCGCATTTGGACGAAGTCCATATTTGTGTAGTTGAGCGGAGGTATGGTATGTTTGGTGCAAGTATTTATAGTGAAGTATAAGTAAATTGCCATTCGTTGTGAGCATACTAGTTGTGGTGCAACAGATATCACATTCTTCCACTGTGACGGGAGTGTCAAGCGTGTCATTCCATCGTGCCAATGCTTTATGAGTAGTGTCTTAATATCTCCTTGACGTTGCGTGTATAGTCCAGCCACCATATGAGTGCTACTGGGCGTTGTGATAATCATTTGAAGGGTATTTAGTTGCGCCGGCTTGCTGGGATACGTGGGATATAGTTTCTTAACGGCTGCTTGCAGTCTAGGGTAGGTGAACTGAAAGAGTAACATCTGATTACTAATGTATAGTAGGTCTTTTGGTTCTATGAAGGTGCCATTAGCATATAGGTCTCCCATTGTGTCTATTCCCACATTTCGTAATAAGTCCGTGCCTACTTTTTCCTGGGGAACTGACAGCTCCGGCTGAAAATGTAAGGGTAGTGCCAGTGCGTAGAGTGGCAATTTATCGGCTAGCTTCCCCATCTTTTGCCCAGCTGCATTAGTGGTATCAATGGTGTTAATTGCACATGGGTGTGTCGATATGGTAGAATAGCATTCAGTAGAATGGGATGTGCATCACGTCTTCAACGGCTTTATGGGGCATATATGGTACCAAAAGTGTGCGTATTGTGCTTGCGCACATAAATAATAAAGGATATAGTCTGGGACCTTAAAGACCCCTTTAGAGAACGGCAGAGGTAAGGCCCGTAACTCAATGCGTGCTTGTTTGCCCGCCCATATGAGGTGAGTTACTACAGTAGTTAGTTTTTGGAATACAGCTTTCGGTGGGGTAATTGGAAAGTTATTGAAGATGTAGAGGAGCTTAGGTAGCACGACCATCTTGACAATGGCCAGACGGTCTGCCAGTGATAGGTGTAGTTGTATCCAGCGCTCCACCCTTTCTTCAATCTTACTAATTGTTGTCTTATAGTTTGCCCGAATAACTGTTTCAGGGTCACAATGATACCATACCCCAAGATATTTGACTGGATATGTTTTAGGGGTGGGCGGACATTTCCCCGTCCGCCCACGGAATGGGTGGAAATTTGCACTTTCCGCCTTCCACAAGGAAGGCAGAAAAACGTTGCAAATTTCCGCCCATTCCACGGTGGAATGGGAGCTGGCAGGCCGCCCGCCTCCCGCCCACCTGCCGCCCGCCTCTCGCCCGCATTATTAAATTAAATTAAAAGGCTAAATAAAACTTTAAAGCAAACTTACCTTATTGTGCCGCATCTTCCCGATCCCGGCATCATTTTTGTAAACTGGGAAATGCGCAGTTTACAAAAATTAAGCCGGGATCGGGAAGATGCGGCGTAATAAGGTAAGTTCGCTTTAAATTTTTATCACCCTTTTAATTTATTTATTAATGCGGGCGGGAGGCGGCCGGCAGGCGGGAGGCAGGCGGGCGGAAGTGGGAGGCGGGCGGGCGGCCTCGCGAAACGGAAATATCGTGGAGAGGCATGGAGATTGCTTCAATCTCCGTGCCTCTCTGAGATAGTCCCTTCCGCGACTTCCGCCCACCCCTAATCTGTTTGCCATCCGAGTGTGAACTCTTCCTGGTGTGGATGAGTGGTGTCTGTCAACGGGACAATAAGGGAGTTAGCCCAATTAATTTGGAGTCCAGAATGTTGACCAAATTTAATATACTCTCTCAGTAGCGGGGACAAATTTGTAGCCGGATTTTTAACATATAGTACCATATCGTCTGCATATAGTGAGATATTGAATGGCCTTTGCGGGAATTGCAGAGCTGCATATTTATGACATTGCCCTATCTTGCAGGCCAATGGTTCAAGGGTGATTGCAAAAAGTAAGGGTGACAAGGGGCAGCCCTACCGTGTTCCCCGTTCAAATTGGATAGCATCAGATACATATTTATTAACTCGTATCCACGCTGTGGGTTTTGTATACAATATTTGAATCCATTGTAGAAAGATTGGGGGAAATCCCATCCTGTGTAGTATGGTGTGAAAATATGTCCATTCGTTCGAATCGAATTCTTTTGCTGCATCCAAAAGGACTGCAGCTGCTTGAAGTTCTGGAGCTAAAATAATGCGATAGTGCAAATAGTGTTCTGGTGTTGTGCCTGGTGGAGTGAGCTGGTATGAAGCCGGATTGATCTGGCAATATTATATTATTCATTAAAGGCTGTAGTCGCTTCGCAAGCAGCTTGGCCAAGATTTTTGTGTCAGTGTTTATTAAGGATAGTGGCTGGTTTGACTCACATTTCTCCCGGTCTTGGTTTTAGTAGGGCAATGAGAATGGCCTCTCTCAGCATTGGGGAGAGAAACTGATTGCTATGGGTGTCCCCATACATTTCTACTAGGTGAGATGCAAGTAAATCAATAAATGCTTTATAAAATTTGCAGGTAAAGCCATCCGGCCCTTTGGGGAGGGACTTGACTACCTCTGTGACTTCTTCTACTGTTAACGGTTGTGATAGATACTCCCTCTGTGCATCTGATAACCAGGCTATTGCCACATCTTCCAGATATGACAGAATCTCAGTCTACGTGGTCGTTGCTCGCGACGCATAAAGATTGCTGTATGTATCCATAAATGCTAGTGGGATGCCCTTCGTATCGTGATGGGTTGTGTCACTATCATCTGTTAATGAAAATACTGCATGTGTCTTATGTCCAGTGCAGATTTTATACACTAATGTGTGGTCCGGCCTACCCCCTTCACCATATGTGCGTGCAATGTGTTGTTTTGAAATTTATTTGAGTTCCTCATCTGCAAAATCTTGGTGTTCTGACATAACCTTCCTAATATCACCAAGGATCGATGTGTCATGAGTTAGCTCATATTCCCGCTCTAGGGCACCCAGTCGAACCTCCCGTTGAGCAAGTTGAGTACGGATGTCCTTTAGAATGCCTGCATTCGTACTAATACAGACTCCGCGAAAAGTAGCTTCCAATGCTTCCCATAATAAACTGGCTAATCTGTAGAAGACTTATTAAAGGCAAAGTAATCAATAATCGCTTGTTCAATGGTATCAGTGTATGAGGAATCCATTAATGCTTTGGCATTAAATCGCCATATGAAAGCGGAGGTGTGTAATAGGGTAGTTCCATAATTAACAGCACTGGTTTGTGGTCTGAGAGTGTCCTGGGCAGATGTCTAATATGTTGAGTCCAGCTCTTGACCTCCTCCATTCCCAGCCAGTAATAAATACAGGACCAACTGTTGTGGTCCATGGAGTCATATGTGGCTTCCCTATGATGGGGTAGCAAGTCTTCCAAATATCTACCAATTTAGATTCTGCCATATTATTCTGCAACACATTCACTGCTTGCTTATGTGGTTCTCTGGAGGAGTCTGATCTATCTAGATGCTCGTTTAATGATAAGTTAAAATCTCCGCCCCACAACAAGGACATATCTGGAAAAGCCTCCAGCTTGTGCCAAATTGAGTTATAGCACCCAGGATCATCCAAATTCGGGCCATATGTTAAGCCTATGTGGTGTCCTCTGAGGTGCCCCGTGACTATAATATACCGGCCCAAATCGTCCGCTATTGTGTGCTCTATAGGAAATTGTGTCCCCTTTTTCAGTAATATTACCACACCTCTAGAATAAGAGGAGTATGACGAAGTCAATACTGTCTCCGCCCATCTGCTTCCTATAGTGCATTTAGTGGAAGGAGCCAGATGAGATTCTTGCAAGAGTGCTATATGTACGTGTAATCTATCTACATAGGCAAATATTTGGCGTATCCTTTTTGGGTTATTCAACCCCCTAACATTCTATTATAGTAGAATAAGTTGTGGTAGTTATAGCCTATCTATCATTGTTAGTATGAGATACATTTGTGACGCGTTCTTGCTGAGTACGCATATCTTGTACACCGGTCATATCTGTCGAGATCATAGTGTTTGGGCGTATGACTACTAGAGACCTGAAAAGTTGCGATGTAGTGCAATTGAGGTAGCCTGTGAAACAAAGAATATTCTCATTCCACCCACCACCCTCCTACTTTGGTATCCCAATCACACTAAAGACAATCCGGTTTCAATAGTTTCAACATAACTAGAAGTGTATTGGGGAGCTCCCTCTTGGGGGGATCGGCCAAGTACACACAATAGCATCCACCATGGTCAAGTATTGCGCAAATAAATCGGGTGCATATAATTACATATATGATATGTCCTGTATATTAAAAATGAACAAGGAAATAACAGCATTTGTTTGTCATAGACTGACATAGCTAGTTGCATGCATCTAATATCCCACATGCCCTCTCCACCATAGAGTCATATATGTCAGGTTAACTGTATGGAAGTGCCAGAGTGCAGTACATACAGAGGACCGGAACAGACCTCCCATCCTGGATGTTGTATAATATCGATTTTATATTGTCTACATAGTTCTCATATCCATGATGATGGACAGTAATTTAAAAAGTAGTGCCCTGCCCCGGGGCATGGGTTACGTGTATGCATGTCCGAGACATAATAATCCACATATGTAAAGTGCGAACCATCACCCGTTAGGGTCTCTAGGCACTGGGGGCCATCGGGAAGATTAAGCAAGCTACTGCACAGAGTCACATGGTGCTGGACTAATCTGCCGCCGGCCCCGAGAATCGAACCGTGATCCCCAGATTCCGGAGTCAGTCACCCTGGCCGTGGCGCCACACCTCTCCCTTCACCCCAGCCGTGGCGCCACACCTCTCCCTAATTGTATCACTTCACCTGTCTGGAAGTTAATTGGTAGTATCACACAATTAGGGTACACACCTGTATGGGCACTTAATGCCTTACCGCCAGTGGAGGTCCAAATCATACCAGGCCCCAGTCTGTGTCCAGTGTGTCGCGTGCCGCTGCTGACAGGTCGCGAGTCTGAAATGGCCATCAGCCTCCCATGTTCCAGAGGCGGTGCACGTGGTTGCCAGTGTGAGGAATGAGGATACAGATACAATGCCCAAAAATAGTGCAGCACGGGCTGTTGAGTTCACCTGTGTCCTATGTCATCGGCCTTCGAACCACAGCAGCTTATAGACATGCGAGGAAGGAGCGTTCCATACCTGTGCACACCCTAATTGGAGTCTTTATCCGCCTCTCTGCATCCCTGCGCCTTTCGCCTGGTGACTGATTTCTTTATGAAGTCCTGTGCAGCTTTCGGTGATTGCAGGACTGTTACTCGCTCGTCGTATGTCACTCTCAGTCTAGCTAGGTGCAGCATCGCGTATTCGATTCCCATTTCCTGTAATTTCTTTTTGGCAGGATTGACGTCTCTCCAAGCTGTCTAGACCGCCATTGTGAAATCTGGGTAAAAGGTCAGTTTATTGCCTTGATAGCTGATTTGCTCTTTTCCCGAGCCAATCATAAAAATGGTGTAGCGGTCCCTGTAGTTGAGGACCATGGCAATTATGGGTCTAGATGCTCGATTTGTCTCCCGTCACACCGACATCCAGCACTCATCAAAGGAGGCCTTACTTGTTCCGCTATTCTAAAACTCACATCGCCACCATCTTAGAGTCTCTGGGCAAACTCTCCATCATGCAGATTCTCACGTTAGTTACTCGCCATTAGTAGTGTAGTTTGGGGATTTAGCTGTGCCCAGTTGTTGCATCAACTTTCTGATGCACGAGGCAGTGTTTTTTCTGAAGTTTAAGCACCTGCTGATGTATGTTGTAGGTAGATATTGTCCCCAACCGGCAGAGCAGCCTCAAGGAGCAGCCATCACGCAGCGCGCCCTCTAGCGCCCCCAGGAATGTATGGCTCTGTTAGGTTACCCTAGGTGGCCGGCTAGCCCGGGGTCAAAAACCCAGGTGACCACCCATGCAAAACCAGGTCGTTTTGTGATAGGTAATTGTGATGTCTCCACAATACGTTTTGGGCCCTTCCTTGCTGTGGGCACTTGGCCCACCCACATGAGTGACGTTCCATTGTTATCGGAAGACTTTGGAGAATGATGGGTGGGTGGACATTTGTAGATCCATGCAGATTCCAGAAATTTCCATCACAGAAATATGAGAATTATTTTTTTTAATTAAGTTTGAGGTTTGCAAGGGATTCTGGGTAACAGAACCAGGGAGAGCCAGACAAGTCATCCCATCCTGAATTCCCCAGGGTTCTTAGTTTTTAAAAATGTATATGTTTGCTAGGTTTCCCTAGGTGCTGGCAGAGCTTATGTTCAAAATCTTTAGCTAGGCAATTTGCAAAAAAGGGGTCAGTTTTCACTGTAAAAATGTGGTGTGTCTACGTTGCTGTTTGGATCGTTTCCTGTTGTGGGTAGTAGGTCTGCCCTAACCAATGAAATACCATTTTTATCAGGAGACTACGGGAAATGCTGGATGGGTGGAAGTTAGTGGATCTGCCCAGATTCTAGAACATTCCATCACAGAAATGTGAGGAAAATGTGGTTTCTTTACCAAAGTTTGAGGTTTGCAAGCGCTTCTTGGTAACAAAACCTAGTGAGAGTCACACAAGTTACCTCATCCTGGATTCCACTTGGTGTCTAGTTTTAGAAAATGTATAGGTTTGCTAGGTTTCCTTGTGTGCCAGTTGTACTACGACCAAATATCCACAGGTAGGCACATTCAGAAAAAAAGTCAGTGCCTAGTGGGCTTTCTGCCGCCCTGGGGAGGAGGTAATCAGGGGCTATTTCCCCGAAATGCCCACAAGGGGAGGCAGAAAGACTGTAGGCATTGGAGGGGGACATTGGGATACCCATTCTGGGCAGCCCTCAGCCCTACGCATAAAAGCAAGCATAATCACTGACCCCGAGTGGGCTCTTTGCCCCTCCTGGGGGGCAGATCAGGGGCTACTGCCCCCATCTGCCTCCTGGGTGGGCAGAACGACTGTGGCATTTTTGGAGGGAGTGGGGGCATTGGCATGCCCATTCTGGGAAGCACCCACGCCGAACTTTGGGGAAAAAATCCCTGATACCTAGTGGGCTCTCTGCCCCCCAGGGTGGGGCAGAGAGCTATTGCCCTTATCTGGTGGGGTGGGGACATTGGAATGCCCCTTCTGAGCATCCCCAACTCCTACGTATATAAAAAAATAATCCCTGGCGCCTTGTGGGCTTTCTGCCACCTGGGGGGCAGATCAGGAGCTAGTGCCCCCATCTGCCTCCTCGGGAGGCAGAAAGACTGTGGCATTTTATGGGGGAGGGGGCATTGGCATGCCCACTCTGGGCATCCCCATCCAGAGCTTTTGAAAACATAATATTCCTGGTGCAAAATGGGGTTTCTGCCCCCCTGGGGGGGCATATAACAGGGTATTGCATAATCTGCTTCCCAGGGGGGGCATAAAGACTGTAGCATTTTTTTGGGGGTGGGGGCATCGGCATGCCCATTCTAGGCAGCTCCCACCCCTCCGTATATAAATAAAAATCCCTGGTGCCTTGTGGGCTTCTGCCCCTCCGGGGGCAGATCAGGGGCCAATGCCTCCATATGCCACCTGGGGGGCAGAAAGATTGTCTATGGCAAAATTTATAGGGGAAGCCAAGAACTTTGTCCAAGAGGCCGCTCCCCCTCCCTTGTGCTGGTGGGTGGATCCCTGCTTGGGGATCGCCCTCCTGGGGAGATCCTCAAGCAGGGATCCACCAGGGATGGGTACGATTCGAATGGGGAGATTCTCCCCTTTCCAACGATACCTCTCCTGTGTGTTTTGTGCTCGTGGGTCTGAGATAGCTCCACAAGCACCGAAACTGTGACACTGAAACTAAGTTTCAGTTCCGTTGTAATGACAATGGGGCGCCATGTGCGCGATCATCATTACAAAAAACCAAAACCATGCTTTGGGAGGTTGGGGAAGCTTCCCGGCCTCCCTCTGCTGTGCTCATGAAGGAATGCTTCCGTCATGTGCACACTTGCACTTGTTCTCATGACGTAGCCATTCCGGCATGAGCATGGAAGGTGTTAAATATTAAAACCGTGGCTCTACGTCTTACATATTTAAAACAATGTTGCTGCACTATGTATCTTAATAACTTTTCAAATCACCTCTGCTAAGCAACCGTTCCCAGCAAAACCAACTAAAATCCAATCACCCCTCTCCTCACTCAAAGTACCTTCTTCCAAACCTCATGCATACAGCACTGTTGCCATCTCATTCAATTTATAAACTACCCCGCCCTCACCCCAAAACCTTTGACTGATTTTCAACATGATCAATGTTTTCTAAAATAACATTTAGAGTTGTGTACCAAACCGCCAAAAACCTGCTCAAGAAGCAAAATCATGACATTCACCAAAACAAACAAAACCCTTTTCCCATGCACCTGCCTCTTCATAACTATAATCAAGTTTGTGGGTTGGAAAATCTAAAGATCGTCCCAGTCAGCTGGGCTGTACCCAATTCTTGTATGGTGCCACAACACTAGTGGACATGCCCCTAAAATACCATGTAAACCCTGCCTGCCCCCAGGCTAATCCTAGCGCCTCTCACTCATGGGGCCTACTACCTGCCCTAAAATTCAAGGAGGGTAGGGAATTCTGCCCACCCCCAAAACCCACATCGGCAGGATGGAGCATCCAAGAACGACTAAGGGGCATATTAACAACGGCTAGTGATAATTATCGTGGCCGTGCTTAGCAATAATTACATTATTGCAGGCTACCTTTGGTATTTATTGCCCTGGTAGCGCGGCATTAACAAAGCGTTACTCTAAAGCGATACAAATACCAGAGATAGCGAGGTTATCTCCCTTTTGCAGGGAACATTGCTGGTTTTCCAGTGATGTTCCCTGCAAAAGGGCGATAACCTTGCTGATAAGACCCACAGGGTCGTATCAGCATAATCCACCCCCCATGTTAGGGATGGCTAAGTCAGGATTTTAGCAGATATTAGGTTTTGGCGAAAACTGCGGTTTTCACCTAAATCTAATGTGTGCTAAAATCATGTGGGCTGCCTTGTGAATATCGCCATGTAATCATCAGTGATATTTGCAAGTTAGCCCATCCTGGGAATGCCCGGTAATGCCCACTTTGCATCTCATTGGAGATGCAAAGTGAGGCATTGAGGAAAAGGGTGCTAACATGCGATTATGCATGTTAGTACCCTCTTGTAAATAGGGCGCTGGTTTTATCTCCGCTTTTTAGGCTTTGTAAGACAAAAATGCAGAGATAAAGCCCTTGTAAATATGCCCCTAACTATGTAATATTGTGAAAAAGGCCCCTTTAATGAAACAGGTTCACAAGCTTAAATACCAAAACCTGGGCTCTCTGCTTTACATACTAAAAAGAGTCTGGCCTCACTATACATCTAAATAGCTATCTAATTCCCCCCCCCCCCAAGCAACCCTTCCAAACAAAATCAACCAAAATACAATCACCACTCTCCTCACTCAAACTCCCCACATCCAAACCTCGTGTTACAGCACTGTTGTCATCTCCTTCCATTTATAAACTCTACCCCAACACCCCACCCCCCCACCGAAACATTGACTGGGTCTCAACATGACCAATGTTTCTTTTAATAACCTATAAAGTTGTGTACCAAGCTGAAACTAGAAAAACCCTAGAGTTTTTCAGTCCCTCACACACACTTTTGGACTCAAATCTCCACCAGCAAATGTAACATTTCTGCTGAGACATTCCAGTCCTGCCTCAAATACAGCACAACCCCGAAACATGTCAGATGTACCCCATCCATACAAAAAAATTCCACCACCTCAAATTTCATATCAGAGTGTTCCAAAAATACCAAACCTTCCATTTTGCAAAACTTCCTCATCTCTCTGTTACCTTTCCGAATGGCCCTGTCGATCACCCCAGGTTGTGTAGCCCCTGTCAAAGTTTTGTTTGCATCAATTCCAAAACACAACATCAGTCGTACCAGCTCAAGACCCCATAGTATTTAATAAATCCAGTTGTATGTGCTTCACCAGGGCCAACCCTATTAAATTAACCAAATCCTTTTCTCCCAGCAGCACAATTAAGATTTTGGGGCAGGGGCAGCCTTCCACTAGTGAATTTAGTTTGGGTGACTGTTCCTGCCTCCTCATGCCCCCTTGGCCAAACCATTTTATTTGCACCACCGTAATAGGCAGTTCCGACTGACGGCCTCCTCTCCTGGTATTGACAACCCTCACTGCCCGCTTAACGAAGCAGTGGCCACAGATCCACACCTCAATTTGCCCTCTCCCGGGCATGCAAAGCAAGCTAGGCGAAAAGGAATCAAGTTAATGCAAATCATGAAAAACACCCCCCCCCCCAATCAGAGATAGCGCTGATAACAATTAGAGCGCCACCAACCTACATGCCTGATCACTGCCTCAGTACAACCCCTGCACGCTGCCTCCATTGCCATCCCAATCCTAAAAGAGTGAGCCCCAAAATCCAATACACTATACCCCAGAACTACCAGCGCTATCCGCAAA
This sequence comes from Lissotriton vulgaris, assembly GCF_964263255.1. NCBI lineage: Eukaryota > Metazoa > Chordata > Amphibia > Caudata > Salamandridae > Lissotriton > Lissotriton vulgaris. Next base: position 50,216,380 of record NC_141688.1, read on the forward strand.
TCCCCCAAAACCTGCGGTGCCAAAAAAAACATCTCATCTTCATGACAAAAAACCTCACTGCATCCCCACCCTGCCTGCTCAATGTCCTTCACCATTCCTGAAGATAGACCCATACATCTGAATATGCTCTCATGGTTACAGAGCTGCCCCTACCCGACCGGTCGGTTTTCAGTTTTGGAGTCCACACTTGCACTGCTCCAGCTAGTGTCTTGACTTCCTGCCAATGAATCCCTCTTTGCACCTTAGTGCCGACCATCTCCGTTACCCGGAATGCACCAAAAACAACCAAACCTTAATCACCAAGAAACACAGGGTCTCCCAGTCATCCCTGCACATGCACAGTAACACACAAATTGCCTGCTTCAAAATGTCCAGTACAATAGGATGCCACACTGGTACCCTAAATTCCCCTTTCCCTGGACCACCCCTCCAGGATATGCTTTCTCATTTCACCTGCTGACAGTTCATAACCCACAACAGTTTCCTATGGAAATGCACTCCAGCCAATTTGCCAGCTATAGTAACAGTTGACAAACCTTTCTCAGTCAGAGACATAATGAAATATACTACATCATTTCGCCGAGCTTGACCTGCATACACGCTGCTACGACATATTGCCCTTGACTGTTCAAACTCATTCCATGCAAGTCCATACGCCTTACGAGTAGACTCGAAAAACAACCCGAGGCTAAGCTGCCTGACTCATTCTCTCCTACAGCCCACAAATAATCAAGAAACATACTCTTCTTCTCGTCTGCCCATGGTGCAAGCCCATGGAAACTCGTCCACTGAAAATGAGAAAGAGCATCAATAATCTCATTGTTGACTCTGACGATATGTTGCCAGACTTTGGGATCCCTTGCAAATTGATGGTTAACAATCCTCACTATGGACATGTTGTCCACATGGAAAAGAACTGACTTGTTCACAAATTGGTGCACCCAGAGAAAAACTGCATCCACAAATGAAAAAAATTCCAAGAAGGCAATACTCCGCCCGCCCCTCCCTCTTTCACTCTTCCTTCTGCACACCACCGGCCCTGACAAAATATTCTAACAGTGTGGCCGCCTGCTGCATCTGAGAACGTTTTGACTGACCATTACATCTGCATCCCCACTCCAGCCAGGGGAATACTATTGAATTTACATAGGAATGTTCTTCAGAAGCGCAAGCCCTCTTTTACCCCTCTTTGAGGAGCACAATGGAGTATGGTAGAAGTGTGCCAGTCAGGGCCAGCAAAGTCTCCTGTTAAAAGTCCTTCCTGCTCTTACAGCCCAGCATGCAAATTTCAAATGGCCGAGCAGACCCTGCATGCCCTAAAAATGTACTTTCGCTTTGACCAACATAATGTCCAGCAGCTCAATACAATGCTGCTTTTCTCCTTGGGCAATCGAGTTTCCATCCTGATAGAATCAATTTCGATGTCCAAAAACATAAGTACTTGTACAAGGCCTACTGTCTTTACCTGTGCCAAAATAACAACCAGATACGGCATCACCTACTGAAACAACAACAAACTCTCATGACATTCCATGAACTGCGGTGCTCCAGCCATGAAAAAATCATCAAGATAGTGGGTTATAACCTCCTACTCCACCCTGTGCAAAAAAACTTCTGCAAAAAAGGTACTGACTACCTCAAACAATGAACATGAAACAGAACAACCTATAGGGAATGTCTTGTCCACAAAAAAACGTAGCCCCAAACTGTAAGCCCAACAAATAATAATCCTTAGGGTGAGCTGGCAATAAACGAAAGCCGACGTCACATCTCATTTTGCCATCAACGCTCCTTGTCCCATTGTATTCACCAGCTGAACCGCCATGTCCATCTATTCACAATGCACCCTAGAGCAATCCTCTGGAATTAAATTGTTCACTGACAAGCCCCCTGGCCAGGACAGATGGTGAATCAAATTAAGCTTACCAGCATCCCTCTTGGGGATCACCCCAATCAGGGACACTCTCAAATTATCCAGAGGCCAATCATGAAACAGCACTTCCATCCTCCCCTCTTTTACCTCCTTCACCAGCTTGCTCCAGACAAATTCCTTCTGCTCTTCACTAACTGCTAATTGTCCATCCATTGCTGTACCCTGGGATCACCTTAACATGAAGAAAAACCAAATAGAAAACCAGATAACAGCAAATACCTTTCCTGTGCCGATCCAAACAAATCAAGCCAATAGCACAACTGCTCTACATTACCTAGTGTACGTTCTTTTGCCAATAGGATTCTTTCCGCGATCACCGGGACCAGGCCACTGATTTGCAATGGGACCCTATTGTCTGAATGCACCCCCTTAGGGGCCACTCTTGGTAAGCATGTGCTTCCCACCACTCTTGGAGTATTCATGGCAATATTTACATCAGTCCCACAAACATTGTCCCCTGTTATTAGACCAGTAAATGCTTCCACTGTCCACCTGCCTCTGGTCTGCAGCACCCACCCACTGGAATGGGACGCCCGCGAAAGGCCTTGTAAATAGCCAGCCAGCCACTCGCTATATAAGTCGATGGGGCTAGCTGTTCAGGCGTCATTGTCTGTAGGAACAACTCATTATCCAGCTGCCCCCAAACACCGTTCTCCTCCTCTGTGAGGGGAGCCCGGAATTCCTCATCGTAAAGCACCCAGGCCCAACCTTCAAAAGAGACCTTTGCCTTCTGTACTACATCTAAATACTTAAACAATGACACATACCTTTCTGTGTATTTCTCACAGTATATACTTGCATTGATCAGAAAAGCCACGGTCCAGTTCTCTATGTTAACTGGCACCCTAGGTCGGCGACACAACTCATGCTTTTCTTCTTTTGAACCTTGCTGTACCCGCACTACCCTATGTAAAAGCTTGAATATTTCTAGCGTCTCCACTTTCCAAATAAGCTCCTTGGTAGCCAACATTAAATGTGCCCATAATGGCTTTGTGATGCCCATGTAAGGAGGATTATGGTCTTTACCTCACTAACTTTTTCCCTGCTGGGCACTTGTCCTCGCCCACTAATAGTGAGCCCACAGAATCCTGTGTTTTGACTTATCTTTCAACGAACAAAGGCCACAATCTCCTTGTACCTGCCTTGAACACCTGCTGGCACTACAATGGCCCTGCACTACACTGCCTGTACCATGATACGCATTGGCCTGCCATAGCACCATACCCACCTGCCAGGACCTCTGTCATGAAAAACCTCCAACCACAACCAAACCACAGAACACAGTGCAGTCACAGGGGATAACAGCCTCCTACCACTGTCCAATAAAACCCTGCATGCTCCCTGTTCCCATGACCAACTGCTGCCCTGTGAGAATAACCGCAAGACACTCATTGGTCTGCTCTTCCCTGGACTGCAATTCTAAACCTACGACTGCGAAGCTGACCTTTGTTGTGAAACTTAATTGCAAATGTGTTTTTTTTAACTGTGTGTTTTGAGAGAGCAGAGACAGCTGCACTAGATAAGCAGAGGATTGTCCGAATGGGGTGGGTGGCAGGGAGAGGCGCAGTGACGGTCAAGGTCAGTGGTTGGCTTGTTTTTACACTTTTGTTAAGACCCTGGTGTCTTTTAGGCCTCCGTTATGAGTATGCTAGAGTTTTCCAGCCCCTGTAAAAACACATTTATGAGCAGAGGTGGAGTTTACCACACCCCGTATGTGGCCGACTTCTTACCTGTGGCGGTCCGGACTCTGCCAGTCACCGCTGTCTACCGGCAAGTCCGGTCACCATCCAGACCGCCTGGGCCTGGTTCATTTGGGGACAGGTAGATTTTTCCCTCCCTGATGATCGTCCTCGATCCCCTTTGAAACAGTATGTTTTCACCCCTGAGCCGGTTGTTCCTTGGGAATTAATACTACCCTCCCTCTGTGACTTTGCCAGATTGCTCCTGGGGCCATCGCTGAGACTCAGCTGCGAGAGCATCAAATTTTGCGCACAGGTTCTTTCCTTGTGAGAAAATCGTTTCAGGAGTCATTTATTATGCCTCACCACTTTCAAATGTCACCATCCGCCACTGACCACAGGCTACATTCTGCACCCCTGAGACGGCTGGCCTGCTGCACTGCCAGATCCTCAACATCCACTCACCTCATTATGGTGGCACTTGACTTGTGGGCCAGTGATGAGACGGTCATGACCACCTCTTCGGACGTTCCGGCTGGGGATCACCTGCCTGCATTTTTCAAGAACTGCAGGGCTTGGCGCACACTGTCCTCGAGAGCCATTATAAATCCACTTCATGCAAAAGAAAGAACCTCGCAAAGCCAGTAGAGACCCTAACTAGGAAAATCCAAAGATTGTCCCTGACAGCTGTGTGTACCCAATTAAAACAAGCATTTGCTATGCAGTAGGTCTCGCAGTTTAAGCTATTTGGTTTGTAAATGACAATGCCTTATATTTATGTTTTAAAAACAACATATAAATAAAAGGCATTGTCATTTAACAATGCCAATAACTCAAAGTCTCGCAAATGCAAGACCTATTGCAATGCAAATGCTTCTTGTGCTTCTGGCTGCCACCGCCCCCTCCCCTCTGCTGCTTCTCAGGTTTCAGTCCCTAGTGTGAGGGGGAGGGGCTGGGGCTGCGCCTGAGCCTTGTTCCGGTGCTGCTGCTTGGTTTCTATGCTATAGACTCCATAAAACAGAGGCGTCCAAGAGTAGGTGTTAATAATTAAGTGCTGTGGTGTGCACCATCAGAAGTCCCTGGTTCAAAGTAAGCAGCAGTTTAAATGCTTAAATTGTTTAAATATATTAGGGCAAGATTAGGAGGGAAGTGGAGGAGAGGCTTGTTGAGGCTGAAGTTAGAAGTGAAAGCAGAAAACAAGGTGAGCTTCCGCTTCTTGTGCTCTGCTGCTGCGAGGCTCTGAAAGCACCGTGCTGAGAAGGAAAAGCAATTAATTAAGTCAATAAAAACGCAGGATCGGGTGACCAAACCATGCAAAAGTCTGGAAAGTGAAAACGTGCATGGCTCACTGAATGTAAGGAAAGCACGTCCTGACTGCAGTAGGGCAACCCCCATTAACGAAAATAGTGCATAAAGACTAGATAACACATACCATGTAACATCAGAAGCAAAAGGGCTAGTCGCCATGGGAGGTTTCAAATGAAGACAAGGCGGTACTAAGGAGACACAAACAAGGCGATGAAGGAATCAGAAGCCAACATTTAAGAAGTACAAGGACACAAGCTAATTAAAAATATGGGCGGAGCTTCACATCCCAAACTCAATACTACATGCCTCCTAGGGTGCTGCCCAGGCTCGACCTAAAAACAGCACCTAAGGGACATGCCCCTAAGATACTATGTAAATTTGCCACAGTGCCCCCAGGCTAATCCTCACGCCCCTCGATCATCTACCCTGCCACCCGCCCGAAAACTCTAGGAGAGTAGGACATTCTGCCACCCCCCCAAAACCTACATTAGATGTCGCTGGGTGTCTTTTTGCATATCAAAACCTGGGAAGATGCAGCCTGGATGATGAATGTCCTTAAAGCTTAAAGACAGTCTGATTGACTGGAGAAATCATCTTCTACTATACCATCACAGTAATCTTATCATACTTGTACAACTTCATCCTAATCAGTGTTTTCTTTCAGCAGCCTGGGTCCACCATGTGCTTTTTATCGGTCATGCCTGTAGCTCTGACATTTTAGGCCATGACTACTTCCTCCTCGCTGTGCTATAGAGAGCAAAACGCGGAGCATGTGTGAAACTAAAACCACCCTATTTGATGTCGCACTTGAATCAATGTTTACCCAGAGTGCTATAGACATAGGGATTCAAATAGAAGGTCCAAAGGAAAAAAGAATGTGTTAATCGGATCCAAAATAGAAATAAATGTTGTCTGTTAAAACTTTGAGTCTCACCTACCTAGCAATGAGTCTGACTGCCGCACTCCTACCCTAAACTAACTACAGTCAGTTACTTTAGAGCTGATATGCACCACATGATCACATGATTGCGCCCAAGACTGACATGTAAGTATGACATCATTTTTGGTCCCATACTTATACTTTAAGCTGGGCTTTAAGTGGCGCGACTGACATTTAAACGGGTTCCTATCTGTCCTATATTCATGTCTTTAACTTTACAGGCAAAAACATAGATCCATTTCTGAACAATGAAGGCAAAAACTGTTAAGATAGTTCCTGTTTATATTTCACGTTTACCTTAATTTATTATCCTAGGAGCGTTTGTTTTTCCCAAGATGTAGTTTTGGTATTTTTTTTTCACTCAGCATAATGCTCTTGCATTGTGCATACCGTGAACTGGGCCGCTTGTAAGTGTCTATGAGAGTGCAGGTAGCGCGTGTGTGTTCATAACACAGCTTGTCTGAGAGCTTGGAGTTGGGGACAAGGAGAGTGCAATTTTCTCATAGTGCCTGTAAGTGGGGCGTGAAGGTTTACAAATTTATGTTGTTCCAGTTTGTTGCCTCTCTGCATGGCGCATAGAGCAATGACCATGTATCAAAAATCCATTTTACATTCCGTAAATAGTTAATTTTAGGTAATCGCTATGTAAGGAATGCAAAATGGTATGTAAGAAAATAGCGACCACCTAATAGCGATTCCTAAAGATTTGCAATCACAACTATGTGATCGCTATTAGGTCATACTACTACATTCGTTTGTATGGGTCTAAAGGCCCGTAGGTGCGAATGGTTTTGCATTACCTAATTTATGAGTACCAAATTGGTAATCGTAAATTAGGTAATACAATTCCAAGGGTGTCCGGGACCTGACGGCTCCCTGAAGCACCCCCCAAAAAATGTGCACATGTAAACCTCACACATTCCCCACATGCCCTAGGGCACTTTGAAAAATGCATATTAGTGCATTTTTCAAAAATTGCACAGGGTTACTATTGACTCAGAGTCGATGGGAATAGCATTTCCTAAATGCACAGTTTGAATTTAGTAAATGCTTGGTACATGTGGTTTGGGATTCACAAATTCCGATTCCCTATTTGTAGTCGCAATTTTAGATAATCGCATTTTTTTGGGCTTACCTAAAATTGCGACTACAAAGCCTTTGATCTTGAAGGGCTATTTCGCAATTGCAAATGGTCGAATTTAGCGATTTGCACTATTTGCAAATGCAAATGGCTTCATACATGAAGCCCCAGCAGAGAAAATTGTAATTGTGATTCTATGCAAATATTTGTGAAAGAGATGCATAGCTATTAAAATATGTACAGTATGATACTAAATGAAAACAGGTGAGAGGGTTCATTTTGTATGTGTGTGTGTGTATGAAAGGGATGTGAAGTGAAAGAGATGTAATGAAGCACATGCAGGAGAGAGTGGAGAGAGGGTGTTTAAGAGCAAGGAGATGATGTGTGAAATATGCAGATGAAAGATTTCGGAAAGATTAGGGAAGGAAAAGGGTGCAAGTGTCTCACAGAGAGGCTCCAGAGGAAAGTGATGTGAAGGGGAGACCAGTAGTAATTGTGAAACTCTAAAGACTACTCCCACACCACTATCCTTTTAGTGGGCTTGCCCAGTTCACAGCGCAGCTCCATCTGGTAGCTGCTGCTGCTGACCCGGAGGTAAGGAGTATGAGACCCTCCTCCAACTGTTCGTCATCCCTGTTGGCCTAGTGGCAGAGTGTCACTGCTCTGCTGCTAGGGCTGCCCTTCTGTCTCTCTTTCTGGGTCAAGGTCTTTCTAGCTCTGCTTTTTTTTGTCTCTCTTTCTGCCTTTTCGGTCTCTCTTTCTGCTTTTGTTTTCCCTTTTTTATTTTTCAGCCTCTGCCTTGGGTTTTCTTTTTACCACTTTGTACTGTTTTTCCCCTTCATTGCCCCGGCCACATTGATTCCCCGCCAGTGTCTCTTCCCATTCCTGCATTCTTCTGCCTCCCAGCTATCCATCTACAGCACTACTTAACGGTGTCTACACTCACATCCTACTTGACCAATCTGGACGCCTTCAACACCATTTCCCACCACATCCTAATCGTGAAAGTCCACGACTCCAGCCTCTGCAACAAGGTATACAACTGGATTACTCTGTAATTACCATCAGAAATCCTGGCTCCATCTGCTGTGCTGTTGTCCTAAATTAGCCAGCGAGAGGCACCGACTAGTTCTTCCAATTTGCAGAGCTCAGGGTCTTGTACGATGCAGAAAAGTCTCAGACTTGTGTTTCTCAGCTAAAACAGCTCAAACAGTCGCGCGGCTGGGGAAATTTACAGAATCAATTCGAGCAGCATTGACTCTGAAAATAGAGTTACAAAAAGAAACCAATCGGCTAGGAAGCAAGAGAGACTCTGGCAAACCTCCCTTCTAAGTCTAATGCATTTGCACTTGTATTTTATTACCAGATTTTGATATTAGTTTTAAAGGTTTTATGCCCCACCAGATTGTGGTAACATGTGTGGGATTTTACTAATGATAGTATATTGTAACGATTTTAAGTAATTGAACAATAAAGCTTAATTAACTACAGACACAACTGGATCCACTCCTTCCTCACCGGCCCGACTCAGCGAGTCTGACTAACCCAGTTTCTCTCAGAACCCACAGAGATAAGCTGAGGGGTGCCCAAGGGCTCCTCCCTGAGCTCCATCCTCTTCAAAATGTTGGTTGTGTTACATGTTTTAAGATTCACAAGATTTTACTGAACATGCTTTACACCATGGGTCTTGGAAAGGATTCTGAGATAAGCTACATAGGTCACACCTCTTTCTCAGAGCAATCCCACTTAAAGCCATAACTGTAAGCACTAGGAACTACTTTAATTCACGGCTAAAAATGCTTTTTTCCCTTTTGGGCTCATTGGTAGCTGCAACCGATATGTCAGTAATTGAAACATAATAGTAGAAATGGGATCCCATTGAAGCAGGTTTTATCACCTTCTTGCAATTCCTGATTGCACCATGGGATTATCAGGAGGGGTCGCGAGAAAGCGACAGGCATTGTGACTTGAAAGCAGGAGCAGCACATGTTAATTCCCTTTGCAGTTTCCAGTGCTAAATGAGTTTGAATGATGGCAGGAAGAAAATCTTCCAATCCCCATGCATTACCCTTGCAGGACTGTGACTCTCCATGCAACAGAATAAACCACTAACAAATAGAAACTCAGATTTGCTTTTTATTCCATTACTAAACAATGTGACCAAGGCAGCCCTCCAGCTCACACAATGAGGAGACAAAATCACTAAGTGTCAGAGAAGACGAGCTAAAAACACTTGAACAGAGTGGGCTTCCAACACCTCTTAGAAGACTCTGAACAGTCCATGTCCATTAAGGGGTGCAAAAACATCCCAGCACATTAGCATCCAGTGGCGGACGGCACAGGTAAATGCGGTAGGGTAGGGCAGGACGCTGCAGGGGGGGAGTCTATAGACTAAGGAATAGGTATTACTTATTTATCTAATTATACCTATTCCATTGTCTGTCGACCACCCCGCCCGCCACACCGTGTTTACCTGTGCTGGGCCCCGCTGTTGGCTTCAGCCTTAGCCTCAGCAAGCTTTTGTTTTGGGTGGGAATCGGTGGGAAGGAAGATGCAGAAGTGACACTAAGGCAATTTCCAGCATGAGACCCCGCCCCTACTCCTAAAATGAGATTCTTTTTAAAGTAATCAGGGCTGCGAAGGATGCATTTCCTTTGTACCTTTCTTGCCTAGTGGAAGCCTCTTACTGTTGTTAATACTATTTGCACCTGTTTTGAGTCCTCTCTTTTAATTCCTCTGTTTCGTGTATACATGTTTGACCTACATATGTTTGTCTTTCTCCCAAACCTTTTGCAAATGAACCATCACATTAATCCTTGACCTATCTTAAGTGCTCTCCTAGATCCCTGGGCTTTGCTCTATGCAAATACTGTTGGTGTGGAAAATAATGTTTCGTTGGCAATGGAGAATAAAATTCATATTCTTGGTGCTTTATTGTGTTGCAAATTGTGTAAAACATACCTAATACAACGTTTTTTGAGAGAATTTTCTTGCAGAAACTATTTGTTACAGGGCAGTTCGCCTGATTAAATAACATGTCACAGTGTCTTTATTCTTTAAAAAATCTTTCTTTGGTAGTTTCCCCTTCTCTTAATACAATGGCATAGTTTATGGAGTTCCGAAAATTTACTTCATAGCTTGAATAGGTGAACCAACCACAACTTTGCTAACCCCTAAGATATACCTCCAGTAAGGTAAATTGAAGACATTGGTTGATCCCTTAAACTTTAAAGATTGGGAAGGGATGTGCCAATATAAATTATGGGTGGTTCAAATTGATTAAATTATTTTCATTCATTAGGTACTGTTTGTATGTTGATAGTGACTGACCATTTGTGCTAGTTATAGCACTGCCAATTTAAGGTGTGTAGGTATTTTCATTTCTGTACTGTGTCAAGTGTTCCAAAAAGTAGTTGCAGTGTGTCTACTCTTTGAGAAATTGTTATCCAAAACAAATGTGAATGCAGACTATAACTGTGGGAACCAATGAGGCAAATAAAATACTCTTTGTAGAAGGCACAGAACACAGTTTTATTTCCACCCCGTATATGTATCTGATTTAACTCCTTGCTGCAAGCATTTTCAAGACATGGACCATTAAATACACCCCAAAGCTGAGCTCTGGCTAACCTAGTAAGACTATATGTTGTACCTGTTGCTACAACAGCACCAGAAAAATAGTTGCTGTTTCCGGTTCCTGTGACTAAAGAAGAGGTCTGGTGGGAGGACGTCGCTGAGTTCAGGTAAATTGTTTTTTTATATATATTATTTTGAGCGTGCTTGCCTGCCGCTCGCCCTCCCCATAGATGTCAGCCAGCACTTCTTTCCTGGCCTACGATTTAGAGTATCTGTAAACCGAACCAAATGATTAGAAATGGTCACTGTTTACCAAGTAAAGCAGAGTAGGGTGTACTGCATTTGATGACATGCTTCGGGATCAAAGTGAAGAATTAGAAGAGTGAGGGGTAATGTCGGTCCATATTGGAGTTCATTAGCAGAGCTCTTTTTTTGGTCCTAGTTCTATATTAAGAAGGGGAGGATGAGACACACTGGTTAAGCTGTGCTTGCCTCCTTGGTTTCATATATAAATGGTCTTACAGATTAAAATTGGTGTCTGTGGATTGGATGAACAATGTTGTCAGCTATTGGTATCTGTGGCTGAGAAGTGTGCCCTGCGTATGGCCTATTATGCTTACCTTTATATAGTGGTGAGTAATCCAGGAGCATCTTGGGAGAGGCTCATGGCGAAAGGCCTGGGGGCAGGTGAGCTGTTTGGTAGAGCCTGTAAAGGTGAGAGGGGCAAAGTAGAGCTGTGTGGAAGAAAGAATAATGGGGTGCAAGGACCTCTGACACTCTGGGCCGGTCACACCACGCACGCGCACACTCCCCGTGAGTGAGCCCAGGCTGCCCCCGATCCCGCCGAGTGCCGCCGCTGCCCACAGCTGTGCTCCTGGTCCTGACCACTGGTGTGGTATTTGCCTCTGCAGCGCAGCGTTGTTTTTCCCCTATTGACTTGTTGTATCTTCCTCTGTTGCCCTTATTGTGCCCAGCCCCTGTCCTCCGTTAATTTGGGTTCGTTTCCTCTGTTTACCGTCCTGTTGTGCCCAGCCCCTGTCCTCTGTTCAATTTAGTTTCGTTATTCTCTGTTTTCCCTCTTGTTGTGCACCCGCCGCGTTTCCTGCCATCTCCCCGCTCCCCGCCGCTGCTCCCCTGCGGCCCCGCCCCCTTCCCTCTCTGGGTCCCTTCCCATTAGCCGCCCGCTCCCGCCTCCCAGCTGCTCCTACCTCCCACTTCGCCATTTATGGCCGAGTGAACGCGTACGCACAGCGTTCACGCGCAGCGGGCGGGCCAATTGTGTGCCGAAGGCGCGCCAAAGGCAAGCCCGTCTGCGCCCGTCCGCACCTGGACCGGCCCAGCGCCAGCCCCCTGGCCCCCGCAGATGCCATCCCACCCGCCGGACCTACGACGCCGCTTCCCTCAACGCACTCAACACCGGCCGGATCCCCGGATGCTACCGAGCCACCCCGAGACGCACCCACGGACCCTTTAGCTGCCATTCCTGCAACTTCTCCTGCATCCGGACCAGCACCGCACCTGCACCCGCCAAGCCGAGCACCAGCAGCAACCACCTGAAGTGCATCCTGCTCAACACTCGCTCCGTCCACAGACACGCCGTGGAACTCTGGAACCTGCTCGACACCACAGCTCCAGACGTCGCCTTCCTCACGGAAACCTGGATGAACGCCTCCTCAGCGCCAGACATCGCCATCACCATCCCGTATGGATACAAGATCACCCAAAGAGATTGCGTCAATCAGACTGGAGGAGGCATCGCCATCGTCCACAAGAACACCATCCCCATCACGACCGACTCCGACGACACCCTCACAGCCGATGAACATCTGCACTTCCAGATCCACACCGACCCCAAGACCACCCTCAGAGGCCCCCTCATCTACAGACCCCCGGGACCACGCACACAATTCAGCGAAGACATCGCTGACTTCATCAGCCCGCACGCCCTCCCCTCTGCTGACTACATCCTCCTCGGGGACCTCAACTTCCACCTGGAGAACAACAACGACCGCAACACCACCACCCTGCTGGACAACCTCGCAAACCTCGGACTCAAGCAACTGGTGACCAACCCCACCCACTACGCCGGCCACATGCTTGACCCCATCTTTTCCTCCAGCAAGGACATCTCCTTCAGCCAAGCCACCGGACTCCACTGGACGGACCACAGCTGCGTCCACTTCAGCTTCAGAAGGACCACGCTCCACCACCACCAGCAACAGGTCCCCCACAGAAGATGGAACAAGATCACAGCCGACCAGCTCGCCGCATCGCTGAGCCAGAACCCTCCCGCCGGCTCAGCGAACCCAAACCAAGCCGCCAACAACCTCACAAGGTGGATCAGCAACTGCGCAGACGACCTCGCCCCACTGAAGATCCCTCCCAGCAGACCCGGCAGCAAGAAAGCACCCTGGTTCACCGACGAACTCAAGAACTCCAAGAAGAACTGCCGAGCCCTCGAGAAAACCTGGCGCAGAGACCCAACACCAGACAACATGAACACCCTCAAGCTCGCCACTCGAAAACACCACCAACTGATCCATGCCACCAAGAAAACCGCATTCAAGGAACAACTGGACAACAACGCCCACAACAGCAAGGAACTCTTCAACATCGTCAAAAAGCTCTCCAATCCCAGCACCGGAAACAACGACATCACCCCATCGCAAGACCTCTGCAACTCGCTCGCCTCGTTCTTCCACAGCAAGATCGCAGACATACACAACAGCTTCAGCACACAACCGAGGCATCCTAAGACTACACCAACACCCCCCACCACCACCCTCCGCGCCTGGACCCTGATCAACACCGAAGACACCATCTGCACGATGAACTCCATCCACTCCGGATCACCAACCGACCCCTGCCCCCACCATATCTTCAACAAGGCCGACTCCGTCATCGCACCCCACCTACGGGACATCATCAATGCCTCCTTCGACACCGCAACCTTCCCTGAGAGCTGGAAGCACGCCGAACTCAGCGCCCTACTGAAGAAACCACCCGCAGACCCCACCGACCTCAAAAACTACCACCCCATCTCGCTCCTCCCATTCCCTGCCAAAGTCATCGAGAAGACCGTCAACAGACAGCTGGCCGCCTTCCTCGAGACGAATGGATCCCTCGACCACTCGCAGTCCGGTTTCCGGGCCAACCACTGTACTGAGACCGCCCTCATCGCAGCCACCGACGACATCCGAATCGTGCTCGACAACGGGGAAACAGCGGCCCTCATCCTCCTGGACCTCTCCGCGGCGTTCGACACGGTCTGCCACCGCACCCTAGTGCAGCGCCTCAACAACATCGGAATCCAGGAGAAGGCACTGGAATGGATCATCTCCTTCCTCACCAAAAGGACACAGAGAGTCCGCCTCCCCCCGTTCAGATCAGAAGCCACCGAAGTCATCTGCGGCGTGCTACAAGGATCATCACTCAGCCCCACGCTGTTCAACATCTACATGAGCCCCCTCGCAGCCATCGCACGCCAACACAACCTCAACATCATCTCCTACGCAGACGACACCCAGCTGATCCTCTACCTCACCAACGACCCCGCCACCGCCAGAACCAACCTACACGAAGGGATGAAAGACGTAGCCGAGTGGATGATGAACAGCCGCCTGACACTGAACTCAGATAAGATGGAAGTCCTCATCCTGGGATCTACACCCTCCGCCTGGGATGACTCCTGGTGGCCCCCTGCCCTTGGCAGCGCACCCAAACCTACAGACCACGCACGCAACCTGGGCTTCATCCTGGACTCCTCCCTCTCCATGACCAGACAAGTCAACGCCGTCTCCTCGTCATGTTTCAACATCCTACGCATGCTACGTAAGATCTTCCGGTGGATCCCCACCGAAACCAGGAAGACGGTCACTCAGGCCCTCGTCACCAGCCGACTGGACTACGGCAACTCTCTCTGCGCCGGAACCACTGCAAAACTCCAGAAAAGGCTCCAGCACATTCAGAACGCCTCAGCACGACTCATCCTGGACATCCCCGACACAGCCACATCTCCGCACACCTGAGAAACCTGCACTGGCTCCCCGTCAGCAAGAGAATCACGTTCCGACTCCTCGCCCATGCACACAAAGCTCTCCACAACCAGGGCCCAAGATAACTCAACGACTGCCTGAACTTCTACACTCCCACCCGCCAGCTCCGATCGACCACCCACGCCCTCGCAGCCGTCCCCCGCATCCGAAGAGCCACAACGGGAGGAAGATCCTTCTCCTACCTGGCCGCCAAGACGTGGAACTCCCTCCCCACCCACTTCCGCCTGACCCAAGACCACCTCGCCTTCAGGAAGCAACTCAAGACCTGGCTGTTCGAGCAGTAGCGGACCCCCCACCCAAAAGCGCCTTGAGACCCTCCGGGTGAGTAGCGCCCTATACAAATGCTTTGATTGATTGATTGATTGAAGGAGGATGTGGGTTAAAGGAAAGCACAGAAATTCCACCATCTGGTGTGGGGTAGAATAATTTTTCCATTTGTGCCGACAAGCCTCTTTTTGGAACGAGCTTGTGAGCAGGAAGAGATTTACCAGCCGCTACTCTACAAGAGTGAGATTTGCTTACTGCTAGTGTGGTTTCCGGTCACCAGAGCACCCAGTGGTGCTATTTTGTGATGCAGGCAAGTGCAAGCAGCCGCGGTTGAATATGTTACTACAACAGCCTGTACAGGCTGCTTTTTAATGCGAGAAACTTTTGCGTGCCCTAGAGGCTCCATCTCCTTGTTCCTGTCCTGCAGGCTTCTCCCAATGCTTTTTCCAGCTCCTGGTCACTTTTAATTTATATTTTGAAGTGGAAGGGTCACTCTCTATGTCTGATGCCTATATACCTTTGGAGTTAAGGACTTTGTTTTGTGATATCACAATTAAGTTAAAAAACTTGTGTATAAGGGTGAACTGTGCAGTTCATGCAAGACGCAATACATACAGGGACGCGAGGAGGAGAACGACAGAAGAAGGGAGACACAGAGGCAAGGAGGAGGGTAGGCAGACGAGAAGGTAAGTGGTTTAAAAAAAAAATTAATTAAGGGGGCTGACCTCATACTCCGCTCCGCCATGTAGTCTAGGTTTTGCAGTTACTTCGCGTTCCCAGTGGATCACAGAGTTGGTAAAACTCTGCAAACTCTGCTTGCGGAGCAGAGTACTCGGCCTGTAGTTAATTTTGTGTGTTATTCTGATGGGGAATTTGAATTTATGGTATGGTGGTGTGGTTTGACTTTAAAGTGGTGATTATATTACCTAACTAAACAGCCACACTGATATTGCCTTTGTCTGTGCTTATTCAAACTGCAAACAATGCCACTTTTTACACAAAGGGCCTAATTACGAGTTTGTTAGTAGGGGAGCGGACTGCCATACAGGCGGTCCACTCCAGCACTTCCAGGTCCGTGTGCCCACTGCCTGCCATGTTATGAGTTTCCTCAGGCCTGGCGGGATTTTTGTGGCTGTGCTTCCGAAAATGCCCATTGCAATGGGAATGCCCCAAAAGTTCCTTCATGACATGGACTATAAAGTCCATGCCAACTAAGCACTGATGTGCATGCACACAGGTGGGCATTTGTTGTGCACCACTGCATGCATCCCCATGCAAATGGGCAACAGGGGGCCCTTTGTTTCAGGACCGCCAGCCTTTTCATGGAGACAAGACCTCCATGACACAGCTGGTGGTCCTGAAACTCCTAATATGCATGGCGTTGCTGCACCAGCACCAGCAGCATATTACTGAAGCCCTGGCTGCCCCACCTCCACCAGGGAACAATGGTTTGCTGGTGGCAGCGGTGGTGCCATTGCGGTCCGTCCGCTCCACTTGTAGTAGGGTAGTCGGACCACTGGTGCAGTGGTTGCTAGACCGCCACCACTGCACCATACTATTCTGGTGGGCCTGGGGACTGCCAGATTTGTAATTAAGCCCTACATGTTTTTCTTGTTTGTTTATTTTTAGGTGCGCAAGACAGGAAGCATCACCCTCAGTACTGCCAAATAGAAGGGCCTGTGCAGTTACTTGTCAGTCCTCCAATCTCTTATGCTTTTGCAGCTTAGTACAACTGCAATCAATCAATCAATCAATCATAGCATTTGCATAGCGCACTACTCACCCGGAGGGTCTCAAGGCGCTTGGGGGAAAGAGTGCTGTTATTGCTCGAACAGCCAGGTCTTGAGTTGTCTCCTGAAGGCGAGATGGTCCTGGGTCAGTCAGAGGTGGGTGGGGAGGGAGTTACATGTCTTGGCCGCCAGGTAGGAGAAGGATCTTCCTCCGGCGGTGGCTCTTTGGATGGGTGGTATGGCGGCGAGGGCGAGGCTTGTCGAACGTAGCTGGCGGGTGGGCGTGTAGAAGGTCAAGCGGTCGTTGAAGTACTTGGGGCCCAGGTCATGGAGGGACTTATGTGCGTGGGTGAGGAGTCTGAACGTGATTCTCTTGCTGACGGGGAGCCTGTGCAGGTCCCTCAGGTGTCCGGAGATGTGGCTGCGTCGGGGGATGTCCAGGATGAGTCGGGCGGAGGAGTTCTGGATGCGTTGGAGTCTTTTCTGTAGCTTGGCTGTGGTTCCAGCATAGAGGGTGTTTCCGTAGTCCAGTCGGGTCGTGACGAGTGCCTGAGTGACCGTCTTCCTGGTTTCGATCAGAAGATCTTACGGAGCGTATGTAGGGTGTTGAAGCATGATGAGGAGACGGCGTTGACTTGTCTGGTCATCGAGAGGGAGGAGTCTAGGATGAAGCCCAGGTTGCGTGCGTGGTCTGTTGGCTTGGGTGCGCTGCCTAGGGCCGGGGGCCACCAGGTGTCGTCCCAGGTGGAGGGCGATGGTCTCAGGATGAGGACTTCCGTCTTGTCTGAGTTCAGTTTCAGGCGGCTGTTCTTCATCCACTCGGTGACTTCTTTCATCCCTTCGTGTAAGCTAGTTCTGGCGTTGGCGGGGTCACTGGTGAGGGAGAGGATCAGTTGGGTGTCGTCGGCGTAGGAGATGATGTTGAGGTTGTGTTGGCGTGCGAAGGCTGCAAGGGGTCTCATGTAGACGTTGAAGAGGGTGGGGCTGAGTGATGATCCTTGCGGTTCGCCGCAGATGACTTTGGTGGCCTCGGATCGAAACGGGGGGAGGGGGACTCTCTGTGTTCTTCCGGCGAGGAACAAGATGATCCATTCCAGAGCCTTCTCTTAGACAGCTGTGTTGCTGAGGCGTTGGACTAGGGTGCAGTGGCAGACAGTGTTGAACGCTGCGGAGAGATCCAGGAGGATAAGGGCCGCTGTTTCCCCGTTGTCGAGCATTGTTCTGATGTCGTCGGTGGCTGCGATGAGGGCGGTCTCGGTGCTGTGGTTGGCTCGGAAACCGGACTGCGAGGGGTCAAGCGATCTATTCGTCTCGAGGAAGGCGGCAAGCTGTCTGTTGACGGTCTTCTCGATGACTTTAGCAGGAAAAGGGAGGAGCGAGATGGGGCGAAAGTTCTTGAGGTTGGTGGGGTCCGCTGTTGGTTTCTTCAGTAGGGCGCTGAGCTCGGCGTGCTTCCAGCTCTCTGGGAAGGTGGCGGTGTTGAAGGAGATGTTGATGATGTCCCGCAGTTGGGGTGCGATGATGGAGTCGGCCTTGTTGAAGACGTGGTGGGGGCAGGGGTCAGTTGGAGATCGGGAGTGGATGGTGTTCATCGTGCGGGCTGTGTCTTCGGTGGTCACCGTGGTCCAGGTCCGGAGAGAGGCGGTGGGGGGCATTGGTTCAATGGTGGGGTGCGTGGATGGTGCGCCGAAGCTGTTGTGGATGTCGGCGATCTTGCGGTGGAAGAACGAGGCAAGAGAGTCGCAGAGGTCTTGAGAAGGAGTGATGTAGTTGTTGCCGGTGCTGGGGTTGGAGAACTCCTTGACGATGCTGAAGAGTTCCTTGCTGTCGTGGGCGTTGTTGTCCAGTCGTTCCTTCAGTGTTTTATTTGTGGTAGTGCGGATACCCCCCATTACTTTCTTTAGCTCTCCTCTTTACAGGTAAGTGCATTTCCAGCGCCGAGACGCCTGCGGGTATTTGTTCGCGCTTTAGAAATGTCAAAAATAAATAAATAAATAAAATAAATAAATAAAATAAATGAGCTGGTGGTGCTTGCGGGTGGCTTGTTTGAAGGTGGTCATGTTGTCTGTAGTCTGGTTGAGGAGCCAGGCTTTCTCGAGGGTGCGGCAGGTCTGAGGGAGGTGGTGAGCTGCTCAGCGGTGATCTTGTTCCAGCTCCTGTGGTGGTGGGTCGTTGTTCTTCTGAAGCTGAAGTGGACACAGCTGTGGTCGGTCCAGTGAAGTCCGGTAGAGTGGCTGAAGGTGATGTGCTTGCTGGATGAGAAGACGGGATCAAGCGTGTGGCCTGCGTAGTGAGTGGGGGTGTTGACCAGTTGTTTGAGTCCGAGGTTTGCGAGGTTGTCCAGCAGGGCGGCGGTGTTGCGGTCCTTGTTGTTCTCCAGGTGGAAGTTGAGGTCCCTTAGGAGGATGTAGTCCACGGAGGGGAGGGTGTGCAGGCTGATGAAGTCCGTGATGTCTTCGCTGAATTGTGTGTGTGGTCCCGGGGGTCTGTAGATGAGGGTGTCTCTTCGGGTAGTCTTCGGGTCCGTGTGTAGCTGGAAATGGAAGTGCTCGGCGGCGGGGAAGGTGTCGCTGGAGTAGGTTGTGATGCGGATGGTGTTCCTGTGTACGATGGCGATGCCTCCTCCAGTCTGGTTCACACGGTCCCTCCGGATGATCTTGTATCCGTCCGGGATGGCGATGGCAATGTCGGGCGCTGAGGAGGCGGTCATCCAGGTTTCCGTGAGGAAGGCGACGTCTGGTGATGTGGTGTCGAGCAGGTTCCAGAGTTCGACGGCGTGTCTGTGGACGGAGCGGGTGTTGAGCAGGATGCACTTGAGGTGGTTGTTGCTGGCGCTCGGCTTGGCAGGAGCAGTGCAGGTCCGGAGGCAGGTGAATTTGCAGGCTTGGCAGGTGAAGGGTCCGTGGGTGCGTTTCGGAGTGGCCCGGCAGCAGGCGGGGGTTGGGCCGGCGTTGAGTGCTTTGAGGGTGGCGGTGTCGTAGGTCCGTCGTGTTGTCTTGCGTCGGCGGGGGCCAGGGGTCCTGGCGCTGGGCGCGGTCCAGGCGCGGAAGGGCGCAGACAGGCTTGCCTTTGGCACGCCTTCGGCACGCAATCGGTGCTCCCGCTGCGCGTGACTGCTGCACGTCCGTGCGGTCGCCATTTAAGGGTAAGTGTGAGGGAGGAGCAGCTGGGAGGCGGGAGCGGGGAGGTCACGGAAAAAAAGGGGCGTGGCCGCGAGAACGGCGGCGGGAAGCGGGGAGCGGGGCGGGCAGGTAGAATGGAAAAACACACAATCCAACTACTTTAAACAAATTAAGCACAAAATACAACAGCTATAAACAGATATTAGCACAAAAAACAACAACTTTAAACTAATTTACGGCGAAACACCTGGGGAACTGTGCAGTGAGGCAGGCAGCTAGGGAGACAGGCAGACGGCAGAACGAGGCTGCGAGCAGCAGCGAGGGGCACACGAGGGGCTCACACACAGCTGGGGGCCGTGCGGCGCGGGGGTGTCCTGAGAACAGGTCACTGCCAACTGAGAGCTTTAAGATGGACCCAAAGAAAGATGCTTCCATAAAAGTAGTCAGTGAAAAGAAGCAGCTTCTCCCAGTGGCATGTTGCCCCAAAACTTATTTTGACTCAGGACTTCATGTGCCTCTCACACCGGCCTCCTGGGAGAAAGCTGAGAGCAACTCTTCCACATCAACAGCAGCACCCCAACATAAGGCCAAGAAGACCATGTTTGTCAGTGTGGTGGCCACTGTAATCGTGGTGACTCCAACAAGCAGTGACACTAAATTAGATATGTCTTTTCCCACTCATTTTGGGAAACAGAGCATCCAAAGCCACCTATAGTACATCTTCCTGATGTTTTAGCAGAACAGGAGGCTTAGCTTCCTTCCGAGCAAGCTTCTTCTATTTTAGAATCATTGGCTCCCAGATCTCCTGCAAGGAAATGGAAGGGAGGACAACTTTTGGTGATGGTGATAGGGATATGGAGTGGACCTATCAGAGTCCAGGAGAAACCAGGAAAGTCAAGGAAAAAGAAAATTCCTGAGAGGCTTAGAAGGAGATGATGAGGAGCATGACAACAATGAGGCATTCATTTTGGAAGGTGACACAAAGGAGTTCGCCATTGCTGTTTGACCTGTTTCAAGGGATGCGGCTTGGGTTGCACCACCATCTCCCATATTTGCAAAGCCCCAGCAGAGACCTGCACTATTAAACACTACCTCAGTGGAGAATGCACAGCATGGAGGAAATCGACGATATGCCCACCTACCTCCAGTTCTTCTTCAAGCTTTGGCAGTGGCACAGTAAAAAATTCCTCCTTCCTACTTTGGGACTTTTTTACAATTAGCAAAGAGGGAGAAAACATTACAGTATGCACCATTTGCCACTCAAATGTTTGTCAAGCTAAGCCTGTTACACATTGTGTTACTGGAGGCCAAACGGCCAATATGAAAAAACACTACACAATATAGTGGGAGGAGCACCTTAAATTAATTGCTGAACATGGCGGTGAAGGTGAGGAAGATAGCTGGAAACATCAGGTACAAGTTTAATCATGGTGAGCGGTGATGATGATGAGGAAGAAGATGTTGACATCCTCACGCAAAGCATCCCTGTCTCCAGCAGTGCAGCAGAATCACCCACCTCAAGACTTCACAATAGCAAAAGACTTGGAGTCAGCTGAAGACCCCATTGCATACAATGACTGCTCCACTATGACATGCACTGAGTCTACCACCACCTACCTCTCTAAAGCCATCTGTGTCAGTGGCCCCAGAAAAGAATAACAAAACAAAGGCTACTATTACAGGCATGTTCAAGCAAGAGGGGCCCTATGACCTCAACCACCCAATGGCACAGTTGTACAATGGGAAGCTGGCAAAAATATTAGCACTGGACTTCCTCACTTTTAGTTTGTGGAAGGAGTGGGATTCTTTGAATCTGTATCAGCCATCTACCAAAAATAGAAGGTTCCAAGTCAGGCTTATTTTTCCAGCGATGCAGTTCCAGTGCTGCATCTGGATGTGCTGCAACGGTTGGACAAGCTTTACAGCAAAGGGTTGTTCACACTATCCACCTGACGACAGACATGTGGACACATTTTCAGGTGACTGATTACATGTGCATCACTGCACACTGGATCTCTTTTGCATGTGTAAAGAAAAATATATCTACAGGTCTGGGCCCTGAAGAAAGTTTAAAGAGCATTGGGCAGCATGCAACAGTGGCCATGTTGGTCTTTGAGAAATAACATACAGCTGTAAACATCTTGGATGAATTTAACAGCAAGGCGCATGAATGGCTACAACCCATAAGTCTCAAAAATAGATTTGTTGCCACGGACAAAGGCAGAAACATTGTCAAGGCCATGTCAGATGGTGGTTAGTCAGCAACATACTGACCTCCTACAGACAAATATCATTTGAGCCATTCTTTTAAAGCGCAGAAGCAGTTGCAGATTTCCCAGCATGCTAATAGAGTACCAGTTAAAGCCCTGATACAGGAAATGCTGACACATTGCAACACAACCTATTACATGTTGCAAAGTCTGTTTGCGCAGTACGCTGTCTGTGCCTAAGTCATTCAAAGAGGAGGGGACCATGGATGCTGACACATGGGGCCTGGTCAAATGTCTGACACAGATGCTACTCTTTTTTGAGGTTTTAACATGGGAAGTTACCAAGGAGGACAGTATGATAGGCTAAGATAGCCAGTTGTATCATCTACTAAAAGACCAGGTAAAGAGGGTGTCCGAAAGGTTCACCCCCATAGATGTGACCGAAAAGACAGAAGTGCATGCTTCAGTTGAGAGATTAATTCTACGCGTGGCTTGTAATACAAGGCTGCAACATGACATCATCTTGTCTTACCAGTTCATCGGTGCCACACTATTTGATCCACAGAACAAAAAAATTCTACTCACTTTCGTTCATTTTCTCACGGGGATGTTTCAAAATACAAAGGTGGATTGTTGAGCTAGCTGGAGAACGGAAGAAGCACGCCTGTAATTTAGAGGCCCATCCCGCAGTTCTCGGGTGCTGCCTTCAACTTCCAAAGAGGACAATCTTGTCTCAGAGCAGCCAGCAACTTCATAAACCAGAAAACCAGCAACAACAGCAACAGAAGGACCAAACCCAACCTCTGCACTGTATTAGTTTCAATTAGCAGGGCTTAAGTCCAGCATAGAGGCGATAGCAAAAGAGATTGAACAAGTAGCTGCATCAATGACCTTCCACGGGATGTTCCAAGAGTATCTGTATGATCCAAAAAAGGTTTATGCGGATTCAAACCCATTAATATATTGGTACTGGAAGATGCACCAATGGCCAGAGCTTAGCAGGCTGGGGATAAAGTATCTGGATTGTCCTTTAGCCAGTGTGTCTGCTGAACGTGTATTTAGTGCTGCTGGTGTGGTTGTTTCAGTGAGAAGGACCAGTCTCTTGCCTCTAAATGCAGAAAGATTGACTATGATCACAATTAACCAATATTTCATATCACATAATTACACCATTCCTGAAACAGCAGAGGATAAGGAGGATTGGTCAGATTCAAGTGCGTTAACTGACCAACTTCTGGCTGAACCACCTGAATTTGAGGACAAGCTATACTTCCCAGACTGAGTATGCCAGTGCCCCATTGAACCTTTTAATTATTTCTCGTTTAACTTCTATCTTTGCCGCCCCAAAAAGTAGCTTATGAAACATTAGTATATTTGTGTCAGATGTATGCTGCAGCACCATTTTGTAGCCACATATATGTTGCCGGATTGCAGTTGGACCAGTGTGCATTGAAGAAGACTCCACAATTCCTTCATAACATTGGAGACAAAGACTACCTCCCTCACATGCCCATCCCTTTTTCCATCACTTAACGGGACTGCTGCAAAAGATCGTTGTTTTTCAAGAGTGCCAATACCACATTTCAATGTGTTGCCAGTATTCAAAGATGAATCGTGTACTTACTATCTAACCTACCCATGCTTGGATTGGAAGAGGTGACTGCAACTATTTCAACTGTGAGTGATTGTGAGTGATGATTGATGATTTATGTGGTAGCAGACAGCGAGGGAGGGTGCCGAACTGTAATTTGGAAACTTGCTTGAGAAGATTTTTGAGGTTTGGGGCCGGAATGATGGGAGATAATCTTTTCCTGTAGGTAATTGGCCTTTACAAACTTACTTAGTGAAAATTACTCTGTACGGTCCACTCCTATGATTCTTCTGTTTTTTTATCACCTAGGACTGCCCCAGAGGATCATTTAATTTATAAGACAGCCAAATTCCAATCTGTTGCTTGCATCAAAGAAGACATGGTATACCTACCACGTGCTTGTATTTGAACAGGTAATCATTGCTCTAACAAGTCAATATGAGTGATTATGAGCTATGATGGATGATTCATGTGGTGGCAGACAGAGAGGGAGTGTGCTGAACTGTTATTGGGGATCTTGCTTTAGATGATTCACAATGTTTGGGGTCTGAATTGTGGGTGATATTATTTTCCTGTAGGTGATTGGCCCTTTCACTCTTAGCCAGATGTACTGGCAGAGTCTTATCTTTTTCTGGTTCTTCAGAGATCAGAACAGTCACTTTAGTTACCAAACAAAAAACAATTGCACTCCTCAACTTGGACTCAGGGGCATTGCACTCCATAACTAGGACTCAGGTATTGATAAGGGGTAATGAGGGCCTGTCGAATAAAGTAGAGAATTATAATGGGCTGAAGCAAGGGTGCCTGTTAGCCCCTCTCCTTTTCTCTCTTTAGATCAATGACTTGCCGAGTAGGGCGGTGCTGTGTAAAGGGCCCCCCGCAAATTAGGTACATTGAAATTGAGTTGTCTGCTTTATGCATATAATGTCATCCTGATGTATCTAACCCTGATAGGACTTCAAAGGCATTTTAATGAGCTGGTAAGTTATGCTGATGATAGTTTTTTTTAAATAAACATAGCAAAATGTGAAACTATGATTTTTAGATATAGGGGGTGTAGAGTCAGGAAAAATATGCACTGGTTCCTAGGGAAAGCCAAAACTGATGTGGTGAAATTGTACTTGTAAATGGGAAGAATATTTACAAGCAGATGTTTGAGTAGTGATCATATTGACCAATGTTGAAGTAAGGCAATATCTCTGGCATACGCAATTTGTAGATTTTACTAAATGTTGCGGACAGACACTTTGCACACGTTTTATCCGTTTATAAAGTTAAAATCCAGCCAGCACTAAGTGATGCTTGTGAACTACTGGATGAAAAGCAATGTTTTTTTAGAAGGTTGAGGGCATATTTGGCGCCAGATCTGTAATTTGAATAGAGCAGCAATCAGGCTTGAATATAGACTCCTCTCGACCTATGTGTTTGCAATGGCTGCATGTTTGAGATGGAGTAATGCCTTACTGAACAGCGCTAAAAACCCTTTACGGGCAGTGCTAAGGCAGGAAATATTTGCAAACCTGACGGAAAAAGCGTTGTTTTTAGGAATCATGTGCAAGTTGCACTTTTGTTTGATATTGGGCATAATAGCATAGGCTCATTACCAAAACAAGCTTTAAAAATGCTAATTAAAAAGACTATTTATGAAGTCAGTTGTAAAAGAGATACTGCTCTGTGCTTGGATCATTCCGGTAATGGTGTAATAGCTGGGAGTAGTATTTATAAACAACTTCAACCATATGTTGTATGGGATCTCCCAAACGGAATGCGTAGAACTTTCCTTTCGATGCGGATAAATCAGCTGCCCCTACGAATTATAAAAGGAGCATGGGAAGGATTAGCTAGGCAGGACAGACTTTGACATTCATGCGGAAGCTAGGTGCAAGATTTAAATCATGACTTATTTGTTTGTCCCCTAATACAACCATTACAACATTGTATTTAAAATCTAACATTGCCACAGCTAAGGAGGCCCAAAACTTCTTCTTGGCCCCCCTATCTGAACAAATGTGTTTTGAAAAGTATACATTTTTTAAACAATTTTTAAATATATTTTAGATAAGAACTAATGTGAAGACGTAGGCTGTGGTATGTTGAAAAGGGTCATCCGTAGATCCATTACATATTATAATTAGAATGGCAGGGTCCTCATATTATACATTTGATGACATCATGGTATAATCCGAATTATATCTTACCAGTTAGCTGGTTCCATAAATGACCAATGGATGGATGGAATTGGCATAGCACTTATGCACTTGCACTTTTAATTTCATGTATGCTGCTATGTAAACTGTATTGTAAAATGAATCACTGTGCATCTTTTGAGTTACTGCTAGAATTTTTCCCCTGGGGTTCATCTGAGCATGATTTATCATTAATTTTAAAAGAAATAGTTTCAGGCTATTTTCGCATTGCACTTTAAATGATCTGCTGTGCGCTTATGTATTTAGTATGTACTATGAAAACTGTAACCGTCAGGTCTCTGTATATATTTTGTACTTGTATTATATATAGAATTTTTAGATGCTGTAAAATTAAGTTAAAGTTTTTAGAGTATTTAAGGTTACATTTAGACCTAAACTGACATATCAGTATTCCAACATAACGGTGAAATTGGTTTAACATCTGCTTACTTGCGAATTTAGTCGTAACAAGCTGCTAGTAGCTTGTATTGCTCAACAAAATTGACATATTTATGGTTTTATATGTATTTATATTTTTTTACTGTTATTATAGCTTTAGATGATTTGAAAACCAGAACATTTTTGTATATCTTTTTATGTGGAACTCTTTTGAACTCCAGATCATAATCAAGATTTGAATTGATTTAATTGAAACAAAATCCTATACAAAATACTGCAATTATGTTTTTCTACTTGCTCTTCAATCAACAGCAGTGCACTACATGTCTATCTTGCTTGGGTCATGACTGCTCATTAATTCAATGGGGTTACCCAAATAAATCAAAGGACCTGGGTATCAATTAGTATAAAACAACAGCGGTCCTCGATATATCTTCAAGCAACAATGAATGTATCACACATTATTCATATATTAGGGAGATTAATCCACAACAGAACACAGGAAATATAGCTCTTTTCAAAGCCAGTATTACCTATCAGTATGTTGTACCCAACTTCTATTAATCCAAAAGACAACCAATCTTCTTGGTCAGTAAATGTATCTAAAAATGTATTTTCAACAATCGTAAAAACAATTTGATAAAGAAAAAGAAAAAACTGCAGGATGCAGTAGGAATGAAAGGGGTGCTCAAGTGAATTGAAGAGGAAAAGGAAGCTCAAAGAGCAAAGATACAAATTTTATAAACAATTCTTCTAGTTAAACAAAACACAGAGACCTACCCATACAATTTCTATATACAATGATGATTTAAACATGGAGGGGAGAGAATATCAGAAATAAGTTATAAGCCTCAAAACATGGGGGTAAAAACCGTCAACGTTTCGACCGTGGCGCAATAAGGGGAAGTTAAATGCCTCTGCTGCGGGTCTTCTTCAGGACTGAATGGGGAGGGGGTATAGAGCAACAGAAGGGACCAAGAATGATGACAAGAAGGTCGCATCCCAACACCAAATGAATGAGGGCAACCCGTCAATGGTGTACGCAAGGTTCATCCATTAATTTGGTCAAGATGGTGCGGAAGTGGTGAGAGCAACACCAAGTCCCTGCAGGATCTTCTATTATCTGAGCAATAACCCAAACTGGCCCCATTTACCCACCTACACATACAAGTGATCAATATTTTAGATAGAGTACGAAGAGCATCAGTCCTCAACATCATCATTTAGGCCTTGTGTCGTGTAACTGTAAACGCCTAAACTTATCCATTCCAGCCGTTGAACCCAGTTTTCCTGACTCAAGGATTTTGTAACTTTAGTTTTAAATAAATAGTAGCTCCCAATTGCTCAAGTTACGACTATTGCTATTTTAGTTTTTTATCATTATACGGAATTCTGTGTTGTGTCATCATGTAGTAGTCTGGTCTCAATTCTTCATCAAGCTTGTCTCTAAAGAATTAACTCAGTGTTTTTATTTCCATTTAGTTGCCTGAAATGGATAATCCTTCCGATTAATCCTACAGTTGGAGCTCACCTGGGTGGGAGTAGGACCTCACTTCATCTATATTCAGGTGAGACAAATCTGAAGTGAAGTGAACTAGTTACGTTAGTATGTAACTAACTAACTGCTATTGTGAGCAATTTTTTATCTAGGTTGTTGTAGACAATATAGGTCATGACAGCATCCCCTTAGGGGTCAAAATAGTTAGTGAGGTATAACTACCTATTAACTAAGCAGTATCATACACTCCTACAAGCAGATAAACAGGCGGCATAAAAACTAAAGGCAACAGCACAGAGTAAAAGTAAAGCACAAAAAAACAAGCACAGGCATGCATTTTGATGAAATGTAATAATGTTCTCCTTTATTTATTTTTATCTACAAACAAACCCACCTTCTCCACCCACAACAAGCCCACCCATCTTTCCAAACAAATTGACCCAACCACCAATGTCCAAAAATGTCCAATGAATCAAAAATAACGGTCGCAACTCCCTTTCCACCCTCTCTACCAACAACAAATCTCTCCCACTAAAACAAAAAATTAAAAAAGGACCAGAAGAAGGTATTGTCCATTTGGGTATGCAGCTGTTAAAGGCTATGCTCCATCCTGACGAGCCAGCTCGCTATAGTGTCCACCTGCTGCAGGACGCACCGCAGCAATGGCCTGCTGTCAGATGCAGAGGGGGAGGCAGCAGATGCTGTCAGCTGGCTGTGGCACCAGTGATGGAATGGCCTGGAGGCT
Source organism: Lissotriton vulgaris (assembly GCF_964263255.1). NCBI lineage: Eukaryota > Metazoa > Chordata > Amphibia > Caudata > Salamandridae > Lissotriton > Lissotriton vulgaris. Next base: position 50,244,700 of record NC_141688.1, read on the forward strand.
AAAGGCTGAGGAAGACCAGTTGATCTGGCGCCCGACTGAGAGGGATGCATTTGCACCTCTTCTTTTGCCAGGACCGCTACCCCATGGTATTCCTGCTGGATACGTCCCAGTCTTTGCCACCTCAGATGGGCGGCCATCTCCTGACCATTGGGTGCTATGGATGGGCCAGCAAGAGTAGCTATATTGAGAAAAAGAAAAAGAACAAAGACACCTTGTAAATAATGCTCTGCGCAATGAGCGTGAGGAACTGGAGCAGTACATTGCTGGTCACCTAGGGCCATTGAAATTGGATGTGATTATGATTGGGAGTGTCACAAGGCCAATTTTATGTTTTACCCACTCATGCCTCACATAGAAAACATTGACTGTGTGGCAGAAAAACTTGAAGACAGATTAAGAGAGGATGATAAAAACAGTGATTTGATTTTTTTTCTTCTAAAGGCTTTTCAAGTAACTAAAAAGACCCTTTGAGTGGAACAATAAATTACCTCTCATTAATGAATAAGGCATTATACACTATGGAGTACAAGTTGTATGTTGTGCTAAATAAATGGAGTCATGCTCTTTGCTATCCAGTCCCGAGGAATTTTGCTACTATCAGCAGCTCAGGCAGCTATAGTTGACAATTATCTATTTTGAAATCCAATGGCCCTGCTCTTCTCCACATGCCTTTCTCTTTCTACTCCGACTCCAAAGAAGCAAATGAATAATAAATAAGAAACTGTGTCACATATGAAATTCGGATGTTATCCTGTCTGCCATAAGTAGATGTTGTGGAAAAGGATGCCTTGTACTACTGGGGAAGTAACTGGCTCTATAGATTGTATTTGGCACTTTTGTCACAGCGTATCCCATACACTAAACTTGACATAAAATCATGCACTTACTGCCACTTTTCTCACTGGTCTCACCTGCCACCACAAATTATTTCCAACAAATTCATTTACTGTGTAGTAAGAAAAATAAATTTGACTTACTCTACTGCAGGGTAGGGTAGAACTTTTAATATAGATTAGAGGCAACACTGTCACTACACTGATCATCGATTCATCATCTTTGGCTTATTCAGTCACTGTACTAGTCGACAGAAGTCAAGAGAGGATAAACCAAAACAGGCATAAAATAAATATGTTATAGGAAACATTAAATATATTTTGGAATCATTTCACATGGCTATAAAATCAAATGTGACACATGCCAACAATTGATTTTTCAATTTTTTGGTAGGCTTTGATGGAAAAATGTAAGAAAAAATAAAGGAGTGAAGTGCTTAGAGGTGACTGAGTGGGTGAAGGGAAACACACCGTAGCTGTTTAGTTTGCAATGCATTGAAAACATTGTAAATACCACATTAACTGAAACAGACGCATATTGTACAACCAACAATGCAGTAAATGTAAATGTAGACGTATTTGTAAAGCGCACTGATACCCCGGCAAGCAGTGTGTCCTGGCGCTGTACTCATACCGCTAGGGAACCCGTCCTGGCTTTTCCCCATGAAATGTCCACTCCTGGGCATCCCCGGGGTGCAACCAGGCATCCCCAGCGCTGTAGGGGGCCGTTGTGGAGGCTAAGCAAGCTATTGCCCAGAGTTGCAGCGTGGGACCCATGATTAGAATAGGCACTGAGGCGAGAATATCCAGTCAGCGGAATTTATGAGCCAGAGACCCGCCGAGGCGGGAATCAAACCCTGGTCCCTGGCCAGAACTCTGCATCAAGGTCTGCCGCTCTAACCATTGAGCCACACTCCTCCACAGTCATAAATTGAAACATACTGCACTTCAGTCATTGGTGGCTTGGAGTCAGATGATGAATGAAGATGGGTGGGATACATCTGCCTTGCTTAAGAAATAAAAAAAGTCAAGGTAGTAGAACAAAAATGTAAAAAATGCCTTCCACATTGAACCATAACTTTGATAACCCTACAAAAACAAAGTAAGCGTAGTAGGTGAACAGCATGCCCCTCTTTATGAGAGGAGCTGCCTTGATTATTTATCCAAGCAATCCAAATACTCATTCATCCTTTCAATCTAATTCAACCATAGCTACCATGATTGAAGCTTTACTTTCTCTCAACCAATCTTTCCTTTATCCATCCATTCAGTATCAATATCTACCATTTCTTCTAACCATTCTTTCACCCATCCATCCCTATATCCAGCATCACACCCTTTTACCCACTCACCCTTTCACTCATGTAATATACCATTTTCAACCATACTTTCTTTTAACCTTCCGTTCTTTCAAGTTTTCCTCAGGCCATAAATGCTCATTAAGTGAGCTTTTCCTGAGTTTCAGATAGACGAGGCCGTAATAACTGAACTGCCGCTGCAGCTGGGGAAGCTGGGTGGGTTACAGTCGGGAGTCTATAATGCCCTGGTACTGGCTACTGAATATAATATTAATTGTCAATGAGCAATGAAGTATGTGACTTACCATGCCCGTCCCTGCTGCCGCTTCACCCCCTCCAACTGACTTTCCTCCTGCAGCGACATTTGAGCCGGCATCACTGGTGGTGTGTGTGGCTAGAATAAAACATTATATATATTTTAGATGCCAAATACACCTACCCTAATTTTTTCTATCAAAAAATACAACTGCAATACATCACTACAGTTGGGTTAGCACTGCAGTGCCTTCTAACAAAAAACATCATCTGGGCACTAGGTTGATTCGCAGTGTTAGACAAGCCAGTTAGTGTAGACAACCAAAACCTTTTTGTGAAAGAGAGGCAGAACTATAACCTATGATGATCATGATGACTCGGTCATTGAAGCACAATGAAGGGGGTGGAATAATAGTCAATGAAAGATGTATGTTGTTGGTTGGCAAATGGAATGGAACCTAATACTTTCCAGGCAAGCTACATTGTCATGGAAACTGCTGGTATACTGTATAAATGAATTGCACAGCACATAACATTATAGTCTGGTGGTGGGGACTCCACGACCATGCCCACTATCTCGTTAACTCAACTGTTAGAGCATGAGCAGAGAAAAAAACTTCTCAACAAACTTATATGATGCATATTATTTATAATACTAGCTTATTTGGGCCTATAATCTTCACAGTGGACAATAGGGTACCACAAATGTGTTTTCCGTCTTAAAGTACCACAACATATATTGGAGAGAGGGAAAGTTTATTACCAACAAAACAGAAGATATGTGAACTAGAAACTAGTACTGACCGGATAAGTCAGCTACAATAAAAAGCATTTAATGAGGAAAAGATATAATGTAGGGAGAACAGGAATGAAACAGTATAAAAAAATAAACAAGGTTAAATTTAAAAGTAGTAAAGTAAGCAGAGGAAAAAGAGCTAATCCATTGTGCTTTGCATGAGTGGGTTTGTATCCCATCCTTTTCACCATATGAAAAAGTAATCCGCACGTTAGGGTGTCAGAGGAACTTCATTTTTCACCAGCAACACCAGCCTCCAGACAGCAACTCGCCATCCTGAAACCCAGCACCAGCATTCCTATACCCCAAGGGTCTACCCTAAGCTCACAACAATCATAAAACCCAACTTTAGGATAATGATAATAAATATTAGGACTTACTAGGGTTATCAGCAACCCAATATTAGGTAAATGATAATAAATATTAGGACTTACTAGGGTTAGCAGATCTCTCGGCAGCAGTGCTGGTGGTCAGCCCTCCTGCTGACCAGGTACTCCAGAGACCGTCTCTGCAATGTTCCTCTTCTTGTCCTTGGGTGCTGATGTAAGAAATAAAGAAGATAAAAAAATAGATTAATGAGTCAGTTAGTCTCTATAGAATTATTATGACAGGCAAATGCTGTCAAATTGCACTTCTCTAAAACAGTTCAGATATAGTACTAGTTTTGAGTCCAAATTCCAACTTTCCTTAACAAAAAATACATTTGGAACTAATGCATTGCAATGAATGATCTTTGATTCTATTCTCATTCTTACACCCCTTGATGGATAACTCAGTCTCACTTTTTTGCAATGCATAGACGCATACTACACCTCGCAGTTAAATAGCTTGAAACTTGCAAGCTAAATAAACAAAGTCACAGAGAAAGCTAACTCACTGATATCACTGTCTCACTAGGGTGACAGGACGGCAAAAGAGTCTGCAATGGCTTCTTAATGAATCAGGCAAAGCAAGCGCCGATGATGAGTAGGATTAGGTAGCGAAGAGCACCTGCCTAGCAGAAACTGGATCACATAATAATAATATTCTGAATGTAAACTAAGGGTAACTTACTCCTAAGTATGAGCTGCGATTTGGATTTTTTTTAGCATTGTAAAAAACACACTAAATAATTGAAACTCACTGAGCTCTGGAATCTCAACACCGAGCAGGTCATGCTCCTTGTCAAGAATATCTGCCCAGTGGTGCGTCAGCTGCTGAAAGGTGTGCCAAACTTGAATGGTGTGCCACACACTCTGGTGCATCCTCCCCCAGTGCAGATGAGGGGGATATCCAATGCTATGCCTGCCTCCTGCTACCAGCATAGAGAGGAGCTGGCGCTGCACAAAAATACTAAGGCTGCCACCTCCTCCTCGCAGAAGATCACTCGGGCTACACACCTGGAGGGTCCTTTTTCTGGTTTTTCGGAGACCAGACCAATCACTTTAGTTAATAAACACACATCTATGCAAAGTACTCAAATTCAGTTTTTCTTCTTCAATAGCAGTGCATTGCAGGTCTAATTAACTCGGGTCGGTACGGAGCTGGACTGATTCATTAGTTAGAATCAGGGAAAGTATGGAAGGACTCAGGGGGGTTTGAGTACCTCAACAGGAAGAAGGAAGCTATTGACTTCAAAGATAAACAAACATGATGATGACTCTGAGGCTTACTCAGCTCTGTGGATTGGAGAGAGGTGCTTTGATTTGGGAAATGCTGCAGAGTGTTGTGCTGGCTCAAATGTGAAACCCTTCTGTGGTTTGGATGGGGGAGGGGCCTGTACTTATAACTGGAGACAGACTGGTGATGTTGCATCATCACCTGAGCGGTAAAAAAAGGGGGTGGTAATGGACGGAGCATCTGAATCCATCAACCCCTCACACCCAGTCAAAAGATCTGGGTTTAGTCCATCACCGTTCTTTAGCCCACTCTGCCACCCCAGTTCAGACATGGCTATATGCAAATCAGTCTGACCCTGTGCCTCATGGGAACAGTCCAGCCCGAACTGCCCGGCTTGCTTGAATCCCTTTTGTACCGCTTTTGGCCGCCATAAGTGTGGCAGGGTATGCTCAGACGTAAGTCCCTTGCTCACTTTGCCACTGGATTCAAGCAAGCCGGGCTGAAGACGGCTGGAATGCCAGAAACCGGTCCTCGGAAGCTTGTTTCCGGTCCAGGGAAGACATGGCTTGGCAGTTCGGGCTGGACTGTTCCCATGAGGCACAGGGTCAGACCGATTTGCATACAGCCATGTCTAAACTGGGGTGGCAGAGTGGTCTAAAGAACGGTGATGGATTAAACCCAGATCACTGGTGGTGGTAGTCCCTTTACTCTGACCCGCCTTTAATTGTGCTTTCTTCTTGCCCTTAAGTGCAGATATAAAAAATAAAGTAGATAAAAGCATAGATTAATGGTACATTCAATTTTGAAAGGCAGAGGCAAACCCAATAACATTGTACTTTTCTAAATCAGATCTCCCAAAGTAGTAGTATTGAGTTGAGCTATTCCCTATTTCCTACAACCAAGCCTTATTACTAATTTCTAAACTGACACTACATTTGGAATTACTAATGCTTTTGATGAGCCAACTCAGTCTACCTTTTCCATGCATAGATGCATATTACAAATCTCTGGGAGATCGGGACTGTATGTGCTACCAAAGTAAAGGCAAAAAGAATGCTAACTCACTGATATTAATACTACTATTGTAGTGACAGAACAGGCAAGTCTTCATGACTTCTTATATAATCAGCCCAAGCGAGCATCAAAAGGTACTGTTATGTAGTGCAAAGCACCTGGTTAACTCTAGCTGTATCACATAATATTCGTAATGTTACGCAAACTTAACTTACCTCAGAGTGTTAGTAGCATGCTATTAATTAAAAAATTACCATTTTAGAAAAAAACTATAAATAATTACTCCCCATGGCCCACAACCACGACACCATCAGGATGGCCAGGTTCTGTTCTTGGTCAAAGTGGTCTGCTCTCACTAGTGCGTCACTGTGTGCTACACCCCAGTGCTCTGGCATACACACCGAACTCTACAAGTTCCACCCAGTTCAAGTAACTACTCACCATTTGCTCTAAGAAATGACTGCAAATGTATGGGGTAATGCATGGGAACAACAGAACAAGAGTGGGTGTTGTCATGATGATTTTATTTAAATGCATCCTCGTCCTAAAAATTGACATGAGAATACATTTTGCACTAAAAGATAACACAACGTGGCATATTTGACTTTTTCATATTTACAGGTAATTTCAAATAATTTCGCTCAGTTATGTGAAAGCAAATTCAACTAATTTTGCACACCCCTTATTCTGAAAGCACAAGCCTTTCTGAAAGACACCATTTGTTCTTTGCTGTGGGTCCTCCCGGGAAAGTATGTTTAGTCTTGTACCTGGAAATGGCATCTTTTACTCTTCTGCTGAATTCCCTGGGAACTCAGGGCATTTACTTTGATCACGCTATGAATCAACTTATCACAGGCAGCAGTGCTCTAAAAACGGCAGCCGCCACAGCTGTGGGTGGTGTCTTTTTGCAGCACATACCGCAGAAACTACACAAACACAAACACGTCTCACAAAAAACCACAAGGAAAGGAGGCAAATTACTCAGACACAAAAGCCTGCAGACTTGGCATTAATTTTTCATCAAAGCTGTTCAGGCAGCGCATAAATGACTAAGAACCTGATTTACAAGACGCTGGCTCGGGCCCAAAGGGGACCAGAGTAAATCCTGGTTTTAAATCATTCATAGTTATCCCTGTGAATGTGCTAATGAGGGCAAGATGCATTTCAGTGAACGATAAAAGCTATTAGCTGAGCACAGGGTGGTAGAGGAGAGAGCCTTGCTGTGCAGCGTGGATTGAGGACAGAGACTTTGGGGTTGTGGACAGAGAGGTGAGAAACCCTTGAAATGCTCGAAGGGTGAAATAGAGATGCCTCAGAGATCCAGCTAGTGGGTAGTCCAAGATCCTACAGCTAGAAATGAAACAGAAAATAGAGGTGCAGAGTAGAGATGTAGAAGAACCCTCATAGCAGCCACAAACTAGGTACAGGTGAATTCCAAGTCTCTCTGGGAGGAAGTCAAATCTTCCTCCTCCTAGAAATCTCCTCTCGACGCTGACAATCTTTCCACTTACCCCTCCTGGTTACAGTGGCATGAAAGCCATAGTAGGGCAATGTCAATAATACACTGACTGTAACAACTTCCTACGTTTCTTCCCCAGTCGCTGCACTTCAAAAGCCTCTGTCCAGTGAGTTGAAGAAGCCCAATATTTTACTGACAGGAAAGCCACTAATGTACTCATGTGGGAGCTGTTTACTAGCAGACACTGCTTTAGTCCCTTTCCACATCCGTGTAGACAATACTCAATTAGTTCACTGTCTTTCTCCTCGTGTTCTACATTGTGTAAAGGGCGCAATGTCCCTGTTTGCAACACAGCACACCTTTAATGCAGTATGCCAGCTGCAAAGAGAGAGAGTGTGCCTCAGTAAACACAATGCTTTTCGCACCGGGCAATTGCTAACTTGCGGCTGACATGGTGGCAGTGCATTAGTGAAACGTGTAGCGCCTGTTTGAAGCAGCCAGTTCATTTTTCACAATGCTACACCTTGAACCTCTTTGTGGTGCACAGAAAGTGCTTTCTGATGGTTTCTTTGACTTTGCACCTTCCTTCATAATACAGCACAGGTGCAAAGGAGAAGATTTACGACGCCCCTCGTATGGCTGCTCTGCGTTGTGCAATAGGAAGGGAGCAGGAGAGTACCATATCTTCAGAAATATGGCTATATCCTACCATTTCCCTTGCACCAGCACTGCAGCGCACCAGCTGAAGCGCACCATGCACAAACCTTAGTGCTGCAGCGCTAGGGTGTGTTCATGAGTCCAGCATAGGTTTTGCACAGGAAGGCTACCTTTCATGTACAAAATACAATGCTTGACACAAGGGAAAGCTTTCCCGACTTTTCCCACTTTGTATGCATTTCTACTTACGTGCTCCTACTTGAAAAGGGTGCAGTTTTCTCATGCTAAACCCAAACTACTGTGTTTTTAGTAAATTGGCTTTAGCATGAGAAAGCTTGGGTGGTTGCATGGGAACGCCATGCACCACCCTTGGCACTCCCTCATGGTGCAAAGGTTTGTGAAGCAGCGTAATAAGATACTTCGCGTTACTTTTATGTTATTTTCAATAAAAGTAAATGACAAAAAGAAGATTTTGCAGTGGCTGTAGTGATAGGCAACATGACACATATGGGTGGGGGTGGCAGTGGTGGCGGGCAACATGACACATATACGTAGGGGTGGCAGTAGTGATAGGCAACATGCCCCTAAGGGTGGGGCTGGGAGTAGTGATAGGCAACATGACACATATGGGTAGGAGTGGCTGTAGTGATAGACAACTTGCCCCTATGGGTGGGGGTGGCAGTTGTGATAGGCAACATGCCCCTAAGGGTGGGGCTGGGAGTATCGATAGGCAACATGACACATATGGATAGGAGTGGCTGTAGTGATAGACAACTTGCCCCTATGGGTGGGGGTGGCAGTTGTGATAGGCAACATGCCCCTATGGGTAGGGGTGGCAGTAGTGAAATCAACATGACACAAAGGGTGGGGGTGGCAGTGGTGGTGGGCAACATGACACATGTATAGGGGTGGCAGTAGTGATAGGCAACATGCCCCTATGGGTGGTGGTGGCAGTATCGATAGGCAACATAACACATATGGGTGGGAGTGGCTGTAGTGATAGACAACTTGCACCTATGGGTGGGGGTGGCAGTTGTGATAGGCAACATGCTCCTATGGGTAGGGGTGGCAGTAGTGAAATCAACATGCCACAAAAGGGTGGGGGTGACAGTCGTGGTGGGCAACATGCCCCTATGGGTGGGGGTGGCAGTAGTGATAGGCAACATGACACATATGGGTAGGGGTGGCAGTAGTGGTGGGCAACATGACACATATGGGTGGGAGTGGCAGTAGTGATGGACAAGATGACACATATGGGTAGGGGACGGTGGCAGTAGTGGTGGGCAACATGACACATATGGGTGATTGTGGCAGTAGTGGTGGGTAACATGACGTATGGGTAGGGGTAGCAGTTGTGGTAGCCATGGGATCCCTATGGAGGCCTGTTGCTAGCGAACAGGGTCTGGACCCCCTGGGTGTGTGTGAGATTTGACGGGGCGTGTCGTTTTGTTTGTATGGTGGGTGTCCGACTTGCCGCCTGCTCCGTCCACGTCTGTTGCTGATCCGGTCATAGATGTATGGGACAGGTATGAACTGCGCAATGGGATTCATGATGCGTTTGTGACGTACCCGTTGCTGGCTGGTCCATCGCGAAGCCATGTATTGTGTTCTTGCGCAATTCGTACCTGATATGCAGCTCTACCCGATGCTGTGACGTGCTGTACGTGGCGACCTGTCTGGCACATAGGAAGTACGCATCGGACTTGTCCGGCCGGAAATAGCAGTGTTTATGGTGCCGGTGCCGTGCGACGCGAAATGTGTGTTTACGGGTCAGGCTCGTACAGAAAAGGTGGATGGATTCGGAGCTTACGTGTCGGTCGGGAAATTGGCACTTTTCCTCATTGTACTACCTCGCACGGACGGTCCCGCTCCTGGTACGATTCGGTCGTAAGCTAAGGCTACAAACAGCTCTCAGGGAGCTGTCCGACGCAGATCGGACTTGACCCCTCAGTCTACTGCACTCAGTAGTACCCCAAGGTGTCTCATGCACATGAACATCCAGCACCAAAAGAGCCCATCTCAGTCTCATCCAATCATGACCATTATGCATCTCTACTTTAATCTAAACTACAAAGAATTTTTTTTTTAAGCTGAATCTACAAACTTCGGATATAATTCTGGCTTTTAGCCATGAACCTTAAAGCTTCACTCTCTCACTCAAGCACTGTTTTAAAATGTTGGGTTAGTCGAAAGTCTGCCTTAGAAATCATGTTAACAAACATGATGCAAACGAGTTTTTTTCGTTGCTAAACACTCTCCAATGACTAAATATTTTCATCCTGCCTGATATTTTTCACTCTACTTTAGAGCCTCCATTGCTATCCTGCAATGATGGAAGGTGTGACCATAACTCTTTAAACGCAGTTTGCCAAGAAGCTGCCTTATTAATCAGTGACCACATACAATCTGATCACTTCACTTCCATCCATTTATAAAACTTTATATATTAGCTAGAAAAGTTTCTTGTTAGCAATCTGGCACTCTCTGATGGGTAAAGAGAAACCAATGGCCATTGGATCATTCCACTAGAAGCGAGCAAAGTAAGAGAAGATATGTAACAAAGCTTTCTTTTCGACTTATCTTTGAAACAATTTCAATTCTATGTAATCATTTTTCCCTCTATGAAACTATTTGCTTTTATAATTTATGGCAGTACTGCTCCCTATTTTTTATCTTTGCTTGGTAGTATCAAGACTTAGGTACTGATTTTAAGACTGCCATTTTGTCAGGGAGGATGACAACACCCCTGCTAGCCTGCCTAGATTATGCCCACCACATTTAGACATCTTCTTCAGCCAAGCAGTAATCTCTGTATCTTCACAGGAACTGCTGATACTTTGGTTCCTCTGACTGTACTGTAAGTTTGGTGCAGTGCCACTGTCTTTCATGCAACCGCACACTAAACATGTTTGTATTACAAAAATAAACACCCAGCCCTGCCATCTCCCCCACCCCCCACACACCATAGGATCTTGTTCCCAGGGTGTGGTGGTCATTGTTATATCTTTTCTGTCTGTCACTGCCAGGTTTTTACTGGCCGTAATAGACACAAAAACACACATCAGATTGTCTGCTCTAAATAGGGTGGGTGACCAGATGTCCTGATTCTCATGGCCTTCGGAGTATGCTTTCTAACGGTGGATCCTGTAGATCCAGTGGCGCACTGCTGTCAGAAAGATGACGATCTGCCTTACTCTAAATAGGGTGGGTGGATCGTGGGTTTGGCGGACAGGGTACTCCGCCCTGTTTATGTCAGAAAAGAAACCGCTCTGCCAAACTCTAATTCAGGCCCTAAGTGTGATTGGCCTTAGTACTGACACTTCTCTGTATGCTCTTGCTAAAATATACTACATTCTCTTATATGAAATGCATTCAATTCGCAAATTAAATCTCTAATCTGTATTGACTTTCGCTATGTGCTGTGCATTGTTGTCCTTTGAGGCTATGTGGTAGCCATAACAAATCACTAAATTAAAGAGATATGTGTGTTGTTAAGAGGCAAGAGAAGAGATAGGACCTCATTGAGAGCTGGGCGGTAATGGACAGCCGACCTCTATTGCCAATTGTTCTGCCTGCTCTTCTCTTTAATCAAGCATACGACTTGTATAGCGCGCTACTCACCCGGAAGGGTCTCAAGGCGCTTGGGGGGAAGGGGGCCGCTACTGCTCGAACAGCCACGTCTTGAGTTGTCTCCTGAAGGCGAGGTGGTCCTGGCTCAGCCGAAGGTGGATGGGGAGGGAGTTCCATGTCTTGGCCGCCAGGTAGGAGAAGGATCTGCCTCCGGCGGTGGCTCTTCGGATGCATAGTACGGCGGCGAGGGCGAGGCTAGAGGATCATAGCTGGCGGGTGGGCGTGTGGAAGGTCAGGCGGTCATTGAGGTACTTGGGGCCCAGGTTGTGGAGAGACTTGTGTGCATGGGTGAGGAGCCTGAACGTGATCCTCTTGTTGACGGGCAGCCAGTGCAGATTCTTCAGGTGGCCGGATATGTGGCTGCGTCGAGGGATATCCAGGATGAGTCGGGTGGAGGCGTTCTGGATGCGTTGGAGTCTTTTATGTAGCTTAGCTGTGGTTCCGGCGTAGAGGGTGTTTCCGTAGTCCAGCCGGCTGGTGATGAGGGCCTGGGTGACCATCTTCCTGGTTTCGATCGGGATCCATCGGAAGATCTTGCGGAGCATGCAGAGGGTGTGAAAGCAGGAAGAGGAGACGGCGTTGACTTGTCTGGTCATTGAGAGGGAGGAGTCCAGGATGAAGCCCAGGTTGCGTGCGTGGTCTGTCGGCTTAGGGGCCGTGCCCAGGGCTGGGGGCTACCAGGAGTCGTCCCAGGCGGAGGGCGATGGTCCTAGGATGAGGACTTCCGTCTTGTCTGAGTTCAGTTTCAGGCGGCTGTTCTTCATCCACTCGGCGACGTCTTTCATCCCTTCATGGAGGCTGGTTCTGGCGGTGTCGGGGTCTCTGGTGAGGGAGAGGATCAGCTGGGTGTCGTCGGCGTAGGAGATGATGTTGAAGTTGTGTTGGCGTGCAATGGCTGCGAGAGGTTTCATGTAGACGTTGAAGAGGGTGGGGCTGAGTGATGATCCTTGCGGGACGCCGCAGATGACATTGGTGGCCTCGGAACGAAACGGGGGGAGGCGGACTCTCTGTGTTCTTCCAGCGAGGAACGAGATGATCCACTTCAATGCCTTCTCTTGGATGCCGGTGTTGCTGAGGCGTTGGACTAGGGTGCGGTGGCAGACAGTGTTGAATGCGGCGCAGAGGTCCAGAAGGTTGAGTGCCGCTGTTTCCCCGTTGTCGAGAAGGGCTCGGATGTCGTCGGTGGCTGCGATGAGTGCGGTCTCGGTGCTGTGGTTGGCTCTGAAACCGGACTGCGAGGGGTTGAGAGATCCATTCGTCTCGAGGAAGGCGGCAAGCTGTCTGTTGGCGATCTTCTCGATGACTTTGGCAGGAAAAGGAAGGAGCGTGATAGGGCGGAGGTTTTTGAGGTCGGTGGGGTCCCATGTTGGTTTCTTCAGTAGGACGCTGAGCTCAGCATGCTTCCAGCTCTCCGGGAAGGTGGCGGTGTCGAAGGAGGTGTTGATGATGTCTCGGAGTTGGGGTGCGATGGTGGAGTCGGCCTTGTTGAAGACGTGGTGGGGGCAGGGGTCAGTTGGAGATCCGGAGTGGATGGTGTTCATCGTGCGGGCTGTGTCTTTGGTGGTCACTGCGGTCCAGGTGCAGAGGGTGGCGGTGAGGTGCATTGGTTCGACGGTTGGGCGCAGAGATGGTGCGCCGAAGCTGTTGTGGATGTCGGCGATCTTGCGGTGGAAGAACGAGGCGAGGGAGTCGGAGAGATCTTGTGATGGGGTAATGTCGTTGTTGCCGGGGCTGGGGTTGGAGAACTCCTTGACAATGCTGAAGAGTTCCTTGCTGTCGAGGGCGTTGTTGTCCAGTCGATCCTTCAGTGATTTCTTCTTGGTGGCGCGGATGAGTTGGTGGTGCTTGCGGGTTGCGTGTTTGAGGGCGGTCATGTTGTCAGTGGTCCGGTCGAGGAGCCAGGATTTCTCGAGGGTGCGGCAGGTTTTCTTGGAATCCTTGAGTTCGTTGGTGAACCAGGGGGCCTTCTTGCTTCGGGGTCTGCTGGGAGGGTTCTTCAGTGGTGCGAGGTCATTGGCGCAGGCGGTCAGCCACTGCGTGAAGTTGCGGGCTGCTTCGTTGGGGTCCGGTGTGCTGGCGGGTGGGTTCTGGCTGAGGGAGGTGGTGAGTTGGTCGGCGGTGATCTTGCTCCAGCTTCTGTGAGGAACCTGCTGCGGGTGGTGGTGGGTAGTGGTTTTTCTGAAGCTGAAGTGGACGCAGCTGTGGTCTGTCCAGTGAAGTCCGGTGGAGTGGCTGAAGGCGATGTGCTTGCTGGATGAGAAGACGAGATCCAGCGTGTGTCCGGCGTAGTGGGTGGGGGTGTTCACCAGTTGCTTGAGTCCGAGATTGGCGAGGTTGTCCAGCAGGGTGACGGTGTTGCGGTCCTTGTTGTTCTCCAGGTGGAAGTTGAGGTCCCCCAGGAGGATGTAGTCGGCGGAGGGGAGGGCGTGTGGGCTGATGAAGTCTGTGATGTCCTCGCTGAATTGTGCATGTCGTCCCGGGGGTCTGTAGATGAGGGTGCCTCTGAGGGTCGTCTTTGGGTTGGTGTGAATCTGGAAGTGGAGGTGTTAGGCGGCGGTGTAGGTGTCGTCTGCGTCGGTCATGATGCGGATGGTGTTCTTGTGGACGATGGCGATGCCTCCCCCAGTCTGATTGACGCGGTCCCTCCTGATGATCTTGTATCCATCCGGGATGGCGATGGCGATGTCGGGGGCTGAGGAGGCGTTCATCCATGTTTCCATGAGGAAGGCGACGTCTGGTGATGTTGTGTCGAGCAGGTTCCTCTTGCGTCTTGTGCCTCATTAATAGTGTGGTGGTTAGTGGTTTTCTTTAAATTGTAGCTTTTTCCGATCTGGCATCTGTAAACCCATTGGGTGGAAAATTACCAGCGTGAATACCTTTAGATGTGCACCCCTGATTCCATTCCTGCTTGCTTGTTACATGTTGGGATTTGCTATGCAGGCTATGTAAATCCCAGACAGGAAAATTGCAAAAAATTTCCTCCACATTGGAGGTCGTTAAGAAACAGCCGCGTAGCTAGGGAGGGCTGGGGGGGGGGGCGGTCCGCCCCAGGCGGCACCATTGTGAGGGCGTCGGTCACGGTGACATCGCTGCACTAGCCCATTGCGGCGGCCTTTATAATTTATTTGGGGACACTCACTGACACTACTGTCAGTCAGTGTACCCAAATAAAATATAAAGGCCGCAGGAACAGGCCAGTACAGCGCGGCCGCCCAGCCGTTTGAAGTGCAAGTCAAGCGCTGCGCTGCAGCACCGCACGTCACGTGGATGCGCAAGCGCATACCTACCATCTGAATCATTGCCCTGACAGGCTGTGGCTTTCCTTCCCAGGAAACAGAGGGGGTGGGATCATCGCTGCAGGAAGCAGGACGTCGGGGGAAAAGTTAGGGTGTGTGTGAAAGGAGCGCGAGGGCAGGGCCCGGCAAACTGGATTCCGAAGACCATGAAGGTAAATTGATGGATGTTTTCAAGATTGTAGGCCCAAAATGACATCATCACATAATCCTGGACGATCGGAATGAATGGCAGTGCGGTCATCTAGACCAGAGGATATTACAAGGAATAAAAGATTTACTTTTTTGAAAACGGCGCCAACACTGATCTCATTAATACAAATCACCCACAAGCCTATCAAAGTGTGTGATGTTGTCAATCAGTAACCCCGGTTATTCTGCTTACATTCCCAAGCCCTATATTCCGAAGCTAGCAAATCATTTTCTTTTCTTGGCAGCCTGTTCGGCCTTCTATGGTGAGTGTGTAATTTACACTGATTTCCCAAAAGCTATATAATGGTTCCAACAAGCAAGCAGGCTGAAGTTGAATTGAGGGCAGTGGCATACCTCCTGTGGGGGCTGTGTTACGCCCCTGATTGGGCGGCTTTTCTGTGTGATATTTAGTCGTGTTTCAATTGTGAGGCCAGATGGAAGGGTCCTCTGTTTGTAAAACCTGTGTTGCCGAGAATTACTTTAGCCAGAACTCAAACATAACATGTGGGGTTTGAAAACATTCCCAAACGTGTCGAGGTACTAAGGCTGCTGTGACAGAGAAAATCGCCCTGTGCCATAATGAACACCTGCCCATACAGGGAATTAACTCTGCATTCATGTCTTGTGCCTGTGTACAATTAACCCACTGCTCCATCGGGGATTAATGGCTGTGATGCGCCCTGCACGAGGCGGTTACACTCCAGGCACAACCCTGTCCACGTCACGATGAACGGACTGTTCCAGACTTAACATATCAAATGTCCGTGCGCGGTTTGAGGTGTTTTCAGTGTTTCAGGCGCACCTGCTGGCCTCAGGTTGCAGGATCCCAGAGGGAATGACACCCTTCTTTCCAGACCCCTGCACTCCAGAAATGAACGTTAACTGTTTCCCTGCAGTTGTCATGCCAATGAAAAGAGACGAATGAAAACTAACGAACTCTTGCTGTAGAGTTTCTGCCGTGGATTAGCAATATACAAATACAACGCTGCTAATATCTTATTTACTGGTACTATATTTACCTCCCCCAGAAGGAAGATAGGCTGAGCCAGCTTTGCTGGGGTTCGATCTCAACTTTTGGTGTGAGTGGACCACGGATGTCAGCAGCGGGTGTTTAACTCAAGCAAAGTAACACAAAATGTCCCTTAACTTGACGCATGTAGGGAAAGAGTTAACTATTATTTGCACTGTTAGACACCATTAGCACAAAGTGTGATGTAAAGCGAAGTCACAAGACACTCGAGAGTCGAATCACAAAACGTTGTGGCGGGCGCTACCACTACTCCTTGGTAGTAAACAAAACAGTGGGAGCCCTAAACGCCTTTCACCCCTGTACCATGACATGTGGGGTTATTGGGGGTAGGATTGTGGGGCAAGCTTCCATCCTTTTATTAAAGCGCTCTGATATCCTTCGGGATCTTGTTTGCGCTATATAAAACTTTATAAATAAAATAAAATAAATTAGTATGTGTATCTCTCTTGACAGCATGATTTCCTACCTGCCTATCCCTTGACGCCTGTCCCAAGCTATCTTTTTCTGTCTGTATGCCAGCCCACCTCTATGCTTCTCCATTTCCCCCCTTTCTGTCTATCTTTTATCTGTCTCACTGTTTGTATTTTTTCCTAGTTGCCTTTCTTCTTCTTCTACTGTTGACTGCCTGTGTCTGCCATCTCCGCTATCTCTTTCCCTCTGTCTGCTTACTTTCCACCTGTCTGACTCCCTATCTGTCTTTGTTTCTGCCCCTTTGTTTCTGAATTCCTTTCTGCCTGTCTCCCCCTCTCTAGTTCTGTCTGTCACTGTCTCTGATTGTCTTTCTGTCCATCTCTTTCCCTCTAAATGTGTCCCTCTAAATGTGTCTATCTTGCCTCCACTCTGACCACTCTTTCTGTCTTCCACCTGTCTGTCTTTATCTACTCTGCCTGCCTCTCCCTCTCAGTTTATCTGTACATGTCCCCGGTATATATCTTCAACCTCTGTCCAACTTTATCTGATTCCACTGTTTGCCTCTCCCTGCCAGTCTGCCCCCTCTTTGCTTGTATTTTCTAATGTCTGTCTTTCAACCTCCATCGGTCTCTCCCCATCTCCGTCCCTCTCCCCATATCTGTATGCCTCCTTCTCCCTGTTTCCCTGCCTGTCTGCTCCACCAACCCCATCCCCACCTCACCATCCCTGTTTCTCCCCTCTGCCCGTCATTCATTCTTGTCTAACACAGTGCTTAATTTGAGCCGGAGATTTCTGGTGCACTGCACTGCACTTTATTCTCAATACTAGCTCTAACAGTGGTGGTGCTGTTTATCAAATGTTGAGATAAGCAAACAGTGTTTAATAGTTGAACATATATTAAAAATGGATAATGTCTTCCACTAGTGTCATTCGTATACCTTTGGGTGGCCTGGAGTATTCAGAATGTTGACGCTTGTAGAAGTGAGAGGGTTATTAGTTGTGCTGGTACTGTCACTGGCTGCACTGGTGGGGCAATGGGTGGAGGAAGCTGCAGGGGCCCACCGTGAAGGGCCATGCTACTGACAGTGTACCCAAATAAATTATAAAGGCCGTCGCAACAGGCCAGTGCAGCGCGGCCGCCATTTGAAGAGCAAGCGCTGCGCAGGAGAAACCTTCACTGGCTCCCGGTGTATGCCAGAATAAAATTTAAAATTCTGACCATCACCCACAAGGCTCTTCACGGTGCTGGCGCTGAGGGCATCAGGACCTTAGTGTCGACCTATATCCCAGGCAGGGCACTACGCTCCTCCGGTCATTATCTGTTGTCTATTCCCCGAGTCGCCATGGTGAGATGGGGTGGTAAGGCCTTCTGTTCACTAGCCCCCAGACTTTGGAATGAGCTCCCTCTGGAACTCAGGGGCCAGGATTCCCTGCTGCTCTTCAGAAAGGGCCTTAAAACTCTGCTCTTTACTGAAGCCTACTCTTAGGTCTCCTCTCCCTTCCATTCCTCTTTAGTACCTGGCTTTTATTCCATCTTTTGCGCCTTGACGCCTTTGGGCAAAGTTGCGCTTATACAAATCGCCCTTCAATTCAATTCAATTCAGCAGCACCGCACGTCATGTGACTTCCTGCTGCTGCCCGATGCGGCATCAACAGGTGTCTGCAGTGCCTGAGTGAGACTTAAGTTGGGGAGGCCCCAGGGGCAATGAGCGCGCCTCGCACCGCAGGAATTATTTTCAAAGGTAACTATTAGCGATGATACTACGTGTCTCTCGGACCTCTTTCAGGTGCTCGCCATCCTTTTTCCCCAGCACCCCCGAGGGGGGCGGCAATCTGAAGGAGAGCCCCAGGCGCCACACGCTCTAGCTACGCCCCTGTTAAGAAAGCAGAAGCCTCTTTTGGAAGAAATGGCCACCACCATGGTAGTCAGTTCTAGATACAGTGGGCTTGCTGGAGCTGGACTGGCAGAAGGTCCTGCATTATTCTAAATGAGGGTCATGGTCTCACAGTGACCAACTGAAAGATTTCAAAGTTGCACAGTCGGTGCACAGAATATTTCTGTGCACCGACTGTGCACCTTGGGTCAGAATACTTTTGTGTTACATGGAAAGTAGGGAATCATAATTTCTAGAAATTGGAAAATCGCAGTAGCATCTTGAAGTCAGGGTTGACATTCGAATGGGTGGAAAGTGATGAGGCCAGCCGGTCCTAGAGAGGGGATATAGTGGCAAAAAGAGAGATACCCTCGAATCACAGATCTAATAAGATGAAAGGAAAATTATATATTTTGGTAAACAAGTGCAGAGACAAATATGCAGGTGTAGAATGAGTAAAGTCAAGTGGACATAGATGTACTAGAGAGTAGGGAAGTTAAGGGAAGTAGGAAAAGAAGAGAAAATGCTCATGGGGTGAACAATGAAAAGCAGGCAAATACTCCAAAAGAGTACAGCGGAAGGGGGCAAAACTTTAAAGTGCTGCGGTAAATGGAGAAAATATACTCTAAATAGACATGTTCACACCTACATTCATCAATATTTTACCTATTCAGATTTGGTATGTAGGAAACAAGTCTGTTGAGACAATTGTCCATACAAAAATAGAAAATAATAAAAACATCTATGCAATATAAAATTGACTTAAAGCCTACCTGTCCCTCCCAGAAACATTCCGTCCTACTGTAGCCCATCCTTAAAGCTCAGTCTGACAGTAAGTATAAAACAAGCAATTCCTACTGCCTCGTCCAAATGGCTCATTTTAGACAGTAACTCTATTGCCTCCACCCTATGTAGTGTTCTATATTTTAAAAGCAAAGGTCTTAAGACTTGATAACTCCATAAGTACGTATAACAAGGAACATTTTACATTCAGGAGGCAAAGACAGAAACCATTGTTATCCTGAATCATAGCACATTGGATGTGGTATGAGTAGATATGGCTACATCCCACTCTCACCCTTAAAATTTCATTCCGCAATCTGGTATCGGGTAACTGCACCAGGTAGGGGAAGAACATTCACTTTTGTCATTTTTGAGGGCATAGATTTGCAGTACACCAAACAGCAACCCATTGTTTAACTTCACATTTTTATGCACTAGACACAGCATAGTGCTTGATTGCTTTCT
Source organism: Lissotriton vulgaris (assembly GCF_964263255.1). Classification (NCBI taxonomy): domain Eukaryota; kingdom Metazoa; phylum Chordata; class Amphibia; order Caudata; family Salamandridae; genus Lissotriton; species Lissotriton vulgaris. Next base: position 50,264,289 of record NC_141688.1, read on the forward strand.
AAAATAATTATGCTTTCTCACACCAAAACCTATATACTTTTTCTTCTACTGGTGAGCAGTACAAAATATATCTCTGCATAACACAGCACTCACTCAACCAGTTTTCTAAGGGGCGCACACAGTAGTGACCAAACAAACTCCAGTCATTTAATACTTCCCTTAGGTTCACTGACACAATATGGACCACTAAAATATCGCAATACAAAAATATTGCAACCAAAATATCGATGACAAAAATATTATCAAGATATTTTTATAATGGTACCAATGTAAGTAATATTGTTGCAATAAATATGTTTTTTTTAAATATATATACATTAAATTATTCAATATAAAATAATATAATTAATGACATTCATTTAAAAAAATAAAATAAATGTAATGTGAATTTTCACGAATATAACAAATTCACTTAATAAAAAAAATTAAACTCACATATAAAATAATGAATATATATTTACATATATCTAATTTTAAAAAATCGTATTCTATTAATTTTAAATATAATATCAAAATTGTTAAATAATGTAATAGTATAAACATGTATATATATTTACATATGCCAAAAATATAAACAATTAAAAAAAATGCTAATTAAATGTAAAAACTAAGCACCTAAAAAGCCTCAGAAATTAGTTTTAAATATTTCACCCATGAAAAACATCAATAATTGAAAATATTAAAATTTTGTATAAACAAATACACAATCATATAAATTATAACAGTAAAAAATAGAAAATAATATATAGCTTTTACTAGATAGAGTAGTATCAATACAATTTATTTAAAATGAAGAAAACTATAATTATAAATATATTTAAAAGCATATAATTCCCACTTCATGCAACGCAACAATTTAAAACTTGCTAAAATTTACAAATCTCCCTCCAATAAATGTAATATTAGTAAAAATATTTAATTACAGATAGATTTTCTTTACTATATCCCTTTGAGCCTTTACAACAGAAGGAAAACTGTTCCAGTACAAAAGGGTAAAATGTACTACTCCCACTCAAATCCTAACAACAGTTGGGAAAGTGTTGGCTAGCAGAGAGGTAAAATGTACTAGTCCTACTCCAGCCACTAAAACAGTAGGGAAAGTGTTGGGTTGCAGTGTGGTAAAATGTACTATTCCCACTCCAGCCAGTAAAACAGTAGTCAAAGTATTGGGGGCGGTAAAATTTACTATTTACTATTCCCACTCCTGCAAGTACAATAGTACGAAAAGTGTTGGATTGTGGAAGGGTTAAATGTACTAGTCCCACTCCAGTCAGTGCAAACGTAGAGAAAAGTATTGGATAACAGAGAGGTAAAGTTTACTCTTCCCACTCCGATATGTGCACCCGTATGGAAAATGTTGGATTGCATAGGGTAAACATTTACAATTCCCACTACAGTAACTACAATTGTATGGAAAGCGCTGGATAGCGGAGGATCCAAATTTACTATTCACACACCAATTAGTGAAACAAGAAGGAAATTGCTGGATAGCAGAAAAATAAAATTTACCATTCCCACTCTGATAAGTATAACAGTAGGGAAATTGTTGGATAGCAGAGGGGATACGCCGGGAGGCGTCACCATGCGCTCTACAAACCCCTTTATTATTAGGGGTAAAATTTACTATTTACTATTCTACTCTGGTTAGTACAACAGTAAGGAAAGTGTTGGATGGTGGAGGTGTGAAATTTACTATTACTACCTCAGTCAGTAAAACAGTAGGGAAAGTGTTGGATTGCGGAGGAGTAAAATGTACTATTACGCTAATTAGTACGACAAATAAAAGTGACAATGCAAAATTAAATTACTTCAAAAACAAATTAAAATTGAAAAATAAATATATTGAAAAAAATATACAAATATATTTGATGGTAAAAACATATTACAATGTTTAATACATAACATACTTACAAATATTATTAAAATAAAATTTAGAATTTATTTTCGTACAACTAAACTTTTGTTTTTAACAAAAAATGATTATTTCATAATTTTATTTTACCTACCAACGAATAACCTCACAAAACCTTCGGCCAGTACCAAAAAAGGCCAACAGGCCAATTATCATTTATTAAATATTTTGTAATTAATTATAATAAAATTTTTCAACAATATACCCCAGCAAAACACACAATACACTCATAAAACGATTTACACAATTAACAACAAATATCAATTTTTTAAATAATAATAATTGAACAAATATTTGTTATTTAGTTAACATTAATTTACTTCCCACCCCATACTGATTCAAAACCCACACCCCACATATACAATCTAAAACTAATAATTTAATAGCACAATTAATGTATTATCAATGAAATAAATATGATTTATTATGAACTGAATATAAATTCATTAAAATTAAATAACTTCCCACCATTTTCCCCTATAAACCCCAGAACCCACACCTAAAAAAAAAATAACTAAACACAAATAATTATCAATTTATTAATCATATTAGTAAATTGTTATTCATTAATTGAAAATAAATTAGTTCCCACCTTTAGCCCATACCTCCTACCCCACAACCAGAAAAAACATTATTAAACAATTAACATAATTAATATTAATTAATTAATTATTGATTTGCACAGAACTATTTATTTATTAAAAATAAATTACTTTTCTCCATTTTACTCTATAACTACACAATCTGCACCCCACAAAAAACAAATACACAACTAACATATTTAACTTTCAAATAATTAATTAATTCATATTAGTAATCGATTAATTAACAATTAATTACAAATAAATTACAACCTGCACATAAAATTTACTTAAAAAATATACCATAACACAGTAAACATAATTAAATATCAATAAACTATACCTCTATGAAACCCACATCCCGCTACGGAACAAAAAACACACAACATGTAATTAAATTAAACATATTAACTACTAACACTTTAACATATATATTAAGAAAACATAAACAATAATTATAATAAAAATTACATCATATACAATTAAAATATAAACTAAAATACATACCAATAATTTGGAAAACTATATTTTAAACAGCTGTATTTTTGCAAATTATATTAACGCCTTACATTTGAAAAAATCGATATTATTCACCTTCATGTTGATATTCTTGACATCGATATTTTAATGTCACAATATTTTAGACCATATATTCTTGTACTATGATATTTTTTAACTCAATATTTTGTCTTAATACCAACACACCTACCATGGGAAAGGACCAAGTCTTAATCAATAAATCTGCACCTCCCTTCTTAAATTGGTGGCATGCAGGAGTACAACGTGTAACTTATATGCAGCATAATGGGTGTTAAGTACATTCTTTATACAAAATTAAATTGCATCAATTTAAATCAGGCATTAGTAGAAACTTTTTTTATCTGTAGAGAATGGTGGTCATTACGATGATGTCCATCGTATCGTATTTGGGACCGCCCGCCTACAAGGCAGCAGTCTCACAGGGCAAATTACGATGCGACTGCCACCGTAGCGGTTGCATTGCCCATGTTTTTTTATTGCAGTGGGTACTGAGGAGCGCAGCACCCACTGCAAGACAAAAAAAACAGCCCACGCATATCCCTGCACTCCGTGGCTAGCACCATGTGGTGCCTACCACATAGCATAGGTATATATAGGGGCACCATAGGTGCCCCCCGGGGCCTATGTTCCTGGCCCAGGAGGTTAGTAAGGCACGCTATAGCCCCTAAATCCATGTTTGCCCTCTATTTTGCTGCAGGTTGACCACCACAGAACGCTTGGCAGAAAGGGATATTGCAAAAAATGAGGTAAACAACTCCTGGGCAATTATTGATCATATAAACAATAATGTGTGGACGACTAAACAAAAGCAGAGTGATTTTATATCTAAAAAATATTTATTTTATTAATTCTTCAGAATTGGTTCCATTTAAAATGTGTATTAATATATAATGACTACCAATCAGTACACTTCATATAATCGTAAATAACAAATATATAAAAAAATATATAAAAATACAATTCAAGTAATAGTAAAAATCAGAATTTAAGTTGTTGTAATTGATAATTACTACTACTTAAATTGTGATTTTTACTATTACTTGAATTGTATTTTTATATATTTTTTAATATATTTGTTTACCTTATTTATTATTCCCTGTACTAGGAATTGAACTACTCACTGTTCAGGGGGCCTTTGATAATCACATTAATATTGTAAATACCTATGGCGGTGTCTGATAGGCACCGCCACCATTCTAGGACTACGGGGATGTCCGAAAGGCGGTCAGATACAAACTGCCTGTCGGGACCATGGCGGTCAGAGTTTCTGACCGCCACCCATCCAGAAGCTTTTATAATATGGCGGACGGAGATCCCTGTTCCGATGATGGGGAAACCACCACCGACAGCTTGCCAGTGGCGGTCTCCATGCCATCGTAATCAAGCCCTAGGTTTTTTCCTATTTCGGTTATGACCTATGAAAATTAGCCTTCTGTTTACACTGTAACCTTGAATGTAGATGAGGTTTATCTGCATATAAAACCATATTGACAGAAGAGATTAGTTTCTCATTCTTTCAATAATCCAGGTTGTTTTAATGGTATCGATACCTTTAGCTTGTCTGTCTGCCATAGCTGCTGCAAGTGTGGCAAATATAAAACATTTACCCAGTTGTATACTCATCTGGAAGGCGTGGCCAGCACAGGTAACAGCGGTGAGGTGGGGGAAGTGGGGCATGTGGGTGGGAAAGTGAACAGACAACAAGAAAGGGAAAGTAAATTAAGTCAAACCACTTACCTTGCGCTTGCCTCATCACCGAGAGATGCGGCGTGCACAAGGTAAGTCATTTTTTATTTTTTTTTATTTTACCTTAACGATCCCTTCGTCTGTACACTAAACCCCGCACCCACCCCACCGCAGTGCTGGACGCAGCTGTAATCTGGACATGCTCCTCTTTGTAAAACAGGAATTTATTACCATCATTATCATTGTTAAGACCACGATTTTCGTAACACCCTCACTAGATCTGAGGGATTACTGTTATATCATCCCTCAATGTCCAAAAATGTGGCAGACCCCAGAGAGGCACTTCCAGCATAAATGATGGATTTTTAATTATTTGCTTAATCTTCCATTTCCACACTTCATCACAATAAAAAGGCATGGATATCCATCTGGGAGGCTTACATCTACCAGCAAAATGTTTTCCAGTGTGTACTTCCAATCAATGCAGGAATACTGTCTTTTTATGTTACTCCTCTCTGAATGTAATGACTGAATGCTTTAGATTAAGTCCTCCCTTTTTATGTGGCTGTATTAGTATTTACTATTTGACACTGGTGCGGTTGTCAGGCCTTAATAAAACTTCCTGAACAGGCTTCTAAGGACCTGGCATTTAACTTCCTGTAAGACAGAACAGGATCTGGAGAGGCCCTCATGTTTGTCAATGTGTAATGCCCCTTGCTGATAGCTGGAGTTTGACCTAACAAGACGTTGAAGTACAAAGCACTACTAGAAAGTTAACATCAATGTTATAACTATTACGTTAGTGGTTGCATGGGTGACCTGTAAATCCGGGTTCCTTCATGGTTCTATTTTTCAATTTACTTCTAGGTCTTCCACTAGAATTCCAGTTAATTTTTCTGAGAGGGAACCGCAAAATCTAGCCAAACACTTTCCACTCTTCAAAGAGTTCCAGCACTGACTTCACTGATCTTTTATTCAAAGGAGTGTGTTGTATGTGTACAACAACACCATAAGCATGCCACCCGTTTTCATATGCTCCATTTATCAAAACTACACACTGTTGCATGCTTAGTAGACTAGCAGTTACTCTCAGCAGTCTAGCTGCTGAAACCTTACCAAAAATCTTATAACGACAATGACCATGGAGATAGGTCTAAATGACATATAATCTTTGGATGTTTTATCAAGTCAATGTATTCAATAAATTTAATGCCCTCACAGTGTCACAGGGAACATGCTGATATCCTTACATTAAATGCAAACTTCCATAAGGTTATCTGAAAGCTAACCAAACATATCAAATACACTTCGGCCAGTAAACTATTGGAACCAGGTGCTTTGCCTCTTTTCTTGCCCTAGTCATGCGCCGACCAAGATCAAGGGATCTCCCCAAGGCTAACAGCCATGTAATGCTATCTTCCCTGTGACTCTGCCCAAAGATTGGTCCACTGCCCAAAGACTTTGCATACTCCTGTGTGCCGTGCGTCATCTATCACTTGCCTGTTCGTCGCTCGGTCGAGCTACCACTTCCTGCTCCCACAGCTTCTCTTCTAATTGGTCTGAGATGTGAACCCTCTTTCAGGGGATGGTGTCACAGTTGCACTTAACATCAAGAGTGTTTAGTCTCATGGCTGTTATCCATCTCCCTCAGTATGATGAATTCCTGTAGGGCCATCACATACCATTGTTTTGAAAATACAGTGCCACTCCTGATTCACCGCAGAGGCAATATATTCATCAGCATATGTCTCAGGGAAGACCTAGGGGCCCATTATGATGGCGGGCGGATTGCCCCCGTCATGCTGGGGGGGGCAATCCTCCCGCCATCATCTCTCATTTTCCCCCCGCCATATTAGGATGGCGGGGGGACCTCGGTGGACGGAAAGACCGTCCGCCGCTTTTCCACCCCAGTCACCTTGCGGCCGGGGTGGAAAAGGGATAATATAGTGAACGTGTCTATCAGACACCGCCAGTCATATTATCATGGGCATTTTTCAATGCCTTTCTGTGGCGGCAATGTCGCCACGTAAAGGCAGGCGGACTTCACTCTGGGGGCCCCGTGCGGGACCCCAGAGTGAAGGTGAGTAGGGGGGTGAGCACGGGGGGGTATCTGTGGTACCCCCCTTCATTTGCATTCACAAAGCGGCAGGCACCGCGCGGTGCCTGCCGCTTTGTAAATGCAATTGATGTTAAGCATTTTTAGCATTGTGGCAAGCGGTGCAGAGAGCACCACCCACCACAATGCTAAAAGTACAGGATGTGCCCGCCATAGTGGCGGGCACATCCTAATACCACTCCTGGGACCACTGCCCTTATGGCGGGCGGTCCAAATCCCCGTCAGGATGGCGACGGGCAAAGTCCGCCCGCCATCCTAATGACCCCCCTAATGTCATCCCTCGATGGCTACAAATCATCCAACAGTGCTTGATCTCTCTATGAATTACTGCAGGTCACAGTATGGCCTGGGACTGCCGGAGGACCCCCGCCCTTCCGTTAGCAAACATTATTAACCAGGACATATGAGGGCTTTCTTTGGAAGGCGGGGGATTTTACGACCACCCGGCCGTATTTATAAAAATATACAAATAAATCAAAAATTGAAATAAAAAATATATTACACAATTATGCAGAAAACGTTACAATTGATATTTACAGTTATCAGGTGGCTAACCTTAACATATTTGTAGTACAAGGTATTTCCTATCCGAAACTAACATATCAATCACATTATACAATATTTATTTTCTTCGTATCCTATCTGGGCCTACGGCAAGGTCAATTACTGGTGTCATATCCTTATCACTAAACCACACCCTCCTGTCGGAATGCGTATGCGCAGAGAGCCCGTTTACCGTGAGAGTACTTCCGCCCCCCGGTTACCCCCGTACACCCTATTAACTCCATTAAAGGGGGCCCTTGCATCTCTGCGCCGCTTACTGGCATCCTTTTGCACGTGAAGGGGTGGCTAACCAGCCTAGAGAAAGCGTGACTCTCCCCTCCCCACACCCATGTAGCCAACAGGCTGTAACTGCCCCTGGAGTTCTAGAAGTAACTACTTGCCCCTCCGTTTGGGCCACCCCATTCAGGAATGGCGCGCCCCCTAAGGACCTTAAATTACTGCTCACCAATCATGACCTCACCGCCACAGGCCAGCGTAGTTGACCGACTATCTGGACCTCCCACCCTCCTACACTGAAAGGTCATGCCATATCCTTCAAATTCATAAACCTAGCCATCATATTTGTTGTAGCCTGACTATCAGGCCCTACCAACCCACTGCAAGGTCATCCTTTGCCCCTATACGCCACTAACTAGGCAAGAAGATTGTCTGCGATGGTCACATCCCCCATTGTGGACTAATGGACGCCGTCTTGTAAGAAGCACGACTCCCCTACCTCCCAGATACACCCCCAGGCTATATTCTGTAAGTATCCAGCCCTAGCTAGCCTGACCATCTTTGTTACTAGGTATTGGTTTCCAGAGGCCCATTGGCCTCACAAACTCGCTTCCTCTTATTGGAAGCTCTGGAATGTCTGCGCCAGGGTGTCCCCCGGGCACAAACATTTTGACCCAATCCTTCTACCCAGGCGTCCTGGTGCACCCGGTCCTTTCCCACCCCAAACCCAGATGCATGTTATATCTCCTAGGGCTGTCTGATCCAGGGAAATCAGACCTGACGCCATATGGCCACTAGATGGTCCTAATTGATGGCATCACCCTGCGCCCGATAAGGCACGGCACTCCTGACGCTGACACCCACTTCTGTTGCAATTGAAAGGCTACCCATGGAAACACAGGCCCTTAACATTTCCCACTGGTACATCATGAAATCTGTGGACCGTGGGAAATGTTATGTGTATGCCTACTATGATGGCAACTGAGAGTTTGGGCGCCGTAAAGGCAGAGTACTGTTTCCCGACAAGGGGTGCTGAGGTTTCTTTTTAATATTCCTATTACTCCTGAGTTTGGCCAAACTGACAAGGCACACCTCTGTGTACTGCCACTTATTACGGCTGGCACCACCACTTGGTAACCTACCGATATACTACCATGACCACGGTGGCACCTGCGAGCACAGGCGCCATTACGGTAGAAATACTGTTTCCTGATAAGGAACATACTACCATATTATGTGAAGCAACATACTGCTACATTGCTGCAGCTAACACAACCTATGGTTAACACACCAATAAACAATCAACACCTTGTTGGCAACTCTTGAGCCCTTGAGCGATCGCCCATCACAATTGCTGCCTTTGCTTGCCGCTCCCGTTCCGGGTGTATAGGTCCCCCTTTTTGCTTTCCACCTCTTGCAGTTGCTGCAGTGTGGAGCCCTTCCCAGGTATCCGCCATGGATCCGGTGATATATAAATGAAAAAGCAAACACAAACGATTAGTGTTTCCGGCTTCCTGGCGAAAGATGCAGACACATGCCTGTATTACATTGCTGTCACATGCTAAGCTCTAGCTAAGCTTGTCAGCCGCTGCATTCCCATCAAACTTACAAATGCAAGTGTTTAGCATAGCAACAGTAGCATTACCCTGTATTGTAGGTCTGCCAAAATTACCCGGTTCCCCCCTGCGGTTGGACCAAACCGGTGATGGAAGCCCACTAGTAGCATTTAGCTTACTGGCCTGACACACATACGTCTAGTTCCAGGACATTTTATCAGTAAATCAGCCAGGTCAACCATAAGACACCTAGCCCCGCCATACTTTCCACAGCATGCATATGCATTGATAAGTGCTTACCATAGTGCCATTACAATACTGCGTGGCACTACGCCTAAAACAGTCTGTCTGACTACATCCACACCCGTTTGCCCTAGCCCCAGGAGGAGTTGGTCCCATGCGGCAATACACAAGAATAACCTGCTTAATCATACCAACCCGAGGATGTCAGTAATGCGTGACCCCACATGTACATCACATTATGTAGGTGTACCAGCCCAAGAGTGCCGAGCTACAGCGTGACCTACCCCCTGGCAACTAATGTCCTATTGTAAACTCACAGGGGGTGCGATGGTACTGCGCGATGCCACCAGGTCATTGAATGGTACAAGTGCACAGGCACATGGGTGCTGTGGTACTGTGTGATACAATACATCATTGTGCCCCCTGTGCGGGGATGCCCTTGAGGTGAGACGACAAGGCCTGAGGTGTTCTGTTTGGTGCCATAAGTGTGAAGAAGATACCTGAGAGACCCTCCCCAATGCCAACGGTAAGTAAGTATTCCCAATGAGGAATCCTGTAGCCTACCTTGGCGGTAAGCTATGTAAAGAAAAGAATGTTTGGGCCACATGCCAATTTCCCAATTTTGTGCGCCTACTGGCCCCCTTCTGTGAACAGATTACAGTTCTATTCAAAAGAACAATGTACCGCCAACAGAGCAACTCAACCACGCTTGCAAATTGTATTTTGCTTAGCTGTTTGGAGTCCCTGGTCATAACCATCATCCTTTCGACTGCTAATTCAGAAACTTCAACCTAGCTTGCCCACTATCACCAATAGGGGTTCCACATATTATATCACCATCAGCTATCCGTGTGTGTTCACCTACGTTGTAACACAGCTGAACAACTCGGGAAGCACATCCCAGCTGATCACGTCTCCGTTGACGACACTGGTCCCCGCGCCGGCCCATCCACTCAACCTCCTTTGTCCTCCGGTGGTCAAGAAATGGCGAAGTGAGTCTTCTCATGACAATGCTGTGCACACCCAGTTGACCCAGTAGCTTGTAACCTAGAATACAGCAATAAACAGGCAGGGTGATGCTGCCGGAGAGGCTGAGGAGCAAATCATGCCTCCCATGATCCCGGAAAGAGTGATCTGCTAAGTGCAAACGCACCATGGTCTGTCCTTGATGCTCTAATGATCCCAAAATATGGCTTCACCCGTGCCTGGCGCACCAACATACACAGACGAAGTATGCAGTTGTATGTGTTCTTGTATCAAACATGTACAAGGACATTCTGTAAATTATACGTGTGCCTGTCCTGTGCTTACTGAGCCCACCCCTCTTAACATTGCAAGGACACTCTGTACACTTTACCTCTTTTATTTCCTATTTGCTTGTCTCACCTTAGACATTAGCCCATTGTAACCCCTTTCCTCAATAGGTGTATTCAAATGCCATCTGGCTTCTGAAGCAAGTCATATGTGATGAATGTCAAGCTGCATCCAGTGCCTTTCCACCTCTTGATGCTGAGTTGAGTTATTTACCCCAAATTTGTCATGCATTAGCCACCCAGAAATGCACGACGGGGCTTAGACAATCAACTGTTCGTTTACCACTTCTTTCTCTGGGCCAAGGATTTGTAAAAATATTGACTTTCCTTAGACAACTCTGGTCTAATGTTTTGGGGAGTACTACTAAATTGACGCATAAACAGTCCAAGATAATATACTAAGAGTTTATCGATAAGATGTTATCTTGCATACTTCCCGAATGACGCAATGCTGAGCATATGACCCTTTTTACAATGCTATGCCGTCTTGCAAATTGGCCACTCTCCAGGCAATTGACACTTTATTCTTGGACATGATGGGCTCTTTGACATTATCTGCTTTCCTACCTTCCCACCGAGCAGTCTCTTTTAACCCAAGCTTGATTTTGGCAGCATACATTTAAACACTAACATTACGCTCACACACATATTAAGCTCACTTGCCCATCCACCGAAGTTCATTCCTACTGAATGGGTCTCGCCACAAAATGCCCGTCTACTGTAACTCCCCTGTTGAATAAAAAACCTTCTTTAAGATCAAAGCACTTTCTCTTCACCATCACTTAATGTTACTTCCTCTTCCTGACTGATAGATGTTTTATTTAACAAGATGAAATAACACGTTAGTATTTCCCAGATTATGTTGCTTAATTAAGGATATTCGAAGAAGAAGACATTAAAGAAAGGCTGGGCTAGGATTCGAACTGGTGACCTACCAATCCGCGCTCTTTTCAAGGAACGAGCATTCAACTCGCTGAGCTACATCACCAGAATGACTTAGCTAACTTTGAAGAATGTAACCAACTATTGCACAAGGTACGGCCTGGTTTTCAAAACGACGTGAACAGAAAGGGCACTGGCCAAAATAACTCTCTTGGCGTCACCCCCTATTCCAACAAGCACTAGCATTATCTGCAGGAAGGGCACGAGGGAGTTTTGCCACTTTTGTTTCTGTTAAAATCCCAAAGTTAATTTTGTTCTTAAATGGTCCTCACAGCAGTTTTTTGGTTTAATTGATATTGTTAGCAGGGGAACATGGTATTCTGTTGATAAACTTTTATAACAAAATTTTTTAATTATTGTTTTGTTTTGTTTAAGAAGTTTTTATTGAGTTTTTAAATACATAGGAAAGGTAGAAGCCATAATGGAACATATACAATATAATGAAATAAAACAATCAGGCATAAAAAAAAGAAAACCAAATGGTAAAAGAACAGCATTATAAGAAAAGAAGAAAGAAACAGAAAAGAGTAGAGAGAAAAGAAAAGAAAGAGAAAGGGAAGAAGAGAGACAGAAAAAGGAAAAGAAAAGGAAGGGTCAAAAAGGAAAAAAGAGAACATTATAGAGAGAAAAAAGAATTAATGTATAGAAGAGTGAGAGGAAAATATATGTAGTAAAAGGGAGCCAAAGAAGATCAGATTTAATTTTTTGAGAAAGGAAGAGGAGGAAACAATAGAAATCCTATGTTCATCACAGATAAAATTCCACCAAGTTAGTGAAGATATTTTAGAATTATCCTTCCAAGATGATAAAATAACTTTAAAAGCTAATGCAATAAAAAGGTCAAACAATCTGGAAACAGAAGATGCAACATTCAAGTCAGGTGATAAAGAACCTAGAAAAACATTCTGTAGTGTTAAAAGTAACATTAAATGTAAAACTAGACATGCAAGTATTCCAAACAGATTTCCAAAAGGATAAAACATTAGAACAATCAAAAAGTTGATGTTTGAGCGCACCCGTTTCATTGGAACATGACCAACACAATGGAGAAGAACTTGGTGAAAATTTACAAATACTAACTGGGGTAATAAGAGCTCTATGGTAAATAAAATGCAAAGATTGGGTTATACCGGCAGCAGCAGAGACTTTGAATAACTTTGCCCACAATTTATCCCAGGTTTTAATAGGAAAGGAGGTGGACAAATCAGTTTCCCATGCAAGCTCAATGTGGGATTTAGGTCTTTCAATAACAGTAGAAAACAGTAACTTATATATAAGAGCAGCTTTTGGTCTGTGAAAAGAAAATAAGGGGTACAGAGGAGTAGTCGAAGTTATAGACGGTGTGGGATGAGGAAGGGAAAAAGTGGCCAGATGAGATTGTATGGCATTAACAATAATATTATTTTCAGGGAGAGAAGAGTCAGGCAGCTGATAACTTGTTTGCAAGGTATGAAAGGGAACAATGGAGTAATTGTGAAGCAGCTGATGTACAAAAATAATGCCCTTTTCTTTCCAATACTTGTAGTAAAAAGATTTGCCTTTATATTTGAGAAATGTATCATACCATACAGTAGAGGACAGAAAACACTGAAGTGAGGTAAAATCCTTAAAATATGTATTGTGTAATAAAGTTTGAGAGTATCTCAAAATAGGATTAGAGGATAAAAAATTACAGTTTGACATAAAGACTATATGCTGAAAAGAAAAATCTTTTAAAAAGGAACAATCAAAAAGAATCCATCTTGGAATGGGAGTCGACATGAAATCATAGGCTAATCCAAAAGATTGTCTAAGCAAAATAGCTGAATGATAACCTTTAAAGTTTGGGAAGCGTACACCTCCTTCTTCTTTAGGGCGAGTGAGTTTGTTTAAGGCAATTCTTGGGTGTTTATTATTCCACAAAAATGTTGTGCAAATAGAATTAATGCGAGAAAAATATACATTTGTAACTCGGACAGGAAGCATAGACAGTGTATATAAAACATGTGGCACAATCATCATTTTAATGGTATCTAACCTGCCCCACCAAGAAAGATACAGGGGTAACCAAGTAAGGAGTAGAAATTGGATTTTGTCGCATAATGCATGAAACATGAACTTAATTGTATCGCTTACGAATGATGAGAACCAAATACCAAGGTATTTAATCAGCAAAGGGCACCAAGCGAAATTGGAGTCACTAAACATAAATTGATAGCATATAGAATTTAAAGGTAAGACTTCTGTTTTTGAGAGGTTAAGTTTGTAACCAGAATTACAAGAATATAATCGGACTTCAGATATAAAATGTGGGAGAGATACAGCAGGATTAGACATATAAACCAATATATAATCTGCATAAGCAGATAGTTTAGTTTCTACAGAGTTATGTTTAAAACCAGTAATTTGAGAGTTAGTACGAATACGTTCTAAAAAAGGTTGAAGACATAATATAAATAGTAAAGGGGAAAGAGGACGGCCTTGTCTTGTGCCTCTGGATGAAGTAAAAATTTGGAAAAACGATTATTGACAAAAATACTGGCTCGTGGACAAGAATATAAAAGCTTAATATATGAAATAAAAGAGGGCCCAAAACCAAACCATTGAAGGGAATGGAACATGAACTGTCAATTAATGCGGTCAAAAGCTTTTTCAGCATCTAAAGAACGGGCTGCAAGGGGAGATTTGTATTTTTTTCCATATGAAATGATGTTTGAAAACATCCGAGCTTTATAAAAAATGCTAGTCTACCCTTAACAAACCCAACTTGATCCGTTTTGATCAAAAGAGGGGTGATAGTTTCAAGTCTGGAAGCAAGAATTTTGGCAAAAATTTTACAATCATAATTGATTAACGATATAGGCCGATAATTTTTACAGTAGGAATGATCTTTATCAGGTTTGGGTATTATAATAATTAAGGCATCCATAAAGGATCCGGACGCCTTAGCATCTGTAATAAAGGAATTAAAAAGTGAAAGGAGTTTGGGGACAAAAAGGGAGTTAAAGGTATCATAAAATTCTATAGGTAGACCACCGGGTCCTGGGACTTTAGATTTTTTAAAGATTTAATAGCATTAGTTACCTCTTGGAGAGTGATATATTTTTCTAATTCGAGGAATTCATCAGGGAGAGATGGTGGGGAATGGGAGACATGAAAAAATGTGTTTAAATTTGAAGAGGAGGGAAAAGTATCCTCAGAGTAAAGAGATTTATAATATTCATGAAATACCTCCGCAATGTACTCATAAGATGAGACTAATTTGTTAGTAGATTCATTAAGGATAGGGCCAATAGTTTTTTATGTTCGGTTTTATTTTTTAAATATTTAGCTAACATTCTACCCGCTTTATTCTGACCTCCATGATATTTAGATTTAATTTTGAGCAAGATATTACAAGCTTCAGATGTTGCTAATTTATTTAGTTCAGATTTTGTTTTGTACAAATCATGAAGGGTAGAGGGTGAGGTATAATAGTAGGGCCATAGCACCCGAAACCAAGACTACCAGAGACGAAAACTAAGAACAATCCGCAGCCCCCCATGCGCGCTACCCCCGCTGCACCATCCTCGACTTGTTATGCACCACAAGCTTCGTCAGTGCCCCGTGGCTTTCCTCACGTACGTCTGTACTCCCTTAAATTGAGCTCCGATAAGGGAGCTCTCATCAGCCGCTTTGCCTTGGATCCCGCTGCCGTGTCTGCCAAGCCCATCTAAGTCCACAGCTACCCCAACGATTCCTCCACCAGCGCCGCTAGACGAAGCACACGATGTTCTTGCTGCTACACCCTCCTGTACGACGACATCCAGTCCAACCTGGAGGATAATAAAAATTGAAGAAAAAGAATAACAGCCTCCTAGAGGCTAGAGGGGCAGGCCGTGGCACGCGGAGTCAAAGAGGCCGATTCCGTCGTCTGTCTTGTGTTCGTCTGGCACATTCCTTCTGACAGTGGTGAGTTTGTGGATACCGAGGCAGTAGCCTCATTACTCCACATTCATTTTGAATTTTTTTGTCACTGTTTAGGTTGTCTTATTGATGTGTAACGCTTTGTCACAGTTGAGGTTGTATCACAAGGTCAGCTCAGTGATGGGCCGCGGGTAGCGGTCAATTGAGTTTGCAGAATTGTCAGCATGTTTCCTCAAAGATTCTTGTCTTTGTCTATCTAGTACCTTCTGATAGTGTTGACTTTTGGGTGTCTGCCGAGGCGATTATGCCGTCACACAGTGAAAGGGTTTTGGTTAACAGCCGAGGCGATTATGCCGTCAGACAGTGAAAGGGTTTTGGTTGCCTGCCGAGGCGATTGTGCCGCCGGGCAGTGATGAGTTTTGCGTACCTGCCAACTCCCGCGCTCCACTGCCTTTTAACCCCTCTTTGGCCAGGCCGGATCTAACCGGCCTGGCCTTTGTTCCATAGTGATCCAGAAGTGATTTAATCACTTCCGGGTCACCCCGGGACCCGGGATCTAATCTCCGTTGCGGCGCGCCCACAGCGTCATGGTGGCGCGAAGGGGGTGCACCGCAACAGCCACTACAGGTAGCGGTTGGGGGTCGGGTGCACACTGCCATACGTGCGGCGGGGCCGATGATGACCCCGCCTTTCCTGTTGTATCTGCCTTTATTTTCCCTGGAAATTCCAGGCAATTAGACTGCTACCATTGCAGCTCAATGTATGTACTTCAGCTGTCTTGCCAAGCAAGGCCCATAAAATCATACTTTAAGGCAGATCACAGAAAGAGGTACTTTGTGGTATGGTGCTAGGCTTCCCAAACATTCTGGAACAGTCCTAGATTTTCACTATCTTCCCAGCAAATTTCAATAAATGTAGCATGCGTCCCAGTTTTCAGAGACGGTCAACTGAACACAAAGGAAGGCACATTTTAATGTTATCCAGTGCCTGATTAATTAGCCACATAAAACAATTTAGTTAACACAAGTCAGTGGCGTCACGAGGGGGGTGTGTGGGGTGCGGACCTCACCGGGTGTCACCCCATCTGGGGTGACACCAATCTAGTTAGTTAGCTGCCTGGCCACAGTAGTGCTCACTGGATTTAGTGCGGCGCACGCCACCACGATGGGCTGCGCGCAGTTGCACACGCACCTTCTTACAAAAAATTAAAATGCACTTACTGCAGCCAGCAGCACGTCGCCACGCACGCACCAGCATGTGATGATCGTCAGTGTCTGGTGCGATGTGTGCGTAGCCAGCAGTTTGTGGGTCCCAGGGCCGTCAATCTTAGCGCTACCAATGACATCCCAGGGACAGCCCACGCGCGATGTGCCCACCTGACGCGTCACGGCGGTCACGCGCCGGCCAGTGAGAGGAGACAAGAGTGCGTGAGTCGTGAGGTGCACCGTGTACATGAGTATGTAAATTTACAGAAACTCATTGCGAGTGCTGAGCCCTTAAATGATCTCTATGTTTTATGTTTTGTTTTTTACTTTGATGACACCCGTTATTATTCCAAGTATCGCCGCTTTTGGTAGAACGCATACAATTACAAACTATCATCTCTTGTTGCACAAGAACGTCATGCACACTGCCTGTTTATTCCCACTGTGTGAGCACACGGAGGGATATTTTCTGCACATTTGGGTCAAGTGAGTGCTTCTCGCTATGGCGTGCGTTCCGATTCTCATGCTTGCGCAGGTGTTTTTCTCTAATTAGAACTACCGCAGGGATGTATTTGAATAAGGGAAGGCCTGACGTGGCACCAGGCCAGATGAAGAGGTGACACCTATAGACTGCTTTAAGGCCTGGCCTTTAAATAATACTATAATATGTACTTACATAGGGCCCTTAGGTCAGCAGGATTTTTCCACTATTCTGCTAAATTGTTATTCTCACTTTGCTTCCACCAAGACCAACATGCAGCATGAGGCAATTGGTCAGCTCACTGCAGCCATTGGTTCTATGTGGCGGCGTCCATGGTATGTCAGCAACCTAGGAGCAAGGAGGCCTTTTGAGCAGCAGTCAGATGCGCACCATGCCTGTGACCCTGGACTGCTGCTCAAGCCAATGGAATCAGAGTTTACAAACAGCAGAGTTCAGCGCGAACATCGTGTGGCTTTCACAGCACAACTTCGGGTTTTGTGGAATGATTTGTGTTTATGGGTGGGATTGATGGCAGTGGTATGTAAAACTGTGCTTGCAAATCCGTGATCATGTGAATATCACTCTGTTCACGTCGCTTGTAATTTCATTCTGTTTGTTAACCTGCTCCCTGCCTTGTGAGTTTATGTTTCTTCGGTGTGTTAGTCACAGCAGCCTACATATCCATTCGTGACCCTGTGTTTGACCGAGCTGTCAAAATGTTTGTGTTGCTGTCAATAACTATGTTTGTGTGATTCATCTATCCCAGTGTGAATGTCTCAACTGAAAATGTGCGCGCCAGCTGTCCCAAAGGGCGTGTGACCGCGCTGTCAAAGTGCACTAGCGCATGAGAGCTCTTTTGAATGTGTAACACCTCAGCTTTTGTAATATTCCACTCTGCTTGTTGTCCAATATCAACATGCACAGGGGTTCCCGTTTCCAATCTTCTGTCATCACACAGCCCCTAAGTGGTATCCGGTCTAAGCAGCCTAGAACAACCTTTCTAGTGAATGGGGCTCTAGGGTATGTTCTATATGTTTGTAGCAGCTCTTGTTACTATTGGAAATGGAAAAATAACACAATTCCCAGTCAATACTTAAAGATGGGAGATATTGTATGTTTTGTTAAGGTGAGTACATGGATCTGAATTGGGGTGAGCAACAGTAAGTTCAAATTGCAATCTAACACGAGCAGATGTCTAGCTCGAATGTGAATCTGATTCGAAGGAGGCAGGCACCCTTCACATGACATTGACAACGAATTGAGAGATTTGAAGTTGATACATGAAAATAATACGTGAACATAAACTTTTTCATTATAACTGGCGATTGCCGCTGTTTTAAGACTAATACGTTATCCGAGGACCTACCACTGGGTAAAATTCGAGGTCTCTTCTTTGATTCTTTGATGGGAGAGGATGTGGTCCGTCGGCTAGATAGCTGACTTTGGTGCTGGAAACCAGGGTTCGAGCCTCGGGGTCGAGTCCACATCCTGTGATTCTCGGCAAATCACTTAGGGCCATATGTATCAACATTCTGTTTGCGATTCCTAAACAGCGATTTTGAAGGAATCGCTTTTTATAAATCGCAAAATGGTATGTATGTAGAAAATCGCTTATTTTTAGCGATTCCTTAAAATTCCATAATTGCGATTAGCAAATTGCTAATCGCAATTAAGGAATAATTTCCCATTCATTTCTATGGGCCAGGAGGCCCATAGGAATGAAGGGGAAATTGCAAATCGCAATTTGCTAATCGCAAAATGTGAATATTTTCAAGGGTGCAGGGGTGTCTCAAGAACACCCTGCTGCACCCCTGAAAATGACATGTGTGCGCATATGGCGCACATACATGCCCTAAGTGCATGTATGAGAGTCACATGGCACCTTTTGATTTTAAAAATAATGCTTTTTTGAAAGAACTCGCAACTTACAACCAACTAGAAGTTGGTGGTAATTTGCGATTCCTTAATGGCATTTTGGAATGTTTTTTTCCTTGATACATTCCATTTAATGAATCACAAAATATGCAATTCCTTAAGTGCAATCGCAAAATAAGGAATGGCAAATTTAGTGATTCCTTATTTTGCAACAAAAATGTTTCATACATACCATTTAGAGAAAAAGGGTTCGCAAACGCCGGAATTCTGTGAATTTCGGCGTTTGCGAACCCATTTTGCCATGATACATATGGCCCCTAATCTCCCTGTGCCTGAATATGTACGTAACCGACGCTCATGTAAAGTGCTCCAATACCTTCGGGTCGAGTTCGCGCTGTAAATCTGCATTAAAAAATGCTGTGTTTTAACTGTCATTATATCATTTTAGTGGACAAAAACTTTGTGTGTCAGCCCTCTTTATCCATGGATCAGTTCCAAAGTTATTCCCATTTTACTTCTCCCCACTACAGCAGTTATGATGGTGTAATGGGGCAGACCACTTCAACCACTGGTTTAATTCCTCGGTGAGTGGCAGTATTTTTCCTGCCCACATGTGCAAGCCTGCCTAAAAAGAAGAAGAAAAACAACGGCTCCTGTGGGATAATGCAAAACAACTTTTGATAGAAATGACGCATAATGGCAAAATGGGAGGTAGTTTGGATGTCAGAAAAAGAAGCTGTCTACACACTTGAACAGTTTGTTTTTTCATCCAAACCACACCCCATATTGACATTGTGCGTCATTTCTATCAATTTTTTTTTTGTATTATCCCACAGGAGCCGTTGTTTTTCTTCTTAATCTTCATACCCAGGATCCCAGTGAGTAGGGTTCCCTTGTTCCCCCTTCCAGTGCCTAAAAAGAGGAGCACTTCAATGCCAGGGCCAGTGAACTAGTACTTTACTTGGGAAACAACCTTTTCTCTCCATTCTTTCCACATGTTTTATTTTGTGTAGTCATCCATGTGTTTTAAACCATGTCCTTAGGTTACAGTAATTCAAAGTTTATGGTAGCTTTTTTTTTGGTGCCAATTGGAATAATATTTTTTTATAATGGAGAGAGATCCCGGCTCCGCTGCTCAGCTCTGCGCAGGACTTCCGCAGCTCCCATTCCTACCTCAGCTTAGTCTCCGCTCATTCTAGGGGGCACCTCAAGCTGAGCCTCGGCATCGCCCTTTGTTTAATCAGTAGTAGCCTCGCAGACCTCCGGCAGATGAGGAAGGTGGCAGTTCTGGGGCAAACATGGCAATCAGCCACTGATGCAGCGGCCTATCAGATCCATCAGTGGGGCTCGGGCATCTGGTGGCTAGTCCGTAAAGCCAATAACAAGCTGCAACCCAGCGCAGCGCTCACACAGAGCTCATCAGGCCTCCACCCACCAAGCAAGGGGAGTAAACAATCTCCAGTAAGACTTGTTTGCAACACCATTGCCCATCTCCATCCTCTTCACACAGTAATGCATGGGCAGCTTTCTGAAGGAAATTCGTTCAGAGATTGGTTCACTTAAAACAGACTTTGAAGCACGTCTCCAGGTAATACGCAAGGAAGTCGCGGACCTGGGTGACAGAGTGCACTATGTGCAACGCTCCCTGAACATCAGGTCAAAGGAGCAGGAGACGCTCTGGCAACAATGTTGCACCCTGTAAGACCAACAGATCGAACTGCAGGTAAAAAAGGAAGATCCAGAAGAAGTTGCTGCAGCAACATATGAATCAGGGGACTACCGAAGGAGAGGAGATGGGACAACATCATCGGCTTCACCCACAACCTGTTGCTCACAATTAAGTGTCAGAGGCACTTCTCATCAAACTTGACCGGGTGCACAGAACTCTTTTCTCGACACCCTGCACAGAGGGTAGACCGGACATGTTTACCTGAGATCACTTCTTTAAAGGAGAAAGAGTAAATCCTATGTAAAGTCTACATAATCTTCAGATGATAGATCATCTAACTCTTACTGGACCTCACAGCAACCACCCTCAAGAAACATAAATACCAAGCCTGTCCATCTTAGGGATTACAATGTCAAATACCAGTAGGCGATCCATTCAATATAATCTTTGCCTGGAAGGGATAAACCCGAGAATTCTGCTCACTCCTAGAAGGCACTAAGCTACTATGGCTCAAGACAACAGAGGGCACCAATGACAGTGACTCAAGCTTCCCATGCATGTGGCCTGACTGCCGTTCTCAATGGTGCACAGTCACTCTGCTCTTCAAATTCTTCGAAACTGCAAAGGCAGACGTCATAGTACACCTACAAAACATGAACTAAGACCTCTCTCCAGGACCCCGGACCATGCTACTTTGAACTTGTGATCAAACTGCCCCAGCAACGGCGCTTCTCACGTGAGTGTTTTGTCCAGATGGACTGAGTTGTGTCTTGGACATACAGGCATGCACTTTAGGCATTGTGCTCTGTTTTGACTTCCCCTCCTTTTTCTCTCTGTCTCTCACTACTTTCCATGGACTCTATCCCCCTTCCGACATCTATGTCAGAGGGTCTCAACTCTTGTTGTATGGAATGGTCACAGCACCAATGCAATACACCCAGGGATATTGTGTTGTCCCAGTTGGCCTTGTGTTCTACCATGTTCTGTTCACTATTATGGTTCTCCTACCCTGGGAGGGACATGAGGAGGAGGAGACAAGGGAATGAAGAAAGGGGAGGTCCCTTTAATATGCTACTCACACACCTTAGACTCACTAGAAGGGGGACCTTCGTTTACTTAAACTCCACTTATTGAATGACCGGATGCCTAACTCCCCCAAAATCCACACTCAAACCTGTCGATATCTTATCCACCATGACTGCAACATATTCTTCTTGCAGGGGACTTATCTGCTCCTGGAGAACCAGCCACACATTAGTCACACATGATACCTCTGCTAATTCTGGGCCTTCTTTACGGGGGAAAAGGCTGGAGTTGCCATATTTTGCGAAGCACACATAGGAAAGAGGCAACAACTCCATCTCCAAAGATAAGGATCTCTAATATGTATGCTTTCAACTCAGCGCAAGTTGCATTCTTCCACTTCCTCTTTAGAGACCATCTGCAGGACACTAAGGGTGAAATAAATAGCAGAGTGTGACCGTAACCAGGTATGGGATGCGATGTAGGACAGGAGCCAGAACTCATATCAGGTAACAAGATCAATGTTGATCATACTTACAAAGGAAATTATCCAACTAGGCTAGGTAGTTACTTGGAGTTATCTCCACCCGGGCATGAGGGACTGTTTTTATTACTCCCAAGTCCACAGGCTCATATTTTAGGATTTACCCCCTTTTTGTCTCTCTCTCACTTGTGAAGCATGTGGGCTCTGTGGAGATGCCAGACCTCGCTATATCAGACCACACCAATGTGGAAATATATTGGTTAAGTTGGTACCACCCCCCTCCACTGGGACGAACCCACTGGTGCCTAAAACTCAATATTCTGCTAGACCCACTAAACAGAGACACTGTAGCAACAACCACTAAATACTACTTCTCCATGAACACCCACCTCAAAATCATTCTACATACAGTATGGCACATTTTTAAGGTGACAATATGAGGTACCCTGATCACACTTGAGATCGGTGGTGCTAGGGAATATCAGCTCTGCAAAGGCAATCTAACAGCTGAAGTGAAGGCAGTGGACAGCAGGGCCATTGGAATTTTTCTAGGGCATCTCATCGGAAGCTCATCTTCCTGTGTAACCATCTCAGATCTTACAGGATGAATCATGCAGAATGCTTAGGATTATACCTAAGACGCCACTTCTACGACAAGAAGGATAAGTTGGGACCCTCCTCCCGGACAAACTGCACGTTCAACAGACTAAGGGTGACCCTTTGAACCAGTTATTAGGCATGAAACCCTCCATACCAGATTCCATGACACATGCAGACTAGGCGTTGACAAGCCACTTGACCAGGGCAGCCAAACAACACTTCACACTCTACTGTGTGTGAACAGAGCCCACTACCCGGTGGCATCTTGGTCTCAATGACAGTGGCATATCCTGGCGTTGGATAACCTATCTCACAAGCTTTCCCAATCCAAGAGGAGATTCACCTAGCTTTGGCAACCATTGATTGATTATCTTCCAAAAGTAGAATTCATTTGTTTCTAAACTCTCAGTTGTGCATCTCTTTAACTAAAAACTATGTGGCCCCCTGGGAGGTTTGAAGGAGGGTGTGGGGGCTTTGTGCCCCACTGGCATGATCGACTACAGCTTTAACAACCCCCTTCACATAACAACTCTGATGTGATCCTCCACAGCTACCACTTGGATTTTTCAAGTTATGTTTTGTTCTTTGGATAGGCAATGCCACACATTTTATCTTTCAAATCTAAACCAAGGTGCGTATGGGTTTGATGCTCTGAAATGATCCTTGCTCTCCCCCCACACCAAGATGTGAGCTCTCATACTGTAATGAAGTCTTCTTTAATGTTATGTTGCACTAAGGGCTTCTATGACATTTTCTTCTGTTGGACATAAAAGTCACTAATAAAGATATTTCTTAAAAATGACCACACACTGGCGGCCCATGGTCGATTCAAAATTGTTATTGGATGTTTGTGGAAGTTCTCAGTTATTGTTTTTCAAAATTTGTTTAGCCTAGAGATAGGTAGAAAAAGGATGCTAAAAGTTGTTGGAGCAGATGGAAAATAGATAATATAGATGGTAATGGGAGAGAGTTTTATGTTGGGAAGGATAATCTAGATTAGGGGAAAGAAAAGTAATCCTACCTTACAGGCAACAATCTTAAACTCCCAGAATATGCATGCTCACCATTCCAAACACTGTTCTGCTTTAAAACTACAAGGTTACACAAGAGGTGCTGAAATGAAAGAGTAGGATTCAAATATCTCAACTATGATTTCATTAATTAAGCATCCCATGTATGTTAACCAGACACATAATATGCGATTGCTGCATGCTTTGATCTCTGTATAAGTATCAAATCATTTTGAACAAGGACCACTTGCCATTCTTGGTTAGCCTGGTCTTTCATAATCACATATTCCAAGTTCAGGTTTGGAGTGTTATTCACAAATGGGATTCAAAACGAATTGTGTAATGGCAGTACCTACATTGAAATTGCAAGAGTTTATTGGGATGGTGCTGATTTATAACAATTTAGAATTCTAAATTAGTTTTTACTACTAGAAATGCGGAAGTCCAATGGGTTGAACAGTGGTGCTAAGTTATGCTTATTCATTGATACTGGATCTTGAATGACCTGAGATTAGTGACACGGGCTCAAGATAGAAATGAGCTGGTTTGAAATAACTATAGTTCAAGAAGCAGGAAATTGAAGAATCAAGAGAGATGGAGATGAGCAGAATGTAATAAACTGATCAAACATGAGCTAAGATAATGTCCATTGCTTTTATGGATCTTTTGCATTTGTTCAATGTTAGAAAAACGTTAAAGCAATTACCCCATATTGGAATGTGTCTACATTACAGCTGATAAATGTTGCCCATGAAGTAAGATATTAGACCACAACATTTTCTTGAATGTACTGCTCATTGATTATGATTATAAGTTCATTGTTTAAGCTACTAAAAATATCAATGAAATACAAGCTATGCAAAAATATGAAATATAAACTTTATTAAATTACAAGACATATGAATAAATATAGAGTTGTAAGATTAACAACCATCTGAAGCAGAGTGATAGGTGTTGTTGAGAAGAAAATATGGTTGTCAATGTTGTTTATTAGTTAGAATTGCTGTTCCACAATGACTGCCCTCAATCGCACCTCTTAGCAACATAAAAGCATCTCAATGTGCTTTGATGTTCAGATATTAATTGTAATATAAAAGAGTTATTGGTCAGAGTATCTTCTAGAACAGACGCATGACCTGGTTAATGTCAGAAGGGAATACTACATTTCTGTTGGCAGAAGTCTGTTATGAACGCATACTGTATCTGGGCAACCAAGGTGATTTAATACAAAAACTATTCTTTGTGCTGCACTTGTTAGGTGAAATATACAGTGTAACAGTGTGTCATTTTTATTCACCAAATCATAGTGATAACAAACTTGAAAAACACACACAGTTGAAAGTCACAAATCACAAAGAGGGAAGATTAAAGTACTTTAATCTATATGGTATTTAAAATACAGGTTAGGAGTGGGCATGAGGTCCCTAAATACATACATGGGATTACTTATGTAAGATATCTAGATAAAATAAGTTCATATTAAGGAAAAAAGTTTTAGACAGATTTATGTTCTACCTAAATATATGCTCATATGAGGTTAGGTGGTTGGAGTTCATATGTTCAAGGGTTGAACATAGCCTTGATTGCAGTACCTACATAAAGTGATTGCTGCTGCCCTACAATAGACCAGTGCCAGTTTTATTTTCAATACGTTCTCCTGCATGTTAAAGAGCAAATCTTGATTTAATTACTGTAGGAGAAAACGGACACAATAGAAAGAGTACCCTTTTAAGTACAATTTATGCCAAAGTCTCAGCAGCCAGACATCTTAGGAAAAATGGTTTCATAGGATAAGCAGTTCTGTTTTCCTTTATTTACTTTTGTCGTTTATATATGAGTGTGGTGTAGTTCCTATATTCCCAATAGGCTCTGCGCATTGGAATAACATATACTATAGTTTAGACGTAGGACTGAGGTCGACTAGGTCACTATCGTATATATTAAACTTCATTGTGAGTGCCAGCTAGCTCAGAGGTCACCAGAAACTGTCTTGAATAAACAAGAAGGGATTACTTTCTGGCAACCGCATAAACATGACAGCTTTGTTTCCCAAGTATAAGAAATCAATCTCTAGAGTCGCGGAAACAATAGATAACAATTTTACTCAGTCAATCGTGCATGCTTCGTTTCACCAGATGTGTTGAGAAAATAGAGAGACGGGTGTTTTCAATAAAAGGTATTTATTGAACAGTCTTCTTTCTCAAGCATAAGAAATGTACTGCTACAATCGTAATACTGGTTATAAAGTACAGGGCATATAATACGAAAAGTATTATAAAGTAGTACTGTATAAGCATGATATGGTTTCTAAGCCATAAATTGCCTTAAAATATATAAAATACATACAGTAATAAAATAATGACTAAAAAGTACTCAACAGGTGCTTCTAAAATACGCCTACCCCGGTGTACCTAACCTAAGTCTAGTACGAGGGAAGAAGTAAGTGAGGAGTAGCTTAAGTTTAGCATTTCTCTGCCAAGGATCTATCCAAGAATTCTCTAAGGGTCTTATCAGCTCCATACCTTGGTTTAGAATGAAGGAGGTCTTGTATCTCTCTCTCAGGACTCGATTTCCCACCAACCCGCAAGGGTAGCCTGGAAACACTGGAGCTGGATTTCTCGTCAGGAGAAAAGACAGCGTCTCTCAATGCGTCAGCTGGAGGGTCTGCTTCCTTCGGCACTTGCTGCTGCATTGCGTCAGGCAAGTAGTTAGTCGATCGGCTCCAAACCACTGTGTCTTTGTCTGGGCAAATGTAGGCATATTTATACTTTGAAGGTGCCGAGGTTGACGTATGATTCGACTTAATAACGTCACTCAAAGACTCAGTACTTTAAAAACTCCATGATTTCCTAGATAAATCAGTATTCAGGCAAGGGGAAGTCCCTAGCTGCTGAAGGCGGGTTTCTCTAGGAAATCGTTGTTGATTCTTGGAACTTAGTGGAAGTAGTCATGCCGTATTTGGGCTGCAGAGGCTCAGCCCAAGTATGGTAATGATTTCTATGCCTATGTAAGGATCGGGTAATTTATACCTATATAAGGGCAGGAATCTGGAAAATTACACTAGGGTCCTAAATTCATTTACAACAGGAGAACCCAAAATATGTGAGGCAAATGTGCCAACCATTGCTTGTCAAATACTGGAACTTTTTTTGGTTACAGCTTCTATCTGTCATTATAAAGATTAGCAAACATACTAAAGCGACCATCCAGTGTAAAAAAGTGTACTTTACCCAGTACTGCATGCCTAACAATCAAAAACAATAGGTATTACATAATTTTTCTTTGCGTGGTGATGTTTCCTTATTTTTTTAGATCTATTGGGACATCTTTCACTGGATGCCCCTTTCAGATTGTGCATATTCTCGCCCCTAAAAGAACAACCTTCTAAAATTGGTAGACTCCATCAATTGCACTTGAATTCCGGTGACATATCAATCAGGAATTTGTGAAGCGCGCTACTCACTCGTGAGGGTCTCAAGACACTGGGGAGGGGGGTTTAATAATTTAAAACAACACCAATATAAATAAAACTTAAAAAGTAATTGGTGTAATTCCATCATTTAGACATATTTGCTTAATGAGGAAATTCAGCCTGAAAAAAATTACTGAAGGAACTAGATTATGGAGAAATGGGAATCGGATGAAATACATTTTCCAGGAGGAAGTCTTTCTTTTGTATCTACATCGAAGTAGTAGTTTAAAAAAAGGATGATGTGACACAAGATGGCAGAAGTGGACTGCAAAACAAAGGTAAGAAATGAAAAAGAGGAGGGTTTAAAGAATAGAGCGAGGTGTAGATGGGGTGGGGAAAGCTGTATGGAATGTACAGAAAAAAATGAGTAAGGAAATCGGTATGAAGGAAGGGAGCACTATTAAAGTATCACAAATTGAGTGCACGCCATTAAAAAAATGGTGGGTTTAAAGGTGAACTTCTCTTTAAGGAGCTAAAAAAGAAACCTAAGCCTAAGAAATACGAACGGCTTTCAATAGCATGGTTTGGTCAAACTGGTTTTGTCAACCAGGAGAAAGTCATCCTACAGAAAACACATTTCAATAATGGTTTGACAAAAAACAGAAATTGCCAAAACCATTTTCTCAAGGGTACATTTTCATCAAAAAGTATAGAGCTCGATTTTACATAAATAATCATCTTAAAGACACAACAAACACGTTATTACCGGTCTACCTTATACTGATGTTTGCTGTAAATGTGCCTCTTTAGTGCTAACAAAATTACAACTATTATTTATTCTTTTCCTACAATATCAGACTCTACAGTTTAATCTTTGCTTTGACATGCACAAATTCAAATATAAGGTCAACTAATAACAAGCGTGAAACTTTGCTATTTAGCAAAATTTGACGATTCAAAGAGAAGGCAACACATTTCAATGACTTGAAGTTGTTACCCTTTCCAGTGATCATAACTTGTTTCAGTTGATTTGGCATCGGAAAATGTCACTGCCTCTTTACAGAAAAATCTTATTTTTAAGCATTTCTGTTGTGTGTATGCAACTCCCTGAATTAAAAGGCCGTCTATGAGCCACTTGACTCCAAGACTTATAAGCCATTTACTAACCTCTCATTCATGTGGCAGGTTATTGAAATATACGTCACACTGCTTCTTAAGAGACATCTAGAAGATGACCAACATCTTCATTAGCTTTAATCGGACTTATCTAGAAGAAACAGCACTTTTTCAACCACATTTCAAAATCTGGGCGACATTATCAAAAACATATTTGTGGACCGTCATGAATGTCAGTCACAACTTCTTTAGATGTTTGTTTAATCTCCTCCCATGCCACAATGTTATCCTCCTATTCAGCACAAGTCACAGCCCAGTGGTCACCACACCAGTGCCACAATCCTCATTAATCTATATAGAGGTGGTAGGACCCGCCACTTAAAATCAGGGGGTTAAACTGTTATTCTGCAGGTATCTCCACATGGAAAAGCCAGTAGGGAGATCCGCTCACACTATCAATACTCAGCCATGATCACTCACCCAGTATTTTTATTGTAGGCAATATCATGATGTTAGATGATGCTCTCTCAAAATTGGTATACTAGTTTTCAACCTGATGTACAAGCCAATTGAGACATCTTCTTTGATACGTTTTCTGTGTACCAAGGGTAAAAATATTGCATGTCTATTGCTTTCCATTCAGCCTCCCTACATTACACAACTGGCCTTATCAGCATCATGTATGAGAATACAAAACGCCCGATTTAGCCTATTGTTTGCAATTAGGGGTGGGCATAATTTACCTAATTCAGGGCCATATTAATTTTCAAACCCCAGCGATAATTATCGCTAAGCGCACTTAGCGCTAGGATAATTATTGCCGGGTAGCGTGGATTTTTATCACTGAGATAGCGTGCTATTAGCAACGCTTATCCCAGAAGTGATAAAAATCCTTGCGCTAACTGCCAAATGAGAGATTATCGCTGGAAAATCAACGATAATCTTTCGAAGTTTGACGTTAGCTTGATGATAGGGGCTCACAAATGTAGCCAGGATATCCACCTTCAATAGGATATCATGGCTAAGTCAGGAAATACCAGGTGTAAAAAAAGCAGGGCTAACCGCAGTTAGCGCTGCTTTTTTTTAATCACTAACAGGGTTAGCAATATCCTTGATAATAGGAGAAATGTCGCTTAACAACATTTCTCCTATTATTTTTCTCTGGAACGCCCCTTTGCATCTCATTAGAGATGCAAGGGGAAGCGTAGAGAAAAAGGGTGCTAACATGCGAATTTGCATGTTAGCACCCTGTTGCTGATAGGGAGATCATTTTATCTACGTTTTCTTGGCTTTTAATGACAAAAAAGCAGAGATAAATCCCTTGATAATATGCCCCTCAGTGTAGTGTAATCATATGGAGTTACCTACACATTTAGTGAAATTGTACTTGAATTATTAAGAAGACTAATTCTGTGTTTAGCACAAAATACACCCTCACATCCACATTGGACACAAGAATGCATTTTGCGCTGAAGAAATGTAGAAGAACATGAATAACGTGTGTGAACAGCACCTCGTGCTCGTTAATGTCCTCTCATGTTAGGACTTGTTTCCCATAAATGACTCTTATAATTGCGAGGAGGAGCATTCATCTACTCATCAGTTATTCTGTGTAAAAATGTAAGACAGAATTACTGAAATTACTACAATTAAAATATTAGGGCATAATTGAAATTCTGCCCAGGGCTATTTGTAATCCATTATTTTTGGACTGTATGCTCAATTCCATAATGGACTCTAAAACTTGTGTTCTGTGTTTGGATTTGTTCCCCAACGCAGCGCTCATCTCTGTAATAAGATCTGAAGGTCCCTTGGCCTGACTTTTACTTTGTGAAACCAACAAATAAATAAACTAATAAATAAATATCTAGCAAAGAGCCATTGAAGTCATGATAGTCCTATGCTTTCAAGTCTACGCTTGGAAAAAAAGGCATTATCAACAGCTCCTTTTTTATGATCCCAAGAGATCTTGAAATGTCCTTACGTTCTAGCTACTACACAAACTAAAACCTGTAGAGCTCAGAGGACCACCGTGTATAATACTCGTTCGTGTAGGACATGGGTACTCACAAACTTTCTCTCGGGGGGGCTAATTTACAGTGTGGTTTGTGTCCGAGGGCCGCACCGGTGGGGGTAGGGCTAGAGCAACAAAAAAAAAACTGTGACCATGAGGTTGATCACAGGTCCCTGCAGCGGACGCCTTCGTCCACTGAGACAACAGACCCGGCATACACACATCTCTCTCTCTCTGTCTCCTTCCTTCTCTTTCTCCCTCTCCCTCCCTCTCTCTCCGTCCCTCTCTCTCTCTCCCTCTCTCCCTCTGTCTCTCTGTCTCCCTCTGTCTCACTCACTCTGACTCTCTCACTCCCTCTCATTCCCTCTCACTCCTTCTCTCCCTCTGTCTCACTCACTCTGACTATCTCACTCCCTCTCCCTCTGTCTCACTCACTCTGACTGTTCACTCTCCCTCTCAGTGTCTCCCTCTCTCTCTGTTTTCTTCTCCCTCACTCTGTTTCCCTCTCCCTCACTCTATGTCCCTCACCCTCACTCTGTCTCCCTCTCTCTCTTTCCCTCTCCCTCCTTCCCTCTGTCTCCTTCTCTCACCTTCCCTCTCCCTCCTTCCCTTTGTCTCTCTCTCTCTCTCCTTCCCTCTCCCTCACTTTGAGGTCTCCCTCACTCTGATGTCTCCCTCTGTCTCCCTCCTCTGAGGGCTCCCTCACTCTGAGGTCTCCCTCTCTCTCCTTCCTTCCCTCTCACTCTGAGGTCTCCCTCTCTCTGAGGTCTCCCTCTCTCTTCTTCCCTCTCCCTCATTCTGAGGTTTCCCTCACTCTGTCTCCCTCACTCAGTCTCCCTCTCTCTCCCTCCCTCCCTTTCCCTCCCACTCCCTCCCTCCATCTCCCTCTGTCTCCCTCTCCCCCACCCTCTCCCCCTCACACTCCCTTTCCCTCCCTCGGTCTCCCTCTCCCTCCCTTTCCCTCCCTCCATTGCTCTCCCTCCCTCTCCCTCCCTTTCCCTCCCCCAGTCTCCCTCCTTTTCCCTCCCTCCCTTGCTCTCCCTCCCTCTCCCATCCTTTCCCTCCCCCTTTTTTGCTCTCCCTCCCTCTCCCTCCCTTTCCCTCCGTCTGTCTCCCTCCCTCCTTCTGTCTGCCTCCCTTTCCCTCCCTCCCTTGCTTTCCCTCCCTCACTCTCCTGCCCTCTCCCTCCCTTTCCTTCCCTCCCTCCTTTTCCCTCCCTTTCCCTCCCACTCCTTTCCTCCCTCTCCCTCTGTCTCCCTCTCCCCCTCCCTCTGTCTCCCTCACCCTCCCTTGGTCTCACTCTCCCTCCCTTTCCCTCCCTCCTTCTTGCTCTCCCTCCCTCTTTTGTCTCCCTCTCCCTCCCTTTCCCTCCCTCCGTCTCCCTCCTTCTGTCTGCCTCCCTTTCCCTCCCTCCCTAGCTTTCCCTCCCTCGCTTTCCCTCCCTCTCCCTCCCTCCCTCCTTCTCCCTCTCCCCCTCCCTCTGTCTCACTCCCTCTGTCTGCCTCCCTTTCCCTCCCTCCCTCGCTCTCCCTCCCTTTCCCTTCCTCCCTCTTTTGCTCTCCCTCCCTTTGTCTCCCTCCCTTTGTCTCCCTCCTTCTCCCTCTCCGTCCCTCTGTCTCCCTCTCCCTCCCTCTGTCACCCTCCCTCTGTCTCCCTCCCTCTGTCTGCCTCCCTTTCCCTCCCTCCCTCGCTCTCCCTCCCTCACCTTGTCTTTCCTTCCCTCCCTCGCTCCCCCTCCCTTTCCCTCCCTCCCTAGCTTTCCCTCCCTCGCTTTCCCTCCCTCTCCCTCCCTCCCTCCTTCTCCCTCTCCCCCTCCCTCTGTCTCACTCCCTCTGTCTGCCTCCCTTTCCCTCCCTCCCTCGCTCTCCCTCCCTTTCCCTTCCTCCCTCTTTTGCTCTCCCTCCCTTTGTCTCCCTCCCTTTGTCTCCCTCCTTCTCCCTCTCCCTCCCTCTGTCTCCCTCTCCCTCCCTCTGTCACGCTCCCTCTGTCTCCCTCCCTCTGTCTGCCTCCCTTTCCCTCCCTCCCTCGCTCTCCCTCCCTCACCTTGTCTTTCCTTCCCTCCCTCGCTCTCCCTTCCTTTCCCTCCCTCCCTCGCTCTCCCTCCCTCGCTCTCCCTCCCTCGCTCTCCCTCCCTCTCCTTTCCTCGCTTTCCCTCCCTCTCCCTCCCTTTCCCTCCCTCCTTCTCGGTCTCCCTCTCCCTCCCTCTGTCTCCCTATCCCTTCCTTTCCCTCCCTTTCCCTCCCTTTGTCTCCCTCCCTCTGTCTAGCTTCCTTTCCCTCCCTCCCTTTCCCTCCCTTTCCCTCCCTCCCTCGCTTTCCCTCCATCCCTCGCTCTCCCTCCATCTCCCTCCCTTTCCCTCCCTCCCTCTGTCTCCCTATCTCTACCTTTCTCTGTCACCTCACCCTGCCTGTGTGTGCCGGGGATGAGACATCTTCTGGGGGCACACACACACAAAGCTGCACCCAAGCACTTCACAGGTCTTTAAAAGACCATTGGCATGTTAATGAGGCTTTGCTCACCTCTTAGCCCCCTGCAGCCCCACTCTGACTATGGCCGGAATCGCCCGGCCCCCATATAGCAGCAGAAACTCTGAGTCGCGATCTGGTTGCAAACACTCTTTAAAAAAAATTAAAAAAATAAAACTCGGGTACGATTTCTCAAGGTCCGCGGCCCCCTAGGGAAGGCTTGCCAGTGGCCCGCGGGCCGTACTATGAGTACCCGTGGTCTAGGATATTATTTTTGCCACTAATTCATTGAACTGTTTTTTAAAATGTGTTTTTATAATGGTGTGTTTTTTAACTGATTAATGCCTGGGTAACTGTAAGGGTATGAACCGGTATGCTACTACGCTATACAATGGTCTTTGTAAATATATTGGGGCGATTGAGTTTAATTATTAGCAAACAATTTCTTTCTATGAAAAAAATCCAAAGGCTGCCCTTGGGTCATATATTGAATGCTCTGACACCTAGCTAGGTAAAAAGTAAAATATGGCTATTTAACAGGATCGCCTTCACCCTGAGTAGGTGCAGCATTGGTTGTATAGCAGAATACTGAGTACAAAAAAAATATAGCTTTACAAAAATATTGTGTTTTAAATATCGGTCTATACCAATGTCGTAAGCAGAATATCAACTACAACAATATCGTGAAAGTAGGTATCTATAATCAAGTTTAAGTTTACTTTTCCCAACTCCATAGCTTTGCACCTTAAACATATATTTATTGTGATAAATGTGGAGATAAGAATAGTAAATCTATACATATTTTAATGTTGATATTCTAATTGAATACCACACCATCATATCTATGGATTGACCAGGAAATTCTGTTCGTGCACATAATTGTATTGGTGTGAGATACTTAGGAAATAGCATCAGTGGATGCATGTGCATTCTTCCAAAGGTCAATTTCAGGTCTTTGTTTCATGGTGATGTGCTCTAAGTAAAGGCAGGGCATCTCATGTTGTCATTATTCGCTGTGCTGCAAAGTGGGTAAGCATAGAACTTCAAATAGAAATATAGAAGTGCTGGTACTCACTATCACAGAGAACCTTTGCTACTGAGAAATGATGGTTCTCCACCTTTAAAGTACTGTGCCTCTGCAGAGGAGTGCTGATGGGCCCCTTCTCGAGGTAAAGAAGTGCAGTTACTCAGCCTCTGACAGCACCTGCCCATTGACAGCACTGGGTGTGCATCTGCCACGTTTCGTGCCATGGGAGATGCTTATGAGCATTGGACGCTTGCTATTAAGAGGTGTTAGCAGAGACTACTAGGGTTCATGCGGCTGCGCATATTAAAATGCTAACAAGCACGGTGCCCATTAGATGCCCCTGGATTGATGCGACTGTGAAATTGCCTGAGTGTTTGAATGTAGGATGTGAGGGTTTCAACTACACCGTTAAATAGTACTCTGGTGCAGCGAATAACACAAAATGATGGGGCCCTTGGCAGAATGTGGTGAGGGGGCCTTGTGGCTCACAGATATTCATAGTACTGAGGCTGAAAGATGGGTCCTCTGGAGGTTTAGGGGAGGTTGGAGGCCTTCCTGCACAACCGGGGTTGCAAGGGCCTGGGTTATTCCCCTGCTATAACCATGGCTGGCCTGGAAACTGACAGCGACACTGGCAAAAAAAAAGTCAAATCTTTCCCACGCCCTACCTCCTTTCCTCTCCCATCTCCCACCTCTCTCTTCTTTTCTCTCTCCTCTCTCTTTCCTCTTTAGCCTCTGTGGTGCCCGATCTAATTACCCGGAAGAGCTGTAGAAAGTGGCAGTGGCACCAGCACCGGCCCCGCTGCCTTAAACAACCGGCCCCAGTGTCTCCAACCCACCGGGAGATGCCCGGTCGAATGAATGTGCAACCCTGCCCTTGCTGTTGCTATGTTTGTGTGCGTATGCTTGTGTGCGTGTGTGAATGCGCTGCTCTTGTACCTTTAGGGTCGGGCAGGAGACCGCTTATCGAAAGAGACATGCACAGCAGTAATTATGATACAGGGAATTAAAGCAAGACACTTTCATACATGACTTGGCAGAAGGCTTCATGGGGGGCATCCTTACATTATGCATACACTCTTGCTTAATAGATGGTCACACATATAGATTAGGCGGCGACCAGAGGAGAGGTCTGCCGCCTGATTCTTGGAAACGCAGGCAGCTTTCACGCTTTGATGCCTCCGCTCA
The DNA here is from genome assembly GCF_964263255.1 of Lissotriton vulgaris. Taxonomy (NCBI): domain Eukaryota; kingdom Metazoa; phylum Chordata; class Amphibia; order Caudata; family Salamandridae; genus Lissotriton; species Lissotriton vulgaris. The sequence goes on from NC_141688.1 coordinate 50,299,412, forward strand.
TTTAGAAATGTCCTGGAGCGTTCCCATGTACAAAGCACTCATCTATTATGTATGTGCTGGCTCTATTAATTGCACACTAGGGAAGAAGTGGGCTTAGGAACACCACAGGCATTGTCACTACTGCCGTGTCTCGTCAGACAGCGCACTAATATATGTGAACAGACAGGATAGCATGCACAGAACGTGAATATTCTGATTTTAACTGTATATTTTGTCGACTCGACTGGAATATTGATGTGCACATAATGAGACATTGGTTTATGGCCCTGATGTACTAAGAGTTATTCGCAAAATGTGGTTGCAAATTATACACGGAGATTTTGTAAATGGACTCTCATTTTATGAACTGACCTATATATTAATTGGTCGGTTTGCAAAATTACCATTTGTAGGAGGTCGCAGAACGACATGCCTAATGAATATCAATGAGGCATGTGACTGGTTTCAGAAAAGGGATGGTGTACTGCAAAGGCCAGCAGAATACCTTTCCTATGCTTGCATTCCCAAATGGGATTCTTTTTAAAAGAGCCCGAGTTCCTTGAAGGAACTGGAGTTGCTTTTATAAAAATTTAAAACTTTTCATTTAAGGAATCATAAGGAAAAATGGTTCCATAAACTACTTCCTACTTCCGTCGACAATGCGAACATGATTCTCAAAGGGAACAAGATCTCAGGATAGCCTTTGTGAATCAGTTACTGCCTTCTTGAGGAATGAGTAACTGGTCAATGGTTTGCCAGTTTTACTCTGGCATAAGGTCTGGACCAGCACCACGACTGGGCTTAATCAGGACGTGATTAAGGACTGTCAAAAACTGCAGCGGGCATCCCGCATTCCATGGCTTGCATTCATTAATAACTTTATGAATGTCCTTGGTCATCTTGAGTTTTATGTCAACCCTGCCAGCCTGTCCCGAGTTTCCAGGAAGGAATTGAAATCACTATGCCTAGACCATTTGGAGATGATTAGTGTTGGACTTGGCCCTTTTTGTAGGGTCAACCCTGAAATTTAGCCTTCCTCCTGTAATTTGTCTGACAAGTTTTAATTGGCTTGATGTCTCTGGGCACTTTACAACTGTGGATCAGTGCTAAAGTGCATATGCTTTCCCTATTATAAATTATAGTATTAATTCGTGATTCCATGATTGGCTGGTTTGGTTTACTTGTCAGACCCTAGTACAGTGTACCAGAGCGCCCAGGGCTGGTAATCCAAATGCTGCTAGTGGGCTTGCAGCACTGGTTGTGCCACCCACAGAAGCAGCCCCTGCAAAAAGTTTGTCTAAGGCCTGCCATTGCAGAGCCTGTGTGCAGTCTGGTACTGCATGTTGACTGAGCACATGCACCCACTTGCCAGTCCCTAAACCTTCCCTTTTCTTCATATCAGAAACCGCTATGGTAGCCCTAAGGGCAGGGTGCATTGTAGGTATAAGGTAGGAGAAGCCCTGGTGTGTGTGTCATGTCCCAATAGTGAATTACAGCCAATTTCGTTTTCACTATTGCAAGGCTACCTGTTCTCCATAGGCCAGAATGGGCTGTTAGATCATTTCATTTTATAATCCTAACTGACTCAGGGAACACACTAGAAATTCAAGTTTAGTATGCCGGAACTCAGAATGATAAAATACATTTTTAAGTGAAGTTGATTTTAACATTCTGTATTTGAAAATACAACTTTTAGAAAGTAGGTATTTTCTTGTCTAACTATCCAAGCCTGCTTCTGCTAGGTTGTGTATTCCTTGTCTGGAGTTTGAGTGACAGGAGTTGGGGGATTCCAGGAGACAGGGTGAGTCAGCCCAGTGGTGAATAGAGAGATCTGCATCTAGATGGGAAGGAGGAGTAGCACCTGGGACCTGAATAGGGCTATGCCTTCCCTCCACAATGCTGGCTCCACCCCCTTTGGTGCGTCTGATGTCTCTGGCCTGCACTGTGAAAGGAGAGAAGGAGTCAAGTCAACAGAGTGCTCCAGGGCTGTGCCTTCCCTCCGCAGTGCTGGCACCACCTCCTGTGGGGCGTCTGATGTGTCTGCCCTGCACTGTCAAAGGTACGAAGGAGTCATATAAACTAGGGCTCCAGGACTGACCCAAACTGGTCTGGACTAGGCAAAGGCCCCTCTACCCTCAGAGGACAAAGGATTTTGGGGTATAAGTATTGGGACCCTGATCCTAAGAATTTAGATCACTTTTGGACAACAAGAAGAAACCTTTGCTGAGGAAAGGAACAAGAAGAAACTGAGGAGAGACTATCCCTAAGCTGAAGTGCTGCTTAGGTGATTGGCCTGCAGTGGCTGCCTGACTGCCAAAGAAAGGAGAAAGGACTTTGTGTGCACTTTATTGTACTTGTAAACGATCTCCAATGACTTGAGAAGAGCTTGCCTCCTGCTGAGGTCTCAGGGACAACAGACTTCAAACCCCAGCTCCCCAATTGTTCTTTGGAAGAGCCTGCTGCGGTTTTGGGCCTTCTGAGGGACTGCGTGTCTGAAGGAGCTGGTAGTGCGACTCACCAAGAAGAAGCGTGTTGCCGTCGCAGCCGCTGCTGTCGCATTTCTGAACAAGGGTGTTACCGCTGTAGCTGACGCATTGCACCGGAGAGGCACGTTGCATCCACGGAGAAGCATGCCGCTGTTAGAGCCGCTGTCATCGAGCGGAAGCGCCTCGCATCGAGGGAGAAGAGTGTCACCGCCAAAGCCGTTGTTGTGGCACCTCTGAACAAGGGTGTCACCGCTGCAGCTGACGCATCGAGTCGAGACAACTCGCATCATCGGAGAAGCGTGCAGCAATAAGAAGACAACATCTTTATTTCTTTGCACCAAAATGGCTATGGATCTCCATCTTTGCAACACTTTCGTTGCCCTGCTCGTCGCATCTAAAGATACATTGACTCAAAGTGTCGCATTTTAAGATCTAAAGAGAACTAAGCTAAACCTACCATTTTAAGCACAGTATTGTGAATTTTTGTTGTTTGTGGTCTTGTGTTAAATCTATATAAAGAATACTTATTTTTAATATACAACTGTTTGGTGTCCATCTGTAGTGTTGTTACTGGATTACTGTATGTGTTCACAAATGCTTTACACACTGCCTCTGAGATAAGCCTGTCTGCTTGTGCCAAGCAACCAAGGGGGTGAGCAGGGGTTATTTTAGGTGTGCACTCTATTATCCTGACTAGAGGCAAGGGTCCCCATTTGTCACAAGTACCTACCTGTGCCAACTAGAGACCCCCAAATCTAACAATTAGGTTTTCTGCTAATGTTATGAAATCGACTGTCAGAGAACATCATCTACTCCTGACACAATTTGGGCTACAACCCTACTTATCCTCTACATTAGGCAACTATGATAGGATGCTGTTGAAGCTCCTTCGTTTGCACAACTTTCATATTACGGGGGCTTTTCCTAAGAGAAATGACTGGTCCCGTACCTTGTGTCCATGTCCGTGTGATGATACATCGGCCCAGTCAACAATTCATATGTTCTTTTTCTGTAATTTTTATACTCTTAACAGAAAGAAGTGGATTTAGCCCATTTTGAAATGGCTAGATTTGAGACAATGTTGACCCGCTTTTATAAAATTCCTACTCCTTGATGAACCGATTTTTATTGATCACATTGTTAAATTTTTTAAAGGGGTATTTCGCTTCGGAATGAGCATGCAGGGCGACGCCTCATAGCAATTGTATTAGCACACTTTGATTGTCATTTCATTGTTATATGCATTGCTGTTCTTAATATTCATTTCATATTTTATATTATTGTATTTTACCTGTTTTAGGTTTAAAGTATTTTATTAAGGCATAAAAAAGAACACGGGGAGGGGAGCAGGAAGTCAGGTAAACATACAATACAAGAAGCAAAACGTTGCAGCGAGTCAGAAGGAAAAGAGGGAGACAGGGTGCCCCAGAGGGTAACAAGGCAAAGACATAGGCAATGAGGCATTGTGTACGATCCCCCTGTAGGCCCCCACTCCCTAGGCAAGGTCAAGCCAAAATAACACTCCGCGACACAGTGAAAGAGAAGCATACCGTTCCACCAGCCCCTCGACCCCAGAAGGGAAGGAGAAAGAAAAGCAAAGAAGGAAAGAAGAGAAAACAATACCCCAACATCCCCGTCCGAAAGTCAGCATTGGAAGCATATAACTCCACTTCCCACCCCCAGCCCTCGGCCCCCAATCCGCACATTCACTCCGCCGCTGGCGCCGGCGGCGTCAGCCTAAGGAGGCGCAGGTACCGTGGACACGTAAGCTCGCGAAATTCCGTGGACAGCAGTGCCAAAAAGGGATGCCAGAGCTCCTCAAACTGGTCAACATTCCCAGCCACCGTTAGCGATATCTTCTCCATGCCCAGTACCTGCCAGAGCCTATGCAACCAACCAGTGATAGAGGGGGCAGTGGGGGTGCGCCAAAGTACCAGTATATTCTGGACGGCGGAGCCTAGCGCAATCGCAATCTGCCTGCCCCTGCGGGATTTCAGCGGGTACATCAAATCATTGGGGAGGCCAAGCAAGACATACGCGGGGAAGGGCGGAAGCTCGATCTCAAAATGCCTGTCCACCTCATCTAAGACTTCCTTCCAGTAGGCCGACAGCACCGGGCATTCCCAGAGAATGTGCGTGAGGGTACCCTCCTGTCCGCAGCCGCGCCAGCAACCCTTATCGCCTATTTTGCGCATCTCGTAGAGCCGCTCCGGGGTGTAGTACCAATAGGTGGACACTTTAGTGAAGGTTTCTGTCAGCCCAGTGTGGTACGCAGAGTGCCTCGCCCGATATGCAATCTTGTCCCACTCCTTGTGGCTCAGGGTCCTGCCCAGTTCCCTGTGCCAGCGCTCCCTCCCTGGGTTATGGTAATGAAACGGCGGGGGTTGGAGAAACTTATACAAATCAGTGATGAGTTTGGCGTCCGAGGCCCGGGTTACCAACCATCGCTCAAAGGGCGTAATCGAACGGGCGGCGACGTCACGCACTGGGGGTTGAAGAGCCCAGTGGCGGACTTGCATGTAACGCAGTCTGTCCCCCTCCGTCAGGCCAAACTCCTGTCGGAGCTGCTGGAAGGGGAGCACGCCCTCCGGCCCGTAGATCTGGAAAAGCGCCCTACATCCCGCGCTCACCCAGTGGGAAAAGGCCCCCGGTTCCAGACCCGGGGTGAAGTCCGGGTTGCCAGCAATGGGAGTGAACGGCGATGGAAAAGTGGTGAGCTCCCGAAGCTCACACACCGCGTCCCACACTCTTAGCGGGACCCGAGTGATAAAGGAAGCGTAGAGATTAGGTGGTCGATGGATGCGCCGCAGGAACGGGACCTCCTGGAGGGTACGGCCTGCAACTGCCTGGTCTTGAAAGAGCCAGTGTTTGTCCGATTCCCACCGGCTCCACTCCACCAGGTACCGGAGCTGCGCCGCCTGGAAGTACTTCCGGAGGTCCGGGATCCCGAGACCTCCCGCCTCCGGGGCAAGCATGGAGAGGACCCGCTTCATCCGAGGCTTACGGCCCTGCCACACAAAGCGGGAGATGTCTGCCTGCGCCTGCCGTATCCAACCCACGGGGGGCTGAAGAGGCAGAGCGCGAAAAAGATACAGGATCTGGGGTAGTATTGTCATCTTCACCGCCGCAATACGGCCTAGCCACGAAAGTAGGCCCTTGTTCCATCGGCCGAGTTCCTCCTTGATCTTTTTGCCCAGAGAGGAATAGTTAGCCGCGACCATAGCAGGCAGGGAGGGGGCAAGCAAAATGCCCAGGTAAGCCACCGTGGAGGAGGACCACTGCATAGGGAAGAGACTTTGAAGGTCCCGCCTGGTGTCGGCAGAAAGCGACACATCCAGCGCAGCCGACTTGGCCATGTTCATTTTAAAGCCCGCGACGCGGCCAAAAGCGTTCAGCTCCTGGACGCAGGCAGGGAGTGACCGCCTGGGGTCATCCAGGGTCAGCAAGACATCGTCCGCGTATAAGCTGACAGTGTGTGTGTATTGCCCCATCTTCACCCCAATAGCGTCCGGGTTGTCGCGGATCCTCTGCGCAAACGGCTCCATATAAAGGGCAAAGAGGAGCGGCGAGAGGGGGCAACCCTGTCTCGTGCCTCGCTCAATGGCGAAGCTGCCGGAGCTGTGTCCATTGACACGCACTGTCGCCGACGGTCGCCTATAGCAGTTAAAGACCATAGTGCGGAACTTCTCGCCGATCCCCAGTTTCCCAAGAACCAGCTCGAGATATGGCCAATGAACCCTATCAAAGGCCTTCTCCGCGTCGACCGATAGAAGCATCCGCTCCCCCGGGACGCGTGAGGCCTTTTCCAGTACGTGCGTCACCCTCTTCGTGTTGTCGACCGTCTGCCTACCGGGTACAAAACCGGCCTGATCCGCCTCCGCCAAACCTGGTAGGTGTAGACCCAGTCTGGCCGCCAAGATTCCGGTATAAAGCTTGAGGTCCACATTTAGGAGCGAAATGGGCCGGTACGAGCCGCACAAGGTCCGGTCCTTCCCCGGCTTGGGGATAACCGACACAGTCGCCGAGAGGAGGTCCGGTGGAATGGCACCCGGTTCGGAGAAGGAATTGAACAAGCGGGCCAGGAGAGGAGCAACAGTGGGACAGAAGGTCTTGTAGAACAAGGCCGTGTAGCCATCCGGGCCCGGGGCTTTACCATGCTTCAGCCGCGCGATCGCGGAGATGACCTCCTCCACGTGAATGTCCCTCTCCAGGTGGTCCGCCTGGGAGGGGTCCAAGGCCGGGAGGGTCACGGAATCCAAATAGGCCTCAGCCTCTCCCGGTGGGGAAGGCTCTGAAGCGTACAGTGCCTCGTAAAAGGAACGAAAGGTATCTGCCACCTCCGCGTCACCGGAAACCGGGATCCCACCCACTCCCACCAGCTCCTTCACCACATTGCGTTGATGCGCGGCCCTGAGCCTATGGGCCAGGAGCTTACCGCACCTGTCCCCGCCGGTGTAAAAGGCATGTTTCAGGCGCAGCGCTGCGTACTCCGCCCGATCCAGATCCAACGCAGAGAGGAGTTTCCGTGCCGCCTTCAGTTGCTTCCAAACACGAGGAGCCCCCGTACGGCGGTGGACCTGCTCAAGCTCCCTAACCTGCGCTGTCAGTTCTTCCCTCTTGCGCTGGCGTTCCCTGTTTTCCGCCGAGGAAATGGAGATAAACTCTCCCCTGACGACTGTTTTCAAAGCAGCCCACTGCGTAGCCAGGGACGTGTCAGAGTTGTTATTGTGGGTCAAGTAGTCCTGGATGACCTCCTCCACCCGCTTCACTACCGATTTCTTATGGAGAAGCGTGTCTCGGAGCCGCCACATCCCTCTGGAAGGGGGGGCCGCCTGCCACGCAAAGACTCCGGAAACCGGCGCATGATCGGACAGGGACAAGACCCCGATGTCCGCCGCCATGGCGGCCGAGCGAAGCGGGCCGCTCACCAAAAGATAATCCAACCGCGAATAAGTGCGGTGTGCGTGGGAGAAATAGGAGTAGTCCCTATCGGTGGGGTGCATGGTGCGCCAGAGGTCATGCAGGTCCAACTCCGCAATCTGGTCCTGTACCGCCTTAGAAAGCTCCCCTGTCTGCGGGAAGCGCTGGGCTGACCTATCTAAAGTGGAGTCGAAGACCATATTCAGGTCTCCCCCCAAGATGATATGGCGATCGGGCGAGGCAGTAACGTCCACCAACACCGATTCCAGGAAACGATCCTGGTGGTCGTTTGGGCTGTAAACCAAACCAACCGTAAAGGCAACACCACCCAAGCGCATGCGATACACTAAAAGTCTCCCCTTCTGCTCAGCATGTTTGTACAACACCTCCCCCCTAAAAGAGCTGGCTAGGAGAATGGCCACCCCAGCGGTCTTAGTCGCAGCAGAGGAAAAGAGTTGCGTGGGGAACTTAGCAGAGCGCAACCTATGGCAATCCCTGGAAAGTAAGTGAGTCTCCTGCAGAAGGCAGATATCCGCCTGCGACCCCTCCAACAGGGAAAGGATCGCCCTACGTTTCACGGGGTTATTCAGACCCTTAACATTAAGGGTCACAACTTTCAGGGGTGGCATCGCCCCCGGGGAAACAACGCGCTATGCCGCAGGCGGGGGATCAGCGGAGGGGGCGCGCGGGGTAGGGGTGCAGGGAAGGCCAAAAGCGGCATCGTACACGTTCGGACAATTTCGGACGGGACCCCCCCCACAACAAACCAACAGTGAAACCCCCCAAAACCCCCTTATGGCAACCAGCCAAAACAAAAAACAAAAAACAACACCCCATAGTCTCAGTCCAGCCCAGATGGGCAAGTCTGCAGAAAACAATCAAGTGGACGTCCAGCCACACACCACCCCCCTCGCCCCCCCAGCCCCCAGCCCAGCATCGTCAAAGCTAAGAGCCTCTCCCCCCGGAGAAAAATTAGGCCGTTAAGGCCACACCAGTAGATTCAGGCAAGTTCCTGGCCGCAGTCCTCAGGGCCTCCGCCATTTCAGATCTGATGGTGGGCGAGTCTGGACGACTCGCCGGTGCTGACGATGGGCGCCTTCTCGACCTCCGTCGGCCCCGCCGCTCGGGGCGCCTCCATGCGGGTGTAGCCCCTTCCTCCTCCGTAGCAGTAAGACCCAGCACTCCGCAGACATCCTGTAAGGAGCGCAGCTGATGCAGCACCCCATTCCATCGAAAGATAAGACGGAAGGGGTGACCCCAGGAATAGGCTGTCTCGTGCTCTCGCAGAAAGTCCGTAGCGATGCGGAAGGACCTGCGCTTCTGTAGTGTGATGGCGGACAGGTCCTGATAGAGCGCCACAGGTTTATCTCGGAAGGTCAGTGGCTGCTTCCTGCGGGCCTCCGTCATGATGCGCTCCTTTAGGGGGAAATCCGGCAAGAATGCCAGGATATCAGGCGGGGGTGCCGATGACTGGCGTTGGCGGCCCACCCTATGTGCCCTGTCAATGCGGATTGGGAAGTCCGCTCCTTCCCCCAAGATGTCGCGGAACAGGTCCTGCAGGTAAGCCACCAGGTCCGCACCTTCATCCGCGGATGAAACACCCCGCACCCGGATGTTGTTCCGCCTGGATCTGTTCTCGAGGTCCTCCGAGTGGGCCTGGAGCTCAACACATTGCTCCCGGAGGCGGAGGACATCCTGCTGGAGGTGGGTTATCTCCTCATCGCGGCGTTGAGCCGCCGTCTCCACAGCATCGACCCGCTCGCCCAGTCCCTCGACCTCCCTGCGCACCTCTCCAGCCACTTCGGTCTTAAGAGTTTGAAAGTCCTCCTTGAGGGAGCTGAATAGGTCCTCCATGAAGGACCGCGTGACCGGCGGCTCGCCCACAGTTGCGTCCGTCGATGCCCGGGAGGCCCCCGGGGATGGCTGCGTCCTGTCGCGTAGTTGCTGGGACCTGCCGAGCATTTCTGGCAAAGTGCGGTCTCCTCGCGCTGCGCCTCGTCTTCCAGTCATCTTGGGGCTCGGCCAAGCCCAGGGTCAGTTGCTGTAGGCGAGCTCCGCCGCTCGTGGGCACCAGATGTGAGGCCTCCGCCGAAGACAAGGGTAGTGCGTCACAGGCGACAAAATGGCGGTCTGGGCCTGGGCAAGACGGCCCCTGGGCCAGTAGGACAGGCAGCAACGTCCGAAGTGTAGGCCTCCTGCTTCGTGCTCCCAGGGAGGGCAGCAGATGAGTTGGTGCCAGAACCAGCCGAGGCTCCCGTGCGAGAAGGACGCGGGCAGGGATCACTGGGCTCAGCCACACAAAGACAAGATGGCGGGAGGGTGGGAACCAAGAAGGCAGCCCGGGCCAGCAAGTCCATGGGCGAGTCTCATATGGTAACGGGTCCGGAGAGCATGAAACCAATGCCCTCCTCCACCACCAGTTGATTTGTCCGGCTCGGGCACTGCTCGAACTCCGCCATCCAGCGCCTCCAGGCGCGGAGTTCGCAAGTTGTCACCCTTCGAGGCCCTGGGTAGGGGGGGGAACCGCCGGTGCAGGGCTAAGGTCCGTCGTCCAGCAATGGCGCCCGCCGCCAGGGCACCGGCCAGGGAGCCACCTCACTCCGCGGAGTCCGTCTAGTCCGCTCCCTCGGGATCACAGGCTTTCCGCTGTTCAGCACTCGGGCCAGCCGAGGCGCGCGGACAGCGCCGCACTACGCTCCGCCTCCAAGCTCTTCTCCTCGGGGCGACCCGGGCTCCACTCCTCGGAGCGATCTCAGAATGAACTTCTCGGGGACTTCCCCCGGGGCCACAGAAGCCAAAGTGGCACCAAAATGTGCCCCACGAACTCCGGCACAGTCCTCTCGCCCGCAATGCAGCCGCGGGGGGAGAGAAGCGCAGAAATCGGGGCTCAAGCGGAGCTGGGCCGGAGGAGCTACGGGAGGAAGCGTCCGCTCACCCCGCCATCTTGGCCACGCCCCCTTTACCTGTTTTAAATGCATTGTGGTTTTATGATTTGATACTCTGAATCAAATAAAGTGAGATTTGATTTGATTTGACATGCCTAATAAATATCAATGAGGCCTGTGACTGGTTTCAGAACAGAGATGGTGAACTGCGAAGGCCAGCAGAATACCTTTCCTGTGCTAAATAGCCCGAGTTTCTTGAAGGAACTGGAGTTGCTTTTAAACATTTTAAGTTTTCATTTGAGGAATCATAAGGAAAATTGGTTCCATGAACTACTGCCTACTTCCCTCGACAATGCGAACATGATTCTCAAAGGGAACAAGAACTCAGGATATCCTTTGTGAATCAGTTACTGCCTTCTTGAGGAATGAGTAACTGGTCAGTGGTTTGAGAACTGGAATTAAAGTTGCAAACCATTGACACATACCATACTAAATCACAATTCGGAAGGAACATCCCTTTCAAGCCCCTTACAAATGGTGAGCTGGTATGGGTTACACAACCCATTCAAGGAGTTAAAAAACTTTTCTGACTTGTGAAATGGGGTTTGTACATTGTAAATAGTCATTGTGTGGTTATGAAGCCTATGTGTTAGACTTGATCTTTTCCAGCAGGTCATCACCAAATGTTTTACCTTTACCCTCCTGTTTTCTAAACATGTTTTAGTTGTCTTTTAGGACTCTGCACTCCTTACCACTGCTGACCTGTGCAAAAGTGCTTGTGCTCTCTTATTTAAATATGGTAGAATTAGCTTGCACCAAATTGGCACATTTAATTTACATGTAAATCCCTAGTAAAGTTGTACTACATGTACCCAGGGCCTGTAAATTAACTGCTACTACTGGGCCTGCAGCACTGATTGTGCCACCCACTTAATTAGGCTTTAAACATGTCTCAGGCCTGCCACAGCAGCCAATGTGTGTACTTCTAAACTACCATTTGTACCTGGCAAAAATAAACATTTTCCCAGACCTAAATCTTCCTTTTTAATGCATATAAGTCACCCCTAGGCTAGGCCTTGAACAGTCCGGAGGGTCAGCGTTCAATGTATTTAAACAGTTGGACATGTACTTTTAAGTTGTATATGTCCTGGTTTGGAAAAACTCCTTAAATTAATTTTTTACTACTGCAAGGGCAACCTCTCACATAGGATAATATTGGGTTAATTTATTACATTTATTAAGTGGCAACTTTAAATTGGGAGCAGGTGAGAATGCCAGGTTTGGTGTCTGAAGAATTGTAATTTAAAGCTCTTTTTAATGGTAACGTTGGATCTTAAGTCACAGTTAGCTCAGATCATTTTCTTTGAGCAATGTCACCTCCCCTCATTGTGGCAGCAGGTAGCTGGTGAACTTATTACATTTAAGAAGTGATAACCTTCAATTATAGCAGGTAAGAATATTGAGTTTGGTGTCTGAAGAATTATAATTTAAAGCCCTCTTTAATGGTAAAGTTGGATTTTGAATCAGAATGAGCTCTGATAATTTTCTTTGAGTAGCGCCACCTCCCGCTCATTATGGCAGCAGGCAGCTGGTGGGGCAAGGAATATAGCCTGGTGGAGCAATGGCTGTGGTGTAGGAGAGTGTTGTGTGAATAAAACATTTAGGAAATGGATAATTAAGTGGACAGAAATTGACATGCAAAAAAGACCCAAAAATGTAAGTAAACAAATATTTATTTATTTTGTTATTATTTTATAATATGGATATTTCATTTAATCAAACAGAAAAAGAAAAGAAATATATATACATTTTCAAATCATGATATTGGAACATCTATTGATGAATAGATTGCCTATACATTGTAAGAGTGACGAAGAGTTTGCAAAACTTATGATATACACAAATTCATTCACTCGTGGCCTAAGAATATTTTTAATAACGTATCAAAGCATGATATTGTTTGATGTAGTACTTAGACGTTGCTGTCAACAATAGATGACCTAAAGAAACATATCCAAACATAAGACAATGAAAATATAAATGAGACCGTCAAAATCATGTCTAGCAATATTCAAATCTACGCGCGTTTCAGCCTGACGCCTTCATCAGGTAGCCATGATGACTGAAGAACATAATCTGAAATAAATATAAACAGTGATGTTGATCTTGAAACAAACATGGTCCTAACTTCAAAAAATGCACATAATAATAAGACAACTATAATTTAAAAAGCATGTGTCACCATGCATATTTAAAAGTCTCTTTGTGATGAGAGATCAAGACAGACCCACAACCAGGAAAACCAGATGAACAAGAATAATAGAGTGAATTAAAAGACCAACAATAAAAGTGATTACTATGAAATAGAGTGATTGAACACTTAAGATACCTCTCCCAGATGTGTATAATAGAGATAAAGTGAAATACTGTATACCACATCAGACGTGAAAAGAGAAACCGAATGGCTCCAGAGCACAATGAAAAATAGAGCCTCTGCATGAAAGATAAATGTCCATACTTAGGGGCCGATTCGGGAAACAAATCCGTACGATGATTCGTATTCAAAGCCATTTCCGTACAAATCGTACAAATCGATCCGAATCGCGTAGTACGATCCTTAGGATAGAAATATGTCTGAATCCGTGAGAACCATAGGAAAAAAAAGGCTAAATCCGTACGAATTAGACTCTCACAGTGAACTGTACGATTCGTAAACATGCCGTACGACCCGCCAAGTACGATCTGGACCGGGTAATAAATAAGCGATTCGCACGGAACACGTCGCGTATAGGCAATTTGTACGGAGAGACACACATTCACATACGCACGGTACCCCTAAATGCAAGGGATGTACACACAGGGTGTACTCACCAAACATCTACGGCCTTGGGGGGTACGAACCATACCCCTACGCGCCGTACGCCAACATTCATGGGGTGTACGCACAGGGACATACGCACAGTACCCATGAAATCCAGTGGTGTACGCACCATACCCGGGCGGGTCCGTTTCGTACGCATTTCGAGGCGAAATCTGCTTTTACGGATGTTTTATGCTCCCGTAGAAAAAGAGCCGTACGGAGTGTTGTTGATACGATTCCTACTTGCTCGGTCGGAAAATACAGCTTCGATCCATACAGACATCGCGTACTGTGCGTTCCGAATGCGATTCGTACGGATCAGTGAGTTGTACGGTCTTCGGTACGATTCGTACAGAGAACTGCTTTGGGTACACATCGTGCTATGTCGCACGTACGGGTACGGTTCTCCAGACGAATCGAACGGGAAAAAAGCACCGTACGGCTATTCCGAGGGCATATTCCCGAATCGGAATCGGCCCCTTAATGTAGACTCAGACCTAAAAACCTTCATCTGTGAATATGGCAAATCCCTAGGGTGTCGCAATAAGGGACTATCTGGAATGTTCCAATGTTCAGTGTCCTACATATGTATGAGTAAAGGGGGGTGAACGGGGAAAAGGGGGTAAGAAAAAGGAGGGGGACTTTAAAGACAAAAGGAAAATGAAAAGGAATAGGAAAGGAGGAGAAAGCAATGATACAAAAATAATAAGGAGCTTGGGGTGAGCCAACACACGTATTAAAGTTGTGGAGGGATCAACAAATTCACAATTAGTTTCGATATACCTTAGTAAACATCATTTTGCCTATCTGAACATAGCGTAAGATAATAAGGATGTAAACACTATAGTGTGAATTGTATAAAAAAGAATTTTTTACTTTTATATATTGTTATCTGTTCATACCATCTTATGGAACAAGTACATACATTTATTCATTAAAAAATATATTAAAACATTTGATATAACATTTTATCTCACAAAATCAAAATACAGTTAAAAAGGTTCTTTCCAGTAGTCTGATCATAGCCCAAGTAGCTCTCTTTTTACTGACAGAAAATGCCAAGGCTTTTGCTCCAAATAGTATTTGTTGCAAAGTAACAGTCTTATCAATTCTCTACTAGGATTCCCAGCTCTGTGGAATGCATAGCCCTGTCAGCAGAAGTCATAGGATGAAACTGTGGTTTGAAAATACAGATGCAAGTTGTGCAGCTGGTAATTGTCCATTTGTGTGGGGTTTGCAGATTAGCAGGTGTGTGTATTAGAATAGGAAACATCACACCAATAGGGATTACCAACGTGTGCAAACAGTGCACGTGCACTACATTGTAATCTCATTTTGGACATAAGTGAAGGTTTGCAACTAAAATGTGATTGCCACCTCTTTTGTGATTCACGCCTTTTTGTTCCCAGGACACTAGCTACAAAATGTGTTTCTTCCAGCCCAGTTCCTTTGTAGGGGTTCTTAGACACTACCCACAGATGCTCAAAAGCCCCAGTGAAGTACTTTGTATTGATCTAAGGGCCCATGACTTTTGCAGTCAAAAAAGAAGTAAGAAAATTTCACTAAAACATTTTCAAAAGTGCATAGCGGTGATTCTGATGCAGAGGGGTACTAGATACTAGTCAGGACAAGTTTGGGGTGTCATATCGTGCCAGGTTTATCAGATTTCTGTCAGGTGAGCACCAGCATATAGGTTGGTGCATGCATGTCGACAGATCAACTCTGTTCTCAGGCATGACCTATCAGAGAGCCTCCAGTGATTCATGTAGGTCTTTCATTGTAATATCATGGTATACAGATTTGTGGTCGTGCATATCACTCTGATAATACCTTGTCGCCAGAAAAAAGCACTGGATCTATCTGAGAAGGGCCTATTTGAAAAGCCATGCTTTCAATTTTTTACAGATTTCTGGGATTGAGCTGGCTGCTCTGATGTGGTAGGGGAGTTGGTTCAAGGCTTTGGGAGTGACGTAGGAAAAGACTCAAAAAGGGGCAGAATAGTACGCAATTGGCAAGAGAAGCAGCTGCTACCTTCCACGTCACAATGGTTACTTTAAACAAGTTCTTATTTTGCCACCACTGTCCTGTAGGCATGTGATTGTGAGGCTTTAAATACAATAAGAAAAGCAAAACGCAAACATTTTGAGCTCTTGAAATACATTCTGAATATGAAGGTCATAAAACTCATAGAGGCCGTAGGTAGGTTTGTTAATCCTCCGCTTTATGGCTTTTATTGTATTGCCTGTATTTTCATTGGTGTGTTTGTGACTACTGTTGTCCGTCTTCCCCCGCTGCCTGTACGTAGTCTGTGCCCCTTTGTCTTCCCTCTCTTCCCCTTGCTGTCCCCGTGCTCTCTCTGCCCGGTTTTCCCTTCTGTTCCCCTCGCTGCCCCCGTGCCTCACTGCCCGTTCTGCCCTCTGTTCCACTCGTTTTTCCCTCGTTTTTTGTGCCTTTCTGCCCTCTGTTCCTTTAGTTTTTCTCTCGTTTTTTTGTGCCCTTATGCCCTCTGTTCCACTTGTTTTTTTTGTGCCCTCTGTGCCACTCCCTTTTCCCTAATTTTTGTGGCTTTCTGCCCTCTGTTCCACTCCTTTTTCCCTCATTTTTTGTGTATAGGCATTTTATATAGCGCACTACTTACCCGGAGGGTCCCAAGGCGCTTCGACCGCTGCGAAACCCTTCCTGGCTTCCCTGAGAGATGGTCCCTTAATGGGTATCTCCAGGGTGAGACCAGGCATCCCCGGCGGTCTGGTGGGGCCGTTAGTGAAGATGAAGCAAGCTAATGCCCAGAGTTGCCGAGTGTGATCGCTGATCAGAGTGGGCACCGAGGCGAGAGAATTATCGAGTCCGCTGACCCTGGTCCAGAAACCTGCCGTGCCGGGAATCGAACCCTGGTCCCGGGCCGTCCTCTGCTCTCGGGTCTGCCGCCTCTAACCGGTGAGCCACACTACTTCACTTTGTGCCTTTCTGCCCTCTGTTCCACTCGTTTTTCCCTAGTTTTTCCTTCTGCCCTCCGTTCCACTTGTTTTTTTGTGCCCTTCTGTCCTCTGTGCCACTCGTTTTTCCCTCGTTTCTGTGCCCCTTTTGCCTTCTGTTCCAATCGTTTTTTTGTGCCCTTTTGCCTTCTGTGCCACTCGTTTTACCCTCGATTTTTGTGCCCCGTTTTCCTCCTGTTACCTTTGTTGTCCCTCACCGCTGCTTCCCCAGCGGCCCGCCTTCCTGACTGCCCACTGCCCATTCGCTGCCCCTGCCTCCCGCCTCCCAGCTGCTCCTCCCTCCCACCTCCCCATATATGCCAGCCGCTGCGGGGCCACGCCGCTGGCGCGTAGAAGGCACGCCTACGGCGAGACCGTCTGGGCCCATCTGCACCTGCCCTGGACCGCACCCAGCGCCAGAACCCCTTGCCCCCGCATGCGACACGACGACTGCCGCCACTACGATGCCAGCACTCTGCACGCTCTCAACTCCGGATGGAGCCACACCTGCTTCAAGGCCGTCCCGAAATGCACACACAGCCCCTTCACCTGCCAGAACTGCAGTTACACCATCCTCAGAGCCAACGAACCACCCGCCAAGAAAGACCCCAAACACCTCCGATGCATACTACTGAACACCCGCTCTGCACGCAAGCATGTCATCGAGCTCTGGGACCTGCTCGACACAACATCCCCGGACGTCGCCTTCCTGACAGAGACCTGGTTTTAACGACTCCTTCGCACCCGACATCGCCATAGCCATCCCAGATGGCTACAAGATGACCCACAGAGACCTAACCAACTGAGTCGGAGGAGGAATCGCCATCATCCACAAGAACAGCATCAGGGTCTCGACTAGCACAGATGACGCGCTCAGCACCGCCGAACACATGCATTTCCAGATCCACATAGACCCTAATTCCACCTTCGGAGGCACCCTCGTCTACCGATCCCCCGGGCCCCGCCCCCAGTTCAGCGACTCCATTGCCGACTTGATCAGCATGCACGCCCTGACCTCCACCAACTACATCCTCCTCGGAGACCTGAACTTTCACCTTGAGAACAACAACAACAACAACTCCACAACCCTGATTGATAACCTCGCCAACCTCGGACTGAAGCAACTCGTCACAACGCCCACCCACTCTGCCGGCCACACGCTCGACCCAGTCTTCTCCTCAAGCCTGTACGTCTCTATCAGCCACACCACCGAACTTCGCCTTCCAGAAACCCAGCACACACCACCGCACCCAACAGATCCCCCGCCGCTGCTGGAGCGAAATCACTGAAGACCAACTACACGCAAACCTCGCCCTCAGCCCACCCACCGACCCTCTAACACCGACGATGCTGCCCACAGCCTCAGACGCTGGATCGAGGACTGTGCCAACACCCTCACCCCGCTGGAGAAACCCCCCCACAGAGACACCAGCGAGAGGGTCAGCTGGTTCACCCCAGAACTCCTAGCCTCCAAGCAAACCTGCGAGAAACTAGAGAAGAAATGGCACAGTGAACAAAGTCCGGGCAGCCACACAGCACACAAGGATGCCATCCGCAACCACCGCATCAGGGTACCAAGAGGACCTCCTTCAAAGACCGCCTCGACAACAACGCACACAACAGCAAGGAGCTCTTCAACATCGTGAAGGAACTCTCCAACCCCAGCTCCAACACCAACGACATCCCGCCGTTGCAAGCCCAGTGCGACTCCCTCGCCAGCTTCTTCCACCGCAAGATAGCAGACATCCACAACAGTTTCAACACCCAAGCAGCCCCAACAGAAAGCAACACAACAGACACTCTGTACACCATCGACCACGACCCCCTGCTAGCCTGGGCCAGCGTGAGCATCGATGACACCATCAATACCATGCGCTCAATACACTCCAGCTCTCCTTTGGACCCATTCCCACACCACATCTTCAACAGAGAAAGCAGCACCATCACACCCCACCTGCGCAACGTCATCAATCTCTCCCTCGAGACTGTGACCTTCCCAGAGATCTGGAAACACACCGAGATCAACGCCCTACTCAAGAAACCTAAGGCAGACCCAAGAGACCTCAAGAACTTCCGGCCCATCTCTCTTCACCCATTCCCGGCCAAGGTCATCAAGAAAACCGTCAACAGACAGCTAACCTGATACCTCAAAGAAAACAGAATCCTGGACCCTTCCCAATCAGGGTTCCGCAGCAAACACAGCACCGAGACTGCACTCATCGCCGCCTACCGACAACATCAGGACCCTGCTGGGCAATGGAGAGACCGCATCACTCTTCCTCCTAGACCTTTCTGACGCCTTCGACACCATCTGCCCCCGCACACTAAGCACATGCCTCCACGCCACAGGGATCCGAGACAAGGCTCTGGATTGGACCACCTCCTTCCTCTCCGGCAGAACCCAGAGCATCCGCCTCCTCCAAAGCCTCCGAGATCGTCTGTGGCGTATACCACGAATCATCCGAAGAACAACCACCGGTGGGAGATCCTTCTCCCACCTCGCTGCCAAGACATGGAACACCCTCCCACTGAGCCTATGACAGACCCAAGACCTGCTGACCTTAAGGAGGATACTCAAGACCTGGCTGTTCAATCAGTAGCACCCCCCGCCCTCTCCCCTAGTGCCGTCAGACTCTCGCTAGTGCACTTTACAAATGATTGATTGATTGACTGTCACTTGGCTGACCAGTGTGAAACTAAACTTTAAAACTCTAGATAGTATCATATATACCCTTGAAACTGCAACTGCTCACAACAGAAGAGCAATGACATGGAACCCGGAAAGATATTTCACTCAATCATTACTGTTCCTGTATACTTTAAAGACCCATTCAGTTCTCTCGATATTGCTGAACATGAAGACAACACCAAGATTATTTCGGACTCCTTTCAAGAAATAACACCCAACATGTCTGCATTCCAGTCGACCACTTAACTGAGAATGACAGCTTCAAATAGTAATCATGTATAGCAAGTGCAGGGACAGGAAGAAAGCATCGTTGAATGCTCTAACTACAACGCACTCTGCGCTATCTGACCACTTCAGGAAACCAAAAAGAGAACAAAATCCTAGTAATAAAGAAAAGTGTGAAGACCAAGTAGCCATTTGGAAGGAGCTGAGACCTGCTGCCACAGATAAAGACACTCAAATATTTTGGACATTTGTATCTAATACGTATTGCAGTGCAGTAAACACACAAGAGTCTCATACTGTGAAGTAGCAGGGGGGGGCGTGGTGGCAGACAAGTATTCAGGGCGGCGGCCTCCCCCAACCCCAACCCCAAACACCCCCCCCCGCACCGCAGGTACCTGAGGCCGTTGTGGGCAGCAGAGGTGCGGGAATCGCCAGCCCCTTCCCGCTCTTACCTGCGGTGCCCCGGGAATCGACCAACCCCCCAACCCCCTGCTCTTGCATTACCAATAATATCTCAGTATGGTAAGATTATTATGCAATGTTGCAAAGTCACCTATTGATCCTTCGTCCCAAGACATAGAGATCAATGGTATGCCAGAAAGTGGACAAAGCCCCGGAGCCAGGACTTGTGCCGGTCATATGTACCATCCTGACCCTAAGCTGTGACAAGTTCTACCAAAATTATTCAATGGAGTCCGGTCAACTAATTCTTTACTTGCATCATGGCTTACTACTCTCTTAGAACCTTTGCACAGGAAAGGTAGCAGAATGGACCTAGTCAATTACAGACCACTATCCCTTTTAGTTAATGTAGGTAAAATGTTTTCCATGCGTTTTTCTTAACAGGCTGCAGAGCTGGGTTGATAACAAAATTATCCTCACAAATATATAAGCCTTTTTCTGCAAAGGAATAGGGAGGGTTGATCAAGCAATGTGGCTGATACCGATATAAAATAATTTCCCTTTATATCTGTCTTCTATTGATCTAAAATCGGCAGCCAACCCAGTCAACAGATTTATATTAAGCCATAAACTAAACAGGTTAGAAATTGGCAAAGTATTGCTGCAGAAGGTGGTAGGCATAGATACCGAAATTAGGGGCATATTATCAAGGGATTTATCTCTGCTTTTTTGGCTTTAAAAGCCAAGAAAGCGGAGATAAAATTATCTCCCTGTCAGCAACAGGGTGCTAACACGCACATTTGCATGTTAGCACCCTTTTTCACTGCGCTTCCCTTTGCATCTCTAATGAGATGCAAAGTGGGCGTTCCAGAGCAAAATAATAGGAGAAATGTCGCTAAGCGACATTTCTCCTATTATCAAGCTTCACGCTAACCCTGTTAAAGACAAAAAAAGCAGCGCTAACCACGGTTAGCGCTGCTTTTTTTACACCTGGTATTTTCCTGACTTAGCCATGATATCCTATGGAAGGTGGATATCATGGCTAAGTTTGTGAGCCCCTATCATCAAGCTAACGCCAAACTTCGAGAGATTATCGTTGGTTTTCCAGCAATAATCTCTCATTTGGCAGTTAGCGTGAGGATTTTTATCACTTCTGAGATAAACGTTGCTAATAGCAAGTTATCTCAGCGATAATTTCCGGCGATGCTTAGCAATAGAAAAATTGTTGCAAAGCCTAGTTAGCGATAAATATCGCTACTCGTTGGTAATATGCCCCTTAGGGACCTATTTACAAGCCCCTATCGCCACCACAACTTCGCTTTTTTGGATGTTGTGGTGGCGTTAGGGGCTTCGCCTTATTCACAAGGCAGCGTTCATGGAAATGAAGCCTGCCACTTCATTTAGAAGTGACCAACCAGTTGTGATTATCTTGGTATATGCTTTAAGCATCAGTTAAACTGGGATGCTCCTATAGAAAAGGCTGTGTCTGCACTAAAAAGAACAACTAATACTGTACTGCGAAAACAAAATTAGGAATTGATCTCTTGCTACAGTACTACACGCTTGAAGCCATAAAGCAGTATTTGGCACAAATTATGGGGTTAAAGGCCAGAGCTTGCATATAATGGAAACTGGTATTATAAGGTCATTATTTAAGCCGGGCCCAGTGTACATGGAGACAGGTATTACACTTGTCTCTTTCATCAGTCCTACGTTGCATTGGCTGCGACTGAATAGAAACCTCTTTGGGGAAATATATCCTATAACAGAATTATTTCCCCAGGGTAGGACTGTCAGGAAATTCCTGGCCAGAATGTGTTAAAAACATCCTCAAAGGTTTAGGGGTTGGTCACTTTTTGAATAACCTGGTAACGATCTGGATGTGATCGAATTAGTTAGAGAAGCATATTGGTAACATAAACTAAAACATATGATTGCGCCCTTCAAGCCAGCCTGCATGACCGCAAGTTACCTTTTAATAAAACCATTACCTAGGTTTGAGCAGTATCTTGACTATATTCAGCCAGCGGCTCCTCGCACTTTATATATCAAATTTGGATTTGAAAATTTCTCAACTCCAGTTTATTTGTCAAAATGGAGACGAGGTCACGTGAGGAATGAGCACGGCAGCTAGGAACACGGGGACGAGACACGACGACCATGTACTTTACGCGTTTTTGCCCAACGACTCGTGCAGAATTTTCCCATTAGAACATCATGCATTGATGCACCGGCCCTACACTACAGAACTGACAATTCTGCAGCATTTACCTCTGCAGCATGGTTCATCTGTGGCGCGTGGCTCTTTCTTAGAAGGCACTGAATGAGATGAAACCTACACTACCAACCACTTTACGAACTTGGACCCGAATGCCTCAACACACGACTTTCCTTCTACACCCCCTCCCGCCAGCTACGATCCTCCAACCAAGCCCTTGCTACCGTACCTCGCATCAAGAAACCACCATGGGCGGTAGATCCTTCTCCTACCTCGCAGCTAAAACCTGGAACTCACTCCCCACTCACCTTCGTCTCACTCAGAACCATCTAGCATTCAGAAAGCAACTTAAAACTTGGATATTCGACAAGTAACTCCCCACCCTTCTTCAAGCGCCTTGAGACCCTCCGGGTATGTAGCGCGCTATATAAATCTTTTTGACTTGACTTGACTTGACTCCGAGTTCAAGGGAGGGCTAGTACTTTCCTGTATTTATGCTTTTGATTTGCTTGGAAAGTATCAAAGCCTCATGAAAACAACTTATATTTGGAAAGATGTTGGTGCTAACAGCACAGGATGAAGCACAGAAAATGAGCATAAAGTTTGATTGTCTATAATGCATCTGCAGCAGAAAAGATTGGAATTTTTCAGTGGTATCAGCTGCAATGGCTTTCAGGAATTTTGCTAACTGTGGCTGTGGCTGTGCCTTTAGCACTGCTGCTTTTGGGGTTTCCAAAGGCTGATGCTGGATCAGAAACTAAACATAGCTCTAAAAGTTTATCACTGATCAATCAAAAGGAGGTCTAAGAGACTTAATGTTGGCCAAGTGATCAACCATATATTGCCATTGATTGTCAGAGGTATGAAATGTTAGGTCCACTTTGCACCTCCTTTGAAGTCCATGATAGCACAGACTCAGCATCCTGGCATGCATCACCCATGAGAAGGTTAGAAGCAGGAGAGTAATAAATAGTATTGTGTTCTGAAAATGATAACAGGCAAGAAGAGGACATATCTGCAGACTTCAGTCTGTGGAATTTCAACACAATATTTTTTACACAAGGGATAGTGTATGTATTACATTTAAATTTCTGAGTGGGAGCAACAGGAGGTGCGGTAAGGCACAGTAAAAGCACAATAATGTACTTGTAGAAAAAAGGGTAGTATGGCTTGTTTTTTTATACCAATGATAGGGTTAAATCATAACAACTATTAAAAAAAAAGGTTTTGGATTATTTTCTCAGGCCCTCTTGCGAATCAAACCTGCTTCCTCCTACCTCATAAGAAACTATTAAAGACCTGGGCCTCATTTGCGAGTTTTTTGCCGTAGGGCAGCGCAGCATGCCTTGCTGGTGCACTGCACTGCCCTACAGCAAAAGAAAAGGGCAGCAATGAGCCGTGTCTCTTAGATACGGCACATCCTTGTCCTTTTCACCTGCCCGGCACACAATGGGCTGCTGTCCCACAGCTAAGCAGGCCGGTGCCACGTTGTTTGGTAATAGGAGGCTGCAAGGGGTGAGAGGAAGATGGAAGGGGAAGAAAGAAAGGCTGATGGGGTGCATAAAACTGCACCTGTGGTGTGAGAAATGATTAAAGGCACTTTAAACTGAATCACTCGATTAATTAAAATAATAATAAAATGAAGGCTCAATAATTATTTCTAAAATGCATGCATAAATTACACTTCGAAATGAAAGATAAAACTGTGTTAATACTCATCTGGGTCCTTTACAACATTTCACAAAGGGAGCACTCACACTCTGGCACTGAACTGCAATGGCAAAGTGCCCAAAGCATCTAGACCAGCAAAAAGGTGTCCAACACACATCAAAAACACAGGCGGCAAAGGGAGAAATGCAAGGGAGACCCCAGTCAATGGTGCAAGGTCAAACACCCTACAAGTATTAAACATTTTCCAGCCTTCTAAGTTAGTTTCCAAGTCATTTAGGCCAGAAGAAACTAACTGCATCTTCACTCACCCACCACACCCTCAGACTCCAAACCGCGCTCCGACCTCAACCATCTAAAGTGCATCCTGCTCAACACTCGCTCGGTCCACAGTAACGCCATCGAACTCTGGAACCTACTTGACACCACAGCGCCGGACATCGCCTTTCTCACAGAAACCTGGATGAACACATCTTCAGCACCCGACATCGCCATTGCCATTCCGGACGGCTACAAGATCATCCGAAAAGATCGCACCACCAAACAAACAGGAGGAGGCATCGCCATCGTCCATAAGAACACCATCCGCATCTCTACCAGCTCCGACGATAACCTCGCTACCGCCGAACACCTCCACTTCCAGATCCACACCGACCCGAATTCCACACTCAGAGGAACCCTCATCTACAGACCACCAGGACCCCGCGCACAATTCTGCAAAGACATCACTGAATTCGTCACCCCCCACGCCCTCCCCTCCGAGGACTACATCCTGCTAGGAGACATCAACTTCCACCTAGAAAAGAACAATGACAGCAACACCACCACCCTTCTGGACAACCTCGCCAATCTTGACCTCAAACAACTTGTCAACACCCCCACTCACAACGCAGGGCACACGCTCAACCCAATCTTCACCTGCAGCAAGCATATCTCCTTCGACCACACCACAGCCCACCAATGGACAGACCACAGCTGCGTTCACTTCAGCTACAAAAAGACTACAACCCACAACCTCCCTCAATCAATTCCGCGTAGAAACTGGAACAAAATTACAACCGACCAACTCCTCACATCACTGCAACAAAACCTCCCCACAAAATCATCAAACCCAAACATTGTAGCAACCAACCTCACGCAATGGATCACCCACAGCGCTGATGAACTAGCACCCTTGAAAAAACAGAAATCCAAACAAATCAACAATAAAGCCCCTTGGTTTAATGAGGACCTCAAAAACTCCAAGAAGACCTGCCGCACCCTCGAGAAAGCCTGGAAAAAAGACCGAACCCCTGACAACCAGGCAGCCTTCAAGAACGCCATCCGCAAACACCACCAACTGATCCGATCCACCAAGAAATCAGCACTCAAAGACCGACTCGACAACAACGCCCAAAACAGCAAGGAACTATTCAACATTGTCAAAGAATTCACCAACCCCCCCGCCGGCACGAACGACATCACCCCCCTCCCAAGACCTCTGCGACTCCTTAGCCTCATTCTTCCACAACAAAATCGCAGACATACATAATAGCTTCGCTAATGAGACCAGAATCCAAGCCCCACCACCCTCACCCGAACTTAAACACCCCTCTAACAACCTCTGCGCCTGGAACCCAATCACCACTGAAGAAACAATCCGTCTGATGAACTCCATCCACTCAGGATCACCAACCGACCCATGTCCCCACCACATTTTCAACAAAGCAGACTCCGTTATCGCACCCCATCTCCGAGATGTCATCAACTGCTCCCTAAACGCTGCTACCTTCCCATAAAGCTGGAAACACGCCGAACTCAGCGCCCTCCTGAAGAAACCCACAGCAGACCCCACCGAACTCAAGAATTAACGCCCCATCTCACTCCTTCCTTTCCCTGCCAAAGTCATCGAGAAAGCCATCAATAATCAACTCGCCGCCTTCCTCGAATCCAATAAATCCCTCGATCCTTCACAATCCGGCTTCCGAGCCAAACACAGCACGGAGACCGCCCTCATCGCAGCAACGGACGATATTCGAACACTACTGGACAGCGGAGAAACAACCGCACTCATCCTACTTGACCTCTCCGCAGCATTCGACACAGTCTGCCATACCACCCTTATCAAACGCCTTAGCAACGTCGGAATACAAGGTAAAGCACTAGACTGGATAGTCTCGTTCCTCGCCGGAAGAACTCAGAGAGTCCGCCTTCCTCCTTTCAGATCAGAGGCCACCGAAGTCATCTGTGGTGTACCACAAGGATCCTCACTCAGCCCCACCCTCTTCAACGTATACATGAGTCCCCTCGCATCCATCGCACGCAAACACAACCTCAACATCATCTCCTACGCAGATGACACACAGCTCATCCTCTCCCTCACCAACGATCCCAGCACCACCAAAACCAACCTACACGAAGGAATGAAAGAAGTAGCCGAATGGATGAAAGACAGCCGTCTAAAACTAAACTCGGATAAAACTGAAGTCCTCATCTTAGGCTCATCCCCCTCCACCTGGGACGATTCTTGGTGGCCACCGGCCCTGGGAAATGCACCCACACCTGCTGACCACGCACGCAACCTAGGCTTCATCCTTGACTCCTCCCTCTCAATGACCAGACAAGTCAACGCCGTCACCTCATCTTGCTTCAACATCCTACGCATGCTTAAAAAAATCTTCCGCTGGATCCCAACCGAAACAAGAAAAACGGTCACCCACGCACTGGTTAGCAGCCGACTAGACTACGGAAACACCCTCTACGCCGGAACCACCGCCAAACTCCAGAAAAAACTCCAATGCATCCAAAACGCCTCCGCCAGACTTATTCTGGACCTCCCCCTCCGTGCTCACATCTCCGAGCACCTGAAAGACCTCCACTGGCTTCCCGTCAACAAGAGAATAACGTTCCGCCTCCTTACCCACGCACACAAAGCCCTCTACGACCTAGGACCCGACTGCCTCAACACACGCCTGTCCTTTTACACCCCCACCCGTCAACTACGATCATCCACACTAGCCCTCGCCGCAATCCCACGCATCCATAAATCCACCATGGGAGGAAGATCCTTCTCCTACTTAGCGGCCAAAACCTGGAACTCTCTCCCCACCCATCTCCGCCTTACCCAGAACCACCTCACCTTCAGAAAAGAACTAAAAACTTGGATATTCGACAAATAAACTTCCCCTTCCCCAAGCGCCTTGAGACCCTCTGGGTATATAGGGCGCTATACAAATGCCAAACTTGAACTTGAACTTGAACTTGGTACTTTAAAGCAGTCCCCCCCCCCCCACCCACTTGGGAGCCCATGATAGCTTAGCTCCACTTGGGTGTTATCGAGTGCTTTTTTTTATACCTCTCTGGAAAGGGCCTGGGTATGGCCAGTTGTTAGATGCACACCAGGACCAAGGAGCTCCTGGACCTCAGTGTTAGCTCACCAGGAGGGACCAGCCCCGAGGAGTAGGGCAGAGCTTCTGAGAAAGATCAGAACCCTTTTAGCTGTGTGATGTGCTGATTCCCAGTCCCTGTACCTATTCCTGAGAGAACAAGAAGCGCACCACAAGATGAAACATGCTGGAGACCACATTTTGTAAAATACAAAAAAAGATAATGTAGATAATAAATCATGCCATTGGGAGCATTGGATCCGAATTCAGTTGTACTAAAAAGGTTGCATGTTTTGGTTTGATGGTGCCACAGGAGCGCATGGGCACCATCAAGAAAGTGTGTGCTAGTTCTAAGCGGATGCGAGTGCAGAAGACCTCAATGAGCCTAAACAAAACACTATAAGTGTCATCCTAAGTCTCGCAAGTGCACACAAGAATTACCTGTGGAAACATTTCTGAAGTTTCAAGCACTCTTGGAACTGTTTTGTAGCCATACACTTCGTACCATAGTGCAAAGATTTGGACATGAAGTCTAGCATGCCTTTTGTACTGGAAGGATAGCTTTCCAGTCTAAAATACCATGCTTAGAAATACATTAAAGCTTTTCCCACATTGTAAGTATGCTACACAGTGTTGCACACATGCAATGTGTGAATTGTTGGGAGAAATATAAACATTACTCTTTGCTTGTTTGATGAGTGTTTATTTTTTGGTGAAATATGTTCTTTAACGTTGTTAATAGATATGACTCTGCATCAGAAGCCACAGGTGGTAGCATGGGAATTTCTCTTTGACACAAATTGACATAAAGAAGCACTATTTACGTTTCATTCAAGGATACTTTTCAGCCTAATAATAGTTTTGTACTGAAAAAAAAACTTTAAGCCGGTTTGTGTCACTTTCTGCAATCTTGCACTGTCTCAAAGGGTGCATAAATCTGTCGCAAAGTTTACTGCAGGGTCTTTGACTTTTATTTGACTCCCTCTAAACTTTCCAAATGACATAAGAAGACCAAACTGTGTACTCTATACCACTCCAAAAAAGCAGGAAGAATCCATGGCCCACATGCATCAAGCATTTTTGGAATCGCAAACGGTGCGATTCCTTAAAATCGGCCGTTTGCGATTCCAAAAATGCTTTTTGGGATGCATCATTGCTTTTTCTTGAAAATCGCTAATTTTGCGATTTTCAAAAATGCGATTGCATTTAAGGAATCGCAATTTTGCGATTCCTTAAATGCAATGCATCATTCTTTAAAAAATTGCGATCTTGAAGATTGCAAGTGCAATTTACCACGAGGTTGAACCTCGTGGTAAATTGCGAAACATGTTTAAAATGGTCAAATTTACATTTTAAACAATGTCATGTTACAGACACACATGTCCTTAGGACATGTGTGTGTGAAACATCCATTTAAAAAAACATTTCAGGGGTGCAGGGGGGGGTCCTTTGGACCCCCCCCTGCACCCATGGAATGCATCAACATTATGCGACTTCAAAATTGCGAATTCGCAATTTCCATTGATTCCTATGGGCCTTTTGGCCCATAGGAATCAATGGGAATAGCAAATTCGCAATTTTGAAGTCGCATAATATTTGCGATTCGGTAAAAATTGCGATTTTTACCTCATCGCAAAAATTATGCACTTTCTGTGATGCATCCCGTTTTGCGAATCCATATTTGCGATTCGGTAAAAATCGCAAATTTGGAAACGCAAAACGGGAGTTTGATGCATGTGGGGGCATATGTTTGCATTGTTCTCTATTCTAGAGGACATTTTGCTGAACATCTCCAAGAAACATAGTCAAACAATGTTGGTAAAGGTCAAAATTGAATTCATACAAAGGGCTATGTCAGGAATTTGGGTCCAAAAGTCACAAGGCACCAAAGGGGGTACTTGGGCTCAATTGTAACAAATGGGGGGACCTTATTTATGTGTTTTTTTGCCATAGGGAAGTGCAGCAGGCCTTGCTGCTGCACTGCTCTATGGCAAAAGAAGAGGGCAGGAATGTGCCGTATCTATTAGATACAGCGCATCCCTGTTCTCCCCTGCACTGGCGCTCAATGGGCTGCGTGCGCCAGCGCAGGCACTTTTGCACCAGGGTGCAATGGTGTCTGAGTTGCGGGGATGATTATTTTTGTGTAGGAAGGGAAACCTTTTTGCACAAAAGCAATCACAAGAGGCGTTTTCCTCTTTCTATGAGTGCTGCAAAATGCACCACACATAGTAAGAGGAAAAACAAGCAGAAATAAAGATATTTCTCCTCGTTGTGCCTCCCTTACACCGCCCTAGGGGAGTCGTAAGTTTTTGGCGCTGCCTCAGACTTATGATTTCTCGTAAATCTGGGGAAGTGTCAAAAAATTATGGATGTTGCTGGGAATGCCCCCAGCAACACCAGTGGAACACCCCTTGCACGCATTTTTCTGGCTTTACGTTGCTTTATGTGGCCTTATAAATATGCAGGTGGCTCATTGCGCCACCATAAAATAAAAAAAGTGACGTTCAGGAGGCACAATAGTGCCAGTAGGGACTCGTAAAACTTCAGCAACTGGTGCTCTATGGTCTGTATATTGCAGAACCAAGTACTCTTTTTCAGCAATTAATAGTCAGGGTAATGAGGAAGAGTAGTCCATGAATTACTCAGGGGAGATGCTGTAGGCTAGAGACTCATCAACAATTATAGAGACTATTTCCTTTCAGGTTCAATTTTGTGGAACTTAACATGAGGGTGCAGAATGTCTATGGGCACACTGGCCTGAGCGGACTTGAAATGACTGCAAGGCTGTCACAATATAAGAAATAAGATTGTTGCTTCGCTTAGCACTTTTGTTTTTGTAACAAATATCCATAAAATGGCAAATGTTAATTCTGATCAATGATTGGACTTTTGTTGCGATATATGTTACTCCGAGTATGTGTCCTGATAGTTTGTATACCTTGTGCAATATATGATTAAGTGTTTGAAAGCCCTTGACAATTGTCGATCGAAGAGTCCAGAGAATACTAGCATCAGACTCCACACAGATGTGCGATATAGTATCTCTTTATTAGTTTTAGATTTCAACAAACTTCATTGGCAGGATTTAGGAGCACTGACGTCTAGGACTCTAAAGTGAAATTCACACCGAGGGTAGAATGACTGGTACTTCAAACACTGAAAGGAGACACACGAATGTACTTGTTTTTCCATTCTGGTCTCTGTTAATAAACCACACACCGCCTCACCGCACAGTGTCCTCCATCTGATCCTGCTGTGAATTTGCATTTGCAGTACTGTACAAGCTGCCTTTTGATAAATATAACTTTGTGTACAAACAAATAAGAATGTAGAAATGTCTAGACAGGGTTGAGGTTATGTTTCTTCTATGCTTGCTGTTTTCTTTACCTAACACTTGTTGTTCTTTACTTTTATTATGTGCTTTTTCCTTTTTATTTCCCCACCCTCTCTTTGCCTATGAGCCCTGGTAATTAGTACCAAAGACTTCCATTAAAAGTATGTAAATTGATGGGAATATGTTTGCATGATCATTCCACGGCACAGTCAGAGCATCTCTCAAAACCGTAAAAAAAGATTGGCTAGAAAAGACAGGTACCAACAAAAGGGTTATCGGCTTATCAGATGAGCATCCAAGTAGGCATGAACTGATTTTATTGTTTAATAATGGCATGCCATAACAGCCAGGTATTACAAATGTCAGTATCCGTTGCAGGGTATCTGTAAACAACTGCATTATTCAAAGCAAATGTTGTTGTTAAAAAGGAAGAAAATATGCCCACCTCAGGGACTGGGATTTAGCTGCTAGACATCCACGAATGACCAGTGATGTGAAAGGGAAGGTACATAAAGAGATACTACCATTAGATATAGGAAACAAGTCAGTGATCCACGCTAAGGTACAGAGTTGTAAAGAAATCAAAAGAGTGGAGACAATAAATATCACATGCGTCTCCCTTGGGTCCTATGCACAGCTACTACAAGAGAGGCATGAGACTTACCCTCTAATAGAAGTTATTCTCCTCATCCAACCGAATCGGACGCCTACCTATGTGGAAGCGGAAGATATACACTTGAGTATTGTTTCTTCCATTTTATTGGATAGGGAAATGTCAAATGGGGACTTCCACAGCATAATTTTATCTCATATTTTAGAAAAGGCCCATCGTAGCACTGAAAATGCTCATAAGGCTTTTCAGAATACCACAAAAACATATAGAAATGACCGGTCTTCTATGTGTTGCTGTACAAGAGACTGAGAAAACGGAGCCCATGCAAATAGTGAAAGAGTTACAACTGGCTGAGATATTCCCATCAGACCACCCTTCTGGCGGAGTTTCATCATATGGGATGTTTGTTAATCCATCCAACCAACCGCCCAACCCATAAGTTGATGGTGCGGATATGGATGTGGAATAGAAAACTCTAGCCAGACTGTTACTCAAAGGGTAGTGCTCAGGGTGTGTAGTGCAGTGCTGCACAGCGCCATAGTGCAGTTATATATTCAGGCTACCAGGCGTGGTTTTAAATTTAACACTTAGACACTTTCCATTAAATATATTTTCTGTCTGAGTCGTTAATTTAAAAATTTTCACCACAGCACTGCACTACACACCCTGAGCAACACCCTGAGCACTACCCTTTGAGTAACAGTCTGGCTAGAGGGTTCTATTCCACATCCATATCCGCACCATCAACTGATGGGTTGGGCGGCTGGTTGGATGGATTAACAAACATCCCATATGATGAAACTCCGCCAGAAGGGTGGTCTGATGGGAATATCTCAGCCAGTTGTAACTCTTTCACTATTTGCATGGGTTCCGTTTTCTTAGTCTCTTGTACAGCAACACATAGAAGACCGGTCATTTCTATATGTTTTTGTGTTATGTCTATGATGTTGGGAAATTAAATGATAGGTCGTTAAATATTTTCCCTTGACCCTCTTTATAATTGGTTATTGGTTTTCAGAATACCATCCACACATGCACTAAGCGGAATGTACATCCCCTTTTTATTTAGATAGTGGTCCTATGTATCAAGGAAAATGTAATGATCATCTTCCCTCAGACTAACTGTCCGTGTCCACCCTCCTCCACCTTACATCAGAAAGGGCTGCCTGCACCAGTGCATGGAAATTAAATGTAGCATTGGTTAATCAATACCACAAAAGCAAACACAAGGGGATGATGGAAACTTTTCAGACACTCATCCCCAATCATGGATCTGGGTTGAATCCATCATCGTTCTTTAGCTCACTTCGTCCCCCCACCCCCCCCCCCCCAGTTGATACCCAGCTATATGCAAATCAGTCTTGACCCTGTTCCTCACAGGAACAGTCCAGCCCGAACTGCCAAGCCAGGTCTTCCCTGGAAAGGAAACAAGCAACCTGGGGCCGGTTGCGGGGTAACACTCCAGGCTAGTTTGAATCCAGTGGCAACGTGTGCAAGGGACCCACATCTGGGCATACCCTTCCAACATAGGGTGTGCAAAGCAAACATAAGGGGATGATGGACGGAGTGCTGAAACTATTCAGACACTTACCACCAGTCACAGATCTGGGTTGAATCCATCATCGTTCTTTAGCTCACTTCGCGGCTCCAGTTCAGACCCAGCCATGCGCAAATCAGTCTTGATCCTGTTCCTCATGGGATCAGTCCAGTCCGAACTGCCAAGTCAGGTCTTCCCTGGACTGGAAACATGCATCCTGGGACAGGTTTTGGGGCAAGACCCCAATCATGTGTTAGAGTGAGCAAGGAAATTACATCTGGGCATACCATGCCAACGTAGGACAAACAAAGTAGACACGAAGGGATGATGGACGGAGCACTGAAACTTTTCAGACACTCCTCCACAGTCAAAGATCTGGGCTGAATCAATCATTCTTCTTTAGCTCAGTTCGCCAACCCCGGATCAAACACAAGCATATTAAAATCAGACTTGACCCTGTTTCTCATGGGAACAGTCCATCCCGAACTGCCAAGTCAGGTCTTCCCTGGACCAAAAACAAGCATCCTGGGACATGTTACAGGGTAACGCCCCACATCAGCCAGGCTAGCTTGAATCCAGTGGCAAAATGAGCAAAGGACCCACGTCTGGGCATACCCTAACAACTTAGGGTGAACAAAGCAAACATAAGGGGATAATGGACAAAGCGCTGAAAGTTTTCAGACACTTACCCCCAGTCACAGATCTGGGTTGAATCCATGATCGTTCTTTAGCTCACTTCGCTGCTTCAGTTCAGACCCAGCCATTTGAAAATCAGACTTGATCCTGTTCCTCATGGGATCAGTCTTTTCTGAACTGCTAAGTCAGGACTTCCCGGAACAGGAAACATGCGTCCTGGGACAGGTTTCAGGCTCAAATATCAGAATACATTTGGAAACTGCTTTTGTTTGCTGGTAACAACAGCCCTTCTATGAAATACTAGCAGCAGCCAAATACTGGCCAGACTATCAGGAGAGGCCTGCAGAGTACCAAAAAAGCAAATTAAAAAAGCGGAAGGAGAATCGAAGGGGCACATTTACTAAAAAGTGATGCATTTGTACAGATGCATCACTTTCCTGCACCACCCTGAGAAACCCCTGCGCCACCATGGATGCGCCGTATTTACCAATCAGCGCAGCATGGCACAAACATTGACAGATGCGTCAGTAATTCTGACACATCTGTTGGTGCAAAAGTCATGCATTGCTGGAGTCATGTCACTTGCACGACGCATCTCCAGCAATGCATGTTGAGGTCTATCCTCATTGTGCTGCATCATTCCTTACGCCTGCTTCAAGCAGGCATAATGTTTTGACGCTGTGGCGTCCTAGAAGTGGCACAGTGAAATCCTGTAGATTTGACTGCATCACTTTTACGAGGCTTTCATGCGTGGGAACGCCCACCCTGCGTACATTATACCTGACGCAGGTATAATGTGGCGGTCGGCTTCACAACATGACGCATCTCCCTAGATGTGTCACATTGTTAATAGGCTGCAT
Source organism: Lissotriton vulgaris (assembly GCF_964263255.1). Lineage (NCBI taxonomy): Eukaryota > Metazoa > Chordata > Amphibia > Caudata > Salamandridae > Lissotriton > Lissotriton vulgaris. Next base: position 50,333,061 of record NC_141688.1, read on the forward strand.
TTTTACGCTGCAGCTGCCTCACAAAAAGCGACACAACAGCAGCGCAAAAATAATGAAAAGCGTTTCAAAAATCTGCCCCTAAATGTTGTGCACACAGAGAGCTACCAAGGGCGCAGTGACAAAAATACAGTATGAAATGTACCCAAGAGAGGGAGAGGCCATGGTCGAGGATGATGTGGACCATTGGGTCAACAGAGCATCCAATGTAAATGTTATTTTAATGTAATCAACTAGGTCACTAGTACAATGAATATCCCACCTTAACAACTAGTAAAGAGGGGAAACAGCCATTACAAAGAAACTACTACAACGCATGCCATTAGAACGCATGCCGTAAAAAACACAAGTACCATCACATCGCAATGCCATTACAGCGCATGGCATTACAACACATATGACGTTACCATGCATGCCTTTAAAACACATTTTGTTGTAAAGGCATGAATGGTAAAGGCATATGGGTCATATGTACAAGTCCTGATCGCCACCACAACGTCACATTTACCAACGTTGTGGTGGCGATAGGGGCTGCGCCTTATGTACAAGGCAGCGTTAAGCCATTTATTGTGGCTTAACGCTGCCTTGTACATAAGGGCCCCTTTCACGCTATGGTTAGCGTCAGAGGGGTGGGCGTTCCACCGCAACACCAATTCATTTTGATGCTGCCCCCTATGTACAAGGGTGGCGTACATAGGAGGCAGCACTAAAATTATGACCAGGTAAATCCTGGTCTTAAATTGGCGAAAAGAGGAGAAATGCATTATTTCTCCTCATTTTTGCTTTTTTCCATGTATGCTGCCTTAAACTGCACACATGGAAAAAGCAAAATGCCATAGTTTGTTTATGAGCAGGAAGGTGCCCCTTCCTGTACATAAACAGACCTTTAAATAAATGCAATTGTGTCACTTTTATGTGTGCTGCATGAAGCAGCACACATGAAAGTGACAGCATTGCATTTAAGGATTGTTTAGGTGCAGGAAGGGACACCTTTTTACACAAAAACAATCCTCCCCTACATGTGCACACCCATGCTCCTGCGCGTGCGCTAAGTTGCTAAACTTAGAGCCATCGCAGGGGGAAATGCAAGGCTGCACCACATTCTTGTAAATTGACAAGCGCGGAGAATCAGGACGCGCGCACTTAGGACCCGGCCTCTCCGGACCCCGCCCGCTCCTGGTCTCTGGTGGTTGGTCGGGCGGACGGCCCAATCGGCGTCCGGCCCACCCATTTCCGGCCCGGCGATATCTCGTGACCCGGGGGTCAGGGGGTGGAGACTCTGGGCCTATTTAGGGTCAACTCCCTGTGACTGGGGTCTCTGTTCCCGCTATCACTCCTGGATACCTGACTGCGCACGCCGGCACCTAGCCATCCTCGTGACCGGGCCGGCTTTCCGAAACTATAGAAGCAGAAGGCTCGAGCATCGTTCATGTAGCCAGGTAAGGGGTCGAGTGCTCCGGGGGCCTCGTGGGCATCCGTGAGTCACGGAGGGTGTTGGGAGGGGATAGGAGTGTCGCTGCCTGTCGGGGCTTACGGCTGTGTGCGTGGTTCCTCGTGGTGCGGATTCCTGCCGGGTGGCGCGAACGGTGCTTAGGAGTGCGGGAGCAGGGAAAGCGCGCTTTAGGGTTATAGCAAGTTAGCGCGAAGTGCGAGATAGTTAGCATGGCGCCCAAAAAGGGAGGACAAAAGCGGAAAGATCCTGAGCCGGAATTGGCTCAGATTATGAAATTACTGCAGAAGAAGTTGAGCAAGGAGGCTCCCTAAAGCGGGGATGAGAGCGATTCTTCTCAGGGGGAACAGCCCGAGGTCGTAGAGCGGCCGCGCAGGGGGGTGACACCAAAGGTCGCTGATCCTCCATTAAAGATAGAAACCTAAGGCACAGCCTAAAAAGAAAGGGGGATCCAGGCAGGGGAAGGGTAGGCCTAGCCCTGTCAGGGGGAAACAGGACGAGGGATCAGTAGGTCCCGTCCCCACGCCTCCGTTAGATGCAGAGCAGGTGTACCCTTCCGTCCCCATCCCGAATGTAGCCGCGCCAGGAGACCCAGTGGGTTCAGTATTGTCCGAGATTAGGGAGGCGCTGAAAGCATTGGCCCCGGGAGGCCAGGGACCAGTAGTTACGGTCCCCCCGGCCCCACTCCCCACCGCAGCCGGTGGCCGCAGTGGCAGCCATGGGCGATCGGTTAGATAGCTTGCTGGCATTGGTTTCCACATTAGTAGGCCAACTATCAGCTCTGGAGAAGGTAATGGAGAGAGTGAGCGCTGGAGCGGCGGCACCGTGGGGGCCCCCTCCGGCCACAGAACAGGGCGCGTGGCAGGACATTCAAAGGCAGTTGGCCCTCGTAGTCGGGTCGCGCAAGGCGTTGCATAGTGTAGCGACAGGAGCCCTTCCCCTCGCGACAGCGATAGCTGTAACACCTACAGGAGGTAAGCCTGGTGACGCTGCAGCAAGGGGCAGTGAAGTGGAGGTTAGTTAGGGGAACGTATTGTCCCAGTCAGGGATGCTAGCTACGCATGTGAGCGGGGAAATGCGAGAGAAGATTTGGAAGGGTGCCTACGTAGACATATTCTCCCTTATCAGGCCAAAGAGAAGGGAGGAAGATTACAAAGACAGGGAGGGGAAGGAGCACTCCTTCCGAGATCAGAGACTGAGGATTGAGGAGATGATTACCAATTGGTTGTGCAGCTTTCATGTTTATATGACAGTGTTGTTGGAAAGAAGGCCAGAGTTGGCGATTCCGCTGGTGTTTTATACCAATAAGATCGTGAAGGTTCACTCCACGCATGGTGGTTCAGCCTGGTTGACATATGATATGGAGTTTCGCTGGGCGAAGGAGAAGAAACCCTCCATTTGTTGGGATCAGGTTGTGGTCAATGCCTGGTTGGAGAGCATGAGCACTAGGGAACACCCGGCTAAGCATCCCTTTCGGACTTCCCAGGGAAGCCGGGCGAGAAGAACGGCACATGCTGGGCATGCAATGGCAAAGGGTGCACATGGCCCCCCGGGCAGTGCAAGTTTAAGCACGCATGCGCCTACTGCGGTCACCCGTCCCATCCCGAACCTAAGTGCAACAAGAAATCCAAAAAACGGGGGGGTAATGCCTCTAAGGATATCAAGCCTCCCCAAGTCTAAACTGCCTACTCCTGTTGATATTGAGAAGCTGATCTTTTGGTTGGACAGGTATCCAGATAGAGCAGCTGCTAGGATGTTGTTCGAGGGTTTTTCCAGTGGTTTCCGTATCCCAGCATCACAGGTCCCCTACTATTACTCAGTGTAGGAACCAAGTTTCAGCAGGGAACCCATCCCTCCGTAGTGGCCACAAAGGTGGAAAAAGAGCAGGCCTTAGGCCGAGTAGCAGGCCCGTTCCCGGCTCCTCCCTGGGAGAACTATGTGTGCTCCCCTCTGGGAGTAGTGCCCAAGAAGGAGCCGGGACAATTCAGAATGATCCATAACTTATCTGCACCGAAGGGTGCATCTGTAAACGTTGCCATCGACCCGGCAGTGTGTTCGGTGACGTACTCGTCCTTCGATGCCGCGGTTCAGAAATTGAGGGAGCTAGGCCGTGGGGCGTTGTTAGCAAAAACCGACATTGAGTCAGCATTCCGCTTGTTACCGGTACACCCTGAGGACTACCATTTGTTAGGCTTTCAGGTCCAACAGCAATTTTATTACGACAGATGTATGCCTATGGGTTGTGTGGTCTCCTGCAAGTACTTTGAGACCTTTAGCTCCATGCTGCAATGGGTCTTTTCGCAAAAGTCAGGATGTACAGATGTGGTACATTACTTAGATGATTTCATGGTGATGGGGCCCGCATCGTCGGAGGCCTGCGCGTTGGCCTTAAGTCAGCTGGTGGCTATGCTAAAGGATTTCGGGGTGCCGCTGGCACCGAGCAAGACAGTCGGCCCCGACACGTGCTTGTCCTTCCTCGGCATCGAAATTGACACAGTAGCGGGGGAATGTAGATTGCCAATGGATAAGGTAAAGGCCTTTTCCCTAGCCATTGAGGTTGCCTTGGCGTGTCCAAAGGTGATGTTGCACCAGTTACAAGTGCTAGTGGGTCAGCTGAACTTTGCTTTGTGTATCATTCCCATGGGACGCACTTTCTCGAGGTCTATAGCCAGAGCGATGGTGGGTCTTACCCAGAAGCATCACTGGGTGAGGTTAAAAGCAGGGGTTAAGGAGGACTTCAAGGTGTGGTGAGACTTCCTAGCCGATTTCAACGGGCGGGTGGTATGGCCTGCGCATCCGGTATCCAGCGTGGAGCTAGGATTATACACCGATTCAGCTGGTAGTGTTGGTTTTGGGGCAATCTTGGGCCCCGCCTGGTGTGGGGCGGTTTGGACGGCGGAGTGGCATTAACAGGTTTGACTAAGAATTTGGCCTTTCTAGAACTTTTTCCCATCTCGGTGGCAGTTACGGTTTGGGCGGAGTGCTTCAGGGACAGGGTCGTGACCTTTTGGTCGGATAACATGGCAGTGGTTCAGGTTATCAATCGGCAAGGAGCGACTTGCCCACATGTGCTGAGGTTGCTGAAATTGTTGGTGTTGGCATGCTTGAAATTGAATTTGACCTTTAAAGCTGCGCATATACCTGGTGTTGATAACCATGCTGCTGACGCTTTGTCTCGTTCCAAGTTGCAGGACTTCCGGAGGTTCCACCCGCAGGCGGAAGAGCGCATGACGACGTTCCCTACGTCACTGGAAAATTGGAGCCCCGCTTTAGCGGGGCTGGTAGGTGCCGCCCTGTGTGACCGCACCAAACGTGCCTATCAGTTACAGTTTAATGTTTACAGATCATTTGTGGAACAAGCCGGAGAGGCTAGGATCTTCTCAACTGAAACAATGTATGCCTTCTTACAGGTTCTGCGGGATCAGGGCAAATCAGTGTCCTATGCTAGGGCCACCTTGGCAGCGATAGGCTTCTTCGCTAAACTGGCGGGGGAGCAGGACCCTGGGGCTTCATTCTTCATCAGAAAAGCCTTAGCGGGTTGGGCTCGATTGGACGGGCCACGGCGGGACTGTCGTAGGCCTCTGGATCTCCCGACCTTGATTGATATTTTGGGGGTACTGCCTGTTATTTGCAAGTCACCGTTCGAGGGAATCATGCTGGGGGCGGCATTTTGCCTGGCCTTTTACGGGGCCTTTCGCCTGGGTGAGATAGTTGGGGCCTCCAAAGTAGACCTATGGGGAGGGTTGCAGTTCAGGGATATCTCCCTTTCCTCGGGGGGCCTAGTACTGCAGTTGCGACGTTCCAAGACAGATCAAACAGGAAAGGGGGTCACCATCCGTTTGCTGCCAGCCCCAGGGATAGCAGCCTGCCCCGTATCCCGCATGCAGGCGTACTTGGCCCGACGCCCAGCTAGGGGGGGGTCGGCTCTCTTCATCCACGAAAACGGGGATTGCCTGTCTCAATATCAATTTAAAGCAGTGTTTGGGTTGGCCTTGGGGAATCTGGGTCTGGGAGCAGTGGGCTATTCTTCTCATTCCTTTAGGATTGGTGCCGCAACTTTGGCGGCCGGGGCCGGTCTCGCCCCCAACGTGGTGAAAGGTGTAGGTCGCTGGACCTCTGACTGCTATAAGCGATATGTGAGGCCTGAATTGTTGTAAAAACATATGTGTGCAGTGTCTAACGGCTTCATCTCTCTCCTTTCTGATTAGAATGCCCGCTTCCGTGGTATTGATACTCGGGCACTCTTTCGTGCGTCGCGCGGCAGTGCGCTTGCAGCGAAGAGAGGTGGTGAGACCGGCCGCATTGGGCGAGACCGAATTCTTATGACACGGCGTTGGAGGGATGCGTATCCGACACTTGAGGCGGATCGTGGAGGAGCTCAGGGCACGAGAGCAAAAATCGCCGGATTGGATTATCCTACATTTGGGTGGCAACGAAATGGTCGACAGAGGGCGCTTAGCTGTCAAGAAAGCAGAGTTTGCCTGGCTGAGGCATGAGTTCCCATCGTCAAAAATAGTCTGGTCTGGCATGATATCACGCAGGGCATGGGGCCCTGGAGTGCGTCCTAGATCTTTGAACGTCTCTGTGAGGCGATTGAATGGCGAACTAGCAAGGTTGTGCTCAGTGAAGGGCCGCTTGCGCTACCTCCAGCACCGGATGATTTCCGGAGAAGCAATGTACCATCAGGATGGGGTGCATTTGTCGGACTATGGAACTGATACTTTTATCCGAGAACTTTGGTCATTTATTCTGAACGCAGGTGGGGAGGGTGGCAGACCTGTGGGCCTTGGCCACTCTTGTGGCGGAGAAGAGACCTGCGATCAGTAAATAGTGGCTAAACAAGATGGATGGGAGCCCGCTTGCCGGGCTCCATAGGCCAGCTCTGAGGGGGGATATGGCAAGCTCTTCACTGGGAGGAAGTGACCACCGTCTGGGGAGGCTGGGCCAACAGATTTCGAGCCTCCCGGGCGAACCCGGGCAGCCTGGTGGTCGAGAGGTGGGCCCCGGTAATGGCGGACAAGGATAGAAGGGCGGGACCCACCACTCTAAGGGGCAGATGCACGGCACTTGGCGTAGGATACCCAGTTGCGAGATGCGAACCAGATGGTGTTCCTCCCTTAGGGTTGGGAAGGTGATGGAGCTGATATGCTCAACAAATGTAGTTATGTTATAACTTGTGATTTTAGATATGCATGTTATTGCTTGTCATGTTTATACAATGTGGTGAATAAACATGGCCTTTTTAAACCCCACCTGAATCTCTGGTGCTTTCAAATGTGGGGATTTTGCATGTGTAGGGTAGTTGGGCGGCAGGGGCATATCTGGAAGGTACGGGTGCAGAAGTGGTGGAGCACGGCGTTAAGCCAAGGATGCTAACAATGCCCTCTGCCACTTCTTTGTACATATCCCCCATTTGTGTTTTACATGAAAATATTAGGTAAGTACAGGGTTTAGGGTCTGTTTTGGGTATTGGGGTGTATGGGTAATTTTAGGGTCCATGGTGGGTATAGTTTTTGGGGTGCCAATGGTAATTTTAGGGTTCAGGTGGGTATGGATTTTGGGGTGTAGGGGTAATTTTAGGGTTCAGGGTAGGTTTGAGTTTTGGGTTGAAGGGGTACTTTTAGGTTACAGGGTGGGTTTGGGTTTTGGGGTGCCCAGGGTAATTTTAGGGTTCAGGTTTTGGGATGCTGAGGGTAATTTTAGGGTTCTGGCTTGTTATGGGTTTTGGGGTGCTAAGGGTAATTTTAGGGTTCAGGGTGGGTTTGGGCTTCGGGGTTCCAAGGGTAATTTTAGGGTTCAGAGTAGGTATGGGTTTTGGGGTGAAGGGGTAATTTTTAGGTTACAGGGTGGGTTTGGGTTTTGGGGTGCCCGGGGTAATTTTAGGGTTCAGGGTGGGTTTGGGTCTTCGGACGCTGAGGCTAATTTTTAGGGATCAGGGTTTGTGTGGGTTTTGGTGTACTACGCATAGTTTTAAAGTTGGGTGTGGGTTTTGGGGTGGCAGGTGTAATTTTAGGGATTAGAGTGGGTTTGGGTTTTGGTGTGCCTAGGGTAATTTTAGGGTTCAGGGTGGGTATTGGTTTTGGGGTGTAGCGGTAATTTTAGGGTTCAAGGTGGGTATGGGTTTTTTTGGTGCCCAGAGAAATTGTAGGGTTCAGGGTGGGTTTGGGTTTTGGGGTGCCAAGGTTAATTTAGGGTTCAGGGTGGGGATGGGTTTTGGGGTGTAGGGGTAATTTTAGGGTTCAGGGTGGGTATGTAATGTAAATATTTATTTGTTGATTACTTAAAATCATTACAGTCAGCAAAGAACATGTCCAAAACTAAATTAGATTAAAAATATGCAGATACAGTGTACATTTACATCCAAGCCAAAATCTACAACTAAGCCCTATTATAGTTTGTTTTAGTGCAAATGATCAGTATGCAAAAATAAAGTGCATTGTGCCAGCAGCTATAATTTACAATATACAATACTTTAAAACGACAAGACATACAGAAATAAAAAGGCACAAAAGAAGAACATTTAAGACAAATTTGACAATAAAGTGCAATTCAGCTAATAAACTTTTAGCAGCAAAAACTAAGGTGCCTTGTGCTAGCAGCTAAAGTTGTCAATATACCAAATAAACTTTAGAATAAAAGATACATGAAAAACAACCAACCATAGTAAAATTGCCTTAGAAACGGCATTAGCAATAAAGTGCATTTGTAGTAATAGACTTTACCCAGACTTCGGAATGCCCACACTATCCCTAAAAACAATTGATAGCAATATAAAAAAACATATTTGGGCTATCAAACCCTAACAACTATGGTTTAAAGAAAATGCATAACCCAAGAACATCATTGCAGCTTTTTAAATAGTTTTCGTAGCATAAATGTCTTCACTTAAAATGTCTATATTACAAAGTTTCCTTTCAGCTATAAAAATAAACTTAACAAATCGGGAAATAAGATGGGTGGTGGCTCCACTTAGACATAAAATGATGGCGTTTCGACAAGATCTTACTCCCAATTCATTAAAAATAGACTTTAAGATGTTTTTTCGCTCTTCTAACAATTTGGGGCATAAAGTTACTATATGCACTTAGGATTCCTCGCAAGAAACACATAACCTACATAGGTTGGAGGGCCACTTGTTTTCCCATTTTTGTATTCCATCTTTAGTTGGATATCTCCCAAACCGTAACAACATAAATTTATTCTTTATTAAGGGTTTTAAAGGAAACAACAAATAAGGTTGGGGAACCAGTTTACCAAAGGAGTTAGCAATTGACCATAGGTGTTTTTTTTCCTAAGTTCATCTTTATCTATTATAGTTGACAATAAAATAGCTGATTGGTTAATTGATTTTTTATAGACCACTTTACTCCTGACTTCATCTTCTAAATTTGGACAATCAAAATTACGTAGACACTCATTTAAGTATGTTTGCCAACTACTCGCATATTCAGTTCTCATCATCTCATGCCAACACAGATTCGCAAGAGAACCCTCTTCAGCACGAGACAAAGACAACAAGGTCTTTAAAAATGTAGATTGTCGGGCCAATATTTTCATTTTTTAGACCAAATTCTTATATTGGCACAGCTACTATATCTAGGAATCCTAAAAAAATGATTTATACGTACTTATTTCGATGTCATCCAGAATTTTCATGTCTTTACTGCGGAAAATAATGGAACCGTAATCCAAGGATGGAATTAACTTTGCTTTCATAACCGGTTTCACTACCGGAAGGTTTTTCCCTGGGGGCTGGTTTAACAATTGAAATGTCCACTCACATTAAAGTCTGCTCTTGAGACTCAACTGCACCTTTAATTTGTCTATGCCTCATCCTGAGACTGCACCATGCGGCACTCCCCAGGCTGCGCAAAGCCGACATTTCTATTCTGCTGCGAACACGCATTAAGCAATGCAGTGCTCCTACATGAAGTGATAGCCCAATCTTGCTGGCCTGCAGTCTCCACGTCCACCGCGGCAGCCTAATAATGGGAGTGTGAAACCACCTGCACAACTCTTTTATGCAGTGAGTACTGCTCCTCTCTCCCCTTTGCATAGTTATGCCGCTCATTCAGTTTTGCAGCCGCCACACTTTGGAATTCCTTACCGCTACCGTTAAGGAGTCGGCAAGATCTGTTGTCCTTTCAAAAGGACCTTAAAAGTCATCTTTTCCCAGGGGGGGGGCGTAGGGTGGATACATACTGGTAGTGTTGTTTTGGGTCACAGCGCCAAGATACCCTTTGTGTGACAGCTGCGCTTAATAAGTATGCCAATACATACATACATACTTTGAGGGTCCCAAAAGCGAGACCTATTGGCTATTCCAATGCTTGTTTAACTTATCTCATTGTCACCGAACGGACTTCTGCCTAGGGCCTTAATCACAGGTGAGAAGTGTTTGTAATGCTTCGGATAAAAAAGTCAGGCCACGTCAGTGTCTGTCGCCATCTAGCAGTTGAAGATGTTAGGTGGCATGTTTAAACAACTCAGGCTTGCTTCAAAATCTATAAATAGAGTCTGCATCGCATGATCGCAAATGTGGGGGCACAGAAAAGTGCAGGCCTCCGGAATAAGCCTCTCCCAGCCATACGTCTCTAGCTACAATGATGGTGTTCTGACTGGAGGGGTGGGTGGGGGCACACCATGATTAAACAGTCTAATGGGCTTCGCCTATCAGCGGGTGGGGAAACCACCCACCCACCTCGTGTTCTCCACAAGTTCGGGAAAGGGTGCCACTTTCACAGTGAAGCCTCCCTTTATCGCACAAGACAGAATCCACTCACAACACGGTGAGGTGCACCGCGTCATAGCGGGCCCTCCAGGTCCAGCTCGAAGCTTGAGAGAGGCCAAAGAAAGTGCCCACCGTCTACACTCTTGGACAGGCTGCACCCCTTTAAGGCCACTGTATGCTGCTGCTTAACACTGCTTTCAGAAATGACTCGCTCGAACGCACAGGCCTGAAACAAACTGCTTGAACTATGGCCATATTTATGCAGAAAGCAATTGCACGAAAAGCAAATTGTCATCCTTTTCCAGGGCACTAAAAATCCTTGAACTGAATCTAAATTATTATCCCCTAAAGATGTTTGACACTGATGGACTTTTTCTTTCTCCACTTTAGATAATCCAAGTTGTTAATTTTAATCTCATGCACGGGAATTCAACGTTTCTGTTTCACTTTGAGCTGCTCTGTTTTGCACTGTTAAACATCGCAATCATTGACTAGTGTAGACAGTGTGACTGTTTGCTTTTTAATGGCCATCATAAATACAAAAAATATTTTAAAAGGAATTGACAGCGTGGACTGCCTACGGACATTGTTGTAAAACCTTGTGGAACTTCAGAAGAGATAAGGATCCGAAGTGAAGTGGCGGTTTCAATCACCAAGAAGGTAATCAAATGTCATGTTGGTATGAAACAATAAATATGGCTGAATGAGCAGAAGTGAAGTAATCTGTGACCAATTTTGCCCAACCGCACTTACCTGAATTGCCTGATAAAGTACAGGTCAATGGCAAGAAAGTTTCAGAAATCTCAAAATAACTCTTATTACAAGTCACAACAAAGCCTTCATGTACGTCGAGGCTAACTGGAACATACTTCCCAGGGTAAAAGCAAAACAACCCTGCCTAAAGGTTAAGAAACAACAAGCATGCATGCAGCAGAAGGGGAGGGGGCCTGCGCGATTCCCTTGCGGGAGCGTGCGACCATATGGCGCCACATGCTCCCGCAAGAAAATCGCCAGACGTGCACGCGTTGCCATTGCATGCAATGTAACACGTGCACGATTTTTTGCCCCCAAAGCTGTGCAGATGGCATTAGGTCTCTCTCCTGTGCACCGCATGCGCGCTGTGAAGGCGAGACTTAAAATGTAGGTGAGTTGGGAATAGAAGAACCAGTGGCAAGTAATCTCCTGAAGGAAGGAATATTAAAAGAAATTGCTGGTAGTCCTTTCACTGTCCCTTTACTTGTGCGAAAACGAATCTTGCAAGTTCCCAGGTGATGCAGATGTCTTTCCTTTCATGCAGTATTAACAAAAAATAAACAAAATAGTGATACCTTTATTTACAGAAGTGCTCAAGCCTACCACCATATTGTCCTATATATAAATTACTGCTATGTACTTTACAGTGCATGATTTAGGATCTGTCTTCCTCGCAATACCCTTGCACCCCGACAGACAATACATTTTCGCATTTCAACACGAAAATAATAAACCCTATAAATCATCCTCATTGGCTTACACATAAAATCCATCCATCTATCTTCTTGCATGTACTATAAAGGAATTTAGATTCCCTCACATTACCATGACCATCGACAACAATACAGTATATTTAATTGTTGTTTCGACTTCAGTGGAAGCGTACAAGTAAGTCACAACAGCCCTCCTTTCTCACTCCAAAGTATTATAGGGTTTACCCCTACAATTATAATACAATTATAATACTGCACAACCAGACAGGGTTGCAGCTAACACACATTTTCACACCCCACCTCAATAGTCCACCAATTGCAAACCTTGACAAACAAAGAGGTTGTGAACCCTATATCAAGGACTGCAGTATAAAGAGAGGACTGTGTATTGCTCCTGCCTTAGGAATCCTAGACTACACAGAGGAATGTAATCTCTTTTGCCATGAATACAAGGGTGTTCTTGGGTTTTATGGCTCAGAAGCATGGCACTTAAAGTAGCTTAATCTTCAACCACTCTAGACTCAGTTGTGGCACCTTGCCTACTTTGCTTTGCTCGGGGCCTTCAGCTGCTGCAGCTATAGAACATCCTGAAAGTATTGTCTAAGTATGTCAATTGACTTTACATGTGCCCTATGCAGTGGAAGTATTGTTAGCGATGACAAAGACACAGCATCTTACTAATGCAGATGAACAAACTATCAGTTAATTCTATTAGCTCCCTATATTGCCATAAAAGATGTACCACAGTGAACCCAGCTACATTATTACCTATGATCAAGATCAATTATTAACAAATGACGCATATCATGATTGCTCACAGGCTAGCTAACTGCACACCAAGCTAACAACCAGAGTTGTGGGATATGTCTTTACAGATTTAGATAGGGACTTGTTTGTGATGGTTCTTCTTTATGAGACCACTTCTTATGTTAGCTGTACTGCATGAAGATTAGTGGAAGATGCTCATCTGGAATGCTTGAAATTGCATAAGCAGTGTGTTAGAAATGGGATTTCTGGTTGGCTAGGACATGCGCCTAAGCCAGGCAGACACCACCACTCTAGTCATGGCAAGGGAGTTACACGCTGAAGATAACCCCTGCTCACCCCCTTGGTAGCTTGGTATGAGCAGTCAGGCTTATCCCACAGTCAATGTATAAAGTATTTGCACAACACACACACACAGCAGCAACACACTAGTCCACCACAAAAGAAACTCCACACAAGGTTATATAAAGAAATAGCCTTTGTATTATCCAAAGCACATTAGAATCATAATCACACATATACTGTGCCAACTGGCACTAGGCAATATTCACAGGGGATTATATACATGACTGGGCCAGTCGGGCTACTGTCAGAACCATCACAAGTACAAACAGTAGGAATAAAACACAACTAGTTACTACTGGTACAATAATGTCCTCAGCATTATATCTAGCAACATAAACGCATTATATCTGCATCACAGTAGGCAGAAAGCACATTAGGTCCAAGCTTCATAAGCATCCTCTGTAGGCATCACATTAACATAAACACATTATTCATAAATACCATGGCCATAAATCACATTTTGCAACCATCATATTTGCTGTAAACTCATTATGCAGTTTTGTGGAGCCTGGCGCTGTACCAATATCCCCAAACTGACCCAGGCCAAATGGCCTTCTCTGGGGCTCAAATGCTCTTTGTTCCGAAAGTCAGGGCGTAAAGTTAGAACATTCCATTGGCCCTTTGGCTGCCCTGGCAGCAGAAAAGATGTGCGTCACGTACAGGGGGCTGAGGGGTGCATCTCACCCCTTCCTTATCATAAAAATCATAATTGCCCCCATGTTGCAGCTGCTCACACTCCTGCGGTGCAGCTGATGGAAAATGAGGACCGGCACCAACCATGATGTGGCAGCTCCACTCCGTGACTTATAAATACCCCTGCCCCTTCGGTGCAGTTGCCCACGCTCTTGCAGTGCAGCTGTAGTAAAGCACGAACACTGGCACCCACCTTGCCCGGGGAGCACCTACATTGCTCTGGCTTCAGTCCCCACTAACCGGGGCTCTGTGCAGACTCCTCCAGTCTTCTTTTAGGTGGGGGCAGGCTCCGACAATGTGCCTCAACGGGTTGCGCTACTGGAGCTTCACCAGATCACCCGCTCTTTCTCCTGTGGTCTCTGGAGCCCTCGAGGCTCCCACGTCGTGACTCCTCTGAGGCCGTGAGCCAGGCACCGACAATGTGCCTTGACCGACCCCTTCTCCGTTCTCCGCGGTGGCAGGCAGGGCTTCTCTCTCCTTCCAGCAGACTCCGGTGAGACGTCCGGCCGGCAACTTAGCCCCGCCTCCAACCAGGCAGCTTCCGGTCACCGCTCGTGGTGTGGTAGCCCTGTTCAGCGATGCGAGATGCAGGGTAGGCTCCCACCTTTTAGATACACACATAAGCGGGGTGGACTCCCGCTTCTCCAGTAGTTTGGGGTGGGCTCCTGCTCTGTTCCTCTTCACATCACAATGCGGGGTGGGCTCCCACTTTGCCACCAGCAATGCGGGGAATCTCCACGCCAGGGTTCCCCCGTAGATGACGCACCCCAGCGCTGCAAGGCACCCGCACTCTCCCCGTCCTGGGAGAAAGGTCACAGCACTCACGAGGCGCTAGGCACCAGAAATGTAGAGGGGGACAGCCGGTCCCAGGCAGGCCAGCTCACAGGACCCTCCAGAAGGGAGCCAGTCCCTCGTGGTGGTTCCTCCTGGAGCCCAGCAGCAGCAAGTCCCCAAGTCACAAAGAAACACCTTTTCATTGGGTCACAGCCCCAATATTTATACTAAATCTCTAGCCCCAACGCAGGTACCGTTGCACCCTAGTGCAAGGGTGTGTGCGTGCAGGGGAGGATTGTTTATGTGCAGGAAGGTACCCCTTCCTGCACATAAACAATCTATAAATGCCTCTTTGTAACTTCTTTGTGTGCTGTACATAAACAATCATTGGCCATTTGTAGTTTTCAAGTGTGCTGCACAACGCAGCACACATGAAAACAGAAAAAACGAGGAGAAATGAAACATTTTCCTGGTTGCGCAAGGTAAGACCTGGTTTTCCCTGGTCTTAATTCTGGCTCTGTCTCCTAGTTACGCCTCCCTTGTAAATATAAGTCAGTGTCAGAACCAATGGGTGTTGCGGTAGTAATCCCCTCAGCAATACCCATTGCCCTCCCCTTTCACGCTTAGTTAAGTGTGAAAGGGGGCCTTAATTGCAAGGCAGCGTTAAGCCACATTAAATTACATTGTGATAGCGATAGGGCTTGTACATATGCCCCTATGTGTCAACAGGGAATGCTCGGGTGATCTAAAAGCATAGTATCATGCTAATCCAGGATATGCTCTTACCATGCTAACTAAAATGGCACAGGAAGGCGTAACTGTTACAATGAATAAATATTTTGATCCAGACTATTGGCAGCAACAGGTAGCAAATGATGAGTTACAAAGTTCCCATAAAAGTGGATGTGTGCAAACAGAAAATGGGATATGGGTACAAAACTGGGAGAATTGTTTTACCTATAGTATTGCTTCCATCAATTGCTCTGCTCTTACATTGCCATTCTCATGTAGGATGGGATGATATGATTAGATTTACTTCTCACTGCCGGTATAGAGTATAGACCAAAATGTAATCAAGAAGCTGAAAAACTGTGTAAACGTTGCGGCATTTGTGCACAAAACAATGTAAGCAGTGGTACACCAATTCAATCAGGACATTTTCTCTCACTGATGGTACCTTTTGATTTTCTACAAAAATACTTTTTTTAAATGCAACCTTGCAATAAGTACAATTAAGTGTTAGAGGCTGTTTGCATGGATAGAGGCATATCCAAATACAGTTGTGATGCAATGAATATAGCAAAATGTCTCCTCACAGAATTGACTCTATGCTTTAGGAACCCAAGACTCTTCAGCTCAGACAATGGACCTGCCTTTGTGTCCCGGGTAATACAGGGCATCTGCAAAGAGTTGGGGTGATGCAGAAATTCCACTGCGCCTATCACATAGAAGCTTCAGGCAGGGGAGAGGAGAATTGGGTAGCTAATTTTCAGGAACGGTTTGAGCATCCATTGAACTGTCTTGGGTTGATATTCATCTGTTAGCTCTCCTGTTATCTTTGATGGACTGACAAAATTAAGCCAACACAATATTTTGAAAGAGAGATCCTTGATCCTTGATACCTGAAAGCACATCTCTTCCTCCACTTTTTATAACAGTATATTTGGTACTATAATACTGCAAGAAACTAACAGATGTTTTATATTGTTTCCACCATTAGTTACTACATGCCCTTCTTGACACATTCTGCAAACAGGTGATTGGGTTTATGTGAAGTCCCACACCAGACCCTATTGGAAGGGCCCATTCTGAGAACTCCTAAAAGTGCTCACTGCAGTGAAATATCCTTGATTGGATTCCTGGTAAGGGTGGGCCTAGTTCGCGAAGTAGCGCTACGCGAAGCTACGCGAAGTGCAGTTCGCACTACGCAAACTTCACGTAGCACTACGCGAGCTGCTTAGTAGCATGTTCGCACTGTGCAAGATGCGTTTTAAATGATTGCACAGTGCGGACAAGCATCCGGCACTGTGCAATCATTGAAAATGGCATCTTGCACAGTGCAAGCTGTAGTTTTCTGCTGCTCGAGTAGATGTTTGCTCGAGCGGCAGCTTTCTCAACGCGAACTGGTAGTTTCTCATTGCGAGCGGTCGCGAGCATGCGCAACCACTAGCAATGAGAAACCTGACCTCCCCACGTTGAGAATCTCACCGGGATGTCATTTTGCTTGCTCGCGGTCGCAAACATGACATTGAGGACCGCAAACAAGAAAAAAATGACCGCTGCACTACGCTACGCTGCACTACGCGTGCTCGCACTGTACAGCTCGTATAGTGCGAAGTTGCGCAAACTTCGCAAACTACGCGTGCGTAGCGTAGTGCTTCGCCCAGGGTTAATTCCTGGTACACTGTTGCCACACAAAAAAAGGCTGCACTTTGAGCGAACTAAAAAAAAATGAATGTGTCTGTCTGTAATGCAACTGGTGCTCATGAAAAGCCCTCTGATACCTTCGGGTCCAGTTCGCGCTATATAAAAATCCCCCCAAAAACAGAAGGGCAGGCATAAACCACCAGACAGGAAAGAGGGCTTCCAGCTAATGTCTATAAAGCTTTTTGGTTTCCAAAACCATTAAATACAGCACGTGAAGTAATGGTGACCTCTCCATGCATAATGGTGGACACATCTGAAAGAACTACCAGGAATTGGCCTTCTGTGGTAGCTGTATAATGTTCTTGTTCATCAGCCTCCTAACAATTCGGCCTGCCGTTTCCAAAGACTGCATACAATCATCGGCTCCTGCATCAAGGGAAGAGGAAACAATTGGGTTACAACAAGCAGGCACGTCCACCTCGATGGTGGAATGGGTTAATACCCTGCATCAGTTTAGGGAGAATTATTAAATAAATAATTGGATTATTGTTAAGAAATATGTTACACTGAGTATATGACCTAACTGGTCATGTATAGCAAATTACGTGTAATTGTGTAAAAGAGTGTGAAAACTGTTTGGTGAGTCAAAAGAAGGTTTGCATGACTCCACACAGCTGTATATGTGATAAGGTATCCCTTTGACCCTCAGTGCATACGTGTCATCTGTTTTACTGGTCATAGACTTCTATACAATGAAACACACTAATAAATCGCTGTGCAGGTAGTGCTTTTTCTTATAAAAAAGGAATAGTAATTTTTTACACACACTACTATATACTGCACACAAATATACAAATATATGCAAATTGCCACATGTAAATGCCTATGGTGACACCCTCTAAAGGTCCTCATAACTAGCTGGTGTGTTCACTAACAAAAGATCAGACATATCAGGTAATCCCCTTAATTGCACAATGTACCACAAGCTCTGGTGGCACCTCTAATGGTATGCACATCACCAACCCTGAACCCTAAAAGACACAATATCCCTAATGTGACAAACACAATAAAATGTGTCCGTTAATAAAAATCAGGCCTACTAGCTTAGTCAGGGTGTCACAACAATAATTAAGGCAGAATCATATGATCACAGCACAGTGCAAGCAGTATTAAAACATTTCTAGATGGTACTGCCACTGAACAATGTTCAACAATATGTGCAATGATTCACTGTTGATACGGTACTATTAATAAAGATTTCACCGCCACACCGGCTCAAATTAACCACCGAGGAAGATCAGGGCCATACTGGAACTAAAGGCAACCCTGGCAAAAATGACTAATTAAGTCCCGCGTCTTTCCTCTCCTCGCTCTCTTGCTATCCATTTATTCTTTCTCTCTGCTCTCTCTTCTTCCTCTCTTCTCTCTCTCTCTTCCTCTCCTTCTTCTCTCTTTTGAAGCCCACTGTATCTGCCGTAATTAATTTCAATGTATATATTATCAAGGCTGCTTGATGTGGAGTTAATAACAGTAAATCAATATTTGTTAATATATACTTACCTTAACAATATTCTTGTACCTAATATTTAGGCTGCTCTATTTAAATATTCATATTTTCTCTCATTATTCTTACATAGCACTAGTAAAAGGTACATATTGGTGCTATCTTATCCATATGCTACGATGCATAATCATCAGCAGGCTCACAAATATACAGAGAAGAAGTCTGGAAGAAGTAGGTACAATTTAAAAATTGAAAGTATTCATATGGATGTCACAGATGCAGCATAGCGTACCGTAGCAAAGATGGCATTGGCCCTCTTGCATGCAAGGAAATTAGCCTCTTTCATACCCTTTGGGGTAGTAAAATACAGCAATTATCAGGGGTCATAGGACCCCCTTATGATTCTGTGCCATGGTGATATACTCTCAACTAACAGGAGCCTTAGGGGGATAAAAAGCAGGCCGCCCCCCACTCAAATTACTCTCAAACAACAATGGCCTGCCCCTTGTAAGCTCTATGGCTGAAGAAAATATCTATTTTGTTATGGCAGAGGATATATATAAACCTTCTGTCTACATGGATTGCACTCTGTTGCAAGTTCGACCTGGCATAAATGCCTATATGTGTGTGTCTAAGAGGTCCACCACCCAACTATATGTACCCACTATCTTCCAGTCATGAAAAAAGGGGGAGGGAAGGTTGACAGTGCCTCACGGAAGCAACACCAGGGGGAGGATTCTACCAGGCTGGTACTCGCCTGATTCCTCACTTCTCATCATCAGCTACTGTCAACCCAGAAATAAAATGGGAGAAAAAGATAAGGAAAGTGCATTCAAATTATAGAACCATTATGTGTTATATGTGATAGAACCCAGAGTGATATGCCAGTTTCCCAAGTTGGTGGAGTACAAATATATCACAATTAAAAAGAGCAAGGCTAACTGACAGCTACTGTCTTTTATTCTGTGCTGTTAGCTCACTCTGTTAAAAGTCAACCAACATGTTTCATCACTGTATCCTACTTTACCAGTGATTTCTTCAGGGTTGTGGGTCAGCATGTGAATTGCACCTTTCTGATTCTTCCCTTATTGTACCAGGTGGCCTCCTCTGACAAGCCTACCCGGCCCCCGTGGAAGAATGTATCTTCGTTTACAGGCCCCTAACTCAGTAGTGGGTCCTTGTTAACCGCCAAATGGTCGGTATCGCTAGCGCGTCCAGGTGTGGTCTGAGCTCACCCCTCGTCTAATTAAGTCCCGCGTCTTTCCTCTCCTCGCTCTCTTGCTATCCATTTATTCTTTCTATCTGCTCTCTCTTCTTCCTCTCTTCTCTCTCTCTCTTCCTCTCCTTCTTCTCTCTTTTGAAGCCCACTGTATCTGCCGTAATTAATTTCAATGTATATATTATCAAGGCTGCTTGATGTGGAGTTAATAACAGTAAATCAATATTTGTTAATATATACTTACCTTAACAATATTCTTGTACCTAATATTTAGGCTGCTCTATTTATATATTCATATGTTCTCTCATTATTCTTACATAGCACTAGTAAAAGGTACATATTGGTGCTATCTTATCCGTATGCTACGATGCATAATCATCAGCAGGCTCACAAATATACAGACAAGAGGTCTGGGAGAAGTAGGAACAATTTAAAAATTGAAAGTATTCATATGGATGTCGATGTCACAACTGCAGCACAGCAGTGGCCCTCTTGCATGCAAGGAAATTAGCCTCTTTCACAGCCTTTGGGGGTAGTAAAATACAGCAATTATCAGGGGTCAAAGGACCCCCTTATGATTCTGTGCCATGGTGATATATTCTCAACTAACAGGAGCCTTAGGGGGATAAAAAGCAGGCCGCCCCCCACTCAAATTACTCTCAAACAACAATAGCCTGCCCCTTGTAAGCTCTATGGCTGAAGAAAATATCTATTTTGTTATGGCAGAGGATATATAACAACCTTCTGTCTACATGGATTGCACTCTGTTGCAAGTTCGACCTGGCATAAATGCCTATATGTGTGTGTCTAAGAGGTCCACCACCCAACTATATGTACCCACTATCTTCCAGTCGTGAAAAAAGGGGGAGGGAAGGTTGACAGTGCCTCACGGAAGCAACACCAGGGGGAGGATTCTACCAGGCTGGTACTCGCCTGATTCCTCACTTCTCATCATCAGCTACTGTCAACCCAGAAATAAAATGGGAGAAAAAGATAAGGAAAGTGCATTCAAATCATAGAACCATTATGTGTTATATGTGATAGAACCCAGAGTGATATGCCAGTTTCCCAAGTTGGTGGAGTACAAATATATCACAATTAAAAAGAGCAAGGCTAACTGACAGCTACTGTCTTTTATTCTGTGCTGTTAGCTCACTCTGTTAAAAGTCAACCGACATGTTTCATCACTGTATCCTACTTTACCAGTGATTTCTTCAGGGTTGTGGGTCAGCATCTGAATTGCACCTTTCTGATTCTTCCCTTATTGTACCAGGTGGCCTCCTCTGACAAGCCTACCCGGCCCCCGTGGAAGAATGTATCTTCGTTTACAGGCCCCTAACTCAGTAGTTTGTCCTTGTTAACCGCCAAATGGTCGGTATCGCTAGCGCGTCCAGGTGTGGTCTGAGCTCACCCCTCGTGTACTAATTAAGTCCCGCGTCTTTCCTCTCCTCGCTCTC
Organism: Lissotriton vulgaris; assembly: GCF_964263255.1. Lineage (NCBI taxonomy): Eukaryota > Metazoa > Chordata > Amphibia > Caudata > Salamandridae > Lissotriton > Lissotriton vulgaris. The sequence goes on from NC_141688.1 coordinate 50,353,829, forward strand.
TTGCTATCCATTTATTCTTTCTCTCTGCTCTCTCTTCTTCCTCTCTTCTCTCTCTCTCTTCCTCTCCTTCTTCTCTCTTTTGAAGCCCACTGTATCTGCCGTAATTAATTTCAATGTATATATTATCAAGGCTGCTTGATGTGGAGTTAATAACAGTAAATCAATATTTGTTAATATATACTTACCTTAACAATATTCTTGTACCTAATATTTAGGCTGCTCTAATTATATATTCATATTTTCTCTCATTATTCTTACATAGCACTAGTAAAAGGTACATATTGGTGCTATCTTATCCATATGCTACGATGCATAATCATCAGCAGGCTAACAAATATACAGAGAAGAGGTCTGGGAGAAGTAGGAACAATTTAAAAATTGAAAGTATTCATATGGATGTCACAACTGCAGCACAGCAGTGGCCCTCTTGCATGCAAGGAAATTAGCCTCTTTCACAGCCTTTGGGGGTAGGAAAATACAGCAATGATCAGGGGTCAAAGGACCCCCTTATGATTCTGTGCCATGGTGCTATACACCTGCTGCACTAATAGTATCTACGCCCCTGTGGCTTAACAGGGACCATGGCAAGAAATATATAAGGTAATTGCCAGTTGCCAGTATTTTGAAAAATGTATGTTTATTTCAGTTTTTCATGATAACGTCTCCACACGATTCTCCCCATATAGGAAATATATATGAAAATAGCGGCTAGCCGCCAACGAGCTGATGATAATCAGTTTGAGCAACCAGAAGGCAGTTACCACGGCCCTCAAGGAGCTTTTTTTGGAAGACTCATTCTGGATGGGGGAAGTATAAACGTCAGAATAGATGCACGACACAGAAGGACTCCCTTGAAGGTGCTAAGCACTGCTGTACCACACCTCTATGAAAAAAAGAGTCCGAAGGCGGCAAGAGTGCTAATTTATGTAAATTCAGTAAAAACAATGCAAGGGAACAGATCTGCAAACACAGCAGGAGAATTCTCAGAAGGAATATTGTCAGTCACGGTATACTTCAAAAGAATGTGAGGCGTGATTTCTGAAATACCATAGTTCAGAATGAATCACTACGCAGATAACTGTGAACACTGGAGCCTATTTCAAGAAGTTTTAATAAAATTCGGTATAAAACGATTTTTTTTTAATTGCTATGGTCCCTGCTTATTTCATCGGTCTACCTCAAATCTAGAGCCAGCAAACTCCATCCATGAATTTCAAGATCACCTGTTGATGGGATCAAGTAGAACCAAGGGAGGGGGAGAAAGATCTTCTACACCTCCTCCTTTGCTTCATGACTTTAGTCAAGGGATGCTTCCCATAATGTAGGTCCACTGGAGCTGGGTGTTGTTCGATTTTGGAAAAGGGGGTGGTGATGGACAGAGTTTCTGAATGATGCAGAATACTCCTACCCAGTCAAGAGATCAGGACTTGATCCATCACCGTTTTTTTGCTCACTGCACCATCCCAGCTCAGAACCTGGCTACATGCAAATTAGTCTGTTCCTGTACCAGTGCATGATGGGAACAGGGAAAACCAAACTACCAAGCCAATTCTTATACTGGGAAGGAAACAAGCTTCCGGGGACCGGTTTCTGGCATTTCAGCCGTCGTCGGCCCGGCTTGCTTGAATCCTGATGGTGCAATGAGCAAGAGACTCACGTCCACAGCAGGATCCTGCAAGCACTGCAAGTGGTAGCCCCTGATCCAGTGCACCCTTAGATGCCAAAAGGCTCTGGTGTAATCTCCAAATAAGGTGTGCCACTGGTCGCAGGGGGCTTTAGATATCAACTGAAAGTGTATTGTGGGAGCTAGCATCAGTCCAACAACTTCGACTACAGTGAAACCTATTTGGCTCCACACAAAAAACGACAGAGAGGGTGGCTTCCTAACCATGAAGTTATATTTTGCAAATCAGTCAACGTTACAAGCTTTAATCATTCAGCTAATCAATTTATCAAATAGGCGTATACATCAATATTGTTATTCAATCTGAAATTGTATATTATGCAGAATGCAATGCAGAACAAACAAATCATTGGTTTCATAAAGGAACGTCTCTTATCTAAATAAGGGCAAGGAAAATTCTGTTCCGCCTTGTAGAGGAAGATCTTTCCCAGCCCCACGAACAGGATACATCATAAGTCCCCAAAATTATTACAAGGCTGGAGGCTCCTAATAATTTGTCTTTTTTGCTTTTATTTAATAGCAGCCCAAAAAAAATTCATTACCCAGAAAACCTGGAAAAAGAAAATACACACAAGAACATCATAATAGCAAGACAAATAGCGTGTTGAGTAACCTAATAATTATCTTTACTGAGAGCAACAATTCCTCTTTTCTTGCTGCTCGTAGTAAAGATAAGTATTCTTTTCACGTTTATTGTCACTTACTATGTAGGGTATTTGCGTAACATTTGGTTTTGGTACAAGTGCTTTAATTTTAAATATTTCGTTGTCCTCTGCTCACCACTTTGTTTCATGTGAGCGCTCCCTCAGTGGTTTTTTTTTTTATTGCGCTTGCCTTTTCGTTTATCTTTGGCTACCTTCACGCTGGCGTGTAGCCATTGCCAACCTCCTGCAGCGTTTCTATTGTGTGATGAGTTTCTTCCACCGCTCCCGCAGCGTTTTGCACATGTGTAAGGGGATTCCCTCTTTGCTTTTCCAAGCGGCTTTGTCCGCTTTAGCTGTGTGCCTCCCTTGGACCCTCCTTCTTGCTTGGGCAACGCCCCTTCACACATCCCTTCTATTAAAGCAACTCAGTTGGACCCTTTACTACAGTATTAACCATTTCTTTCCTTTTTTTAGGGATATCTTTATTATTGCAGTTGTTTTCCTGATTTTTCCATATTTCGTTTTTCATTTTATAATTAATAATTGCGTCTGAAGAAGACTCTGAGGTATTTAAAGATAATTCGAAAACCTTTATCAAGGACTCTATTCAACAGCCTTTGGCAGTTTCCATTATAGATGTGTCAAAATATTTAGAGGCGTCCCTTTCTAAAATGATTTCTTCTCCCTTTGAAGGTCTCTCTAAAACGAGCAAGAAATGTGCAGCCACTCACCCCTGCTGTCGCTAATAAAGGTGTTTCTTTGAGCTCTGGTCCTCCTATGCAAGAGGTTTCTTTTTCGGGGCTCCATTCTTCTTCACTACATGTTACCCAACTTAGATGACAATGAAGATGATGTGTTTAACACTAATAATTTGGATAGTACTTCTGATCCCAATTTACATGGTCCTCCAGAGAAAAGGGGAACTTTTCTCCTACTGATGGTGGTTTTTCTCACTCAGTGTCTTTTGATTTAGTGGACTATCTTTTAAAACTAATGTTTGACCCCTGCCTGATCCATCATCCCAATTGGACCGAGTGGCTCCCTTCAGAGCATGCGGCTGACTATGCATCTTTTTATCTTCGCTGCTCTCTGGATAAATCCTCCCATAATAAGTTGAAGTCTGAAAGTCCCTGTCCGTCCCTTCCCAATAATATTACTCCCACTCCTATTATAGATCCTAATATGTTCCTTTTTTTAACCAAATATGTTAAAGATCCTAAGAAAGAAAGGTTGACAGGGCCTGGTCCAATTGTCAAAATCGGATTTTGGAGTTGGTCAGTCCTCTAACTAGGATTTTGGACTTAGCCGAAGAGTCTAAGATGGAAGGTACACAGATGGATGCCGACACCTAGTCTAATTGGGCCCAAAGAGCCATATATATTTTGGGTAATGCCAACACCCACATTTCCCAGGAAAAAAGAAAAGTCTATTGCTCAAAATAGATCCCAAACTCAGCAGTTTCACCTCCAAAGAAGCAGGTACCTTGGCTAATGGCACTTTATTCTGAGATTCTTCTATCAAAGCACTTGGGAAGTATGTCTTCACCTTTGCAACAATGGAGAAGACGCAGCACCACTTCAAAAATATAATTTCTACTTGAGTTTTTGCCAGGGCATGCAAAGGTAGGAATCGCTTTGTCGGCTGCTACTCCGCAAGGGGTCAATACCTGAACAGAGGCTCCATCGACCAGCAGGCCCACGCATATGACTACACTGGCTACAATCCTCCGTTCTATCCCTGTCGATGCATAGGTTTCCACTATAGGAGATAGGGGAACAAAGGAGAACAATTCTCAGGTAAGACTTTCTAATTCTGGCCTACCTCCTTTTGGAGGCAGAATAGCTCTTTGTGTAAACGCATAGCTTTCTCTCACTGCAGATCCCTGGGTAATCCTAAATAATCAGGGTTATCTCATAGAACTATATCAACCTCCACTGCAGTTACATCTTCCTCGCCCCCTTTTCCACCCCCTTCTTTCTTCAGAGGACCAGTCTTTTGTACTTCAAGAGGAAATCCATTTTCTTCTGCCCAAACAGGCTATCGAACAAACAGATTTTGATCCTTTAGGTTTGATTAGCACCATCGTTCTTGTGCAGAAGAAAAAAAAAAGTGTTGCCTTGTGTAAAACCAAAAAGTTTTCAACAATTTTGTCATGTACCATCATTTCAAGATGGATACCATTCTCTATCTCAGAGATACAATACTTCATGACGATTGGTTGGTCAGACTGGATCTACAAGATGCTTATGTCTCAGTTTCCGATACATCTTTCTCACAGGAAATATCTTCAATTCCAATGGGTAAGTTCCTTCTTCCACCTCAAAGCTCTTCTTCACAGCCTGTCAACAGCCCCTTGGTGTTTCACCAAGATTCTCAAGCCAGTGGTAGCTTTTCTCAGAGCTCAAGGAATCAGACTAATCATCTACCTGATGATTTTCTTGTTATGGCTCAGGACAGAAATCTGTTAATTTCTCATTTGCAAATTTGTCAAAACTTTCTGCTTCATTTGTGATTTTATGGCAAGCCTCAGATATTATGCAGTATATATTTATTGCACCTCAAACACAGCAGCAACAAACACTAGAATTAGAACATTAATTAACATTAACTCTAGAACATAGAACATGCCTATATTCATAGAACAGGCAGCTATCTTCCTATTTTGTTGCTGCTCAAGCAGAGATAAGTCCATTCAAATCTTACGTCTTATATGAATGTGGTATGTTGGGAAAAGAGTACATTTGGATATAAGTTGATATGTTTTCCGTAAAGTGTTTTTGATGATTGAGAGAATAAGGGACTGCTCTTGTTAATATCATTAGAATTATCATTTAAAACTAAAGAAAATATTTTGACTGTTTTAGGGACTTTTTGAGAGCATTTGGTTTACAAGGTGTGTTATTTTGCCATTTTAAAACAATTAGTGTGCAGGCGTGATGGAAGAGTATTTACATTTAATAATATAAAAATGTTACTGTTGAGGTGGTTTGGTTTAAAGCATGGCGCGCTCTTAGCGCTTGCAGTCAAACAAAGCGCAAGGCTGGTTCGTTCTGTCACTTTGCTTGAGTGGGATTGTCTGGTTTGAAGCTGCGCTCGGGGCACATCTGTTTTGCCTCGCGTCTCTGTTCCGAGGAGCGCGAAGGAGAATACATTTAAAAAAATGTTTAAAGGTTAGGGTTTGTGCACAGCAAAGAGCATGTCCCCTCTCATTGCTTTAGTGGTCTCTGTAATAGCTCTCTTTAAACATACTACTGAAAGCCTTTCTTTTTATCTCAGCCCCTCCCTAACACTTCTGTGTATGTTACTCAATGTATTCACAAGTTTTGACATTGCTGTCTTGTTTGCACATTGGACCTTGCTCTTACCAAGGCTTATTTAGAAAACATTGGACCTTGCTTTTACCAAGGCTTATTTAGAACACTCCTCCGTAGCCAATGTGTTTCTTCCACTCATTAGCATAATACCTGAAGCTCTGCACACCTGGTAGTGAGAACCACACCCAGTTCTTCGAACCACACCCAGCTCTTCGAACCACACCCAGCCCTGTCTATAAAAGGCAGCCCCTGAGCCTCACTCAGTGCTTGTGCTCGTCTACCTATCACTTACCTGAGAACAGATCCTTCGGCACTGGCACTCCTGCTCTCTCCAGACCTTCATTGACTTCAACTGGCATAGCTTCTGGCTCTTCCTTCTTCTAGTTTCCGGCTACTTCTTGCCTCAGTCCCTCTTCTGTCCACTGCAATCGACCTGCAAAAGAGAAAGAGGTCAAGGTTAGACTGATCAGTATCCCTTTTCAGCAACAAGTAAGTGCAAAACCTTTTATTACCTGAAAGAACTTTATCAGTGATTTCTGGATTCATGTAAAGACAATTTGGAAATCAAGGACTTGCACAAATTACTTGCTGTATTTTGATGTAAAAGTACAGTATTTGTTTTATAAAAAGTCTGAAAATTTGTGAAAAGTGAGTTTGCTATTAAGAATTTAGGCTTTAGTTATATTAAGGTGAATGTTAGACGTTGGTAATTCTGATAATGATATTCGTTTGATTTTACAGATGTTTTACAGTAATAGAAAGCACATCCCAGAACAGTAACATATTCCTAACCTGGAAGCTTGAGACCAGAATCCAAGAGGTACTTTTAGAAGAGAATTTTTAATAAGTTTAAGGTTTAGCCAGGAACACATTTAGGGGTAGGTTGCACTTATCTGTTCTTTGTTTATGTTTCATTAGGCACCAGTTTCTACAGAAGTCAGAGAGGGACGCAGATTTTAGCAGCTCTTCTACAGTGGAACGGCAAGAACGGTGTTGTCTCTCTTTTTTTATTTTATCCACTTCCCCCCTTCCCTTGAGCTTCTGGTTCTTAGTGCACTGTTTTAAAACTAGTGTGCTGGAACAAGCAGTTTCAGGGTGGGGTCGGATTGTCTTCAACCTCCATCAGAACTGAACAGAAACTCAGGTGAGCTGGGCTTTGACACCGCCGTACTTAAGCTACGTACGGTGGCCATCTTAGAGCACTGGGAATAGACTTATCTATCTATATTTGATGCGAATCAGGAAATTAACGCAGAGTCTGTCAGAACGCAAGTCAAATTCTGACATACTTCGGTCAGGAGTTCAAGTGGATGTAGTTTTTTAGTTACACTGGGAGCATTTTGGTAGTATAGAATTTTGGAAATACACGTGAGGTAGAGGAATATAATAGGTGTGTTAATAGGAGATGGTGGAGGTAGGAGTATTAAAAGAATTCCTTTGTGAGGTGGATTGTGTCAAGGATTTACTTTGTGAGTAAGTTTTTATTTAAAATTGACAGGATGGAAAATACAAAAACAGGCTTTGAGGAGAGGATGAACATTTATTTGGAGAAGATATTTGGAGAAATGTCAACATCTCTAGATAAGAAAATTGAGAGTAGTGCAGAGAAAAGTATGTTGAAAAGAGACTCAAGAAAGAGGGTAGGAGAGGATGACAATTTCTAGACAACAGACGAGGTGGAGTTTGTCGCCGGGGTATCTGGTCAAAGAGTTAAAAAGACGCAAAAAAGAAAGCAGGTTGAAAGAAAAAGAAAGGGAAATGAGATTGAACGTAAGGTTAATAAAGATAATGCTATAAAGGCAAAAGGAAGTGCTATAAAGGCGAGTAAACGGAAACACAGTGTTGTGGCTTGTGATTCGTCCTCTACAAGTGGTGATGTAGAGTTTACGTGTATTACAAGTTTTGAGGATTTGGACATGGAAGAAGTTCCACACAAAAAGAGAAAGGTGGCTGAGAAGGAAATTACATTAGAGAAAGGCAATGTTGTGGACCCACATGTTGAGGAGATATTTGATCCTCTCTTGATTCAGCACCCTCTGTCTACTCAGTGGATTCCTGCGGAGCATTTGGCAAAATATGTCAGATATAGGATAAGAAGAGAGATACCAAAAGAAGTGAGAACTAGGTTGAGATCAGAGTCCCCAAGGCCTAGTTTGGACAGTAAAGTGGTGTATACGTCAGATTTGGATCAGAAAATGATGGCTTTTCTAAATAAATCAGGCTAAGATCCAAGAAGTGGTCTGGATAAAGGGCTCAAAGGATGCCAAGATAGGCTGTTGGATGTGCTGGGTCCTCTTACTAAGATTTTTGATTTATGTGTAGAGGAACACTCGAATAACACAGGAGTGTATATAGTTGAGTTATGTCAGTGGGTACAGAGGGCGATTTGCCTTCTGGAGAACTCAAATTCAGCACTATGTGTGGAAGGAAGGAAAAGCATCCTTTTTATAATTGATCCTAAGCTAACGGATTTGGCTAGCAAGGAACTGGTAGAGCAAAGTGAGGGTTTGCTCTTCGGTGATTCATTTTTACGGTCATGGCACGGTATGTGGGTACCTTTATCTCACTGCAGAAGGCACCGAAGGATACCCGTAGGGTCTTTGGAATGGCCGGGATAATACGGGGTTGATTCCCCGGTCGTGGACAGGGGAATACCAGGGGTTCCTTTGGTAGAGCATTTAGACCTTGTGGCGTGAGCTATGGAGTGAGCTATGAGCAAACTATGGTTATGCAGGGACGGAGCAGGGTAGTTTTTACCCAAAGAGACAGAGGACAAAGTCGCGAGGCATGCAGACAGAGGGAAGAACAAGGGGTTCCTCAGGTAAGTTGTTTACCAGACCGTATTTCTATCCATGTTAAATTGGGTGGCAGACTAGCCCAGTTTGGTTTATGATGGAAAGAAATAACTCAGGATCCTTGGGTTTTGAAAACAGTGGCAGGTTATCAAATAGATTTTATACACACCCCAGTACAGGACTCCCACTATTTTACGGTTTTCAAAGGAGATGGAAGATCTGGTAACGAAAGAAAGCAAAAGGGGCAATAGAGCCTGAAAGGAGGGTTCTAGATTGTTTTGTAAGCAATTTGTTTTTAGTGGAGAAAAAGGAAAAAGATATGAGGCTGGTAATAAATCTAAGAGAGTTGAACAATTGGGTATGTTACAACCTTTTCAAGATGGAAGGAATTCATATGTTGCGGGATTTGCTGAGGAAAGGGGATTGGTTAACCCAGTTAGATTTGAAGGATGCTTATCTGACCATTCCGATGTGCGGGGAGAAAAGGGACTACCTTCAGTTCAGGTGGAAGGGAGTGCAATGGAGGTTCAAAAGTCTCCCATTTGGTTTGACCTCAGCCCGTGGTGTTTTACTAAGGTGATGAGGCCAGTAGTGGCATGGCTGAGGTCCAGGGTGATTCGTTTAAATGTGTATCTGGACAATATTTTAATTATGCCAAAGAAAGGAGTTTGGCAAGTGAGCAAATGGAATTTGCTATAAAAGTTCTGGAGAATCTGGGTTTTGTGATGAACAGGCAGAAGCCAGTGTGTGGAGCCCGAGCTAGCGATGAAGTTTTTAGGTTTTCAGATGCAGACATTGGAATGTGTGTTGAGGTTACCTATGGAGAAAGTGAAGACAATTCAGAGAGAGGTGAAAAGAGTGAAGAATGCATTGTGGATTACTTTGAGGCAGTCGGCTCGACTGTTGGGACTGTTATCAGCGTCAATTCAAGCAATCTTTCCTGCTCCCCTTCATTACAGAGCATTGCAGAGGTATAAAGCTTTTCATTTGAGGAAAGGGGATAAATACTCACAGACGTTGAGGATAAATCATTAAACTCAGGAAGAGCTGGCTTGGTGGTTGAAGAGTCTGGAGGCATGGAATGAAAAGGCTATATTTAGAGAAGTTCCAGATATAGAGATGGATTTGGATGCAAGTTTGCACGGTTGCGGAGCAAGGTGTGGCACAGTGTCAACAGGGGGCAGTGGTGTAAGGAAGAAAGAGAGCTGCACATAAATTGTTCGGAGCTATTGGCAGGGTCATTTGTAATAAATAGTTTCTTGAAGGATAGGGTGAAATGTTGTGTTCTGTTGAAGATGGACAACTTGTCGGCGGTGCATTATTTGAACAAGTTGGGGGTCCTTGGTCGAGGGTCCTAGTGGAGGTAGCAAAGGAATATTGGATGTTTTGTTTGGAGAAGGAGATTATGGTTCAGGCTCAGCATATCCCAGGATTTAGAACCGTAGAAGCGGATTGGTATTCAAAGTATCTCAGGGATGTGAGCACTTGGTTGAACAAAGGAGTTTTCCAGAGGTTGCTGCAGAGGTGGGGTCCTGTGCAGGTGGATCTGTTTGCGGACAGACTGAATACTCAGCTGATGGAATTTTACAGATGGAAGCTGAATCCGGAAGCAAAGGGGATAAATATTTTCCTTCAGGAGTGGAAGGTGGGGAGGAATTATGCATTTCCTCCATTCTCAATGATTAAGAGAGTGTTTACGAAAAAGAGGAGGGAAAAGGCAGAGTTAGTCCTGGTAATGCCATTTTGGACAGCACAGTAGTGGTTCTCAGATGTGATGAGTTTGCTGGTGGAGTACCCAGTCATGTTGCCGAACTTCAGAGAAGTAATTTTAGATGTGCAATGGAACGTACATGAGTTAATAGTGTCAGGTCAGTTGAGGCTTATAGTTTGGTTGATTTCAGGAGAGTTTGGCTGATGCATGGTCTATCAAAGGAGGCTACGGATCTCATCGTGGGATCATGGTCTTCGGGGACTACTATGGTCTACAAGTAAGCTTGGAGGAAATTGTGTGGTTGATGTGTTAAAATGGGTTTTGATCCCGTATCAGCACCTTCAGTGGAGGTGATGAACTTTATATCGTTTCAGTATAATAGTGGTTTGGCATATAATACTGTGAATTTAAGCAGGTCTGCGATTTCCGCAGGGCATTTTCTGGTGGATGGAATGCCCGTGGGACAGCAAGCTTTGGATAAAAGGTTGGTAAAGAGTTTTTGGATAGGCATGCCCCCGAAAGCAAAGTATGGTGTTCTGTGGGATGTTTCAGTAGTTGTGAAAGAGTTGGACAGTAGGGGTGCAAATTCATGTTTGAATCTGAAGTGTTTATCTTAGAACTTAGCTATGCTTCTGTGTTTGGTCTCCTTTAGGAGGGTTTCTGATATTAGGGCAGTAGAGGTGAATTCTAGATGTTGATAACCAGAAGGTGTGTGTTTTGAGTTGAGGAAGAGGACGAAGACTATGTCTAGGACTACTTTTTATCCTCTTTTTGAGGGGCATAGAAATTTGTGTGTGGTTAGTTGTCTAAGAGAATATGAGAAGAGGACAATAGGATTAAGGCAGAGTGGTTCTTTTCAGTTGTTAATTTCTTATAAGAAGCCAGTTAAGGCTGTTTTAGCTCCTACCTTGGCGAGGTGGGTAAAGGAGGTTATGTGTAAGGCTGGTGTGGATGTGAGTGTATTTGGGGCACGCTCTGTTAGTGGTGCTATGGCTAGGAAGGTGTTTATGAGAGGTTTTAGTTTGAGTGGTATTTTGAGAGCAGCTGATTGGTCAAATGATTCAACTTAAAAAAATATATATTTTAAACCTGTGGAAATTGTATTGGAAAGGGTTTTAGATGAACTTTGAACATGCATAATATTGGCCTCCGGACCTTGCCATAAAATGCAGATTTTCCAGTTTTCATGGGTAGAAAGTCATGATTTTATTAAAGGCATGGAGGCTAATATTATCCCTCCACTGACCGACCCATTTAAATGTTTATTTATATTTTTTATGTATGTTAAAGAAAAGATTGGGAATTTGGGGTCAGGTTCTGGAGAGCACCAAAAGCAAAAAAAGAAGAAGCTTTGGACATTGAGGACAAGTTCTGGAGAGCGCCACAGGTTTGGACATTTTAGCCCAGCAGATGGATTCATGTTTTTGAACTCTGTTTATTTTGCAGCAGTTAAAGAGGAAGATGGCTGCCTGGTCTATAAATGTATCCATGTTTTACGTTCTAGAGTTCCTTAATGTTTTAACACTATTGTTTGTTGCTGCTGTTTGAGGATCAATAAAGGTATACTGCATAATATTAGCCTCTGTGCCTTTATAAAATCATGATTTTCTACCCATTACCACTGTGGAAAATCTGCATTTCTCATCAATGTTCAGAACTCTGCTCTAGGTCCTTCTCATTAGATGGAATTTCAGGGTTCCTGATAGATACCTCTAGGTCTATTCTGCAACTTCCTCAACACAAAGACACCCGTCACTCCCTTTCTCTCATGCTTTTTTCACTCAGATATTTAGCCTGTATGGTGGGCCTTCTTGCCTCCTCCATTCAGGCAAATTTTCCAGGCCCTCATCATTATCGAACCCTTCAGAGATTAAAGATCAGACATCTACACAGTGGCCTCGCTTATTCCAACCTGTTATTTTAGGTCCATAGCTTAAAAAAGATCTCCTTTGGTGGCTGACACACTTAGCAGTCATTCTTGCATATCAACAGTTTAGAGATGCTTGCAGGTTCCTTTGCCATACAGTCCTTTGCAAAAAACAAAGCAAAATGATCCATTCCTTTACCAGTGGACAATCTAAGAGCTGTCCTGTATATAAATGATCATGGGAGCACAAGGTCCAGAATTGAGGCCCATCTCGTCAAGTGCTTCTGTGAAAATTTTCTTAACAAAAACTTCTGTAAGGGAAGTTTACCTTCCAGGGAACCTAAATGAAATGAAAAACGTGAAAGCACATTGAAACCAACATTATGGGTCTAATTACAATGTCAGTCAGAAAGCCTCTGACCATTGGTTGAATGTTTTCCGACCAGCATTGTAGATTTACAGTCTGATGGTGGCCAGAGTTTAAACTGGCAGAGGAATCTGATGTGGTTCCAACGGCCTCTAGTCCAAAAGCCCTCTTTATCCCTTAGGGACAGCGTTTCCACAGTCGGGATTATGATGGCGGTTTCCGACAACAAATCTATGTTGGCCTTTTCCACATGAATTGGCTATCAGAAACTGACTTTGGGGACCTCTAGCAGGGCCCCTAGCCCACTGGCCCTATGCATTTGGCCCTTGGGAGCACCTGTGGAGCCCCCCTCAACATCCCTGCACCGTGTGGCAGGGACAACATGTTGACTGTCACACGGTGCAGGGATGTTTAAAATGGACCATGAGGTGCCTGCCACACAGTGCAGGGATGTTAAAAAACTTCCACTTTTCAATGGGAGCTTGTGCTACGAGCGGTTTCAGCCTGCCGTACAAGTTCCCATTGAAAAAGTGAATTTTTCGACCACACCATGCGCAGTCGCATCCAAATAATCGACATTGTAGTGAGGACCTATGCCTTACAATGAAGTCCTTCAAGTGACTGCAACCTACTCGCAGTTAGGCTATTATGAAGGAAGTGCAAATGAATATCATTGGCATATATATCATATATATCATGTCAAAAATATAGTTTACCTCAATGTCATGCTCTTATAATTATAATGGTAAGTGTAAACATTTTAGAAGAAAAATATCGTTGACATTATTATCATTCAAAAATAGGCAAAATATTGATTTTTTTAATATAAAGTTTAAAGTAGTGAATGTTAACTTTTATTATTATTATTATTATCATTATTAATATTATTATTATTATTAAATAATTCATAGAGTGCAACAGCTACTCCAGAGAGTGCCCCAGCACTAGTAGTCAAATCTAGACCCAAAAAACATAGGTTTTTAGGCCTTTTTTTAAAAAGCAAGATGTCCTCAGTGGCCCATAGTTGAAGGGGATGAGCATTCCACTCCTTGGCAGCCAGATAGGAAAAAGAGCTGCCGCCTCATTTCTACCTTTTGAACCATAGAGGGACCACCAACAAATAATTGGCTGAGCAAAGAGATCTGATCAGATGATATGGAATGAACTTGTTGGACAGATATTTAGGCCCCATACGATCGAAAGTTCTATGAGCAAGGACTAAGCCTTTGAACCTGACACAATCTTTCACAGGCAACCAATGTAGATGTTTTAGGGCTGTCTGCATATCAGCTCTCATGGGGAAATGCAACAAAAGTTGATTGGCAGCGGTCTGTAGTAATTGCAATCCCCTGAGGAGATAGGAAGGCAATCCCCAATAAACTGAGTTGGCGTAATCCAGCCTGAAAGTGACCGAAGCCTGTAGCATAATTGTTTTGCAGCATAGGAAGGAGCAAGCACCTGAACTTTTAAAACATGTTTAGCATGCCAAAAGAGGTACCTATAACCCTTGCCACCTGTGGCTCAAAAGAAACAGAAATATCAAACTTCAACCCTACATTACACGTTACCATAGACGGAGGAGGTGGGGGAGGAACATCCTGTCGCCACAGGTTGTTGTACCAGGTTGGGAAGGGGCCTAAAAAGCATATTTTCAGTCATTACATTGGAAATACTATCATACATCCATTGAAATACAGCAGACAGACGGGCCTTAAAATTGCTGATGGCATTAGCAGATTTGTGATGAAGTTTGAGTAAAAGTTGCGTATTGTCGGCGTAAAAGAAAATGTATACTCCACAAGATTCAATTAATGTAGCCAGGGGAGTCAGACACTAAATAATGGAGGACTCAGTGCAGAGTCCTGGGGAACACCAAACCCAATGCCTTAGGTTCTGAGGTATAAGAAGCCATCCACACTGAGACCTCTCTGCCTGAAAGGAACTCAACCATGCCAAGGCTGAACCACACACACCAACAGCGCTAAGAGGCTGCAGAAGAATGGGGGGGATACCATATCAAAAGATGCGGATAGATCAAGGAGAACCAGTGCAACCTGTATCCCCTGATCAACCACTAGCACGATTAGTGCGCTACCTCCAACAGATTGATCTCAGTGCTGAAGCCTGGGAGGAAGCCCAACTCGGAAGGGTGGAGTCAATCATTAAACTCTAAAAAGGCAGAGAGCTGTTTATTAATGAGTGTTTCTGATTTTAATATATACATTTATTAAAATGTAAATTAAATATATTACATTAATATTTTATATTGTATATACATATATAGTTAGATAAAAATAAACTCATATATGCATATTTTTGTATCATGCATTTATATATAGATATAGTAACCTAATTGATAAACATATTTATTTTACATTATCTTTTTTTATGTTTTAGGTTTAGTAATAGGAAAAGATATAATATAATGATAGCAATATTTCTTTTACATTGTATTGTTTTTTCAAATATTTTACAAGTATTGATATAAATATATGTATGTATATATACAGAGTAATACTTTTAAAATATGAATAAAATTAATATAATGTAAAAGAAATGTTATATTAATTTTGTTACTACATATATATGATACATTATATATATACATTACTCATACACAATAAATGTAAAGAAATACAAAATATATTAATTAATGTAGCCAGTAATTAAAGTATTGTATTTGAAAAAAAACACATAACCATTGCATAGAAATACTGTAAATAT
This sequence comes from Lissotriton vulgaris, assembly GCF_964263255.1. Taxonomy (NCBI): domain Eukaryota; kingdom Metazoa; phylum Chordata; class Amphibia; order Caudata; family Salamandridae; genus Lissotriton; species Lissotriton vulgaris. Next base: position 50,368,935 of record NC_141688.1, read on the forward strand.
TAAAATAAATGTAAAAATACAAACAAATATTAAAAAAAGATAAATAAATAACGGTGCAAAATCTATTTACCTAGTATTTTGAAAACTATTGAAGTCTAAGAATATAAACTATACTAGTCACACTCTCGTTAATGCAACAATAAGGAAAGTGTAGGACTTCGGGTGTGTTAGGTTTACTATTCCTACTCCAGTCACCACAATAATATGGAAAGCAAAGGAATTTGGCGGGGTTAAATCTACTACTCATACTCCAGTGAGTGCAACAGCAAAGAAAACTGTAGACCACGGAGAGGTAACATTTACTATTGCCACTCCAGTCTCAGCAACAGTGGGGAAAAGTTGCACTTCGCAGGGGTGAAATTTACCATGCAAGTTCCACTCTAAACAACAGTAATAAAAGTCTTTAACTTTGGAGGGGTTAAATTTACTGTTCCCACTCTATATAATGCAAAAGCAGGGAAAGTTGTGAATTTCAGCGGGGTAAAGTTGACTATTTTCACACTAAGCAGTGCACTTGCGGTCCTGCACCTTACTGGTAGAGCTGCTGTTTTAATTCCTCATATTTGTTTCTGCTTTATTTTAATAATTCACATTGTTCTCTAAGCTGTGGCAACTACTGTTATCTCTATTTGGGACTTTTCCTACCTTGTTTTTGTTGGCTTCAAAGCGCCCCGGTCCACCGCAGCCTCCCTTGGCTGTTTGCTGTGGAGGGTGAGTTGAAACCTGACCGCTGGAACTCCCCACTTCCGGTCGGCCACTTCTAGACGCCATCTTGGTTGGCGGTCTAGTTGTTTGGTCTCCCTCACTCCACCGTATTTAACCGGGAGTTGGCGCGGGAGTACAATTCATTACCCAGCTGTCGTGCTGTCCTGCACCTCGCTGGTAGAGCTGCTGTTTTTATTCCTCATTTTCACTTCTGCCTTATTTTAATCATTTGCATTGTTCTATGTGCTGTGGCAACTACTGTGCTATCTATTTGGGACTTTCCCAAACTTGTTTTTGTTGGCTTCAAAATGCCCCGGTCCACCACTGCCTCCCTTGGCTGTTTGCTGTTGAGGGCGAGTTGAAACCTGACCGCTGGAACTCCCCACTTCCGGTCGGCCACTTCTGGATGCCATCTTGGTTGGCGGTCTAGTTGTTTGGTCTCCCTGACTCCACCGGTATTTAACTGGGAGACCGCGCGGGAGCGCAGGGGACCCTGCAGCGGACGCGTGCAGCGGGTGCACCAAACACCATCCCGGCTGCGCCCGTCCTCGCCTGTACGTCGCCTGTCACCAGGAATGCTGGTCGGGGCTCCCTGGGATTGCGCACATATTCCAGGGAAGAATTACTAACAGTTAATTTTGCGGCTAAGGTATGCAGTGTGCCTCCATTAGGTCCCCTGGAGGGACTTTTTGATTGTTTGTGCTGCAGGTATGTCCCCCCTGCACTACAGCCTCTTTCACCCCCTCCCACCTCTCAGCCCAGGTTGTGGCTGAAAATTCTTCATCTAAATGTTAGATGATTGGATAAGAACTAGCTAGAAATTTATAATCTGGTCATGGAGGAATTACCGGATGTGTTTTTTTTGACTGAGACTTGGCTCAATGACGAAATGGTGGCTGAACCAAACTTAGCGCTGCCTTCTGGGTACACCATCCGTATGGTTAATAGAGGGTCCAGGGGGTGGCATTGCGGTGATTTTTAAATCTTGTTACTCTGTCTTTTTATTAAAGAAGTAATTGAGGGCTTTGATTGTGCATGTTTCAGCATTACCGTCAGCACCCATCTGACCATATCAGGTCTGTTAGTATGTCGCCCTCCGGGGCCCGACATGAAATTGAAAGCTGCCCTATTGGAGGCTATTTGCATGCTCTCTATGGGCACAGCTAATTTTTGCATTTTGGGGGTTTTTAATCTGCACTTCAACCTGGTGCAAGACACTGAAATCTGCAGTCTGCTCGCAGTTTTGGCTGCGTGCCAACTAATCTAATTGGTCCCTGGCCCCACCCACTTAGCTGGCCATCTGTTAGACCCTATCTTCACTAACAAACATTCTTTCTGCAATGGTAGAGACCCCTAAACCCATGGGTTGGACTGACCATTTGTTGGTAGCAATGTACTTCCCTGCTGTTAAGCCCCTCAATAAGGCCACTCAACTGCCTGTTTTTAGACGCCCTTGGAGTAAGCTGAGATTGGAGGACTTTCACGCGCTCCTCCCCACGAACCCCCTAGACCTTTTAATGATGTAGACACGGGCTATAGATCATTTTGCAATTGGATCATCCACGGGCTGGATTTTCTTTTTCCAGCTAAATGGTCTAAAGGCCGCACTTCTGAGGCCAGTCCATGGTATAATGGCTCGTTGTCCACTTTGCGAAACACCATGTAAGAAATCAGAGCACAAGTGGAGAAAGGACTACGACCCAATGATAATGAAAAAAAATGATATCTGGCCGCTATTAAACATTACCACAGGACTATTTGTGGTGTCCGAGCGGCCTAGTATGCCAACGAATTAAAGCTTAGCCCTAACCCGGCCAAATGCATTTTTAAGATCCTTAAACACCTCAGGGTAAGAAAAAACATGGTATCTGTTATTTCATCTGAGCAGCAGTGTGAGGATCTGGCCACTTTTTTGGTTGAGAAAGTCCATACAATCTATTGGTCCTTCCGACAAGGGTCTTCTTCTCCTCCTATAGCTCCTTGTGGATCCCCCGCCACTGTACCCTCTGACAGCTATCCCCAGTATTTTGCAGGAAGAGGTTACTTGGCTGAGTAGAAAAGTTAAATCTGGCTCTCCGGCTGATCCTTTAAAACCTGTCCAGTTTAGGGATTCCATCTCTCTTTTCCTGGCCCCGCTGTGCCAGATAGTTAACACATCCTTCTCCACCGCGGTGGTCAAGGTGTCATGGCAACAGGCGAGGGTATCTCTTATTCTTAAAAAACAACCTCTTCACCTGGCGAAACAGGAAAACTCTCTCCACCCCTGGGTGGCTAAGATTGCAGAGACGCATGTCAACAACATACTAATGAGTTTCCTGAGCACCAATAACATATTCGATCCATCTCAAAATGGTTTCCACCCTGATCACAGCACAGAGACTGCTCTCCTGGCTATGACAGAACATCTGCGGACCATTCTTGATTCTGGTCAGACGGCGGCACTGATCTTGCTTGATCTGAGTACCGCTTTTGATACGGTCTCACATGGGATTCTGTTACAGCATGCTGTGGTGGGTCTGGCACTGGAATGGTTCAGATCTTTTCTGACCGAAAGATCCTTCTGAATGTCGGCCCCCCGTTTCTTTCTCAGGCACATCCCATCGGTCAGGGGGTGCCTCAGGGCTCTGAGCTAAGCCCCATATTGTTTAACCTGTATGCTCAGCCTCTTGCAGTGGTCGCCAGGCACCATGGTCTCGTATGCAGATGATACGCAGCTGGTGGTGGCCCTGGCAGATGATTCCACATTGGATGCCTCTAGGTTTAGAAGCGGCCTGGTGGCCGTTGCCGAATGGATGACAATAAATTGCCTCCAGCTGAACGCTAGCAAAACAGAGGTTCTGTTAGTGGGGAAGAAAACAAGCTTGTGAAGTGAGCAATGGTGGCCGAACATTCTTGGTAATACCCCCACCCCTAAGTCTGTGGTTAAGAACCTAGGGGTATGGATAGATTACTCCCTTAGTTTTCAAGACCATACTAAAAAAGTTGCTGGCACTTGTTTTGGCCTCCTTTGGGGTCTTAAGCCCCTTTTGAAGTTCTTTGATCCATCTATGCACCAGCTGATTGTTCAGTCAGCCATTTTATCCAGACTAGATTATGCTAGTTCTCTCATGCTGGGGGCCAACCAGGCTGAGGTTCTGCAATTGCAGCGTGTTCAGAACGCTGCCGCCAGAACCTTGTTGGGACTTCCGCGGACCTGCCCCTCTGCTGGTGCTATCCGGAAACTTCACTGGCTACCTATGGCTAAGCAAATTCAATTTAAGACACTGTGTCTATCTTTTAAGATCTTGAAGATTGCCTCGCCCAGTTTGCTAACTAACCTGCTCACCTCGTATGTTCCTACTCGCCAGCTTTGCTCTTTGAGGCAGAACCTGGTTATTGTTCCCCGCGTGAAACACCTTCGGGACGGGGTTTGTTCCTTTCACTGCTTGGCAGCCAAGTTATGGAATTCTTTGCCTCTTCAGATCTGCAGGATGGAATGTCTGGTGGACTTTAGGAAAGCAATCAAAACGTTCCTCTTTCCCTCTGTCTAGTCATTTTCTACCTTCTTTCCTGTTTGTGGCATCTTACTGTTTTGGTGCTTAGGTCCGTTACTCCGATGCTTGCAGCGCCGGGAGGCCTCTTTCCTGGGGCAGCTACTCGCTATATAAAAATAATTAACATAACATAACAAAAAAGTGAAAGTGTTAGACTTCGGAGGGATAAAGTGTACACATTTTTACTCCATTCTGTGCAACAGTAAGGAAAGAGCTTAACTTCCGAGTACTATTTCCACTCAAAACAACACAACAGTTAAAAAAGTGATGAAATCCGGAGGGGTTATGTATAAGCAACAATAGAGAAAATGTTGGACATGAAGGGGGGATTAAATGTACTTTTCCCACTCCAAACAGCGTAGCAGTAGGGTATGTGTTGAATTGTGAAGAGGTTAATTTTACTATTCCTACTGAAGTCTATGAAGATGTATAGAAAGAACTTCACTTCAAACCCATTACACATATAAGCAAACCCATGAATGTAGAAAAACTAATAAACTCTTAATATAAAACTAATAATTCACATAATATATATATATATGTCATCAATCATGTCACCAGGTTGGTCGCTCACCCTCTGCACAGTACAGCCTGTGTCTCCCTGCCCCAGCTGCTGCTGCCGCTACTGAGGAAGTTCGAGGCCCTCCACCACCCACAGGCTACCACCTGCGCCTCATCCCTGGTGGCCAGTGGTAGGCCTTAGGTAGGTTTGCTCATCCTCCGCTTTAGTGCTTTTATTGTATTGCCTGTATTTTCATTGTTGTGTCTGTGCCTGCTGTTGTCTGTCTTCCCCCCCTGCCTGTACGTGGTCCGTGCCCCTTTTTCTTCCCTCTGTTCCCCTCGCTGTCCCCTTGCTCTCTCTGCCCGGTCTTTCCTTGTGTACCCCTCGCTGCCCATGTGTCCCTGCCCGGTTTTCCCCTCTGTTTCCCTCGCTGCCTCAGTGCCTCTCTGTCTGTTCTGCCTTCTGTTTTTAGCTGCCCCTGTATTTCTGTATTTTGCCTCTGTGCCACTCATTTTTCCGGTATTTCTGTGCACCTTTTGCTTCTGTGCCACTCGTTTTTCCCTCATTTTTCACGCCTCTTTTGTCTTCTGTTCCACTCGTTTTTACGTGCCCTTCTGCCCTCTGTTCCATTCGTTTTTTTGTGTGCCCTCCTGCCCTCTGTGCCACTCGTTTTACCCTCATTTGTGTGCCTCTTTTGCCTTCCGTTCCACTCGTTTTTTGTGCCCTTCTGCCCTTGTGCCCTTCTGCCATCTGTGCCACTCATTCTTCCCTCGTTTTTTGTGCGCTTCTGCCCTCTGTTCCACTCTTTTTTTTGCCCTTCTGCCCTCTGTGCCACTTGTTTTTTCCTCATTTTTTGTGCCCCTTTTGCCTTCTGTTCCACTCATTTTTTGTGCCCTTCTGCCCTCTGTTCCACTCGTTTTCCCTAATTTTTTGTGCCTCTTTTGCCTTCTGTTCCACTCGTTTTTTGTGCCCTTCTGCCCTCTGTGCCACTCGTTTTTCTCTCGTTTTTTTGTGTCCTTCTGCCTTCTTTTCCACTCGTTTTTTGTGCCCTTTTGCCCTCTGTTCCACTTGTTTTTTGTGCCCTTCTGCCCTCTGTGCCACTTGTTTTTTGTGCCCTTCTGCCCTCTGCCACTCGTTTTTCCCTTGTTTTTTGTGCCCTTCTGCCTTCCGTTCTACTCGTTTCTTGTGCCCTTGTGCCCTCTGTGCCCTTCTGCCTTCTGTTCCACTCACTTTTTGTGCCCTTCTGCCCTCTGTGCCACTCGTTTTTCCCTCATTTTTGTGCCCCTTTTTGCCTTCTGTTCCACTTGTTTTATGTGCCATTCTTCCCTCGCCACTTTGTCCCCTGCGGCCCGGCACCCCTGCCTGCCCACTCGCTGCCCCAGCCTACCGCCTCCCAGCTGCTCCTCCCTCCCACCTCCCCATATATGTCAGCCGCTGTGCGGTGAGATGAGCGACCCTTGACCCTATCAGGTAGGCCGCTCACCCTCCGCACAGCACCGCCTGTGTCTCCCTGCCCCAGCTGCCGCTGCTGTGGAAGTTTGAGGCGCTCCACCTCCCACAGGCTACCACCTGCGCCTCACCCTGGTGGCTAGTGGTAGGCCGTAGGTAGGTTTTTTCATCCTCTGCTTTTTTGCTTTTATTGTATTGCCTGTAATTTCATTGTTGTGTCTGTGACCGTTGTTGTCTGTCTTCCCCCGCTGCATGTACGTGATCCGTGCCCCTTTTTCTTCCCTCCGTTCTCCTCGCTGTCCCCTTGCTCTCTCTGCCCGGTCTTTCCTTCTGTACCTCTCGCTGCCCACGTGTCCCTGCCCGGTTTTCCCCTCTGTTTCCCTCTCTGCCTCGTGCCTCTCTGCCCGTTCTGCCTTCTGTTTTTAGCTGCCCCTGTATTTCTGTATTTTGCCTCTGTGCCACTCATTTTTCCGGTATTTCTGTGCCCTTTTTGCCTCTGTGCCACTCGTTTTTCCCTCATTTTTTGCGCCTCTTTTGTCTTCTGTTCCACTCGTTTTTTGTGCCCTTCTGCCCTCTGTTCCATTCGTTTTTTGTGTGCCCTTCTGCCCTCTGTGCCACTCGTTTTACCCTCATTTGTGTGCCTCTTTTGCCTTCTGTTCCACTCGTTTTTTGTGTGCTTCTGCCTTCTGTTCCACTCGTTTTTTGTCCCCTTCTGACCTCTGTTCCACTCGTGTTTTTTGCCCTTCTGCCCTCTGTGCCACTTGTTTTTTTCTCATTTTTTGTGCCCCTTTTGCCTTCTGTTCTACTCATTTTTTGTGCCCTTCAGCCCTCTGTTCCACTCGTTTTCCCTCATTTTTTGTGCCTCTTTTGCCTTCTGTTCCACTCGTTTTTTGTGCCCTTCTGACCTCTGTTCCATTCGTTTTTTTGTGCCCTTCTGCCTTCTGTGCCACTCCTTTTTTCCTCATTTTTTGTGCCCTTCTGCCTTCTGTTCCACTCGTTTTTTGTACCCTTTTGCCCTCTGTTCCCCTCATTTTTTGTGCCCTTCTGCCCTCTGTTCCACTCGCTTTTTTGTGCCCTTCTACCCTCTGTGCCACTCATTTTTCCCTCGTTTTTTGTGCCCTTCTGCCTTCTGTTCCACTCATTTTTGTGCCCTTCTGCCCTCTGTGCCACTCATTTTTCCCTTGTTTTTGTGCCCCTTTTTGCCTTCTGTTCCACTCATTTTATGTGCCCTTCTCCTCTCCCCACTGCGTCCCCTGCGGCCCACCACCCTGACTGCCCACTTGCTGCCCCAGCATCCCCCCTCTCAGCTGCTCCTCCCTCCCACCTCCCCATATATGTTGGCTGCTGTGCGGTGAGGAGAGTGACCCTTGACCCTACCAGGTAGGTCGTTACCCCTCTGCACAGCACCGCTTGTGTCTCCCTGCCCCAGCTGCCGCTGCCGCTGCTGAGGAAGTTCGAGGCCCTCCACCACCGGCAGGCTACCACCTACGCCTCATCCCTGGTGGCCAGTGGTAGGCCGTAGCTAGGTTTTTTCATCCTCCGCTTTATTGCTTTTATTGTATTGCCTGTATTTTCATTGCTGTGTCTGTGACTGCTGTTGTCTGTCTTCCCCCGCTGCATGTACGTGGTCCGTGCCCCTTTTTCTTCCCTCTGTTCCCCTCGCTGTCCCGTGCTCTCTCTACCCGGTCTTTCCTTCTGTACCCCTCACTGGCCCCTTGCCCCTGCCCGGTTTTCCCCCCTGTTCCCCCCGCTGCCCGTTTTGCCTTCTGTTCTTAGCTGCCTCTGTATTTCTGTATTTTGCCTCTGTGCCACTCATTTTTCTGGTATTTCTGTGCCCTTTTTGCCTTCTGTGCCACTCATTTTTGTGCCCCTTTTGCCTTCTGTTCCACTCGTTTTTTGTGCCTGTCTGCCTTCTGTGCCACTCATTTTTTCCTCGTTTTTTGCACCTATTTTGCCTTCAGTTCCACTCGTTGTTTGTGCCCTTCTGCCCTCTGACCACTCGTTTGTTTGTGCCCTTCCGACCTCTGTGCCACTTGTTTTTCCCTAGTTTTTTTGCCTTCTGTTGCACTCGTTTTTTGTCCCTGTCTGCCTTCCGTGCCACTCGTTTTTCCCTCATTTTTGTGCCCTTCTGCCTTCTGTTCCACTCGTTTTTCGTGCCCTTCTGCCCTCTGTTCCACTCGTTTTTTGTACCCTTCTGCCCTCTGTGCCACTTGTTTTTCCCTTGTATTTGTGCCTCTTTTGCCTTCTGTTGCACTCGTTTTTTGCGCCCTTCTGCTCTCTGTTACACTCGTTTTTTGTGCCCTTCTGCCCTCTGTACCACTTGTTTTTCCATCAGTTTTTGTGCCCTTCTGCCTTTTGTTCCACTCGTTTTTTGTGCCATTCTGCCCTCTGTGCCGCTCATTTTTCCCTCTTTTTTGTGCCCTTCCGCCTTCTGTTCCTCTTGTTTTTTGTGCCCTTCTGCCCTCTGTGCCACTCGGTTTTCCCTTGTTTTTGTGCCTCTTTTTGCCTTCTGTTCCACTTGTTTTTTGTGCCATTCTGCCCTCACCACTGTGTCCCCTGTGGCCCACCCCCCTGACTGCCCACTCACTGCCCCAGCCTCCTGCCTCCCAGCTGCTCCTCCCTCCCACCTCCCCATATATACCGGCCGCTGAGCGGTGAGGAGAGCAACCCTTGACCCTACAAGGTAGGACGCTCCCCCTCTGCAAATCACCGCCTGTGTCTCCCTGCCCCAGCTGCCACTGCCGCTGCTGAGGAAGTTCGAGGCCCTCCACCACCCGCAGGCTACCACCTGCGCCTCATCCCTGGTGGCCACTGGTAGGCCGTAGGTAGGTTTTTTCATCCACCGCTTTATTGCTTTTATTGTATTGCCTGTATTTTCATTGTTGTGTCTGTGACTGCTGTTGTCTGTCTTCCCCCGGTGCCTGTACGTGGTCCGTGCCACTTTTTCTTCCCTCTGTTCCCCTCGCTGTCCCGTTCTCTCTCTCTCCGGTCTTTCCTTCTGTACCCCTCGCTGCCCTGTGCCTCTCTGCCCGTTCTGCCTTCTGTTCTTAGCTGCCCCTGTATTTCTGTATTCTGTATTTTGCCTCTTTGCCACTCGTTTTTCCCTCGATTTTCAGCCCCTTTTGTCTTCTGTTCCACTTAATTTTTGTGCCTGTCTGCCTTCTGTGCCACTCGTTTTTCCCTTGTTTTTATGCCTCTTTTGCCTTCTGTTCCACTCATTTTTTGTGCCCTTCTGCCTTCTGTTCCATTAGTGTTTTTGTGTGCCTTTCTGCCCTCTGTGCCACTTGTTTTCCCCTTGTTTTTGTGCCTCTTTTGCCTTCTGTTCCACTCGTTTTTTGTGTCCTTCTGCCCTCTGTTCCACTTGTTTTTTTTGCCCTTGTGCCCTCTATGCCACTTGTTTTCCCTAGTTTTTTGTGCCCTTCTGCCTTCTGTTCTACTTGTTTTCTTGTGCCCTTCTGCCCTCTATTCCACTTGGTTTTTTTGTGCCTGTCTGCCCTCTGTGCCACTTGTTTTTCCCTCATTTTTGTGCCCTTCTGCATTCTGTTCCACTCGTTTTTCGTGCCCTTCTGCCCTCTGTTACACTCGTTTTTTTGTGCCCTTCTGCCCTCTGTACCACTTTTTTTTCCATCTTTTTTTGCGCCCTTCTGCCTTTTGTTCCACTCGTTTTTTGTGCCATTCTGACCTCTGTGCCGCTCATTTTTCCTTCTTTTTTGTGCCCTTCTGCCTTCTGTTCCTCTTGTTTTTTGTGCCCTTCTGCCCTCTGTGCCACTCGTTTTTCCCTTGTTTTTGTGCCCCTTTTTGCCTTCTGTTCCACTTGTTTTTTGTGCCATTCTGCCCTCACCACTGTGTCCCCTGTGGCCTGCCCCCCTGACTGCCCACTTGCTGCCCCAGCCTCCTGCCTCCCAGTTGCTCCTCCCTCCCACCTCCCCATGTATGCCGGCCGCTGAGAGGTGAGGAGAGCAACCCTTGACCCTACAAGGTAGGACTCTCCCCCTCTACAAATCACCGCCTGTGTCTCCCTGCCCCAGCTGCCACTGCCGCTGCTGAGGAAGTTCGAGGCCCTCCACCACCCGCAGGCTACCACCTGCGCCTCATCCCTGGTGGCCACTGGTAGGCCATAGGTAGGTTTTTTCATCCACCGCTTTATTGCTTTTATTGTATTGCCTGTATTTTCATTGTTGTGTCTGTGACTGCTGTTGTCTGTCTTCCCCCGGTGCCTGTACGTGGTCCGTGCCACTTTTTCTTCCCTCTGTTCCCCTCGCTGTCCCGTGCTCTCTCTCTCCGGTCTTTCCTTCTATACCCCTCGCTGCCCCCGTGTCCCTACCCGCTTTGCCCTTCTGTTCCCCTCGCTGCACCCGTGCCTCTCTGCCCGTTCTGCCTTCTGTTCTTAGCTGCCCCTGTATTTCTGTATTCTGTATTCTGTATTTTGCCTCTTTGCCACTCGTTTTTCCCTCGATTTTCAGCCCCTTTTGTCTTCTGTTCCACTTAATCTTTGTGCCTGTCTGCCTTCTGTGCCACTCGTTTTTCCCTCGTTTTTTATGCCTTTTTTGCCTTCTGTTCCACTCATTTTTTGTGCTCTTCTGCTTTCTGTTCCATTAGTGTTTTTGTGTGCCTTTCTGCCCTCTGTGCCACTTGTTTTCCCCTCGTTTTTGTGCCTCTTTTGCCTTCTGTTCCACTCGTTTTTTGTGTCCTTCTGCCCTCTGTTCCACCTGTTTTTTTTGCCCTTGTGCCCTCTGTGCCACTTGTTTTCCCTAGTTTTTGTGCCCTTCTGCCTTCTGTTCTACTCATTTTCTTGTGCCCTTCTGCCCTCTATTCCACTTGGTTTTTTGTGCCCTTCTGCCCTCTGTGCCACTAGTTTTCCCCTCGTTTTTGTGCCCCTTTTGCCTAATAAGTCTTACCAAATACTAATCTCCCACTGGGCTTTATTGCTTTTAACAATATTTGCTTACTGTCTTTTCAGCTTCAAGGATCTCCGACCTCTGTTTGATTTCACCAATCAATGTTTTGCGTTTTTACCGATTTATTAGACCATTCATTGGCTTTCATTTTTTGGGGATGCTTTCACTAATGGCATCACCTCTTTTGCTCCTCGCATCTTGTCCATGAAGTCAATGCAGAAACAAACCAAGGTACTGCTTTCAGCTGGTCAAAGCTGGTCCATCTATCTGATCCGAGCTCCATTGCGATCGGATTTGACCCGTCTAGCACTACACTACATATAAATTAAGCTCTATTTTGCTAACCAGGTGTGGTATTTTTTGTGCAGGGTATTCACTGTTTTAGTATTTGAAGTATTGCATAAGTACTTTGCACATTGCCTCGTAAGTTAATCCTGCCTGTTCTGTGCCAAGCTATCAGGGGCTGAGCATGGGTTAATTTAGGGTGTGTTTATGACTTACCCTGACTTGGATTGTGGTTCCTGCGTGAGCAGGGTACATACCTCTGCCAACCAGAAACCCAATTTCTAACACTGGTGGCAGCGGTGAGATTGGACTTGTGTTTGTGCAGTGCTAAGCAGTAATCTTGTGTACACTACCATTCCATCCCTAAGATGAACTCAAGTCAATTTGAAATGTATCCTCTCTCTGCGCCTGTGTGTTGAAATTGTGATTTCAGCTGCAAAGATGCAGTGTGAGCTGGCCAGCCTGGAGAGTTACACAGTGCCCCAGCTCCAGGTCTTTTGCCAGGATAAGGGATTGCCTGCCAAGTGGAGTATCAAAATGGCAGAGCTTTAAGGGCATGAGCAGTGGGCCATCAAACTCCTACGGACAATGAGGAGGTGGAGGAGCTGGACAATAAGGAGGAATTGTACCAAGACTCACAAGAGGGTCTTGGGCTGCTGCCTGTGGAGGAGAGAGGTAACATCCTTCCACAATTTGAGATTCCACCCCGGGCAGAGAGCAGTGTGTCCTCCAGGGGTCTGTCTCCAAAGGAGCTGGACGACAGGAGGGAGGAGAGAAAGCTTAAGTTGGAACTTGCTTAGCTATAGAAATAGCAAGCTCTGGAAGAAAGGAGGCTGGACATGGAGGAAAAGTGAATGGCCCATGAGCTGAGTCACTGCCAGCTGAACATTAGGGCCATGCAAGTAGAGTGGAACAGTAATGGTTGCAGCGTACTGTGGTGTCCACTAGAGAAGGGAATGTTTGCATCCCAAAAGATGTGGTACCCAGTTATGTGGTGGGGGGTGACATTGATAAGTGGTTCTCCGGTTATGAAGTGGCTATAATGGTGCACAAGTTTCTCGGGGAATACTGGGGGTGTAGCTTATGGAGGTACATGCCGACGATGGGGAGGGACACACTCCTAGGACTAGAATTAGAGGACCAGACACAGTACACCCCCATAAAGACCCTACTTATCAAAAAGTTTGGATTGAGACTTTAGAGGTTGTAATCAGAGCTTCAGTAGCAGCCCAAGCTTTCCACACAGACGTGGGTGGATTTCCTAGATTATACCAGCAAGGCACAGAAGGGTTGGGTGATGGGAGCAAGGTAGTTGATTTCACTTGGCTGTACAACTTAGTTATGAAGGAGCACATGCTCAATGTTTGTTTTTCCTAGTGGAGAGCAAGCTGACTGATCCAAGGAAGCTGGCTGATTGGGTCAGCACCAGAGTGTCCAAGAAGGCATCTGAGGGGGACTCCCAAAAGGATGGTCAGGGTTCCAATCAGAAGAAGGAGAGGGAGATAAAAAGAAGGAGTTCTCTTAAGGCCCCTAAAACAGATGGAAAGGCACACATTTTCATTTCCAATTCAATTCAATGTCAATCTTTATTCGGTTTAAAAAACCTTGTAAGATACAATACATTAAAATCATAACACATCATTGTAATACATAGTAAATAGCAGCAGTGGGTAGAAATATCTCATCACATCTTATTTGTGCAAAGTACGCAAAAATCATCTAGACTGGGATTAGCTAGATCCTGGTCGGTCCCTCTTCTATAAAGAACACTAAATAGATATACACAATAGTAAAATAAAATAATAAATTAAATATCTGTTTTGTTTAAAAAGTGATATACACCATAACAATAAGACAGGCAGCACTATAACTAACAAACAGTCAATAACATGGTAAAATAGCCCATTACATTTAAGTTTTCTGATTTTTCTTTCTTCTAATCAAGGCAACACATAGGAGAAAACGACTTAGGCTAAACACAATCGGTTGTGCAGTATCTCCTTTGAATATTCTAAGTCCAACCTTAATTTGTCTGAGGCCTAACCTATTACAAATTGGCTTAAGCCATTTTTTCCTTGCTTTAAGGTACGCTGGGCATATAAATAAAACATGAGACTCATCTTCTTTCATCCCCATTTCACAGAACTCGCATATATCAGAGCCAGCGACCCCGGTCAACCCCTTATTACAGTTCCAGCTAGTTGTTCTATCTTTTAATAGCAAAATACTATACCGGAACTTTAGATATAGGCTTTTAGCCAGTGGAGGGTGAATTTCGTCCATGAGGGGCTCTAATTGCATATTCATTTTAATTTCAAAAAAATTCGAAGTTAGAGTCCCTGTTCTGGGATTTGCAAGCGCTGAGTCTCTAATATAGTCCCAGTACCTTTGCTTCAAGATGTTTTTTGAGCTATTTGTAAGAGAATCAGGGTCAAACCAAAAGTCACTTAACCCTAATTTTTCGAACCATTTTTTGACGTACTCTAGCCATGGCAAGGGCGTGGTGTTCTTTATAGCCAATATCTCTTGCAATGCTTCTCTATAATCAGCCAGCTCTTCAGTGGACCATAGGCGGACCCAATAGAGTAGCGGGCGAAGAGAAGCATGATCATCAGTACGCCTAAAATTAAGGTCCCATAATACGGGTGTCAGTGGAGTTGACCCAGGTATCCCTAGAAGTTGCCTGATGAAGGAATTTTCCCTCACTCGGAAGGTATCCTTTGAAGCATAGGCCCAAAGGTCCACACCATAAAGTGAAGAAGATTGCACTTTATATTTGAATAATTCGATAGCTGGTGAGACCGCTTTGAAATGGCTATTCTTGTGCTTCTTTAAGATCGGTACCTGATTTTGGGTTAGCCTTAGTTTCGAATTCTCCAATTGTGTTTTCCATGTAACATCACTGTCTAAAATAATGCCCAGGTATTTAAAATTAGGGACTTCTTCAATAGGTTCATTGTTTATTTTAAAAACCTTATTAAAACCTTTATGGGGGTTGATTGTCATAACTTTTGTTTTTGAGGAGTTAATTTCTAATTCCTTGTCATGACAATACAAACTAAATGTGTTTAAAAGATTTTGGAGCCCCCCTAGGTGTCTGAGAGATTAAAATTGTGTCGTCTGCGAATAGTAGTGCCGGAACGGCTTGCCCACTCAATTTGGGAGAGTCATGCTCGCAGCCCAAAAGAGTATCAGGGATGTCATTGACATATAAAGAAAATAAAGTAGGTGCCATTACGCACCCTTGCCTTACCCCTTTTGCTATTTTTATTTTCTCAGTGACTTCTCCATTTGGTCCCCATCTAACACGTGCGTAATTGTTCTCATGGAGTCTGGTTAAAATTTGAAGGATATTTCCAGGGACACCCATTTTGTTTAATGTCTTCCATAGGGCTGCCCTAGGAACCATATCAAAAGCTGCCTTCAAGTCAACAAAGGCCACGTATATATGGGAACTCCTTATAATGGCATATTTCCAGACTAAACATAAAAATCTAAAAACCTGGTCTACAGTGCTTATCTTGCATCTAAAACCTGCCTGATATTTTGTATAAATAGAGTGCTCTTCAATCCAAGAGGTGAGCCGACCAAGAACCTGTCGTGCAAACATGTTTTGTAACACGTCAATAAGGCTGATAGGTCGATAATGCGAAGGATTTGACCTATCACCCTTCTTGAACAGAGCCACAATCTCTGCCCCCTTCCAGGTTTCCGGAATAGGAGCTCCTTGAGCAATTTCATTGGATAATAAATTGATATAAGGAGCCCAGATGTAGTTTTCGTGTTTCCAAAGATCACCTGGTATTCTGTCACGGCCTGGTGCTTTCCCTGACTTAACTGCCTTAATTGCGGAGATAGTTTCTGTTAGAGAGAAAACAAGGGGTGCATCATACGCTACCAAGGGGGCCTGCAAACTATCCCAACCTCCACTCTCACCTGAACTTGTACAAGAGTATAACATAGTAAAGTGCTCGACCCATGTCCTTTCCTCTAAAAATGTGTCTTTACATTCTGTCGCCCCCCTGGTGCCTCTAGCAATGAGGCTCCAGAAAGTGGTCTGATCTTTGCGCTTACATGCATCCAATAAATCAGACCAAACCCTTTCGTCCCACTCTTTCTTGGCCTTTGATAGGATTCTTTTGTACTGTACTCTCTTAGTTCTCGCAATATCCATTGAACCCCCCCTGACCGCTATAATTAGATCTGTCTTGGCTTTCCGGCAATCCTGGTTATACCAGGTAATCCCGGTTTGTTTGCTCTTTTGGGCATTATGTGATCTTTTTATTGCCCTGGTCAGGATCCCGCCACGTTGGTTAATTAAATGTTCATGGGATTCTATCAAATTAAGATTTTGGATGACAGTGCTGTTACCTAAGAGAGAAGACATATGACTCACAAATACCTTATAGATTTGACTAATGATTTTGGAGTTGTCTAATACTATTGGCCATTTCAGGGATCTGCGGTTATTTGCCACTAGGGGATCTTGTGGCAAGGACATTGTGCTGTTAGCACTTTTGTCAAGGGTTTTAAAAAACTGAGTTTGGACAAATAAAATCAGAGGATAATGGTCGCTTTCCGTGCGATCATCCACTATTAGATCGATGGTCATAGGCCACAGGTTCAGGGAGACTAGTAAATAATCTAAGTGGCTGGAGTGTGCCCCTCTAGTAAACGTTGGTCTACTGGGACAGTCTGAGGGCAACCGCCCATTACATGCACGTAAGCCTGATTCTAATGTCAGGTTCAGTAATTGTAAGGCGCTCACTGAGCAAGGTGCTTTGTAATTTGTATCCACTAAGGGAATATTGTTTGCACTGTCCTCATCCTTGTAGATGTCTTCTAGACCTATTATGGGTTCAAAACCTCTATTAAAATCACCGCCTATAATCATTTGTGCATTTTGATCAAATCCCGCCACAAGGTTACTCAGATGGGTTACAACTGTTGATTCTTTACATGATCGATGTGGTCTATTATAGATATTGATCACATAAGTGCTACAACCCTTGGTATTTTTTAACTCGAGCAATAAAATGTCGGGATTATTTATATCAATTTGCTTAAAGGACAGGCCTCCTGTGATTTTCACCCAGATTGTTAATCCACCAGAGGGTCTCCCCCCATTTATGTTTACTGCGGGTATGAAAAAGGATCTATAGTCCACCTTATAGTAGTTTTCAAGCCCCCATGTCTCCTGGAACATGATTAGATCCCCACTCGTCAGGTAATCGTGCCAGGATGGATCTGAAAGGTTTTTTTTCAGACCCGCTATGTTCCAGCAGATAATTTGTATACTTCCTAGAACCCCTCCTGTTTCTACTACCTGACAAGGTGCAGTTACCCTAGATGTCTCTGAATGCAGTTGTTGTGTTGTTGTTTCAACAGGATATAATGACTGTTGCAAGATTTTAGTAGGTACAATCTGCTTTGATTCGACTTCGAGATACAACCTAGGATGTCTGTGGTTTGTACTACATGGCGTTGTCAGGGCCCTTCCCTCAAGTCAGTCGCAGTCAGCTAAGCCAGCTAAGGCTTCAAACCTATTTGAAGTGCTAACTCCCCAGTTGTAAGATGGGGCCCCGAAGCCCCAACCATTTGTGGGGGCATTCCATCTGGGTGCAGGGGTAATGGGAATGGGTGGGTTCTGATAAGAGCCCAACCATCCTCCATTAAAGTCAGCATTACCTATAGGTGCTGGGGTATTAGGATACAGTACATTCTGCTGCATGCCTGGCCATCCTCCATTATATTTAACATTTCCTGTAGGCCCGCAATTGTTGGTTATTATACCAGGCCCTCGTCTGCCTATTTGATTCCAATTTTGCCCTGGGGTAGTGTTTTGAAAAATATTGTGGTGGTTTGGTAGCCATGAGCCTACCCTATTTTGGGGAGCATAAATCATGTCAGGAGCTGATGGTCCCCCTCCCCAACCATGGTCTCTCGTTGACCAAACTGGCTTCCGGGGTTTTTGATTGTTGGCCTTTTGTGAATCAGTATAGAAAAATTCTAATGTAAGAGGGATTATAGAACTACTTCTTTTTTGTGGTGGAAGGATATTTGGCAAAATATCCGGAAGATCAGCTGCAGTCGAAAAGTTTAGTATCACACAGTCGCCCTTCCATTTTTTTTGCTTATTTCCTATCCAACCAACCCTCCTTGCTGTTTTAATTTCATCAGCCAACCGCTGTTCACCCCCCTGTGCAATCCGCATATTATTTGAGAGCCAGTATAGTGCCTTACTTTTGAGTGATGAGGCTGACTCAGTTTGGTCCGGTGATAGGGTTGGTGTATTGGCTAGCACTAGCACTAACGGTGCTGCTTCAACTACGAATTGTGTTTGGTTTTCTTCAAAACTAGAGGGCAATGTAGCATGTGTTGAATCAATTAATCGGACAGTTGGGGCTTCTAATGGCAAGTTGTTAATATTTTGGCCAGAAGTTTGTGGGCATTCTGCAGGAATTACTCCTGGAGGAGTATCGTCTGATGTTACCCTGGATTCATTATCTTTCTCTGGGGGATCACTGCCTTTGTTAACATTACTTAAGACATTACCTATTGCATCTGCTAAGACATTTTGTGTGCTTCCAAGTTTCTTTATCTCTGCAGAAAGTTTGTCAATCTTACTAATAAGTGGCTTAACAATTGTCTGTATTTTTATTTCTAACAGCTCCGCAATTTTGGACATTAAATCCTCGTCCAATATGTCCCTCAAATTATTAACCTCCTTGTTCTGGCAGGTATTTTTTTCCTTTGGTGGTGATGTGACCTTGTTTTTTCCAGAACGTGCCCCCCCACGTTTGCTTTGCAATCTGCGACTGGCTCTAACTGCCCTTGAGGTCTGTTTAGCCGGTGGATCATCCTCCACGTCTTCTTTATCATTATTTTCTTCAACCTCAATGACAAGCTGTGCATCTGAGTCATTGACCACGTGTTGTTCAGTGTCCCCCATATTCACTGTGCTTACATCAATGTTGACAGTTACTGGGGAAGCTGGTGCATGAGGATCGTTGTTAGAGTCTAGTAACAGGGACTCATTAATTTGCGAGGAGGTGGGTGGGCTCATGGGAGGAAGAATAGGTGATTGGGACAGACCTAGCGATTGTCTGCGTTCGCTGTTTATTTTGCTGACCACTTGGACAAGGTAGTTTTCCATGCTGTTCTTTGGTATTTCGGATGCCATATGGTGGTTTTTTTTACGCATAATTTTGCAGAGGTGTGTGAAAGTCTTATACCCACTGCTCGATTAATTAACAAAAGTATCGCTCCCAAGGTTAAAACAAAAAGTCTTACTTCAAAACTTGTGCAGGTATCCAGCTGACTCCTTTCCGGATTCGTCAGTATGATTGTCTATTCTTGGCGTTTCCACGTGGGCCCCCTTCTTAACCCAGGCTCCTGGGCGATTCGATAGAAGCTATATAGCCTGCTTACCGACCCCCGTCTGGATGGCTTAGGCTCAAAAGGCGGTCAACCAGCGTCTGGAACACCACTACTTGCTGTAGACACTCACGCAAATAATTTCCTGGTGCACAAAGAAGTAATGTTAATAGGGTGGCCTAGCCTGGCCGACTTGTGCCGATGAGGGCCGTAGAGGGCCCGCCCTTTGCCCGGGCTTTGCCCCGGGCGTCCCGCTCGCGTCCAGCGACGCGGGTCTCCTCCTGCCTTTATGCTGGTGTTCAGCGCTCTGCTGGCGCGTTCCGCGTCACTTTCACGCGCCGCCGCGAGGCCTGCCGGGAGTTGTAGTCCTCCCGGAGCGGCGGCGCGGTTACCAATGCCCGGTTTTGACTCTGGGCGGTGGCGGCTTGGACGTCGGGTCTGGCGAGTTCTTTTTGTTGCCTCAAATGACTCTCGGCGGTGGCGGCAGGTAAGCGTGTCTCCCCCCGCTCAGCCGGTCTCCTCCTGCCTTTATGCTGGTGTTCAGCGCTCTCCTGGCGCGTTCCGCGTTACTTTCACGCGCCGCCGCGAGGCCTGCCGGGAGTTGTAGTCCTCCCGGAGCGGCGGGGCGGTTACCAAAGCCCGGTTTTGACTCTGGGCGGTGGCGGCTTGGACGTCGGGTCTGGCGAGTTCTTTTTGTTGCCTCAAATGACTCTCGGCGGTGGCGGCAGGTAAGCGTGTCTCCCCCCGCACAGCCGGTCTCCTCCTGCCTTCATGCTGGTGTTCAGCGCTCTGCTGGCGTGTTCCGCGTCACTTTCACGCGCCGCCGCGAGGCCTGCCTGGAGTTGTAGTCCTCCCGGAGCGGCGGCGCGGTTACCAAAGCCCGGTTTTGACTCTGGGCGGTGGCGGCTTGGACGTCGGGTCTGGCGAGTTCTTTTTGTTGCCTCAAATGACTCTCGGCGGTGGCGGCAGGTAAGCGTGTCATTTACATTTCCATTCTGGCTCCCAATAAAAAAGCTTTCCTGAGAAAAGACAGAAAAACCTCAAGTGGTATGAGTGCTATGAGTATGGACCCTAAATGCCCCAAAAGGGCACAACCTACCAATGTAGGTAAGACAACAAGGTTGGCAAGTGTAGTGCTTGGGGAAATGTCTGTCCCAAACAGTGGTTGGGAGGAGTCAGTAAAGTTACCCTAGTTTCCATGGCTTCCTCTAAAGCCCATATGGCTCCTGTAAAGTATGGAAAATGGGTCACCATTAATGGGTAAGGTGTTGAGGTTCTGAGGGACAGAGGAGCCAGCATGACTGAGGTAAGGAGTCAGCTGGTGTCCCAGAGCAGATTTTACCCAATATATTCCCTGAGGTTGTAGTAGCGGACAACTGTGAGGGTCACTATCCAGTGGTCCTTATTCCATATGAATTGGTTGGGTTACAGGTTGTCCAAAAGGTGCACTGAGCTTTGCCATGGAACCAACAGGTCCATGGCTATTCTGGAAGGTAGGCAAGAATGTCTGGAGCCTAGAATAATGGCCCAGACAGCTGCCACAAGAGTGAAGGGCAAGGAGTGTTCGAATCCAGCCCCTGAATGTGTCCCGGCTGAGGTGGATGGGGTGCAAGAGGAGGTTTCCCCAAGCCCATTGAGGAGGACATTGCCTCCGTTGGTTACCTAACTGATCTTGCTGAATGGCAAGCAGAATGGAGACCCACCAAGCAGGACTTCTGTAAGGCAAGGAAAGAGTGCCCAACCATGGAAGGTATGAGGCAACAGCCCAAAGCCCAGGCAGCTGGTAATGCTTCTGGTAATCACTGAATTTACAGGGAGGCAAACTTACTGCCCAAGACACCTGTGCATAGGGTAACAAGGGTACTGTTAGTTCACCAATTGACAGGGCCTTCCTACTGGACTCGCTCATGAGATACACCTGGCAGGACATGTTGGGTAGGACCTTTGTCATGCTTTTTCCCTACTTTTACTTGCCCAGGATGATTTCCTGAGATGCATTTTGCAGGACTTGCTTGACTTGCCTGGCCAGTGGGAATACAGGACAGAAGCACCCCTGAATCTTTTGCATGCTGTTGGCAAGCACAATGAAAGGGTAGGCATTGACATTGTAGGGCCTATGGAACCAGAGAACCAGATTTATTGTGGTTCTGGTAGATCATGCCAAGAGGTACCCAGAGTCGTTCCCTCAGGGACCCACATTTGCATAAGCAGTGGCTAGGGCCCCCAGGGGAATTTGTACCAAGGAAGGGGTGTCTGGCAGAGGTACCAACTACATGTCTGCTCATATGCAGTCAATGTGGAAGGAGAGTGGAGTCACCTATAGGTTTTCTGCACCCTACCATTTACAAACTAATGCGCTTGTTGAGAGATTGAACATGACCCTTAGAGACTTGATCAAAGGCCTGCCTGAGCCCTTGAGGCATAAGTGGGATGCCCTTTTACCATGCCTGCCATCTGCTTACAGAGAAGTACCACAAAAGGGGGTTGGCTTTGGCCCCTTTGAGATTCTGTATGGTCATCCTATAAAGGGACCTCTCAGTCTGGTTGAAGAGGGGTGGGAGTAAGCTCACTGGAAGCCTACCCATGATGCTGTTTGCTACCTGCTAGCCCTCTGAAGCCATATGGGCAGGTTTTGGAAGCTAGCTTCGGAAAACTTGGAGGCCAGCCAGGAAATAATGAAGTAGTGGTATGGCTTGACGGCTAACCATAGGGAATTTCAGCCTGGGCAAAAAGTGTGGGTGATGAAGCCTGTGGAGCCCAGAGCCCTCCAAGTCTGTTGGGCTTGGCCCTTTTAGATTGTTGAGAGAAAGGGGGAGGCCACCCACCTTGTGGCCCTCAAGACCCCCAGGCACCGACTAAGAGTTCTCCATGCCAACCATCTCAAACCACGCTTTCAGAAGTGTGAGGTCACCATGTTGTTGGTGACAGATGGTGGGGAGGAAGAGGAGAGTGAATCTCTCCCTGACCTCTTAGCCTCCAAAAACAAGGATGGGTCTGTGGAAGGTGTAAACCTTTTTCCTACTTTGACTTCAGAAAGAGCAAAGGTGCTGTCACTAGTTGCTGGGACATTTCTTCTCTCTGTTTTCCCTCACTCCCGGAGTTATATATTTCTGTAACCATGACATTGACACAGGAGAGGGACTCCTTGTCTAGAATAAAATCTATAGGCTGTCTGACAAAGGGAGGGTCAGTATCAAGGATGAGGTATCCAAGATGTTGGAGTTATGGGTGATTAAACCCTTCAGTACCCCCTGGTCCAGCACTGTGATGTTGGTTCTAAAAACTGCCCCACCGGGCCCTACACTAGAATTCTGGTTCTGGGTAGATTATAGGGGTCTCAAGTCAATCACCAGGACTGATGCTCAACTGATTCCCCGGGCTGATGAGCTGATTGACAGCTTAGCGGCTGCCTATTTCCTGAGTCCTTTTGATTTTACTTTAGAGTACAGGCAGATTGCCCTAACTAAAGGAGCCAAGGAAAGGCCTGCCTTCTCCACTCCAGAAGGCCACAATCAATTTAAATTGATGTCCCTTTTTGGCTCAAAAATGCCCATGGCACTTTCCAGAGGCTGGTGAACCTGGTGATGTCTGGTATGGAGGCCTCAGGGCTGCTTACTTGGATGTCACAGCTGTCTTCTGTAGCAGCTGGAAGGAATACTTTTTTCACCTCCAGGAAGTGCTTCATGTCCTGTGAAATGCAGGCCGGACTATCAAGGCCAATGAGTGCCAGATAGTGTACTTGGGATACTTGGTGGGTGGGGTTAAGGTGCAGCTCCATTAGGTTAAGATACAACCATCAGACCTAGGTACCCCTAACAACTCAAAGGAAGTTATTACCGGAGACTTGTCAAGGGATATGGCACCTTTGTTTCCTCCCTGACTGAGCTGATTTCTAAGATTTGTAAGAAGCAGCCCAGAAATGTGATTTTGATAGAGTCATGCCAGAAAGCATTTGACTCCCTAAAGCAGGCAATATGTACAGCCCCTGTGCTCAAAGGCCTTGACTTCTGCTGGGAATTCATTGTTCAACTGGTAACTCAGGTCATAGCATAAGGACAGTACTTCCTGAGGGTCTAGACCAGCCTGTAGCTTTCATCTCTAGGGGATAACTTTCTAGGGGACAGCGTTGGAGTGCTATTGAAAGGGAAGCCTCAGCTGTTTGGTACTAACTTATGGATCCAGACACACTAGAGATCCCTCAGGTGGCTTATGCAAATGAGGGGTGAGAATTCCAAATTGTTGAGGTAGTCCATATCCTTAAAGGGAATGGACTTTACGGTGGAAGACAAACCTGAATCAGACCACGCCAATGCTGATGGTCTCTACAGGTTCTTATGCCTTAACGATGAGAACTCCATGGAAGTTGGATAGTTCTCCCCACTTTCAGCTGGGGCGAAGACATGTGTTAGACATGTTAGCCTTAGGGTGGTCTTCCCTCAAAGTTTACCTGGTTGCCCCCAGTTTTTGGTGGTCTTGTTTTGTTGGTTTTAGGACTCTGGGCCTTTTGCCACTGCTAACTAGTGCTAAAGTGAATGTGCTCTCTCTTTAACCATGGTTTGATCAACTTGCCGACTTCTTCCTCACAAATGCGCATGCGCGGGCACCCGCGCATGCGCATTTGTGAGGAAGAATTCGGCAAGATACCAGGAGGAGGGAGCCGGGGACGCCGCATCGCAGGTAAGTCGTTTTCTAGTTTTAGAATGTTTTAAAATTACATTAAGGGCATTTAGAAGACGGTGGGAGGGAGGCGGCCGGCGCGTAGTGGGGCTACGCGAAGTGTGTGGTTGCGCCTAGAATCCCCCCCACTTTGTGGTGCTTCGCGTAGCCCCACTACGCCCACTATGCCCAGGGTTACTTTTAACCCTACAAGCCCCTTAAGGTGACCCTTCCCTGAACTCCACAAACCCCATAATGTTACCGTTCCCTGTGCCCTACAAGCCCTTAGGGCTTCCAATCCATGAATCCTAACTACCCCTGACTGCTTCCTTTCCTTGAATACTAAAAACCAACTCTACCCCTTCACCAAACCCTAGAAAGCTTTGCTAAGGACTGCCTCTCTGCTGGGCCGCTGCTCTGGACAATAAAAACTCCATATTACATCTCAACACTATCAGTCCCTGAACCTTAAAAACCTTTACTACCCCTTAACGCTACCCCTTACAGGACCCTAAACACCCCCTGCTACCTCTTAATGCTACCCTGCCCTGTACCCTACAATTTCCTTGATGCTATCCTTCCAATATACCTGCACATTCCTTCCTATCTACTAGTGATAGCTATTCCAGAACCCAAACTGCCCCTGACTGCTACCCTTCATTGAATCCTAAAATTCCATTCATTCCCCTTAACTGAACTATCAGAAAGCTTTACTTTCCCCTAATGCTACCTTTCCCTGAACTCTACAGCCACCTTAAAGCTACCCTTCCCTGAACCTTACAAACTCTTACTTACTCTTTACTTACTCTTTGTGCTACCCATCACTTCACTCTAAAAACTCTTACTACCACTTAAGGCTACCATTTCTTGTTCCATAAAAACCTATCACTATTCACCACCCCTTAACGATGCTCATCCCTTAGAACCCCTAAAATCCTTACTACTCCTTAATGCTACCCTTCCTTGAACCCTATTGCTATCCCTTAACTCTGCCCTTCCCTAAGGCCTAAAAAACATCTTACTACTGCTTGATGTTACCCTGAATCCTAAAATCCCCTTAATGTTCCTTAATACTTCCCTTTCCTGAACCCATCAACCTACTTGCTACCCCTTAATGCTGCCCTTCCATGAAGTCTGACAATGCTCATTACTCATTACTACCTCTTACAGCTACTCCTTCCTAACCACTCCTTAATGCTATCCTTCCCTAAACCTTACAAGCACTTTTCTATCCCTGACTGCTACCCTTCCTTGAATTGTAAAATGCCATAACTGTCTCTTAATGGAATCCTGAAAACCCTTAATAACCCTAATGCTACCCATCCCTGAAGTCTACACCCCCCTTAATTCTACCCTTCCCTGTACCCTTCAAACCCTTCACTATCTCTTACTGCTTAATACTACCTTTTCGTATACCGTAACATTCTATCACTATCCCTTATCTGTGCCCATAACTGATACTCTTAAGGTCCTTACTACCCCCTAACACTGCCCTTCATTAAAACCTAAAAAGCTATTGCTATCCCTTAACCATGCCCTTCCCTAAATCATAAAAAGTCTTATTACTACTTGATGCTACCATACTGTGAACCCTAAAAACCCCTTAAAAACCCCTTACTACCCCTTAATACTACCCTTTTTGGAACCCTGCAGTCTGCTTGCTATCCCTTCATACTGCCCTTCCATGATTTCAAAAAAACGTTCACTACCCAGTACTGCCTCTTACAGCTACTCTTCCCTAACTGTAACTTAATGCTACCCTTCCCTGGACTGGAAAACCTTATTACCCCTTAACTGTACTCTCCCTGGTACTCTACAAACACATACTACTGCTTAATACTACCAGTCCCTTAACCCTAAAAGCCCTTACTACCTATAAAAACCCAATACTGCTACTCAACGGTACCGCCATAGGACAGCCGCAACTGCCGGAAATCCACAATCCCTCAGCATTGTTGCAGCGGTAAGGGGCAGTAAAACTCCTTAGTGCCCCTTAAAACACATTTGGAAACTCTGCCCACTGAAAGAATGGAGAGGGGAAGCTTTACGGTGAAATAGTGAGAAGAATTGGAAATCAAATTACTAGTGCCCGTGGTAATACTTAATTTCTGAGGCAACTCTCTGGGTCCCACTCATGATCTCTGTTACTTCTATTGCTACCTCCTTCCCAACAGTTATTAATGCCTCCTATAGTGGGAACTCTGGGGGGCAGTTACCTGGCAATATCAAGAACGTGGTTAAAGAGTTGGAAAAACATTTTTAGAGCAACAGAAGAACAGAACTTTCAGGGCTACATTTTGCTGTTCATGCATAGTGGAGCTCTGCTGCATTGCCATTTGAAGGGAAAGAGCACAGCCCAACTAATGGAGTCATTTTCAGAATGTCAGATGTCTTGCTGTTATACAACAATTCAGTGATACCATTACCACAACAAGCTATCATGACATTAGCGTATATTTAGAGATAAAGGTACAAGCACTGTTTCCGTCTCTTTTTCTGCAATTATTTGTTCAAAATTAGCACCAGCTATTTGCTTTCACTCTGGTACTTACAGGGCGGGAATGCAGTACTTTTCTCCTAATGGAAAAATTGTGTTAAATGCATTGAAAACCACTTTTTACACATTACATCTGATTTCCTATCGCTTTCCACATATTCAAAATGACCCCTAAAAAAGTATGTCATGAATGATTAAAATAAACACCAAATATTAGTGCATGTCTATTTTTAAATTTGCATAATAATGGCCTATCTATGTAAGGTAAACCCCAATTTTTAGGTCTGGCTTGAAAGCGCATTTGTCTTAATGGCAAATTTGTAGCAATTCTTAAAACTAACCATAGAGTAGGCTTTGACTTGCTCCACCCAGAGGACTATTACTCTCTCACCTCATGCTATCATCTGGTGATTTATTATGTGACCTTCCAGAAAGTGATTCCATCAATTGTTCTGAAACAATTTTTGGAGTGGGGATGCTGCTATCAAAGTTGCATCACTGAAGTCATCAGGATTATATAAAGCAAGAGTGACACAAAGAACAAGTGTAGCAAATGAGCTGCACCAGTTCAGCGGGATAGTCGAAAGGGTGTGGTATGTAGCTAGTGGTGTATTTTGGATCCCACTGGGTCAAGTATACTACTTAAGCATGACTTGGTATTGCACTGTCATTTACAGGAAGTGCCTTTTCCATTGAAATGGTAACTAAACTCCCACTTACATGCATTTTTACTGATAGAACTATGTTGTGCACAAGCAGAAAATGTGTAGTAGGTGAATTCCAGCAAATATGAATATATATATAAGAAAAGGGATTCGTTTTAGTTTTCCCAGCTGCTATGTTTTGAATTCTTTGTACAGGTAATTTATAGGTATTTAAATGCTATTGTGTGTTTTAACAGACTGGCATCCTACATCCTTTCCTCTCATACTCTGTGTCCCAGCAAGACTGTGAGATTATTTGCTTTATAAAACCCTACAGGTTTTCAGCCAGATAAAGAAACGTATACACTAACCTATATTCCAAAAGCATTGAAGGAATTTGGCAGAAGACAGAGCCTGACATTTGACCTCTATCTTTGAACATAGCAAATGTGACAATTTATTGCTCATTCACCTTCATAACCTCAGCATTTTAAATACCCCTATTTCTAGAGCCTATGACTTACATTAGAATTTTCTAAAGCTGAAAAATAAACTCAACTATGATGTTGGTCACAATCAGTTCTTTTGTCTTTAATGCATTCTACACAGAAAGCAATATGTTTGCTACCTCTCCCCAGCTTTGTTAAAGCCAGCAGGGCAGACTTCAGTGTGATAAACAAACTTTATTTGCATACAATCCATGCAAATACCATTTGTGAATGCCTGTGTTTGCATTTGTTAGTACAGGCATATTGACTGCACTAATGTGATATAGTTAAAATCATTGTATGAATATTTAATAAGGTGCTTTGTAACAAAAAAATATATAATTTTGTCTTTGAAGACATAGTTTCGTGACCTGTTTGTAAGTCACAATTTTTGACAACCTTAAAGTACTGTAAAAGGTCCGTCCATCGGAAATAAATACACCTATTTATCTTAGTCTGAGGGGTGGGCGATGTTAGTTGGTTGAATAACCACCTGGAATTGGGCATGGTCCCAGTATGCTGGAAACATGCGCTCTTGCTCCATCTGCTAAGTAAGCGATTGGCCGATTTTAAGGTACTCTGGAATTTTAGACCTATCTTTTGTCTTCCTAATGCTACCAAAACTTTTAGAGAAAAAGGTCAACAAGCAGCGGTCACACTTCCTAGAATCTAATCTCCTTCTGCATGACTCCCAATCAGAATTTCACTCAAGCTGTGGTACCAAATATGCCTAACTTGAGGTATTTGAATTTAGTATTGAAAAGTGCTCATCTGTGATGGTTCATGCTCCTGGATTTGACTTTGGCCTTTGGTGCCGGTACCCGTGTCATTCTACTTGACAGAATCGAGGGAGGTGATATCAGATGCCAGGCTTAAAGCTGGCTGAAATCTTTTTTGTCTGATTGCTCTCAAATAGTCTTATTTCCACCATTCACCTCTTC
The DNA here is from genome assembly GCF_964263255.1 of Lissotriton vulgaris. NCBI lineage: Eukaryota > Metazoa > Chordata > Amphibia > Caudata > Salamandridae > Lissotriton > Lissotriton vulgaris. The sequence continues at coordinate 50,396,910 of NC_141688.1, forward strand.
TTCCAAATCTCTGGTTTGTAGCATCCCTCAGGGGTTGGGCCTCAGCCCCACTCTTTTTAATATCTACCTTGAGCCACTGGTTAAACTGATGGAGGCCTCGATGTGTGATGATCTCCTACGTGGATGGCACCCAGCTCCTCTTGGCCTTCCATGAAAACATGCCTGCAACTCTGAGCTCCTTCATACTTTGCCTGAAAGCAGTGTTGGAATGGATTGGAGGGAAGCTATCTCAAATTGAAAAAAACAGAGATCCTTTTTTTGGCACTAAGTACTTCCCGAGGCAAGTCTCTGGTGGCCTCCTAGACTGGGTGCGCCCCCCCAACTCAGATGGCCAATTTAGTCCCTACCTGTTTACTTGTATTGCTACATTATAATCTATCAGAGGGATGGTCCACCTCATTCCTGTGGACTCCTGAAAAACAGTCCTCCACACTCTGGTTAGGGTAAAATGTATTATTCTAACAGTCTATACCTGGGCCTATCAGCTTTTAAAATTCGACCGCTCCAAATTATCAAAAACTCCGCCACACGCCTCATCTCGAAGATCACCCACATTTGCCAGTGTCTCCACACTTGCAGCATCTTCACTGGCTCCCTGTCACTAATAGGATCCAGTTTAGGCACTTAATTTTTTTCTTGAAAGCCTTCATTTATAAAGGCCCTCTCTACCTGAAGAGAAGAATTAGGACCTGATTACGATTTTAGCAGTGTGGAAGTAGGCCGCCACACCAGCGTCCCACTTCCACACCGCCAAAGTAGACCACCTGCTAGATTAAGAGTCATTTTGTGATCTGGCGGGCAGTCGGCACAGCAGTCCTACGGTGGTGCAGTTCAAAGGCTCATATGTGAAGGTTTGGCAGTAATATGGACTGCCACACTCGTAATTAGGTACTTAAGCCTTACATCCTTTACAGAGCTCTGAGATCTAATAACCTCAAATTTCTACGAGTTCCCAGCATTCATAAAGGTAGAAGAGGCATGTATTTGAATTCCAATTTGCTGAATGCATTGCTGCTCAGTTCGCTCTGTAGCCCCTCTAAATTTGTCTTCAGACAATCTCGAAACCCTTCTGTTTGATGCCTTTTTTACGGGTGTGTAATCTTCAGTCTCCTCCCTCATTTACGAGAGCTTTCCGCTAGCACCGGGACACCACAGTGGAGGTGGCTGTGTGCTCTATAAATGCAGTAAATTGAATTAAATTGGGTGGGAGGCCTAGCTGCAGGGAATGCCGTAAAAAATCACAAAATCACACAAACCTTTGCTTCATGTCAAATTAGGGAACTTCGCACTTCAGAATGGGCAATATTGTCCTTCACCCAGTTTCTCAGGTGTAGTAGCAGTTTCACTTTGCTGACCTCTGCTATTAGCTTCCCAAGGAAGCTGTGCCAGGTGGAGGGGTGGGCTCAGTTTACTGAGTCCTACTACGCGGAATACCGCAGAGTCGAAATAAAAGTCTGCTGCTCTATGTGGAATTCTGCTTTTGGGTGGAGTTTGCCAGCATGCCCGTTCGCGATGCGTTGGAAATACGGAGTGCGTCCATGCGCTTCAAAATTACTCGTCAAAGGCACTACACAGTTCTCAAGTGTGTTGTCAAGTTCTAAATTGCACACAAACAGCATAACACGGTCTGCATGGGCGTGGGATCTTGTATTTATACTCTCTTTTACGTGCTGGGCCTAAATTTTAATAGGCCTTTCATCTTTGTAATCCTCCTACTTTAATAATTTTCTACCCCTAATTTTTTTTATATTAGTGTGTGTCTTTGTTTTGTTTATTTTGCGTTTTTGGAAACAATTTTTGTAATTTTCATGAATTTTTGACTTTATTTCCCCTTAAATCCTTATTTCTTTCTGCTCTCCCTTCCTTTCCTTTTCCTTCTTTTTCGACACCACCGAGCACCATGGCAGGGAGACGACTTCCTTGCGGGTGGCGTCACCACTCAAGTGTGTAGCCTTGGGCGATCTTTGAAGAGGAGGAGGTGGCAGCACTAGTGTTTTTTGTGCAGTGCCCTCCCCTCTATGCTGCTTCCCCGTGCTGGAGCATCAGCAGTGCTGGGGGATGATGCGCTGGCAGGCATGTTCGGCACACCACCCAGCAGCTGAAGCACAATTGGGTGGACAATTTGGACCGAGAACAGGACCTGCTCACTCTGCTAGGTGTTGAGATTCCGGGGCTCGTGAGAATTAATTATTTGTTGTGTTTGTGTACCACAATGCTAAAAAAAATCTGAATAGCATGCTGCTAACACTCAGAGGTAAGAAGTCATGTTTAATTTACGCTGGTATATTATTGTGTGATCCAGGTTCTAGTTTCTGCAAGGCAGGTGCTGCTACCTAATTGCGCTTATCAGGCGCTCGCTTTGGCTGATTAATTTTAGAAGCCATTGCAGGCTGTTCTTGCGTCACTATATTGAATCACTGAATAGCACGTTCTCTCTGTGACTTTGCTTATGTTGCTCGTACAATTCCAGGTTATTTCTTTGAATTCACAGTGATGATCTGAAGTATTCATCTATGCATTGAAATAAAGGGAGAATGAGTTGACTCATCAAGGATGTTGAGAAATGGGAATTGATAGAATCAAAGGTCATTCACTGCAATACATTTGTTTCAAATGCAGTTTTTGTTAAGGAGATTTAGAATATGGATTTAACAACAGTCGATAGACTTAAGTAAAAACTAGTAGTACCATGAGTGATCTGTTTTAGCGATTGCATTTGCTTTTCATAAAACATTTTGTGGAGATTATTTATTAATAAGATCACTAATCTATTTTTATTTATCTTCTTAATTTCTTTCATCAGTACCCAAGGGCAAGAAGAGGGACGATTCTCAGGGTCCGGGAGAAGCTGGTCAGCCGCCACAGACCACCACGGCTGCTGCTAAGGGCTCTGCTGATCCCAGTAAATCCTTTTATGATTGTTGTGGCCTTCTCAGGGAAGAATCTTAGGGTATTGGAATGTTGGTGCTGTTTATCATGGAGATTCGGATAACAGGCCCAAGTAGGCTAGTATTTAAATTAGAAATCACCATGTATGTTTGTTGAGAAGGCTTTCCTTTTCCTGCTTATGCCTAGCTCTAACACAATTCAGTTCATGAGAGAGTGGGCATGGTAATCATCATAGACTGCCACACATCCCCCAATATAGTGTGCTGTAAACTTGTACATTTATAGTTATAGTATACCAGCAGTTTCCCATGACAGTGCAGCTATGCTGGTAAAAAAGTTATGAGGTCCCACTCCCATTGCATTTGCCAACAAACACCATATGTCTTTCATTAACCATTATTCCACGCCTGGCTTGTCGAACTTTGTGAACCAATCAATCAAATTCCAAGAGTGATATTTGGATGATACTGACGTGCTAACTGAACTGTAGTGCTCTATTGCAGTTGTATTTGGGGTTGCGAATCTGGGTTTTAAATGATATGTAATGGTTTTCTCTAGCCACATAGAACATCGATGATGATGGATCTGCAGGAGGCGGCGGATCAGTTGTAGGGGAAGAAACTACAGCAGGGACGGGCACTGGTAAAGTCACATAATTTCTTGCAATTACTATGCTCACTAGCTATTGCCATGGTTTTGCTCGTCGTCACCAAAAATGACCGTGAAATGAACCTTTCCCCCAGCTTTACCAGCCACAGTGGCAGTTGAGTTATTATTAAAGCCTCATCTATCAGCAAATCAGAAAAATCACCCACAATGAGCTTTGATGGTTTGAGGGAGATATAAAAGAACCAAAGGTAACTTAAAAGAAAGGAAATAGTATATTAGTGAAAGGGTGATTAGATTTGAAGAAAGGGTTGCTATTGAATTGGTGCATAATGTATTGGACATTTTCGTGAAAGACTGGATGGGAGAAAGGAAAGTTTATCATGGTGGTGATGGGTGAATTAGAATGAAAGGATGAATGAATATATGGATAGTGTAGATGAATAAGCAAGACAGCTCTTCTTCTTATGAAGAGCCTGTTGCTGATCATCTACTCTGATTACTTGGCTTATGTAGGGTTATCACTATCATTCAAAGCTATAAGTGAGCAATATCTATCCCACCTGCCATTCATCATCCACCCTCCCCGCCCATGGCATTTCTGTCAACTATGACCGAAGTACAGTATGGGTCAATCAATTTGTGACTAAGTGTTGACTGTTTAATGTGCACCTGTTCAGTTAATACAGCATTTACAATGTTTTCAATGCATTGCAAACCAAACACACAGGGTGTGTTGTCGCTTCGCCCACTCAGTCACCACTTAGTACTTCTCTCCTTTATGTTTTCCTAAGTTCTTCTGTCCCAGCTTACCAAATTGGAAAATTCTCTTTTGGCGTGTGCCACATTTATTGGTATAACCATGTAAAGTGAGTCCAGAATATATTTCATGGTTTCCCATAACAGATTTAATTTACACTCATTCAGATGTTTCCCTTTTGAATTGTACCATGACGGAATAAGCCAAAGATGATGAATTAATGGTCAGTGTAGTGGCCCGTCTATTATATATAAAAATGTTCCACTCTACCTATCTAATCTCTCTACCCTAGGCAGTAACCCTTTTCTTGGTTACTGCCCAGCAAAATACTTTTTTATCAAATACGTGGTGGCGGGGCGGTCACAGAGTAAAGTGGGAGTAAGTGCATGATTTGATGCAAAGTTTGACATATAGTATACAAAGTGATGAATATGCCAAATAAAATCTATATAATCCATTCCTTTACCTGTAGTGCAGTCCATTAGATTCATTTTCATCAACATCTACTTACGGCAGACAGAATAATATATCAATATCCACATTTCATCCATGAGGTTTGTGACTGATATAGTATCTTATTTATTATTTATCTGCCTCTTTGGAGACAGGGTAGAAAGAGAAATGCATTTGGCGAAGAGCAAGGCCATTGGAATTAAACAGATAATTGTCAACTACAGCTGCAGACAGTAGCAAACCAGCAGAGGCGCTGGCTAGCAATAAGCATGGCTTCATTATTTTAGCACGACACACATCTTGTACTTCATATAGTGCATAGTGCCATACTCCTCAATGAGAAGTCATTTATTTTTTAACTCAAAGTGTCTGACTCTGTTTATAGTGACTTGAAAAACCTTTAGAAGAAAAAAAAACAAATCACTGTTTTTTTCAATCCGGTAATGTTATTATCCGCCTTGTAACATGTGTGGGTAAACATAAAATTGGCCTCATGCCTCTCCTAACCATAATCACATAAAATTCATTCAATGGCCTTAGGGGACCAGCAATAAACTGCTTCTGTGTCACCCAGTAATTTAAAACAATTGTTTGCACAGAGCATTATATACAATTTGTCTTTTTTGTTTTTCTCAATATAGCTGCTCCTGCTGGTCCAGGTGGACCACCCAGTAGGAAGGAGAAAGCGGGCAGTTTGCGGCAGCAGAGGCAGGATAATTAATATCCAGCAGGAATACCAGCAGGTGGTTGTCCAGGAAAAGGAGGAAGAAATTATTGCACAACAGCTGGGCACCAAAGCAGCCGGGCCCCCTCAGCCTCGAGCCTCTAGGCCATCCCATCACTGGCGCTGCCACCAGCCAACTGCTGCCACCCCCCACCACATTGGCAACAGGCCATTGCTGTGTTACATCCTGCAGAGGATGGACACCATTAAGAGCCGGCTCAACGCGAAGGACAAGAGCCTGGATCAGCTACGAACAGACTTATATAATGCCCTCTTCTGGCCCTTTGAATTTTTTTTTGAGGGGGGAGGGATTTGCTTTTTGATTGATGGGGCCGGGTGGAGAGGGTGGGAAGGGAGTTGAGACTGGAGAGACCTTTTCTTGGACATATTGAATTTTGGGTTTGGGTAAGTGTTGTTTAGAAGAGGGGTGGGCATGTTATTTGGGTAGAGAGGGTGGGTTTCTTTGTAAATAAATAAAGGAGGAAACTATTTTTTTCAATCTAAATTTATGCCTGAAGTAGTTTCTTTTACTTTTACTTGGCACTGCTGCCTTCAATTAATTTTACTTAGCCTGTTTATGTACTTGTAACTGAAGATAAAACATAGCACTTAGTTATATAGTCCAGGCTTAGACTTCTCTAACTATCTTGACCATTATGGGGAATGCTGCCATGATTACCTAAACTGTGTAGAACTATCTACATAAAAAACAATAGAAGTCAATATATTATTTACTAAGTAAAATTACATCCGTACTAGTAGTCTAATCTGAATATACATGCAGAAATAGCAGGGGAGGCATCACAACTTCACAAGCGAGGTCCCATTTCAAGTTCCACTTAGGTGAGCTCTAACTGTAGTAGGATTGATGAGATTAATGGATTGATTATCCATCAAAGGCAACTAAATGTAAGTAAAAAGAGTGGGTAAGTGTGTTATATATTTATCAAATATTTACAAAGAATTGAGTACTACGTGATGACACAATTTACATTATGCTGAAATAGGAAAAATAGCAATACAAGTACGTTTTGGCTAATGTGGAGCTAGCAGTATTAATTGTGAAATCTTCAAGTTATCAAAAATAGACTCAAATTCTGAAGGGGACAAGCTTAGGTTATGCATTTACGGTTAGGCAACACAAGTCCTGAATGATGATGACTGATGTTCTTCCTTCTATATCTAAAATAGGTATGGATAATTTTTAATGTACGGGTTGGTAATGGGGTGGTGTTGGCTACTGCTAAGAATATTCTACAGCAAGTTTGTATTGCTTTCACCACATCCACCCCACCAAGTGTGTGATCCATTGGTGGTTTAATTTAAGCCACACTTCAATAAATCACACAGCTTGGGGGAAGAGGGTTAGTGGTTTGATGAATGGATGGGTAATGAATTTGGGGGAAAGGTTTGACAAAGACAAACACTACAACACAAGGCCAACATTCATCTGGCCAACAAGCAGCAGCACATCATTCACCATCAATCTGTTGTTAGAAGGAAACAAAGAAATGAGTGTGACAGAGCACAACACCTAATTTATCACATATCTAGATGTTCTGTCTTGTATTTTTGCAAGTAAACCCACCCATCCACCCCTCTTAGTTCATATGACTGTGAAAGGAAAAATTATACTGCACTGTAAAATTGGGTGGTGCGTCTGCATTCTCCTCAGGAATGTCCACTCTTTGGAACCTGTCTGCACTGGTCTGATAGGTAAGCAGGAGTGTTGTTGAGCTCAGCTAGCCTTTGCCTTTCATTTGTGAAGGAGACTAGAAGAAGGCCTGCGGATTGTAAAAGATAAACTGTATTTTAGAGTCAAGGAGAAGGACGGAAGGAAGGTGAGCTTCATAAGGAGTGTATCAAGAAGGCTCACAGGCAGAGCAAAAAAACAAAAGGGGGTCTCAGAGTATAACTTTTGCCATAAGTCCAACACACACAGAGTGCAGCAGTTCACAAATGCGCCTCTATTTCACACAGTTAAGCACTAGGCCTCAGACTCTTGGTTTACCTTTGAACTGAAGTCGAGACTCAATAACTTCTTGCTTCTAGATGTTGATGAGGTTGTCATGCAGCTCCTGCCCTGAGTTCTTCCATAATACTTTTCCAGTCCTGACTCCAAGTAACACTGTCCCAGACCAGTCATCATCATCATGAAATACGATGACCCTAGCAAGATAGATATGGAGTGGATTGCTGTTGAAGAACAAGTCGAGAAACAAAATTGAAGTATTTTGCATTGGTATTTGTTTATTAACTAAAGTGACTATTCTGGTTTCTGAAGAAGGACCAGAAAAAAGAGAACACCCTACAATTATATCTGGCTACGTGTGAAGGGGCTGATCACCTACATAACAAAAAATTAGCACCCATAACTCAAGCCCCAAACAATTCAAATCAATAATCATCTAAAGAAATTTCCCGAATTGCTTGTTTTAATTGTAAAATAAGGAGTGGGTCGTCTGTCAAAGGTGCATAAATTGTAGCAAGTATAATATTTGCCTGGTTTATTTTCCCATTGAATAACGTCCATCTGCCTCCCGGATCTGAGTGCGATGCTTCAACGTGGAAGTGGACGTGCTTGCCTAAAAATATGCCCACCTTAATCTAGGCTGCACCTGATACAGATGCACAGTGAAAGCCCGCCAAGTTTAAACATTTTTTACTAGCATCGGATAGAGTTCGAAAGTGTGTCTCTTGCATAAAGACCATGTCAGGGTTATGGCCTTTAAGCCATCTTTCTATTGCAGAGGTTTTACGTCTACTATTTAACCCATTGACATTAATGGACAGAATTGTCACTTCGTTCCTATTCATCATAGGTCTTAAAAGCAGAGAGAGCTGATTTGCTTAGGTCACCTATCACAATCTACACTAACTAAAGTGCGACTTGTGCTAAATGTGAAAAGTTACGCATGTAAACAAGAACTTCTGAATAATAACCATAGATATCTTTTCCTAATAACAGTAGACAGACCAAGAGAAAAAAAGTAAAGAAGACTATCCTGCCAACTAGCGTACTAACCATTCATATTATGCAAACCACGCAAATAAGACCAATGTGCTTTAGTGCAAATTATGCCAATTTGTGCAAAATATGCAGTTAGCAGCCTGTAATGGTGACCAAAGTCCAATTTACGTTGGATGTACAAATTGTTCATTTAAACAATGACTCTAAATAGCATCCCAGTAAGTTCTTACCCTAATAACAGTTGGCAGGTTAAAGAATTCTTGATAGTAATCTGATACTTCTTCCTAGTAGGAAAAAAGCAGGCAGTATTGACGACTCGTATACAGTCCATTCCCGTCGTTCAAATCCTGTGAACAGTAAACCAATATATTACGGTGCAAATTGTGCAAAATATAGAATGAGCAGCATACAATTAACAATAAATAAGTAGAAGAGACATAGAAATTCCCCCCTGATCTTCTATGTATTAGTCAGTTTACACTGTAATTTATATCCAAACATATTAGAATATTAAAATGCTCCATGTGTGTTTTCCTCTTAACTGATATCATATGATCCTCATATATAACTTCTCTTCTAACTTATTCTGAAACATTACAATTTCACCTATGAACTCTCTTTTTCCAACTGATTCACCCCCACCACCATCCCCCCACCCCACCCTCAGAGGGAGGGAAGTCCCAACTAATCCCACTATTCCCTCCTTCTCCCTCTTTTTAGGTCTCGCTGAGTCAGCGCATGTGCTGCTCTGCGAGACATTTTGTAAACGGCTTTTAAAAGTGTTGCTAGCAAAGGCTTAGCCACCAGCTTGCGCTTAAGCGTGCACGCGCATCGATCCACCTCTCCAATGCAGATTGCTGTGACTCATGCTGGTTTGCTTGCACTCCCCCCTCCCTTCTCCCCATCTGTTTTTGTCACTTTCGTCACTTGCCCCGCCCTTATCATACCACTTAGTCATCGAAAAACAACCAGTCCCCTCCCCTACTCCCTCCCTTGTCCCACTCCCTCCTCGTCAGCTTCATGTTAGTTTCACTTTCACGCCGCGCATGTCACACCCTCTGGCCATTTCCCACTGTCTTCCTTCATCACCTCCCCTTTGTCTGTCATGTCTGTTTTGTCACTGAAAATTCCTCTCTCTAGATCTCTTGATCCGTATTCCACCTCGCACCCAGTTTCTCCGCCGTCTTTCCCTGTCGCGCTCTTTTCGTTGTGCCCTCCTAGTCCTATGCCCTCCCCCACCACTCATTTTTCCTTATCTTACACTGCATGCATACTAGCTCCACTGGATGTATTTAAATGGATTACAAACTCACCAGCCTTTAGCCCCAACCCCCTTCACGCAGCTCTTTCCGAAACTAATTTATTGGATCTCGTCTGCCTTTTCCGCCCGCCCTTTCCTTCTGCCTTGCTTCCTCTTTTTTTTGTTTTACATTTATTTACGAGTCATTGCAAAGCACAGGTAAGTGTATGTACAAGGTGTAAAGGACTTTTGTAGCATGTAATCTGTGAGCCAGTAAACCTTTTTTGGCATACCAATTTTGCTTCACTGTGGTAATAAACTGAAATTTGATTCTTGCATTGTAATAATGTCAAGGTGCGTTCATTACTACAGTTTGTCTGATGATGTACAGGCATCATTTACTTTCATGTCTCAATATTAGTTTTCACACAACACTGCTCACTCTTGCCAGTTACATTATCATACCACTTAGTCATCGAAAAACAATCTGTTCAGAGTACGAAACATTAGTTGCACGATATTCGCACTCACAACTCAATTACTGCACCACATATTTGCCCACAGCAATTCTTACCTCAATTCAGTTTTTTGGAATGTAACTCTACAATATCACTTTCTCACACATGCATCACTCACCAGCCACTCAAAACTCCTCAGTCGTAAATACCAATCTATTTTACAATATAACTGGTCCATATAAGTCCTGTTCACCCCAAGTTGTTCACGCCAGACACACTCACTCAGCTGCATGCACCTGCTCAGCCACCCACATACCTATCCTCTTATAGCACAAATTGCATAACTCACATTAACCACTCATTCACAGTATAGTCACCCCTTCTACCAGTCATTCACTCACCACACTACTTGGACTCACACAACACCACTTAGCCACCTTTAAAATTAGACACTTATCACAATAAACTGATAACATAACCCACAACCCTCAATTGTTTACACCATGCGCTCACCATCATTCACATACAGCACTCTGTTACAATACCAAACACACAGACCAGATGCAATAACACTCACCCATGTCATCACCCCTTCACTGGCTCCCACAAATTCAGCTGCATGCAACACTGGTCATCCTCTGAGCAAACCACTATTCAACACACACAAACAGCACCACTTAAATCACCAATCAATTGTCCTCAGATTGTTAACATAACTTTTCTTATACAATATGTTGATCCTGAAATAGTGGAATATTCTCATTGATATGCGTCAATGTGAATTGTTACTGAAAGACGACGTTAATGTCAAAAAGGAATGTTTATAATGGAAATTGGGATGTTTATATTGGAAATTGAAACTGGATACAATAGGAAAGCTACAGATAGTCATTGAAATATTAATAAAGATTGTTTAAAAAAAACTTTACTTTTAAAACGAATCATTCAGTCATGTCTCACCCACAGCTACATGCCACCCCTTTTATTCTTTTACAGCATAACCCTGTTGCTCACTTCTCAAACTTGCTGCAGCTGAGAACACTTACCTCAGCTACTTGCTTTGTTAATTCACTACGTCATTTACTGAAGCAGCCCACTCCAACCGAAGCACAGCAGTTTACAGCTCTAACCCACAGCCATCCCATATATCTTCTCAAACACCTGTAATGTTCTCCATGGAAAGTCGCAACACCGCTCACTCACAAAACCCTTTTCCCAATACTCTTAATCACCCTCTTCTGTTTGGTAATACTTATATCACTGCTATGTACATTATCTACATGATTCACTCACACTAGCAAGAAACACAAGCATTGGCATAGCCAATAGGTCTCGCCTTTGGGACCTTATAAGTGTTTAGTTATCCAGCACAATATCCTTGGTGCAACATCAACTGTTACAAAAGCTAAACACTTATGCCATTGTTTGTTACTAGATGCCATCTCATTGCATCTTATTGCATCCTTTTGCGACTCCTGATTCCCCTCATATCCCTACTGGTTACTTTTAGAATAACTCATGGATCCCTCTTAAACAAAACCTGTTATAAAACAAAACCACTTATAACTAAAGAGTCTCTTTTTCCTATGTATCCTTTAGATCCTTCATGAGATTTTGGGCTTCTGATATGTCTGTGAAAATATATTTTTTTCCTTTGGCTAGGACTTTAAGTTTAGACTGTTGTACGATCATAGCCTGTGCTCCAATGGCCTTAAAGGAGTCAATCATTTTAACAAAGTCCCTCCGTCTGTGGGCTGAGGCAGCTGACATATCAGAGAAGATTTTAAAATTCTTGATCTCAGCAGTTAAAAAATGAACTCTTTAGTATTGCTGCACTTAGGATATTTTCTTTAATTCTATAGTCAGCAAAATTCATTAAAATTGTACGTGGATATTTAGTATTTAAAGGTTTATGTGAGGGAACCGAATGGGCTCTGGTGATTGTAAGATCCCCTTGCAGCTCTGGAATCGCTTTCTTCAGTAAGACTCAGTCCATTTTACCATATCTGCATTCTCCTGGCCCTCCGGTATACCAACAAGCCTTAGATTAAACCACCTGTAATAATATTCCAGGACTTGAAGCTTTGATGCCATTAAGTTCTTACTCTTATTTGATGTACAGAGATCCTTTTGCATGATCATAACATTATCCTCTAAGGCTGATACGCGAGTCTCTATTTCAGTGATCCTTTTAGGTAGATTTCTTAGATTTTCCTCAAGTTTAGTTAGTCTAGCATGCAGCTGTGAAATTTCAAGAGCTTGATGCCTTAAAGTCTTGCAGTATAGTTGTTAGCATTTTTTTTTTTACAGAGGGACCCTTCTCAGCTTTTCTTTTAGGGTTTTTATCAACTCCCACTAAGGGAAGATCTAGATCTGTTTCTTTATCTGCTTCTGCTTCAGATGTAGATTCTGAATCTGACTCTGCCAAGGCTCCCATCCCATGTCGCATGTTGCTGTCTGCTTTTTGTGCTATCTGTGAGGATAATTGGACCTCATGAGTAGCTGATGTTTCTGGAGGATCTGACATTGAGGTCTGAACTACTTGCGCTGACGTTGCGGAAACAAGTTCAGATCATTGATCTTGACCATGACCATGACTATCTTGAGACTGTTGCTCATTACACTGTTGTGCATCCTGTTGCTGCAGTTGGCCTATTTGGGCTATTTGCTCTACTGTTCTCAGGTCCTCCTTAGATATTACAGAAAAAGAGCTGTTAATTTTATTCCATGGAGCAAGAGGTTTGCTAAAAAGGGGGTATTGCTTAGAGCTTACCCAGTTGTTAGCATCTACATCTACATCGGCCCCTGTAAGGTCATCTTCTCTCTGTCCCTCATCATCCCCTTCACGCCTCCTAGAGCCAAAATAATTGTGTCTACTGAGTGCTCAAATAGAGTTTCCTCTTCCTCCGTTAGTTCATCAGGGACACTTTGTCTGGGCTGCTTGGTTTTCTCAGATGATGCCAGTGCTTTGGCCTTTAATTCCATTCTCTGCTGGGCATTTATTTGCCCCCTATGGAGTCCCTTAGGGGCAAGCACAGATGTTAGTGGTGACGTTAATGATGATTGACCAGATTGACGAGAGGATTTTAAAAAGTCTTTTCTTGTACCAGCGCTAGCTTTAGTCTGTTTATTCCGCATATATCTAGACTTAGATTCTCTAAGTGCTGGTGTGCCTGATTTATGCACAGACACAGGCTGTGCAGCAGCTTTCTCTCCCTCTGGAGCCAGCATTTTTCAGGTATACCCGGACAAATTATATGGGGAGGCAATTTTAATTTTTTACAAGACCCTGCTCTTGACTCAACAAAGACAGATCAAAGGCAAAATAAACTACAAGTTGCCATCGCTCTATCTAGTTGCAAGACAGATTTAGATGTAATAGATATCTGGTGCTTTAATAACTCAACCAAACGCAGTTACTCCTGCCATTCAGCAAAATATGACAAAGAATCAAGGTTAGACTTTTTTCTGACGTCACATAATCTTTTATTCAGTAAGTATGAACACATTTTTAATGCTTTCTCAGACCATGCGCTGATCAAAACAGAAATGATTGTAGGAAAGACAGATGAAGGAGTATCCAGAAGGTGGTATTTTAATAAACTTAATCTAGCAGAAGAACAATGGTGTACAGATATCGAGAAGGAGATTAGCTCCTTTTTAATATAAACAAGGACACTACCCCAATAAATGTAACATGGGACGCTTTTAAAGTCACATTAAGAGGTATAATAACCTCAAAGGATATCCCACAACAGAAGGGCAAAGACCATTCAATGGATACTTAAGCAAAAATCTCAACTTCTAGCATACTTTGCATTGTAAGAGTTAATAACTCGACAAGGCTCTCCAATATATACACGGAGAAGAGATGCATGTTAGAGACCAGCATTTCAAGGCTTTCGGATGAAAATGGGTATGTTCAAATCCAGGATTTTCTCAGATGTAGCTGCTGGAAATCATGGTTAGAGATCGAAACGGGGCTCCAACACTTTAATACAATGTTAAAATGTTCATTCATTAAACTAAAACCTATGTTGGAGAAATTAGATAAGGAGAATCTAACCTACAAAACTTGCCTAAGTGAAGCCATGAATTCCCTGACACAAAGGACGATCAGCACCTGGGGAAAGATCTTTGAGGAGAACAAATCTCTTTCACGATACGAAAAAGCCAGGGACAGATGGAAGAAAAGGAAGGATATACAGGCCTCTAAATCAACCTGGAATAGAATTAATAAGTTTAATGCAGTGCTATTTAGAGGTGTGAATTTTAAACACGTGCAATATTACTCAAACTGGTTGATCTATAGGACACCTTGTTTCCTCCATAAGATATACCCACAAATTGAAAATAAATGCTTCCGCTGTGCAAAAGAGGATGGAGGCACCTGGATGCATATCATTTGGGAGTGTCCTAAAATTCGCAGTCTATGGGAGGAAATTGAGATATACCTCAGATCCGTATTAGACTCCACAATATTAATTGATGAATCTTTTGCTCACCTGCTATCTTTACACAGGAAGAACATCTTTTCACTGCAGCATTAGTAGCAAGATCTCTAATTTCACAGCTTTGAAGAATGGAAAAGGTACCTACCTTCCATGCATGGAGAGAAAAAGAACATAATATCCAAGAATTTGAAAAAAAATACGCAATGAGATCAGGTGCAATAAGAAAGTACGAGAAATATTGGAGTTTATTTGAAATATAGGGTAGGAATCAGGATCTATAGATAATCCAATATTATTAAGGGGAATGTAAGGAAGAGCTATGCGGAAACCGGATTGCGTTTTAATAGAAAGGGGATTTTTGCTTACTTGTTCACATGCACTTCGCACTTTTTTCTATCGCAACTCTCAACCAATGGATATAATCCTAATGAATTTAGTTTTTATTTGTCAGATAGAGAAATGGTAGATGTATTCTTATTTACTCATTGGTTGTATAAAAGTTGCGCTCTATTAATAGATTTTTGATCTAGATTACATCTGGTATAGAGCGATAGAACAGAGGGGGATTTATTTTTGTGATCTTATGTACTCTTTTAATATGATCTTTTTAGCGCCTCACATGAATGTATCAATTCTACTGTTGAATATTCTGGAACATATATTTATATTTGATAATATGTAGCATTTTGTATCTTAAATCTAGAATGATTTATTGTTCTTTATCCTGAAACATATATTTAAAATTGATAATATTTAGCATACCGTATCTTAAGTTAAGATGATATACTGGTTTTTGTAATATTTTAGAGCATGTATTTATACACGACTATATTGTATGTTTACAATTCCTATGAACTCTCAATAAAAAAAAGACATTTCCCAAATTACAGTTCAACACACACCCTTCCACAGTGTCTGCCACCACATAAATCATCAATCAACTTAAATTATCACTCATGCAATCAGTTATTCACCATTGGAATAGCTGAAGTTAAGTCATCCAATCCAAGCACGGGTAGTTCAGCTAGGTATATTTATGCAGGCAACACGTTGGAATTTAGTATTGGCAGGCAGTCTTGTAGGTAGCAAATATTGTTATGGGTTTGCCCTTCTAATGCTTAGTGATATAAAAAGGAATAGTCATTAGGCAACGGGTATACGAGGGGGGCAGGCATTGTCCCCAATGTCATGAAGGAATTGTGGAGGCTTCTTCAATGCACACTGGTCCAACTGCAATCCGGCAATAGATATCAAACTAATAAAACAAGTGGGGCAGCACAAATCTGGCACAAAAACAATAATATTCCTCTAGCTAACTCAGAAGGAGGCTCAAATGCTTTTTCTGCTACAATATCAGACAAATGTATTATTGCTAGCTGCGGCTGCTGTCCACTTTGCTGTCTTTCCTGAAATGATTGTGTACTACTTTGCAAAAGGGTCAAATCCAATTCAACATCACTACTTGTCGGTGTTGACATGATTGCACTGGCTGCCTCACTGACAGACAAGGAACTAGGCTTCAGTTGGGGGGTGGTGCTATTGATGCAGGAGCGCTGCTCTCACCTTGCTCACAGGAGGCTAATGCGCCAGACACAACTTTCATTAAAAAGGTTGTGGTCGGCACGCCCGTGGTAAAAATCTGCTTCTTCTGCTCCAACTGGCCACTTTCTTGGCAGCACATTTCTTTGGGCCCTCTTGAAGCTGTCAGTTGGCAGTGGCACTTAGCTTTACAACAAGCTAAAGAGATGACTGTGTTGCATAGTCAGTCATGAGTCACGTTGTGCACAGGCCTTCTTTCTGGCTGTACTGTCTCTTCTCTTGTGCACCTAAAAGCAAACAAGTAAGAAAAACATCTGTGAAATGTGGCATTGCTGCAAATCAAGTACTAGTAGTACAAACTAACAACATCATTTTGTTTGGTGACTTGGCAACAATACTGTCTAACTATCCATTCGCAAAAACACACCAACAAACTTTCACTGTGTGCAGTACAGCCAGGAAGGATCAGAAAGAGCAACAACAACAACATACAGATGCAACTTTTCGCTTTATGTGCATCACATTGGGATGTGACAAGGTAATCATCCTTAGACAATGAATGCTGCTGTGCCCATTTCAGGCTAGGCCACAAAGTGAATTAAATCAATATTATCAATGTATTTAAAAGTGGGGAGAAAATGTAGTAAACTGTACAACATTTTCCTTCACAAAAGAACAAAAAGTAAATGTAGAAAAAAACTAGATCCCTACTAAAACTACAGGCAACCCACCACAATGAATTTTAAAAATCGAACAAAAGTACAAATAAATTCAGGAGCAGGCTGTCAATCAAACAAATATCATCCTTAAACACTAGTTTTTCAACTTACTTGCGATATCTCAGAAACAAAGTCCTTAAATCCAATGGTATTTATGCAGCAGACAAGGAGAGTGATCCCTCAATCTCCAAATCCCAATGAAAAGTGACCAGGAGAGGGGCAAAGCACTGGTATGAGCCTATTTGACAGGATCAGGAAGTTGGAGTCTCTAGGACACTTCCTTCTGGTTTGAATATATATATTTTTTAAAGGCTTCTTACACAAGAAAACCACAATTCCAATGGCCAGTTTGAGAAGAATATCCACACCAAATGCCTCTAAGCTGCATTCTCAAGCAGAAAATCTGCTTGACTGCTGTGTTTGCGATCATCAATAAGGATGCTAGATTGGTGCCTTTCGCGGCCAGAGGCTGTAAGAATGAGTGAGAAGTCTTGTGGCAGCTTGCTAGTGGTGTGAGAAGTCTCATGCACGTTTGCAAGCGGCCCAAGAGTTGTTATGATCCCCAATGTACCCCAAAATAGGTCTAGGTAATTGCATGACCTTTTCCCTACATTTGTCCTACCTTCCTCTACATAACAGCTCAGGTGCTGGCCGTTAACCTAGTTAGGTGTCAAATAAATGTTGTGTGGTTTTCTTTGAAAAGCAGCCTAATTTAATACGCATTAGGATTCTTAGTATCAAAGCAGGATGATCATTTTCTGCATAATAACTCTATACAAAGTCACTACTATTGTCATCCTTGGCCGACAAGCCCACAGTACCATGACAAATCTAGGTAGAACACCCTGAGGGTACCTTTCGGGTATATAACTCCCACATCTTCGCTGAGCAAAACAGAAGAGAACAAGCTTCCATGCTGACATGCTGACGTGAGATGCTGAAGTCCCTGCACGCAGACACTCCTGCACGCAGTTGTTTGACATCTCTCGCTGGGTGACCATTTTGAGACCAAGACGAGGTCCTTCATTCTCTCCCGTAAGGTAATAGGGTTGGCTCTTTCCTAGGGGGATTCTTGGCTATACACCTCCATACATGCTAGGTACACGTAGGCACATCTAGTGAGGGTTTGCATTTTAGGAGTACTCGTGATAACTGCCATGTATCTACTATATGCATGTATATAGTCATTGTTTTAGCACCATGGTAGAAGTCTACTTTTCTCTGTTGGTGCTTATAACCGTATTCTTCTTTTTATTGCTAATGGCTGTTGCAGCACAGTATTTTATACTGGAATAAAGTTGATTGCATAAATACTTATTGAAAACGTCCCCACCATTTAGTCTGTATATTTATCAGAAACCAAGTGAGCACGAGTTTCTGAGCGAAAAGTACTTTACTGTTTCCAGAAACCCTGAGGGGTCAGGATTGTCATGTTAAATAGTTGCCAAAAACTATTCCCTCCTTGGTAAGGTTGTGGAGCTAGCTGGTCTACAGACTAACATATACTGTGGGGGTGTCTGGAATCAGTCTGGACACCAATCTCTTATTTTATGTTGTCTAAACGCGCAGATCCTATATAGATTCGTAGGATCTACACAACGGAGTCTTGGCCCTCGCCGATGAGTGCCAAAAGAAGACTTGAGGGCGCGAAAAGAAAAAAACTTTCTGGAATTTTGCGTTCCTTCGCAGAGTGTGAAATGCCTGAATTCCGCAAACTCTGCAAGCAAAGTGGGGCTTACTACCCAGGCTTAGCCAGGTGCAAGGCAGGTCCATCTGCTGTTGCTAGATACGAATCCCTGGTAGAGACAAGCATGCCTTCTTTTCTGCAGACGCCTTCATAACGCAACATCTCTCTGAGTTGGCATTGGCAAAATAAAATGGCACATATGATGGCTCCTACTTGCTGAGCTGACGTAAGAAAGAGAAGTGTAGTTTCATATTCTACATTAATGTTTCAAAGACGCTGTTATTAATGGTGTAAAAGTTAAAGTGGTTGTTCCCTCCACAAATAAAATGCACAATTCTTCTCAGAATATTTTCAAAGAAAGGGGAAGGATATTGGTAGATTACATTTTCGCTCTCATAGCACAAGTTTTCTCTACATCTCCTTACACAACCATCTTTTCCCCATCGTGTGCCCTTTTTAGGTTTTGCCTGGCGAAAGCTGCGCTTTCTGCGCAGCTTTTTCGCGCAGGCGAAAACCTGATGAGAACTGTAGTGTAGCTTGGTTCGGCCCTCGTCATTGATTGGCTGGCTCCGTAAACGGAGCCTTGCCATTGGACGAGGGGCCTGTCCGTCAATGCCGGACCAGACACGGGGGCGTTCCCGACATTCTTTGGCTTTTGCCGACGTCACGGGACGCCGGGAACGCCCCCGTGTCTGGTCCGGCATTGCCGGCACTACTGCGTCTCTTCTCCCCCGTTTCCCGCCCCGTGACTGGCCGGCCGGCCAATCCTAGCGCGGCCGGCCGGAAGTGCCCGCCCCCCGCAGCCCGGGGGAAGAAGGAAGACGGCAAGCACTATGGCGGCGCCCGCGGGGAGACCGGAGAAGTGCCTCTCCAACCTGCCGCTCTGTCTGGGCTGCCCAGCCTGTCGCTGCTCGCCTCCCAGACCGATCGAGAAGTGCCGCCGTCGCAAGGTGCGTGCTCTGTTCCACTAATTTCGCTCTTTTCAGGTAAATCGGTTATTTTTAATATGGCGACAGTACTCGCATCATTCCTAGTAGCCGCCGTCGCAAGGTGCGTGCTCTGTTCCACTAATTTCGCTCTTTTCAGGTAAATCGGTTATTTTTAATATGGCGACAGTACTCGCATCATTCCTAGTAGCTCCTGGGCAGTTTGCCTCGTCATTCTTGTCTTTCTTTTTTTTCGCTGAGGTTGCTGGCTGGACCAATGGTTTGTAGCGACTGTGGGACTCTGCACAGGCGTACCGCATACCTTGTGGTTGGCGCACGCGTGTTGTGTCTTATACCGGCAAGCGGGCCTTTGCGTGGAGCCTGCAATGTTTCTCACCCGCTCCGAATATGACAGGTAATAATCTGAGAGTGCAAAGAGTTGGGATGGGGAACTGTCTCGAGCGATTGATACCATTAAGTGATGGGGCAGAAGGGTCTTGTGACTGGAGGCTCTCTGTTCTGTTGGGTCTTGGGGTTCTCCTCTCATAAGCCTTTGGGTGGTGGACTGTTCAGAGAAGCTAACACTTCCAAGTCTCCCAAAGGGGGATCTTATTAGTATGCACATGTTTTTCAATCTTTGTTACAACTCCGGAAGTGACATTTCGTAATGGTGTCCCCATAAATGACGTTTCTGAGGGGCACAGTTAATTTCTCCGGTACCAAACAAGCTCTAGAGCTTTAGAATATGAAAAAAAATCAATTTCACAACCTGCTGCGTGCGAAATCAGCCACTAAACCTTTCTTACTGGCGTTAGAATGGAATCTGTGATATTGAGTAAATACACACAGATTGCTGTTGCAGACACCCACCTACGACATCTCATTGGGTTTAGAGCTTCTTACCGGCAGTTTCTCAGTTCGGTGCACGTGCTTATTTAACCCACTACTATTTTATTGCCACTTTTCTCACATTGTGCCTGATACAACATTCAGAAACTTTGAAGCGTGGATGCAATGAAACCGCTCAAAGCTAAATACAGCTCTGACACCAGTCCCCCCTTACCGTGTGCACCCCTACTACTGCCCGAGTTACCAACAAATACCCTGACAATTTGGGTGCAATTTCAGAACCAAGCTCAACCTATAACATAGTTTAACTAGCATTGAGAACTAAGCAGCTTTAGAGGGACATAGGTAATTTAAAGACTGTTGGTGAATTACCCTTTTTGCACAGCTAGTTTATTGCATTGAGTTCCTGCCGCAAGAACCCATCGTTTCCTGCCCTTTCCTTTTAAACATCATTACGTTAATCTGTTATAGTCTAATGGGTGCGAGTGAATTAAACCAAGAGTACAAATACCATAATGGCCTACTATGGCAAATGAGCACCTGCAACTGGAATCATGCTCCTTTGTAATATGGAGGTATATGTGTGGAGCCGCACCTCAATATTTCTCTGAGCCCCAATGTTTTATGCACCACGGTCTTTTACCTAATGTAATACGGCTCGGTTGTTCTCATTGATCTAGTGGAAAGAGACTCCCCAACATTAAACTCATTAATTAGCAGAGTAAAACTTCAAATAAGAACTGGGATAACTCGGAAATTAACTGTAAGACTTTATTACAGAATGTTTCGATATAAATGATACAGAGAAATGTATAGCTAAACAGGAGTGTTCAGCTAAAGAATACAGAATAAAAAAAATACCAAAAATCTCTAATTAAGCAATTACGTCTCTTCAGATTCTAAGTGTCACACTCCTAAAGAGCACTGACAGCATTATAAGGCAGAAGGAGAAAGTCTCAAAATAATTGGACACAATCTCAGGATGAAAAAAGAGCAGTCGCCCGAACCATCAAAACTAGGTTTTTTTTAATACATATTTTATGCATTAACAATTAGCAAAACTGCAGACTTATCATGACATGTTCATGTTTAGATGACATTGGCAAATCCAAAGCCACTTAGTTCTAACTAAAACTCTTAGCATTAACCACGAGCATTGCATGTTTGTTCTTGATGAATAATACCTCACTCTCGTATACCGGCGATCTTTTATTATAACATCTCTTGAATATAGCAGGACATTGTTTGTTCCCCCTCCTATTTGGGAGAATGTTTTGCATCCCTTGATATGTACTTGTGAATACTTCAATTTGTACTTGCCTTTCAACTTTTGGCAACTGTGCATTAGAATCTTTTCTGAAGTCGTTTTGTCAAGTATATGGTGTTTATAGTATTTTTTAGTTATTCACACTTTTATATTTGCTGATTGAATCTTGGAGGTATCGTTTATTTTTACATGTCTGCTACTGTTGTTCATGCTCGTTTAACCTTCATATGTAGGTACACTGTGTGAGCCCTGCACTGACGTTGCATCATTTACTAAACTGTGCATATTGTATATGTTCAGGCTACTTTAGGACAGCCCTAATGTGTTCACGCTACTTTACGACAGGCCTCTTGTGTAGAGCAATTACTTAGCCATGTACAATAAATCACTTTATTTGAAGTATCAGCTAGCATCCTAATCTCTATCACATTATGAAGCATGGGACCAAGATACCGGTTAACAGGAAACGTACAGGGCATAACATTCATTAGTCATGAAGACAGCTTGTACCTCTAAAAATCCGGAAACCCTGCATGCGAATATGATGTTACGTTAAATGCACTTGAATCGCACAATCCCAACCTTTCAGGATCCGCGTGCCCTGTCCGGCTCGCCCATTCACTGGCGTGAATCCGGTTGTGTGTAGAAATGTGTCCCTCAGAGAGGCGGGCAGGCTGGGAGCAGACTGGTATGTGCATTGCTTGGTGGTGGGTTATAGTCAGGGAACAAATCCTAAAAAAATAAGTGGGGATACAGAGTGCAGAGTGCAGAGTGCAGAGTGCAGAGTGCAGAGTGCAGAGTGCAGAGTGCAGAGTGTCAAAAGCAATGCCAATAGCTCTAACTTTAACAAAGGCAAAACCATTGCATTGTAAATGCTTGTTGCTCTTCTGTCCAAGCTTTTTGTCTATTTTTCCCAATTTTTCCATCCTATTTTTGTTCCTCGATAGCACATTATTTTGTGCAGTCCTATGGGACTGAGGAGAGAAAAACACAACGATCATAATTGTAAATTGAACATTTAGAATTTGTGGAGTTTCTCAGTGGTGAATTGCATGTACAACATGTAGAACAGTGGGAAATCTGCTTATTTAATGGATTTTCCACCATTATAGATTTAGGTTAAGCAGTGTTTAATTTGTTAAAGTATAAGTGCCAGGGTCCCAAGTTTTTGTCTGCATCCCAAAGCCGGTGCTTTAGACTGGCAGCATGCAATGCAAATCGTACCAGGGCTGAGTAGTCTTGATTCCACCTTATACCTTTCTAACCTACCACAAAACGCTCCATGCTACTTTATCTCACTGTTGCAGGTTCCAGCCTTCTCCATTTGTCATGTTTTCTATATCTTTCTCTTCCCCTTTCGTTCCTTCTTGTATGATTTTCTTCTCTCTTGCTCCGGGTCAGTCGGATGATTACTGCTGTTTCCCAAAAACAAGTGTTGGTGGGATCCTCCTGCAACCACTGGCTCAAATTAAGCACTGAATTGGAGAGACTAATGTAGCATTACTGGAGGAAGGTAGAGACTATTACTAGAAAAAACTGTGACCAGGGCACAAACAGTAAATTTGGAAGGTTTTACAGAAACATTTTACTATTACCCTTCCCAGCTTGAAATCACGCACACAATTACTTCTGTGAAAGGTATGAGTAAAGTCCTTTTTTTTGGTGGGAAAGGAAAGGGAGCCAACCCCACATTTCTAGTGGGTTTATGAGTGGGTTTATGAGTAGAAGTTTCTCCGTTAGAAAAATATTTTTATTACAGAATAAAAGTTGAAAATGTGCTTGTGCAAATGCACATTGAAAATTTACCCGGACATATTTTCAACCTACTGAAAAATTGGAATACTACTACAAGTGTAGTTTTGCAGAAGTACTCCTGAGATTTGTTGTGAACCCCAAAAAGTTAGAAATCTATGGCTGTACATTTGCTGTCTTTGTTTCTGTCTCTGCATCTATTTGCCTTTCCATATCTCCCTCTGTCTCTTTCGTTCTCTCTTTGTCTTGCTCTCTCTTTGCTGTTCAAGTTGTCTTGTAGTTATTGCTACTTTTTCTGAATCTGCTTCTTTTAAACTTGCTGCCTGTCATTCTATCTACTTGTATCTTAATTCCGTTTTATGGTGCTTTCATTCTTCTCCTTGTTCACATTAAACACTTTTATTGGATGATTAGACAGACAGTTTGTCTCTATTATTTATTCTTACCCAGGAGTAAAATTGCCTCATGTCCTTACATTTTTTAAATTGAATTGAAATCAGTAATTGTAATGCTTTGAAAGACAAACAATGAATACTATATAAACGTGTTTTTTGAGGAATTCATAAAATCACATCTCTTACTGAAATGTATGAGTGCCCTCCTAAATGAGTGCATATAGTAATGTCACAAAAGTGTCAAAAGATCTTAGGGGCATATTATCAGAACGACGATAAAATTATTGCCGCTTTAGCGGCAAGAAAATGCTGCTGCTAAGGCGGTGATAATGGTCTTAATAATATGTCCTTGTAAATTCCCATGGCAGCCCAGATTCTGATGTTAACCTGGGTTTCTATGGGAATTCACAAGGGCATATTATCAAGCCCATTATCGCCGCTTTAGTTGCTGTTTCCGGCTGCTAAAGTGGTGATAATTTTATCGCCGTTCTTGATAATATGCCCCTTAATTTGTCCTGAGCAAACTCTAGCTTAAACCAGCACAAAGCCCTGGATGCCACATCGCGTAATAGAGGTTTTGGGGCATATTTCCAAGGGCTTTATCTCTGCTTTTTTGGCTCAAAAAGCCAAAAAAGCGGAGATAAAACTATTGCCCTATTTACAAGAGGGTGCTAACATGCCCAATCGCATGTTAGCACCCTTTTTCTCAACGCCTCCCTTTCCATCTCTAATAAGATGTAAAGAGGGATTCACTGGGCGTACCCCGGATGAACTACCTTGCAAATATCGTTGATGTTCACATCGTGATATTTACAAGGCAGCCCACAGGATTTTAGCACAGGTTAGATTTAGGCGAAAACGTCTGATATAATCCTTACTTACCTATGCTTAATATAAGGGGTGAATTATGCTGATACGACCACAGGGTCGTTATTAGCAAGGTTATCGCCATTTTGTAGGGAACATTGCTGGAAAACCAGCGATGTTTCCTGCAAAAACAGCGATAACTTCGCTATCACTGGAATTTTTATTGCCCTGGAGAAACGCGTTGTTAATAACGCACTACCAGGGCGATAAATTCCACAGATAGCCTGCGATAAAAAATGTATCGCTAAGCACAGCCAGCGATATTTATCGCGGGCCGTTGATAATATGCCCCTTCGTCCGGGGAACTACGCTGTTTTAGGAGCACAATAACAACACAAACTATAAGTAAGTGAGCGGCTGTTGTGGTGTCATGTGCGGTTTCGCAAAATGCAACCAAAATTGACGTAAGGCTGCACTGCATGCTAACAAAACCAACACAAAATGCCAGACCAGCATTTCGTGTCACTTCACTTAATTGGTTAGACATTTTGTTTTATTTCCACAAAGGAAATTAGCCAGATCACTCAAGCCCAATCTTAATGAGATGGAATGAAGAACATGCATTATTGGCCTGCCTCCATCTGCTTCTTTCATACCACCCTTTATTTAGCATTGATCAGGTATCTCTGATGTACCTGTGACTTTGGAGCAGGAAACATCCCCTACTAAATTGTAAATAAAGTTGTGTGTTCCTCCTCGGGGAAAGACATTGTGGTATCTCCTAGTGAAAGTTCCTCCATATCCTAGAGTTCCTCAGTCTCTGAGGTGTTGTGACACCATTGAAAGTAAGAGGGCAGGACTCCAGCCCTGATGCTAATATTGATTTGTTATTCCTTAAACCATTTGCACACCCACAGAAATGGAACGATCCATGCCCAGGCTGTTCAATGGAGAGAGTACCAAGTGATGTCACATTTTTAACAAACTGGCAATTTGTGCGTCTCCTTTTAGAAATCAACTATGCGCAGGATTTTTTTGAAAAACCTCATCCCCCCTATACCTTCTGGTAATTAGCTCCAACCTGCTAAGTATCCCATCATAAAACTCCACAAAGAAGGGACGTATATGCTTCTGCTTCGTACTACTTAAACATCTGAGTAAGACTATGCATCATAGGTTAAGCGATATCTATTTGCAAATATTAAAAAATAGTTAACAAGAGTAGGGCCTTACAATTGTAGATTTCTGGAATGCTAACAATTACAGTTCCGTGCCCAACGTGCTTAGGAGATTTACAAGGAGAACCCTTGCCATCCTCGTCCTGGTTGAATCGTATGGAGGTCATTGTCACCCAGGACCAGTTGCAGAGTTCTACATCAATGTTCAATCACATTGCCTAAATTTTTGTTTCAAGTGATCAATCTCACAATCTCATTTAGAGAGATGTATTTGCATTTGTTTGATACCGTTACTGAATAATGAAATAATTTCCAGGACTGTTGGCCTAAGACCTGTGGGGAGGTCTTTGGTGTGTGTATGTTGAACGGATAGCATTTCTCTTAATATTTTGGGAACAGAGAGTGTGTGTGTATGTGTTTTTTTGTGTGTGTGCGTGTGTGATCGTGTGTATGTGTATATGTGTGTAGTCGATTGTGGCCAGAGGACATCACTGCTTCAGGGTAAGACCTATGATGTCACAGTAGATTGTTAGGTGAAGCTGGATGTTTGTGCTTAAAAGTAGCTATTGGGAAGAGGACTGGACACCAACAGGAAGTGTTTCAGCTCCGTTAGGTACTCCATTGGGCCCGCAGACAAGAGGATCTACCATGGTAGCACTTGCTAAAAGCCCTGCCCAATGTCCCTCTCCATGGTACTTGTGGCTATATAGGCTCCCAGTTCCAGGGCCAAAAGTGGTTCAGTGACTCCATGTTTTGTAAAGAATTCGATAAAAGTTAGTATCTGTCATTACATATTTTTTTTTTTTAAGTAATTTTTATTGTAGACACACGATTCGCAGGCCAACATTTATACATATACAGTATCAATCAGAGTGCTGTAGTCTGGTATATCATCTTCCAATTTACACAGCCTGCAGGCCCACATCCCGAGGGCCGGGCGGCGACAAGATCTCAGCTCCCGCATGCCCGGTGACACTTCCACAGGAGTATCGTCTCGCAGTAAGGTGTGTGCGTCTACTTTTAGGTCCTCATCTAAGTAAGCATAAAACTCCTCCCCAAGACCCCCCTATCCCAGAAAACTCAACCCCCCCCTTTACCCCTCCCCCCATCATCCGCACAGGGGCCATCTGATGTGTACAGCTAAACTTGGTCGTCAGGCACTCTCATCTACCGGCTCTCTTCTCTCTCGGTCACTGTGAAGTGCTGCCCCTGGCAACGCCAAGGTCCTCCCCTTCATCTACTATCCCACTATCCCTGAGGTCCTGCACCATCATCTCCCAGGCCGTCGCCTGTTCTAGCGCCCTCGTGTTAGTGGTTCTACGCGCCAGCTGATATCTATATGTACTGTCGCAAGCCGCCCATTTCAAAAATTCGTTGTACCACCTCTTGTACGTCGGGCCCGTCCTTGCCTTCCAGTTTCTAGTTATCTCACGCTTGGCTACCATCAAACCCATATCTATGAATTTACTTGAGAGCTTGTTTTGGGGGTATGTGGGAACCAATGCAGGAGGCACGCCGCCGGGTCAAAGTCAACAGTCCGGTCCGTCACCTCGATCAAAGACTCTCCCACGGCCTGCCAGTAGTCCGAAAGGGCCGGGCATGACCAGAGCATATGTACCAGCTCAGCTCCCTCTGCCGCACAGGGGGGGCACCTCGCGTCAGTCGCACCAAAGTATCTCAGGATCCTCCCGGGGGTCATGTACGCTCTGTGCAGTATATAATAGTGGATAATTTGAAATCTAGCGTTCCTTGTGCTGTTACGCGCTCGCCGCACCAGTTGTGCCCACGTCGTGTCAGGTATGGACCTGCCCAGGTCAGTCTCCTACTTGAGTTTCAGCGTTTCTAGGGGCGGAAAATGCTCACGGAGCATTCTGTTATATAAGCAAGTCACCGCCTTCACCGTTCCCGTCACCATCATGGTGTATTGGCAATCCATAGCCGTCTCTGGCTCCACCAGTCCCAGTCCCCAGTGTTTCTGCATCGCTCTTATTATAGCTGCGTGAAGGAGGTAACCCCCACGCGGGAGGTCAAAGTGTTCCTGGAAGGCTGGGAATGGGAGGAGCTCCCCGTTTCCAAAAAGATCACCTATTACCTGTACTCCCACTTCCTCCCATTGCTGCAGGCGGGACCAGTCGCCTCCGTGCGGTAGCGCGGTAGCATGCCCAATGGCATCTCCGGGGCGTAAGGGTGCTTAATCCCCGCTCGCTTCTGCGCCCGGTTCCAGCATCGCCGAAATGTGTTCTGCTCAAGGGACAAGTCCCGAGCGGAAAGTTTCTGCCCCAATGCAATGTAGGCCAGTACGTGCCGTGGCGTGCCCCGCAGTCGCCCGTCCTCCGGGCCCCGGTAAACGCGTGCCACCTCTTGCGTGAACACCTGCAGCTGGGCAGCAAGGTAGTAGAGCTCGTAATCTGGGAACGCCAAACCCCCTTCATCTTTTGGGCGGGTTAGTGTCGCCAGTGCCACTCTACACCTGCCCGCCCCCCACAGGAATGTAGTTAACTGGGTCCTAAGTTGGCGGAAAAAAGAGCTGGGGATCCAGATCGGAAGCGTCCGGAAGTAGTATAATAGCTGCGGCAATGCCACCATTTTCAAGAGGGCTATCCTACCAGCTATGGACAGTGGGAGCGTGGCCCAGAAGGCCATGCTGCCCTTCAGCCCTCTGACGCAACTCTCCACATTGCCCTCGAACAAAGCCGCCGCAGAGTGATATATGTAAACGCCAAGGTAATGGAGACAAGTCGGTTCCCAATGAAGGAACGGTCGGTGGTCCGGGCGGGCCGTGCCCTCCCTCAATGGAAAAAGGCTCGTTTTCACCCAATTGACCTTCAACCCCGACAGCCTACCAAACCGTCCCAGCAACTCCTCCGCGCCGTCAAGCTCTGCTGCGTCGTTGTCAAGGAACAACAGGAGGTCATCGGCGTACAGCGATATAAACTGCCGCCCATCTCTAGCTTGCACACCTGCGAAGTATCGCCCCCTGCGAGCCTCCGCCGCTAACGGCTCAATCGCCAAGGCGAACAGTAGGGGGGACAGGGAGCACCACTGCCGGGTGCCTCTCTCCACTGGGTATTGGTGGGACACCAAGGTCCCAACCCGCACTCTCGCCACCGCTGCTGCATAAAGCACCTTCGTCCAACGGATATAACCTGCTCCCACCCCCTAGCATTCCATGACCATGTATAAATAGTCCCATTCTAGACTATCGAACGCTTTTTCGATGTCAACCGAGAGGGCAAATGGAGTTCCGTCTCCCTCCCGCAAGTCTTCCATGAGTCGGATAAGCCTCCTAATATTAAGTGTCGTGTTCCGAGCAGGGATAAAGCCATTCTGATCCTCATGGATCAGGGTGGGCATGTGCGGCAAGAGTCGCGCCGCCAATATAGAGCTTAAGATTTTATAGTCAGCAGTTAGCATTGAGAGCGGTCTATAAGACGCAGGGTTGCTGCATTCTCTGCCAGGTTTCAGTAGCGGTATGACTATCGCTTCTCGCATCGATTGGGGAAGCCGACCCGTGGTCCCTGCTTCCTTGTACGGCTAAAAGCTGTGGCGCCAAGGCGTCCACATACTTCCCATAGAATTCAATGGGCAAACCGTCTATCCCCGGCGTCTTGTTGCGGGCCATGGTCTTGATGGCCCTTCTAATCTCCCCCAAGTCAATGTCTCTTCCCAAGTCCTTCGCTTGCTCGTCCTCCAATCGCGGCATTGTGAGGCCTTCCAGGAAAGCCGTTGTCTCCTCCCCCGATCGCCCTGGGTACTGCTATAGAGTCTCCCGTAGTACCTATGAAAGCCGTCCACTATGGCCGATTGGGTGTAGGACAGACGTCCCTCCTCATCTGCAATTTGCAAGATAGGGGAGCAGCGTTTCGTGGGGTTCGCAAGCCACGCCAGCAGAGTGCCCGATCGATCACCCTCCATATGAGAGCGCAGCGCATACGCCCGATGATCGTAAGCCCGCAGCCTTTCTACCTCAACCGCCACCGCTTCCCTAGCCGAGCTAACCGTCTCCTGAAGCTCCGGGCGGCCAGGCCGTTCCCTCTCCGCTTCTCGCAATCTTGCGTCCGCCTTCTCCAGGTCGGTCAGCAACACCCTTCTCGTGCCCACGTACTGTGTGATACACTGTCCCCTCACTACCACTTTAAAAGCATCCCATTCCGTTGCCCTGGATTTCGTGGACCTCTCGTTGATGGTAAAGTACTGCGTCAACCCCTCCTCCAGTGCCGCCCCGAGAAGCGGGTCCTCCAGAGTCTCCGGTCAGAGCCTCCAGGTTGGCACCCTAGGCTTTTCCGTCACCCAGTCTAAGTGAATCAGGAGCGGATTATGGTCCGAAACCGTTCTCGTTAGGTATTCCGACCAGGCAACATACGGCAATACCTCCCGCGAACATAATATCGCATCCAGCCTAACGTGGAGATCATGTAGCCCGGAGTAGAACGAGTAATCCCGGTCAGTCGAGTGTAGCGTCCTCCATGCATCAGTTAACCCCCAGCTCTCCTGCCAGTCCCGTCTACCCTTGGCGATGCGGTGCACCGGGGAATCTCTCAGGGGCGGGTGTGACCTATCCAAATGCACTTCCGCTACGGAGTTGAAGTCCCCTCCCATGAGTACTGGGCCCAATAGAAACCACGCCAGTGTCCCCGATAAGCCTGCATAAAAAGCTAGTTGTTCTACATTCGGGGCATATACACTGCATAGGACAATATCTTTTCCCCGTAACCTGCCCTCTACCACCACAAACCTCACCTCTGGGTCTACCAGCTGCAGTGTCAGTTGAAAAGGTGTCCCCGCTCTTATCCATATCAGGGCGCCTCTTGCGTAGGCCGAGTAAGAGGTGTGGTAAACCTGTCCCCTCCATCTCCTCTGCAGCGCCACCCCTTCCTGCTTTGTAATGTGTGTCTCTTGTAAGAGCGCAATGTGAATCCCTCTTCTCAATAGGTAGGTGTGCACTTTATGTCTGCGCTGCATCGTGTGTAGGCCCCTCACGTTCCAGGTTATGCATTTCAAAACATTCATGTTAGCCATTGTCCCGTGATCCAAGGTTCTGACTCCCCCCCATGTTCGTACTCCTGCGGATGATGGCCCCACCCCAACCCCAAACGTAAACACCCAACTGTCCAGCCCCTAAGCAATTCGGGGTCGGTGTCTGCAAAAAACTCCCTGCAACAAATCCCAACTGTGGAGTTCCCCCTCCCCCCAGAACAGGCCCCAATATCGAGATACCAGACCCCATCCAAACCCCCTTATCTGAGAACCCCAGATGACTAGTTCACGGCCGCAGCCGTGAGTGCCTTAAGGGCTTACGGAGCGAGGCCTCGCCCAAGAGGGGGCCACATGTCCCAGGCCCGCATCCTTCCCCCCACTTCTGATAACAGTACTCAGCCATTCACCCAGCGCCCAGTCCTGGAGCTAATACACCCACCAACCAGGAGAAACCCCTCAAGTTCCCTTCCCTTTACCCATCAGGCGGAATTCAGATGTTCAGGATTTCTTCTGCTGTTTGCGGCGTCACCACCAGGCCCTTGGCGTCGTGGATCCCAGATAGGTCCGACTCCGAGGCCGAGGCCGATGCATGTGTCTCTGTGTCCGTGCCTCGTTTGGACTGGGAGTCCTCCACTCTCGCCAGCGTGACCACCGCTTGCAGCGCCGCCTTGCGTTCAGCCTCGGTTTGCGAGGCGGTCGGTTTCCCAGCTCCGCGCCGTCGTTTGCGCGGTCTTTGCGATTTGCGCAGGCCCTCTGGTGCTCGTTCCCGCTCCTTTTCCCGCTCCTCTCGGATCTTGGCTCCATCCGTGCCCACTTTGTAGGTTTCCCACCAGTCCCAAGCGTCCGCGGCCAAGCTGAAGAACATTGTTTTTTCGTCCACCACAATTCGAAGTCTGGCAGGGAATAACAGGGAGTACGGGATGCCCTCGGTGCGCAGCTCCTTCTTGATTGTCAGAAAGGAAGCTCGCAGTCTTTGCATTTCAAATGTGAAATCTGGAAACAGCATGACTTTACTGTTCGCGATTTGGAACGGGCCAGCGTCCCGGGCTCTTTGCAGCAGCAGATCCCTGTCCTTGTAGTGCAACAGCTTGGCCACCATCGGTCTAGGCGGTAGGCCAGGTTTGGGCGGCCCGGATGGAACCGGGTGCGCACTCTCCAAGGTGAAGAAGGGTGACAGGCCCTCAGGTGCTACTACAGTTTTAAGCCAATTGTCACAGTAGGCCACCAAGTCAGTCCCCCCTTCGCTCTCCGGAACGCCTACGATTCGCACGTTACTGCGTCGGCTCCTGTTTTCCTCATCCTCTGCACGTCTTTCCAAGATCTGAATCCGGTCTAGTGCCTCCGTGAGTTTGCTCTCCAGAGTTTTGTGGGCAGGAGCCAGGTCCTTCAGGGCAACCTCAGTCTCTTTTACTCTGTCTTTTAACTTGTCGTGATCGGCACGTAGCAGGCCAAGTCCCGACGCCACCTGCGCAATATCATTGTGCAGCGCCTCTCTCGTTGCCATTATGGCCTCCAGGATGCGATCCTGCAGCCGCTTCAGGTCAGTGGGCTCCCCAGTGTCGCTCTCCACTGTTTCCGAGGTCGCCGCTTCTTCCTGCTTGCCTCTCGGCTTCCCCATGTTGCTCAGCGTGAACCTCCGAGTCACTGCTCAGGGCCCACCCACCTCGCAGGCTCTCCAACGTTGCACAAGCACCCACAGAGTAAGGTCAATCCACGCCGTCAGGGCACCCAGCCGCAGCAGCTAGCTCCGCTGTTCAGGGTCAGGGTATGCAGTGGTTCGTGCGTGTCCCTCCGGGTCGATGGTGGTGGGGTCTCGAGTTCCGCCCTCCACCGCAGCCAGCCGGTCCAGTAGGGCGTGCCCAGCCCCCCACTGCCATCCGAGGGTAAGGTCTGCTAGTCCACGAAGCAGGGAGCCGGTGCACTCGGTCTTCCCCTTGTCTGCTCGCTCCCGTCGGTGATGTCCCAGGTCACAGCGGGCCCTCTGCCGCCCACTCTCGGCCCTCCACTCCCCCCTGTGAGCTGTCTTGCCCTCTCACTTACCGCTTGTTCCGGGGGGGGGGGGGGGGGAGAGTTCAGGGCACCTCCAGTTCTCCGGGCCCCAGCCGCGCCGGTCCGGACCGCAGCGTGTCCGGTGCCCGCTCGGAGCTCCCCAACTTCCGTCCAGCCTCCCTGGGCTGTCCGCTCGCGATAGTTCCGCTGCTCCTCGGAGCCTCCAGTGAGGGATTCCGCAGGGCCTCAGGGGCACCGCTCACCAAGCCTCAATCGGCGACGGGTCTCGGCCTCATCCCCAGGCGTTGTCTCTTGGTCCGACCAGCTGGGCGCTACCAGGTCTTCCCCGCAGCCGCCATTTTAGGCGTCCCTCCGGCTCAGCCCTGGTGTCCCCGAGTCACGGCGGAGATCGGTCCCTCCAGAGGCTTCCTGCTCGCTCCGCTTACGCCCCACCGGCTTCAGCGCCCAAATCACTCCGTTCCAGGCACTGCGCTGGGCTCCTCGTAGCTGTAGGCAGGATAATCGCGGGGAATGGGCACGGAGCTCCGGGCTCACGCCGCCATCACCCTCGGCGTGCAAGCCACGCCCCATCTGTCATTACATAATCACAGAAAAACTGCCAGCATTCATTATGATACTGCTGGAAGAATGTATTCAGTGTACTAATAGTCCAGATAAGAATGTGATCATGTATAGTGAATGCTTTTTTTTTATGAGCCCACACACTCTCGGAGTGTCTTCCTAGGTTACAAATGTTACTGTTAAGTTTATGTTAATGTTAAAAGCGCTTTTCATGCTCAATGTATACCTAAAGGTGTCTTGGCTTATTATCTGGAAAGCAGCCAAGTCTTCAATTCTCTCCTAAATGTCAAAAGGTTAGGTGTGGCTCTGATATGAAAAGAAAGTTGCTTCCATTTTTTTGCTGTATTGGTCACAAAACGTCTTCCACCCAATTGGTCCGTTTGAACCTGTGTTCATATGTTTCATGGCTCACAAGGGGTGCAGGTGTCTGCCAGGGTCATACAATTTGAAACAATGTGTCAGGAGGTCAGGACCTACACAAAGAAGAGCCTTGTAGGCAAGACAGAGGAATTTAAATCTGATCGACCGCCTTATATGATTTGCAAAAGTTTTTTACTTGGCTAATGCCTGCTAACAGTGTGGGGGCAACATTCTGAAGTACTTATATCCTGTTCAAATGTTGGTGGTGCATATTTAAGTACAGTCCATTTTTGTAATCTAAGTTCGCTTAAACCAAGGCAGTCACCACAGTTTTTTGTGCCCCAAAGGGAAAATCTTTTTTACATCCTCAGGATGTAAAAAGGTGAAGAACTGATTGCATTCACCTGGTGACATAACCCAAGCCTATTGACCAATATAATTCCCAGATTCCTCACCTATCTCAGTGGTGAGGACAGCGTTCATAGTTCCTCTGTCCACCGTGAGGGAGACCAAAGGGAAGCGTTATTTCCAAATAGGATAGCCTCTGTTTTTTCGGAGTTGAGTTTTAGGCAATTCCTGTTCATCCACGACCCTACAGCTGACAAACAATCATGAAACCTCCACCCAGTACTATTGTCACCTGTGGACATGGATACCACAAATTGGGTGTCATCTGCATAGGAAGTAAGATCAAAGCCACAAAACCTGATCAGGGCTGCCAGAGGCCTAACAAAAAACATTTAAGAGAGTAGGACTCACTTAGGGTCCCTACAGAACCCCGCACGGAAGTCAAAAGGGGTCATGCAAAAATTGATCCAGGGCTATTACTTGCTTTCTTTCTGAAAGCACCAGCAGTCCTCTTGATACCAACAGCACAGAAATGGTCGACCAATATGTTATGATCAACCGTATCAAGAGCTGCCAATGAATAAAGTAGGATCAAGGCCGCGCAGCCTCCACCATCAAGGATTATTTTGACTGCTTCTTTTGTCTTGATCAGGGCCATTTCTGTACTTTGACCACTTCTGAGCTGACACTGAATAGTATCTAGCAGCGAATTGACCTGTTTAAGCAGAGCAAGCTGCTGATTCATGACCTTTTCTACGATCTTTGCTGGTAGAGGAAAGTGAGAAATGGGACGATAACTGTTTGCGTCTGAAGGATTTAAGTTTTTTTTTTATGAGAGGGATTATGGAGGCTTTCTTCCATTGTGTAGGAAAATACCCTGGCTCAAACGTGGAATTGAAGATGCTTGTGAGATGAGTAGCCACAAAATCCACAGCTAGTTTTGTAACAGCAGGGGTACAAGGGTCCATAGGAGAGCCTGACTTAGTTGCTAGGATTTGGGATATCAGTAGCGTGGATTTGGTCTATCACTTGATTGACAGAAATTGTGGAAAATACAGTATAAGTGGCCTGTCTCTGGCTTAAAACAAAATGATCAGTTTCTTCATGTCTAGTACTGTTGTTTTGATCACACTTGTTAAAGATTGTAGAACCTTGTCATGGAAGAAGATGGCATGCAAATTTCAAAAAGCTTGACTGGAATTGGTAATGCTGTTACTGAGATCAGAGGACGGTTTAGCTACTACCTTAAAAAGTTATTTTGAAAAGTTTTTTGCAGCTTCTATTTTCTGTTTAAAATATAATGCCTTTTCTTTCAACAGAAGATCTTTTTAATCAATCATACATTTTTTGGGGCAGATTTATGAGGCCGTTGCGCCTCTTTGCGCCGCAATTGCATCACTTTATTTGACGCAACTGCGGCTCAAACAATGCGCCCTATTTACAACGTGACGCGTTGTAAAGCACTGCGCCATAAGGAGGCGTTCCTGCGCAGGGGGGGGCGTTCCTGCGCAGGAACGCCTCCTGAAAGTGGCTGATTGAAATCTATGAGATTTCACTCAGTCACTTTCAGGGCAATGCTGCGTCAAAACCCTGCGCCTGCTTGAAGCAGGCGTAAGGCTTGATGCAGCATTAGTAGAATGGGGCACCCCGAGCCTTGCTGGAGCTGCGTCGCGATTGCGACGCGACTCCAGCAATGCGCCACATTTCCGGCACAGATGCGTCACGCATCTGTGCCGTTTTTGCACCATGGTGCGCCGCATTATAAATGCGGCACACCATGGGTGGCGTAGCTGTGGCACACTGTGGTGCACGTTAACTGGCGCATCCCTCGGGATGCGCCAGTTAACATAAATTTGCCCCCTTATATTTATCTTTCCCCTTTATTGTATTCCTTCCTCTATTTCCACTCGTGTCACCTACAAGCTTGTTTCTGCCCTCGAAGACTGCAAACCATGGAGCAGAGTATGCACTCTGCGAGTGAGAGATTCTAATCCGGGCAGTGATGGAAATGGCTGAATTTAGCCTCTCTGAACAGTTTAAGGTGGCAAGCTCCAGGTTTTCTACCTGTTACAGCTGTGAGTCATTTAGGATTTGATTGAAAGGACCTGCGTGTATCTTATTTCAGTCCCGAAATTTCTGAGGACAAGGAAAGGGTTTTTCAGGGGGACCTCTGTTCTGTAATGTGATATCAAACATGACTGCAGCAGGATCGGTCCAGCTTAAAGGCAAAGAGTCTTTTCCAATCACCTGAGGATTAATGGCGAGCACCCCATCAAGCGTATGGCCTGCAACATGAGTAGGGTCAAGAACCTATTGGGACAGACCAAAATCACCAATGGTGTCCATGAGGGCTATGGTGTCTGTATCACGGTGATCTTCTAAATGGAAGTTGAAGTCACCCAGAACAGTAAAGTCCTTGGCACATAGACCCTCTTCCAAACGGGTTACTAATATCTATCAAAAAATGCTCATGGGGCCTGGAGGACGATAAATGAGCACTTTCTCAGAGGATTAGGATTTGGATAATACAATATTAAACTGCAGTGCTTCGCCAATATGCCAAATATCACTCAGAGTAAAGAGGGATTTGTGAAATATATTTATCTCCTATAGTCATATATATATATATATATACATTTGTCCTAAGAAAAGGAAGAATGACCAGTGTACTTGGTGGTGTATTTATTTCCCGTGATTGCCTTGATGAAGGGGGTCGAAGTATATTTTGATACACTGGAATCATTTGCTATGTTCAGGTGCAGTATCCCAGGAGGAAATATGAGGATTGTGAAGTCTTCAAGAGCCATCATAAACACACTAAAACATATATACTACATACGTGTCTGTGTGTGTTTGCATGCATAGCCTCAAAGTTGATACCCTGAACTCAACTCTTTGGTCAAGTCTATTGGTATTTGGCCTTGCCTTAATGCAATTCGGATGTCAGGGCTATTGGAAGTTGTTACTGGAGATGTTGTACATTGCACACTGTTCCTTGACTGGAAGGGTTAAGCCTCACACCCCTCGAACACTGAGAACTGAAGAGTGTTCCTTTCTACTACACAAAACGTATTTACATGCTTAAATGTATTAACAAGTTCACAGTGATAAATTGCATGGGGCTCGATGCATGTAGCATGCCTTGTTTGAGTTACTTTATTTTTATTCCTAATTGGATATTATCATTTGTTATTATCTGTTAAAAAATAGTTTACAAAGAAATTGAGCAAGAGAAGATGATTGAATAATGCTGCTACATAGTGCAATGTTGTCTGGTATTAGTACAGCATCGAATTAAAAAATGTTACCTATTCTGGTAGCAATGATTAATTATTCCAATATGACGCTGACAAAACTCCAAGTGAAACCCTACTTGTATTGTCCATTGTCTATGTTCATCCTCGAGCACTTTTACGTTTACGCTGTTCTTATCTACCAGTAAATCCTTGTATCCCGTGAGCAAGGGAAAGTGTTCCCCAAAATGCTTCGAGAATTTGGCTGCAGCCGATTAAAATTCACTTGCAACCACCACATGGGCTTGTGGTTTTTCGTGCTCTGTCGATATCTAAGAACTCAGTCAGTTTCTGTATTTGTCTATATATATGTATCAATGATGACATCATCCATTGAATGTGGTTTGGTTTGATATTTAAATATGTATTATTATATAAATAGCAATCTGCATTTAAGAATTAATTAATATATTCCTATCTTGAGGGAGGATTTAGTAGCAGTGTGATTGACTGTTTACTTGACTAATTTATACTGTTTCACTAAATATATTACATAGTGATGAAACTGTGTGAATATCTGTATTATTTTGTCAATTGTTGTGTAAACTGCTGCATCAGTTAGGTACTAGCTACATGAAAGTCTATATTAGCTATTGGTTAGTTAACTGATTATTTGTATGGGAGAGTGAATCTGTGTGTGGTTCGGTGGGGATCTGTGACTGCCCAAAGATATGTTAATAGTTAATTCAGTAGGTATATGATTTTAAGACCACATGTTATAATAGTTGTTTGCGTGAGTGAATATCTTTATGGGTGTGGTGATGAGCAAATATATTTCATAATGGTACATGTCCAACAAAGTAGAAAAAATAAAAGGCAGTGTATATGACAGTCGTTGAATATAAATAACTATACATACAACTCATTAATTGCATGAGTGACTGTATAGATAACTGTATACTTGTAATAGTGATTTCATAACACATTACGAGGGTCATTAGGATGGCGGGCGGATTTTGCCCGCCCGCCATTATCGTGGTAATAGGGACCGCCTGCCATAAGGGTGGGGGTCCCGTGGGGGGTATTAGGATGTGCCCGCCACAGTGGCGGGCACATCTTGTATTTTTAGCATTGTGGCGGGAGGTGCTCTCTGCACCGCCCGCCACAATGCTAAAAATGCATTTCATCATTTGCATTTACAAAGCGGCAGGCACCGCTCAGTGCCTGCCGCTTTGTAAATGCAAATGAAGGGGGGTATCATAGGTAACCCCCGTGTTTATCCCCATACTCTCCTTCACTCTGGGAGCCCGCACGGGGCCCCAGAGTGAAGTCCGCCTGCCTTTCCGTGGTGGCATTGCTGCTACGGAAAAGCATCTGCAGACGCCCATCCAAATATGGCTGGCGGTGTCTGATAGACACCGCCACCATATGAACCCTTTTCCGCCCCGGCCGCAAGGCGACACGGGCGGAAAAGTGGCGGGCGGTGTTTGCCTCCGCAGCGGTCCCCCCACCATTGTAATGTGGCTTGGGGAAAAGGGTAATTATGCCGGGCGGATCGCTGCCGCCACCATGGCGGTAACGATCCGCCCAACATCGTAATGGGCATCTAAGTTTCAGTTACTCTCTATAGAGTAGCGCTATTAGTATAAGTGTGTAGCTAAGTAAATGTAAATATGATACATTATTTCCAAAAGTGAGTAGGATGACTGCATAAGTGAATAGGATGTGTGCTGGTGTGTAATATCAATATAGGTGTACAAGTATATTTGATAGTTTTCTATTGATTATTGACAGCATGTATGAGTGAATCAATAGGCAATTGATTAGATGTGTGTGTTTGATCTATAAATCACTGAGTAGGTTTTTAGATACTTGTATTACTGTGTAAATGGATTAAAATATGTAACTGTATTTTTCAGTGAGTGATGAAAGGTTATACTAGTGTATAATGAGGTGTATCTGATTGTCACG
This sequence comes from Lissotriton vulgaris, assembly GCF_964263255.1. Taxonomy (NCBI): domain Eukaryota; kingdom Metazoa; phylum Chordata; class Amphibia; order Caudata; family Salamandridae; genus Lissotriton; species Lissotriton vulgaris. The sequence goes on from NC_141688.1 coordinate 50,436,044, forward strand.
TGGATGATGTCATCAGTGATGTCATCAGTGATGTAATTTGAAATGTCATCAGTGATGTCATCGGTGATATCACTGACCATGTCATGAATGATGTCATATGTGACATCATCACTAGTGGATTGCGGGCGCGGGAGTTACAGTTAGTACAACTAACTATAACAGAGGCATTTCAATGGTTTTGTATGAGTGAAATGTCCAGATAACTATAACACCCCTGAAAACCTATGTTTCGTTCAACGAATGTCTATGGTTTTTGAAATGATAATCCCTAACTATAACAAGCCTCAAACCTATGGTTTTTTCAGCGCTATGATGGCCCATCCTAGGGGTTCAAACGCCTCATGTAGGCCCGAACCACCGAGTACAATGGTCCACCACTACGTGCGTGGCCTCTTTGGCAACAGAGTTAGTGGTACCGCAAGGACTGAGCAGGTGAGAAACCTGCAATGATGATGAGAGCACAAGTATGTCCTTTCCTATAACCATATCAAGACTCAGCACCAAATGTGAGACTTCTTGGCGGCAGAGCGGGAGTGCATGGTGTAGGGGGTGTCCTGTCCACGAAAAGGTCAGCAATGAGGCCAGGGTGCGGAGGGAGTCAATGGGGTGCACAAGACTGGATACAAAAAGGCAACGCAGCAATTTAGGCATACGCAGTCCTATATACCGCATCTTATTGCATTTATATTTTTTTCCATAAGCAGAAACGTTTTTATAATCGGACAAATGTCCAACGCTTGTGATAATTGAAACCATGTGTATCACTTCGCACCATTTGCTTTCACAACCGTGTAAAAACATTAGTACTATAGTAACTTTTCAAAAATCGAAGCCTATTAAACAAGTTGGAACTGTGCAAATTGTTGTTTTTAAATGTGGGAGGGAAGGTGACTGAAAAGAAAATGTAATTCATCTCATATTAAGATAGTAAAAAAAAACAATCATAACATCTTTCTTTTACAATCTTTTAGATGTAGAGATTCAGGGTGCATTATGTCCCGGCACGTGGTGAAAAACACCAGTGACAGAAAGGTGAGCTGTGAATTAAGTATGGGTGAATTTGTGCGAAAGCGTACTCGCGATCCGCAAAATCCGCGAATTTTTGTGAGATTGCAGATTTTTTTGTGCGTGTTCCCGGGATTTTATTTCACCTCGGCTACCGCGAACTTACCCATGTGGTTGTATATGGGCGTGGCCATCTTGTTTTCACTGTTCGCTTGCATATTTCTGTTTCCGGTCGCTAGTTGCATGCTTGCGTTGCGCTTTTCCTGTTCGGGGCCGCGGTTGCGTGTTCGCGTCCGTTTTTGTGTGCTCGCGAGGAAAATATCGCGCAAACTTACCCACGTGGTTGCAATGGGCGCAGCCATGTTGTTTTTCATTCATTGCTATGGTTCTGGGCATGCCTTTTCTATCCAGCTTCAATCTTTGTAATCCTTTGTTTTTCTACTTTTTGTTACTTTAATAACTACATTTTCTTCTAACTCTCACTTCTTTTATTTACTTTTTTTTCCATATTCTTTCCTTTTTTTCCTTTCTTTAACCCAGGATCATGGCAAAGGGAGCCGGCAAGTCCAAGTGGAAAAGTCCCGCTCCCGCACCCCGCAGCCAGTCCCCTTGTGGGCGCTTACGAGGGGTGTCTGTAAGTCCCAGGGAGATCTGCAGCGCAGTGGAGGTGGATGCACTGGTCTTCTTTGTGCAGCGCCACCTCCCCAAGACCGTAGCAGCAGGTGGCAGCATCCGGGAGCGTCGCCAGCTATGGGGTAAGATGTGCCGGACCATATACCGGGAGTCAGGGGTCCAGCGCACCTACAACCAGGTGACACACTGGTGGTCCGACATACTGGACCGGGAACAAGACCTGCTCGACCTGCTTGGCGTCGAGATGCCTGGGCTTGGTGAGTACTAGTAGCTATTTAATAACTACTTTGTTTTCTTTTGCTCTGTGTTATATTGCAAATACATGTTTTTTCCAAAGAGCAAGAATGCTGCTGATTACATTGCAGGTAAATTATGTTTCAAAAGCTTCTGTGACTTCAGGTCCTTGCCTGCTGAGTAGTGGTGCTACTACGCTTACTTGTTTTCAATTTTGTGCTCATCTGGCCTGAGTGATTATGAGTGTACTGTACAGAACTGCGTAATGCTAGAGACTCAAGTCCAGTCCTTCCTTTGTAATCCTGCCACTAAGAAGAGATTGTCGTGGTGGATTGATTGGTTGAGTATATTATGACTTGTCATTTAGTAGGACATTTTTTAGTGGTCTGCAATCATGACGGACTGTGTCTGTCACTTTGCATGCTGCTGAGTGCTGCCAGTCCAAGTAGAACCTTTTTTAGTTGGTTTAGTGAGTTACATAACTTTTCCAGCAATAGTAATATCCTAGTAGACCACATCGGATAGGTCAATAAATTTAGTGCAATTGTTGTTTATTTCCCCGAAATATATATATATTTTTTTTTTTAAATGTTTGATTTCGTTGACAACAATTAACTGAGCTTATAAAGCGCCTGGTTACACTAGTCAGTGTGTCCCCGCGCTAATAGTGGCCTAAAAGATCCCTAACACAGCCAGAAAAGAGCGCTTCAATATTTGGGGAACAGATGTGTCTTGAGTTCCTTGCGGAAAACTCTTTCAGACGGCTCCATCCGGAGTCTGAGAGGAAGAGTGTTCCAACTCTGTGCTGCCAGAAGGCGGAAGGATCTGCCGCCCATCCTGGCCCTGCAAATCTTCGGGATACACATTAGCCAAGTGCCCTCCGAACGGAGGGGCCTAGTTGGTTTATACAATGTGAGCAGATTCCTCAGGAAACTCGGGCACTTACTGTAACATCTATTCCAAACGTTCACCATAATCCTATTTTTTCCTAAATCGTCTTTGGTCTTCTTGTAGACTGTTTCTAAACTCTTATCCTGCCTCTACTATGACTCTCTGTGCTACTACTATTTATTATTATTAGTCTGTCTGTGTAGCTAGCTAAGCTTGCGCAGTTGGAAAAAGGTGTTAAACAAAACTTCTATTCAGCAATAGCTCTCGTGCTGTCCATAATGTCTATTGAAGTCTTCTTAATGTTTATGCTTTGACAATTCCCAACAATAAAATGTCAATGGCCACCAAGAATAAGATACTAGTTTACTTTTTGATTGGATAGGAAGACATACTACTACTGTTGCAGGGACTATTCTGCACATACAGAACTATGGACAAGAAATAGGGCATTGGTGATAATAGGCGCAGTTAGACTTTCCACAAACCTCAGTCATAACGGAAGTTGAACCCCCAATCTGTTTACTGACTGATCCCCAATGATTATACAACCCAGAACATAAGACTACAGAGTCAGAATCCCGGCCTCTCAGAGTCACAGAATCATGCTTGCAAATTGCAAACCCTTTAGCTCACTCACTCATGATCAAAAAACCACAGAGTCTATGTAAGTTTTAAAGCTTTATTAAAAGTAAAACAACTAGCTCTGTGTGTACTCTGTATATTAATTTTCAATTGTACTTTAAATAAAAACATTTATTAAAATCAACTTCAAGGAAGAGAAAAGGTGAACTCTTGAAAACTGAACAGTGGCTGATTTTACACATTAATTGTGGGAGACCCCTCACCTGGTTGGAACTTAAAGTACTGGTGGTGATGATGATGAGTAACATATTGCTCTTGTTCGTAGAAGGGAAGCTTCTGTCTGTTATGAGAAAAATGGTGGGTGTTAAAAAGCAAGCATTCATCAGTTGTGCCAAAAAGTGTAGCATGTTATGGCTAAGCATAAATAAAAACAACCTCCCATTCCGAAAGGGGAATTTTTAGTTTAGACTAGAGAGTCACAAATAATTACATTTGTTTATGTAGCAACATTTTTTTTCGTTCCTAGACAAAGTAGGGAGTGGTGTATATGGCATCTAAATATATGAAATGTATTTTCTAGGCGTAACACCATCGGCACGGCCCACCACCAGTGCCAGGGCCAGCGCGGAGGTGGTCACTCCAGGGGCTGATGCGGTGCCAGTAGGAACTGCTGTGGTGGATGCCTCCGTAGTGGCGGGCAGTGGTAAGCTATTATATTCCTTACTTATTGGGATTGTAGAGTAGGCTCGCTGTAGGGGTGTATACGTTGTACAGTGCAAGTACACTTTACTGTTAAGAAGACTTACAAATTTAGAACTACGTTTTTTTCAACCAGGTAGAAGTCAGTCACCCGTGACTTCGCATTAGCAATAGCATTAGCGGCGGGAGTTGACGAGTAACCAATGGCCTCCTCTAAATTTGACTCCAAACCAGCTGTGAAGGACGAGCGAGTTAAATTAATGACTGGCAAAGAATGATACGTGTTTTTGAATGCAAGCACAGGTGGCTGGGAATCTGATGCGTGGCCGGTTGAAGGCTGTAGCAAGGATGGGTGGAAGGAGAAAAAAAAGAGGACTGCTTGGGTGGGTGAAACAGAAACTGTATGTGTGTGCAATATATCCTTTGGGTCAAATTCAAATGCAAGTCAAGCACGGATGTGTGGGTGGAGGTTTACAAAATAAAATAAAAAGGGTGTTTTTCGGTGAGAAAAAGTAAGGTTTGTCCAGTTGAGACACTAAGAAGAACGATTGACATTTACTTTGAATGGATGGATGCCTGGATGGTATCTTCCTCATATATAGCATAGCTGTATGTAGAGTAGGCAGAGTAGATGGTCACTGGTTGAAGAGTGTTACTTTGAAGAGCATGTAACACTGCACGTCCATGCCAGAGTGGCAAAGCCGAGGAAAGTAGAAGTTGTAATTTTTCAGAATACTCCCTTGACTAACAGTAGTTTGCAAGCACAGCATATATTGTGTATCTATATTGTATAGTTCACATTATCAAGTCAAGTCACAAGTGCCTTCCTCCGGCGATTACGGGGACCACTCACTACCTATGTTAATAATTTTTTTCACCTGTGTCATTCATGTGTGGCCTATTGGTGTTCACTCAATCAATAAAAACAAAGCACCTAAAGTCATTCCTTATATAAGCAAATATCCTGTGAAAGGATAGATGATCCTATTATCTTCTTCATTTTCCTTTTGTATTAGTCAGGGGCAGGGCAGGGTGAAAGTTAAATTAATTGAGCAGTAGCCCTTGTAAAAGAGTATGGCCAGTGTCACCCGTAATAGAAAAGTAAGTGCTTCCCCACCTGCATGTAATGGACTGGTACCAGTAACGCGAGTCTGCGTCATCATGGCTTGCATCTGTTTTTCTTGGGTGCAAGCTGACTGCGCTGGCATTATGCTAGCTTCCACAAGTTTACGTACTAATTTCGCTAAACAAGAGAGAAGAATAAGACTGGTGTACTGTCTGAGTCTAATGTAGTGAGTCCATATAGGGCTAGTAGAATTCCAGAGGCTGACGAAGTGGGAGGTTAGATAGATACATGCCACAAATGTTATGTACTGTGCTTGCAAGTTGCTAGTGCTATTGTGACACAACTTTCTGTTGAATTATTTTGTGTTAATCTTAAAGAGTATTGGTTACAGTGTTTTTTTCTTTCTTCATATAGATACTCCTTCTAAACTATCAAGGAAGGAGTTGGCTATCGGGGCCAGGCAACGGAAGCTGGAGGCAATTGTCGCCGAATATCGGTGGCTGGTGGCTCAGGAGCAGGAGGATGACTCACAGTCAACATCAACAACAACAGCTGCATCCTCCTCCGCTGCCTCTGGGTCATACAGCCGTTCAAAAGGGGGTGGTGATGGACGGGTCATAAAGCCAGCGCAATCCTCCAGTGGTACGGTGCCACGGTCCGGCAGCCACCCGCCACCGACGCCGAGCAGCGAAACCAACAGCTGCCCCCACTGTACCTGCAAGACTCTTGTGCACTGACTAACCCTACGAGTGGCCTACCTTGAGCAGGAGGTGGAGATTCAGAAAGACCTGCTCAAGGCCCTCCGGAGAGAGGTGCGTGACCACCTGGCCACAGGACACCGCCGGCCAAAGAAGAGAGAGACTGTCCCTTGCCCCTTTTTTAAAGACTTTTGGGGGGTGGGAATACGGGTTTGTGAACTTTTGGGGACATTTCATGGACATTGGTTGGGGTTAAGGAGGGGGGTGGGTCGGGTCTTGTGGGATAGCTTATTTTTGTTATGGTCGAAATAATTATTTATTTTCCACTTAACATAGCATACGCATTTTTACTGTTTTGTGGGGGAGGCAAGAGGGGTTAACTGTACGTTTGTTTTCCTGAAACTTAACTGGCTGGTTGATTCAAATTGTCTAAGTAATCACCCAAATTTGTACAAAAGTGCCACTGACAGAGGTAGTGAATTCAATTGTCCTACTACTTTACTAGTGCTACCGTCAGTTTCTCCTCTCCTCCTCCTCCATTATTCTTCCTCCCCCAAAATACTTCTCTTACCTGTGATTCGTGTTTGAGAATAGGGCTAGGCACAGGGCTGGCTGCATGGCAAATGGCGATTAAGGTTGGCTATGGAATCCGGTACGGATGAAATGGCATAGTTGTGGTGGTAGTAGTAGTGGTACACACTGGCAGTAGCAGCATATGAAAAAAAAGGAAATGAGACATTGAGTTGCCTGAGGAGCATTAGAACAGTACGCTAGTACATAGTACAGTACACAAGAACAGTGCCATAAATTGTAGTCTAAGCAATGCTAAAGTATTCAATCAAAAGTTAACTACTAGTTGCGTGGATTATGGCTACTACAAGAACTGGTACTGAAGGACACAGCACCGTAAGCTTTAGTCACATGTAGGAGGATGTTGTTGTTGATGAATCCACTCAATGGCGGACATGAAACTCTGAATTGATTTGCAAATACTCATGGGAGTGTGTCAAGCAGAATAAGAATATATCCTCGGATTCCTTGACATGCCTTGAAACTGATTTTCTGTCGCTTTTGACCTTATCCTCCCCAGCAAGAGTGGAATTATTGGTGTCATTTAGTCACACCTCGATGAAAACCACACATCCCGGGGGAAGAGGGTTATGGTTTGAAAAATGGAATGGGGGTTTTTGGGAAAGTGTTTTGGAGAGAGAAAAAAAACACAGCATGGACAAACAACAAATGAAGAAAAACAAATCTTTGGATACAAACATATCCATAAATCTTTTAAGGGACATAAAAGAAGTGCATGCATGAAGTTGTTAGCTAAATGGATGGTTAGGTTACTGAAAAGTAGTACTTATACTACAACTTACTAACTAGTACTAAACAATTAGACAGTACAGGGCTGCAGTAATTACGCAATTTCACTTGCCTATCTGCCCTCAGAGAGAATAAACACTTAGTGGTACATTACATTAGATTTAAAACTAGCAAAGAAACTTATCAAATAGCTGTATGGATGAATTTGAAGCAGAGAGCAAACGCACAGAGTTGCACTCATGGAAGTTCACAACAATAACATTATTTAAAAGATAAGGACAAGTGAAGTGGATACTGTAACTGTATGTTGCAGTTATCCTGGTGAAATTGGGAAGTTGCATGCATCCAGCCATTCCTCCTATTCGCAGGTACTCCTCCATTCCATTGGGCACTCCGTCGATCAATCTTGGTGACCACACTGTCCACTGCCTGCCTGGCGGATGCGGAATTGCAGATTGCTATGGTAAGCCTGAGTTGATCTTTTTCATATCACACAGGATAAGTGATGGCCTGTAATTGTCGATGGAAAAACAGAAAGTGATATTAAAACACCCCGGAGGAAAATTATAAGGTACGGTGTTTAGTGCAAAAGTAACACTTACACTTTCAGAGGCGACAGTATTACATACATGTATCATTTCTAAAGTACTTACTCTGAGTCTCTGTTTCCAGGGTAATAATTAATACACAGCAGGCTAGGGCCATGCAGATGGCCATGGCAGGCACCACTGAGTGAACCAACCTCCATGTAGCATACCTCTTTGACACAGACAGACAAAGCAGATCTAATTTTATACAGCAAGCCACATAGCTGCAATTGTATATGAACCGCGGCGCTGTCTGGACTCTGGCATAACACTACACTGGATCGACCACTCCATACCGCAACTAGACAGGCATTTAGTTCTGCTGTGGTTGTTGTTGACTTATTTACCTGTTTGCCACTCACGAAATGGCCATAGTTCTTCCGTAAATTGACGATTATGATCCATCCATCCCAGTGAGTGACTGTGAAGATATTATGTAACTTTGGTCATCATGACTCATCATCATCATGGTGTTGGCACACTCAATATTGTTCAAACAGTCACAGTCTACACACAGTGTGTCCAAGGACATTTTCCATATTAAAAAATTCAATGTAGTGGCCCCTGCAGTAGAAGTACAATTTGCATTAAACAAGGTAAACAGAGTAGACTTGAGTTACATTTATTGTGTAAAAGATTACATTATAACAGAATACATAGGATTCATTTCATGCACAACAAACAAACAGCAATTGCTTTCATCAGAGCCAGACAGCCAGTGTTGTCCACTGCATGCCATCTCATCATTCATTACCTGTTCCACTTTTTGTCAGCATCTTATTCTTAAGTGAAGGGCCACAGGGCAGCCTCTCGTGTCAATTTCAGAAGTAACAGTCAGCAGAGTCAGTCATTCCAGTCCCACTTCTTTTGAGGGGACTCGTGTACGAAGCAACAGTTTCTTGATTCTGCGTAATCCGGCCATCTGCCTTGAGGGAAATGGATAGGGGAAGTTTGGAGGAGGAGGATAGAGGGGCATGAATGAGTTGTGAACTTGTGAACTTCAGGAATGCAGACAGTGGCACCTTCAATATGGTAATAAGACGAAGACAGTGCTGTTGATGGATGTGTTGTGATTAAAGTTTTGTTGTGCTAAAAGTTGCAAAACAAAGAAAGACACACTGAAATAAAAGTGAATAAGGACGAAAAAAAAGTTAGTATTTCAAGCCTAACTGTCAGGGAAGTAAAGATTGTCCGCAAACTCTGTGAATTGAAACGGGAGTAGGTCAGCTAACAGAGAAGAACTTCCGTCACCTAAGTCGCTGTCCTCTTCTTCCTGTGTGGATTCACGTATTTTGTAATCTGGTGGTATGAAGTGCTGATTCATCTTGATCATTGTTAACATCTCCACGTTTTTGGGTGAGACTGAGAGGCGAGTCCTTTATGAAGTTACAATGGTACCAGCAGCCCTGAAAACACATTCAGAAGACACACTTGCGAGTGGACCAGACAAATAATGTATAGCCAGCTTGGTGATCAGTGGCCATTGAGGCCTTTTCCTATACCAATACATCAATTGGTTCTAATCAAAGAAGACCTCTGTTGCCTTTGCATCAACACTGGAACGAGCAAACCCTTGATGAGTTATCCAATCTGCCTCCGCTAATATTATGGCTGGGCCAGGTGCAGGTGATGATACGGTAGCTGGTGTTTTTAACGGCTCTGAGGGAAAGTGACTGCCTTAGGCCACAGAAGTGGACCCTGACGCCGGATGGCCTGCTGCTTCAGTAGTACTTGTAGTGGTTCCTTCAATTTCCTGCCGCTCTTTTTCGAACCGAGTAGCTGACAGAGCTAGCCAATGTTTGTACTTGGAAACATCTGCTTCAGAAAAAGGAATTAATGTATTGCTGGCCAGTGCCTTTTTGTACCGTGGATCCAGAATAGTGGCACAAATGTAATGTTAATCTGAATGTATAGCTTTAAGCCTTGCATTGTAAACTAGGTGGCATAATAAGCTCTGCGCCAACCGATATGTGCCTTGTTTTTCAGCATCAACACGGAACGTGGAAGACACCGCCTTTAGTTGGTGCTCTAGCATGCGCAACAATGGGATAGCTTTGACCAAAGTACAGTCCACCCTGCTGACTTCACGGGTGAAGACCTCAAAAGAATGAAGCATGTCTGTCAGGCTTTTAACTGGGTCCCATTCCTCCATCTCTAGCCTCATGTCTTTCATAAAAGCAGCCAGTGCGTGAAAGACATTCTCATGGATTACCAAGTACTGCTCAAACAGACGCTCAAGCATGTAGAAGGTTTAGTTCCAACGTGTTGCCACCTCCTGGATGAGTCCTCTGACTGGCACTCTACGGTCACGTTGAATGATCCTCAGCTGCTTCCGGGCCTTAAAAGAATGGCTGAAATGTGTGCAGATTCTTCGGCAGGTGGTCAGTAACTTGCTGACTGTGTTTTCTTTTTTCAAGAAATCTTGAACAATATTGTTAATGGTGTGCGCCAAACACGGCACTCTGAAATAGCCACCATCAGCCAGGGCGTTAACTATATTATTGCCATTATACGTGGAAACATAACCAATCATGCGCTTTCTTGGATGCAGCCATTCAAAGACCTTACTGTTAAACTCCTCCAAAATGTTTACTGCATTATGAGATTTCTCCATGGCAAACATGGCTACTGTTTCATGTTTCCAAGTAGCTTGAAAAATTGTGACACTGTCAACACCTGTAGCTATCTCCTCTCTAACCCCCGCAAAAGAGACCCAGTGTGCAGTGATGCACATGTAATCAACGGCTTGGCAACTGGTCCACATGTCTGTCAGGTGGATAGTGTGAACAGCACTCTTCTGCAAAGCTGCCCCAATCACTTCCAGCACATATTGATGTAGTGCTGGAACCACAACTCTGACAAAATAGGACCTGCTAGGAACCTTCCAGTTAGGGCAGACTGTTGCCACAGATTCTAGAAAACCCACCTCTTCCACGAAAGAAAAAGGGAGAAGGTCCAGCGCTAACATTTTAGCCAGCATTGCATTATACAGACGTGCCATTGGGTAGTTGCATTCAAATGGCACCTCCGACCAAAACATGCTTTTATTGGTGGTCTGGACCGTTTTCATATGTGATGATGATCCAGACTTCTTCAACCCAGTTAGGCTCATTGATGTACTTTTCCGCATTGGTGCCTCTACCAGACTCTTACTGTGCCTCCTGGATGTTGCTGGGGTAGAGGGTGTGGGCGCTACCACTGCAGTGCTGCTGCCAGGGGTACTCTGTGTACCAGAAAAAATGCCTTTCGCTTCTTCACCTCCCCCCTGCACGATCGGCTCCTCGTCAGATGCAATATCAATGGCTACATTTGGATTTGTACTTTTGGCTTTCCGGATGTTACTTAGGTGGTGTTTTCGGAGATGACCTCTCTGGCCTCTGGTACCATAGTTGGTATCAAGCTTACCCCGACTAACTACTTGTTTACAAATCGAACAAATAACGTGGTTTTCCCCCTTTTTTGCTAATACTAAAGAAGTCCCAAACCGGGGAGTTGAGATTTCTGGTGGTGGTGGAGGTGCCACTTTTAATGCCAGATGAAGTGGAGGATGGGCGTGGCGGAATTTGTCTCTGTTGTGCACTTTTAGCACCACTACTTGAGGTAATGGAGGTCGAGTTGGAAGGAGGTCCCTGCCAGCCCTTCTGAAGAGAAAATATGGAAGCTGTAGGTCGTGTTGGTGTAGTAGTTACCTGTGTTGGTGGTGGTGCCAGTGCCACGCCACCCACATCCCGTGCAGCATTTCGGGATAGGGTAAAAATGTCTGTCTGCTGCATGCCCACTGGGGCTGGAGTGACGACTGTGATGACTGGGTCATCATCATCAGCAGCAGAATACACCACTTCTACTTCTTCTTCGGCATCACCCATAACTGAAAGCCTTGCGGGAACCTTCCTTTTACCTAGCTTTGTCGGCTCATGGCGTGCCTCCCTCTCAGACTGAATTGGTGGGGGCCAATCAAGATCTAGATCATCAGAAGGAAGGGGGCTTGAAGAAGAAGTTGTACTAGCCCTCCTTTTCCTTGCTGGGGATCTGGAAGTCAATGGATCATAAGGAGTGGCTTGCTCGGCTGATACCTCCGCATGAATCTTGATTTCCTCATGTGCGGCAACTTCTGAAGGAACAAGCATTGTGGGCAGTTGTACCGCTCCTTGTGCCTCTCCTTGCGCCTCTCCTTGAGCCTCTCCTTGCGCCTCTCCTTGCTCCTCTACTTGTGCCTCTACTTGCGCCTCTACTTGCGTCTCTACTTGCGCTTCTACTTGTGCTTCTACTTGCGCCTCTCCTTGCGCCTTTCCTTGCGCCTCTCCTTGCGCCTCTCCTTGCGCCTCTCCTTGTTGCACCTGTGGTTGTCATTGTGGCTGTAGTTGAACACTCGTCAGATGAGCTACACCCTGAGTTGATTGGATGCTACTTTGCGATGAGTCAACGCCAACATCACTGGTCGATGTTGAAAGAGCAATTAAAGTGGCTACTTCTGCGGCACTCATGAGCTTGGGCCTAACTTGGCGTGGTGGCACTGAGACCAATGAAGTGGAGGTGCTGCTTCCAGCTTGGTCTCCGGGGGACACCGCTGCTGCAGGTGAAGTTTTTATTCCCCAAAAAAGTGTTGGTCGGCACACCAGTCTCCTTGGTAAGTGGTGCTACTTGCTTCTTCTGCTCCTTCTTACTGGTAGTGGCACTGGCAACTTTCTTGGTAGAGGAGCTATGGCCACCTTTCTTTGAGCCCATCTTCTTCAGATGTCAGAACAGCAGGACGTAGTTGCACGAGTTGCAGAGTTGTCTGTGGCCACATCTGACATCACGTGACGTTGTGCACACACCGCCACAGGACTCCTTCCTGGCACTACAACAAGTGATGATGATGAGGATGATTCCTGGTTCTCAGTCTTTGTGCACCTATAAGCAAAGAAGCCAGAGGATTATCAGTTAAATAAATGTTGCTTACATCGTGCTTCAATTAATACTATTGCAACTAGGAATTTATTATTATTAACACAACACACCCAAAAACGGAAAGACCCAAAATAAAAATTGCAATTGTAATCAAAAATGGATGTTTAAATTAATAGAAGAGAGACCACACAGAGAGAGTTGTTTCATGCACCCATTCATCATAACCCTAGGCCTACTGGCCCGCAACCGCAAGCTTGCCCGCCTATGCCAAAAACTGCCTGGCCTCATTATGCCCCCCACCCACATGGCCAGGTCCTGGACCCGGCCAAAACAACACCCAAAAAATCAAAATACACACAAAAATTACCCTAATACAATGCCATCAATGCCCTAAATGATGTTTAAATTCAGGAGACCCCACAGACAGACTTTGTCCATGCACCACTGAGTACCCCTGGGCATAATGGATGAAAGCAAGGCAGACTGGGTGCAGGCCTATGGCACAAAGCACACTGCCTGGCTTGAAAATGGCCCCTAGACCCACACCCACATGGCCAGGCTCTAGACCAGGCCTCAAAATTGCCCCCACCCACATGGCCAGGCCCTGGACCAGGCCTCAACAACACCCAAAAAATCGAAATACACACGGAAATCACCCCAATCCAAGCCATCCATACCCTAAATGATGTTTAAATTCAAGAGACCCTACAAAAAGACTTTGTCCATGCACCACTGAGTACCCCTGGGTATAATGGATGAAAGCAAGGCAGACTGGGTGCAGGCTTATGGCCTAAAGCACACTGCCTGGCTTCAAAATGGCCCCTAGACCCCCACTCACATGGCCAGGCCCTGGACCAGGCCTCAAAATGGCCACCATCCACATGGCCAGGCCCTGGACCAGGCCCCAACAACACACAAAAAATTGAAATACAAACAAAAATAACCCCAATCCATGCCCTAAATGATGTTTAAATTCAAGAGACCCCCCCAGAAAGACTTGGTCCATGCACCACTAAGTACCCCTGGGCATAATGGATGAAAGCAAGGCAGACTGAGTGCAGGCCTATGGCACACAGCACACTGCTCAGCTTCAACATGGCCCGAGACCCCCACCCACATGGCCAGGCCCTGGGCCAGGCATCAAAATGGCCCCCACCCGCATGGCCAGGCCATGGACCAGGCCCCAACAACACCCCAAAAATTGAAATACAGACAACAATCACCCCAATCCAATGCCATCCATGCCCTAAATAATGTTTAAATTCAAGAGACCCCACATAAAGCCTTGGTCCATGCACCACTTAGTACCCCTGGGCATAATGGATGTAAGCAAGGCTGACCGGGTGCAGGCCAATGACACAAAGCTCACTGGCTACCAGGCCATGGACCAGGGCCCGCACTGATTACCCCTGGGTCTACCTGCTAGTGTGGGGTTACCACGCTCCCCAAAATGAAGAAAAAAAACTTCCACATATAACAGTGAGCTATTCAATTCCATGCCATCCATGCCCTAAATGATATTTAAGTTCAAATACACTCACAGAAACAGTTGTATCATGCACCCATGACTAACCCTGGGCCTACTGGATAATGTGGCTACCCACAATATATTTTTTTTAAAGTTGGGAAAAAAGTTTAAAAATTGTAGGTGAAACAACTGCTATGCCCCAAACAAACAACACCAACTTACTTGTAAAATCTCAAATCCAAAAGTGATCCAAACAAAAAGTCCTCAAATACAAATATCCAGCGGCAGCCACAAAAAGTAATCCTTCCAGCTCCAGATCCAAATGAAAAGTGACCAGGACATGGACAAAGCACTGGGAGGAGACTCTGGGGCACTTCCTTGCTCCCACCCTCCCCCCCCCACAAATGGACTCCTTGCACAAAAAAGTGCAGCCAAATGTCAATCTGAGGAGTTATTCTGATCCAAATCATCATTTTTAGAAGGTCTATGCTGCCAGCAATAGATTTCTTGTGCAGAATTGCAATTTTTGCGACTTCGGGAAAGCGAGCTGTTCAAATCTCCCGCCGGATGTCAGAGGCACCTCGTATCTACGCATTCGCAATTGTTTACTCTCGTGATGTGTGATCGGGGGCCCTTATGACGTATTCACGTTCCCAAAGTCTCGCAGTGCAAGATGGCGGGACTCCATGACTTACTCGCGGTCGAAAAGTCTCGTGCGATCCCGCAGCCAGATCCAAAATGGTGCAGCACACGCAAACCGGGAGGAAAACAACTCGGCGAACTCAGAATCACTGTAAGTCAATGCCGCGCATGCGAGATTGTATTTTTGAAGCGCGACCAAGCAAAAAAATCCGCCGAATGGCGGATTTTTGGGCAATTTCGCACGATTCGTGGACCGTGAAGTTGCCAAAAATTCTGTAACTTCCGGGAGCTGAACGAATTTTCCGCCCATGCTTACTGTGAATATTCTTTTCAGTCAATCTCTCACTTCCTTCACAAAATGCTCCCCCCTCCCTCAAACACATCCAAAGCTCTACGTTTGTGCATTCTGCAATGATGCATGGCCATCGTAACAACGCCTAAGAAGGCTGCTTCGACACGTGGTGCACCCTCTTTGAATCAAGCCAAAGGCACAAGGTGTGCAAAGAAGCTTGTTTCCGAAGCAAAGAGAAGTCACCTGTGAGCAGAGAGAGTGGGTAGTGTGCAGCAGCTGAACTGCATAGGAATGTACAATTACTTCCGGGTAGTGAGAATAGATAAGTTACAACTGTTGAAGGGCAGATTTACAAGCCTTTTGCGCCACTTTTGTGTCACTTCTAACATGGGAAAAGTGGCACAAGGAGCTTGCAAAACTGCCTCTGAGTTCGCAAGAAAAGGCGCTCACCTCCAGACTCTGCGAGTCAATGGGGTGCAACAGTCTAGGTACACAGTATTGAGAACTCACGGCTATGCAGTGGGAGTGCATGGGATATACCACTTTAGAAGAAAAATAGCGCACAGACACCACCTTAATTTGGAAGTTGATGAAATACATTATCCTGAGTGTACAAAGAAATACACCAAAAATATACTTGTGCAGTTGTATGTACCATGCTATTACTAACTCTATATACTTTCTTTCAGATCACTAAACTGGAGAGTACACTATGAACCACCAAGTGCTTGAACACACAACGGTGGCAAAATGTGAGCTATGAAGATTTTCTCAAATATTAACTGCTTCATCTATAACTTTCTCTCATTCACAGTTTTAATGTTGTTTTTTCTCTCTTTCTCTCTCACATCGTTTCTCTTTCTCTTTTAAAGTTATGGACGCTGCTGTCTACAACCAAAGCTGAGTTCAAGTTGTGAACTCTGTTGGTCACAATGTTTACACAAGTTAAGCAGAGCTTCCTAGATATACAATGCCTTCGATTAAATGCGTTAGAAATAAAGGGTCATGTTTACAAACCAATTGCGCCACTTTTGCGTCACTTTTAACATGGGAAAAGTAACGCAAAAGTGGAGCAAGGGGCTTGTAACTAAGCCCCAAATAATATTGTTCTGCATAATTACTTGATGTCTCACCTAATTCTACCTCATCTCTGAATCATTTTAAACACCTGTTGGTCCATACTGTAAATCTGACGCAATAGGCACTTCCATACAGAGACCTCTTGAACGCGGGCCTATAAGAGAGGTGGAATGTATCAGGCACACTGCAGGCGTGCAAATCGAAGAATATTGCCAAGTATTACCTCAACTTGTAATGTTTGACCACTTTTAGTCATATCAATCTAATTATGAACACTTTTTTTCATTTTTGTTTGCAGGTTACCTAAACTACTTCTATTGGAGTCGATATCACATTTTGTTTATTATATTGTTTTGTTAAAGTTATGTTTCTAATTATTTATTATATTATTATCTTTAGGTTACGTTTCCAGTTATTTATTGTAGTTTCAATAAAAGTTCATTTAAAAAAATTATATACGTCTTCTTTTTCTGACATTTCACTATTATTTAGTGTGATAATAATACACTTAGAAAACATTTAAAAATAGAAATGGTATTTATAAGTAGAAGTATAATACTGAGGCTAACTCTTTGCCAGAGTCTACAGCTACATCTAACGATTCCTATGGAAAACTTTTAAAACTCCAGCACAGTAACTGTTTCAATTAGCAACATAGTGTGGTGAACTTCTAACCTCTCTGCTCACTTAAGTGTTCCATGAACTGTTAATATGGTAACATTCAGTAAGCAGTTTGGCGGTAGGATTGAAAGGTTCTGGCTGTACAGAAACCGTTATATTTACACAGGATCCTCTACATGACAGAAAGGAAAGCAAAGTAAGACAGAACACTGTGTATCAGATTTACAACCCCCTTGCACCACTTTCACGTCACTTTTCCCATCTTAAAATTGAAGCAATAGTAACGCAATGAACTTGTAAATCTACCCCTATGCACATTACGAGCAAAAGTATTATACAACTATTTCAATTATTTATCGATCACGATTAGACAGTTTTGCTTCACGATTAACAATGCACTTTAATAAACACTTTGTGCCTATTTAAATGGGAGATGTGATTGTCGGCATTTCAAAGCTTAGGGGCATTTTTAAAAGACTGCGTTAAAATTGCCGCTGCTTTACCAGCAGCAAAGTACAACAAAAACGCCAAAAATTGACTTCAAAATCTTTTGTCATCTTACTGGAAGATTTTCTCAACATTGCTGTTTGCTATGAAAGAATGAGAGCCACCCCGAGGCTATAAAATAAATGGTTGGGGGATGCTCCAAGGCCCCCCCTGCAAAATTAGAAGTGGGGGGGCCTCAATGACTCCCCCAAACCCCAGGAACCACCACCCCTGGGGCTTTGTGTATTGTGGGAGGGGGGCTGGGTGGCCCCCCGCCTGGAGCCTTCGAGGGCCCTAGGGACCTCCAGCCCCCAGGCCCGGCTCCTGCAGTGTCCCGGGGTGCCTACCCCCGGGACCCTGCTGTTTGCTATGAGAGGGCGGGAGTCTCACAGCTCCCTCCCTCCCATAGCAAACTCGGTTTGGATTTTGAAACAGAGAGCAGTCAAATCTGTTCTCTCTTTCAAAATCCAAACCAGATTGCTTTTCCACATGCAAGTTAGCAGCTCCCCATTTGGAAAAGCAATGCCGGCTCCCGAAGGATGCGTTGAGCCGGTGGGACCGTGGGGGCATTGTGTCTCCCCCTACGGTCTCCAACATTTGTTATAAGACCTTGGGGATGGGGTCCCCGGGGATGTTAGAAATTACTGATAGGGGCTATTTCTTTACGGTAAAATTAAAAGATGCGCACCCAGCACGGCGCTCATTGCGGCCCCCTGGTGTGCACGCCCTGGATGCACGACTCATAATCTGTAGGGTGCCCGACTCCAGTACCTTTGGTGAACAACCTCTACCCGTTTGGAAGCAGGCATTGCTTTTCCACATGGGGAGCTACTAACTTGCAGCTCCCCATGTGGAAAACCAATCTGGTTTAGATTTTGAAAGAAAGAACAGATTTCCCTGCTCTCTCTTTCAATATCCAAACCAACTTTGCGATGAGAGGGCGGTCCCATAGCAAACAGCAGTATCCCGGGGATGGGCACCCCAAGCCTCGGCTTCCGCCCTCCCATAGCAAACGGCAGTATCCCGGGGATGGGCACCCCGGGACACTGCAGGCGCTACCCTGGGGGGTGGAGGTCCACAGGGCCCTCAAGTGCTCCAGGAGGGGGGGCCACGCAGCCCCCTCCCACAATACATAAAGACCCAAGGTGGTGGTCCGTGGGCTTTGGGGTACTTGGGGGGCTCGAATCTAACACTGAATCTTGGCGTGGCCGCAGTGAGGGGGGACTACATCACCGAGCGTCCCCGATGGCAGGAAGCCGCACACGCCTGTTCCGCGCCCAGGAGAGCCCCGGTGGAGTGGAGGCTCGAATCTAACACTGAACTGACCTGTCTCCTTGCTGTGGTTCCCGGCAGCTCCTGGATCCTTACTCCTAGCGCCACGCACTTTGCCCCTAACGCTGGTCTCCCCCCGCTGCCTCAGCCTCTTGAAATCTCGGTGCAGCCACAGGGAGGGGGAGACTACATCACCCAGTGTCCCCGGCGGCGCATCTTGAAATCTCGTCGTGGCCACAGGGAGGGGGGGACTACATCACCCAGCGTCCCCGGCGGCAGGAACCCGCACACACATGTTCAGCGCCCAGAGGCGCATAAAAACCCCAGGAGAGCCCTGGTGGAGCGGGACGCGCGCGGGCTGTGCCGGGTTAAGCCCGGGCAAAAGGTGGGCCTTCTGGGGTCATCAGGGGCCAAAGGAGGCCGGGCTGGGCCACCCCCCTAAGACTCACCCCCGGATTCGCCTATTGCTGCTAATGCTCCTGGGCAGATAGACACATAGCATATCCTGGCAGCATTACTGATGCCCAACGACTGAACAGAGTTCCCCTAAGGAACTGTTAATTACTATTGTCATCAAATCTAGAACTATCCCAGTCTTATTCATGGGAAAATGTAAGCCACACAGTCTAGGGTGGGGGGAGGAGTGAAGAGGATCCTGGACGCTTTTATTTCAACACAGAATGCTAACAATCTGCTGGCCAATGGGGATAGCTCCCCAGATAGAGGATTGTACATCTTGGGGTACAGTCTTTTGCTGCCATTTATACAAGAACTCATGGTATCCCTTCAATAGCAGTAATACTGAATGTATTAAGACAAATAAAGAAAGAGTATGGAGCAGAACCTTGACATTGTTAGGAAATTTTGCCAAGGTATCAACTAATATATTATCAAACATAAAAGGGGAGGCAGCTGCGGTGGCAATACGCCAACACCTGAGGGATTTTAATCAGTTACAACAGGAGCATGAATTACCTAAAATTATCGAAAAAGGGCAACACCAAACAAGCACCTGATTCTTAAAAGAATAAATGGGACTACAAAAAATAGAGGAATAGATAGAATAGGTCACAATCCAGGGGTGGGTCTAAACAACAGAAGTCCTTCGAAGGGAGGTAAAACCTTAGTAATTGTGATAACATCAGTATACTGATACACGTCCCACTCATTCCATACAGGGTTCATCAAAAACCTCAGAGAGGGATGGACGGTCAGAACACAGATAGCAGAACGAACAAAGTCTAGCGACACGCAGTATACTTCAGACTATAATATCAAAAAAGAAGATAAAACAAAATCAAAACGTTAAGTCAAAAAGAAGAAAGTAGCAGCTCTTACAGTTAGACATGCGCAGAATTCTGAGGACTCAACTTCTGAACGGGGAATGGGCTCTGACAATGATAGACAGTGCAGCAGAAGTAACAATAGTGTGTGATAACCTGATGGAATTTCTGGTGACAGTGGCGTTGAATGAACACATCACAGTGGAGACACCTGATAACAGGGTAAGTGTCCCACACCCGTTATATGAAATTACACTCTAAATGGAGGGGACAAATCCAGAAAAATTAAATGTTAATTTTGGGAGAACCTGACTTATGGCTATGACATCCTTCTGGCTGAAAAATATTGTCCGCCTGTGATTGTTATGGAGTGCCCAAATGGAAAAACTGTGATTTTACCAGCCTTTTCCGACCTTGTTTCAGTATACTCAAAACATTCATATGCTCGTGAGGGGTCGGTAGCACCTGCTCCTGCATTATATTGCAACCATGAACGGTGGGATGATGAGTCACCTCACCATGTAATCACAGTAAAAACTACTCCAACTCCTCAGAGACAGTACCCTATTAAACATGTAGCGGATAAACAGGTCAGGGAGATCTTAAATTAACTTCAATACCAAGGTGTAATAGAAACTTACACCTCTTCAATGGATAATCCTTTATTTCCTGTTATGAAACCTAATCATTCATACCATCTAGTTTTAGACTACAGACATCTAAACACTTGCACAAAGACATTTGCAGTACAGAATGCTCACAGTGCCGCACTGATGAATAACATTGTGCGAAAAAAATACAAAACAACACTAGACATCTCAAATGGATTTTCTGCCAACATATAGTGCCTGAGAGCAGGTATTTAACAGCATTCTCAACCCTAGGCTCTTAGAGTCAATTCTGTTGACTCCCCCAAGGGTATAAGACTAGCCCCGGGTTGTTCTCAGCTAGGGAAACAGAGTTACTTCAAAATTTTGACAAAGAGGCATTCCCCTATGTAGATGACATGTATGTGAGGGATGATGATTTAAAGGATCAGTTGACCTTGGTGCACAACATCATTTTGAGGTTTGCTACTGAGGGTTACAAATTCATCTTTAAAAATTAAAAAAAGCCCACCTTAATGTCCAAATTTTGGAATACGCGCTGTCAAGTGAAGGAAAAAGCCTAGCAGCTAACTTTTTAGAAAAGTGTGCGCGACTCCAACCTCCAAAAACTCTGAAAAACTTACAATCCATATTGAGATTCCTAAATTTTGGCAGAACATACATTTTGGATTACGCAGAACAAGTAAAACCTTTCTATGACTTCATCAGGCATGATTTTTCAATTAAATATAAGACACTGGAACACACGGATACCCTACGTTCCTTACAAGCTGACATGATAGCTTCAAAACACCTACACACATGTGTAAAGTAAACACCACAAATTTGGTGATCTGTGAAATCGAGGGTCAATCAGAATACACTTACCTAACCTTCAATGAAGGAGAAACAGTGGCCATAGCATATAAATCACACTTGTATTCAAACACTGAAATGCGTTTTGCTTCTACAGAGAAATTTCTGACAGCAGTACAGACTGCTGTAGTGAGAGAAAGAGTACTGGCCCAGGGGAAACAAATACATTTTGTGACCCGGTACTGGCATTAGAGGCTGTTACAAAGGCTAGCATTCCAAATGCTAAAGCCTTACAATCCAAGATGGATAAAGTGGGCAAATTCTCTCACTGCAACAGATGCACACTACAAATTTTATTCAAGGCGAAAAACTCAGGCATTCCTGTAGTACGAACATGAATATCCTCTCCCGAAAGAAATTATGCCTCTAGATCAGTATGAATACATTATTTACACTGACAGTTTTGCCCAGTCTGCCATAGGTAGTGAACAGCAATACAGCGTAGCTTGTTCGATTGTATAAGGACGTATGCGGGATGGCAAGTTCCATTCTAGCAATACAAAGACGATGTCTCTAGGAGATTGATCAGCACAGCTGGCAGAATTTATAGCTTTGTACTGGCACTAATACCAACAGATCTGGAATTCCCCACACTTATATTGTGCAATTCATTTTATTGTGTCCAAGTCTATAATGAATATCTTCATTACTGGGGTCAAAATGGGTTTAAAAACTCAAAAGGTTGCACATTAAAGCATAAAATGCTTTGGGAACAGGTGGCAGAGTTGAAGAAAGTCTTGCCAAGGGCTCACATGAAACACACACAGAGTCATCAATGTGATGGGGCTCACTTTGAAGGAAATTAATTGGCTGATGAAGCCACAAAAGGGGCAGTACGAACTGCGGCCATATCTGCAGGCACTCATTCTAGTAAGAAAATATACAGAAGCAAGATGGGGGTGAAGACGGGTGGCGGGCCTACTCCGCTCCGCTGTGGAGTGTGCGGGGTTGTGCCTCCTCTGCATTGTCCGTGGAACGCGGAGTAGGTACAACTCCGCACACTCTGCAGGCGAAGCAGAGTTCTCCGCCCACCCTAAATCATCACCTAGAATACATATTCTGACGATTGGGATTTTGAAACTGTTAATAATATGTTATCTGATTTAGAACTGTCTGCAGCATTTTCAAAAAACCAAGTGTTTGATGGCTCATCTGATTTTGATGTCATGTACTGTTACCAACATTATGGTCATCACTTTCTGCATAGAACAAGTGCACCACGTAATGTTTTCACATACCACCAATGGGAACATTGCCCAATGACACAGAAAGGTAGTTCACAAACGTTTGCACAAGGCTTGCGTATTTTTCTGGTTTAATACATAAGATCCACGCTCATATTATTATAAGCTGGCACCGACATCTGCAAAGAAAAATATGCTCCCTAACACAAAACAGACATATTCTGCATCTTTCATTGCCCAACTGTCTGAACAGGGTTTCGACTTATGGAAAGACACCATTGACATTAAATCAAAATGGGGTACTATGGAATGGCAGTTTCAGGAAACTGAGGCACTATTTAGAGTATTCCTTATACCACAACAAATTATTTTCCTGAACGACACTCTGCAACAGACTTTCTGTCTTGGGTTAGCCAAGCGTATGGTCCTAAATATGCCTCTAATTCCCTCTCTAATACACTTTGAGGGATGACAGAACTATTCAGAAAATGGTGGAGGAGCACTAGATGACATTATGCACAAAGTTTCATATAATTCAACAGACACTAATTGGAAGGGATGGTTAGTTTGGCCCAGAGAAAAAATGGGTGTCAGTAGAGATTCAAGGTTAGTGCCAAAGAGTTCAGTATCCATAGGCTCGACTCTCGCTATCTGCAATGAGAACATCCGGCGAGGTGACATCATACAGTGTTGGGAAGTTCTGCCTAGATTGGCTAAGAACCTCAATGCTGTCACAGGTGAAACAACACTGACTTGACCCTACAGTCAGATGACATGGATCTTAGGGATTGTTTATTAGGTCTCCGAAAGTCACATCAGAAACGCTTCTTATATTCTGTTTATAATGTAATTTAGAAAATATCTCAACAGGAAACTGCAGAGAGATTGTGTGAAATTGACAGAATTAATCTAGAAAAGGGTTTGGCTGTGGTTGACAATAGCATGACCACACAAACATCAAGGATTTATTCCCTGGGCAACATTGTATCTTCTGCTATAGATATAATGGAACAAGGCCCATCCATCTTACAACATGGACAATCACAATTACGTTCTAATATGCTGGAAGCTACAATCATTGTGCTCTGGTTATGTGCCCTGGCGATATAGCAACAGTACATCTCTGTCCTCTAGATATAATTTGACATAAAAACAGACAACGATGACTCAAAGAGATGAGAAATATACAATTCTGCGCATTGAAAAATTTGAAAAATTACCATTCACCGTGGCAGAGTCCCCATCCACAGAATGGTTAATTCATCGCCATATAACATTGCCAATAAAGACTTTCCAGTTTCAATATTGCCTAGAACACCACCAGGTAGGCAGGTATGAAGTAATGAGTAGAGACTTCATCCATGAATCTTGGGAATTACCGTACAGATTTCGATGCTGGAACGGGGACACCAAATTGTTTCTTAGTGGTAAAGACTATGACAATTCTTTGAGAGGATCTCTAATGTGACAGCATATCAAGCTTCATGGGGCCTGTAATGGTTCAGTTGCTAACTTATCCTGTTAACTTATCCTGCCATTTAAAGGATTCCCCAGCTGCCTTGATTAATCCAGTATTCAGGCTCAAATTGGAGTTACTTAATGCTAAATGATCAAGGTATTTGAGGGATGCTTCCAGGCATCACATAACTTGTCACAGTACGTTCCAGGGTTACTTGTTGTATGCAGATATTGTTTCCACCGACCCTCACAGTCAGGGAGGCGGGATGATGGCCTATGTTGAACATTTCCTTTATACAGTGCTTTATTGGAGTCACTTGAGCCACAGCCAGAGGGACTTGTTAGTGCCCGTGCCTTTAACCTCAGCCCGAGAGACTTTCGAACTCCAGGTTGTAAGGTCCTCCGCTGAGATACAGGGACTGGTATGAACAAATTGCCCTTTCAATTTCAGAGAAATGGTACAACATAACTTTAACATGTCTGATACAAAGGGGATAGTACACCTATTTAAGACAATAGGTTCTGGACTGTTAAGAACATTTCAGACAGTCTTTGGAGTGATTCCAGCCTTCATACATTCTGCATTTGTAAGTATTTTTGGAAGGCTACCGCTCGAACTGCTACTGATAGTGGGTATCGTGTTTTTATTTTTCCTGCTACGCAATGGACGTCCCAGTCACCAAGGTATTGGAAAAAGTGCCCTTGGAGCGACATTACCGTGAGTGCATGGTACTCCATCTTGGCACACCTAAACTTCAGGAGTTAAGCAAGTCTTGGTTCCTATTGTTTTTACCAGTCTGTATTGACTGTGTTTTGCGTGTCCTCCGCAGCTTGCTCGGCAGCTATGAATGCGTGTTGGACCTCTGTCTAACACTTCCTTTGATTGCGTGACCCGTTAATGGCCAAGTACTGCTGTGTCCACAGAGTATTCCAATGTTGATGTCGGCATTCTCGGAGCCACCACGGAATGCTTCAGCTTCTGTTGGAATGGATATTGGCACGAGTATTCCAATGTTGATGTCGGCATTCTTGGAGCCACCATGGAATGATTCAGCTTCTGTTGGAATGGATATTGGCTTTCTTACAAGCACACAGGCCTTGAATGCTACAAACGCTTCCCCAGCATTGGCTGTGGGAACTGAGACAGATCATCTTTGCTCGATTGACCTCATCCGTGAGGTGTTACAGGGACCGTCGTCACCGAAGGATAGAAGCAGTGATTTTGCGTTTGCCACACAGGACACATAAAGATGTGGCCATCCCTGTGCTGGGAAAAATTCAGCATTTTTCCAAAACAAACGAAATTGGAATTTTCAACAAACTCAGTTATTTTCTTTTACTGAGCACCATGGCTTTCAGACATGCTCAGTGGCTCAGACTAGATATATGTACATATTTTAAAGGACTTTTAGATTTTATTTAGGTATTTTTATGAATTTTTAGAAATGTTTCAATAGGATTTCTTTACAATGTTTTATGATTGGTTAGAAAGACATTCCTTTTTAGTATGTCGTCCGATCGGATGAGGCGTGCGTTTTATGTACCCCAATATAGGCTTGAGAAGTCTCCTAACCCTTCACCCACATTTACCGTACCATTACTCTACATAACCAGCTTTGGTATTGAGCTTTTGCCTAGTTAAGTGCTGCAAAAATGTTGTGGGGTTTTCCCCAAAAACTAGCCTAATTTATAATGCATGAAGATTCTCAGAATCACAGCAGGATTACCATCGTCTGCATAGTATCTATGTATAAGGGTCATCCATTCTCGACCAACATGACAAAGCAATATAAAATCCCTGAGGGTACCTTTTTTTGGGTATATATACATCATATCTTTGTGGGGGCAGGCAGAGGAGAAATACTTCCATGATGACACACTGACACGAGACACTGAGGCTCCTGCACGCAGACATTCCAGCTCACAAGAGGTCTGACATCCCTGTGGGGTGTCCATCTCGAGACCAAGACAGGGTCCCACAGTCTCTCACTTCAGGTAATGGGGTTGGCTGCAGCCTAGAGGCATTCTTGGCTTTACACCTACATACATGCTAGGTACACTTAGGTACATCTAAATATGGTTGCATCGTAAGAGTATGCATTATTTTTGTCATCTACTAATAAGCTTGCATATATTCATTGTTTTAGCACTATGGTAGAAATCTAACCTATATTTACTCTGTTGGTGCTTATAATAATTTTTTGCTGTTTCTGTCTTATGGTTGTTTCAGCACACTTGTTTTACACTAGAATAACGCAGGTTCAATAAATGCTTATTGAAAACCTCGCCACGTTTATTCTATGTATCGCTCTGAGACAAAGTGAGCACGAGTGACTGAGCAAAAAGTCCTGCACTGTTTCCATGATCCCTGATGAGATAGAGTTGTCATGTTCGATAGTTGCCAAGAACTATTCTCTCCTTGTTGAGAAGAGTTTAAGAGGCGCAGTGAACTAGTAAGTATACAGGCGAACATACATGGTGGGATGTCTGGAATCAGTCTGGACACCAATCCCACAGTATATGTTGGCTACTTGCGCATATCCTATATAGGTTTATCGGTACTACACAACACCCACACCCAGTCAGCCACTCACATACCCCATCACTCACCTATACAGCCTCTCACATACCCACATACTTACCCATACACCACTGACACACCTACACACACTTACACACAGTAACCCACACAGTCATTCACTCACCCATACAGCCACTCTCTGAGCCACTCACTTACGCATACAACCACTCATGCCCACTTAGAGCCACTTAGACACCTACTCACAAAAGGATACACTGTCAAACTGCCACTCACATAATAAGTGTGACAAATAGTACTGCATCTTAGAAGTGCACAAATTATATTTTTGTAATATTAGTATATATCTTTAACACTCAGATACGTTTAGACAACACTCACTCTCATTGGTGAATGACATCAGTGATTTGACTGACCATGTCATCAGTGATGTCATATGTGAGGTCATAAGCAAGTGCATTTTGGGGGCATCAGTTAAAGTTAGCTCAGGTATTTATAACTGCTGGATTTCACTGGTTTCTTTTTTACGAATAAAATGTGACCTTAAATATAACATCACTGTAACATTCTGTTTTTGCAGTAAGTTTCCTAACTATAAGGTCCTTGTAATCTTTGGTGTTCAGTGAATTAAAAAATATTCTATTTCCTAACTTTAACCTTTAAAAATGAGTGAGAGAGTTAGTGCAAGAGTGCCTCATTGATAGTGTGACTGAGTATGTGAGTGTCTCAATGGCTATGTGTATGTGTCAGTGGGTCTGGGACTACTAACATAAGTATCTCACTGAGTGTGTGAGTGGGTACATTACTGTCCGAGTGAATCTTTCACTGTTTGAGTAGATATCTAAGTGGGTACATGAGTGTCTGAGTGGGTCAATGACTGGGTGCATACATTTGTGAGTAGATTTGACACTATAACAAGCCAATCGAAGCTTGCAATGAGAGAGCACATACAGCTTCTGCACTAGTAACCATAACCCATGTTTGGAGGAGTATATTTGCACATGGTTGAGAAGGTTGTGTCAGTACTTGCCTACATATCTTAGAAATGGTAGGAGTCCACCTTACTTAAGTGCCTTTGCAAGTGGATAGAGAGCTATGAACGTGTAACTTCAATTATCTTTGAGTCTGCTGCAGGCATGAATAGTTTCTAGTAGTGACTGAATGTCTATGTACTTCTTTAGCTGTCTGATTAGGTTGCAGAGAGGGTCTATGCTTTTGTGAACATGGATATCAGTTGCTTTAGGGGTGCATACTCTGTGTAGTACTTTGCATAGAGGGTTCACTGATGGAATATTGACCCCAAAATATCCCCATTCACAAATATCAAGTTATAAATATTGATGTAAAAAATATCAACATCTTATATTTATGATGGTAAGTACAAAAATATAGAAAAAATATTGATATAAAAATATAGTTGTACAAAATATCGATTTTAATAAATGTATAACAAATAATATTAAATATATACAATAATAAAATTAACTATAAAAATAAATTCGATTTAATATACATTTCAACACATTTAACAAATACATTTTATTTAAAAAATGTAAACGCACATAATATATATAGATATATATTATATTTACTTTAACACAATTAGTAAACTATTTATTTCATTTATTTTATAATTGTATATATGAAAATTTACAAATAAATATGTATATATATACATACATACACTAATAACATAAAATCTAATAAAAAAACATGATGTTATACATTAAAACATGAAACTATTTGAAAGCCTTTAAAGGTAAATTTTTCACTTTAGTGAGTGCAACAGTAGGTAAAGTGTTGGATAGCAGAGGGGTAAAAATTACTATTCCCACTCCAGTGAGTGCAACAGTAGGCAAACTATTGGATAGAGCAGGGGTAAAATTACTACTCCCACTCCAGTGAGTGCAACAGTAGAGAAAGTGTTGGATAGCAGAGAGGTAAAAATTACTATTCCACCTCCAATGAGTGCAACAGGAGGGAAATTGCAGGATAGAGGACAGATAAAAATTACTATTCCCACTCCAGTAAGCGCAACAGTAGGGAAAGTGCTAGATAGCAGAAGGGTAAAAATTACGATTCAAACTCCAGTGAGTGCAACATTAGGGAAAGTACTAGATAGCAGAGAAAAAAATTCAATTCACACTCAAAACTTAGAGAAAAAAAATCTGTGTTAAAAGTTGAAAATGATAATACAAATTAATAAACAAAATCTGCAAAAAAAATAAACATATAAAACAAACACATAATATAATACTAATTACACATAACAAAAACCTACAAATATTATATAAAATATAAAAATAAATAAATTTACAAAAGAATAATTATTTTAAACTAGAAAACACTTACAAACAAAAAAATGTAACAAAATATGAACGTCTATATTCTATTTCATACCCTACTCCAGTGAGTGCAACAGTAGAGAAAGTGTAAGATAGCAGAGGGGTAAAAATTAATATTGCCACTCCAGTCAGTTCAAAATTAAAAACAAACAAAATATCAACACAAAATATTTGAAAAAAGATGAAAAATATATAAAAACATTTACAAAATCTAAAAAATAGAAACATATTATAATGTTAAATAGTTATGAGAAATACCTAGAAGTAGTATATTAACTACATTTAAGAATAATTTACAAACACATACCTATTTTTAATTAGAAAATATTTATAAACAAAAACAATAAACCAGGCATTGTAGTACATAAGGGCCGGATGATGAGGCATGCCACCACTAGAGCGGTGGGTGAGGGCTACATAAAAATAATTTTTATTTCCTTTTTATTACAAAAATCATACAGTACTTCGTTATCACGTACCCCAGATAAGTTCCTCTTGATGATATATATTAACTTTGGGAATAAGGATTAGATCTCTAATCCTCTCTCTCCTCTTTTTATTTAAATACAAACAAAGTGATAAATAGCAAGGCCAGTGGGCAGTCCATAGTTCAAAGTAGGCACATGTGCGCATGAGAAGATGCACAGGAATGGGCAAATAAAGTGATAAACAGCAAGGCAGTGGCCAGTCCTTAGATCAAAGTAGGAACATGTGTGCACGAGGAGCTGCACAGGGAATGGGCACATAAAGTGATAAACAGCAAGGTCAGTGGCCAGTTCATAATTCAAAGTAGGCACATGTGTGCATGAGAAGTTGCACAGGGAATGGGCAAACAAAGTGATATATATCATCAAGCGGAACTAGTCTGGGGGTATGTGATAACAAAAGACTGTATGATTGTTGTAATAAAAAGAAAAAACTATTTTCTTTTTTTTCTTTTTATGAAACCCTAACCCACCAACCTAGTTGGTGGCATGCTTCATCATCTGGCCCACCTGGTGACACTGAGTGTGTCCCTGGTGTGCTACATCGGCTGGTTTACAGAGAAGTAGGTATCTTTACTGAGTGTGCAGTGAGGTGATGTGATAGTGGAGGTAAATACTGTACAGTGGTCCCATTACCCACAGGTTTTGTTTTAATGGTTGGGCCACTGGCAGTAGTAAAAGCAAGGCAGTGGATGTGCGTGGAGTGGTAATTAAGAACTCCTACATCCAAAAAACAGTCTACATGTTTCAGCCAGGCCTTGGATGTGTGCTGGCTTTCCTCAGGACCTAGAAATATGTGTGAGATGTGAGATATAAACCAGGCTTATGTTTTAGATCAAAAATGTGTTGCACGCTCTAAGGTGCACTATGTGTAAGAGGGGAGTTCCCTCTTAAGGCATTCACTTGTGATTAGCAGAAATGCCTCATTAGATTCCGGCAGGGTTTCTAGCTTGTTGTTAAAATTACATTTCAGCCATGGACCCACTTGAAGACCTTGTCGGTTGCCTCGGATCGACCGAGATCCCAGCTAGAACCCCTGCCGGAAACCCATGAGACACTTCTGACCTTGCCAGTGGCCAGTCCTTAGTTCAAAGTTGACACATGTGTGCACGAGAAGCTACACAGGGAATGGGCAAACAAAGTGATAAACAGCAAGTTCAGTGACCAGTTTATAGTTGAAAGTAGGCACATGTGTGCATGAGAAGCTGCACAGGGAATGGGCAAACAAAGTGATAAATAGCAAGGCCAGTGGCTAGTCCATAGTTCAAAGTAGGCACATGTGTTCATGAGAAGCTGCACAGGGAATGGGTGACACCATACACTGCCATGGGAAGCAACACAGCTAGGGGGAAATAATGGGCAGTCCAAGCAAGGCTGTAGGAGAGTAGAGGTGGGAGGGGGACTGAGCCTCAGCTTGGCTGTCAGTCAGACTGGGAGGTGGCTGATCTTCGGGGGACAGTTGGAGGACTGTACCTGGTAGAGAGAGGACCAGCTGAAGTAGAGGCATCAATGGCTCTGTGAGGCAGGTGGTGTGGTGCACGTGGAGGTGGAGACATGCTGCTGTGAGACACAGTGTGGGAGGGAGAATGTGGAGGGATGCCTTTCTACTTCTTGGGGATTCGATAGGTAATGAAGGACTTGAAGGAGTGGGAGGTGTGGCGGGTACAACAGACTCACTCTCCACCACAGGTGCATCAGGTGCAGGTGGTGGCCTTCCCTCTGGGGATCTGCTAGATCAGGCGGTACACTTGGCCCGGCCTTACCTTTGCCCTCCATTACTGTTGACCTGGTGAACCCCGTACAGTACCCTCCTTTCCGAGCTTCACAGGGGTGTGGGTGGGAGTTGAGGTTGTGGGTGATACAGCCTTAGAGGGCTTCTTCCGCGGCCTCCTAGCAGGCACCTGCTACACAGTGGGCATGGCAACGGTATGTCTGTCATTGGGAGACGCTTTTAGGATGGGAATGTCCTTGGATGGAGCTGATTTTGAGGCGTGTGAGCCTGTGGCCTGTTTCTTAGCTTGCTGCAGGCATGAATAGTTTCTAGAAGTGACTGAATGTCTATGTACTTCTTTAGCTGTCTGATTAGGTTGCAGAGAGGGTCTATGCTTTTGTGAACATGGATATCAGTTGCTTTAGGGGTGCATACTCTGTGTAGTACTTTGCATAGAGGGTTCACTGATAGAATATTGACCCCAAAAATATCCCCAGACACAAATATCAAGTTATAAATATTGATGTAAAAAAATATCAACATCCTATATTTATGATGGTAAGTACAAAAATATATATAGAAAAAATATTGATATAAAAATATAGTTGTACAAAATATCGATTTTAATAAATGTATAACAAATAGTATTAAATATATACAATAATAAAATTAACTAGAAAATAAATTCGATTTAATATACATTTCAACACATTTATCAAATACATTTTATTTAAAAAATGTAAACGCACATAATATATATATATATATATATATTATATTTACTTTAACACAATTAGTAAACTATTTATTTAATTTATTTTATAATTGTATATATGAAAATGTACAAATAAATATGTACATATATATATATATATATATATATATATATCCCAGAGGCTGCTTGAAAGAATCGGGTGCAACAAGGGGTTTCCAGCAAGCACCGAGGAAGCAGACACGAGCCCAGAGTAAGTGCAAAGCAAGTAGCGTTTATTTTTCAAGAGTCCGCCATAACGCGTTTCACCACCGGAGTGGCTTGATCACATGACAACGTTCAAACTTTTTACTGGACCTTTTAAACAGCTAGCACTTCAAGCACGTGATTTTGAGAGTGAATGACATAAAGAAAAGGTGAAAATGCAACGAATTGTGCCTTTGGAAGAAAGACTGCGCTTTGTAAATAGTAAAACAAACGGAGTAATACTACTTTCCAACTGGTTGAAGGGAAAAATTAATAAATGCCAGTAGTGTCCTAAGCATAATGGTTTACAATTAAACAACCAAAAAGATAATTGGAGAATGTATGTAGCATAAATGCATAAATGTCAGTATAAATACCTGTACCATGAATACATTCTTCAAAGCCTAAATAAAATACATTTATCCTAGAATAGGAGAAAATGTCATATTTCTATACAAAAATACTTTTGATGAAAAAATATATATGGTAAAAAAATATATATATATATTCATTTATATATTTCATATATTTACACCATGCAAATTAGGAGTTACCAGTCATTCTATAGTACTAGCATAAATGCCGTTTTAACAAATACCCTTCTGTGTGTCGCTAAACACAAAATTTATAAATACAGTTGGATCATTCGTAAGGAAGGTGAGTAAAGTGCTGTTTAGTGCCAAAAAAATTAAATAAAGTGAATCCCAAATTAAATTGAAAAGTAATCCTGAGTATGCAGGATTTGGTGTGAAGCATAAGACAGCTGCATCAGGCTAATGGTCAATTTCTACACGTTGGTAGGGTGAAATATTGACATGTCATCTGGCACAATAATTCGATTGGAGGCAACAGATTGATAACACATAAGTTGAAATGAGAAAAGGAAGGAAAAGGACGCAGAGGGCAGGTTATCAAAATGTGCCAGGAGAAACAGAAAGGATTCATTCATTTAAGGGGGGTTGTTAAGATGGAAATGATTTGGTCATAGACAAGTATGTAAATCTTCAGTATTATTCAGACCTCCAGGGCTTTTACTGTTGAAGTTCAGAATATATCTGGTCTCCAACATACGCATTTTGTGTTCCCTATCACCTCCCTGTTTAGTTTTGGGAATGGTGTCGATGACATAGTATTTGAGGTCCTTCAAGTTGTTATTGTGGTCCTCACGAAAATGTCTCGCCACTGGGTAGGTGGGGTCAGAGTTGGTAATGGCCCTGATGTGTTGTAATACCCTGACACTAGCTGGTAATTTGGTACTTCCCACGTACCGCAAGGGACAAGTACATTCCAAGATGTAGATGGCGTACTCGGTTTTACAATGGAGGGATTTGGAAATTTTGATTTCCTTGTTACTGAAGGCTGTACGGTAACTAGTTTTGTTGATACCGTAAGTACAGGCTTTACATGTATGACATTTAGTAAACCCCCGTGAAGTTTTCAGCCAGTCCTTGGATGGAACGACTTCTGGACAACTGGAAACCAGACTGTTGTGGAGAGAAGTAGCTCTCTTGTATGTAATGCTGGGTTTGGCTGGCATTTTGTGGCCTATTATTGGGTCAGAGCGTATGAGTGACCAGTTCTGATTGATGATTTTGCTTATCGCGTCTTTTTGGATACTGTATGGCACGATAAGTCTGACAGTGTTGGATTGTACTGGTTCCATGGATTCAGGAGTAGAGGGATTTCTGGTGGATCGTGGAACGAGTAGGAGGTTTCTGTCTAGTTCCATTGTTTTATTGATGGCAGTTTGAATGATATGCATGGGATATCCTCTGGCGAGGAATCGCTCTTTGCATTCTTTTTGGGCCATAATCAAGTCTGAGGGATTGCTGCAGATCCTTTTTATTCTCAGCATTTCCCCATAGGGGATGCTTCGAATGAGGTGTTTTGGATGGAAGCTGGTGTAATGTAAGATGGAATTACCAGCAGTTTCCTTTCTGTAGAGCTTAGTTTCTACTGTATTGTTGGTAATGTACAGTTCTATGTCTAGGAAATGAATGTTCGTGTGACTTATGGTACTGGTAAAATTCAAGTTGATGTTGTTAACATTTAGGAGGTTAACCCACTCCAGGGCCTCTTCCCTAGTACCATCCCAGACAAAGATAAGGTCATCAATATACCTATAGTACATTCTAACATGTTTTTGAAACCATTCACCAAGGGTCCCTTTTAGGACCAGCTCCTCCCACCAGCCCATGAAGATGCAGCCATAACTGGGGGAGAAGCTGGCCCCCATAGCCACCCCCCTCACCTGTTGGTAAAAAGTTTGGTTAAAGGTGAACAGATTATGATGTAGGCAAAACGTCACCATATCCAACAGCATGATGTTATGCTCCGGGCAAGCGGGTCTATTTTTGGTGAGAAAGCAGTCCAAAGCTCTTATACCATCCTTATGGTCAATACAGGTGTAAAGAGACGAAACGTCTAAGGTAAGCAAAAGGAACCCAGGATCCCAAAGAAAGTCCTAAATTTTATCCAGAAAATCACTGGTATCTCTGAGGTAGGAAGCCAACCCAGTTACACAGTCCTGCAAAAAAAGTCAATATAATTCGAGGTGTGTTCCAACAGGCTATTTCTCCGGGAAATGATGGGCCTTCCGGGAGGGTGCAGGATCTAAGGACTGGCCACTGCCTTGCTGTTTATCACTTTATTTGCCCATTCCTGTGCATCTTCTCATGTGCACATGTGCCTACTTTGAACTATGGACTGGCCACTGGCCTTGCTATTTATCACTTTGTTTGTATTTAAATAAAAAGAGGAGAGAGAGGATTAGAGATCTAATCCTTATTCCCAAAGGTAATATATATCATCAAGAGGAACTTATCTGGGGTACACTGAGTGTGTCCCTGGTGTGCTACATCGGCTGGTTTACAGCGAAGTAGGTATCTTTACTGAGTGTGCAGTGAGGTGATGTGATAGTGAAGGTAAATACTGTACAGTGGTCCCATTACCCACAGGTTTTGTTCTAATGGTTGGGCCACTGGCAGTAGTAAAAACAAGGCAGTGGATGTGCGTGGAGTGGTAATTAAGAACTCCTACATCCAAAAAACAGTCTACATGTTTCAGCCAGGCCTTGGTTGTGGGCTGGCTTTCCTCAGGACCTAGAAATATTTGTGAGATGTGAGATATAAACCAGGCTTATGTTTTAGATCAAAATTGTGTTGCACGCTCTAAGGTGCACTATGTGTAAGAGGGGAGTTCCCTCTTAAGGCATTCACTTGTGATTAGCAGAAATGCCTCATTAGATTCCGGCAGGGTTTCTAGCTGGTTGTTAAAATTACAATTTAGCCATGGACCCGCTTGAAGACCTTGTTGGTTGCCTCGGATCGACCAAGATCCCAGCTAGAACCCCTGCCGGAAACCCATGAGACATTTCTGACCTTGCCAGTGGCCAGTCCTTAGTTCAAAGTTGGCACATGTGTGCACGAGAAGCTACACAGGGAATGGGTAAACAAAGTGATAAACAGCAAGTTCAGTGACCAGTTTATAGTTGAAAGTAGGCACATGTGTGCATGCGTGCTGCACAGGGAATGGGCAAACAAAGTGATAAATAGCAAGGCCAGTGGCTAGTCCATAGTTCAAGGTAGGCACATGTGTTCATGAGAAGCTGCACAGGGAATGGGTGACACCATACACTGCCATGGGAAGCAACACAGCTAGGGGGAAATAATGGGCAGTCCAGGCAAGGCTGTGGGAGAGTAGAGGTGGGAGGGGGACTGTGCCTCAGCTTGGCTGTCAGTCAGACTGGGAGGTGGCTGATCTTTGGGGGACAGTTGGAGGACTGTGCCTGGTAGAGAGAGGACCAGCTGAAGTAGAGGCATCAATGGCTTTTTGAGGCAGGTGGTGTGGTGCACATGGAGGTGGAGACATGCTGCTGTGAGACACAGTGTGGGAGGGAGAATGTGGTCTTTCTACTTCTTGGGGATTCGATAGGTAATAAGTGTCTTGGTAGGAGTGGGAGGTGTGGCGGGTACAACAGACTCACTCTCCACCACAGGTGCATCAGGTGCAGGTGGTGGCCTTCCCTCTGGGGATCTGCTAGATCAGGCGGTACACTTGGCCTGGCCTTGCCTTTGCCCTCCATTACTGTTGACCAGGTGAACCCCGTACAGTACCCTCCTTTCCGAGCTTCACAGGGGTGTGGGTGGGAGTTGAGGTTGTGGGTGAATCAGCCTTAGAGGGTTTCTTCTGCGGCCTCCTAGCAGGCACCTGCTACACAGCGGGCATGGCAACTGTATGTCTGTCATTGGGAGACGCTTTTAGGATGGGAATGTCCTTGGATGGGGCTGATTTTGAGGCATATGAGCCTGAGGCCTGTTTCTTGGCTTGGTGCACCTGAGTGTCACCTGAAGGGCTTTTACCTTTGTGCTCCTGTGTCACTTTAGTTTGTTTGGGGGATGGTGACCCGCTTGGACTGCTGCTAATGTGTGCTGTGTGTGGTGTAACTGGAGCCTGTGGTCTGTGGTATGTTGTCACTCTCATCAGATGTAGACACTGGCAGGGGAGTTGCCAAAGGGACCGGAGCTGGACTCTGAGCCTGTGACAGCTGAATGGCTACCGTCACTGTAGAGGACAAAGACTGGACAGTCCTGTGTAGCCCACCCACGTCCAAATGAATGCCCTCCATGAAGGCAACTAACTATGCCAACTTTTTGTCATGTTCTTGGAAGGCTTTCAGGAGAGTTTTCTGACCTACACACAGCTGGCACAAAAGGTCCACCACCTCAATACTGAGGGCAGGAGGGGATACAGAGGCAGGGTCATTGGTGCCTCGGGGGAAGGACACTCTTCCCTTCTTACTGGTGCGAGCATGTGCAGCACTAGTGGAAGTTAGTGGGAGGGTGGGCACTGGATGATGTGTGGTAGAAGAGGAGGTAGATTTTCCACTCCCTGTGCCCGCCAACATCAAGGAGTCACCGCCGGCATCAGATGACGTAGAGATTGGTGTTTCCGGGTGGGATTCCTTAATAACACTCTTGTCCCCCTACCAGGGCTGGTCACATCAGTGTCAGTGAGTTCATGTGTAGTAGTCATGCAAGATGTCTCAACACTGGTGTCCGTCCCATGTTCCTCTGTGCCCTTTGTAGATGCTGCAAGAGCCAGAGAGGTAGGCTCAGTTTAGTACCATACACACAAACATCATATGCAAGCACAGCACAAAACAAGATAATGATACCCCCAAGTTGCAAAACACACTGTGCAGTAACATTCTGCAACCTTAATTCAAAACTCAAAAGATGCCTGGTAGCATATACACTTGGAATTATTGACTAAATAGCTTTCCCATGCCTCTGTGTAACCTGACATACAGATCACTGTGAGCATACCTAGGTCCCTGTGGGTGAAAAATATGCACATCCCAACATGTTGTCACAGTCTCATAAGGAGTGAACATAAAAGGACAACACAAATACAGACCCCAAAATGTAATTTAGCAATGGCCATGAGCACCTGCCATCCACCATGTCATGCTTTGGTGCACAACTACAGTTGCACATTGGTGTCAGATGAGTAGTTCTCACAATTTAGAGCTCATGCACTGCACAGTTTAACGAAAGCATAATCAGATGAGGCACACTGCCGTTCACTGCCATTGGATGTCCCTGACTCCCTTAATGCAACCGATGCCATAAGGCCACCACTCAGAATGCAACGTCAAGGGCCATATCATCAATGACATTAAAAAGGACATGTAGCGAAAATGCATGCCAGCTGAACCCAACACAGAGGCCACTTACAAGCCAAGCCATTGCATCACACTAGCAACATCACAGACCTCATCACTGGCTCAGGGTTGGAATACATGCAGTCACTCCTACCCAAATTCACCCTTTGCAGAATACTCACCGCCAGATTGCTGCTGATGGGCCCTCAAATGTTCATCCAGCTCAGGCTGTGTCACAGCTAAGATGTGGGCCATTAGTGGTGTCATGCTCCTGCGCGCCAACCAAAGTCTGAGGGAGCAGCCCCATCGTCATCTCTGCCAAGGTTTTTGCTCAGCAGGCAGATGTCATCCCACCTCTTGTGACAGTTTGTGTGCCATCGGTTGGAGACACCCAGAGCCCGCACCTTGCGTGTAATAGCCCTCCATACGGCCTTATACTGGTGGAATATGAGCTGCAGGCATGGGAGATAAGGAGAGCAAATTTCAGTGACACTGGGTTATGTACCACTGTGTCTCAGTACAGGAGCAAGCACACACTCAGCACAGCTATTCAGATATGTTTATCATAGACAATACAGAATGACACGTAGTACATTAGCATGAGATAATCATACCTAGATGCATGCAGGTATGAGGATGGACACAGTACCTCGCCATCTCATACACATGCAAAATGCTAGCACAGAAAGCAAGATGAAGATGGCCCATATCTGCAATACAGTATGTGAGGGAGCAAGACATCCATTACATTGCCACAGTTGTTTTGCGGCAGACTCACTGTGTCCAAAACAGCACACACTTCAATATCCTTGGCCTGTGAATGGCTACATGGACCGGCCCTCAAAGAAAAAAGGGGGTGGCATTGCCTGGATATACCATTCTAACCTCCTTGTTACGGAACTGCTGGTGGACCCCTCGGACTCCTGCGAATACCTCGCCATCTCCAATAACACCTCACAGCTGTGCAAACTTCCCATCTTTTACCACCCCCTGGCAAGAACGACACCTTTATGGACCTTCTCATGGAAATCATCACAGCCACGGTGTCCCCAAACTCTAACAGCATTTTCCATGGCGATTTTAACTTGCATTGGAACCATGCTAAGGACCCTCAGGTTAATGCCATCAGAGACTTCTTGGCCAACCAAGCCCTTACCCAAGCCTGCTCCCTCCCTACTCATTCTAAAGGTGCCACCCTAGAGTGGATCATTGCTAAGGAATCAGCGGTCAAACTTATCTCCATTGTTCCTTGTGATTGGTCTGATCACCACGCCATCACCTTCCTCCTGCCCAGCACCCGTATTTCATGGTCACCTCAACCTGTGATTCCCAAACTATGGGTTAGGGACACCAAGAACCTCGACAACGAGAAACTGGCAGTAACCAACCTAGCGAACCATTACTCACCAAAACCGACATTCTAGATGACCTGCCACCTCTAAAATTAAAAAGAACCCAGATCAAGAACCGAATCCCTGGTTCAATGGATCACTTAGCAAGAAGAGGAGATCCCTCCGACAGACTGAATGAATCTGGAAACAACACCCATCTCCTGCACATCTAAAACTTCTTCGACAAGCCAGAAATGCCTACAATAAGAAAATTCTCAACACTAATAAATAATTTTTCAGAACTGAACTGGAGAATGCCAAAAATCGACCTTGCAAGCTGTTCGACTTGGTCAAACACCAATCCAACAAACTAGCGAAAACCGTCACAGAAACACCTAAACCCCTAATATAAAGCAAGGAATTCCAAACCTTCTTCTGTGAAAAAATCTCTGTACTAGGAAATGAACTTAAATCCGCATCCCACCACCATCTAAACCTCTTCTCTCCGCATTGTCCTCCCAAACCTCACCAAAAAACAGAGCGCACTGGTCCAACTTTACAATCTATGATGATCACTCTATCTCGAGAATTCTTGCCTCCTTCAAACCGAACAATCACTTTAATGATCCTCTCCCCTCTAACTGCCTAGCTGCCGCCTCTCAGGCTTTCAATCCCTTCCTGGACAACAATAATAAACGCCTCCCCCCTACAGGGCTCAATTCCTGATTCACTCAAGACTGGCCAAGATGTTCCCATCCTAAAAAACAAAACACGCTGGACCCTGCCTCCACTGAGAACTATAGACCCTTATCTAAGATCCCACTCCTTGCCAAAGTTAAGGAAAAATGTGTGCAACAGCAGCTAAGTCTACACATCAACAACTTCCACCTGCTAGATGACTTCCAATCAGGTTTCAGACCTGGGCACAGCACGGAAACCACACTCCTCCATATTGTGGATGACGCCCTCCAAGCCCTAGACCTAAGCAAAACCTGTCTCCTAATCCTTCTAGACCTTTCATCCACCTTTGATACGGTGAACTATGAAATTCTCCTAGAACGCCTCAAGCTCAGGATGGGATTGGATGGCACCGTCCTTGAATGGTTTACATCCTTCCTCCATAACCGCTCACAGAGAGTCCTCATCAACGGTGATCTATCCGCCCCCTTGCCGGTTTCTGATGGAGTCCCCCAAGGATCAACCTTCCCCCCCACCCTCATCAACCTTTACCTTGAACCTCTCGCTGAGGTGCTTTGTGCCACAAACATCTCCTACCTTATGTACGCCGACGATACACAGGTCTACATAAAAATCTCTTCCCCATAGGACATTCTCTCCCTTAACGAGGCCCTGAAGCTGACACTCCATTGGCTCACTGACAACCAGCTGAAACTCAACGCAAATTAAACCAAATTTTTTCTGATCTCCCCACCCAAACCCAATCCAGACATCCAGGAATGGATCAAGACCATCACAGCACTAAACTGCCCTCCTACCATTGTTGACTCAGTAAAATCCCTTGGAATAACCCTTGATGGCAGCTTGAATATGCAGGGCCATATAAAATCTATGGCCAAAACGGCTAGATTCCACCTGAGCTACCTAAGAAACCTAAAACCCTTCCTCGATGCGTCTGGCCTTAAAATGGCAACCCAGGCCCTAGTCATTTCCAGACTTGAATATGGATGCTCTACTCTTGCAGGGCTACCCAAGGACTCTCTGGCCCCATTGAAAGCCTGCCTCAATTCCACTGCCAGACTCCTAACTGGCTCAAAAATTTGACCACATCTCTCCCCACCTCAGCGCTGAACTGGCTTCCCCTTGTGGCAAGAATACAATTTAAACTGGCTGCATGACTTACAAAGCTCTGTACTCGAATTCCCCTTCATTTCTTGCACAAAAGCTTATGACATCCAGAGGAGCCAGAAACTCCCGATCTGCCAAAGACCTGCTGCTGCAACCAGCACACTTCCGGAAGA
This sequence comes from Lissotriton vulgaris, assembly GCF_964263255.1. Classification (NCBI taxonomy): domain Eukaryota; kingdom Metazoa; phylum Chordata; class Amphibia; order Caudata; family Salamandridae; genus Lissotriton; species Lissotriton vulgaris. Next base: position 50,476,911 of record NC_141688.1, read on the forward strand.
AAAAACCTACAATCAGGCCTTCTCTGGGGCCGCACCATGAATCTGGAACTCTCACCCACCCTCCATCAGAAGACGTCCGTCCTTGGCATGTCATGGGGTTTGGCCCTTGCATTAACTGTTAAGTTACCATGAGCTTATTAGAAGTCTAAACTCCATTTTTCATTTCTGCTACTTTTGCACACTGCACACATTATTACAAAAGTTTAGAGTCTACAGGACTGTTTTGCTGCACACAAGAAAAACATGTTTTCATATACTAGCAGCTTGGCTTGGTAAGCTTTCTGAACAGTGAGTGCCGAGGCCCTCAAGGTTATTTCAACACAGTGGTTGTTGTTCTATCTGATCAACGCACGTTTTAGACATAACATTTATGCAGCTGTGCCACCTCTGATTTTGGCGCGTTTAAAAATTCACCACGCAGGCATGCTCACACACTTCTTAGAGAACATTCGCATGTAGAGAGCTGGTGTAGAAAATGATGTCATCCATTTCTACTAGGACCAGAGGTATGGGGCTGCCCTCGTAAACCCAAGAGACCTTCTGTAGATATAAATAGCCTAATAGTAAAGGAGTGTGAAATCTAGGTGTAATCTAGTATATTTCCATTTAGCATTTTAACATGCTTTCTCCTTTTGTATTTTATGGAATAGTAACTATGCTGATAATCTTGTTGCTTATAATATTTCTGCTTGTATTAGCTAAAATACTGCGCCTGAGAACACGGCATTAGAAATAGATATTTCAAACTTACATGTGTTTTCATTTACTCTTCGTTTTGGACTAGTATGAGTGTATAAAAAAAGAGTGTTCATGTGTTTCACATTGCCTGAAGTATTCTAAGTTCCATGTTCTGGGTTGTCTAATCATTGGGGTTATGGAGGAACCAATGAGACACTGATTGCTAGTCTGGTAGGGGATTTTGGCTACTAGGGTAAGTTTTGGCACACCCTAATTCACTGAGGTTCCAAGTCTCTATGCACAGTTCTGTGTAAGAGCAGAATCCCTGCTACAGGCACACTTTAAGAAGGAGACCAAAACGTTCTTAATGGGAAAATACCTCATCTACTGAATATATTTCAATCACCTGATCGACATGTTCCACCCTCCACCTCGGCATTATCCAAGGCCTCCAAGGATGAATCATTTTCCTGCACTCCGGGGCATCCCCTCAAGAGCTGACACTGCGTGCATATTATACCAAGCAGCGAGCACGGAGAAGTAGGTGATCCGCCTGATTCCGCCAACACAACTATTATGTTGTTACCGGCATAGCGCCCTACTCCTGCTTGATGCAGCTCCACCTGAGCCCCAGCATTGTTTTTCAGCACCCTTAGCACCCTTAGCACCCTTAATTTTAGGCGTGCGTACCCAGAAGTCTATTTTTCTTCTGGTCGTCCAAGGAATTAGGGCTGGGTGTGTCTTTTAGGGGGCACATACCACCCACTTCCTTGTTTTGGTCCTGAGGAATACCGGGGATTTTCCCCTTATGGTAGAAACATGTCGACCAACACATAAAACAGAGATAAGTAGGTCGTAACTTCCCTACTACTATCTCACCTATATTTTTAATCTTGTCCAGTTACTTTTTTATTAAACTTTATATAAAAGCATACCAGGACAATTTTAACACGTACACTCTTCTTTGTTTGCACCCCACACTTCACTACCCGCTCCACTGCAATTGCAGGTGTTGAAGCACACCCAAGTGATGCTAGGCCACTTGGGTGGGCCCCGATGATGAAGCAAGTCACCACTAGGTGGTGAGTGAGGGGTTTCCTAACAAAGGAACAATGTTTCCTGAGTTTAGACAAAAGCCTTCAGTTACCCTCATCGGGTAGTACTCCTCCATTTTGTTCTTTTGAACCTTGACCAGGGAATCAGGAGTATTCCCCGTCCGACGACTACGGACGCAACTCCTTACTCTCCTCCTTGTTTTCCAACAATGCATATTATACCTACCTGCTTTAATTTTCAACTACTTTAATATTGATCCATTGATCCCACATGTAGCTTGGACTTTTGATGGTGTGCACCTCCTGTATAATGCAGCCCCTTGTATTTTCGATCTACTTGCTTTATTTTTTCCCACATTTAGCTTGAACTGTATACTGTGTGCTCCTCCCATACAATGTATCCCTAGCTTTCCCAATTTGATCCCTCCCATCCTTATGCTTTGTATTCCTCCACCTCAATCCTGTAAAGCGCTCTGATACCCCCACCAGTCTGGTTCGCGCTCTATAAAATTATAAAATAAATAAAGAAATATTGGGACATGATCTTACAATCTCACACCCTTATCACAAGGTCTGTCTTGTGCAATTCACAGGACTAAGAAAGCTCATTGAGGAATGGGGTAGCAGACAACCATATGTCTCACTCTGTCATTTCAGTGATGGGTCCCTGACAAATTGGGCAGTAACTGTGCAAGCCAGGGGGGCTCACACTGCGGTCTAATGTGTGCCATCATAACTGTCCCAGGCATGTACAATATGAGCGAGCAAACAGTGCCTACACATGCGAGTCAGTACACAATATGATGAAAATGGAAGGGGACGTTTCAAAAGTGCAACAATATGCTGTGTCATAGGTGACTTTCCACCAAGAGTGTCACCCTCTGGTACTTCACTCTGGTGCATACTGCTGACATATCCATGGTGGCAATATTTAGTCAGACACACTTCCAACAGTACCCTCTGGACAGAAACCCATTGTAATGTCACAGGTGAGCCTGAGCCTGTGAAGAACCTCATGGAGCCAAACATCCATTAGCACAGGCAATTTCAGTCCTGACTCCCACTTACCAAAAATGCAGTGCCACTGTATGGCTACAAAAACACTGCATGTCCCTCCCATCCTGATATGCAGCCAGGAAAACATGTAAAATAGGGTAACAACCCCTTTCCCCTGAATTCAGCATGCTAGGCAGTGTATCACACATGCCCTCACTCTCAGGCACATACGGCAGCAGATCAACTTCATTTGTGCACTCCCTGCACTCCCCTACTTTCACTCTGAAATACTTACCATGACATCAGGAGCGTCATATAGCCTCCCATACTGTGTGAGCACCTCATCTACCAGGACCCCCAGCTCATCTGTGGTGAAGGGACGGGCCCTGATGTTCTCAGTCATTGCCATCCTTGGGTCAATGAGCAAGAAACAGCAGCAGGTGGTTGTGAAGGGTGTCAGTCAGCAGTGTCTGGAAGCAGTGGAAATGTGTGGATCTCTCCCACACATATATAGCCCCCTGGGGTTGTATCAGTGGTACAAAGCTGCTGCAATTGGTGTTCCAGGTCAGCTTTTATCAAATGGCCGGCCCGCGGTAGCGGAGCACGCCTACTGCTATTTTCAAAAATGCATTTGGCTACCGCAAATGCGTTTCCAATTGGCTCCTAGGGCATGGGCATTGGCGGTGACACACCTCAGGGGCCAGGCGGTTGCTACCGCGATCATGCATCTTACAATTGCATCCAATTACCGGCCCGCGGTAGCGGAGCACACCTACCGCTATTTTCAAAAATGCATTTGGCTACCACAATTGCATTTCCCATTGGCTGTAAAGGCATTGGCATTGGTGGTGGCACACCATAGGGTCCAGGTGGTTTCTACTGCGATCGTGCATCTTACAATTTCATCCAATGACCGGCCCGTGGTAGCGCAGCATGCCTACCACTATTTTCAAAAATGCATTTGGCTACCGCAATTGTGTTTCCCATTGGCTGTAAGGGCATGAGCATTGGTGGAGGCACACAGCAGGGGACAGGCGGTTGCTATCGTGATTGTGCATCTGACAATTGCATCCAATGACAGGCCCCGCGGTAGAGGAGCAAGCCTACCAATATTTTCAGAAATGCATTTGGCTACAGCGATTGCGTTTCCCATTGGTTGTAAGGGCATGGGCATTGGTGGTGGTACACAGTAGGGGCCAGGCGATTGCTACTGTGATTGTGCATCTTACAATTGTTTCCAATGACCGGGCCCTCGGTAGAGGAGCAAACCTACTGCTATTTTCAAAAATGCATTTGGTTACCGCGATTGCCTTTCCCATTAGCTGTAAGGGTATGGGCAATGGCGGTGATTTGGCCACCCGATATTGGTGCCCATGGCCGTGATTGTGTTGGCAGAGCACACCAACCGTCATTTTATAATGAATATTTCACTACCGCAATTGCGGTGGGCATTGGCTGTGGCACACCATTGGGGCCAGGTGGTTGCTAAAATGAATTAATTAGAGATTGGAGAAGCACTCCTGTTTTTTTTGCTGCTAAGAAAACTTCAATTTTTTAACTTATTATCAGACTAAGCGTGCTACGGAGGTAGCACGTTTGTCCCAACCGTGCCACTAATGAAACCTCCTATCTTAAGTGAGCCAAAACACTTAACCTCCGTGCACTGTTGCTGGGGTGGCTCTATCACTAGAACAACACTTAGGGGGATAATTATCGCTATGTTGGCTTAGCGGCAATATTTTTATCGCAGAGCTGCAGCGATTTTTATCGCTTAGGAACCTTGCTATTATCAAGGTTAATCTCCTAAGCGATAAAAATCGGCCGAAATGCATGAATATCTCTGAAAAGTCAGCGATATTCATGCATTACAGAGCTAATGCGCTTAGCCATGCTATCCACCTACCATTGGATAACATGGCTAAGAACTGCTCAGGGGCAGGTGTTAGCTTTTGGAGATAATCATGCTTAGCCGAGTGAAGGAATCTTCAAAACACCTGTTTACAAAAAAGAACCTATTTCAACACAACCGTCCTAAAAAACTTTACTCCGTTATCACCGTGAAGAACAGCCTTCTGAGCTGTCTTACCTTACAATGAGTTGAACAAAGACTCGATGTTCCTTGTTTCATAAAACCTGATTTCGGACTGGTCCTGTATCCTTAAAACGATGGAAACGACGTGTTCACCAGACTCGATTACAATAAACGCCAAGCTAAAACACTATGTAACAACTCCCTCAGAGAGCACCCAACGCTCCCAATTATCGCTGTAACAGCCCTTAATCGTACCTGCTCCTCAAATCTTTCCTTAGCGATTAGAACTTTCCAGCTTTCCGCCAAAACAGGTTTTCAACAGCTGAATGCAACCATTGCCGCTTTGAACTCACCTTATGCTCGAAGTATTGAAGAAACCGAGAACGGACTACCTAAACCAATGTTGCGGGCGCCATCTTGGAATGGGGCTCATTCTCTATATACCACAGAGCTGAAATAACGGAGTCTCAATATCGGCTCCCCCAGGCTTCAACATAAGGTGTGTGAATGGTAAATGAAAAGAGTGATTTGTGGTAGTGAAGGCATTTGGGAAGGATATAACAAGAATTGCAAATATATTCTAAATCACAACTTTTTATGACAACATGATAATAACAAAAGAAGTTGACTTGGTTACCAAAATACAATTATCTATAGATGCATGCATCATTCCTACAGGTACAGAGTTAGAAAATGGCAAGTATGTACTTTTCATTTTTCCATTGAGTTTTGTGCAGTGACCAGGAAAGGGCTGCAGCACAAGCCGCATTGGGGAAATGGATGCTTACAAATATCCATGCACTGTGCGCCAGGCACTATGTGGTGCCTGGAACTAGTGGTATGGATGTTTGGGGGGCACCAGAGGTGCCCCCAGGCCTCATTGCGGAGGCCACAGAGGGATAGTGGCCCTGCTAGTTTCTGACTGCCATTTAAAGGCTGCTTGAAAGGAACATCGCAATCCTCATGGCAGTGCCTGAGCAGAAAAACCCCTATTGTAGGAGATTACATTCCAACCAATGGTAGTACAGGCTCTTTGAACCCGTCAGAATCATTGGCGGGTCCCTCTGCATGATGCCTCTGACTGCTGCGCATCATGATGCTGCCATTGGACTGCAACACTAGATGTCGGTCAGACCACAACCAACAGGCCGTCGGTTGCAGTTCGACTGACATCATAATGAGGCCCTACATTTTTAATAACTATATTTCGGTTGTGTAGTTCCCACTAATCCGTGGGACCTACACATTTGTTGGGCAACATAAGCATTAGGTAAGGTGCCTAGACTGATTCAGGGCAGCCCCACAGGATATGTTTTCCTAGAAGCCAGCAAGTTCACAGTACCATAAGCCCCTCTAATCCTATCAGTCTGGCAACCACTGAACGTGACCCCCTGACCCCTCAGGGATTGTGGAAACAGATCGGAACCTCTTTCTCAGTCAATTGTGCTTTATTGTGCTCACAGAAGTATATAGAATACACAGTGGTGTGTTTTAATATATTTATTGAACCAATGTTATACTGATATAGAATACATGCGCTTCGATTATGAGTAGACATTAGCAGATGAAATTGATTACAAGCACCAAAAGCAGAAATAGAAGATATAGTTCTACCATGATGCTAAAACAGTATATATATGCAGGCATATAAACAAGGCGTAATCAGGCATACTCCTATTATGTGACCCCTACTCTCTGTGTATCTAGAGTGTGCGTAGGTGTGAAGCCAAGAATCCCCTCAAAGGACAATCCACCCGACGGAGATGTCAGACCACTGCATGATAAAGTCTCAGCATGCAGGAACCCTCACTGTCAGCTGAAGTGCCTCCTTTACTAATCTTTTTAGATGCTCTTCATTTAATACATAAAGCAGCATTGCAATGTGAGTATAGATTAGCGATGCTATGGATATGCAGAAGCCCTGTCGCCCTGTGGATGGAGATGGAATGGCAATTGTGCACAGTGTGTAGAAGGGCCTTGTACATGATGTTCGAGTCATCATGATAATGTTGTGCGAAGCTAGATGTGTAAACAAAAGTAGCTTCAGAGAATCTAATCCAACATTGTCGTGTACACAAATATGTGCAAAAGTTCACAGCTAAAATGTTATTGTGAAAAATAGGACAATGTAATAAATGAGCTGCTTCTCTACATGGACCTAACCCAGGCACTTAACATTACTGAAAACGATATTAAAAGCATGAATATTCTTTAAAACTATATTATTTACCTCAAAAACAATATTCTTGTCAGCGATCTTTAATTTCCAATATTTTTATCTTTTAAACTCGCTATTTTTTGTCTAAATACCTCTCAAGTAGTATATAGCTAACAATCACATACATATAGTGGTAGGTGAGTGTTGCAGGGGGCACTAGAATTATAAAATTCCACAGTTTTTTATTGCTGCTCATTCCACAGTATCCATCAACAGCAACCGAAATTCCATACTGAACAACGTTTCTTTCTGAAAAACATCAAATATTACAAAAACAGCTGCACATGAAGTCCAATACACAGCTCAAGATGTTTAGCAAAAGTAAATTATCACTGTTCAACTGATCTCTTTTCATACATGCGTTCCAGAGGGTATTATTTTTCAAAGATTGTTGATATCCTCTTCTGAAGAACTAGGTCATTTTCTACAGCAGGAAATGTACGCTTTGAATACTTAAATTCAATTCACAAACGGCAGAAAAGTATGGGGCATATTACCAACAAAGTGGCGAAGAGAGGTGTTAGCCGCCTTGGCTTAACGCCTCTCTTCACCACTTCGGAAACGCTAGGCTGCACCATATTATCAAGAATATGGTGCAACCAAGAGTTTCCTCCTGCGATGGCGATAAGTTTTACAACTTAACGCCAGCGCAGGCAGGGAAGGTCTGTTTATGTACAGGAAGGTGTTCCTTCCTGCACATAAACAAAGCTTAAATGCCATTTTGTAACTTACATGTGTGCTACTTCATGCAGCACACATGTAAGTTACAAATTGGCATTTTTAAAAAGAGGTTTGTTTATGTGCAGGAAGGGACACCTTCCTGTACATAAACAAACCTTGGCATTTTGCTTTTTCCATGTGTGCTGCACAAGGCAGCACACATGGAAAAAGCAAAAACGAGGAGAAATGAAGCATTTCTCCTCATTTTGCCACATTAAGAACAGGTCTTTCCTATTCTTAAATTTGGCCCTGCCACCTAGTATCTCGTCTCTTGATAATAAGGTGCAGCGTCGAAGTGAATGGGTGTTGAGGCGGAACGCCCACCGCAACACCCACTGCACACCCCCTTTCACAATGAGTTTATCGTGAAAGGGGCCCTATTATTAAGGCAGTGTTAAATAAATTAACGTGGCTTTAGGCCATGTTAATTGACTTAATGCTGCTTTGACAATAGGGCGATGCAAATATCGCTGCGTTATCGGCAGAAAAGTGCAGATGACGCGGCGATAAGGGGCTTGATAATATGCCCTTAAATTCTTTTCCCTGAAATAGTTTGGCTTACATTTTATGCGAGGTCATTTCTACATCTCAGACACAATTTTCAAACTGAAGTTATTTTAAAACAGCACAAATGTTTTAGATTAATAAAGTGCCTTATGGTGACACGCTAACATAATAAATATATAGTATACAACACTCTTCTGTAGGGATGTTCATTATTGGAAAGATGTGGAAGTTGATAGTCATGATGAAAACAATGAATACGCCTTTTGTGACAGTTATGGAAGGACACACGAAAAGGAGTACAACCTTTCCACATTATTTTAACCGGGCATCATTCTGCCCTGTTTATCACAACATGCATACCCATCATCCTAAATCTTCTCTAACTACAACTCCCTGTGTCTTCAAAACAGGTATCTTGCAGGCAGCCATAGAATAATGGCCGGATACTATTTAGAACTTAAGAACCTGAGATACACTTTCCAGTGCCATGGTCTTGATTTAATCTCTTTCTAACACAGTTTTCAAATATTTTTGGTGCAAGCTCCGTTGTCTGTGTGAATGCAGTTTGTGGTTTCTTTCAGGCAAACAATCTAGGCAGAAATGAAGAATGCCAGAATGTTAAGTGATAGGGAGAGGCTGAAGACAAGGAGAAGATTCCTTCATGTCCTAAAGATCCTTCTTAGATGTATCTCCTGAAGAAAAGGGAATGCTTATTTCACATAAGGAGATTTAGAGCCACCCGTTCCCCTGGGGTGAGATTGTTCCTGTATTTGAAGATTTTGAGATACTTCCTGTTGTCAAGTCTCTCAATATCCTCCAAAATCCGTTTGTGGAAGTTGTCTATCACGTTCCCTCCAGGTAAGGTGGGAATCCATTTGGATTTGGACTTAAGGCCACTGACAATATTGAAATCTGATTCAATGTCGAGTTCTTCCAAACGTCTGTCCATATCGTATGGTGTGTGTTCTTGATCAGTCAGAGAGAGCAGTAAGTGAGTAGCTTGTATGTCATTAATGGTGAGTGTGTCAGATTCAAACTGGGTTGGGATGTTTTTCAATGCTTTATTTAGAGACATATGGCTAGAAAAATGTTTCTTCAACTTCAGACCACGTATAAACTTAAAAACATAAATTTTTAGTTTACAGATATCTGTGGTGGCATGCGGATTGAAATTGAGACCCTTACTCAGTAAAGTGGTCATGTCAGGGGTGAGGTGTTTGGAAGAGAGGTTGATGACTTGTACATCAACTTCTTGTATGTCTATGGGTTCTTTGTTGCCCCCGATCTGAGTTTCCTCCTGTACTCCTCTGCACTTCGCCCTCCTGCCCCTGCGGGTTTTGGATCTGGGATTCGATTTCCCCTTCTGATGCGTTGTACTTCGCATCAAAAAAGAGGTTCTGTCTTGTCCTGCACTCTCTATATTGTCAGTATCACTCCCGCTAACACAAATTGCGCTTAGCGACGTATTACTAGATGATACTGAGCTTGGGCCTGAAGCGGCCATCTTGCTCTTGTCAGATTGGGTGGGTCTGCGTACCATAGAGTCATATTTTTTGGCATAAGTAAAGACCCTACCCTCTGTGTAATCAGCCTCATCCCTCTTTAGTTGTCTAGCTTTGCGATTCTTGACCTCATTCTAATGTTTAAGTAATATCTCATCAAGAATAGTGTAATTTTTAATGGTTACTTCTGGAAGGTTCAGGTCTTTAATTTCTTGTTCTAGTACAGCAATATCTGATTGTAATTTGGTCACCTTACGGTCCGCACTTTCTATGGGAATATCCATTAGAGTTACTTAGTTATGGATAAGTGACTCTTCCCATTTCCCTAGGAGATCTGAATCTAGATCGTCGTAGGTCGGGGAAATCTGGGATCTAAGCCCTCTCGGTATGCCTTTGAGTCGCATGTATTGCTTGAGAGTGGTGCCATCCCACCATTTAGAGTTTTCTGTTTTTTTAAGTTTCTCAAGTTTTATAAACTTCTCTTTGAGTCCCTCCTTAGTAGGAAGTTTTCCACTAGTTGTAGCTTTTTGTATGGACATACCCTTTGCAAGGTTGTCAAACAATTCCTCTGCAGCTTTATCCCTATTTATGGCAGGGACAGGAATGGAGTGTCAGAACTGGAATCTGTCTATTTAGGAAGCGTAGCGGCTGCCCTCCCTATCAATTATGTAGCGAACGAAAAGGGTTTTTTTGAAGTAAAGGGAAAGGGCGCTCAGCTTATATAAACGCCAAGTAACGAAGATTGACAATATTGGTGTTGTGGCATGTAAGCGAGGGGATAAGCCCTATAACCCCCCAATTACGTCTGTTCATAGAACACATGTTACAAACATAAAGCAAATGCCTATTGCATACAACAAGAGTGTGATTACTTTTCAATTTCTCAAGAACATGTCACAATGGACATAGATTTAAACACAATATATGTAAAGCTGTCAGAGAAAACATCATGTCTTAAAGAAAATCTTCTTTAATTTCTTTTGTAGCCAGCCGACACGTGTTTCGTCGCATAGCAATGCGACTCCTCAAGGCTGTAAGTTTCAAGTGAAAAGAAAGGAGGTCGCTTAGCCGGTGATACTTCCAACCTGGCCGGGCTCTAGACCATCTGAAGCGAGAGTAAATTTCAGGTTCCAATTAGAACCCCACTTAATGGTATTTGTGGGTTCAATCCAAAATGTAAAGTAGGTAACGACAATTTGTACTGGTGGGGAGAATGGAGCTCGATAAAGCTAGAGTAAGGTGTGTACCACCAGGGAGATCCGTCTCCCTGGCGGTACACACCAAATATGGGTTTGTGGGGGGGGGGGAGGGCGGGTGGATGTGTTCTTCCACCAAGAAGGAGAGCTATGCCAAATCTATGCTGAAGTAACTCTTAACCTTTTCCTTTTCTTCTTAAATAGTCTTTATTAATTTTCATCTATAAACATTTCCAACTTCCCCACCTCATCATCCACCACCCCCACCAAGACTGATGACATTTCTTCAATTAAAAATAAGTCAAACACAATAACGTAATTTCATGTTGATATAGATACACATCGACAATCATCGATTTTCAATTCTATAACAAATCCTAGCTAAATCCATCTATATTCTGAAGTGACAAGTGTAACCTACTTAATTATAAAACAACCTAACAGCCACAAGGACCAGCATGATCGTACACTCTCAAATCTATCAGGGTCTGCTTTGATCTCATATCCACTCAGTTATGGGGGCCCAGATTCTTAAGCCTTTATGTTGTATGCGACTTCTTTTTCACCTAAATATGGCTTTTTCCAAGTTATAGATCGCTAACAGCCTTGCCAGCCGTTGGTGGAATCCTGGAGATCTGGGATCCAGACAGGCTGAAGTGATACATAGCCTTTAAATTGGCATTGCATTAAAAGAAATTCATGACCACTTCCCATCTGATTTGTCTCGGATATTCCTCAAAGGATTACATATGTGGACAGAGTTACCTCGGTTTTAAAACCTCTGTTAGAAATCTATATACATTTGTGGTTGATTTTTTAGCTCATCACAGGTATCAAAGATATGAGCAATATCTACATTATATAAGGCACATCATGGATAGAATGTCCCCTTCCCACCGCCCAATTTAGCTATCTGATCAAGAGTGTAATATAAGAAAAACTGTGCCCGTAAATGAGATGACATTAAAATGGATTGTGCCAACTCACACACATAGATAAATGTGTTATCAGATATCCCCACCTTCATTTGCCATTTTTGGGAGTGTTTATCCATATCATCAGGCATATCAGAATTAAAATGGCTGTAAATTCCACCAATTGAGATTGCTCCTCCTTTCAAAATTCTGTCAATCGCTTCCATTCTCTTAAACCCGGCCCATCCACTCCCTTTCCGGAACAGGAAATCTCTTGCTTGCGGAGTATAAAAAAAGTCTTTCTGATCAAGAATAAATACATTTTTCATCTAATCAAAAGAACGAAACCCGGAGGGGACATAAAAAACAAACACCCGATCAATCCCGTCCCTAATCAATTTTTTCATATGGAAGTCTCTAAACAGCTCTGGTAGGTTAAAATTATTAGACGGAGGTGCATAAAAAGATAATCTTCCAATTCCTAAAACTCTGTGTGTTGCCCTCCATACCTTAAGTAAAATATAGAGAGTCTTAAAACATACTGGGCCTTATTTATGAAGGCCTTGTGTCAGTTTTGCGCCGCCGGTGCGTCACTTTTTGTGACGCACCAGCGGTGTAAAAAATGCGCCTCGTTGCGCCATATTTAAAAAGTGATGCATCTACCTAGATGCGTCACTTTTTAAACCCCTGCGCCACATTATACTTGCGTCAGGTATAATGTATGCAGAGGGGGCGTTCCCCCGCAAAAAGCCTCGTAATAGTGATGCAGTGAAATCTATGAGATTTCACTGCGTCACTTTTAGGACGCTGTTGCGTCAAAATCTTGCGCCTGCCTAACAGCAGGCGTAAGACTGATGCAAGCCCTTTCACATGGGGCTTTTCCCATGTGAAAGGACGCATTGCTGGAGTTGTGTCACTTTTCTGACACACTCCAGCAATGCGTCACTTTTGCGCTTACATATACGTCAGAAATACTGACGTATCTGTAACTCCTTGCGACATGATGCGTCATACATTAAATATGACGCATCAGGAATGTCGTAAGGAGTGCGCAGTGAAAAGTGACGCATCGCTGTTTTCACGCAGCGATGCATCACTTTTCATAAATGAGGCCCACTATGTTTTAAGAGCTGTCATTCAGTTGTCTCCAAAGAAATCCCCAAGCCTCTTTCCTCATCATAAGCTCGAATGGTGAAGGCACCACTAAAGTTCCTATACTGTAATAGTCCTCACATCAAAACTCTCGACTAAATATCCATGTAGTAGACCCGTAATATAGTTTCAAATTTGGTAATGTCCATCTTCCTCACTCCTTAGGTAGAGAGAGAAACTTAAAGGCTCGTCTAGGTCTAGAGTATGCCCAGATGAACAGAGAAAATACATTTTCCATTATTTTCAATCAATAGATGTAAATTGTATAACCTGGCAAGATCTTCTTAGGTTTTACACAAGGGTTCCAAATTATCGCTGACCACATTATCTAGATAAGCATATAGGCGAACACCAAGGTATAGTGCCTTCTCCACAACCCAGCTATCTGACATCTAGATTTTTTCATTAATAATGATCTGGGTCTTATCTTTATACAGGGCATAGCTGGAGATGTGCCTTAAGTGACTGTCTTCTTCTTTAATTGCCTTAATGGCAGAGATTGAATCCCGTGCAACAAGGGTAGTATCATCTGCATAAGCAAGAGTCTTAGGGGGTTATTACGATGGCGGCAAGACTGCCACAAACAGGCAGTCGATGGCGGTCTCACCTCCATAGGGACCACCTTCACCACCCGCCATATTTGTATGACGGGTGGTGTGTGTGATGGCGGTCAGAAACACTGACTGCCATGCATTCAACGGGCTCCTTGAGCCTGCCGGTGAAGAGGAGGGCCGCACAATTCCTCTTTGGTGGTGGTGCTTACCTATCACCACTTTAGGGATTACGATGTCCCTCCTCGTCAGCCGTTCCATGACAGTTCACCCACCATGGAAAAGCTGCAGAATGGGACATTGTAGACCCATAGCTGGACCCCCTTGCCCCTTGAACCCCTGGGCCTTGTAGGCAGGCGGTCCCAAATCAGAAACGATGGTGGATGAACTGAAGTCCTCAGTCCATCATATTCAGGCCCTCAGTTGCCCAAATTTGGGACCATATTGCTAGTATCTTATCATTGCATTCCAATCTACGAGTGAAAGGATCAATAAAAATTGCAAATAGCAGAGACTAGCAAGGACAACCTTGCCTAGTTCCTTGCGAGATTGAAAGTCTTTCCGAAAGTATACCATTCACCATAACCCTGATTGTTGGTTCAACAATAAGGCTTTAGCCACCTGAATGAAACCACCGCCAAGTCCAATTCTTGCCATTGCGATCCATTGATACTGCCAGGAGACCCTATCAAAGGTTTTCTCTGCATCCAGCAGAATAAGAGCCATAGAGTCCCCTGTTGAATTAGTATTATCAAGCAATGATAAAACTCTCCGAATATGATCAGTCATAAGATCTACCAGGGATAAACCCATGCTGCCGCACCAAAATGATCTTATGAATTACAGGGGCTAGTCGCATTACCAGGTCTTTTGAATAGATTTTGCAATCACCATTTATCAAAGTTATCGGGCGAAATGAGCCAAAATAGTGTTTCTTAAAAACACTATTTTGGCTGAAGACCATGAGCACAGGGGTCTCACACCACTAAAAAATATGTATAAATATTTTACTCATAATCTCCTTCAGTTGAGAGTAAAATACGTGGTAAATTCCGTTGGTATACAATCTGTCCCAGTTGCTTTCCCCCTTGCCAAACTATTTATGGACTATAAGATCTCGACCCATTGGGGGGATTGTCTAATTCCTCCTGATCCTCAATAATAAACTTCACATATGGGGCTGAATCAAGATAATCCCTAATAAGGCTCTATTCTATCCCACTATCTTCCATATAGAGAATTTGATAGCTCCGCTTAAAGCCTTCCCTGGTCGACTCTGGGTCGGTTATTTGACCTACAACAGGATATTTGATCTCCCGGATTTAGTTGGACATTTTTTATTGCTTAGTCGGATTGCTAGATCATGCCCAATCTGCTCATTAAATTCATAGGTGTCTTCCCTCTGAGTTGTTAACTTATCCATAGCTTTATTCACCAGGACTTGGCAACAGCCACCCAACGGTGCTTCACCTCCTAATCCTCTCTCCCCTGTACAACCGTTACCAGACCCTCTTCACCCACTGTCAGATTGTCCTGTAAGTTCTTCATTGTTTGTCTGGCGCATTTATAATAGTTTAGTGAGAATCTCAGTATTTCCCTCTTAATACCAACCTTCATGGCATCCCAACCCATCTCAATTGTGGTATTTCCTAAATTATCACCCAAAAATAAGGGGGTCCATTTCCTCATATATATGCAATAGTCTTCTTTTAATAATAACATTCTTTCAAAGGTCCATAATCATGGGTAGGCAAAGTGGATTATAATTTGATAGAACCTGTGGTAGTTTCTCTATTCAACAATCTAAAATTAGTTCTGCGACACAAACATTTAATCTTATCTAGCATGCAACATCTGGGGATTTGTTAAGAAGGTAAACCCATGGTACAGAGGTTTCAGACAATACCAGCAACTACTGCGTTTACCGGAGGCGAGACTGGAGTAGGAGAGTTTACGTCGGAAGATAGGTGTGTGCCTCTTCGGCGTTAACGGTGGGGCATTTGCAAATTGTTTCTGTTCTTAGTTATAATTCCCACTTGCTCGCTCACTTACAGATTCAAAAGGAGACGAACTTGGCACACTTAAACGGGATAGAAGACCACGATACCTTTCACTACGATTGGGGGTAAGAAGGAGACACCGGTCCCTTTTTGACAAAGTACGATATCTTCAAATAAATATAGAATCACACATAACACTTGTATATATTCTTTGACAGAGACACTTTACCATTCTTAGATGCAATGATTTTTGGGATAATCATCTGGATTTAACGCTTGAGAGACGGGTATGTAGCCATTTTCCAATGATCGAGTCTGAGACATATTAGTGTTACTAACAACCTATTGGCGAATTACGGTTGTTTTTCGATTACAGAGCGGGACGATTGTGTCTAAGTGAATTATTTGAAATTAGCATCTTCTTCGAGACATGACGGTATACACGACATTTTATCTCTATTTTCAGCATGTCTGTTTTTAATCCACCGGTACTAATACACATGGGCTTTTGATCATTTTTTATTCCTTCATTCTGTTTATTGGCACACACCTACATTCACTTTCCATCCTTTTTTGACACAGATAGATGGCTGATATTGGTTCTATGATGATTGGTACTGCTCTCACTTTTATCAACACCACTGATTTTGCACATCTTGTTAAAGATCACATGTCTTGAGGGTTCAATAATTGGATATTGGGAAAATGCAAACCACACCCTGAGATCGCCATGAGTGTGAGTTTAAGAACGTGAAATTGTTTTTTGATATGCTTTGAGACACATGTAATCCTGATTTCGAATTTCATACATTGTTTGTTGTAGATTCGTTACCTGAATCTTCCCTGAGGATTTTGAATGTTGAACTCTTGCTCTTTGAAAAACTTTACCATACCCCTGAGGAAGGGTCAGGAGAGTGTTTCTTCTTTTTTGAAAACTGCCATTCAATTACATATATGCACAATATGTTTTTATGAACTATATTGAACATATGACATAATGTTGCATTTCTAATATTATGTTTTATTAATTGAGATATTTTGAATAATAATTTTTGTTTACCAATTAAACAAAGTATCCTTTGGAAATTTGAGTTATAACTGATTGAGGTATTATTACCTTATAGCTGTTGGTTGCATAGTCCCCGGTCTCCGAGGACTCAGTTCAGAAATACCAGCAGTTAGCCAGACCATTAGATTGACAAACCCTCTTCAATGCCTGGAACACCTTTGTTTTTCTACCGGAGTAACCCCACCCCTCCTACAAGGACCAATCATTTGGCAGGTTAATATTACAGTGTCCACATAAAATAATAGGGAGGTCCTTGGAGATTACGTCAAAGACACAGGGGTCATCACTATTTCTCCAATACAGTGTGCATAATGTCCGTTTCCCTCCCGAGCTCAGATGACATTCTGTGATAACCCAACAACCAAACTTATCAGATTGTGTCCATATAAATTGAACCCTATTTCCTTGTGCCTTAAACCTCACCCTTGCACCTTGTGTTGTTACACCGATTAGCTTATACCCCAACGATTTCAAAAAATGCTGTTGGGGCCCGTCAATGTATGGTTCTTGCAGACATATGATATTTGTGACAAGCATTGGTAGCCCAGCAGAGACTGTCTACCTTTTCTTGGGGTTGGTAAGTCCACAAATATAATGGGAGCCACTCAGAGGTTACCCATCGATAATTGCTATTTTATCTGATATCATAAAACACAGATATTCAAAACCATCCCAAATAGGGAGGCCCCGATTCAATTCCAAATAGATAGTGAGAAGGGAATTGGGCCATGTCTTCTTATCACAAGCCTTTGAACTCCCCTCTAACACTCTTCCCACCCACTTCCAACCCTCTTCCCACCCCCTTCCCACCACCAAAACCTAGGCAATTAGGCTCAGCCATGAGCCTAGATGAGGGCATCTGTAGCCACTCCAACCCCAACCCTCTACCTCCCTCCTCTCCTCACCACCTACCAATAAACCCAACCAGTGAGCCCATCATAAACAACAAATTCTATTGTATATTCATCCTCATTCAATCCTATTTGTTACTGCTGGACCCCCATCGAAAATATCATCCAAAAACTTCTGGGCCTGGATTTCTGATTCTGGCCCCGAACACTACTTTCAGCCTGGCTGGATTCTGTAAGAAGACCACCACTCCTGGTCCATGAAAGGAAGTAATAAGTTGTCTAAGATGCCATCTCCGCTCTACAAAAAGCTGCAGATTGTGCAAAATTGTGCAGCACATCTACTTACTAATTCTTCCACTTGTTACCGATCCAAGAAATAATCCAATTAAAGGCGATGTGTATTACTCACAAGGCCTTATTAGGTAAAGGCCCACCTATCATTAGATCTATCATTCATCCTTATCGCCCCTCTAGGACATTAAGATCTGACAATAAGCAGTTGGCAGCAATTTCTAAAATAAGAAAAGCACGAAGCGGAGGACGCCGCTTCGCATATAATGCTGCAAAACTGTGGAACCATTTACCCCTTTGGATTTGCCTTGAACCAAACTATCTGACCTTCCGCAAGCTTCTAAAGACCTTTCTGTTTCCTTAACTCTTCTCGATCTCGAATCAGCCTGCATTAGTGCTGTGATGCCCCAGGTAGCCATGCGCTCTCAAAATGTCTTTTATTCATTCATTCACAGTAGGATGAGCAAAGTCCGGTTTTGGAAAAAAACTCCCCTCAAAATGTATTTTGGCTTTTGGCTTTGGCTAAATAGTAAACCTCTTGGCATAAAAGAAAGTTCCTAAAATAGACCAGTATTGTACAGGGTCGAGCCAGTGCACTGGGCGTTTGTCTTGACAGTGTCAGGAAAACCAATGAATGCATTGAACCTATTTGTCCCAGTCCCAGGAGGATAGTTCAGGGGAATCTATGACAAAATATAGACTACAAAAATATCTACCTACCAAAATATCGATTACATTAATATCGAGATCCTACCTCTAACAAGGTAAGTATAAAACTAAAAAACATGGAATATTAACAAAATAATACTTATAAATTTAATAAACATAGTTAAATATATATTATAATATTTAAAATTAATAAATAATGTAATAAAAACGAATAATAATAAAGATATAATACATAGTATGTACTTCAATATTAATACCTCTAATAAATTATTTTAATAACTTAGAAATAAATGAAAATATAATAAATTACAAATAAATGTATATACATCAAATAATAATATAAATAACAATTAATAAAAATGTAACACAAATAAAAAAATTAAATACATTTTGGATAGCGTACGGGTACAAATTACTATTCCCACTCCAGAGAGTGCAACAGTAGGGAAAGTGTTGGATAGCGTAGGGGTAAAAATTACTCTTTCCACTCCAGAGAGTGCAACAGTAGGGAAAGTGTTGGATAGCTTAGGGGTAACAATTACTATTCCCACCCCAGAGAGTACAACAGTAGGGAAAATGTTGGATAGCGTAGGGGTAAAAATTACTATTCCCACTCCAGAGAGTGCAACAGTAGGGAAAGTGTTGGATAGCGTATGGGTAACAATTACTATTCCCACCCCAGAGAGTGCAACAGTAGGGAAAGCGTTGGATAGTGTAGGGGTAAAAATTACTATTCCCACTCCAGCGAGTGCAACAGTAGGGAAAGTGTTGGATAGCGTAGGGGTAAAAATTACTATTCCAACTCCAGAGAGTGCAACAGTAGGGAAAATATTGGATAGCGTAGGGGTAACAATTACTATTCCCACTCCAGAGAGTACAACAGTAGGGAAAGTGTTGGATAGCGTAGGTGTAACAATTACTATTCCAACTCCAGAGAGTGCAACAGTAGGGAAAGTGTTGGATAGCGTAGGGGTAACATTTACTATTCCCACTCCAGAGAGTACACAAGTAGGGAAAGTGTTGGATAGCGTGGGGGTAGCAATTACTATTCCAAGTCCAGAGAGTGCAACAGTAGGGAAAGTGTTGAATAGCGTAGGGCTAACAATTACTATTCCAACTCCAGAGAGTCCCACAGTAGAGAAAGTGTTGGATAGCCATGGGGTAAAAATAACATACTTATAAATAAATGTATTTTTTTAAATAATAAAAATCTTAACTATTAAATAAATATAAACCATTTACAAATACCAATACAGAATTATTAAAAACATGATTAGCAAAATGTATTTAAATAAGAAAATGATTAATAATACCATTTAATATTATGTTATTACCAATTAATAATTAATTAACAATTATATAATTAACAAAACAATTAATTAATTTTTTTCCTTAATTACTTTTAAATTACTTCCCACCCTATTCCTCTATAAACCCACAACCCGCTACAGAACATAATTATCAATTAATCAATTAATTAAAATAAATTACCAATTAATTAAAATAATTATCAATTAATTAAAATTAATTTATAATTCCTATTAATTAATAAATATTTAACATAATTTAATTACTTCCCACCCTATTCCCCTATAAACCCACAACCCGTTACAGAACATAATTATCAATTAATCAATTCATTAAAATAAATTACCAATTATTTGAAATTAATTATCAATTAATTAAAATTAATGTATTATTCCTACTAAATAATAATTAATTTAACATAATTAAATTACTTCCCACCCTATTCCCCTATAAACCAACAACCCACTACAGAACATGATTATCAATTAATCAATTAATTAAAATTAATTACCAATTAATTAAAAATAATTACAAATTGATTAAAATTAATTTATAATTCCTACCAATTATTAATTATTTAACATAATTAAATTACTTCCCACCCTATTCCCCTATAAACCCACAACCCGCTACAGAACATAATTATCAATTAATCAATTTCTTAAAATTAATTACCAATTAATTAAAAAGAATTACCAATTAATTAAAATTAATTTATAATTCCTACTAATTAATACTTAATTTAACATAATGAAATTACTTCCCACCCTATTCCACTATAAACCCACAACCCGCTACAGTACTAAAATACAACATTACATAAAAATAAATTAAAAACATTATAAATACATAATAATATACACAAAAATAATATAAAAATCGATATTAGTAACATCGAAATTATTAACATCGATAATACTAACATCAATATTTAACACTTCGATATTACTAATATTGATATTAAATCTATTGATATTACTTACCTTCTATATTATGTCCCTTCGATATTTAAACTTCGATATTATTGTATATCGATATTTAAATATTGATATTTTGTCTGCATACCGTTCAGGGAGGGAACATTCCAGCAAGCTTATTACATACTTCCATATATTGCTACCATAGCTATTCGCAGGAACCCCTAATAGCCTTAGGTTATTACAGCTCTGTTGAACTTCATAGTCCTCAAGCTTCCACATTCCCTCTGTCAGAACCCCCTTCTGTGATGTTGTCTGGGTCTTCATTGTTGCCACATTTTCCAGGGCTTCTGTCCAGGTCTCCAACATACATAGTCTCTCAGAGATGTCAGAGACTCTTTTACCAATTTTTCGCATGGATCCTTGAAGCTTTTTTGTAGCTGATCATGCCTGTCAGTTGTCATTCTTTATGTCTTCCTGGAACATTTTCAATGATTGCAGAATTAGTGACAGTGAAGGTTCAGCTGGTTTTCCGTTACTTAACAGCTTCAATTTACCCTCCACGTCTCTTATATCGGCTTTAGGGAATTCTTTATCTTTTACCTCTAATCCTAGGGGTAACAATTGCATAGCTGAGTAATCCCAAACAAGTTCATCTAATGTCTCTTTCTCATATACTTTAACTTCCCAGGATTCTTCTTTATACCCCTTTTTGCTGACGATCATTTCTATTTTTTTATGCAGGACACATTTTCCTGAGACTGCAATAGCTTTTAAATCTTTATTTTTGGTATTTTGTGACATATAGAATAATCCATAGAAAAATATTACAAGCAATACGAGTGCCATTCCATATACAAGAAGACATCGATTATTGAGACATTTGTGTGACAACAGCATGTAGCAGAGATATACAATATCATTTTCCTGATACATCTCAAAGCAATAGCAGAGAGGCTTCTGCATCTAAGATATATGCATGACATTTATAAGTATGAGAGGATAATACAGTATAACTTTGTAGGTAAGAAAGGTACATAGTTGCTCTGGAGTAGACAATGTTCTAGAACAAAGTACTGAACAAGCACATATCCAGCACTGAAAAACAGCTACACCCTTTCCTCAGCAGTCCGGGCATTGGGTTGAGATCCCTCCTCACCATTGTCATCATCAGTGTGTAGTAGATAATCATGTAAGGGTCCCCAAATATCTTTAGGCCTGGATGCTAGTGGCTGTGTCTCTGCATATATAACAGTCAGCTCTTGACAATATACCATGTCCTGCACCCACTCCTTAAATTTCAGAACTCTCCCTCTCCCTCATCGACACGCTAGTCTTCGCTTGGCAAAAAGCAGAGCAGTGTTCATCAATTTTCGACACCTTCTGGGTATATGGGCCGTGTAGCCCAGTAACATGGTCAGGAGGTTCTTATCAAATGTTATTTCTAGCATACTCTCAAGGGCCTCATGTACCTGTGTCCAGTACTGGTCTATAGCCGGGCAGTCCCATGCCAAATGCAAAAAGCCAGCTCCAGGACGTTTACATCTCTCACAACAATCATTATCTGCAAGTTGAAACCTATACTTCCGTGCAGGTGTGTAATATATCCGTTGCAAAAATGTATTGTAGATAACCTTAAATCTACAGCTAGCCGATATGTTTCCTGTAAGTCAACAGCAATATCCCCATTGCTCATCAGTAATTTCTTTCCTCAGATCCGTGCTCCATTGTATGCGAGCTGAACCTTCTATCCCTTGTCGCTGTGCCCTAAGCTTACTATATATACCGGACACCAGATGTGCCCCATCAGTGGGGTGCAATATAATGTTCAGTGGAGCCAAACTGTCCGGTTTCTTAGGGAAGTCAGTAAAACATTTCTTATACCTTGCCTTAACCGCACGTAATAAAAAACCTCCAGTGGTGTGGGTGTGATATCCTTAAAAAGCAAGGCCATTGAGTGAAACACTCCCCCCAAAAACAAATCACCCCACGTGGCAATATGAACACGCCGGCACATGATCTGGAACCCAGTTTCTTGTAGGAGTGTGATTTGTGGATGATAAGTGAGGGCATGCGTGGTGCGTAGAGCAGTGTGACCTGTAAAATCTGTGCCATGCACCGCCAAGCATTGATCGTGCACGACACCATCGTGGGTGGTGTCTCCAATAGGTGAACAGGCCCATGTATAACACCGCTTAAAGGGTACGGTCAAGCTATCCAGTCTTCCACAGCAAGTTGGGGCATAAACGGCGTGGGTGCCACCCAATGAAAGGCGTAATATGCTTGCGCACTGAAAAAAGAAGCTTCGTAATCGGGAATATCAAATCCCCCCTTATCATAAGGTTGCATCATGACAGCCCACTTGAGCTGCAATTGCCGTCCGCCCCATACCAAATGAATCAGTTCCGTAATACGGAATATTCAGAAAAAGATACATAAAGCAAGGCAATATCACTATTTTAACAAGCGAGACCCTACCATCCATCGACAGATGTAAGGATATCAAATGTGTAATGTTCGCAGCCAGATTCGTGCTAGTAGCACCATAGTTTAACCTTAGCGTTTCTTCCCTATTTCTAGATACCTGAACACCCAAATATCGCAAATCAGAATCACACCACTCCAACGGGAAATCCAGTGTAAACCTTGTGACTGCAGGCGTAAGAGGAAAGAATTGGGATTTTCCCCAGTTAATAGTAACCCCTGACAGCCTACCAAAAAACCAAAAACTCCTGCAACAGGGCATTTAAGTTTCTGTAACATACAGCCTTTCATCATCAGCATATAGGGATATAGAAAGTTGACACTGGAAACATTTAAACGCGCTATCTCAATGAATCTGTCGTATTCTGCACACTAACAGCTCTATCGCAATAGCGAAAAAAAAGTGGGGATAGTGGACACCCCTGACGAGTGCCACGCGTTATTGACAACGACGAAGAGAGATAGCCATTTATAAGAACTTTAGCAGTAGGTTTGTTGTATAGTAGTTGCACCCAGGAAAGAAAAACAGCAGGAAACCCCCTTTTCTGTAAGACAAAGAATAAATACCCCCATTTTACGGAGCCCAATGCCTTTGAAGCCTCGAGACACACAGCAGCCACTGGAATCTCCGGCGCCACAGTTTGTATAAAGGAGAAAAGGTTTCTCAAGTTGTGGGTAGTAGCCCTACTCGGAACTAAGCCTGATTGATCCAGGAGTATTATTTGCGTCATTAGTAGAGGCAATCTATTCGCCAATACTTTCGCAAAAATGTTTGTGTCGCAGTTCATTAATGATAGAGCGCAATACGATTCACAGACCCCAGGGTCTTTATTTGGCTTCAACAAAGACGTGATCACTACTTCACGCATGGACTGAGGAAGTATCCCTTTCTCCAAAGATTCTTCAAAGACCTCCCTTAACACTGGAACCATAATGTCTATGTAGCATTTATAAAACTCTTCCGGTAATCCATCACCTCTCGGCGCGTTCCCATTTTAAGGTACATTATCGCTTCTCGTATCTCATCAAGCTTCAAAGGAGCACCCAAAAAGGATCTATGAACATCACTCAGCCAGCAGAGAGCAATCTCCCCCATGAAACCTTCTAGGTCTATCTCACCAATATTTTGAGTGGTATAAAGGTGCTTGTAGTGTGCAGTGAAGGCATCTAAGACACTGGTGCTATCCATACATATCCCTCCCTCCTGACTAGTAATTTCCAGTATGTTAGTGCTACCTCTGGTGTTCCGTGTGATCTCAGAAAGAGCCTTCCAGGGTCTCTCACCTTCACCATACTTCCGCGCTACCCAATAGCGTCCCCTAAATTTGGTTTCTCGAGCAGCTTCCTCCTCATACTCAGAAAGTTTAACCCTGAATTATTTTTGTGCATACCCTAAGTTCTTGCTGTGCATATTTCTCTCCAACCCCTTCAACTCCCTTTCCAGTGTGCGTAAAGTGCGCTGTATATCCCTTAATACCCCGGAACTCTTGGCTATACAACACCCTCGAATGTAACCTTAAAGGCCTCTCACACAACTTCAACACTGTCCACTGACCCTTTATTGCGTGGAAAAAAGTTTTTGATTTCCTACCCGAGTTCTTCCCTAAAAACTGTGTCCAGTAGGGCGCTGGACTGAAGGCGCAAAGCCGGTCGAGGCGTATCATACCCCGGGATGTGTAAATTTGACACGGACAGGACAATGATCAGAGTATGTTCTGGCCAAATGTGCTGCCGCAATCAACCCAGTAGCAAGCTCTGTAGTTATCAAGCAGTAATCTAATCTTGCCCAAGTACCTGTGTAGGAAGTGAAATGAGTGCCTTCCTTGCGCTTAGGGTAAATGTGTCTCCAGCTATCTACAAGTCCTCACTCCTCCACGATACCTTGCAACACCTCTCTCGCCTTACTATTGTAATGTGCCACTCCGTCCGCTCTATCCTGAGCCGGTGTCATAGCCACATTAAAATCTCCCCCCATATACTGTGTGAAAACCCAATATTTACTATTTTGCCCCATATCGTTGTAAAGAATTCTGGCGTGTCTACACTCGGGGCATAGCAATTGGCAATAGTAACAGTTACATTACACAGTCGACCCCACAAAATGACATATCTCCCGAAAGGATCTAGTATCTGACCAAGGAGAGTAAATGGCACAGTCTTTTTGATCAAGATAGCAGTACCCCTAGCATATGACGAATAGGAGGAAAACAATCTGACATTCGCCCACCTACAAGCAAATGTATTGCAAGACTGAGGATGTATATGCGTCTCTTATAGAAGTGCCACCTGTACCTAGTGACCATCCAAATATGCTCATATTTGCCTACTTTTCCTCGCATCATTAAGCCCACTGACAATCCAAAAGAGTATTGTTAGAGTCGAATCATTCCCTTCCTCAGCCATGTACGGTTAGAAAAACTATATATAACAAATCTACATCATAGGAAAATGTCACACCTTGCTCCGCAATTCGCCTCACATTGCCATCACAGATCTTGCGCCCCTGCATTGCTCGCCATAACATTCCCCTGCCCCCCCTTCTCCAACCCACTGAAGCATCCCAACTATGCCAGTATATCGCCATCCCACCCCCTCCCTTCCCAAAACCAAAAAAGTGCATAATGCAGTAGGGGTATTCCCATTGGGGTTGCCTACCAGGTGGCACACGCAAACCTTGCCCCTATGCAGGAAACGAACACTGTCGACAGTGCCCAACAAGCGACAAGGGTGTCCGGTTGAAATAATTAGTATGTTATACCAGCCTATTATATAGATGGTGAACTATCAGCCCCTGCCCTGCATCTCGATCCAGACCATCATAAGCATACCATTTATGCAGGTATTCAACATAACAACAAACATAACATGTTCCTGCTGACGAGGCGAATTCACACACTTGAACAAGTCCTGTGCGTCACCCTTTAACACCTCACTCCACATCCGAGAGTGGCATCTCCTCCATATCCTCCTGCGCCCCATCCTGTGTCTTCCTTCGCCGCAATGTCTTCAGGAATTTTTCAACAGATTGAGGCGTTGTATCTATGGTTTGCTTCCCTTGGTGCATCAGTCTAAGCTGCGCGGGATATAGCAATGCCTAATCCACCTGTTCCTGCCCCAGCTTCTGCTTTACACTGTTGAATTTCTTCCTCTCCTCTTGTACCAGCACAGTGAAGTCAGGGAAGATGGTAAACATGACTCCTTCGTACGTAAGTTGTTTCTTCTCTCTGGCCACCTTCAAGACCACATCCCTATCTCTGTAGTTAAGTAGACAGGCTATAATAGGCCGAGTAGTGGCCCCTGGGGGCGACCTCGGGCCAAGCGACCTGTGCGCCCTTTCAACAATGAATCGGGAAGATAGCAGTCCCTTGCCATTAACCGCAGTCAGAATCCGCTCGACATATTGCCCCAGCCGGCCAGTGTTGGTACTTTATGGTACACCTAAAATGTGCACATTGTTCCATCTGCTACAAGCTTCAATGTCCTTGTTCTTGGCATCTATAATGCGCATGAGTTTATCCATTTGCGTCACAGCTGTTTTAGGTTGTTCCGTGACGTCTTCCGCATCAGATATTCTTTGTTCCGCTTCCTTAAGCCGAGAATCATGAGCATCTAACTTACGGGCAGTAGTATCCATACGCATGGTAAGTGTGTCCACCTTATCAACTATTGTGGCAAATCCCTGACGCATTTCTGTCAATAAGGTTTTCATGTCATTATCCAATCTGGGAGTATGTTTAGCCACCACCTCCATCTCTCCCTTCTCCCCCTCCGCTGACGACTTTTTCGCGCCTCTCTTTGCCTCAAAAGTTAGGCACGGCTGTCGTGTGTCCAACTTGCCCATATTGTATTACCCTGGTCCTCAGAGGATGCACCTGAGCGCCGCACAGAGTCAAGTCCAACAGCGTACCGCAATCAGTAGCACCCAAATATATCGACTGAGTCAGTGCTCTGCAGCCAAGGGTATTATGGTGAGCCGCCGACCCAGTATGATTGTACCACAGTATAGCACGCCGGGCGGTATACCACCGCCAATGATATGGGCCTCGATAATGTCCCTCTCTCCAGGACGCTAGCAGGAGATCCGCGGTGATAGCAATCGACTGGAGCAGCAGCGGCACCTCACACAATACTCAAGCCCTGCACCCTATTGACATGCCCTCCACAGTCTTCCCCACCACTCCAATGTATGTGAGTGTCGGCAATGAGGGAACACAGGTGTCCGTACGTGTCGGGCAGTCTGCACTCACCCAAACAATCAATGTAGGAGAAGAAGCCCTCCGTTCCGCAGTTCTCTTTAGGCCAGAATTGGCGCTCCCATCCACTGTTTGCGCTCTAAACACCTCCGCTTCTCCACCGAAGCAAAGGTATTGATGTAGCCCACTCAGAAAGTCCCCTGATGGTGTGGGCCTCGATGAGGCATCCAGAGCATTCAAATAAACAACGTAGTCGTCGCCATCTTGTCAGCCAAGACAGACCTTTCTTCAGGGCTCCTTCATGTCCGTCATGCCGCTCATTGCCAAGACATTTTTTGTAACACTGCCCAATTTACCAAAGCGCCGATAGTCCAACACACACTGCCCCGTTGATACTCACGGCGTGACACTTCTCAGCTGCGTAGGCGGATAGAGTCACATGGCCCATCCACCACGTGGGAGCCTCGGCATTTGCACTGAGCTTGTAGCCGTCCTCGGGCACCACACCGCCAGGCAGCACTCCCCGCAGGAACCCTCTGCCAGCCAGCAAGCCTGCGTCTCGAGCAGAAAGGAGGAGACGAACGCTCCGCTCCCGTCACCAGCCTCCCATCAGTCAGCTGCAGTATTTTAAAGCATACCGGTGAGCCTACAACACAGGATAAATACAGGATTGAGGTCTGGACTGTGGGAGCCTCAAGAAAGACGCGGCCATTCCACACGTGCACCACCTAGCGCCCCTCTGAGACTGCTACAGCTTGATTGAGAGACACCTCCTTCACTTGTTGCTGACATAATCGCATCAGACATATCTGATTCCTCCGTTAGGGAGAATCAATTTTCCATTGAATCCGGGGACTGGCACTCCCCCTCAATGGGTTTCCTTTTATGTTCCTCTTTCTTAGCCATATAGCATTTTTTCTTGATTGTTGCATCCTCTTCCTCATAACTATTTCCTTTTTCCATAGCCATAACTGCAGGTTGTTCATTACTTGCTGTTTCCACTAGCAGGCTAATGCCTGCTGTGGCCAGGAGTGCCTCCAAAATGGTAACTTCGTTGTGTAATGACCAGGAACTATTGATCCTTACTATCAGGTTCTCAAGCTCTTCCCCTTGGTTTATAGGTATTAGATTACCACCCCCAGCATCCTCGTCTGCATGACTGATAGTTTCTAGTTGATCTTGTTTGCCAACTTTGAGCACATCCCTGGCTCCCAGGGGGAAAATGTATTTCAAATAGATGTTCTGACTCTCCAGGCTCCCCCATACTGAGGTTTTCTTTCCCTGCTTCAATTTTTCAGCTTTTCCCCCCTTACCAGACCGCAGCTCTCCTGTCTTGCCACCAGATTTGGTGTCAGTAGCCTTTAGCCCTGGTTGGAGAATCACAGCAGCAGGAGCTTCGCTCATTGTTTCCAATCATTACCCCTGGGTGGCCATCGTTATCAGTCCTGTGGTCTCCTGTCTGATTTCCGATCCAGCAATTAGGCAGTGCAGATTCTCCATGGTTGTGGCAGCCACCACCGCAGACAATACCAGCCGACCGAGAGATTCCCACCGGCTGTAGTGACCTTACCTTAGGGCGACGACTGACCGTAGGGCACTAGGACCCTGTGGGTCACAAGGGCAGTGACCAGGTAACTGGACACCAGATCTTGTAGGGGACAGGAAGTGGACAGAGAAGCCAGGACTGACCAAGAGATTACTATGCAGACAGGATTCAAAGGGCCAAAAACAACAGTAGAGAAATGTTCTCTATTGTTAAAAGTTTTACGTCTCCAGTGGCAGAAACTCTGGCGGCCCCTATATCTGAAGGCTGGTGTGAGAAACTGTCCACTTACTTTATAGAAAAAATAAAACAAATTCAATAGAGTCTTAGGCCTATTGACTCTGGTCACTCCATATCAGTTCAGGGGGCCCGAGAACAAGCCGACTCTCTTCAACTTTCTATTCCATCCAACGGCATAAAGCTGAAAGACGCATTGTGCTCTTTAAAAAAGTCGAAGAGAAAGACGTTTTGGCCATCCTTAAAGCGCTGAAGTCTGGGTCTCCTGCTGATCCCTGCCCTGCTAGAATTCTGAGCAGTGTGGCGGAGGTTATTGCTCCTACAGTAACCGATTTGTTTAATGAGTCTTTACAAACCGGTATTGTACCTCCCCAGTGGAAACAAGCAAAACTCCTCCCACTGTTCAAAAAACCTTCAGCGGACCCTATGATTACTTTCAACTACAGGCCCATCTCCCTGCTCCCGGCCCTAGCCAAGGTCTGTGAAAAGGCTGCTTTTCGACAGCTGGAGTAGTTTGTGGAATCTACGGGGGCTTTACATCCTGCCCAATCCGGGTTCCGTACCTCATTCAGCACTGAGACCGCGATCGTGGAAGTCACCGAGGCCATTAGGGAATGTCTGGACGGGGGCGGCAGAGCGGCTCTAATTTTATTGGACCTCTCTGCCGCGTTTGACACGGTTCCCCACGTCCAGCTTCTCTCTAGGCAGGAGGACATTGGCATCACGGGCGCGGCCCTCAGCTTGGTCAAATCCTTTCTCACAGACCGGTTCCAACAAATATGTCTCCCCCCGTACCATTCATCGAACAGAAGGGTAGATACAGGAGTTCCACAAAGGTCGACTTTGAGTCCCCTGCTTTTTAATGTTTATCTGACCCTCCTTGTCTACCTAGCTGAGAGCTTGGGTGCGAAAATAATGGCTTACATTGACGACACCCAACTTCTCTTCACTTGGGACAAGAACAACCTCTGTACAGAGGGTGTCCGGCAGTGCCTGTCCTCAGTGTTTGCCTGGCTTGCCCGGGCCTGTCTCAAATGTAACAAGGACAAGTCAGAGATTCTTCTGTACGGCCACTTTCCGGCAGCCTTTAAGGAATCCATTTGGCCCAGGGGACTGCCTTGCCCCACTGGGAACTGCGGGGTCTCAAAGAACTTAGGGATCTGGTTCGGGGCTGACTTATGCTTCCGAGATCAAATCACGCGATTGGCGGGAACCTGTTATGGAACCCTAACCACTCTCCGGAATTTTTTTCCCCTTCTCCCCCAAGAGGCAAAAGAAACAGTGGCCAGAGCACTTATTCTCGCGTCTGGATTACGCCAACGCCCTCTATATAGGCGCGCCTGACTTTTTGCTTCACAAATTGCAGGTGGTCCAGAACGCGGCAGTAAGGCTCCTGTTCAACATTCCCAGGAGACTCAGCGTATGCAAGCAGCTCTCAGAGTTACATGGGCTTCCGGTAGCTCTCAGAGTACGCTTTAAGATCCTGACTCTGGCTTTTAAAGCCTTACATGGCCCATGTCCATCCTACCTAAGGGACAGATTTGCTTTCTACCATCCTCCGCGTCAACTGCGATCTGCCACCCTGAGACATTTGGTTATCCCTAGATTCAAGAGAGTTCGTCTAGGGGGAAAATCCTTGGTGGTCAGAGCTGCTCAGCTGTGGAACAATCTCCCTGACGCCCTCAGGCACACGACAAACCTCACATATTTCAAAAAACATCTAAAAACGTACTTATTTAGGCAAACCTTGTAGACCATCTGCTTTTATTCTATCTGACATCTGAATCCTCTCTCGCGCCAGGACAGTCTTGACTAACAGTGCGCGGTACAAGCAACCATATAACATAACATAACAGAGGACGGACGTGCTGAGATGTGATCCAGTACACAGAATAAAGAATCGTTTACACACTGACCTGTTGTCCTGTATTTGGTGTGCCGACTGCCCCCCACCA
Organism: Lissotriton vulgaris; assembly: GCF_964263255.1. NCBI lineage: Eukaryota > Metazoa > Chordata > Amphibia > Caudata > Salamandridae > Lissotriton > Lissotriton vulgaris. The sequence continues at coordinate 50,507,949 of NC_141688.1, forward strand.
GCAGGACACGACACCGGCCACAGCCGATTCCAGCTTTCCCGTGATGGAAACGACTTCGGCGTTCTGCTTCCTTAGTGATTGCACTGAGGTAATCCAGGCACCGGGTATTCATGAGTACTTCACTTCCATAATGCGGTGAATTCCGACGGGAGGGGAGAGAGGTAAGCGGTGGCCTTACTCAGATGCTATCTTGCCTCAATCTGTCTCCAACCTTTTCCAGAGTGGATAGAGATCAGATCAAAGTTGAAGTGGAAAGAACTACAGCTGCAAGTCTGTGGGTGTTCCTAAACTTCCAAGGTAACCCATGGCTTGGAATGACCACTTTGCAACCTTTGAATGTGATTTACTAGTGTGAATTTCTCAGCACTCCTGAGGGGGAAATTCACACCCCATCTGTCAGGAATCCTTTTAAGAATGCCAGATAGACATGAAAAAGATACCTTCAGTTGTAAACTTATGCTTATGACTAATTTACCCTGTGAAGAGGGCCCTATGTGAATCATTGATCAAACCTTAATGTCTCAGGTGAAGGAATGCAAACATCTTGTTTATGTTACTTGGTTCAAAATACATAGCTGTATTTGTATTTTTAATGATGTAGGCAATCTTTCCTGTGAATGTGAGGGGCTGCAAAGTCTAGCCTGCTTGAGCCCCCATCAGACAAGCTTCAAGCTTCGTCTCCACATCTTCCCCTGCAATGTTACACTGCCAAGGTCCTTGTACCTAAGCCCTACTCTCATACCTCGGTGCATTGTCCTGTAGTCCAACCCCCTCTGAAGCCCAACCTCTGTCTTTGCTCTCTTACTGCTTTATCACACTACCCTCTTTAACTCATCTCTGGTTCTCTAAAGCTTCCTATTCTTTTAATCCTTCTTTTCTAGCTAATTTCTTCCCAGCTTGCCTTTCCACCTAACTCTTGGGATGACGATGATGAGTAGAGATTGAAAAGCGCGATAGAAGCTCCAACGAGTGTCCCCACGGTGGAACTCATGGGCAAGAAGTTAAGCCATGTTTTCAACTTTTTCTTACAAATATGTTTAGACCCTACAAGGTGAAAGTCAAGAGGAAGTTAATTTCATGCAGAGGGCTCCAGAATGGAGAAGGAGCAGCCACCTTTCCTGGAGTGACTGATCCATGGTGCCATTGCCAAGGCCAGATTGAGGGAGAGGAGTCCCCTAGTGGGAGAGTAAAAGGGATGGTTCTACAGTCACATTTGTTTTAGTCTGAACTCTGATTTTCTCCAGTCTGCACTTTAGTATGGTTTACAATCAGCCTTTTTTTATAAACACTACCACCTCTGAGTCTCTAACTTTTGTTTTCCTTCTGCTCATCATGCTAAATGCTCATATTTTCCTGACTCTTCAGAGAGTGGACCACTTTATCCCCAGCTCCTTTTTTCTCATACTTTGGGTGGTGCAGCTGGTACACCAAAATGTTAGTTATTTCATCTTTCCTTTCATACTTATTCGGTCACCAATCTTCTACTACTTTACCTCTGATGTCTCTACCATAGGCACGGGAGGGTCGATCTAGGCAGGTTTAGTATGGCACAGGCAATAGTGCACATGATGTACCAGTAAAATGGTTTTGGTCTCAGCTAGACCTGAAAAACAAGCACACTATGCCAGGTTGAGATGATGCGAGAACTGGCCTGCAACACGTGGGCATCCCCAGAAGCCACAAACTAATGACACAAAGTAGCAGCACATTTTAAAGCAGCCCAGAGCTAATCCAAATTTGTGCACTGACTGGCGAATGCCTGACTAAATTGCCTCGTCCCCTTCTCTAGGAGTGGGTGGAACTCGTTAAGTTTTACTCCGCAGAATTTTAAGGAGATATATAATGCTCTGTTAGGAGTTCCATCAACGAGCAGAAAATATGCAACCTGTGCTGCAATTTAGTGCTGGCATTGCGCAAGAGCGTGTGACCATTCTAAATGATTTTGCTGCCGCTCGAGTAGAAAATCTACTTGAACAGCAGCAAATCTTCTCGAACAGCAGCCATTTGACCACGACCGCCCGTGTTAGAAAGTCGTGGTGGGGGGCATCAAATCTCGCTCATGTTCTCCAGTTCTCATTTTCTGGAGCCTCATGGGAGAAACATTTTGCCACACGTGATAAGCGGAATTTGGCCAGAACTCAAGAGTAACGCAGAGTGAAAAGAATTCCACCAATTCTGTAGATGGAACAAAACATGTTGTCCGCTCTTACCCACATCCTCATGTTGGTTCCACCTCCGTCATCACCAGCCCTGCTCGTCACTAACACATGTTGCAGGAACTGAAGGTGAAAGAGAAAATACGCTGCAGATCAAGAGAACAGAGGAGACTGCACCCTCAAAACAGAAGAGACGTGGCCACTACCAGCACTGGACTGTGCTCTCTGAACACAGGAACTTCACATCTGCATCCTCAGAGCGCAATCACAGGGGCACCACCCATATCGGCACAACCCCTAGGGATCCCAGAGCCACTAGTATTTGGGGTCGATGGAGCAGTTCAGAGTGGCGGGGTGCCCAGAAGTGGTAAAGGCTTGAGGCAGACCGGGCTTACTCAGTCAACAAGAGGCATCAGTGGGGCAAGTGCTAGGGCAAGGAGTGGAGCCGACTGGTGCTCACATGAGCAAGAAGAGCCAAAAACCTTGCAAACTTAACTCCCACAGAAAACCTTTTTTTCCAATGAATTGCCTTTCTCTGTTTAAATATGGTATGTTTGCTTGACTCCTTATGATTGTGGTATTGTGTGGGTACTGCATTGTCCGTTGGTGTTGTAGTACCCCCAAAATAATCATCCTGAAGGTCAGAAGGGGGATGAGCAATAAAGACTCCTTATATTTTTTTTTATCTTGTAACATTTGCTGTGCCTTCAAAATCAGTGGTCAAATGTCAGACTTTGTTTTTATCGCAGCGGGGCTTTCAAACAACCCTCATAACCGTCTCACTTAACCCAGGAGCAACTTGTTTTACTCGGCGGTGGGGCCCTTAGCACCGCGAGTCACACACTCACACACAAAACCCACTCTGCTCCTGAATCAGTGAAAAGTAGACAAGCTGCTGGATAAGCGGGGGTACCTTATTAACCTATTCATTACCTTTATACATTATATACATTCTAATTTCATATACTTAATAGTCATAAGGAAATGAAGCATCAAGGTACTCCGCTATTTGGTCGATGGACCAACTAGAGGGAATCAGTTTATGGAGATCAAGTCCAGCTTAATCACTATATTCCCATAACTTCTTAACATTTGATTTGTCATGACTTTTAATTTAAACAAAAAATAGTCTTGAGTTTATATGTGATTTACAGAATTGTATCTAGATTCATTAGGAAGAAATATTTATATTGCAAAATCTTATTAGACAAGCATAATTTAAAACATTATTGAATACATTTAAGAAACAAAAATTTAGAAGAACGCATCACCAATCTGCCATAGGAAGATGTCAGAACTGCATAGAACAGGTTCCCAAGCTGACTGTCTTTCTAGCCTCCTCGATGTCTCCCTCCCGACATAGAATCTTCGCGACAGATCTCGTTTCTTTTCCCTATCAAAGTTTAAAGTCCGAAATTTTCAAAGTCTCTAGCACCATAAAATTGTTCAATCCGACAGCATGTCGTGGTCCAAAATCAACAGAACCAAAAACTCTGTTTCACCTTTTTTGCACAGTCTCTTTTATACCCTTTTCACTAACTATCTAAACACAAATAGAAAATTTTAGGGTCTGCACTAATTTCTCATTGGTCCATTAGAGTGGTGGTGATGATCACTTCATGTCCTCCTTGTTTAAACTAGTTTGTGATTTTTCGTGGTCACTCTCAAGGTTTTCTCATGACTTAATGTCGTGTCTCATGTTGTTTATTTCTTGTATCCAACCAAAACATTCAAGTTACAACTTCTTCCTTTCCCAGGCTTTTAAATGCAGTCAACCTTTTGGCATAACTCCCGTTCATAGGCCAGGCGGGCCTTGACATCTCTTACTACGGGCATAGTCCATGCACTCGTAACTTGTTATTTTGATCACGCATGCGTGGGGGCCATCTTTGGATTCTATTCCACCATCAAGTTTAAACAGCAACCTTCAGACTAAGGCCACAATGGAATTTAGATATAGAAATGTAACCCTTCTGTTTCCCTCCCACCAGTCTAATTTTCCAGCGTTAAGTGTTACCTAGCGAAAGCAAACACATGGACGTTATTTACTTTCCATCTGCATTTTTTTGCCACGAAACATAAGCACAAAAACACATACAGTTATTCAATTACATATATAATATCACAGCTCTATATTAGTATGACTTATTGTTTTTTATTAGCGAATTTAAATGTTATGCAAAACAGCAGTTAGTTTCCCACGTGTTGTGTAAACTTCAGGTGCACTTGGTTGATACATTTACATGCTTCACTCAATTAATATTATTATGGTTATGACAGAATGGCTTTAGAAGGGGTACAAAAAAATGTGTCTCTCCCTTGCTCCATCATCTTCTGGAAATTGCCCGTTATTCCTTTAACACAGAGCTTGGTGTTTACTTGTATTTCGGTCTGCCGTATTAGATGATTTTGTACTCTCTAGCAATCTTACTGACATACAGAGAGTGTGAAAAGAAAAGATGCAAGATGTCTGTTTTTTCACACAAAACACGTTTATATACCTGTAAATTAACGCTGTAAATATTTTTACATTTATATAAACAGTTAGGAAAACACAAATTGAGCAATTTTTTTTATTTCTGAAGTGCGATACGCACAACTATTTAATCTCATCAAAACAAATCAAAACAAGTAAACTGGTGATGTGCAACTGATAAATATTTGCTGAAACCCGATTTCCACACCTAATTGGTTGTGTGCTATAGAGTGTTGTCAGTAAAGCAGGCAGCATTCGAATGTTTTGGCCATTTTGATGGTAAATGTACTGTCTGTAAACGTCACTACGCTACCACACCATGCTTTAGTAACATATTTGTGGCAGTGTACTCCAAAATACACCAGCACCAGCGGCTTCATACCACATCCTCAACACCTCCTGGACCTGGTTCATTTATGGGTTTTTTTTTTTCGCGCTCTTGGTTTTTTCACAATCCCAAGACTTCGCTGATGGAACCTTGAGGGCAGCACCCCCACTCTGAAAATTATTCCATTTCCACTGTGGGTAGGTCTATATTTGCTTTTCTGAATGCATATTAAGTAGTGCAAGTGTACATTGCTGGGACAAAATGTGTGCTGGTTAGGAGGGCCAGCTGAAGATAACATGGGGTTTATATCAGGTCAGACCGCGGGTCACCTGGAATTACTGGGCCCCATTCCAATGCCAGGCGTGGCCTTCACGCAGACAATTGCAATAATATTACAAAACATTAATGTACATTGTTCAGTTCGGGCTCTTTTGCTGCTCCGGCCTGCGCACTTTTTAACAGCTTTCCAATTTCTGGGCCAGCAGATTTAAAATCCACGCGCCGCCGCTTTTCCCCACTCGCTTTGAATTCGTCCAAAAGGCTGATTTGGGGGACTTTAATGCAAAGGCAGAGGATGCCAACCTCTGCGCAGTTAGAAGCCACAAATGTTTCCAATTCTTCTTACTCAGTGGGACGGGGTGTAGACTTTGTCATCATCCAGTCTGGTTTCGAAGCTGGGCTAGGTTGACTGACCTTGGAGTAAGCACTTTTTCTTTGGCTTTTATTAAGACTTGCATACAACGCATTGCCCAGGCCAATTACAGCAATTCCTGCAAAGTAAGACAAATTAAAAAAGAGAATAGGCAGGTAATCTTTCTCCAGTTTTGGGCATTTGCTCTGTTTCGAATCCTCTGATGTGAATAATGGCTTTGAAAATGTTGATTCCTGGCTCTCCGAGACCCTTCTTTTTGCACCAGCGATCACCCAACACCACTCCCCGTTTCGTAGATGGAGCTCAGGCTATTAAAGCTAAAGCTAGCAAGCACTTGGCACATCAGTGCCTCTCGCGCTGCCAAGCTATGCTATATGACCAGTGCTTTAAATGGAAAAAAATAAGTGCAGGTACTCACCAAAAAGAGCAGTGGGCGGAGTTAAGGGAGGGGCTAAGGTGGGACAAGGGGCGGGGTTAGCTTTTTGACTTTGCCAAGGTTGTATGCACAAAACCTGCATGCATTGTTAGAATGTCGGATGTATCTGTCCATTAGTTATCTCACTAATAACTATATATATGGCACTTAATTATAAGTGTTTATTACTACCCAAAGTAGGCTTTTTTAGCATCCTTGAAATAAGAAAAGATGGAGGAAATAACAGCGAGGTTCTAAATATATGCCTTCTTGTTTGCAGGCATGTCGTTGCTACAGGGTCATAACTCACTAAGCTATTTTACAAGGATCTTAACTTTTGACCTGCAGGCAACACAAGGCTCTATGCGACAAAAACTGTAATGTTTTGATTTGTTCTGCATTCCGTCCATCAATTGTGTGTCTTTTGCTCAGTTTGTGCAGCACACACTATACATGGTAGTTATTTATCAAGATAACCATAAAGGAAATGTGACTTCATCAAATGTTATCCTGTGAAGAAAGGCGCAGCAAGATACTGTAAGGTGACCAGTAGAAGCTCCATAGTTTATTTTGTGAGTTGGTATGCGTTTGGTATGTGTTTAATTGTATGTGTGCATGTTGTATGTGTGTGTCTACCGATGGAATGTGTGTGCTGTGTGTCCGTGCTTGTGGTTTTCGCAAATGTTTGCATGTGCATGCTTGGGCATGAATGTTTGGTGCATTTACATCAGCAGTATGCACTCATCTATGTCCGTGAATTGCCATTATCGTTTGTGTGCATGTATCCGCTACTGTTGTGTGCGTCACTCACTACTGTGTTTGCCTATGGTGCTTGTCTATTTGTGGAATGTGTGTTTTATTTGTGCAACAGTGAAATCAAGCATCTCATGAACATTTGTTTTTAAAAAAAAAAATTATAAATAGAAGGGTATCCGAAGAGTGTGTTCTTCTGAGTGAGCTGCGTTCATTCCTGTACTCACGCAGCCAGAGTTCAGTGCCTTCCCCCAGCTTGTTTTCTCAACCAAGGTACACAAACACTTGTCACATATCCAATATACGGAAACACGGTTCAAAAAAAGATAGAGTTTTAGAAAATATCGATCAAGTGTTGTAATTTTCAGCCAGGGACGCACTCATTTAACAAGTGCTAAAGAACGGTGCCCCCTCTCCCACCCCCTTGGATCATACACCCAGGGCAGACCGGGAGGGGTCCAAGGCCGAGAGGGGCTGGCCAGCTGGCGCCTTTCCCCAGGAGCCCTTAACGTGCCACTGATAGATAACACTTAAACCCACTTTTCATCTGTTCTGTTCACGGAATATTCAATCCAGAACAGTGCATCCCGCTGCCACCCATTAGATTTTACAGCCCCTCTCAGCCCCACTGTGAAAGAACAATGGATCCGATAAGCACTCTGCAAACCCCCCTCCCTCCCCGCTCTGAAGACTTCAAAAGCACCTCACGCTGGTTCCTGGTGACAAGCGCTCCGTGATTAATTCCATGCAGACAGTGCTTGTTAAAGGAGCTGCAGAGGTAGTGGAGGTGATAAAGGAGGCGCTGCTGGGCGCGCTGCCTGGGCTGAAGTCCGGTCCCATGAGTACCGGTACTCTCTTCCTGCTCGGAAAAAGTGCCGGTACTCAAGGGGAGAAAAGGAAAAAGTGCCGGTACTCAGTACCGGTGAGTGCCGGCACATTTAAAGCACTGTATATGACAACCCTTACAATGTAAAAAGATGTCAGTCGTTCGCGGATACATTTCTATGCCTCGGGGTTAAACCCTCTCATACTTCTGCTAGGGAAATAATTGATATTTTTTAGGAATGTTCTTCCCCAGGTTTGATAGTCATTTTCCTTTGCTATCTGATGAACTATGCTACTCTTTTGTCCAGAAGTATTCAATGCACTCAAAACGTGTTCGTGAAACTTCAGGATTCTGCATCTCCTTTGGTGACACCGGATGAAAGTCAGCTCCTCACTTCAGATTTCAGGGTAAATATCATGACCGTTGTCTTGTTCACCGTCTGATTCTTATTCAGACCATTATCTTAACATGGGCATGGATTCCATTCCCCTCAGACGCTGTAATATTAGTAATCTTACTATTCAGAAAGGGGGTGTTAGAAATGGGGCTTCAGCTTGGCTAGGATATGCACCAATCCTGGCAGATACACTTGTCTAAACAGGGTAAGGGAGTTACACCCCCCAAGATCACCACTGCTCACCCCCTTGGGAGCTTGGCAGAGTAGTCAGGCTTAACCCGGGGGCCATGTGTGAAGCATTTGTGCAACACACACACATCAGTGACACACTAGCCACGCCACAAAAAGAGACCTTTTCATCCATTTTGCAAGAAGTGTGAGGAGGGGAGATTCAAGCCTGTATGTATGTATGTATGTATATGTATGTATAGGCATTTATATAGCGCACTACTTACCCGTAGGGTCCCAAGGCGCTTCGACCGCTGCGAAACCCTTCCTGGTTTCCCTGAGAGATGGTCCCTTAATGGGTATCTCCAGGGTGAGACCAGGCATCCCCGGCGGTCTGGTGGGGCCGTTAGTGAAGATGAGGCAAGCTAATGCCCAGAGTTGCCGAGTGTGATCGCTGATCAGAGTGGGCACCGAGGCGAGAGAATTATCGAGTCCGCTGACCCTGGTCCAGAAACCTGCCGCGCCGGGAATCGAACCCTGGTCCCAGGTCGTCCTCTGCTCTCGGGTCTGCCGCCTCTAACCAGTGAGCCACACTACTTCACCTGAAGCAGTATGTGCAGTGGTGCCTCATAAGCTCCCGGACTAGAGTTAGGCCACAGCTCCCATCGCCACGGTAAGCACCTAGACCCTCAGCGCAATCAGCATGTCTGCGGAACAAGGTCTGTAGGTGCATTAATACAACACCTGCTGGATGGAGGGGGACCTGAGGCCTCTTCTGTGTGTGTGTAAATTGGGCCTCATGGGCCTGCGACCAGCATGCAGAGGCCTGAACAGTGAGAGGCTGGATGAGGCAATATAGTAGACTGTTAGAGCATGCCTCTCGATGGACTCTAGTCAAAAGAGGAGCGTTGAGGACCGCGGGAGGGACAACAGGCGTTGGATGGCTGCGAGGTGACTGACCACAGTAACAGGTGGACCTACGAGAGATAAATGGAGACGCTAACCCTCTGAGGAGAAATAATAATTTGAGGCAGTAAGGGGAGGGGAGGTTATGTCTATGCACGCCAAGAGTGTAATGTGCAGTATCAATACAGTGTCACCTGGGTACAGTAATGTTTTCGGAAGCCATTGTCACTCATTTCGCAATTTCTCAATGTAACACCCCTAATCAGTGCAGCTATATATCTATCTTTCATCTGAAGAAATCAACACTCTGACACAGTTAAGAGTTACCAATACACCTAGGTCACAGGAGTTACGGAACCTTCACAATGAACGTTTTTGTTTTTCATTCCTTTCTGTCTGCTGCTGAAAGTAGCTATAACCGGCATGTGAAAGTTTCAAAGAAAACAAGTAGGAATCAGTCTGGAAAAAGGCTCCCACGTTATTCCTTTAATACTTATTCATATTTATTTCGGTTCCCCCAACAACAAAACAGCAATGAAATTGGGCACTTCAGCCCTGTGATGTCATCGTGTTGGAATCTAAGATCCCAGCTCCTCCATGCAGAGTGACCATTTTTGCACATCGCTCCTCGCAGGGAGGCGGAGGTTATCCCAGGTCACATCACCCACTCCAGAGCTCTGGTGCCCTTCTCAAGCCCATAGCTCCCGTCGGGAACCAGTCCTTGCATATGTCGCACTCGAAACAGCTGACATCGTAGGGCTGCCGGTGCGTGGTGCGTGCCTGCAATAAATTCTTGGGAGACCTACCTTTATGGACATACTAGGGAAATACGTCAAAATCTTTTGGGCAAAGAAAAGGGATCTTCATTACAGGACTACCACACAGGCAGCTGTACTGATTAACGAAATTTACCGCATCACGTTTAGGAAACAGGGGAAGCACCAGAAAGCAGATTGCGGCCACATGGAAATAATACTACACCAGCATTGATTAGCAGCACTACTACCCGAGGAGGTGAGATGCCTGTTATGCATGACTTTGCATTTCAGTGCGGTGATGTGGATCCCCACATTTAAATGCGCTAGTCTAATGCCAGATGCGTGGTACTTGGCAGGGCTGAATTAGTAGGCGCGGATTTGGACAAGCTGTGCACGCTAAGGCTTTAATGTCATGTGGTATTTCTCTTTGTAAAAATAATATGGGCTGTTTTTTACCTTCCGGTACATTTCTGAACAATTTGTTAAGCTAAATTGTATTGTTGCACTGTGTGCACATGCAGGTAAGAACTACTGTCTGGCGGACAGGCAAAAAATCATCCTACGTCTCAGTATTAACTTCCACACTTCTAAGCAGTAATTCCAATCCTAGAATGGGTTACCTGTTTGCTTTACAACAACAGTTAGTAAAACAAGTAAGTGCTTTCCAAGCCGTTATAAGTAGCAAAGGTTTTAAAGGGACTTGTTTACTTGCGAGGTATTGCTTTTCCCAGTTCACGTAAGGGAAAAAGAAACCTCCAGATAATGATAGGGTTGACAGGAAGGTGCGGTAGCAGAATATTGATACGCGTGGATCTTATGAAGACTGCGGGCAGCAAGTGCTTGATAAGCTATTTGCATAAGAAAAAATACTATATATGTTTTCATTATCCTCCATTAGTTATTAGTAAGGAAGGGGGAAGAGAAGCGTTCACTGACAGCATTCAGTTAGTCTTACGGAGACAAAGACTGCTGTGTTCTGAGGTGGATGACGCCCAGCAGTCATAGGTATATGTATCAGGAACTGCCATTGAAAAGAAGTGGAAAAATGTGCTTTAGATGTTGCCGATATTGATGGCTACTGTGCTGTTGCAGACTTTTCTGGACTGACAGTGGGTGGGGAAATGCTATGTTGTCACTGTAGGTTTAATTACATGAATCGCGCATTCTCTCATGTGTTTGTCCTTGGGGTACTTGCTGACTTGTGCTACACATGGGATCAGGTTTGCCTTTCACAGGAGATAAGGTTTAGTGGGGTACATAGTGTAAATTAATGTTGGCATGAGGAAACAAAAACCGGACCCTTTGTACATTTAATATTATTGTGTGCATCATGCAGAGGATGAAAAGTTACAGGAACGGCTTTGATGCTGTAGAGGCTAGCAGGAAGAATTGTTTTGGGGTGGTAAGTTGAAGGGATTGTTTAACATGTTTTAAACTACTACAGTGGCATTGGGGAGGGCAGCAGCTGAAAGGCTCTGTCTTTACTGGTAGTCAGTGGTTAGATGGAGACCGGACATCAGTCTTTCTGTCGGTGGTGGACAGGGGCGCAGCGGGCGGTGGTCACAGGTTCACAGTGACTCCAGGGGGTGGTTTTAAAGGTGGGTGGAAAAGCATAACTGCAGGTTTCGCAGGGGTGAGAGTAGAGTTATTGGATGCGTTAGTAGCAGGCACAAAGGCAGTGGTCTGTGTTTGGAGGTGTATAACTGAGCAAGCTTCGCTTGAAGGTGGGTCATCAAGTAGGAGGATGTGTTTGTTGGGCTGGCTGGCGGCAGTGTTATGTAACTTTGCAGGAGGGCGCAGCAGCAGTATTTACTAATATATGTAAATCGCCCAATGAAAGAGCGGATGTGACCAATGGAGGAACCAGGATCATATTTTTATGGTTGGGGTGAGCTCCGGCAGTATGGGGGGTCGCTGGTCTGAGAGCTCTTGACAGATGTGGAGAATGGGGGTCCCCGCCATGTACTTTGTAGGGGGGCCCACTCAATTTTTGTTACGCCACTGGCTCCACAACTTCATATTGCCACTAGATGAGATCCTGATTAAGCCATTAACGTTTGTCAGGAATGTTTTGAACATGATAAATTTGAATTTCGCACCTAAGGAAATTCCCTCACTGGCCACATACTTTTGGCGCCTTCACCCCATTAAAATTTCTACTTTCAGACTAAGAGCCTGATTTAGAATTTGGCAGATGGGTCACTCTGTCACAACAGGGACTGATATCCCATCTACCATAATCTAAATCCCATAGGAGATTTAGTGATTTCCATTTCAGCGGACAATTTATCCATCCCCGTTGTGACGGAATAACCAGTCCACCAATATCTAAATCACGCCCTAAGTCACATTTTTGAAGCTTGGATTCCTTCCAGCAGGGCAATTGTGCAGGCTGTAGATGAAGAGTGCTCCACGAGGCAGGATACCTTCTCCACGAAGTCATACTGAACCAGATTCACTACTGTGGAAGAGCTCCGAACAGGAGGAAGTTGAATCTTTGGCCTAGCTGCAACACATCTTTGTTGGCAGGAATGCCCTGGTCCTCCAGAGGTTCTTGAAGCCAAAGAGATTCTAAGTCCCAGGTTTCATGAAATGTTAGGAGCTATACATTTTGACACCAGCCAAGGATTCAGTATCTTGGGGACAGTACTTAGGGGTCTGGACTCACTATAGCAGGAGACCAGCAGCAGGATCCAGGGCAGTTCCATTTGGAAGTTGTCAAATGGGAAGTTGTAGAAAAAGGCCTCTTGTAGGTTGTTGAGTCCCTGTAGCTTGCTTGAGCGGAAGGTCAGTCTTTTATCCCTTGGCGTCCACATTGTTGTCCTAGGTACAAGAGGGGAGCATGTACCAACTTTTAGGCTCTTCTTAGTTTACAGACAGCAAGTCCAATCATCTTCTGTTTCTCCACAGTCCAGAAAGTGTCCTCACTAGGGTACTGTGGTTGCCAACGTTGTGCCTGCAATGGCACCATCCTGGGGTGAGGGTGAATCCTAGCTGCTCAACCAGGTGGGGTAAAAGTTCTCATGGGTAACCCTATAAACTTTTGCTGCATTTCCTATATGCTCTACTGCAAATAATCATACATCCCCTTTTTCTACCTAAAACCAAGATGACATAATCCTTGCTCCCCTGTGCAGACTTTGTGTGTTCACCTCAGAGGAGTGGTCAGGGAAATGAGCAACCCCTCATCAGTGTTACTCTAAACTAGTACATGGGACAGCTTCTCTCCTTTTGAAATGTGTGCCTGCCTGCCTGCCTGACTGTGGGGGTCAGGGGAGGGTCTTGCCTATGTGTCAGTTAACATTTGTCGGTGACAGGGTAGGCCTCTTTGAATGTAGTCAAATTTGTAGGCACAGCCCAGATGGGTATCACACCAGGGGAACAGACACACTTTTCCACAAGCTTTTGTCCTGCTTTAGGAGCAGTTTTCACATCTCATCAAGGCTATTTAGCTGCCAGGTATGAGTTGGAACTCATGCAAAAGGATTCAGACATGAAAAAAGTAACTTTTTCAAATTACTTTTTTCCAAATATTTATTTAAAATCAGTCTTCATTGGGTTTTATGAAATATTTTAAAAAGTCAAAGAATGGAATTTGTAGCTGTTTTCTAGCTGTAAATAACATTATCAAATGTAATATTACATCCCAATGTTCTCCCATGGAACAGCCACCCTTCCTACAGTGAAAATATGTTTGGGGCTTTTTCAGCATATTGACATGTTTAACATTAAACTTTTACATGTTCTACTTTTAAAAACATGCCTTATGGATAATGCGGCCCACTTAGGGGTGAGCTATTACAAATGGTAGGCCTGTGGTCATATTTGCATTGTCAATTCAATTCAATTCAATGAATCTTTATTCGGCATAACTGTGGCCATAAAAGAAGCAAAGCAATCAAACATTATTCAGCATTTGTGTAAAGTGCAAGGTGCCAGATAAAATTGATGAAACATTTTAAAACAAATGGTAAAAACATAAAATACAGAATTTGAAAAGCAGCAAGCAGATAAATATTATTCCATTAAGGCAAACCCTCCATAGTTTTTCTAGTTCTAACTGAAGCTTTTAAAAAGAAGCACACCCTATAGCAAATGGTGGTTGTTGCCGATGGAACAAAGCCTCCCTACATTTGCGGTAGCCAAATGATTTTAACAGAGGTTTGAGCAGAAGCCTACAATAGTATCTAAAAAAGTTACAGAAAAACATGTAGTGTAACTAAGAGACCCTGTCGCAGGAGCAAATTGAGATAAGTCCTCCCAACATATCAGTTGGGTTACCTGAGCTCAGGAGCTGCCACACCGTACCAGCCATAAAACGAAAAAGGAGAGACCTCTCCCATAGAGTAAAGCTAATTGTCAAATAAAGGACAGACTCAGCACTTGTAAAAAGTCTGTAGAAGAACAGCATCATGTTTTTCATTAACTCAGTTTGTAGCCTTTGGGTTCACAGAAATACCAAAAATAGCTCTTGACCAATGTTTTATCATATTTTTTAACACTCTTTGTGGACAGGAAAAAGGGAAGCTAGCCCTAGCTCATGAAATGTGCACATGATATAATTTTACCAAGGTATGGTAATCCATTTGTCCAAGCCACGACAGTCCAAAATGATATCTCTGCAGAGTTGGGCCTGTGGATCAGCCCACACACTGACCTACAATATTAGTGTAGCTAATTGAACCCTGTTGGCTATACACAGCTGGTTTAGCTCCAGGTGCATAATATGATTGGAGGCTGTTGGTGGCACTTGAAGCCTGTGGAATATTCGGCTTTCCTGTAACTGGAGAAGTGCGCTCTTGTGGCATCCACAAAACCCCACCAAGTACATGGCCCCTGGGACATACTGTGTGTTATATAATTTCATCAGTGGTCAGATGGTTCACCATTCCTCTCATGCACGGCAGGTTGAAAATTGTCCAGACTGATCTACTAAGCTAAAGTCATGAACAGTTCAACTAGGGCTGCTAGGATCCCAAGGTATTAAAGATGACTCCCAGGTAGCTATTTCTGCTTACGCTGTATAATGATTGACCCCTGATACCGAGCCTGTGGGTGTCAATGCTACCTGGACCACAGGCCATGATCTGGAATTTGCCATAGTTGGTGGCCATGTCAATACTATCCATGAAATGGATAAAGTGATCCACCAACGCACGAAGGGCCTTTGGTGTCCAGGCCAGCAGAACAGCGCCATCAACGTAGAGCAATGCTAGTACCAGGGTTACAGCAACTCCAGGCATGTCGACTGGGGATAGTGTCTGGTGCCGGCAGAGGTCATTGATATATAGTATGGAAAGTAGTGGAGCCAGAATACAGCCCTGGCACATTCCATGCTTCAAAAAGATTTCCAGGGACATCGCTCCGTTCAGACTCACCCAAACCTTGGCTGTTGAGTCAGAGTGCAGATTGTGTAAGAAATTCACCAGGGATACATTGGCTTCCATTTCCAGCAGCCTCAACCACAGCTTTGTCCTGTTAACCGAGCAAAAGCCATGGAGATGTCCATAAAAGCTAGGTACAGAGGGCAGGGCCTGAGGTCCATGTATTTGTTGACAATAAGGCTCAAATTTAGACCCTGTGCTCCCATACCCTGCCCTTAACAGAATATAAACTGTAAGGGAGATCATATATCTAGCTCTATGGCCAACTCTACTAGGCTTTTGTATATCACCCTGCCAATAATCTTTACTGTACTATCTAACAAAGAGATAGGTCTACAGCACTTCTGCGACATACGGTCGCCTTTAATAAAGATAGGCACAATGGTACTAAGTTTCCATGAGCGTGGAAAGTGCACGTTTAAAGAACAGTTTAAAAAATTGGTTATCAGAGGGTCCCAAAGGGTAACTTTGCTTCTAATGAGATCGATTGGTTTCCCATCGGGTCTGGTGCCTTACCTCCAGTACCTTAGCAAATGGCCTGATCTACTTTGGCTAAGTTTACTACTACAGAGGAAGAATTGAGCAAACACAGAATTAAATAGTTGGTCAACTTTATGTTCTCTTCAAATTAATAAATAGAGGAGAAATTTGTTGCCCAAATGGTGCGCAAGATATTACATTGTCATGAAGGGCTTTCAGGAGAGCTTATGGATTTAAGTCTTCTGACTGCATCACAGAACTATTTGTTGTTTTGCCTAATGCAGCATATTCCCCAATATCCCAGTTCGCTTTACGCAAGGCCTCCCTCCTAACTTTAATGGTGTGCATATAGGCTATGAATAACAAAAGAAAGTCTACCTGTACTTCTGTTATAACTATCTTCCAGTATTATTATTTAAGGAAAACAATGACTTTTCTTAAAATAGCCCTCACCCACAAAAAAAGGTCCCTTGGTGGCATGCTTCATCATCAGGTTCTTCCTCCCCCATTGCGGGACGGGCGTGCAAGGACCGACAAAGATATAGAAGCACTTTGTACGTGGAACATAACCTTTATTAAATCCTGTAGCTGGTATTGTTAAGGGGTAGATGGAGAAATACAATATAATGGGTGTCTGGTCTACATGTTTCTAGCCTATCACCTAAGGTTTTCTACAGGACCAAACTAAATGGTCTCTTGAACATTCTTTTAGAATTTTTCATGCGAATACGATACCTAGTTGTTACATTTTTTCGAAAAAGATCTGGAAAGATAGGATTTTCTCACATTGTTAATTTAATCAATAAAGTTGTATTGAGGTAAAACACATCACCAAATGTGAAAACTGTAGTGGTATATATTTTTCACTTGTGCATTATAATCCTTAAAATTATATTGTGTTGTGCTGCCCTTTCAGGAAACGAACAAAACAATACAAAACACATGCGGGGAATGAGATTTTGGTATCAATTTATGATCAATTTAATAATTTATCTCATTCATCATTTTTGGACCGCTAGTATCTGTCATTGAGTAAAAGACAACCCCCACATAGGTTTAGACAAACCCCATTAAATGACGCCACTCTGAAGAACCACTTACAACTGATAAAGTTTAAAAGTTTTATATAAAAGTCAAATTTGAATGCAAATACAATCCTCTCAGGATAAACCTCAAAGTATACAAAGAATACAAAATCAATTCCTTAATCAGCAATTTAAAGCTTCGGTGTGAAGTGGTTCCTTTGCGTCTTCTACAGAAAGAGAAAAATAATCAAGTTAAATCTGTCCCTACTCTATACTAGGTGACATCCCTACTTCGCAAGTTTCTTCCCTAAAAAAGGTGTCAGCAGTTTGACTTCCAAAGAAGTTCAAACTCTCTTAGCCTCTAAAGGTAACTTAAGTTTAAGAAGCAGTACCCTCTCTGCCTACCCATCCGCTCTTCTAAGGGTCCTCGGCCTACTGCTCCCTTGCGCTCTGATCTCTCTCAGCGCATCTGCTCAAGGAATCTACCCTTGCCTTCGCTCTGAGCAATTTACCTCGCTGTTCCTAATCTCCAATTGCTATCTTCTCCCCGGGGTGCTGTCCCTAAAATACACAATCACAGTGTGGGTGGAACGCCCCTTGACGCCCACCACGGACTTTCCCCGATGATGTCAGTTTCTGGCTCTTTCCATTGCTTCATCTCTTTGCGTCGTCCGTTAAGTTGACCCTTCTTCTTAGATGTCATCTTCATCTTCTTGTTAGTGACTTTAATCGACACTTTCCAGATCAAAAGTCAAATGAACTTAAACAAGACTTTAACTTACAACTATTTCTTGACCTTACTAAATCCTGTGAATGGTCATTCAAAACAAAGCTCAAATTCCAATCGCCTCCTCTCATGTTCAGGCAATAAACTTCGTTTGACATTTGTCACCTTAAATCTAACAAATGCTAGACTCTTCGGCTCGCACCTTCAAATGAAAGCTATTCACGACTCCTGTGAGCCCACTAAATTACATACATTGGACTATGCTCCTGCGAACTCTGGGTTAGTCAGGTTATAATCACAAATGACCTAAACTCTTCTAACATTCCTACAAACTTCTTCTACACAGTATAACCTTTAACATACATTTATATATGAACGCATTTAGCAAATGCTTTGCTCATGTGTGAATACATCTTACATAGAATACAATTCACATAGAATATAGTTCACACAGAATATAATCTCATACATAGAATATAAACCCTATACATAGAACATAAAGTTATATTCTCATTGGTTACATCGTTATGTGTATGCTCTTGCACATTTCTCCATGTTACGTTTCTCGCCGTTTCTATAATTCAAGTTACACACGTATATGAATTCTATTGTGCACGTTCTTCTGTTCGTAAGCATTTCTACACATTTCTACATTAGCCCATTACATATACGAGCTTTCTAAATCTAATACATCCTAAAGTGAATACAGTTATACATTTCCTATACCATGTTGTCACTTTCCGTTGACCTTTATGCTATAAGCGTCAAGTTTATGTTCGATATACATTTCATTCCTACGTTACACGATATGCTTGTAAATATGGCCTATACATAATTTTTATTCAAATTTGCGCTCTCTCACACATAACATAAATCACACACTCTATGTGGTGTCCTTCCTTAGCTGAAGAAAACACACCTTAAATGCATGCATCAATGGTCTAACCTTTTGCAATTCAATTAGCATATATACCACATTTTGTGAAGAATGATTACATGTATACATTACGTGTAACATACATAATTAATATCTCGTTTTGGCACCATAAGCTCTTCCCGGGAAGAGAGGGACACCTGTAGACACCTGTATTCACACACTGAAAAACAGGTATTTGTAAATAGAATTGAGACTTTTTAGAAAAAGTAAGATCGAGTGATTTTCATAGTTAATCCTTCTGGGGAATGCACGTTGTCAAGGGGGGAGGGAACTGGCTGTGCCGTACTCACTTCGTCAAGGCTGCACCCTTGCCTGCATACTTAGCCTGCCCGCAGCTTTGAAGACAGCTGACATGTCAGAACAGTCCTATTAAATATCAGACAGTTCCACTGTTCGCGTACTCGTGTCAAGGAAGTGTTCCACTGTTCTTCCCGCAAGTTTTCATGCACTTACCCACACACAAAACTCACAGCACTGGCACAGGGAGCACCCAACACCCTACTTTCACATCCACACAGTTCTGCAACCTCCCATACAATACTCTGCATTCAAATACATGCTCTTCACCACCTATTCACACACCACACATATAAAAGAGATATGGGACTTGATGCATGATAAAGCCCTAGACCTACTTTTCCTCACAGAAACCTTACTGAACACTGCACCTGACATTGCCACAGCCATCTCCTGGCTACAAGATCACTAAGAAGGCAGATTTGATGAGCCTGGAAGCGGAATCACGATCATCTACAGGACTCCACCACATGCACCACAGCCACAGACACAACATCCTCCAACTTCATTTAAGCTCCATGTCACAGCTAACTTTACTCTGAGCAGCACTCTCATTTTACAGGCCACCTAGACTGCACTTTAACTTCACAAACATCTTCATGGATTTCATCACAACACTCACCCTCTAAGCTAGCAATTACTAGGGGTGGACAGATTCCGTGGTACTCCGCAAAGTGGTTAAAAAACTCTGCAAGCGAGGGGTGTGGCTAGCAGCCGATGAGTATGGCCGCTGCCTAAGTGAGCTCCCGCATCCCCGCCGGCTATCATTAAAAATCATGTGCCATCCATTCTAGTTAACCCGCTCCAACTGTGTTCAAAGACCTGCGGAACCCGTGGAGGGAATACGAATGGGGGAGGAGCCTTAACAGATGCGATTTAAAGAGTTCAAACGAATAAGAACGCAGCTCTATCATGGCGGCATCCAGGCCCACGGCGATGGTGGTCCTGTAAGGGTGGTTGTGCTGTCACCCCACCGCGACGAGCTACGGTGCAGTACACAGACCTGCTTGAGCCGCGGACCCGGTGGAACAGGAGTGCGAGATCCGAAGTAAGGCAACGACGGCTGACGAGGCGGGCGTCCTGGGGCTGCTTTCCCAAATCAAGGCCCCAGCTTTGGCAGCCTGATGGGACTGGGCAGGACCCGGGTGGAATTGGGACTCGGCAGTGAAAGCAACATAGCAGGAGGGGCTCGAGGTTGCCTGGTGACATTGGCGCAGGGCAGTGGACGTAGAAGAAGGCACCCAGAGGTAACGGCCTGCTTCCCAGAGGTGAACGAGAACCGGCGCATGGCAACAGACATCCGGAGGTAAAGAGAGGGGTGTCCAGGGGCTGTCCTCATCAATCAAGGCCCTGGCTTGAGAGGCCTGCTAGGCCTGGTTCGGACCTTGGAAATATTGGGACTTTGCAGTAGAGGAGACAGTGGAGGAGGGGCATGAAAGTACTTGGGAACTACAGCGCAGGCTGGCGGATATAGGACAAGATACTCAGTGATAGGGGCCTGCTTGCCTTCGCCCCCCTCCCCCTCACGTGCCCAGGGCCTCCCTCTCTCACTGTGGACAGCAATGAAGACCGGACCAGTGCGCCTTACTAGGCAAGCCTTCCTACACCTGACTGAGGCAGTGAGTAGCAGGCTTTAAGGCCAAAGACAGCCCACCTCCATAGAGATTCAGCAACATACTGGGGCCATACTGTGAAGAAGGACAGCCCCATCTGCGACTGTGCCCACACGTGTGTACTTCAGGAAGGGTAGCTAAGGCAGGTGCACCAACATACAGTGCAATCATAGAGGCTCAGACGATTCTACCAATGGACAAAAGGCACTGAGAGGACCGGGGTTCCGGGGGGTGTAGGAGAAAGTGGGAAAACAGCACCAAATGTAAACATACGCGCTTTGAATATAAGGCGAATCTATTTTCGCACCCTGCATTCTCCGGTTGGCCCACTAACCTACAAAGAGAAGTGGAGACCATACGTAGACAGTTCAGTGATAAACGACGCTGGAGTGACAGAAGCAGTGCTTGAGACACGCCACCTGACCCACCATAAAAGTGATAACAGTAGGCTCCTAACACGCAGTCTCCTAAGCCTCCCTCTGTCGAGAAGAGTGCACACACAGCTAGGACCATCGGACGGACCACAAACCTGATTTCGAAGCATCAGGGTGGTAGACCCGAGGGAAACCTGACAGGCCAATGGCGAGAACACCAGGCTTGCTGAGTAGGCCGCGTGGAATACCCGGGGCAGCTCTGGATTCTTCCATGGACCTGCGAGAAGTCACAGTGCACACATGGCAACAGGCGGAGGCCCAGGGCTTACCTACAGAATAAACTAGCCAAATTTACCTGGAACAAAACGGGAGAGGACAGAGAAACACACCAAATGGAAAAAGTTGAGGCACAGACTGTCCCTAAGCCGGAGTCAGAGCCAACACTCCACGACATCATGGCGGCTATAAATGGAGTGTGCACCTAGTTGGACTCAGTTACCATGGAGGTTTCTCTCATCAGAGCAGACTTTCGTAAAATGGACGAGAGGGTAAAGGAACTCAAAATCGTTACTATGGCACTGCAAACTGACACTTCCCAGCCCCAAACACAGGTGGCTGACTTGCAGAATAAGCAGGAGTGAATGGCACAGCAACTTGACGACTATGAAGGTCGGGTGCGTTGCAACAATATACGAATTTTAGGTGTACCGGAACGAACTGAAGGGCCTGCAGCGTACCTGTATGTGGAGGAATTGATAACTACTCACCTGCAACCTAAGACCCTGTCACCCTATTTCTCGATGGAGAGGGCACATAGGGTGCCTGCAGGTAGTCAAAAACCTGGGCCCCGAGAGCCCTAATAGCCTGGGTCTTTAACTATTGGGACAGAGATATCATACTACAGACGGCACGATCCAGCCGCCTATTAAGATTGACAACAGCGAAGTTGCATTCTTTCTGGATTTCACAGCTAATGTTCAGGCCCAGCGTCGCAGCTTCCAGGCAGTGGAAAAAGAGCTTTGAGTTTGAGAAGTAAA
The DNA here is from genome assembly GCF_964263255.1 of Lissotriton vulgaris. NCBI lineage: Eukaryota > Metazoa > Chordata > Amphibia > Caudata > Salamandridae > Lissotriton > Lissotriton vulgaris. Next base: position 50,529,658 of record NC_141688.1, read on the forward strand.
ATATGCCATGCTCTTTCCGGCAAAACTTAGAGTAGAGTCTGACGGCAAAACTTGGTTCTTCGCATCGCCAGAGGAAACATGGGACTGGCTGGAGGGGTGGCGTAGGGTGAAATGCTAGAGAAGAAAACGTACTGGCATACAGTGATGTGCCGACCCTCTCGGACCTAGACAGGGACACCCTGGACGCAGACCTGACAGATGAGAAGATTCAAAAGGCCATTGCTCAGATTTTATCAGGGAAGGCGATGGGGCCAAATGGAACTCCCATTGAGTTTCTAAAAGCCATGGCCTCACAGGTAGCCCCACATTTGAGAGCTATGTATGAGGAAAGCTACGAGAAGGGACGGTTGCCGGCAGACCAACATCTGGCTACCACTGCAGTTATCTGCAAGCCTGGGAAACCTAAAGGCAAGTGTGACTTGTGTAGGCCTATTTCGTTGATCAATGTGAAAGCTAAAATCCTAGCGAAAGTTCTTGCCTGTCAATTTGTGGTAATAATCTCTTCCCTAGTACACCCTGATCAATCTGGGTTCATGCCAGGGAGAAATACGGCTCCTAACATACGCCCTCTCCATAACGTGATGACGCGTAGGGAATTCCTGGAGGAAGATGATGTGGTGTTGTCCTTAGATGCCTCTGTGGCATTCAACTCTATAGAATATCTATTTGTGGTTATTAGCAAGGTGGGATTGCTCCCAAAGTTCATCGGTAGGGTAAATTATTATATACTGATATACAGGGACAAGTGAGAGTTAACAGTTACACGTCGCGCGCGTTCACGCTGAGAAGGGACACTAGACAGGAGTGTCTTTTGTCCCCATTGATATTCTCTCCTATATTGGAGCCCCTCGTGGCGTGAGTGCATTGGGACATGATGGTGCGAGGGCTGGGGTGGGGGATGAACTGGAAGAACGAATATCCTTATATGCGGACAACATACTATTATATCTCGCCTCCTCTTATAAATCCATACACACAGTCTTAAACAAATTCCGGGAAATATTCTGGATATGAGATCAACTGGAGCAATTCAGTGTTGTTTTGTGCTCTGGGGACAGGTACCTCAACTTCCAGTAAACAGTACGATAGAAGTGGTCAGAGAAGGATTCAGTTATTTGGGAGTCTTTGTCACATCAGACCTGGCTCTTTTTATAACTGCAACCTGGCACCCCCACTTTTGATAGGCTACGAATATATGTGAAACACTGGCGATCCTTACCTCTCTCCCTAGTAGGCCGTGCTGCCCTCTTCAAATTGTTGTCTCTCCCATGCTTTCTGTATATTCCTCAGAATAGTCCAAACCAAATCCCAGATACATATTTTGCAGCAGTGGAGAGTGAGGTCCGAACACTGCTGTGGGATGGTAGGGCTCCCAGAGTGGCAATGAAGAAGCTGACAAAGAGTTGGTATGACGGAGGCATAGCACTACCGGACCTACTAGCTCTACTACTGGGCCTCACAACTGGTCGCTGTACATCATTGGATATATCACCCACCTACCGACCCGGCCTATGCTCGGGACAGGTACCAAACAGACCGCTCAGGTTATCTAGGGGGTCATATACTCGCGCAATAGGAAAAAAAGATTTTTCGTGCCCACCTCCACGCACTGGGAATCTGGCACCAAGTTAACTCTCGCCTGGGATGGACTGACACCCTTACCAAGATAACGCCACTGTGGTACCCCCAGAAACTGGGCATGCTGTGTAACCAACCTTGGTACGATAAATGGGACATGATCGGAATTTTGGTAGTGAAGGATTTGGTTAAAAAGGGCTCGATACTTACGTTTGTGGAACTCCAGAAGCAATACCAAATGACTCAAGTGTAAGTTTTCAGATACCTGCAAATATGACAAGCGTTACAGGCGGCCTTTCCAAACTTTACAGACATACCGGAATCATCACCATTAGAGGATTGCTTGCTAGATGGGCCACTGCACTCCAAAGCCATATCTTTAACATATAAAAAACTAAGCAATAATCTGCCTGATACCTTTAGTAAACTTAAGGAGAAGTGGCAGGGAGACAAGGGACTGATTGATGATGAAGACTGGCAACTGGCTCTTATGTCCCCTAGAGAAGCAGCCATCACACTTCAACTTAGACTGGTACAGCTTAGGATTCTCAACCAGTCCTATATGACAGGGAAAACCTTGGCTAAAATAGGAGCTAGACCTGATGACCTTTGCTTGAGAGGTTGCTAACAACAAGCCACCTTCTACCACACTATTTGGGGTTGCCTGGCATTCCGTAATTTATGGGTGGGAGCCACAGAGCACATAGAGACAGCATTGGGAAAGGAGGTGGACCTGACACCGCAATTGGGGCTACTCAACATTTGGGACACAACAGACCTTACTGACATCGAACAACAACTAGCGACACTTGGGTACACGCTGGTCAAGAGGGAGCTAGCGAGGGGATGGTGGGGTGACTCCACCCTCCACTTCCGTATGGGTGAAAGAAATGGATAGATGTATGATGGCGGAGATGGAGGTCTTCATAGCCCGGGGCTGCCCTAAAATATGGGACAGGAAATGGTCCAAATAGAATGCATATCGTGGAGACATGTTTATCCCCGAAGGTGGTGTTAGAAATGAGCAGAAATAACAACAGAGATGTGATCAATTGATGTATATGTGATACTGACCCTTATGTAATATCTAATGATATGAGTAACTTGTTAATTAATTATTCGGTGCTGTATGTATGGCTGTCACTAAAATCAATAAAAAATTCAACAATAAAAAAACTCTGCAAAGTACGCAAAGTTCTGGGAGTGTGCGGCATTGCTTGCCACACTCGTTTGTGTTACGTTTTCCTTAAAATTAATGTGATGTGCATTCTGGCATTGGATTTTGCACATGTATGGCACAACGCGGTTCGCTTGGCCGCAGCCCTCTTGCTTTTGCTCTGGTTATGGTGCTGGGCCTATTTTTCTATTTCTTCCTAATCTCCTTAATCCTACAATTACTTCTATTTTTTTGTGTGTTTTTGCTTGACTTTTTGTACATTATTTTTCACATTACTTTGTTTTTGCTCCCTTCCTTCTTTTTCTTTCTTCAACTTTCTTCTGTTCCCTGGTCCCCACCCAGCAGCATGGCAGAGCAAGGGAACAGCAGTGCCAGGTTCCCCGGAACCACCAGCCGCAGCCACCTACCTTGCGGTAGGCCGCGCAGGGAAGGGATGCAGCACGCGCACTGTTCTCCAAGGTGGAGGTGGCAGCACTGGCTTTTTGGATGCAGCACCACCTCCCCTTCACTTTGGCAGCAGCAGCAGTCCTGGCATTGCCTAAGCCCTTCGGGAGCAGATGCAATGCATGGGGAGGGTGCTACAGGCGGTTCGCCGCTGTTCAGGCATCAAGCACACCCAACAGCATCTGCTTGACCTGCTGGGTATGGAGGTTGCCGGCTTGGGAGTAATAATAATTTATTTATTTTGTTCTTCTGATGATAATATTTTTTCCCAATTAGCAAGCATGCTGCTAACACCCAGATAAGTTAAGATTATGTTACAAATATTATATGAACATCCTAAAGTAGACAGGTGCTTGGCAGTGCTACCTAAGCCTACTTGTGTCCTTGGTGCTTGCTTGGTCTGTTTATTTAAGAAGTCATCCAGAGACTCCTCTGTCTTGTCACTGAGACAGTAGTGAATTGGACAGTGAGTTAGCACGTTCTTCTTTCCCTTCTCTGTGCCTTTATTTTTTGTAGCTGATATAGTCCCATCTCTCAACCCCAAGTAATTTCCCAATGATGTGTAGAAAGTATTAGTAACTAGTAACTATGCATGCATCAGCATGTATGCATTGAAAACAAATGCACACTGAGGTGACCCGTCAAAGGGTGAGACTGAGATTCATTCCTAATGAGATGTTTTGTTTTGTGGTTATATTTTGCTTAAAACAAACCAGGGAAGGCGTATCTGGCATCTAGAATTATAAATGTGTAATTTTTTTTTAGCTACACAGATCACCAGTGCCGAAGACGACGGGACCAGCGGAGGGGACGCGGCTGCAATGGTCACAAGTGAAGGGGGAGAAACAGATACAGCAGGGTCGGGCAGTGTTAAGTCACATTGCTTACTTATTGAGAAATAGTAATACACCTACTGCAATGGTTTTGACTAACTCATGATCATGAACAACACTCCGATTTAGCAGATACAGTGGGAGTTGAGTAGTTAATATGTCCTATTCTATCTGCAACTCAGCAGAAAAAAGTTCATAAACTAACTTTAAGAATTATGGGTTGATGTTAAAGACAAAACAGGATGGAAGGAGAAGGGATGTGTGACATGAAGTATGTAATATATAAGTTAAAGGAATGATGCTAGGTGGGTGATGATGATGTGAATCAGTCGTGCATGGATGGGTGAGGGATGGTTTAAACTAAGGAATGCTAAGGATTTTCCCGATTTTATGCCCCCCTTCATATTGAGTTACTTTGAATTTATGCAAACTGTTTAAGCTTTTTTGATAAATTTGGACTTTATTTCATTTTTAAGTGAGGTAAGTTTAAGTCCTATTTCTATACTCGTTGGCGAGTTAGACTGAAGAGCTGATGATAATAGTTCCTCTTGGGTAGCTATTTTTGACATCAAGATATCATTATTTTTTTTTGATTCTATATTTTGTCTGATCACATAGGTTTGAGTAAAGCCGCTAATACTAGCCTTACAAGCGTCCCATACTATGGCGGGTAAGGCTGAGTTTGTGTTTATGTTTATGAATTCTATAAGGTGTGATTTTAATTGTGTAATATAGTCTATGTCTGAGATTAAGTGTCTGGGAAAAGAAAATGGCCTAGGCGTGGTTCTAATAGTTGTTGTTTTAAATATCAAAATTATAGCGTTATGATCAGAAGAAATACGTGGGCATAAGATCATGGAGCTTGTTTTCAATAGGTTGTCACTTATAAATGCCATGTCTAGCCTTGAACATAGTTTATGGGGTGCGGAGTAGTAAGTATACCCTGGTTTGCTTGCATATAAATTTCGCCAAACATCTTTTATATTATGTAAGCGACATAGGTCAAGTATAGAAGCCCTGGTCTTATGCATTCTTTGATGGCACCCAAGTCTAGTTGTATCTATTCTATAATCCATAATGCAATTAAAATCCCCCATGATAATAAGTTCTCCAGCCCAATCTAAGAGTTTAATATTCAATTGATCAAAAATAGTGGGATCGTCTATGTTACATCCATAGACCACGCATAGAACATATTTAACATTCTCAAAATATATCTGAGCAATGGCCCATCTACCATCTTTGTCGCAAGATGTTTGTATTGTCTCAGCCCTAAATCGTTTGTCCTTAAGTATAGCAACTCCTCTTATAGATTGCCCATAAGTTGAGCAGATGATGATATCATATCCTAATTGGTTAAGAAGTTTTTTGTCCTTCCCTGCGATATGTGTTTCAGATAAAAGAGCGACATGGGGATTATGCATTTTTAGTTTTTCTTTTATCAAAATTCGTTTGTTCTTGCTATTTAACCCTGCAACATTCCAGGCTAAACAATTTATTTCATACATCTAAAAAAAGAGAGAAAGAAAAAAGAGTAAAGAGAAAAGACAAAATTGAAGCCTTACATTTGGAGCTTATCTTGAATTGATCAAAGTATTGTCCATGATGACCACTTGTCCTCATGTATTGTGTTTTTCGGATACATTCAATATGTAAAGAAATTCCAGTATCATTATTTAAATCCTCCCCCTCAGCCTGTGAACAATTTTCTTTATTTTTATCTACCCCCCCTCAACCCCCCATGGTGCGGAGAACACCCTTCCGCCGCCCCCCTCCCCCCTAGCTCTCTCCCCAGCCGGGGAAGAGCCATCCCTCTGCATTTGCTGCCGCTGGATGGGCAGCTGGCTGGCAGGTCGACACCGGAGACCCCCACCCTCTCTTCACTTAAACAGTCCATAAACCAAATGCAAAAAAAGTAAGCTTGATATTAGGCTAATACATTATGATGCGTATAACCTAAAGTGAGAATTGGAGTCAAGTTTGCTTATACATATACTTATATGAGTAGATTTCTAGTGGAAATAGGATTTTTTTATTTGGACAGTGTCTTAGTTTATATTAGTTCTTAGTTTTAGTATTAGTCTTGCTTGTACCAGCGCCGATGTCTGCTAAGTACGCTTCTGCTTCTTTTATGTCCGTGAAGAAATAGGTACGTCCCCCTTTTATTACCTTTAAGCGTGCTGGTTCTTGAAGAAAGGCCTGGCCTCCACTGGATTTAATTGGGTCTATCAATTTGCGTAACTGCCATCGTCTGTCCATAGTTTCATTACTGAGATCGGAACGAGCAAAGATTGAGATCTCACCAATGGTTACTGGGGTATTGGGACGGGCTCTCTGCCAAATAGCCCGGCGAAGTAAGAAGTTAACAAAAAAGACCAAGAAAGGGCGTGGAAATTGGCCCCCTCTGTTTCTCTGTACCAGAGGAAGATGGTGTACTCTCTGAATTTGTGAGTCCCAGTCCCAATCTGCTAGATCAGGAAAAGCTTTCTGAAACAGTCCCACTAAGTAGGCCCTCGGGTCAGATCCTTCTGCCCCCTCCGGTATGCCAAAAAGTCTTAAATTTGAGCGTCTCTGGCGATTCTCCAAATCTTCAACTTTTTGTTGCAGAGTCGCAAGCTGTGTTTCATGTTTGTCAGCTGAGGATGATGTTTTGGCGCTTGTTTCTTCCAGTTCAACTACCCTTTGTTGTAGTTCCACAATGTCTTGTGAGACTCCTCCAAACTTAGCAGTCAGTTCTTAGAAGGATGATTGTACCTTGCTATTATCTTCTCTCAGCTGTAGATAATGTTCCTGAGCCTCGGCCCGTTGATTGCCTGGTAGTTGCAATATTATATCCAATGGAGAAGCATCAGTTGGTTCTCGTCTTGGATTTTATTCCTCTTCAGAGGCAGTTATATACCTGTTTGTCTCCAAAATTGTGTGGGGAGATGAAAGTTCATAGGGGGAGTCCCCAAGAGAAGGGGAAAGAGCGGCAGTAGTTGCAGTAATTGTAGTTGTTGTGGCCGAGAAAGGTATTTGCGGTTCAGACGTCTCAACTTCTATTATTGGTATATCTACAGTAGAATCATGCGACTCATGCAACATTGGTAATGATAATATTCGCTCTGAGGGATTATCCAATAGTATGCTAGATGGCGTATTGGGTGATTTAGGCGAGGTAGTTGGGGAACAATTTTCCACATTATTAGTGTCATTTGTGTTGCTCTGTGCAGTTTTGTTAGATAGTAGTTCTGTAGGGCTTGCCCCTGATAGTCTTTGTGTCATGTTTTTTACTAGACCTTTTGCCTCAATCCATCTTCTTAATGGGCATTTGTCCTGCAAAGCCTTTATCGAAATTTGGCTATTATTGGTGATGGATCTATTTATCAATGGACCAGTCTTGACACATTTCTTTGCCCTAGATTTGTTTTTTGTTTGCGTCCTTTCTTTTTTCTTATTTTTGTTACAATGCCAACGCTACGATCACAAGTATACGGGGGGGAGGGAACAAAACTTATACTAAACCACAAGATATTTTAGAACAATTCGCTGACTTCTACAGAAACTAATACACTCCAGAAATGACCCCTAGCCTAGACGACATACAGAAATATATAGAAGACTATACTATAGATACCCAAAATATTCCAGAGATAGACTCGCTATCTGACGAGATAACAATGGCAGAATTACACCAAGCTATAGCTTTATTGCCCTCAGGAAAAGCAGCAGGGGAAGATACTATACCATTAGAAATATATAAGACATGTTTAAAAGAGCTTGAACAACCCTTGCTGAAAGCTATTCAATCTGTAGGTCTTGACGGAAAAACACCTCAATCTAGGAATAGGGCCAAAATAATATTCTTTTTGAAGAAGGATAAACCGAAAGAAGAGAGGAGGTCTTATCGCCCTATCTCTTTGATAAACACAGATGCGAAAACTTTTGCTAAAATCCTAGCATTAAGATTGGCTCCTATTATGCCCATGATTACCCACCCACAACAACACGGCTTTATCATTGGGAGAGATACTACCATACATGTCAACACAGCCATAACAGCATTCGACGTAGCAGAGACAGAAGCCACCCCACTCGGTATGATTTTACTAGATGCTGAAAAAGCTTTCGACCGAGTGGGGTGGGACTTTCTCTGGTGTGTATTGTCTAAACTAGGGTTTACGGGTCAATTTTTGAGATGCATCCAAGCACTGTATGACAAACCAATTGCTTTTACCAGTTATGAGGGGCTGGCATCTTCAGACTTTTTGATTCAACGAGGAACCCGTCAAGGCTGCCCTCTATCACCTCTTTTATTTGCACTCTCTTTAGAGCCTTTTTTATTTGCCCTTCAATCTCAAACTCAGATCATACCTTTTAAATCAGGACTCCAAGAACTAAAAATAACAGCATATGCTGACGACATAGTGGTTTATACAGAAGAGGTCGTCGAGGCTCAAAAAGGAATAATATTAGAGGCAGAGAAAAATGGCAAGGTAGCGGGCTATAAATTAAATCTACAAAAAACGCAAATAATAGTCAAATATACCCCACCCGCAATAGTGCCCGAGATATGTAAAATAGCCACCTACCTTGGGGTCAAAATAACAGCTAAATTACAAGATATTAATAAAATAAAATATAACGAACTATTTAAGTCCACCAGCTCATTATTAAAAAAATGGCATAGATTACCTTTAAATATAATTGGCAGAATCAACTTAATAAAGATTAAGGTATTGCCCAAATATGTATATTTATTCCGATCTTTACCATTAGCGCTAAGCAATCAGTTTTTTAAGAAACTTGATGGAGTATTTAGTAGCTTCATTTGGGGGTACAAAAAAGCAAGAAGATCATTAAACTTTATGAAAAATGACACGCACGAAGGTGGGCTTAATTTTCCTGATTTTAAATTATATTTTTGGTCTGCTTTTGTTAACCGCTTACGCTCCTTACTTAACGAAGGAAGGGCTTTATTTTTCCATCATTTTATGTTGAAATCTGACTCAAACCTGTTTCTATTTAGAACCAACGACCCCAACTATTACAAAAGGGTTAAATTTAAGACAGCTAGAGATATAACAAAGATATGGGGCAATATTGTTTCGTTTTGCAATACTAATTTTTTTCATTCAAAATTACCGCTATGGGGTAACTCTGGTCTTCCAAACATCTTCAACGATAATATTATTCGCGGATGGTCCAGATTAGGCATTACTACTCGAGGGATCTATATAACACACAAGGTTTTTTGGATTTCAATACTCTTAAATTACTATATAGTCTACCTGAAAATATGAGATACAAATATCTACAGATAGATGATTATCTGATTAACAAAAAACAAATCTTGGAGGTTTCTGAATGCGACATCTGGATCTGTCTACACTCATTAAAAAACAAATCTGTTATAAGTGAAGCTTATAGACTCTTATCGCCCTCAAATCTAATGATTGCAGTAAGCTTGCTGATAAATGGAGTAGAATATTGGGATCAAATATAACCTCCAAACAGATAAAAAGCTCCTTTACGAATATTAATAAACGAGTACGGTCATCTGGCCTAAGACTCCGACAATTTAGAACAACATGTATGTTATACTACACCCCGAAAGAATTTCTAAATGGTCCCCTAATAATACCTATAGCGATCGTACTAAATGCCCCAAATGCTCTACCGAAGCAGCTGATTTGGTACACATGCTGTTCTCATGTCCGAGTCTCAAGACTTTCTGGTATGACATTGAAAAAGTTCTGAACATGAAACAGATTCAGATGCCTATGCTTACGGCCACATCGGTCTTACTAGATATTTATCCAGCTCCATTCCCACATGCTGCCTTGATTACAATACTAATGTCCTGTGCTAAATTAACTCTGGCAAGAGCCTGGATTAGCTCAGAAACACCAAAGGTCTGGGATTGGTGGGCACTGGAAACTGAAATACACTCAATGGAACTAGCTTTAGCAAACATTAGGGGCATAAGAGCAATGAAAAAGCATGAAAAAAACTGGGGTACTTTTGGTGAGCGTTGATGTTTTACTTAAGAAAGACTTTGATATTTGTCATCTGCTAAATAATATAGCTTGTGAGACCGCTAAAGAGAAATTGCTCTTTCTCTACTTTTTTTTTTTTTTTTTTGCCCTCATTCCTCTTTTTTTCTCCTCTCTATTTTTTTTTATCCGGATTGACTTGGCTTTGTATATGTTTTGTATGGCAATTATTATATATGTATTATGTTTTAATATACTATTTTTCTTTTGTTTTCTTCGTCAGCCTGTTAACAATAAAAAAAAAAATTAAAAAAAAAAAGGAATGGGTGAAAGCAAGGATGCATAGCTGGGTAAATGGATGTTGGTGAAAGGTTTGTTCAGAGTTATGTTTGGATAGAGGGATTTATTGGATAATGATGAGTAGTTTTCTGTGCGAAATAGTGGATGAGAGAATGTAAAGCTTAAATGACACATATCAGCGCAAAGGGATAAGATTAAGATTACTAAAAGAATAATGAAATGCTGAATTCAAGGTTAAATTGGTCTGTGCTGGTAACAAAATTAACATGCATATAGCAACATAAGGATTCTTGTTTGGCAATCCTTATTGATAGCTTGTCTGAGCAGTTATTAAGATAAAATCTAAATACCTTGACCCAAGATATAACATGCTTCCCATACCTCCCAGAGTGAGACAGAATTCCGACCACTTTGGGCAGTTTGCGGTAGACTGATCTCCTATGTAAAATATGCAAATGGTAAATGTCAGACTAGAGATGCTAAAAGAAAACTGAAGTCTAATCAGAGTCGTTATTGTAGCTAACTAGAAATATTCATTAGTAAATGGGACTAATTTTTGATTCTTGAAGCCCCAAACCATCTAAGCACTTTGCTAGGAAATTTTTCAAAAGAAAAAAATATAGCAGTTTTATCAAACTGGTGTGTTGCTGTGTTTTGTTTGCCCTAATTCCTTTGAGACAGTTAGAGCTTTTGACATTTGCCTTTAGTTTTATGAGAGTGGGTGATGGTGGCTGTGACTCTAATCACATCAAGTCTAATGGCCCAAGGGGACCATCAACATTCTACTACTGTGCCACCCATTCCATAACTTTAAATATGTTTTTCACACACAGTGATATAGCATTCTTTACAATTTGTCTTTTTTCTCTTTCTATCTGATCCAGAGACCTGGGCGCCAGGATGCAGCAGCCAGGATGCAGAAACTGGAGGCAATGCAGGCCGAATACAAGCAGCTGGTGACCCCAGGAGGAGGAGGCAGCAGGGAATGGACCAGGATCCCAGCACCTCCAGCTACCCAACCACAACATCAGCGCCGCAGTCTGATGGGAGCAGCCTGCCAAACAAAACCACACACTGCTGCCTCCCTCTCTGTCTATAACAGCATCCTGCAAAGGCTGGCATGCATGGAGGCTTGGCAGAGAAGAATGGACTGGCACCAGAGGAGATCCTGCGCTGTGTTTCTATCCCTCTGCCCCTTTTTTAAATGTTATTATGTGGGTGGGACTTGTTTGTTGTTGTGGGTAGGGAGCGTGGGACTGCTGGATTTTGGACTGGGGTGTCTGGACTTTCTTTTAATAATCAAAAGAAGAGTGTCTATGGAAAAGGCTAAGCCGTTCTATGGAGCACAAAAACAACCACACTGGGATGTTAAAAAAGCCCTCACTCACCACCTAGTGATGACATGCTTCATCATTGGGCCCACCAAAGAGACCGAATGTCTCTTTGGTGTGCTGCAACGCCAGGATTACTGCGGAGCGGGATAGTGAGTTTAGGGCGTGTTGAGTGCAATGTGAACTAGTGAGTGATGGAGGTATTAAAATAGTCAGTAGTGTATCTGAGGTAATAATTTTATTAAATGATCACTAAAGACAAAAATATTAAAAATGTTAGGAAACAGTCCACTTTAATTGAGTGGTGGGTTCCTATAGGGTAGTCAACATGTTTCTTGCCATCGAAACGGTGCTAATTTACCCGGCAATTCATCAGGAATGTTTGTGATAAACCCTGGCGGTATGGGCACACTAAGACCCACCCTTACCTAGGGACGTGAGTGTGAAAATTAAATAAACGTGAAAAAAGTGCAAATAAATTAGGAATGTTTGAACTATTCCTAATTACTCCTGGTTTAGGAGGCTTCTACTACTCGTTTCTGCACCTGGAAGATAAAAAGACAGAGACAAACAAGTAGGACATAACAAACACTTTTACATAATTTTTCTTGGTTGTTACTGCTTGTTACTGTAAATATCGTGCTCCATTGGTGAACTTCACTCTAGTTGTGGTTGAATAGCTCTATGGTTAACACCACCTATTTTGCCCCGGGTTCAGATGAGCTAGGAGAGGTGCGGTGTACTATTCGTGATACAAGCTAGTAGTGACTAAGGAATAAAAAGTGAACATCTTCATAGAAGATAGTCAGCTTAGCGATCAATATAAATGAGGTAATAAGATCGCAATCAAGTTAAAATGTCTCACTTTATAGGTTTTGGGAATAAACACCATGGGTCTCAGGAGGGGGGTGGGAGCGTATTCGGCACACCCTGCATGGTAGCAAAACATAGGGAGAAAGAAACAGGCATAAAAACAATGCAAGACCCCTCTGTAGGTCGAAGCGCGATCTGTACTTAGCTCAGTACTGGTTGATGGTCTCCACTTACGCCCTAGACGCTCAGCACCCGTAGTCTACCTACGTCGCCCTCGAACCGGACCCCGACGATGAGAAAACGGGCTCGGTTTGCTGTTTAAAAAGCAAGTAAGCGAGGCGGTGATTGCTTCCGGGGAGGCGTGGTTGCGTGACCAAACACGTCGTCAAACTCGCGCTTCCAATCGGAGCGCTCCAAAGGCAATGACGTTCGGTCACAAATGATATCGGTTGCTTAGTGACCATAATAAGCAATCTGTGCACTGAACACGGAAGTGTTCGTAGGTACACGTCGTCAAGCTTGCGCTACTAATCGGAGCGCTCGAGAAGAGATGACGATAGGTCACGTGGGATGTTGGTTGCTTAGTGATAAACAGACTGCGCGCTGAGCACAGGGATGTTAGTAGGAATTAATGCGACAATTGCGCGTTATAACTTGGAGCATAGGGGGAGCTTTGATAATTAAGGTGTGCCATATTAGCGCTCAAAACGGGATTGTTCTAGAGGCTAAAGCAGCAGCAGCAATGGGCTCTCGCTAATTAGTGCTTTGTGTATAAATATCTAGTGGCAGGGGGGGAGGTGTTGTCTCTGTTATAATGAGAGAAGCAGCCATAGGGTTATGGTAGTGAGGGGTAAACAACCATAGGAAATAGCCATGGGATAACGCCACTAATATGTAAGAGGCTTAGATTGTGAGAAGCCTGAGTTAGAATGATCATACTGATTCATAGAGTAGGAAATAGTCTGACTCCATTTTCGTTCACTTCATCGCAGTGTTCCAGGGGATCTCGTCATTAAGACCTAAAAGGTGGGTACCAAGCCTGTATACCCACCTTTGTTGTTTTTCAAAAAGAAGGTTTGGAATGTTCCTTGCACCGATGACATGCTCGATGACAGTCCATCGCATGTCATTGGGTGTATGGTTTTGTTCCAGGAAATGGCGGCTCATTTTGGTGGTCAGTTTCTTACACCTGATGTTAGAGCGGTGTTCACCTATCCTCAGTTTAACTTTGCGTGTCGTCATTCCTACGTAGCGTAGGTCGCAGGAACAGGTGATCATGTAAATGACATTTTGGGTATTACAATTTGTATGACCTTTCTGTGTCCATACTTTGCCTGGCTCCAGCTCAAGAGTTTTGGTGTGTGTTGTGAGGTGACACACACTACCGTTGGCAAACGGGAAGTGTCCGGTGATTCTTGGTAGACCCCAAGTTTCTGTGACCGATCTCTCCATGGTGGGACTTTCTTTTATACAGACAATGGTAGGGGATTGGTATATTTCCTTTGTTTGGGGAGAGGGGTGGGCCAGTTCTTGTTGGGGGTGGGTTTTTTGTTTGTTTAGAAAAATAAATATTTAAATATCTTTAAGAAACATCCTTAACAACGCGGGCATTACCCCACGCTGCTATTACGATGCTGCCTTTAAAACGCAAGTCGTTACGACGACTTGCGCTGGATGGCGCTATTGGATAGGGAATAGTTAATTTTCTATTCCAACACCTTCCCTACTGTAATGTGGGCTGCAGTTGGAATAGAAAATTAAACTATTCCACTATCCAGCCCTTACAGCTCAAGTCGTTGTAACGACTTGCGTTGTAAAAACAGCGTTGTAACTGCACGCGGTGTAAAAGCCAGTGTTGTAATGCCGTACATCCAATACCTTTACTTATGCCTCTAATATCTAAACAAGGTCTTTGCTGGTGTTTCACTTTTAAAAGCTGCTTTTAAGTACAACGTATTTTTAAAATTTGCTGATAGTGTGTAACAACAATTAGGTATGTGCTATGTCTATGTGGTACTTGTGGACTACTACTCTCCTAGTCTCTGCAGTCTGCAACTATATTGACCACCAAAGGAGGAGTGGCTGTTTGCCAATGCCTTTCCTACAGCAACTTAGTAGAACAGTGAACTATAGTTCTCTTACTGACCAAAAGAAGAAGCAAGAGCTGCAGGGTATCAAAAGGTACCGTGGTGATAGTAGTAGCAGGCTAGCACACTTACAACAGTACAGTAATCAGAAGTCAGGTTCCACTCCCTTGTAGGTGAACTCCAACTGTAGGATTTTAATCAGAAGGCCGATTCATTTCAGGCAACTATATGGAAATTTAAAAACTGAGTTAGTGTGTTATGCATTATATTAGCTTTACAAACACTTGGGCCCAGACCAGCACACAACAAAGAATACCCGATGCCGAATACCAAGTAAATTAGTCAGAGCAATGGTTGGTGACAAAAGTTACTCCTATTCTTACATTGTGATTTGTTAGGACGAGGACTTAAAGTCTGGATGACATGGTTGTTGTTTGTTAAGGATTTAGCGCAACACACAATGACTGAATGAAGATACTGATGAATTATATTCTTCTATAAGTAAAATATTGACCACTTTTATGTGTGAGTGGGTAACTGCAGCCAGGGTGGATTAATGGTTCAGTAATAGGAGTAAAACCGAAGATCCTGCACTGAGTTGGTGTTGCTTTCACCACATCGACCATACCAAGTGTGTGATCCATTGATGGTGTAAATTAAACCACACCTCAATAAATCACACAGCCCTGGGGAAGAGGGTACTTGCAGTTTTTTTATGAAAGGATGGGAATTGAGATTTGGGGAAAAGGTTTGACAAAGGCAAACAGTACACACAATTCAGCTGGGCAGTGAGCAGCCAAGCATCATAAATCTGTTATGGGAGGAAAAGGAAACGAAGGATTGAGTACAGGTAACTTAAATGCAAACCAAACCAAACTGTCCGTCTGCCCGAGGAGAGACCCTATTTATTTATTTTGAAAGTTTAATATAGCGTGAACATGACCACCAAGGGTATCAGAGTGCTTTACAGATTGTGCAGTAGGACAAGTACATGGAAACACAAATAATCAGCATATCGACAGGTATTTAGACTCAGAGTTTTTCAACATTCTCAAGAGTCAAATGAGGAAGGAAGACTGAGGCATACATTTCTTCATCAAGGGCTCTTTAACTTCTGATTTGAAGAGGGCAGAGGAAGGGATCACCCTGACTTCGGGGGGAAGAGAGTTCTAGATCCTTGGCACCATACCTGAAAATGTTCCATTATAGGTCTTTTGTTTTTCTTGAAATTTTGTGGTTTGAGTAAAAGGGTGCTGGCACTTCTAGAGGGTCTTGAACCACATGAGAGCTCCAGTTTCTGAGCGAGGTACATTGGGGTCTTTAGGTGTATGGCTTTGTGTGTCATGTATGCAATATTCAGCTGTATCAGGGCTTCATCGGGGAGCCATTTCAGCGCGAGCAGGTCCGTAGAGATGTGGTTGAATCTTTTTGTGCCCATAACAAGCCTGGCTGCAGCATTGAATGTCACCCTAAGGGGAGCCGTTTTCACTCTGGGCAGGCCACATGCTCCGGAGGCTGGGTAGGAAAGGTGGGAGTGTGATTTGGGCTGGAGGAAGGTGACTTGGGGGGAATCGGGTCAGGGTTGCACACAATGGGGCTCGGAGGGTTAGAGCTAGCTAACAATAAAGGGGGAGCGGGAGGAAGTGGGGGGCCCATCGAGGCAGGTGTGTGATCAGCGGGCGGTGGTGTCAAGGTAGGGGATAGGGGCTGTGAGTGATGGAGGACCGCTGGGGGTCCCGCTCTTGCGCTGTGTGCAGGATTACAGCTAGCCACTGTATTTAAGATGGTGGGAAAGAGTGTGTGAAGTAGCATTACATTGTGGTCGGAGGCTTGTATAAGAATGATTCCATTTTTGTACAGGAAGATGGCGGCTTCAGCTCTGTAATCCGCAAAGGGCACCACTATCAATCTATGACCATGTGGCGTTTTCAGGGAAGTGGAGATCTTGAGCAGAGAGTGGATGGTCATTCACCATTGAGCATAACAATTAGTGTAGAAGATGAGGCCTTGTATGGTAGTACACTTTCGGTAGAGAAGTAGGGATCTGAGATGAGGGTTTTGATTTAAGTAGACTATGTTTGAAGTTTTTTGCTGCATTTTTAAATAAGTTCGGCGGTATCTGTTTCGGAACGCATTCTGGCCAGTCAATTCCGGATTGGGTGAGCAGAGAAACGGACGTTTCGGCTCCATAACGTCCTCTCAGCTCACAAGTGTGGGTAAGCAGACAGCTAGGCCGAGTTCGGCCCTCACATCAGAAGCGTAAGAATACCAAGCAACATGGGCATAGGAATCTCCCTAATGGCTAGAACTGCCCTTGAGATCCTTAGGGTCGACTAGTTTCAAGGATGCCAGATAATCTAGGGCTAAGAGACGAGGGGCTGGACCAAGATGAATTGAAGCAGTCTCTAGAATGGCATTAACAATTTATCTGGGAAGCAGGCAAGGCAGGCAGTTTGGGAACCAACATATGGGATGCGAAAACCCCCTCGTAATGTGTGGTATTGGGGCACATTAGCTGGACCACGTGTGGTCTTATATGACGATTGAGTGACCCACCCGAAGATGGCCACCACAAGTGAGTGTGGGAACATAGGTAGTGAGTGCCCATACTAAAATGGCCACCATAAATTGGGAGAGGAGCAGGCCCCTTTTTATATCCATGCCCAACTGAGAATCAAGCCAAGGGAGGGGGGGCACCATCTTTAGATCCAAAGGTAGGGGGACAGCAAGTCAGTTCAAACAACAACACCAAACAGGCCAAAAACAAAATGGGTGTCCAAACATGTGCAACAACAGCACAAAATTGGTTCCCAAATAGGCCAGGCTAGTTTGGCAGCCACAAATCGCACTATGAAAATCCAGAAGAGCCAGCAGTGTTTCGCTCTGCAGTGCCTCACAGAGTTGGAAGCCCCCACGCCCCAGACTCCTGGCAGCATCAGGAATCAAGGCACAGAGAGGCGGGGGAGGATGAGATTAATGAGAGCCACTGTACCTCGTCAAGTTGGGCCCGCAGCTGCACGAACATCCAGCGTGACGCTCTGATCTAATGACACTCGTATGAAAGTAAGCCACACGGAGCAGTGACGGGTCAGACACCAGCACTGCACAAAACGCTGTGAAAAATGGCCCCCAGAGCGCAGCGGGTCAGTACTCAATCCAGCCCAACATTCAGGATTTCAGCGGCCGGAAGGGCGGAGATGAGCTCTCAATGCTGCAACCCAAGGTCAACTCTTGCGATCCAGGGAGCTTGGGGCTACGTCCAGCAAGCTGGTGACTCACCGCTCAGCTGCAGCAGCGGAGCTTTGCCTGCATGCTCAGTGGGCAGCAGAACAGATCCACGCACCAACTCTATAGTTACATTATATATAGGGCTCCCAGTTATATGGTATTTATTTTTTTGCCATTTCCATCTGTATTTATCTGTATTTATTTTTGGGCCATTTTTTCTGTATTTATCCACATTTATTTTTGCCACACGCAAAAGACGACGCTGCAGCTAGTATTTTTCCATATTTATTTAAATTAAAAGCACAGCGAAAATAAAATGCCTTTCTACACTTTAAATTGAAGGCATTGAGTAAACTTAGTGCTGCACTACTTCTATAATATACAAGAAATGCATTGCATGTCCCTCTCTTGCTCTTGAATAAAGTAAGTCCAGGCCCCAAAAATGTGTTCTGGATGACAACACCTTCACAGACGAGGTGCTGCAAGTACTGCAGGAGTGAGGGGGAAACAGTTTGAGACCTTAGTTCAACATAGGCAGTGTGCTCTTGAGCAGAGGTGTATACGTTTCCCATGGATCTGAAAGTAATGAGGAGCTGATGACGATCTTTAGTGCTTGAGCCTTTGAACGTCTATATGAAAAGAAGGCGGATGGAAGATAAAAGCGGTGCTTTGTGAGGTTCTGTGTTTGCCGTGCATTGAGCCCACTTGTTGGGCCCAATGTTTTCAGGCCAGATCAAAAGTGCTGCTGCGTCCTATACCACTAGACCGGGGCTGCTCAGTCGCAGGATGTTCCATGTACATATAAACCACGGAGCAAGACGTGGCTTTCTCATTATATGCTTGTCATTCTGCAGATTAAGTAGAGAACATGATATAACTTAGGTTGTCAAGTCGGCAGCTGCCTCTATTGCAAAGTGTTGTAAAGGAGCAGACTGGTGTGCCGTAGAAGAACAAGCATTTGCAATGCATTAGGTCTCACATTTACGCAAGTTTAAGCTATTAGCATTGTAATTAACAATGCCTTTTATTAATGCTTTAAAAACAAAAAAAGTAGGCATGGTTATTTACACTGCCAATAGCTTAAACTCTCGTAAATGAGAGACCTAATGCATTGCAAATGCTTGTTTTACATTTATTTCCACCCCATCCCTTTTGGCAGCGTAAGGTGTTTCGCCCCGTTATGTGTGTGTTTGGGGGGGCAGATCCTCCCATTAATAAAAGTGTCACGTGAGCTCTGCTCCCACAAATCACTGCTTTCACAGCGGGTGACAATAATACTGGAGACAAACTTAAAATCAGAACAGAAACGCACCCAATTTGACTAAGTCGCCCCCGAAGTTACCCCTTTAGAACCGTCAGACCCTTCAAACACCCACGTTACACACATCGGCTCCGAGGGCCAAACATGGGGCCCCACCGCGGACCTTCCCCCAATGTAGCCTTGAGTTGTGTTCTTACCGCACAAAAGTCGGTTGCCAAATCCCAAATCTTTGTGTAGAACTCGCGGCACGTTTGTCAGAGCCTGTTTCAGCCCGCCTTTCTGTGCCAACTTGCCTGTACTTTGTTTTTAAGTGTTCCACTTATTTTTTGTGCTCATGAAAAACAACGCAAAAATGTATTTCCCCTAATTTTAATTGTGCTCGTTTTTAAATGTGTGACCAGTTTAACTGCACGCTTTGAGGGGTCAGAAACGAACACACGGGGTTCATGCCACCCCGAAACTAACAATTGCATGCCACCAAGCAATTCACAAAACACGTAAAAATGATGCCCTTGGAATTCACCGGGAGCCCCTCTCCGGCAGGAGCTTCAGGGCACATTGGATAGAGGAAGGGGTACTAGCCCCCCCACAGTAAGTATTGCCATGTACACAACACCATCCTTAACAGGGGGCACCCCACACTAAGGTTTAAGGTACGCACAGTACCCCCCTCCCAAGTAAGATCTAACATGCACACAACAGCATCCTTAATGTTGGGTGCTTGCCCCACCCCCCAGCAAGGTTGACCCAGGGTGAAACAGACCGTAGGCAGAGGACAACTTCTGACCTAGAGGATGTGGCGATTGTTTCCTCTCTCTCGAGCAATCGGTGCAGAGCAGTGTGTCTGGGTGTGTGTGTGTGAGTGTGTGTGTCTGAGTGTGTGTGAGTGAGTGTGTGTGTGGGGGTGAGAACCCAAAGAGAATGAATACATTGTTGTCACGTTACACTCGGAGCTGGAAAACGCTTCTCTGTAGCTTGTGTTTGCAGTGTCTTTGAAGCATGGCAAGGGGTGGAAATGAGAACGCCTCACTCTCTCTGTCTCGATCCTGCCCAGGGGGACCTTTCTTCATGAGGAGGAAACGCCATGCTTCCTCACTGCTGATTAGCACATGACAGAAGGTGACCTCACCCATGCACGATTTACTCAAATGTTTCCGTTTCTAAATATGAATACAGACAATGAAAAAATAGTTTGCAATCTGTATTTATGTGTATAAATCTGTAAAAACGGAAAACCGAGAGCCCTAATTATATATCTAAATGTCCTGTCTTACCTAGATTTGAAAGATAGCAAATATACTACAAATTATGTAGGAGTCAAGTGAACAACACACACAGTTCTAATTACTATTAAAAGAAAAAATGATAATGTATTGCCAAATTTGGAGTTGCATCTGCATTCCTCTTGGACTGTCTGTCAATCTTGAGTTCCTGGTGGATGCGCTATGGTAAGGTAAGCATGAGTGTGATGTTGACTCTCCAGTTTGGATCAGGGTAAGAGGGCCTGAGGATTGAAAAACAAAAATGATATTGTAGAATCAAAGAGAAAGAAAGAGGTTAAGCTTCATAAAGACTGCACTGAAAAGACCCAGAGGCAGCCAAGAGAAAAGAGAAGAATAGTTCTTTTAGCACCCATTAATTTATGTCTGCTGTATGTACAATTAAGAGAAGTGAAGGCAATTTTACAAGAGACAAAAATCACAAAATAGTGGCTGCATGTAACTATCGGTATTGGGCTGATCAAAGCCACAACTGTCATCATGATTATCAGTTCATCATTACGAATCATAACAATAATATGAAGCCTAACAGCGCCTGCATAATGTGATGATCGTTCTTGACTAAATGTCTGTCTCCAGTTACATGCCCCCCACACAACCACTACTTAGGATCAAATTTGAGCCAGACAGCACTGAGCACGCACCCCTAGCAACATTGTATTTTCCACATTAAGTAAACTCAACGCACCACTGTCACCACTCACCACCACTCCACAGAGTAGGGTAGGCAACTTTAGAGTCATCACCAAATCGGTTGGTTCCAGGGGAGCTAAAAACTTCCTTCTTCTGGTGACAGTTTACGTAGTAGTCACGTTCACGCCCTGAGTCCTTCCATCATCCCTGATCCTCCTGGTTCCGAGTAAAGTGTACCAACTGTGTCCTGACTCAAATGCAATTGCTCTACCTGTAGTAGTCGAATGCTGTTGAAGCACAAGAGAAACATGGAGTCGTTTTTTTTGTGCTGACTAGATTTTTGTTTGTGTTATCTAGTCTAACGGGACTGATTCTTAGTAAAGTATAAAGCAGAAAAAAGCAGTGTGGAGTGGATCCAGCCTCGGTGAACACATCATGCTAACTCTCAAAGGGGAAGGAAAATATCACCTTAAGGGAAAAAATATGAGTCGACAGTAGTCCACCAACGTTGTGAATCATCACAAACACATTTGGGGATGATAGTTACAGATAAACAAACATCCAGTGTCACTGCCTGTCACCACGTGAATCATTTCAACACACTCACAAACAACAATCACTCAGGATGCAATACATGCCATTAAATAATATTAATTCATGATAATTCAGGTGTGGTCACTGTGGAACATTCACTGCTGATCCATTGATAATGAAACAGATGTTCACCGGTCTAAATCCCGCTAGGTGAATATTAAACTAGGAAAGAATAGATAGTCATAGGACTCAGTTGCCATCCAGGGTTGGAGACAGGCACAAACTTGTTTATATCTCCAATGTCCTCGAGGGAAATTGGTATGTGGGAATTCTTCAATGCACGCTGTTGCAACTCCAATCCAGCAATAAATGTGTCTATGAGTAAGACGGTGGGGCTGAATTAGTCAACCAGGCACAAACAAATAAAATTAAATAAAGTTCCCCTAGCTATATCTTTTATTGGGGGGTGTCGAAGAAAGCTCATCAATGATAGAGAGAGAAAGTGTTATGGTATGTTCCCCAGGGCTAATAGTGAAGGAAGTATAGGTCAACCTCAAAGTCAGTTGGTTTGCCTGGCCATATAACACACAACTTCCATAACCTGAGTCTACCTCATCTTCCTCCTGTCGTACTTCGGTATGGAGTAATCCGATGGTATAAAGTGCTGCTTCATTTTAATCATGGTTAATCTCTCCATCTTTTGGGGCAAGATATTGGTCCTTCTCACTGTGACACGGCACCAGCAGCACTGAAAACATGCTCAGTGGAGATACTGGGTACCAGGCAAGCCAGATAGTTTATTGCCAGCCTTCTGAGCACTGGCCATTGGTGACTCCTCCCAAACCAATACACCAACGTGTTTTGATCAAAATAGGCCTCTGTTGCATCATCCAGATAGGCCTGGACCATTCGCTAAATGGTCATTGGTGCACCACCTTGCTCGACCTCTTTTGCCTTCGTCTCTGCACTAGACTTAAGCCCTGTCAGTAGACACTATTCAGTTGCAGATATTTGGACTGATGCCCCTGTTCTTGTTGTGTGGTTTAGGATGCTGTGAGCCAACAGCACTGCCCTCAAGGTCTGAACTTGAAGGCTGCCCTGCAAAACGTATGCCCTGGAGGAGTGGCCCTCTAATTCCCTGCCATTCTTTTTCAAGCTCACTGGCTTGTTCAGCTACTCATGTGTTGTAGTTTGCAACATCGCCATCTGAAAAAGGAACGAAAGTGGACAATAATGGTTTGCACCGTGCATCAAGAATTGTGGCACAGATGTGATGTTTGGCACTAACAGATAACCGAAGGACTGAGCTCTCCACCAAGTCATACCCATCTTTCTTTCCCTCCGCCCCTGCATACATTACAGACACTTCCTTTAGCGGTTTCGGTAGTACTTGCAACAATGGGATAGCTTGGCCCAAGGTACTGTCCTCCTGGCTGACTTCCAGAGTGAATACCTCAATAGGAAGGGCATCTCTGTCAGGCATTTGACTGGGCTCCATTGGTCCATCTCAATGATCATGTATTTCACAGTTGCATCATCTCTTTGCATGACATATTCATTGATCGGTCTGTACTGCAGGCATTCAAGCATGTAATAAGTCAAGTTCCAACACGTTGGCACCTCCTGTATAAGTGCTTTAACTGGCATGACCCTCAGCTGTTTCTGGGCTTTAAATGAATGGTTGGCCTATCGCAAACCATTTCGCTCACCGTCCATACAACGGAGGCATTGGTCACACAGGGAACACAGCATTAATTCAGCAATGCCAGAAATGAAAATTAAGGCGGCTAAAAATGTTTACAACAACACACATCCTTTAAAGTCATTGCCCCACCTAAACACTGTTTGCAGGAAGAAAAAAATGAAATACCATAAAAACACATTTTATATTTGAATCCAACTCCATCCATGGCCTAAATGTTGTTTCCATTCAACAGACACCAGAGAACCAGTTGTTTTATGCACCCATGAATAGCCTTGGGCCTACTGGCTGGAAGGCCCATTTGCAGACTAGGCTACTGACAGGGCTTAAGTCCAGTGCAGAATTGACTCAATATTGCACATTTATTTTAAAAAATTGAGAAAATGTAGTAAACAGAGCAACATTTTCCTTTATATAAGAATAAAAATTACTTACAAAGAAATAACTAGGCCCCTACTGAAACTACAGGCCACCCACCACAATTTTTTAAATCAGTTAAAAGTACAAATAAATTCAGGTGCATGGCACCTTAATCCACCTTAAGGTCCTTAATCCAATGGCATATGCAGCACACACAAAGGGGCTGATTACGATGTCGGTCGGCACAGCCTCCAACCGCTAGTTGGAAGCTCTTCGATCGCAGTAGGAGGCTTTCCGACCGACACAGTTGGTTTGCTGTTCGACCGCTGAATTAAGATGTCAGCGGTTGGAGCATAAACTGGCCAGTCATTCCTACATGTTTCTGACCGGCTCTCTGAGTATTCTGGCTGGTCGGACCTGCCCCTTCATTCTCTATGGACAACGTTGTTGCTGTTGAGATTACGATTTCAGTTTCACACAGCCTTTCAGAAAGTGACTCAGGGTGGCACTCAGAGCACTTATTAAAAAAACCTTAGAAGCAAGGGCCACACCCTATAATTAAATGGACCTACCCACAATGCTGGACATCACCTGGACCCTGTTTTCACCACCTTCAACAAAATCCAAATCGAAGAGCCCTCGCTGGTCTCCTGGACAGACCATACCCTCATTAAGTTCAACATCCCTGTCATGGGCCAATACATATGCATCACCACCAGTCCAGTCTTTGGAAACTGTTACAGCATCACTGACAAGGACCGAAACACCACTCTCCACCAACTCATTTAAACACAACAATAAACCTCCCTGAAGCCATCAAAAATGTCCCCACTTGGACAACGCCCTGCACAGACTCCCTTGTTTCATGCAAACACAGAAATACAACAAGGTCTAGACCCCAAGTCAGATTATACACAGAGGGCCTAAGAAACTCCACTGCAAACAACTAGAGATCAATTATTAATAAGCTAGGAAAATTAAGACAGGAGCTCTGTGAGATGCCACTACCAAATCTCCCAAACCACTGAAGGCACCACTCTGGCAGACCACATTGATGCCAGGACCAACAAAAACAAAGACATCTTTGCTATTGTGAAGGATTTCACCTCGCTTGTTGCCACCTCTAACATGATCATCCTCTCTCAGGACCTCTACAACAATTTCCCTTCTTTCTTCAGCAACAAAATCACCACCATTTACACCAACTTCATCCTGCAACCGGACCTGATAGACCTTGCCAAACGCCTCCCGACCTTCTCCAAAGAACGAATGCTAACCATGTGGCTCATCATCACCCAAAAATGAAACGTCACATCTGTGAAGTCTGCAAAAAACACAGTTGATGGACAGAACGTAGAACAATGTCATACATTCACCCCAGTACAAGGATCTGGGCCTAAATCCATCGTTTTTTTGCACTCCACACCACCCTGGGTTAGACACTGGCTATATGCAAATCAGCTCTGACACTGTGCCTCATGGGAACAGTCCAGTCCGAACTACCAAGCCATGTCATTCCCAGACCGGAATCAAGCATCCAAGGACCGGTTTCTGGCTATCAGCCTTCATCAGCCTGGATAGCTTGACTCCAGTGGTGTGGAGAGCCTGGGACTCACGTCTGAGTATACCCAGCACACTCGGGGTGAAAATTGCAAAAAACACAGTTGATGGACAGAATGTAGAACAATGTCATACATTCACCCCAGTACAAGGATCTGGGCCTAAATCCATCGTGGGTTAGACACTGGCTATACATCAGTGAAGTCTGGCCATACTGTTACCACAGTGGACTACTGCCTCCACCGCTCTTACTCCAAAGGACTGTAACCAATCAGCACCAAGAACACACCCATTCTGAATGCCTCCATCTCTTCCACAACCATCCCAAATGCTTGGAAATGCGCAAATGCTCACCTATTCTTGAAGAAACACTCCATGGACCCTTCAACTTTCGGTAACTACAGATTGATCTCTTGGTACTGCTTCCGGGGAAGGTCTTAGAGAAAATCCTCAACATATGCCTTGCTAACTATCTCACTGACCGCCGACGACTCAACACAACTCAGTTAGGTTTAAGACCCAACCACAGCATTGAAACTGCCCACGCCACTACAGATGATGTTCACATAATTTTGGGTGGTGGAGACATGGCTGCCTTCATCCACCTGGACCTCTCCTCAGCTATTGACACATTCTTCCACTCCATCATCAACCAACACCTACAGAACAGTAGAATCCAAAGATAAATACTGCGGTAATGACAATGCCAGCGAAGGAAAAGTAAGTTGTCTATATTTATTTATCCATGGTAGACAAGTACCTCCTCAGCCAACACAAACCGTTGTCTGAATGCCCCCGTCCTACAAACCATAACATTCCATAACCTCACCTCATTACATAGAAACAACAGAACCCCTGGGAGAGAATGATTCCAAGGAAACAACAGCCACCACATTCTACTCCCAGTCCTCCATATCCTTCTTTCTTCTCAAACAAAAATTGAAAAAAAAACACATAAAAACACAACACGACACAACATAAAAATGCAAATATGTAGTAAATAGAAAATTATTTGCAAAATCTACAAGGAATACCTCTGGTTCCTGACCTCCTCCTGAGAACATTACCATTGGACACACGCCTTCCCTCATCACCACTGTGACTGGGTACAAAATCACCCCAACACCATCAGATTCCCCCACCTTCCTCATTCTTACTTTGACAATTTTACTGAGATTCCACCAATGCCCTCCAATAACTTGAACAGCATTGTTTCTCACTTTTATGACAGTGGTGGGTGTACCAAACTTGTTTTGGCCCTTTTTCACATGAACAGGTGACTTGATGCGAACTATGTCATCCCCAGCAAAAAGAACCAACTTAGTTAACTTTTTTGTTCATACCAGTTTTTTCAGTTTGACTTGAGTTTTCCGCACAGTATCCTTCACAATTTCCATAAGACTCAAAACATCATAATCAGATTTGAGCCACCATGGTCTAAAGCTGGTATTCACTCTCCTACCTCTCAACAACTCGAAGGGAGATACCTTGGTGGTAGAGTGTGGCATAGTTATGTAAAACAACAGCATGCTGTCCAAGGAGTTACTAACATCATGATTACCTGACTTAGCCCACCTCAAACACTCACCAATGACTCTGTTCATCTTCTCCACGAGACCTTTGGTTAGCAGGTGTTAAAGGTAGCTCCTCACATGCTTTACCCCTCACACATCCACACAAATCTGAAATTCTTTGGTCAAGAATTGAGTCCTATTTTCAGAGACAAGAGCTTCTGGAAATCCTTTCCTCATACATACTTCTTTAAGAAACAACACAACACATAATGCACTAGTTTTTTTTATTAGTTTTATATCTGGCCACTTGGATGCAATATATACCAACACTAAAATATACCTGAACCACCTGTCAAGTATCAATGGGTTCCATAACATGGATCCCTAATCTACCCCAGCGACCAGAAGGACATTCCACAGGTAGTAGAGGAGGAGTTACTATTTTCAAGCTTTTGTCTGCACATCTGCACACCACACAATTTTCAACTACATCTCCAGTGACGTTAGTGTCCATACCAGCCACCAGAATCCTTCACAGCTGCGTTGTTTAGTGAGCGTCACACCAATTTGACCCTCATGAGCATTTGATATGATGATCTGGTTTGTTGAATGAGGGGGAATACGTTTGTCAGAGCATAACAACACTCCATCTTCCAAAGATAGCTCAGATTTAACATAACAATAAAGCTGTACAATTGGGGACGACACTCTCTCTCTGGGCCAAACCTTCTTGGACCAATCACAAACTTGTAACAACGTGTCTTTCTTCAAAGTATTCTTATAGTCTTGTTCCATACCTATGCTGAGAACAGGTATCTCTAATGCAGCAACAAAACAGTCTTCCGTGTCCTCATCACACAGTTCATGAGACTTCAAAGCCTCACTTTGGTCAAATCTCAGAGGAAAACTGGAAAGATAATCGTCTAATCTATTTTTCCCACCAGAGATGTGTGACACATCAAATTAATATTGAATCAACCTGGTAACCATCCGTACAGTCCTAGGAGTGCAGCATTTGCTAGCACCAGCATCAAATATGCTAACTAGGCTTATGATCTGTCCGTAGACAGAACCGTCTACCCCACACATATGGGCCAAGCTTCACCACTGCCCACAAACAAGCTAGTAGCTCCTTCTCAATGATGAAGTACTATAGTTCTGCATCTCTAGGTACTCTTGAAGCAAAACCTACAGTATCTTCTTCTTCCCCATAACTTTGGGTCAAAACGAAACCCAACCTACCTGTTATCAACAGTAATACAGCAGGATAGCTCAGGATTGAAAAGTTTAAGATCTCTACTCTTGCTCAGACATATTTTGACTAGTTCAAAAGCAAAGGCACATTTTTGAGAAAATTACTGATAGGACTCACAATGATAGCAATATCAGGTACAACGCGTGAGTAATACTTCAAGAGGTCCAGCAATGATTTGACACCTAGTCTTGACAGAAGGTGTGGCAGCACCAACGAAGTCCACCATAAGCCCTATACAGAGCTTGAGTTGACTCCTTCTTGTAATGTCATATGACTCAAATATTCCACCTCTTCACACAGAAATTAACATTTTGCAGACTTGGGAACTACACAAAGCTTTTCACAAATATCCAACACCTTGTGTAAGGTAGCTTCTTGAGATTGAACATCCTTAGCACAGATCAAAACATCATCCTGGAAGACTAGTACATTGTGCACTGCACCCAACAGGTTTTGCATGACCCTATGAAACAAAGAAGCTGCGGACAGCAGCCCAAAAAGTTGTGCGTCTATACTAGAAAGTTCTCTGGGGTGAAACAAATGCCGGCAATGAACATGGATCGGGATGTAGTCAATTTTGATGATATGCACTGGCCAAGTCAAGTTTTGAGAAAAATCTAGCTCCCAGATTTCTTTGTTGAGAGACCTCAAATCAACACACACACATAACCGCCCACACCTCTTAGGTGCCACAACAAGGGGAGACAACCACAAGGATGACTCAGTAGGTTCAATAGGAACAGAGACAAATATAAGACAGAGAGACAAAAGTTCCTTTCTGAGATCTTCTCTCTTACTAAAAGGAAATCCCCTTAACTTGTATTTTACAGGAACGGCATCCTTCTTCACTATAATTTTATGTTTGAATCCACAAATGTTTCCTAGATCGTCACTGAATGCAGAGTAAAAACATTTTTCCAGTTATGCCCTGCTTCATAACAATCAACCACCTGACCTGTTCTCTGGCACCAGGACTTATTACCATCCCAAACAACCCCTGATTGAACCAAACTAAAATATTTAGAACTTAGACCACAGCATAGACCTTACCCTTGATCATCCTCCCTTTGAACACGAGTATATCTTCTATATAACCCAGGAGATCAATCTTGCGTCCATCTTCAGAAACTGGAGATCAGATTGGAGGGCTCAATTCTCGATCACACAATGTTTCCTCAAACACTTTTTTCCTGATTATCATTATTCTGGCACCTGAATCCACCATTAATTTGAGAACTTTCCTTCACTTTCCAACACTCACTTTGACAATGAGATCAACACCGCATGAAGGGTCATCCACAACAGGTCACATTCCTCAGACCTGTTGGACTGCTCATCAGAATCATCCATACATGTCACCGTTTTCTTTTGACCCTTTTTTAAGCATAAAGCACAAAATGCCCTGTTTTCCTGCAAATATTGCACACCACATTGTCAGTGGGACAACTACTCCCTTTAGGATGTGGAGCATTTCCACCATGAAAACACATGCTGTCAGGTGGTGAGATTCACATGATTACTCTTGACTTTGCTATCAATAACAGTGTTGTTGAGAAAGTTCCTTGGTCTAGATCTGCTACTCCCCACAGCATTGAAAGCTTCAGTGGGTTTGTCATCTAACTCTTATGGTTTCCTCCAATGAGGGATTTCCCATTGTTAAATGTTTTTGTCTCATTTGCTTGTCCTTGCACTGGCATACAAGCCAATACCTTATAAGGTGGTCAGTAAAATTCTAAAATAAGCAAACAGATGCCAGTCTACGTAACACAGATATATACAAGTCCACATCCTCACTGTCCAATTGTCTTCTCTTGAAAAACATGTGTCTTAAGACCAAGAGACTCTGTTGTTTGTCAAATCTATTCCTGAGCTAGAGAACTGCAACCTGATATTCATCAACATTGCTACCTTCCTTTAAATCCAAGGAATGAAGCAGTAAGCACTTTTTCCATTCAGCGCCAAATCTCAAAGTGCCTATAGCACCAAGATGCATTTCAAACACATCAAACCGCACCTCCCATCTAACAGGGGGTTCACTAGGATTATCTAAAACTTAATGTGGAGAGTGTGACTGCTTGCATGGTGCACATCAGGTGAATTGTAGGAATGTATACAAATAAATACTTTAAGGGAAAGAGAAGAAAAATACATTTGGCTGTTCACAGTTAAGCCAGTCAGATTAAACATATTTCTATCACAATGTAAATAACAGGTAAAGTATGTAAAACACTATGGGTTAATAAATAACTTGAAACATTCGTTCTCAATACTGACACAAGGCTGAAATTGAAAGATGTGCGAATCCCCGCAATCCACACTGCAGAAAATGAAGGAAGGTAAAAAGTCCTTCACAATACAATCTTGAAAGAAGAGAAAGAAAAAAGAAAAAAAATACGTGTGTATGAATCACCGTAATCCGCTTGAAAATGAAGG
The DNA here is from genome assembly GCF_964263255.1 of Lissotriton vulgaris. Taxonomy (NCBI): domain Eukaryota; kingdom Metazoa; phylum Chordata; class Amphibia; order Caudata; family Salamandridae; genus Lissotriton; species Lissotriton vulgaris. The sequence goes on from NC_141688.1 coordinate 50,559,956, forward strand.
ATGTGTTGACAGATGGTACACTTAACTAAGTGGATTGTCTTGACCAAAGTATCTCCAAATAAATGTACGATTTTCCTTCACAGGTAAGAGCACTGTACAGCCGTTGTGTAACTCTGGACACACCCCAGAGCTTGGCACAGCACACAGTAGTCTTGGAAATGAAGTAACATTATGTGCAGGGAGAGCACGTCTTTGTGCCCAGTAGGTACGAGACGTAGCTATGGAGACATACCAGAGCTTGGCACAGTGTGCGGTCGCATTGGTAATGAAGTACACCCTCTGAGTGTAGAGTACGGCTTGACTCTTAGCAGGTATGAGATGTTGCTGATGTTGCTAAGCTAACACTGCAGAAAAGCATGGGGGTAGGCCAATGGCTTTTCCTGGTGAATTCATTGCAGCAGGAGGAGTCTCCAGACTCAGACAAGATGAGACAGGACAGCTCAAAATTCCACCAGTGAACCAGCGGCAAGAAGAGGCAAAACAACTTTAGCTTGAAGGTCTTCGCAAGTGTGTGGTTGCGATGTTGTCATGTACCCAGATAGCTGTCAAGGATATTGTAGCAATAACGACTCTGAGGAAGGAAAGTTAAGTAAGGAAAGTTAAGTTGCATATGTTTATTCATAGCTACACAGCAGACAAGGACCCCTTCAGCCAACACAAAACGTTGTCTGAATGCCCTCGTTCTTTAAACCATAACATTCCAAAACCTGACCTTATTACATAGAAGCAACAGAAACCCTTGGAGAGAATTATGCAAAGGAAACAACAGCCAGCATATTCTACTCCAAGTACTACACATAATTTGATGGATCTGCTGCTTCCTGACTGAAAGGACCCTCTTAAATAGGCTGTCACCATACACCTTAAACACCAACAATATAATCGGCTGATTTTGCATTGATCCTCCTTGGGTCCCACCCTCATCAATGCATACATCATCGCTCTAGCCAGCCTAATCCTCTCTAACAACATCAATATCATTCGCTATGCCATCGAGCTCATTCTCTTCCTCATGGACAAGATGCCCAGTACCAAGATCAAGTTCAATGCCTGCATGAATACATTTGATATCTGTCTGAAGCTGAACACTGACAAAACTAAAATTGTGATCTTTGGGAAGAGTACATCAACGTAGAACTCTTATAGAGCTACGACACCCCCCAGCCCCACCACCCACGCTAAGAACCCCAGGACTGTCATTGGCAGCAAACTAGACAGGATTGCCCAAGTCACTGCCATCACCACCTCATCCTTCCATACCCTGAAGATGCAGAGGAAGATTTTCAAATACCCTCCAAGAAGCACCTGGAAAAACATCACGGATGCCCTTGTCATAAGCAAGTAATTCTCAGGCTAACAGTAATCCTACTACCTGTAGAAGCATCTAGTTTTAATAAATGTTAGTGTCTTATAAATGTGGGTTCAATGTAGCAATTTGTGGCAAAACAAGTAAGATTTTGATCTTTAGATTTTGTTTTAGATTTAAACAGAAGGTAATTTTTAGATTTTAGCAACCCATTATGTTTAGCTTGACTTTCTTTTTAATTGAAATATTCTCAGTGGAATTATATATGATGAGACGTTGCCAGAAAGCGCTGATCTTTTTAAAACATATGTTGGGAAGGAAAAGATTCATAGCATTAAAAAAATACAGTTTCAGGACCGAATAATTTTAATATGGTAACATTGGCTGATGAGACCCAGATAAAGTCAATCCCACTTTCTCATAAACTCAAGGGACTTCTTGATTAAAATGTCATTGTTCATGTTGACAATCTCTTGCATGCAAGCGTAGACATGGACTAGATAAGCAGCTGTTGATTCCAAAAGCATATCAGCCTTATCTGAAACAAAATTTCTCAAAATCTAGCCTCTGCTGGTATTTAGCTTGTATCCAGACATTTGGCCAAAATGTATAGCTGTGTATTCAACAGCATCAGTAGTTTTGAATGGATCCAATGACAAGATCATTGGCCCATGCCCATGAATCAATTAAATTAAAAAGTTTGCACATGAATTATGCAAGGCTGTTAGAAAAAGTCTTACATAATTCAGTATGCATGCTTGCTGCCTCCCCTGATGCAGGTTAGGGAATTTCTATTTTCAATTGATCAATAGAAGAACCCATAGCTTTTTTTTTGTTCCGTTAATAATTCAGTATACAACAATTGAAAAGCTTGCAAAATAGCTTATTTTTCAGCCACTACATGGCCCTCCTGATTCCTGATAATGAGAATATTGTTTCTGCTAGTTCTATCTCTACCCTGCAAACCTAGAACGTACATGAATCCTCCCTGTTCTCACAAAAGTTGCTCTTACTCTGATAAGGGCTACATGCCTTATCTCCAATCGTCTTTCTTAAAAACCGTCTGTAGGTAAATAAATAAGTGCCCCAAAAATATTTTTTTTCACCAAGCACCTGCCAGCTTTCTTTCATTCTTTGAGCTTGAAATATGGAAAAGGAATTTTAGTAAAGAGGCTTAAACAGCAGTAGATATGCACAACCTTAATGCTAAAATGTTTATGTTTTCATATTAGTGCATTGATTATCATCTGTAGATGTTCCTGTCATTGGAACCTATCAGGCTAAATGTGGAAATATACTAGTTTCAACTGAATTGTTTCACAGAACCTAAAATAAATATGGATAAATACAGATAACATTAGCAAAAATAAGTATGGATAAATACAGACGGAAATTAAAAATAAATAAATACCATAAAACCGGGTGCCCTATTTGTTGAATAGTGTAGATCAGAGTGAACCTGAGAGAGGCATTCTTCATTGCATCCCAAGTAACCGAAATTGTAGCTGAACCTTCATTGTTTTCTATTAATTATTTGAGGTTCTTGCCTACAATATTTCGATACTTAAGAACCAATAATAGTTTTGGGGCGTACAGCATGAGGGTGCAGTTGATCTGTAATAACCTTCCTTGATGAAAAGAGAAATATGATCTTTTTTGTTCAAATCTGTTTTTTATTAATTTTTATGTAGCAGTATATAAGGAAACAATTATTTGTAACACTTTTTTCATACAGTTAAGATTTCTGAAGCAGTGCAGGCATATATGGCACTCATCGCTTTGGTATAACATCAGACATTATCTACACCTTTCGCAACATGAATGCCTAGCAAGTTGCGACAGTTGCTCCTTCCGAAGAAAAGAAACATATACATTTCCTGACTTTCAGTTATCTCTAGGCACTATGCAAAGCTACAATACCGTATAATGTGTTATAAATTAAACAAATTAAGTGCTTTGTTAGAGTCCTTCCAGGTCTGATACATTGGGCCTATGAACAGATGAATCAAGAATGAACAAGAACAACAAAAACAATTTCCTGCCCACAGTAACTTAGTTTTCCATTTTCGCGCATGCTTGCATAGTGCGTCCTTGCTGGTGTAGCGCTATGTATCACTCACTACTTCTATTCACCCAGGTCTCTGCCATGCGGATCCTCAGGGTCTCCCTCCCTTATATGTTGCAGTTCGTTTAAGAGGTTGTCCCAACTAGCTGCTATGGGTTCTCGATGCAATCCTAACGTTTCTTCACGTTAGATAGAGATGCTTTCTGCCTTGGCCCATGCTGACAATGAGTGTTGCTACGCCCGTGCATGTGGTGGGTCCACTGCCTTCCACCTTCTAGTTAGGAGCCTTTTTGCTACTTTTATCTCCAAGTCTAGGAACCTAGACACTACTTTGGTGGTAGGCAGCCTCCTGAATTGATGTAGTAGGTATACTGACCATTCAAAAGGTAGCTCATGTGGAGTAGTTCAACTCCTGGTGAAGCACATCTTGGGCATGCCGCGTCTGTGCTGTTAAAATATCAATTGATCATGGCAGGTGTGAGGTAGGCCCTCTGAATGATGTACAATTTAGTTTGCCTAAACCTCATATTTCGGAGTATTCGTATAGGGGCTCTCAAGTATCCGTGTCCACTCCTTATCTACTAGTTGTCGCCCCAGATCTAGCTCCCATTTGCGATGAAGAGGGGCAAGATTTATCGCTGCATGTGTCCTGAGAGAGGCAGCAAACCATCGTATAAGGTGCCTGCCATGACATTAAAAGAGAAATAATATTATGATTAGATATAACTTTCGGATTTAATTTTACAGTGATATGCGGTCTGACAATATTATAAACAAAAACATGTTTCTATGATTATTCAAGGCAACAGAATCACCATGAATCTGTAAGAGCATTACCTAAAAATATGATTGAGAACTTCTTTCGAGTTTTTGCATTTGTAAGGCAGTGTCTAATCCTGATGAATCCATTATTAGCTCCAGTGGTAAATTGAAATCCTCAAAAACAAGATTGGCTCTGGCCATTGATTATACTCCCTCAAAATAAAACAAGCATTTGTAATGCAATAGCTCTCGCATTTACGAGAGTTTGAGCTTTTGGCATTGTAAATGACAATGCCTTTTATATACGTGTTTTGAAAACCTGCAAGCATTGTGTAAACACACACTTTGTACTTATAGGCATTTCTTACGACAAGCAAGTCTGGCAGTAACTGTGCCTTTTTGTACTTGTAATCCATCCTTACCAGAAGCAAGGCTGGCAGTAAAAGAGAAGCAGTTGCCCCTCGTAAAAGTTAAGCTTCGGAACTATTATAAATTCTGTAGACTTTTAGGCACGTCATTTGGAATAGCTACAGATTAAAAAGGGAGCTGATGTTTAGGAGGACTAGGTGACCATATATATATTTAAATAGCACCAGATAACAGTTTAAATAAATAATAAAAAATGCTATTGTGATATAGGTCAGGAGATCATTTCCCTAGCGAGGAGTAAATCAGGGTATGTCCATACACACAAACACAGCATATCCATTCATTCCATATTTGTCTGGCAGGAAAAACATCCTTACTGTCACTTAAAGAAGAAACTTTCCCTTGTATTTATTGGATGCAAAAAGCATGGGGGTCAGGTTGCCCTTGCCAGGACTCAAATTTAAAACTTAGCTGCAAATAACTGCAGATGTCAAAAACTGGTGTTTAAGGTGTGCCTGGAAAGGGCGTTTCTCTGGAACTGTTTTTCATAAGAAGATGCCCATGGAACATGCTCCCAATGGGATATTGCAGAGAATCGGGTTCTCACGAGTAACAGTTAAATTGTTCCTTCAGTGCAAAATTAATTATTTATTCTTTATCGTGACTACATTGTACACAAAAAACACGTAACTTTGGTGGTATATGATAATAGTTAAACATACACACTAATGGATGTTTGATCCAAAAGAGTTGGCCTGGGTGGGTGAAACAGAAACTGTATGTGTGCGCAATATAGCCTTTGGTTCAAATTCAAATGCAAGTCAAGCACGAATGCATGGCTTGTGTTTTCCAAAATAAAGTTGAAATGTTGTTTTTCTGTGAGAAAAACTAAGGTTTGTCCAGTTGAGACATTAAGAAGAATGATTGACATTTACTTTGAATGGATGGATGCCTGGATCATGGTACTATCTGACTCATAGATAGCATATGTGCATGTAGACAGAGTAGACGGTCACTGGATGAAGTAAGTGTTAATTTGAAGAGCATGTAACACCGTACCCGCACGTCAGTTCCAGTGTAGCAAAGGCAAGGAAAAGAAGTTGTAATTTTTCCAAATACTTCTATGAACAGTAGCAGTAGTTTGTATTGCAAGCACAGCATTTATCCGGTGATTACGGGGGCCACTCACTACCTCCGTTAATAATTTTAGTACAACTCTGTCATTCATGTGTGGCCTATCAGTGTTCACTCAATAAAAAACAAAGCACCTTAAGTCATCCCATACGTAAGCAAATATCCTGTGAAGGGATAGATAATCATATTATTTATCTTCTTCATTTTCCTTTTCAAGTAGACATTGGCACTGTAGGGTGAAAGTTAAATTAATTAAGCAGAAGCCCTTGTGACAGAGTATTCTCAGTGCCACCCGTAATGAAAAAGCTAGAGCTTCACCACCTGCATGTACTGGACTGATACAGGAACGCAAGTCTGTGTCATCATGGCTTGCATCTGTTTTTCTCGGGTGCAAGTTGACTGAGCTGGCATTATGCCGGCTTCCAGAAGTTTACGTACCAATTTCGCAAAACAAGAGAGAAGAAGTAGAATAAGACTGGTGTACTGTCTTAGTCGACTTTAATGTAGTGAGTCCATATAGTGCTCGTGGAATTGATTCCTGAAACTTCCACTAATGTTAGAGCAGAGGCTGACGAAGTGGGAGGTTAGATAGATACAGGCCACAAATGTTATGTTCTGTGCTTGCAAGTTGCAAGTTCTAATGTGACACAAGTTTCTGCTGAATTATTTTGTGTTAATCTTAAAGAGCATTGGTTACAGTATGTCTTTCTTTCTTCATATAGAGGCTCCATCCAAACTGACACGGAAGGAGCTGGCTAGACGGGCCCGGCAAAGGAAGCTGGAGGCGATTGTTGCCGAATATTGGCGTCTGGTGGCCCAGGAAGAGGAGGACTTGCAGTCGCAGACCACCACAACATCCACCGCGACAGCTGCATCCTCCTCCACGCTCCCTAGGTCAGCCAGTCAGTGCAAGCCTCCAGCGGTATGGAGCCGTGGTACCGTAGCCACCCGCCACCGCCAAGCATCCAAAAAATCAGCTGCCCCCCACAGCAGGTGCAAGGCCCGCATCCACCGCCTAACCCTCGGGGTGTCCAACTTCGAGCAGGAGATGCAGAGAATGAAGAGCCTGCTCAAGAAGAACCTCTGCGGGGAGCAACAGGCCCACCTGGCCAAAGGACACCGCCGGCGGCAGTAGAGGAGGAGAGACTGTCCCTTGCCCCTTTTTTAAAGACTTTTGGGGGGTGGGAATTGGTAGTTGGGTTTTTTCATGGACTTTGGGAACTTTTTTTACAGCCATTCTTTGCGGTTAGGGAGGGGGGTGGTTCGGGTCTTGCGGGATAGTTTATTTTTGTTATGGATTGAAATAAATATTTATTTCAACTTAAACATTGCATATGCGTTTTTACTGTTTTGCGGGGGAGGCGGGGGGTTAACTGTTTGTTTGTTTTCTTGAAACTCAACTGGCTGCTTGATTCAAATTGTCTAAGTCATCGCCCAAATGTTTACAAAAGTAAGTGCCACTCACAGAGTTAGTGAATTCAATTGTCCTACTACTTTAGTAGTACTACCGTCAGTCTCTCCTCTCTCCTCCTACTCCATTATTCTTCCTCCCCCAAATGCTTATCTTACCTGTGATTCGTGTTTGAGAATAGGCCTAGGGCTAGGCACAGGGCTGGCTGCATGGCAACTGGCGATGAAGGTTGGCAATCCTGGGCGGATTAAATGGTATCGTTGTGATGGTAGTAGTGGTGGTACACAATGGCAGTAGCAGCATATGAAAAAAAAGAAAATGAAACCTTGAGATGCCTGAGCGGATCATTACAACAGTACGATATATAGCATAGTAAACAAAAACAGTGCCATAATTTAGCCTAACAAATGCTAAAGGTTCCAAAGTATAATAGTTGCGTGGAGTTTGGCTTTGACTACTACAAGAAATAGTACTGAAGGTGAAGGACACAGCAGCGTAATCATTCGCCACGTGTAGGAGGAGGATGTTCTTGATGATCAATACAGTTGATAGCGCCCATGAAAATCAGATTTGATTTTCAAATAGTCCTGGGTCTGTGTAAAGCTGAGTAAGAATATCTGCTCGGATTCCTTTACCAGCCTTGAAATAGATTTTCTGTTGCTTTGACCTTATCCTCCCCAGCAAGTGTGTGGAATTATTGTTGTACTTTACTCACGCCTCAATGAAAACCACACAGCCCGGGGGAAGAGGGTTAGGGTTTGAAACTTGGATACGAATGAGGTTTGTGAGAAAAGTTTTATGGAGAGAGGAAACAAAAACACAGCATGTACAAACAACAAATGAAGATTAACAAATCTTTGTATACGAAGCTATCCATAAATCTTTTATGGGACATAAAGGAAGTGCATGCACTACTGCATTCATGAAGTTGTTTGCTAAATAGATAGGTTACTGTAAAGTAAGTAGTACTTTCTACAATGTACTAACTATGAAGAAACAATGTGACAGTACAGGGCTGCAGTAGTTACGCAATTTCACTTGCCTCTCTGCCCTCAGAGAGAAGAACCACTTAGTACCTTAAATTAGTTTAAAAAATAGCAAAGAAAAAAGTATGCAATGGCTGAGGGATGAATTGAAGCAGAGAGCAAACAAATGCACAGAGTCACACTGACAGAAGTTCACAGCAATAACATTACTTAAAAGATAAGTAGAAATGAAGATGGATACTGTAACTTTATGTTGTTGTAGTTGTCCTGTTGAATTTGGGAAGTTGCATGCATCCAGCCATTCCTTTTTTTCGCGGTACTCCTCCATTCCATCTGACACTCCGCCGATCAATGTTGGGGACCAGAAGACACCTTGTCCACTGCCTGCCTGGCAGATGCTGATTTGCGGCTCTTTTTTGCAATTACACAGGGTAAAAGCCGGCTACATCAGGATGCTTCACTCAGTGATGCCTGCCTTGACCGTCTGCATGACCCTGCCGCAAGTGTGGGCCAAAAATCTGTTCCGCTACAGAATTTGCGATTTTTCAGTAATTTTGCGAGATTCGCAAAAAACCGGAAAACTGCAAATTTCGCACACATAACGGATGTTTGGCCCAAGCTTGAGGCAGTGCCATGCAGACGGTCAAGAAGCAACCTGATGTAGCATACCTAGGCTCTTTGTCAGACAGACAAACCATATCTAATTGTATGCAGCAAGCCACACAGCTCCAATTTTACATGAACTGCTGTCTGGAGTGGACTCTGCCTGGCATAACAACAACAGTACACTGCCTCGCCCTCGACCACTACATACCACGAATAGACAGACATGTAGTTCTGCTGTAGTAGTTGTTGTACCTGTTTGCCACTCACACATTGGCCATAGTTCTTCAGTAAACCGATGCTGATGATCCATCCATCCCAGTAAGTGACTGTAAAGAAAAAATATATATTATTTAATCAGTCATCATGGTATATTGGCAAGTGAGTCCACTCCAAGGACATTTTGCATATTGTAAAATGCAACATAGTTGCCCCTGAATTTGGTGTACAATTTGAATTAAACAAAAAAAAAGAGTAGTAGACATGATGCTGTGTAAAAGATTACAAAATAACTAAGACAAGACATATGATTCATTTCATGCACAAAAAAAAACAAACAGCAATTGGTTTCATCAGAGCCAGATAGCCATTGCTGTCCACTGAATGCCATCTTCTCAATTATTCATTTCCTGTTCTACTTTTTGTCCGCATCTTCTTCGGAAAGTGAGGGCCCACAGGGCAGCTCTCCTGTCAATTTCCGAAGTAACTCTGTCAGCAATCAGCAAGCATGTAGTCAGTCAGTAATTTCAGTCCCACTTGAGGGGAATTGTCTATGAAAACAAAGTTTCTTTATTATTCGTAATCCATCCATCTGCCATGAGGGAAATGGATAGGTGGAGTCTGGAGGAAGAGGATAGAGGAGCATGATTGAGTTGTGAACTTGTGAACCTCAGGAATGCAGACTGCGACACCTTCAAATCAATAAGGAAAAGAAGATGAAGACAGTGCTGCTGATGGACTTGTTGTGAGAGTTTTGTTGTGGTAAAAGTTGCAAAACTAAGAAAGACACACAGGAATAAAAGTGAATAAGGACGAAAAAAGGAAGTCATTTTCAAGCCTGGGTGTCAGGGAAGTAGAGCTCGTCCTCAAACTCTATGAATTGAGACGGGAGTGAGCAGCAAACAGAGAAGAACTTCCGCCATCTAAGTCGGTGTCCTCTTCTTCCTGCATTCACGTATTTTGTAATCTGGTGGTATGAAGTGCTGATTCATCTTGATCAGTGTTAACCTTTCCACATTTTTGGGCGAGAGGCAGGTCCTATTTGAAGTTATAATGGCATCAGCAGCACTGAAAACATGTTCAGAAGACACACTTGCGAGTGGGCAAGACAAATAATTTAGAGCCAGGTTGGTGATCAGTTGCCATAGAGGCCTTTTCCTATACCAATACAGCAATGGGTTCTGATTAACAAAGAACTCTGTTGGGTCATCGAGATAAGCCTGCACCATCGACTCAAGGTACTCCACGGTTGCTCCACTTTGCATACCATCTGTGGCCTTTGCAGCACTGGAACAAGCAAACCCTGAGGAATTAGCCAATCCGCTTCGACAATATTATGGCTGGGCCTGGTGCAGGTGAGGATGATGATACGGTTGCTGCTGGTGTCGTTAACGGCTGTGAGGGAAAGTGACTCACTTCGTCCACAGATTCAGAAGTGGGACTTGACGCCGGATGGCCTCCTGATTCAATTGGACTTTTGCCGGCTCCTCGAATTTCCTGCCGATCTTTTTCTAACCGAGTGGCTGACACAGCTAGCCAATGTTTGTACTTAGAAACATCTGCTTCATCAAAAGGAATAAATGCTTTGCTGGCCACTGCCTTTTTATACGGTGGATCCAGAATAGTGGCACAAATGTAATGTTGTTCTATATGTTTGTTTTAAGCCTTTCATTGTCAACTAGGCAGCTTAATAACCTCTCCGCCAACTGATATGCATCTTGCTTTTCAGCATCATCTCTGAACGTTGAAGACACCGCATTCAGCTGGTGCTCTAGCATGACCAACAATGGGATAGCTTTGCCCAAAGAATAGTCCTCCCTGCTGACTTCACGCGTGAAGACCTCAAAAGGACGAAGCATGTCTGTCAGGCTTGCAACTAGCTTCCATTCCTCCAACTCTAGCCTCATGTCTTTCATAGTAGAACCTCATCAAATGACGTACTCATTGATTACCATGCACTGCTCAGACAGACACTCAAGCATGTAAAAGGTTGAGGTCCAACGTGTTGCCACCTCCTGGATGACTCCTTTGACTGGCAGTCTACATTCATGTTGAATGCTCCTCAGCTGCTTGCGGGCCTTAAAAGAACGGCTGAAATGTGTGCAGATTCTTCGGCAGGTGGTCAGTAACTTGCTGACTGTGTTTTCATTTTTCAAGAAATCTTGCACCACAATGTTAATGCTGTGCGCCAAACACAGCACTCTTAAATAGCCACCTTGCTGCATGGCCTTAACTATATTACTTTACAGAATTGAAGTGTATTTGCGTTCCTTGCACGGGTGCACCTGTGCAAGGAAAGCAAATACGCTCTGATACTGTAAAATACTTGAAGCGTGAACCTGGGCGGATCACGCAGCCCGGGCTGCACGCTCAACAGTTTAGTTGTGAGTACATGAAACAAAAAATAAAATAAAGGTGTGCACTGTAGCACTTGACTGGAAACTTAACTATATTACTTCCATTATCCGTGGAAACATAACCAACTATGCGATTTCTTAGATGCAGCCATTCAGAGATCTTCCTATCAAACTCCTCCAAAAGGTTAGGTGCAGTATGAGTTTTCTCCATGGCAAACATGGCTAATGTTGCATGTTTCCGAGTAGCTTGAAAAAGTGTGTTCGGGTCAACACCTGCATTTGTCTTGTCTCTAACCCCTGCAAAAGAGACCCAGTGTGCAGTGATGCACATGTAATCACGGGCTTGGCAACTGGTCCACATGTCTGTTGTCAAGTGGATAGTGTGAACAGCACTCTTCTGCAAAGCTGCCCCAATCACCTTCAGCAAATCTTGATGTAGTGCTGGAACCGGAACTTTGGCAAAATAGGTCCGGCTAGGAACCTTCCATTTAGGGTAGACTGTTGCCACAAATTCTCGAAAATACACCCCTTCCACAAAAGAAAAAGTGATAAGGTCCAGCGCTAGCATTTTAGCCAGCTTTGCGTTATACAGACGCACCGTTGGGTGGTTGCGTTCAAATGGCGCCTCCAACCACAACATTCTGCTAATGGTGGGCTGGAGGTTGCGTTCAAATGGCGCCTCCAACCACAACATTCTGCTAATGGTGGGCTGGACCATTTTACGTGATGATGATGATGACTTCTTCAAACCTGTTAGGCCCAGTGATGTCGTTTTTTGCATTGGTGTCTCTCCCAGACTCTTAGTGTGCCTCATACATGTTGCAGGGGTAGAGGGTGTGGGCGATACCACTGCAGTGCTGCTGCCAGGGGTACTGGGTGTACCAGAAAAATGCCTGTCGCTTCTTCACTTCCCCCCTGCACGTTCAGCCCCTCGTCATCATCAGATGCAATATCAATGGACACATTAGGATTTGTTTTTCTTTTGGCTTCCACGATCTTACTTAGGTGCGCCTCCCACTGGATAATGTGGTGTTTTTTTAGATGACCTCTCTGGCTTACGGTACCATAGTTGGTACCAAGCTTACCCCGACTAATTAATGTTTTACAAATCGAACAAACAACCATGTTTTCCGCACTTTGGCTAACAGTAAAGAAGTCCCAAACTGGGGACTGGAAATATCTGCTGGTGGTGGAGGTGCTACTTTGACTTTCAATGCCAGATGAAGTGGAGGATGGGCATGGCTGAATTTGTTTCTATTGTTCACTTACAGCACCAGTACTTGAGGTCGAGCTGGATGGAGGTCCCTGCCAGCCCTTCGGACTAAAAAATATGGAAGCTGTAGGTCGTGTTGGTGTTGTAGTTAACGGCGTTGGTGGTGGTACCAGTGCCACGCTGCCCACAACCCGCTCAGCAGAAATTCGGGATATGGTGAAAATGTCTGTTTGCTGCCTACCCGCTGGGGCTGGAGTGACAACTGTGATGACTGGGTCATCGCAGCAGGAGACACCACTTCTTGTTCGTCGTCATCACCCATAACTTGAAGCCTTGCGGGAACCTTCCTTTTAGGCTTAGCTACCTTTGTCGGCTCATGGCCTGACTCACTCTCAGACTGCATTGCTGGGTTCCAATCAAGATCAAGGTCATCAGAATGAAGGGGGCTTGAAGAAGAACTTGTAGTAGTAGCCCTCCTTGACCTTTTTCTTGCTGGGGATCTGGAAGACAATGGATCATCATCAGGAGGAGTGGCTTCCTCGAATGATACCCCCGCTTGAATATCAATTTCCTGATGTGCCCCTACTTCTGGAGAAACAAGCGTTGTAGGCAGTTGTGCTGCTCCATGAACCTCTAGGTGCACCAATCCATGCACCTGTCCATGCGCCTCTCCTTGCGCCTCTCCTTGCGGCTCTACTTGCGCCTCTCCTTGAGCCTCTCCTTGCCTATGTACTTGCGCTTGTACTAGTTGCACCTGTGGTTATCGTTGCGACTGTGGTTGTTGAACACTCGTCAGCTGAGTTACACCGGGCATTGATTGGATGGTACTTTCTTGTGATGAGCCAACATCACTGGTCGATGGTGATTGAGAAAGCAAAGTGTCTGCCTCAGCAGCACTCACGGTCTTGGACCTAACCTAGCGTGGTGGCACTGAGCCCAATGAAGCAGAGGTGCTGCTTCCAGCTTGGTCCCTGGTGGACACTGCTGCTGCTGTAGTCGTATTTTTTTTCCCAAAAAAGGTGTCGGTGGCAGACACATCTCCTTGGTAGATGGTGCCACTTGCTTCTTCTGCTCTTTCTTACTGGCAGTAGCACTAGCAACCTTTTTCGCTGAGGCGTTACGGCCACCTTTCTTTGGGCCCATCCTCTTCAGTTATCAGAACAGCAGGCCGCAGTTGCACGAGTTGCAGAGTTGTCTTGTCTGTGGCCACACCTGACGTCACGTGATGTTGTGCTGCACACACAGCGCAGGACTTCTTCCTGGCACTGGTGGTTCTCTTATGCACCTAAAAGCAATGGAAGCCAGACGAACATCAGTTAAACACCCCAAAAAGTCAAACAAAAAATCACCACAATCCAATGCCATCCATGCCCTCAATGATGTTTACATTCAAAACACCCCACAGAAAGACTTGGACCATGCACCATTGAGTAGCCCTGGGCATAATGGATAAAAGCAAGGCAAACTGGGTGCAGGCCTGAGCACACTGCCTGGCTTCAACATGGCCCCTTGACCCCACCACATGGCCAGGCCCTGCCTGTACCAGGCCTCAAAATGGCCCCCACCCACATGGCCAGGCCCCAACACCCCAAAAAGTAAAAAAAACACATGAAAATCACCACAATCCAACGCCATCCATGCCCTCAATGATGTTTAAATTCAAGACACCCCACAGAAAGACTTGGTCCATGCACCACTGAGTACCCCTGGGCATAATGGATGACAGCAAGGCAAAATGGGTGCAGGCCTGAGCACACTGCCTGGCTTAAAAATGGCCCCTTGACACCCACCACATGCCCAGGCCCTGCCTGTACCAGGCCTCAAAAAGGGCCCCCACCCACATGGCCAGGCCCCAACAACACCCCAAAAAGTAAAAAAACACATACAAATCACCACAATCCAACGCCATCCATGCCCTCAATGATGTTTTAATTCAAGACACCCCACAGAAAAACTTGGTCCATGCACCACTGCGTACCCCTGGGCATAATGGATGAAAGCAAGGCAAAATGGGTGCAGGCCTGTGCACACTGCCTGGCTTCAAAGTGGGCCCTTGACCCCACCACATGGCCAGGCCCTGCCTGGACCAGGCCTCAAAATGGCCCCTACCCAAATGGCCAGGCCCCAACAACACCTCAAAAAGTCGAAAAACACACACAAAATCACCACAATCCAATGCCATCCATGCCCTCAATGATGTTTAAATTCAAGACTCTCCACAGAAAAACGTGGTCCATGCACCACTGAGTACCCCTGGGCATAATGGATGAAAGCAAGGCAAAATGGGTGCAGGCCTGAGCACACTGCCTGGCTTCAAAATGGGCCCTTGACCCCCAGCCACATGGCCAGGCCCTGCCTGGACCAGCCCTTAAAATGGCCACCACCCACATGGACATGGACAAAGAACTGGGAGGAGCCTGCTGGACAGGAACAGGAAGTTGGAGACTCTGGGGCACTTCCTTCCTCCCACCCCCCCAAAAAAAAGTGCAGCCAAATGTCAATCTGAGGAGTTATTCTGATCAAAATCATCATTTTCAGAAGGTTTATGCTTCCTGCGGTGGATTTCTTGTGCAGAATTGCAATTTTTGCAATTTCGGGAAAGCGAGCTGCTCAAATCTCCCGCCACAAGTCAGCTGCGCGCCGCGTCTACGTGTTCAACAACAAGGGGTGGTGATGGATAGAGTCTCTGAACTAAGCAGAATACTCTCACCCAGTCAAGAGATCAGGACTAGATCCAACACCATTTTTTAGCTCACTGCACCATCCCAGCTCAGAACCTGGCTATATGCAAATTAGTCTGTTCCTGTCCCAGTGCATGATGGGAACAGGGCAAACCAAACTACCAAGCCAATTCTTACACTGGGAAGGAAACAAAGCTTCCGGGGACCGGTTTCTGGCATTTCATCCGTCGTCGGCCCGGCTTGCTTGAATCCTGACGGTGCAATGAGCAAGGGACTCACATCTGAGTATACCCTTCCACGCTTAGGGCGGACAAAATATTTACCAACAAGGGGTGGTGATGGACACAGTCTCTGAATTAAGCAGAATACTCAAACCCAGTCAAGCGATCAGGGCTAGATCCAACACCGTTTTTTAGCTCACTGCACCATCCCAGCTCAGAACCTGGCTATATGCAAATTAGTCTGTTCCTGTCCCAGTGCATGATAGGAACAGGGCAAACCAAACTACCAAGCCAATTCTTACACTGGGAAGGAAACAAGCTTCCGGGGACCGGTTTCTGGCATTTCAGCCGTCGTCGGCCCGGCTTGCTTGAATCCTGATGGTGCAATGAGCAAGGGACTCACATCTGAGTATACCCTTCCACGCTTAGGGTGGACAAAATATTTAACAACAAGGGCTGTTGATGGACAGAGTCTCTGAATTAAGCAGAATACTCTCACCCAGTCAGGAGATCAGGGCTAGATCCAACACCGTTTTTTATCTCACTGCACCATCCCAGCTCAGAACCTGGCTATATGCAAATTAGTCTGTTCCTGTCCCAGTGCATGATGGGAACAGGGCAAACCAAACTACCAAGACAATTCTTACACTGGGAAGGAAACAAGTTTCCGGGGACCGGTTTCTGGCATTTCAGCCGTCGTCGGTCCGGCTTGCTTGAATCCTGATGGTGCAATGAGCAAGGGACTCACATCTGAGTATACCCTTCCAAGCTTAGGGTGGACAAAACATTTAACGACAAGGGGTGGTGATCTACGTGTTCAGCATTGTTTACTCCCACAATGCGTAATCGCGGGCCCTTATGACGTACTCGCATTGTCAAACTCTCGCTGTGCAAGATGGTGAGCTGCAATGACGTAATTGCGTTGGAAAAACTCTTGCGCGATCACGCAGCAAGATCGAAAATGGCGCAGAACACGCAAACTGGGAGAAAGACAACTCGGTGGACTCAGAATCACGGGAAGTCAACGCCACGCGCGCGATATTGTATTTTTTAAGCGCGACCAAGCAAAATAATTCGCAGCTTGCGAATTTGTGGATTTTTTGTGCAAATTCGCTCGATTTGCGGACCACGAATTTGCCAAAAATCCCCAAATTCCGCAAACGAAACGGATTTTACGCCCACGCTTAGTCACAGCTACGCCTCGGAAAAGTGACAGAGTGAAATCTACAAGATTTCACTCAGTCACTTTTCCGATGTCGCTGCGTCAACACTTTGCGCCTGCTTGAAGCAGGCATAAGGCTTGATGCACCATGTTGCAGAATGGCTGGGTTGGAAAAGTGCAGGAGTTGCGTCGCGTCTGCGAAACGACTTCAGCACTGCCCCAACCTTACGTCGGCAGATGCAACGCGCATCTACATTTCCTTGCGCCATTGAATGTAAATGCGGTGCAAAGATTGTAATGCGTGTTGCAAGATTCCTGGCGCATCCCTTCTGATTTGCAGGGATGCACCAGGAATTGTAAATCTGTCCCAGAATATTTACCTACTATACCACCAAAATGTCCTGCCACATGAAACCTCTTAATGTGTATGACTCACAATTTTTTAATTGATATACCCATCGCAGAATCCTGGATAAACCTTGGATATAGAAGCTTATCTAGCCAAATTCTAATCTGAGCAGCAATTGGAACTAGTGTGTTAAAATTACATAATTTACTTAAAATCTGGCCTTCAAACATATCTAAAATTACTCCAGTTCTTTACAGGAATTGATTCAATAGCATAAAGCAAAGTTGGAGGGATTTTTGCTTTAAAAACAGTGAGCAAATGTAAAAAATGCCTGTGACCCATTGCACTATAAAAAATACGTAAGCCATTTGCCTAAAATGCCACTTTATAAGAGCTGTGTTCGATATGAAGTTTATTCTTTGTATTACCTGCTATTAATTTCCCTAAATAGAGAAAGGAATCTACCACCTCCAACTTTTCATGACCAACTTTCCACTTAAAATTTCAAAATGTTCTACTTCTGTTACATTTCAAAATTAAATTGTGCTTTTTGAAACATTAATTTTCAATAAGTGTGCCACTGTGTATTTCTGTAATGATCATAGCTTTTTATTCAGCCCAATAGGGGTTAAGTCCATCACTGCTACATCATCAGCATACAAGAGGCATGCAAAAGAGCATTTGCCTTTCTTTGGTCCATCTCCCTCTAAATGAAAAAAACATTCCGGTAAATCTGCAATATATAAACATCCTTGTTTCAGACCATTTTCTATAGGTATTGCCAACTATAAGCCTTGATTTCCTCTCATTAATACTTGGCTCCATGCTTGAGAATGTAGGGCAGTAATTAAAGATAGCAGAGGAGAAGGCATTCCCATTTTGTGCAATTGTCTCCATATTAGTGGCCGGTCTACCTTATCAAAGGCCGATGAAAAATCTGTAAAGGCCGAATAAACATTTGACCTAAGAAGAATCGTGTATTTCTCCTCAATTATTTTTAACATGGAGATGTTATCCAGGGTAGAGTGATTTTTCCTAAAAACCTGCTTGTTCTATAGGGAGAACTATCATCTACAACACCCATTCTGTGAGGTGATCGGGAATACTACGAGCAAATATTTTCCCCACCGCATTTAATAGAGCTATTTGCCGGTAGTTACCTGGATGATGTGTGTAGCCCTTTTTGAACAGAGGTATTAAAATACTGCCAGACCAAGATGGGGGCGTCTTCCCCTGGGAATAGCTGGAATCAAACAGTGGAGTTAAGTAAGTAGGCCACAACAGAGGTTCCTTTTTATTTACTGTCATGGGAATTTCATAAGGACCCATTGCTCCTGAGCCTCTAATTTTTTTAATAAGTCCTACCACTTCACTCACGTAGGGTGTATAGCTGAATAAAGGAAGTTCAGACGAGTAGGGTAAGGTGAAGGCAGAGCTGGAAGGATTTAAATTTGCATAGAAGAGCTCACTCAGATGGTATTTCCAATCTTCTTCTTTAATAGGAATGAGGAGGGTTTTCACTCTTGTGCCAACACATGCAGCTATTATTTCCCAGTATCTTTTAGAGCCGCCTCTTTTAAGTGTACCCATAAGCCATCTTCCTTTATTTGCTTTAAGGAACTTTTTTTCCTCTGCCTTTTCCTCTTTAATAGATTTATTAAGTTACTTTGTTCGAGAGAGAAATTCAGGAACTGGGCCCTCACTAGTTTATTTATTTCTTTATTTATAGAAAGCATTGGGTTAAAATGTGATCTCTGTTTAGCTGGAACATTCAATGATTTACATGATATAGCCAGAGGACCTGTATTACGAGAAAAGACTTCAAGTAAGTCGGATTGAGGAGAATAACACTCAGTCATTACTAAGTGCTCCTGGTATCTTATCAAAACTGTTAAATTTTCTATTAATTTAACGCTCGCTAGGGTATTCCAATGGATTCTATCTTTGTTGTATTAAACCCCACTGTGCTATCTTTAAAGTTCCAAGGTCCTACCTTAGGACAAGTAGATTCAAATTTAGAGGAGATCAGCGTATGGTTGCTAAAATCATTTTCCAAAACTTCCATACTTATGAGTTTGCAGAAATAATCCGTAGAAATAATTAAATAATCTGTAATAGATCTCCCAGTAGGCGCATTATGGTTAAAGTCAGCTGGAATATCATTTTCTAACCTCCGATTGGAAATTATGAGGTTGAAGCTTCTCAGACCTTCAAGTGATGCTGCTCCTCTTTTATCTGTCCTGCTTTTATTCAGGAACTGAGCAGGATGGATGTTTAAGGCTTTATTTTTTGGGGTGTTAGTGAATACCCTTATACTATGAGAAGAAACTTTAGAATTCAAATCTCCAACTAACATTAGAAACATGCAATCTTCACTTTCCAAAGTAGTGGAGATGTAGGCAAAGAGTTCCTGTAATAGATAAGAGTACGATGCATTGGGAGGTAAATATGCATTTACAAACAGCATAGAATTCGAGGGATCTTGGACATCCTTAAGATCTAGCTTGATTGCCAGAATTAAGTTAGATGGTATGATTCTAACAAAGGTCAAAGTCTAGCATTTATATATTCAAAACATATATCAAAAAGAGAAATATACCAATACTATTAAAAAACGAATAAGTCAAAGGAAGAAAAAGAATATACATATATACAGGGAAAAACACTAATTACAAAAAGCAAATCACAAAAAGCTATGTATAAATTCAGTTCATACAAAAGTTATCAATAAATAAATAATTCTATTTTTAAGACATTCAAAAACATTGGTGCTCAACACATCACGCACACAAAAAGTAAACAATACACTGTGTAATCACAAAGTGGCTGAGGGAATAATTATAAACAATAGGAAGTTCAGAACAAGACAAAAAACAGCACAAAGCAAAAAATGGGTCCTCTTCTGTTTGGCCACATATAAGCGTCAACGGCGTTTCAACCATAGAATAATTAATTGGTCATCACCAGAACAGAGCCACAATTACAGGAGCATCCAAGTTAATTAATTAAAAACATCTATCCATAAGTACCACAAACGTATGAAATACCCAATATTGAACACTCAAGATTGGAAAGGGGCGACCACTCGGTCCCCCCGAACGTATGGCGGAGTGCCTCGATCCCCCCGGGAAGCCATTTTTGGGCGGGAGGCGCGTCTCGGCTGGTATGCCCGAAGCGGCGTAGCCGGGGCGCGCTTTTTCCCGCCCTAGAGTGGGCTGGCCTAGACACCGACGTAGCCAGCCCCGCCCCCGGGACGGGCAGGGGCGGGTTTACGCCCGCCCTGAAGACGGATAAAAAGAGACGCAAGACCAGAAGACGTCCTCTTGTTCTTGTGCTCCGAAGCTGCACCTCCTCGCTACACGTGAGCTCGGGACAGAACGAAGAGCCAATTTTGAGCGTTTTTGATCTTGTTCTTTGTCTTTTAGATACTTCGTCGGAGAGATGCCCAAGAAAGGAGCAAAGAGACTGACGACTGAGCAGTTGGTTCGGGCCCTTTGTAAGGATATGTCCGATATAAAGAAGCGGCTGGCGGAGCGAGACGGGGAGGAGGGATCGGGCCAACCACCGGCTGGGGGGAGACCTAAGAGGCCGAAAAGGGTTCCAGCCGGGGGCGATGTCCCCGCTCCCTCTGCCCCGCTCGAGGTGCCGACCCCGCTGCCGATGGAGGGGAACCCAATCCCCGTTGTCATCACCCCGACAACCAACGAGGATATGCCCCCCGAGCTGGCAGCACAGCTAGCAGCATGGTTGGGCGATAGTACTGGGGGCGCCACGACTGCCAAGGCACAGGCGCTGATAAACAAGCTGCGTAAGGAGAAAGAAGCAGCCAAGGTGACCGCACCGGTAGCAGTAATAGAAAAGCCGCAAGTGGCAGAAACAGCATCCGGTTCAGGTAAGCGGCCATTGCCGATCGCAAGGGACGAATCGGCACCCTCTCGTAGAGAAAGATTGGGGCAGCATGTTCCTTTAGCAATGAAAGAAAAGATTTGGGCGGGGGAATACGTGAATATATTCTCCCTGCTTGTCGATCATTATGAGGTAGAGCATGTCAAGAGTCAGAAGGACTTAATGCATCCAAGTGTTTGGCGCGCAAAAATGGCCGCCTTTAAGGTAAATGAGAATATTGGCAACTGGGGCAATGCATGGGGTATTTTTACATCGATTTTAGGGGAACGTAGGCCCGAGTTGCTTCCCGAATTTCCCATTTATCAATCACGAATTATGGGTTACTCGACAGCGTATCAAGGTAACCATTGGTTCTGTTATGACAATCTGTTCAGGAAAGAAAAGGAGCATAACAAGAGTTTGACTTGGGATTGTTATGATTCTGTGACATGGGATAAAATGAAGGAATCTGGAATGTTAAAAATGCCATTGGTTGGGAGCAATGTTGTTGATTACTCCCGCCAAAATGTGGGGACGCCCTTTCGACCAAGCACGAGCACCGACGATTATTCGAGACCCGCAGGCAGTACAGGGAAAAAGGGTTTCTGTTTTAATTTCAACAAAGGGAAATGTACCAGGCCTCCGGGAACTTGTAAATTCAAACACGAATGTAGTACTTGTGGGTTGTCCCATCCTGAGTCATCATGCAGAGCCAGAACGAGTGAGAATGGGGGGAAGGGTGGCGCCAAACAGGTCTAAGATAGTCCGAGGGGCGCCTCTACCAACCCCGATTGATACTTTGGCAATGATTCCCTGGCTCAGTGAATACCCGGATCGTACTTCTGCCGGGGTGCTGCGGAACGGTTTTACTCATGGTTTCCGCATCCCGGTGGGGGACTTTCAGGGTGTGGGGACGTGTAAAAATCAACTGTCCGTTTTACAACATACATCTGTAGTGCAAGAGAAAATTCAGAAAGAGGTTAGCCGGGGACGGGTCGCCGGCCCGTTTAGTGTACCCCCGGTACCGGATTTTGTCTGTTCTCCGTTAGGGGTAGTCCCCAAGAAGGACCCAGGTGAGTTTCGTTTGATCCATAATTTGTCTGCTCCGCATGGTCTTTCGGTGAACGATGCAATCGATCCGGAAGTTTGTTCGGTGCGATACGCATCGTTTGATGAGGCAGTAGCCATCTTGAATCGCCTGGGGCCCGGGACGTTGATGGCGAAATCAGATATCGAGTCAGCGTTCCGGTTGCTCCCGGTACACCCAGACGACCAGCGTCTTCTGGGATTCGGGTTTCAGGGGTCATTTTACATGGATAGGTGTATGCCAATGGGATGCTCTATATCATGTGCTTATTTTGAAAAATTCAGTACTTTCCTGCAATGGGTGTTCACTAAGAAAACGGGTTTCCGAAATGTAATGCACTACCTTGACGACTTTCTGTTCCTTGGTCCCGCTGGAAATTCCGAATGTGCCCAGGCCTTAGCTGAATTCTGTGTGTTGATGGGTCATTTTGGCGTGCCATTGGCACCGGGTAAAACTATGGGTCCCACGACTTGCCTCGAGTTTTTGGGGATCGAGTTGGACTCAAGGGAGGGGTGTTTCCGTTTGCCAGCTATCAAAGTGTTGAAATTCAGGACAGCCCTCCAAGTATGTTTAAATGCATCTAAGGTTACACTGCATCAGTTGCAACAATTGGTGGGAAAGTTGAACTTTGCCTTGAGGGTGATCCCAATGGCCCGCCCCTTTTCCCGCTCAATTGCCCAAGCGATGGTCGGCCTAAAGGAGGGTCATCATCGCACGAGGTTATCGGCCGAGGTCCGCCAGGACATGCGAATTTGGTTAGCATTCTTGGCGGACTTCAATGGTCGAGTAGTCTGGAACAAGCCAGCCGTGTCCTCCGAAGAGCTTGGGCTATGGACAGATTCAGCAGGAAGCATAGGCTTTGGCGCCATTTTCGGCACAAAGTGGTCTGCACAAAGGTGGCCCCAGTGGTGGCACGAGAAGGGGCTGTCGAGTAATATTGCTTTCCTTGAACTATTTCCCATTCTGGTGGCCCTGAGAACCTGGCCTGAAGGGTTCAGAGATCATTCTGTCGTGTTCTGGTCCGACAATATGACCGTCGTAGAATGCATCAATAGTCAGGCAGCCCGTTGTAAATTGATTTTGAGGCTGCTCAAAGAAATTGTCTTACTGTGTATGCAACTGAACGTGGTTTTCAGAGCACAACATGTCCCGGGGGTGATGAATCAGGCTGCTGATGCACTGTCTCGTTTTCACATGCAGGCTTTCTCGGGTTTCCTTCCTTCAGCGGACCCAGAGCCGGCACCCTTCCCCGAAGCTCTCTGGTCTCTCGGTGCCCCGAACTTCGTCACCTCGTGGGAGAGAGTCTAGCACCCAGGACAAGGAAGGCATATGAAGGGGCGTTTCAGGCCTATTTAGCCTTTTTGGGGGCTGAGAGAGGGGGACTTTGGGGTCAGGAAGAGTGGGTAGTACATTTTCTGTTGTCCTTACGTAGGGCTGGGAAATCGGTGGCTACGGCCCAAAGGCATCGTGCCGCCATTTCCTTTGTTGCCAGGGCCCATGGGATCCAGGACCCGACAGCGTCTTTTTCAGTGCAAAAGGCGCTGCGTGGGTGGCAACGCTTAGAGGGTCGCAGAGTAGACGTAAGACGACCGATAGGTCTGGATAGGTTGTCCCAGTTACTGGCCACACTCCCTGACACATGCTCGTCTCCTTTCGAGACCTGTTTGTTCCGGACTGCATTTACGCTGGCATTTCACGGGGCTATGAGAATAAGTGAGCTGGTTGCAAGGAACAAACAGGATGTGGCGGGGGGCTTGTGCAGGGAACATGTTCAGATCAGGGGCGATGCGATGATTGTCTCCTTTCCCAGGTCCAAGACCGATCAAGATGGGAGGGGGGACTGCACGATCATTCGCAGGACCCCCGGGTCCTCCATGTGTCCGGTACAGTGTTTAGAAGATTACCTAGCACGGAGGGCGGCATCATGGGGGGGGACATTGTTGAGGCATGCAGACGCCACCCCACTGACGAGGTTTCAGTTTCAGCGGGTGCTTGCAATGGCCATTGCCGCAGCGGGCTTGGACCCGGGCGAATTTGGGACCCATTCCTTTCGAATAGGGGCTGCCACTGAAGCTACAGCCAGGGGTCTTAATGTAGAACAAGTGAAACGAGTGGGGCGTTGGTCCTCCAATTGTTATAAGAGGTACGTGCGATTGCACATGTTGTGAAGCTGTAATCATGTACTCACGCTTCTTGTCTTTTGCTTGTTTTCAGTTGCGCAAGCCTACGCGGCAGGGCGGACTGTGCAGTCGACCCAACACCAGGCCAGCGGTCGCACATCACCGGCTGTGAGAAAGGAGGTGTGGGTCGTGGGCCACTCATATGTGAGACGGGCCGCAGACGTATTCAAAGCAGGTGACATGATTCACATACCTGGGGAATACGGGTACAGAGTGTCCTTCTACGGAAGAGGCGGTCTCTGTATTGACCAGTTTCAAGCATTCTTTGAGGGTTTGTTAGGGCGGATGAGGTCACCGCCGTCCTTAGTCATAGTGCATTTGGGAGGCAATGATTTGGTCACCACCGGTAGACGACTTCTCCTGGAGGCTATGCTTTCCACGGTAAGTTGGTTAGCGAGGAGAGTTCCGGGGTGCATAATTGCGTGGTCTCATATGATCCCACGAAAAGTGTGGCGGGGGGCTATCTCGATCCCTGCTTTGAATCATTCTGTTAGGAAGCTGAATAACAAAGTGAGTAGGTTGTTCCGTTCCAAGACTTTGCATTCGATCTCGCATAGTTGTATTAATGATGACAGTATGTATTTGGGGGATGGTGTGCATTTGTCGAGGGTGGGGAATGAGTTACTCATAGGAGACTTCTTAGCTTGGTTAAAATCGTTAAAACATGACCTTTAGGTAGGAGTTTTGTGGGGGGTCCGGATAGCCGGTCAACTATCCGGACCTGTGGCGGTAAGGTCATGATCGGTGAGCACTAATTGGTAGATCCCTATGAGTGGGCGTCACCCAACACGGATGGGAGCCCTCGGGAGAGGTGGCCATTGGCCCCTCAATGGGGAGGCGGTCCCGTCTAAGGGCGGGTCGCCGGAAGTTAAGGAAAGGCGGTCAAGGCCCCTTCCTGTGTAGGAGGGGTTACAGCCCCCTCCTGGGGAATTTCCCGGGGCCAGTGTCATCTGCGACGGCAGATGCGGTAAGTTGTGTGGGGTGGGGGGAGGTCCACGATACCTTCTAGATACCACACACAAGTATTCGAACGACCTTTAAATGGCGTCGAGTCTTAAGTGCCCCCGTCAAGTCAAGGGAAATTGTTAGTAGTTGCACTTGAGGTAAGCCTCTGTGCTGTCGCCCCTCCCAAGTGGGAGGGGTAAGTCTGGTTAGGGATCTTGACACCGGTTATGACCTTGCCATTGGCCCTTAAACGTTAGGATGTACAATTTCAGTGTTTATAGAGAATGTTTTTGTAGGATGCTAGTTCGGCTAGGAGAACCTCTGTATTAGAGAATATGTTAAGGTTAGCCAAACATCGCAATGTGATAATGAAATTGTACATAACATGAAACGTTTAATGTTTAATTTTTTGTTTTAATAAATACGGCCGCGGGAGGGTCACTCCCTCCCACATCCAAAAACTTTAAAGAACGGTTTCCGGTTTCCCTCCTTTCGGGATCGTGTTGAGAGGGGGTGGCGGGTATCTCAGCCATATGGAAAGGGGCGACCACTCGGTCCCCCCGAACGTATGGCGGAGTGCCTCGATCCCCCCGGGAAGCCATTTTTGGGCGGGAGGCGCGTCTCGGCTGGTATGCCCGAAGCGGCGTAGCCGGGGCGCGCTTTTTCCCGCCCTAGAGTGGGCTGGCCTAGACACCGACGTAGCCAGCCCCGCCCCCGGGACGGGCAGGGGCGGGTTTACGCCCGCCCTGAAGACGGATAAAAAGAGACGCAAGACCAGAAGACGTCCTCTTGTTCTTGTGCTCCGAAGCTGCACCTCCTCGCTACACGTGAGCTCGGGACAGAACGAAGAGCCAATTTTGACCCACCCACCAGCCCCTGAGGACAGCAAGTCGTTGTGCAATAAAGTGAATTTTATAAGTATGTTTTTCTGTTTCGTTTACAGGTTGTGAAAGTATCAGTTTGTTGTGGATCATAATAAAGTATGGTGAATATCGTTTAGGTTGTTACGATTAAAATGACTTGATGTAGTGTTGCATTTTAAGCATGCTCTTTCGGTCGTAGCGACCAATGTTTTCATAGGTTCGAGTAAGAATTGTCGTATTTTTTTTTTTTTTTGGTAGGCGGTAAGGTCATGATCGGTGAGCACTAATTGGTAGATCCCTATGAGTGGGCGTCACCCAACACGGATGGGAGCGCTCGGGAGAGGTGGCCATTGGCCCCTCAATGGGGAGGCGGTCCCGTCTAAGGGCGGGTCGCCGGAAGTTAAGGAAAGGCGGTCAAGGCCCCTTCCTGTGTAGGAGGGGTTACAGCCCCCTCCTGGGGAATTTCCCGCGGCCAGTGTCATCTGCGACGGCAGATGCGGTAAGTTGTGTGGGGTGGGGGGAGGTCCACGATACCTTCTAGATACCACACACAAGTATTCGAACGACCTTTAAATGGCGTCGAGTCTTAAGTGCCCCCGTCAAGTCAAGGGAAATTGTTAGTAGTTGCACTTGAGGTAAGCCTCTGTGCTGTCGCCCCTCCCAAGTGGGAGGGGTAAGTCTGGTTAGGGATCTTGACACCGGTTATGACCTTGCCGTTGGCCCTTAAACGTTAGGATGTACAATTTCAGTGTTTATAGAGAATGTTTTTGTAGGATGCTAGTTCGGCTAGGAGAACCTCTGTATTAGAGAATATGTTAAGGTTAGCCAAACATCGCAATGTGATAATGAAATTGTACATAACATGAAACGTTTAATGTTTAATTTTTTGTTTTAATAAATACGGCCGCGGGAGGGTCACTCCCTCCCACATCCAAAAACTTTAAAGAACGGTTTCCGGTTTCCCTCCTTTCGGGATCGTGTTGAGAGGGGGTGGCGGGTATCTCAGCCATATTAGATAATCAAAAATGGAATATAATAAATCCATGGGCATGATATGCAAGGAATGGTGAAGCTCAACAAATGGAAGAATAGTTCAACCTACTTCTTCGGGATATAAATGCAAAGCCAAACAAATGACATAGAATGGGTATAGAACTATCTACTGCCATAGAAATTCCAAGATTTTTCATACATCGTCCAGCGAGTTATAGAGTCACCATCAAATTGAACACTTAATTGCCAATGAATTAATCAGGCTAAAGATGATTTGGGCTATGTACAATGACCAAATCCCACAAAGTGGTCTTTTCAAAATCCCAAGAAGTACATCCAACCACGAGCTGATCGGATGTACTTCTCTGGACTTTTTGTTGTATGTTTTGTATATAAAAATGTTAAGCTTGAACCTTTGTTAGGATCATACCATTGTTTGCCCCTGGTTCAGGTCTCAGGGTGGTCCCTGTTGTTGATAACACTGAATTAAGTTAGAGACATGAAAGAATGCTTTATCTGACCCTCTAAGGCTAGCACTTAATAATATAGCAATACCTCCTTTAGCAAGTCCTCTATTCACAGGGAGCGCTGGCCGGCTAAGCACTATATAGTCTTCAGTGGACCAGTTCTTTGTGATCCAAGTCTCTTGAAGACATTTATGTCCACGTTCTTCTCTTTCAAAAATAAGAGTTTATTTTTGTTGGTACTTAAACCAGCTGTGTTCTAAAAGATTAAGTTAATACCCTTGCTAGGAAGAATTTCCGTATTTGAAGCCTGAAGATTTATTTGTGTTAAGGGCGTCTGCTACCCAACTCCATTTCTTATCTTCCTCATTTGCAGGAAGTATATTGTGGTTCTATTTCACTGTGAGAAGAGAAACCCTCCTTCCTTCTTTACCAAGGGAGACCTGCAATATGCTCTCGCGCTCCAGGAGAGGCAAGCCCTTTGTAGGGATTTCTGGATAAGTAATAATCTGCCGATTGTGGTTACGTTTTTTGAGGCTAGCTCCTTTTCAGTTACAAGAGCATCAATGCCACAGTATCGTAATTTATCACTGTTTGACATTATCAGATGGGAGATAACTTTATATTTATATGTTACTCTTGCTCCACTAGGATTATTATAATTTTGAAACTGAACCAGGGTGAGATCATTACTCTGAATCGTTTGGAAGCCAGGAAAATGCGAGTGATTGACTATAGTATATAACATTGGTATCTAAAGAGGATGCAAATAGTGAGGCATTGGGATTCAACTTACTCTGAACAATAAAAGAAACGCTTAGATCTAATACAATTGCGTCTTGGGACGACAGATTTAGAATGAGATTACGGTCAACGCGTAGCCGTTTTGCCCTTTTTTCTTTCTTGTTCTTCATACAAACACAGTTACTTTTTTCTTGATATCTTTTTCCACCTTTCAAGTTATACTTGATTGTTCCGTCTTAGCTTGATGGCAGGATGCAGATACAGTTACTGAAGCTGAATTCTCAGGTTCGAAGAGCTACTGCAAAGCAGGAGGGTGTAATTCATCAAATAGATCTACATTTTCTTTACCTTTCAATTTATTTTTATTGTTCCTACTAGAAGAGGGCTTACCAGCCTGAAAGCGAAAGTCCTGGCCTTTAACATGGGAGAGAGATCGTGTTTGAGTAGATTTGAATTGATTGGAGTTATCTTCCTAGGATAGCAGGAGGGGGTCCCCTTACCAGGATTAGGCTTACAGGAAAGAAATAAGCCGACCCTACCAGGAGCCAGTCTTTGCTTAGAGTCAATGAACTGAGTCAGGGCCAAAACAGAATCCAAGATATAATCGAAGTTACTTACTGATTTCTCCATTAAGGCTAAAATAGAAGACAAGACTCTTTCCAGGCAGATTAAGGATTCAGACATCATTTTTGTCTCTGGGTTATTATTTAAAGGGTGAGAACTCAAGGATAAATTTGGAGAGGCAGATCCCCTTGAATTTAATGTACTTATTTTGCTGGGTGTACAACTGAACAGCTGCATCTTAATGAGGCAATCCTGAGGATGATCCCGTAAGTTGAAGGAAAGCAAAGTGACTGGATTTTGAATACTGGGTGACTCCAAATTAGGTGCCTGAGATAACTTTGGAGACAGATTTATATTAATATTGAGATGTGGGAGAGTAAAGTCTTCCATCATAGGGTCTCTATCGTTTGAGGCTGGATGTGGTACCCCTTTGCAATGCGTAACTCCGTTAGCAAGGGAGTAGAAGATTAGATTTGCCAGCAAAGAGTCATCTGACCTAGATTCAGAGAGTAGCAGATCCCAAGACCAAGTTAATCCAATTTTGGGATATAGGTTAGTAGGATCTATAGGAGGGGATTTTCCCAGGACTATTTTAACCTTTCCATGAGCTTCTCGATTGGGCTCCAACATCCCTTCTGTGTTTAAGCTTGTCTCTTTTTTAAGAAAAAGGAAGAAATGGCATTGAAACCTTTCAAAGTGTTTATTTGTATTGAGTTGTTTCTTAAAGGATTAGGTTTTGTTTTTTTGCACTCTCTTATATATAACAATCTTCTAGAGCGCAATTTCTTTGGGATCATATTTTAGTCTTAAAGTTCTCCTACGTGCAAACGCTAGCGTAATCTTTGAGAGGGATGGGGCAATCGAGTGAAGGGAGTACAGATGCGGTCAGGAAAAAGGTGGGGCAATATATAGAGTGTTACCCCACACTAGCTCATCCACTCACTCACTGTGCCTCCTCCCTGCCTCTATTGTCCCTGTCTCTGCTCCTTGTTCCTTTTACTTGATCAGCTACTTCAGCTCCTTCGGCCCCTCAGCACCCCTCCAAAGTTTTTAACACCTTACACGGAGACCACTCATGGAGACTGTCTCCGCCGAATACCTCGGGCACCAGATTCGGTGGCCGACATTAGCCTGACGAACCACTTTTGAAGTTCTGGAATTGACAGCCATCAGTCTATTGAGAAGAGCAAGAGTTTTATCTTTTCATACACCAGAGACAATGCATCACATTTAGGAATTCTTTATGCGATTGAGCCCTGAAGAAGTCCCTAGACATTATGAAACGCGTTGGATACGTCTTGAAGATTTAAAAAGAATAAAGGATTTGTAAATTTAGGAATATGTCTTTTTATGATTCATTGGAATGAGAAAGACAAATCTTATTACTTAACTTGAGTCTTTGAATACAGTGTATGCTGATAATCCTGTTGTGAATGCAT
This sequence comes from Lissotriton vulgaris, assembly GCF_964263255.1. Lineage (NCBI taxonomy): Eukaryota > Metazoa > Chordata > Amphibia > Caudata > Salamandridae > Lissotriton > Lissotriton vulgaris. The sequence goes on from NC_141688.1 coordinate 50,589,958, forward strand.
ATGTGAATTTTATTCACTAATTTGGGAAATAGGAGGCATTTTTTTCCCATGATCCCTGCTCCTCATAGACAATATCCCTACAGCAAAACAAGTGTGGTAATGTATGTCTAAGGCCTCCTTTCTAAATCTTTTACCCTTCCAAAAAAATATATGTCTGTTGGTCCGTTGATGAGCGGAACCATAAACACCCCAGGTGGATGGAAACGGGACAACAATCGGGCAGAGCACACCTGCAGGCCAGAGATAGCCTGGGATAGAGGGATGGGGTCAGCCTCCATGCAAAGCCAGCCACTGACTCCTGCTCCTTCTTCCACTCATCCTTATTCGACTGAGCCTTATTGCTCCCCCCCTATGACTCCAACTCTGGGCGGAAGAGTGGGGCACACCAGGTGGGCCACAGGATGCAGCCAGGCCTCTGCGGGCCACCTCTACGGGCCACCCGGGGTTTGCTTTCAGCGGGAGCAGACTATGGCTCCTGCACTCGTTACTGCAAGGAGGGGAGGGACTGACCGTTGGTTGATTGCCAGAGCATGAGAGTGAGTATAGGTGTGCTCAGCAGACTCAGTGGCAGGGGTGGGAGTCCCTTTACAGACGGGGAGGGAGGAGGGGCAAGGGGTAGGCAGCGAACCCACAATGCCGCTGTTTGTGTGACAGGCCATTTACTCACTCACCAGCTCAGCACTGCAGGCTCGTGGTGGAGACGGTGGACTTAGGAGACAATGTCAGCTGGTGTCTGTTGACCGCTGGCTGCCAGTTACCCGAAATGGCAAAGCATCAGATCTGCACCTGGTGGCACTTGGTTGTGGTGCTGGGGTGGGCCACGAGCCTAGTTAACGCACTGCATAGCCATAGCACACCACAAAAGGGCACAGAAGGGCACACATGCAAGTTCTTGTCAGAGAGAGCAGAGAAAATCAAGTGGGGTTGGACCTGGGAGCCACAAAATAAACCTGGTCTAACCGGGTTGTTTCAGCTGCACCTGGGGCCCACACTTCACAGCAGCTACTGTACTTGCTCACTAAGTTCAAGTTCAAGTTCAAGAATTTGTATAGCGCACTACTCACCCAGAGGGTCTCAAGGCGCTTGAGGGGATGAGCGGTGCATTATTTATCGAAAAGCCAGGTTTTTAGCTGTTTTCTGAAAGAGAGGTGGTTCTGTGTAGCACGGAGGTGAGAGGGGAGAGAATTCCAAGTCTTGGCCGCTAAGTAGGAGAAGGATCTTCCTCCCATGGTGGATCTATGGATGCGCGGAATTGCGGCGAGGGCTTGATTGGATGATCGTAGTTGGCGGGTGGGTATGTAGAAGGATAGTCGGTTGTTGAGGCATTCTGGACCTAGGTCGTAGAGGGGTTTGTGTGCGTGGGTGAGGAGACGGAATGTGAGTCTCTTGTTTATGGGAAGCCAATGGAGGTCTTTCAGGTGGCCTGAAATGTGAGCTTGACGGCGGATGTCCAGTATGAGACTGGCTTAGCCGTTTTGGATGCGTTGGAGTTTTTTCTGTAGTTTAGCTGAGGTTCCGCGTAAAGGGTATTTCCATAGTCCAGTCGGCTAGTGACCAGTGAGTGGGTGACCGTTTTTCTAGTATCGGTGGGGATACAATGGAATATTTTTTTGAGCATGCGTAGGATGTTGAAGCATGAGGATGAGACGGCGTTGACTTGTCTAGTCATAGAGAGGGAGGAGTCCAGGATGACGCCCAGGTTACGTGCGTGATCAGTAGGTATGGGTGCGGTTCCCAGGGCTGGGGGCCACCATGAGTAGTCCCAGGCAGAGGGGGATGATCCTAAAATGAGGACTTCCGTTTTGTCCGAATTTAGTTATAAACGGCTGTTCTTCATCCACTCGGCTACTTCTTTCATTCCTTTGTGTAGGTTGGTTTATGCGGTGTTAGGGTCTTTGGTGAGGAAGAGTATCAGCTGGGTGTCATCTGCTTAGGAGATGATGTTGAGGTTGTGTTGTCGCACGATGGATGCGAGGGGACTCATGAAAACATTGAAAAGGGTGGGACTGAGCGATGATCCTTGAGGTACGCCGCATATGACTTCGGTGGCCTCTGATTTGAATGGGGGGAGGCGGACTCTCTGGGTTCTTCCTGCAAGGAACGAGATTATCCATTCCAGAGCTTTTCCTTGTATTCCGACGTTGCTGAGGCATTGTATGAGGGTGCTATGACAGACTGTGTCGCACGCTGCTGAAAGGTCAAGTCAGATAAGGGCAACTGTTTCTCCGTTGTCCAGTAGTGTTCGGATGTCGTCTGTAGCTGCGATGAGGGTGGTCTCGGTGCTGTGTTTGGCTCGGAAGCCGGATTGTGATGGGTCGAGAAATTTGTTGGATTCGAGGAAGGCGGCGAGCTGATTATTGACGTCTTTCTCAATGACTTTGGCCGGGAAAGGGAGGAGAGAGATGGGGCGGGAGTTCTTAAGTTCCGAGGGATCAGCTGTGGGTTTCTTCAGGAGGGCGCTGAGTTCGGCGTGTTTCCAGCTTTCCGGAAAGGTTGCGGAGTTGAGGGAACAGTTGATGACATCGCGGAAATGGGTGCGATGATGGAGTCTTCTTTGTTGAAGATGTGGTGGGGACATGGTCGATTGGTGAGCCTGAGTGGATGGAGTTCATCAGGCAGATGGTGTCTTCTGTAGTGATTGGGTTCCAGGCGAGAAGGTTGTGAAGGTGCTGTTTTGAATCGGAAGTGGGTGGAGTGGTTTGTTGGTTGGTCTGGTTTATGAAGCTGTTATGTATGTCGGTGATTTTGTTGTGGAAGAAAAAGGATAAAGAGTCGCAGAGTTCTTGGGAGGGAGTGATGTCGTTGGAGCCGGCGGGGGGGTTGGTGAAATCTTTGACGATGTTGAATAGTTCCTTGCTGTTGTGGGCGTTGTTGTCGAGTCGATCCTTGAATGAGGATTTCTTGGTGGATCGGATCAATTGGTGGTGTTTGCGGGTGGCGTTTTTGAAGGTGGTCAGGTTGTCCGTGGTTGTTTTTTTTCTCCAGGTTTTCTTGAGGGTACGGCATAGTTTTTGTGATTTTTTAAGGTCATCGTTGAACCAGGGGGCCTTTTTGCTACTTTGTTTGTTCTGGTGGTTTTTCAAGGGTGCTAATTCATCAGCGCTGTGGGTGATCCATTGTGTGAGTATGGTGGGGGCTTGGTTTGGGTCTGATGATATGGTAGGTGGGTTCTGGTTAGGTGATGTGAAGAGTTGGTCGGTGGTGGTTTTGTTCCAGTTTCTTCAAGGAATAGGTTGTGGGGGGTTGTGGGTCAGGGTCTTTTTGTAGCTGAAGTGGACCAGCTGTGGTCCGTCCAGTGGAGAGTTGTGGTGTGATCGAAGGAGATGTGTTTGCTGGAGGTGAAGATAGGGTCGAGCGTGTGTCCGGCTTAGTCAGTGGGGGTGTTAACAAGTTGTTTGAGTCCGAGATTGGCCAAGTTGTCCAGAAGGGTGGTTGTGTTGCTGTCGTTTTTCTTTTCCAGGTGGAAGTTGAGGTCTCCCAGTAGTATGTAGTTCTCGGATGAGAGGGCATGTGGGCTGATGAAGTCAGTGATGTCTTCGTTGAATTTTGTGTGGGTTCCTGGTGGTTGGTAGATGAGGGTGCCTCTAAGTGTGGTCCTGGGGTCGGTGTGGATTTATGAAGTGAAGGTGTTCGGCGACGGCGAGGTTAACATCGGAGCTGGTCGTGACTTGGATGGTGTTCTTATGGACGATGGCGATACCTCCTCCAGTTTGGGTGGGGCGGTCTTTTCGTATGATCTTGTAGTTGTCCGGGATGGCAATGGCGATGTCGGGTGCTGATGAGGCGTTCATCGATGTTTCAGTAAGGAAGGTGACGTCAGGTAATGTGGTGTCGAGTAGGTCCCAGGGTTCGGTGGCGTGTCTGTGGATTGAGCGGGTGTTCAGCAGGATGCATTTTAGGTGGTTAGAGTCGGATGTGTGTTCGGAGGAAGAGGATTTGGTGTGTGTCTTGATGCAGGAGAACTTGCAGGGGTGGCAGGTGAATGGTCCGTGAGTGAGTCCTGGGGTAGCTTTACAGCATTGTGATGTGCGTCCGGGGTTCAGGGCAAGGAGGGTATTAGCGGCGTACGTTATGCGGGTGGAGAGGGGTTTGCGGGGACCTGGGGCTCTGGCGCTGGGCGCGGTCCAGGCGCGGACGGGCGTAGACGGGCTTACCTTTGGCGCACCTTCGGTGCGCATGGGGCGCGACCGCTGCGCGCGGAGGCATCTGTCATATATGGATAGTGGGGGAGGAGGGGTGAGGGAGGGTCAGCTGGGGGGCGGGGTGGAGGTCTGGGCAGGGAGGGACAACAACAAAGCACAAAATGGCAGCAGGTCAGAAACGAAACTGGACTGGAGGCAGAACCTGAAATGGGCGCTATGCACAATTGCACTATTGCACCAATGTACCCAAGCACAAAACAATCCTACTGGCTGCGTGCTTTCTGAGTGTAGCGCGACGATTATTGATAGGCTAGGCAGCAGACAGGCTCCAAAGCGCCTTAACGAGCTCAAGCGCTACGATTGCTAAATTAATGCAGACGGGCAGCTGTAGTGGGAATAATGCTACTCAGCGCTGTCCCAACAGCGATAGAGCGCAACGATTTAACAATGCTACAGCGTTACGGTACAATTAATTAATTAGCAGCAGATGAGAATCACCGTTCCTAAATAATGCAGGAGCAATACGGGTGAACGCAAACAGACAGGCAGTCACAGTGCTAATTAAAAGAGGAGCAATGCGGGTGAGCGCTATGATACCACAGTAGATAGTCTGGGGAGCTGCGTGGGGAGCGACCGTAGCTGAAGGCTTCACTCAGTCACTGATCCACTTGAAAGTGCCACGGTCCTTGGTCTACTGCAGAGCACCCCAGTGGATGGGGCGATCGGGGGGCAAGGGCTCCGACTCCAGGCCCCCCTCGCGATGACACTGGTCACTTCCCTTCACCGCTGAGAAGCCAGGGTTCCGGAGGCTCTGCGCCATACCCCTGCTGCATGCAGCATGCTGTGGTTCACTAACCCTGCATCAAGCAAAACTGGGGCCGTGGCACCAAACACGAACCTGAAGCCGAGGGGGGGGCGGAAATTGTGTGGGCAGCAGGCAGTATATAGGTATTAAAAAAGTTATCCTCCAACCATTCAAGTCATAGAGCTCACAAAATTAAACTTTAGTGTCTTGAATGTAAGATGGGCGTGCCTGTACAAAGGGCTGAGGAAAAATATACAAAGATGTATGCTGAAACAAACTTTTCTGTGCCAAAGTAATAGATCTTCCAGGATGGTTTATTTCTATACTTATGCATCTTTGGTAGCAAATGTATTGTAGTAATTTTAGGATATTCTTTTCTTTTCAACATATTCATCTCTCTAGTATACCTCTGTTCAACCAAAAATTTCATATTATAAACCTAATCTCTTTTCATCTAACAAAAATGTGTCAAATTATTTTTTTATAACATTCCACTATATTGAGCTCACTCTAACACATGCATATCGTGCCACCTTATGACCACATACCTACCCTCATCAGCTTGTCTGATTACTATTGATTCATTTTCAGAACCCCCTTCAGAAGGCAACAGGGCATGCTGGGTTTACTGGGCCCAACCCTGGTGATTAAGGCCTTTTACTCCTGATGTTCCAGGAACCGACCTACTGTGGATCCTGCTCAATTAGACCAAGTACCTCCTTCTGCACTTGACTCGTAGTGGTAGCTGTGGTCGAGCAGTCTAGACTCCCTGTGGCAGGAGGGATATATCCCCCTCCCTGTGGGAGAGAGGGGATCTATAGGTCGGTATACACAACTCATAGCTCACAGTACAATCAGTACAAACAATAAATCAATGTTCAGCCAAATAGTTTCTTTTTGCTAGAAAAAAGTATTTTATTTCTAATTATACACATGCAAAGGAATATGGCATTCAAAAGCAACAACACAGTCTCCTTAAGGTCAGAGCTCAGTAGTTGTCAGATAAATCCCTGTTCCACCCTGATTCATGTAACGTGTGTTGTGGTACTCCCCATTCACTGGTGGCTGCATACAGGGAATGCTCACTAATAGTCCTCACTGAAGAGGTCCCATTTGACTTTTCATGATTTAGTCAAAAGTGTCCATGATGCCTCAGCATCTTGAGCAGCGAGTCCCCTGAGGCCCAACTTGCCCGTTCCGGTCTGACTCGCTCCGGCGGTATAAAAGGGGTCAGCGTTGTGAGTGCCCTATTCCGTGGACCCTCCTAAGTTCAAATCCTGTTCACTGAAGATGGGGTGTACGCAGCTCATGCAACAGCACCCACCAAGCATAGACTCTCTCCTCTGAGCAGCACTGCTTGGTTGTTTAGGGATCAGTGCTACTCCAATTCAACTCTCAGAAAGTCACTCTCACGGTTTGAGGGGAATTCTCCTGCACCTGACTGGAGCTCCTGTGATGTTGTGACGTTCTAGGTGGCATCCGGAGATCCTCGGGCAAACTTGAGGTGCAAAGTTGTTGGGCTAGACCTGACTGGCTAGAGCCACTGATCACTGCAGTAATCCTCTCGCTCAGGCCAAGACCCCAATATTTTGTCATGAAGATAATGGTAGCCCCTTCTGGCATATGGTGCTGTTGTGTTGTTTACAATTGATGCAGACATTTTCAAACACCCTCCCTATGGTAGACACAAGTTTCACACTCCTGGCTCAATTAAGTTCACCCGTGGTACATTCTGGCATACATAGTCACCGTGGTATGGCTGTGTAGGCCTGGCACTTCTCACGCTATGCACTTCACATGCCTGAAATTTTGGCACCCCTCTCCTGACATATGGTTGTCGCTAGTCTGTTCCTGCACATAGGCAACAACCGGATCAGTGTGCTGCAATTCTCCTCACACCTCGCTCATGGAGTTCTCTCGGTATGGGTACCCTTTGGACCTTGTGCCCTCCAAGGTGCTCCTCTTCCTTACAGGGCACACTGGCCTTGGCAATTTTCCAGGCGATAGTGCTTCAGGGCAGGTGATCTTGGTTTCCCCAGGTAATATCCTCTCACCCAATAGGGAGGCTATCATGTATCGGCCCCTAGTCTGGTCAAAGGTAGAAGTCTTTCAGATCTTCCCCTCCTTATACAGCTGTCTCACTGCTTGACAGATGACAAAATTTGAGGTCTCAATCTCTTATAGTCCATTTCTTGACAGTAAACTATCGTTTAGAGTCTGAGACTTTGACGTTTTATGTTCTACTTCTTTTGAAATGGACACTTCTCTCTTACTTCTTGTCACAGCAGGCAAGACTCCAAAGATATTTTACTCTCACAATATAATTCAAGAGAGTTACCAGAGTTCAGACCTAAATGTCAGCCACAGTGATATGTGAAGCAAAAGGATAACCCCAAGGCCCTACCCTTTCCCTTTATTGTTTCTTTATTAGACCCATGTTGTTTCCTGAGATGTGCACAGGCCCTCTGCTTGCAGCCGCGGTCTGTGCAGGTAACAGCGGTGGGGCCGTAGGGCCGTGTTGGGGGGGATTTTGAGGGACCATGCAGAGGGAAAATTAATAATACATATAATTTTCCCTCTGCATGTTCCTTTGAAATCCCCACCCAAGCGGCCCCACCCCCTACTGCTGTTACCTGCACGGACCGCAGCTGTTTGCTTGCAATCTATCACTGATTCATAGGGCAGTCTTTTGAAGTTTACAAAAAGTCCCTTCCTTTTTCACTACAGTCTGTGTCCCACCCAGCTCAAAGGAATGCAGCAATATACAAATAAGTCTAGGGGATTCCTCTTCTCCTCATGGCTTCCCAAAATGGAACTCAGGATCTTCCACATAAATACCATTACAAGTGCACTTACTCAGTGTACAGTCAATTTACACTTACTGTCTAGCACTGTTACGTTCATGCATTGTACTCTTACATGTACACATACATTCAGAATATATTGAGTTGAGGTGAGTCGATTTCTTTAGTGCATTAATCACCCAAGATGGTTAACAAGTGCCAGGGCAGCTGTGTATTGTGTGGAGTCCAAAGTGCTTTTGCAAAGAGCCAAATCATCAGATTCTTGCGGTACTCAAGAAGTGAGGAGTAGGGTCTGTTGTGTAGAGGGAGCTCGTTTCATGCCTTGTAGGAGACTGAGCAAAGTCCAGGTTTAATTTTATGCATGCGGGGAGTTTATGTGAGTAAGAGTGAATCAGAGCATAGGTGTCTGGTGGGTTGGTGAAAGTGTATCCAGCTGTTCAGGTATTCTGGTCCTGTGCTGTGTAGGGCTTTGCATGTTTGCCTGAAAAGTTTGAATCGGTTGCTCTTGTGAATGGGGAGTCAATGAAGCTTCCTGAGATGTGGTATGATGCCACTTAGGCCATTATGAATGCTATTTTGGTGCTATGGTTCTTTCTGAAACCTGATTGAGTATTGTCTAGAAGATGGTGAAGTTTGAGGTGGGTTGCGGGTTGCTTGTTGATAGCCTTCTCAATCACTGTGGCTGGATAGAAAAGCAAGTAGATGGGTCAGAGGTTTCTCAGCAGATTTGGGTCAGCTGGGGGCTTCTTGAGGAGGGTGTTAATTTCTTTAAGTTTTCCTTCATTAAGAAAAGTGGCAGACGTGATGGAGGTGTTGATGCTGTGGTGCTGTGGTGCTGTGGTGCTGATTTTGGATGTTCTAAGGTAGTAGATGTGGTGGGGGCATGGATCCATTGGGACCCCTTAGTGGATGGTCGCCGTGATTGCAGCTGTGTCATTTCTGGTACTGGCTGTGTATTTGGTCAGTTGGCCATCTTGGTTGGTGGTGGGTAGGTAAGCAATGAGTTCTCTATTGAGAGGCAACAATGTTGTTGACAGTGGCTTATGGTGAAGTGAATTCAGGAAGATCTACTTGCAGCTACTGGAGCTTCCTTCAATGCCGTCCATAACTGATTTTTTATTGGTATCTCTTATTTGCTGGTGATAGCGTCTCAGTGCAGCTTTGCAGGTAATTCTATTGGTGGTGTTGTGGCTGGCTCTCCATTTCCTTTCTAGATGTTTACAGTGTTGTATAATGGCTTGGAGGTCCTACGTGTACCAGCTGACTTGCTAGTTGGATTTATTATGCTTGTTGGGTTTGATGGGTGAGAGGTAGACCGCGCAGTTCTTGAGCCAGATGTTGAAGTTGTAGTTTTGAAATGTTTTTTATAATTTTTTATAGTAATTTGTAGTGTCTTAGTGGATTTTTGGATTTGTAGGGGATAGGATGGGAAGTTAATTAGGTAATAAATAATTAAGAAGTGTTTAAGAAATGGCATTTATCAACATAATTTAATGATTGATATTTATTATGTAAATTATGACAGGCTGATTTGTTTTCAGTTTGTTTTATTTGCGGTCTATTAGGTTTGTAGGGGTATAGGATGTAGGACGGGATGTTAATTAAATAACAATTAATTAATTATTTAATGGTTTTTATTTATGTAGTACATTTGCGGGAGGCAAGGTTTGCTGGGGTGCAGGGTGGGAAGTTAATTAAAGGATTTAGTTGTTAATTATTATTTTATTAATTTCTAATTTTGTAAAATATGGACTATTGATTTATTTTACTCATGGGATGCTGGGTGTGTAGGGGTATAGTGTGGGAAATAAATTAAGTAATAATTAATTAACTATGAAATATTATTTGTAAATTCATTATTTCATTGAGTTTTAACTATTTGAATTGTGGAATACTTATTTAATTAAATGTTATTTTAGTTGCTGGATGCTGGGTTTGTAGGGGTCTAGTAAGGGAAGTTGCTGTCGCAAGCACTACCTCTGCAGTGCTGCGCACGTCAGTCAATTATTAATTATTTAATTTATTTTTAAATAATTTACTTTTTTTTTTTTTTATAAATTTTTATTGAGCAAATTTTAGACACAAAGCAGTATATAAAAATAAACATATATAGTATCAATTTTCTAGCATAATGAGGATTTTTCCAGATTATCAAGGAACGCAAAAAGACTATACAGAATACATAAATTACAATTAATAGTACAAATTATTTCTTGTTCTATGTGACAGATACAATAATATATTGCAAATAACAAATCAACATAAAATATGCCCTCATTATCCTACTCCATGCTTCTACATAGTTCCAATGTTTTAACAATCAGATCATTTGCTGATTATACCAACTAGCTACGGGGGCCCAGATCATTTCCCCTTTAGCTCTGGATTTTTTCCCTCTGGTTTTATATATTGCTGTTTCTAATTCATATATTGCCAGTAATCTATTTATCCAACCCTGAAATGTAGGGGCCTCGGTATCCTTCCAGCGGGTTGTTAACATAATTCTATATATAGCTGTATTTAGATAGATTGTATATATTTCTGAGTTATTAAGCTCTAGAGAGCTATCAAAACCCAGTACAAACAAGGTTGATGATATTTGGATCTCCCGGCCAAAGATTTCAGTCCAATATTTGACTATACTTTCTTTTAGTTGTTCTAGTTTCGGGCAGTCGTAAAACATATGTATTAGATTTGCGGGGCCGAGCGCGCATCTAGGACATTTGTCATGACTAGCCATACCCCATGAGAACAATTTATGCGGTGTATAGTATAAGTTACATACCGTTTTATATATTTGAGCTTTTAGATTACTTGCAAGTATGATTTTAGAGGATAACTGCAGTATCATATCTATATCCACATTGGAATTATTTAATTTATTAGCCCAACTTTCCTCTATTTTCCCTAGGTCATCTGGGTGGTTGTTTATGAGGATCCCGTAAATATCGCTGATTCTAATCGATCTTTTTTGCATCAAGTCTAGTAGTGATAACGACTGTGAGTTTAGATTTGTGGCGTATTGTCTAAGTGATGTGGAGATTTGAATAAATTTAAAATAGTCTGCAGGGTAAATCTGATATTTAAGGGATAACTCATCAAAGGTAATTCTACCGTCTGAATTTAGAAAATCCCCAATTGTAACAATGCCTAACTTTTCCCAACGTTTAGTAATATTATCATTAAGATATTGCGGGATTACAAAGCTATGCCATAGAGGTGTATATTTGGTATATTTAGGTATGGCCAGCATTCTAGAAACTCTAGTCCATATTTTATATGCGTCTGTCACTATTTTAAATTTAATCTTTTTATAATATGATGGCTCGATATGTCTCAACAGTAGTTCTCGAGCTGTATCTCCTAGTGTGAGTTCGTAAATAGAGGGAATATCGTGAGGAGATCTTGTTTGATCTGTTATTTTGGGAGAGGTTAAGACCGACATCTGTTGCAAGATAGCGGCCCACATGTAATATGTCAAATTTGGGACTGCTAATCCCCCTCGGGATGTTGGTAACACTAATTTGTTTATGGCCCGTCTTGTCTTCCCATAATTCCATATAAATGATGTTATTACTTGGTCTACTTTCTTTATATAGGTATTGTCAATAAGGAAAGGGATTGCTCGAAATAGGTATAATAGTTTTGGAAATATTGTCATTTTAATATAATTTGCTCTACCAATAATGGATAATTGAAGGTTATTGACTCTGCCAAGATCTTTTTTTATTTTTGTGATTACCGGGTCGTAATTAAGTGTGATTATTTCATTAGTATTAGGTGAGATATTGACTCCTAAATATTTTGCATTTCTGACTCTGTATTGACTTATATAGGGCATGTTGTCGGTACAAACGACCATCGTTTTGTCTTGATTTAATGAGTACCCTGAATACTGCCCAAATATCCTGGTGACTATTCCTATTTCATCTATAGCCTCAGTAGAATTAGTTGTTAGAATCGCTACATCATCGGCGTAGGCCAGTATCTTAGTATTATATATTCAGGTTTTTACTGGAATTATCCTTGGTGATGTTAACAATTTAACAATTAAGGGATTAATATATAATGCAAATAAAAGCGGTGAGCACGGACACCCTTGTCGCGTCCCTCGCTGAATGTTTATATTTTCAGACTCAATACCACCCGTCAGGACTTTGGCTTTAGGTTCTACGTACAAGGCTTTCACTGATTTTATAAACCCTGGGCCGATATTGTTAAGGGCTAGAAGCTCCCATAGATACTGCCATGAGACCCGGTCAAAAGCCTTTTCGGCGTCTAATAAAATCAAAGACATTTGACCTTGATCTATCTTCATGATATCAAAGAGTGTTATTACCCGGCGAATGTGATCGGTGGTACTTTTTCCTGGTATAAACCCGTGTTGCCAGGGAGACACTAATTGTTCAATGTGTCTGCCAAGTCTGTTAGCGAAAATTTTTGCGTAGGTTTTAGAATCTGAGTTGATCAGCGATATAGGTCTGTATGATGTGGTTAATTCCGGTGGTTTGTCCTTTTTCCCAAAAACTGCTATATTTGTTTGTCGCCAAGATTCTGGAGATTTTCCATGCCACTGGATACCTAAGAATAAGTCATGTAAGAATGGGATTATAGTCTTCCCTATTATTTTATATAAATCTATGGGTATCTTGTCAGGCCCGGCTGCCTTTCCTGCCGCTAATTCTGCTATTGCCAACTCAACCTCTATTTTAGTAACCTCTTTATCTAGTTCTTCTCTAACATCATCATCAACAGTTTGTAGCATATTATTTTCACTAAGCCAATTAATTATAAAATCATTAGTTTCTTGAGCTGTATGTACATCCTCGTTTTGATATAGCTTTTGATAATATTCTTTAAAATAATTGGCGATTTCCTTTTGAGTAGTAAATTCTTGACCACCATATATAATGTTTTTTATTGTATTATAGGATTGAGTTTGTCGGGTTTTTAGGGCAAGGTGTTTCCCAACATTTTCCCCTGCCTCATAGGTTTTATTTCGATGGGCTTGGAAAATTTCAGCGGCTTTAACAGCTAACTCATTATTTAGCTCTGCCTTGAGCACAAGAATTTTTCTTAGGGTATCCTCTGCATATTCACCCTGTTGTATTTGATTAGCATGTTTATATTCTAGGTGTGTTAAATCATTTATTAGTTGATTATGAGTTTTCATTGGTTCTTTCCTTCGGGTGGCGACAAATGTAGCAGTTTCCCCCCTTAATGCCGCCTTATAACTGTCCCAGACACTAAAACGTGAGGCACTGTATTGGTTCATGTCAAAAAATTCTTTTGTCCATTGGTCTATGTGAGTTATGTAATCCTGGTTAACTAATAATTTCCTATCAAATGTCCATTGGGTGTGGGGTCGATTATATCCCGGTGCTTCCATTGTAATGTATATAGCATTATGATCGGAAATTGTCTTTGGATCTTTAACCATCCGGGTGTTCGGAGCAATATCTGGAGTTGCAAAGAAATAGTCAATACGGACATATTTCCGATGTGGGTAAGAAAAAAAGGTATATCCGGGATCTTTACCCTTTTTAAGCAGCCATATATCCTGAAGGTTGTGAGTCTGAATTAAATTCAATACTGCTCTGAACACCCTGGGCTTCCGACCCGAATACTTGTATTGATTCTGTACGGACAGATTTTGGTTAAATGTGAGATTAAAATCGCCACAAAGAATCAGGGTACTTGGCCATGATGCTAATTCCATTTCAATTTCAACAAACAGTGTGGGGTCGTCAAGATTAGGGCCATAAATTGAACAGATTGTGATACCCAATTCTAATTGGACAATAGCCCATCGTCCATGATTATCAGCTTTTTTACGTATCGGGCTGCCTAGTCTAAAATTATGACCCCCCTAGTTCTCGTGTTTTGCGTTGTTGTAGTTAATATTTGGTAACCGGGTATTTTTAACTGTTTAATCTCCCCAATTGGAATATGAGTTTCTTGTAAACAGATGACATCACAAGTACTATGGGCAATTATTTGACAAAATTGGGCTCTCTTGCCTTTGTCGTTCAAGCCTGCCACATTCCAACATCCTATATTTAACCTACCCATTTGGTTGTACTATTTTTGGTTCCATAATCATCAGCCTGCGTTCCTTCTTAAATGTCAGTTTGCTAATTTTTTTATCTTTTTGCTCACCCCTCCCCGCACCGAGTGCACCAAGTGCACCCTGTATCCCACCCCCTCCCCTCCTTCCTCCTCTCCTCCCTCCCCAACCCTTGTTCGCCCAGAGTGGGTGTTGAGACTCCATTGGAGTTTACAGTGATGGATTTAGCTCACTCCAAACAGGACTAGTGCCGCATGCATTTTACAGTGTAATAATGAGAATTATAAGATATAGTAGTGACAGTTACCCAATTGTGAACGGAAGAAAAAAGAAAAGGAAAAGATATAGAAATGTAAATAAATAGAATTGGAGGGATACTAAGAATCAGTACCTTAAAATTACAGATAAGATAGTGTCTATTGAATCTCTTATTTTCCTATTTTCCTATTTTCAAATATCGCAACTTATATTCAGGTACTTATTCATAACCTACTATATATTAGGATATATAGAAATCAATAGACTAAATAAAATTCCATCTCAAGTCTAAATCAGTTATCTATCAAAACTATTCTCAAGTGTCTTTGATTGTTCTTTCATAAACTCTCTAGATATTCTTTGGCCTTAACTTCAGATGTAAAAAATTTTGTTTGTCCCATGTATATCACTTTTAACTTTGCGGGATTGTTCAAATATACCGTTGCCTTCTTCTCTTGAAAGGGTTTGATAAGTTGTCTGAGTCGCCACCTCCTCTCAACAGTCCAGTGGCAAAAGTCAGGGCGCACGAAGTATGATATTGAATCTTTTTTGCGATGTTTGTCAGGAGTAACTTTCTCCGCAATAGCCTGACGAAGTAGGAAGTTCCCAAAATATACCAGAATTGCACGAGGGTATTTTCCTGTAGGTGCCGAGGGTTTTAAGGATATTGGGACCCTATGCGCTCTCTGCACCTCATATCCCCAATCCCATGTATTTAACTCTGGCAGGGTATCACGGAATAGTTGTATTATAAAGGTACGGCAGTCTTCACCTTCCATTTTTTCCGGAATTCCCAGTACTCGTAGGTTGTTTCTGCGGAGTCTATTCTCATAATCCTCGAGCTTCCATCTTATGTCATGAACCTGCGCTTCGGTAGCTTCAAGGCGCTCATTTGTAGCTGCGGCCTCTGTCTCATTAACCACAATGTGGTCCTCTATATCGTTTAACCTCTCAGTAAATGCACCCATTGTTTTGGATAGTTTACGAACCACCCCTTGAACCTTTTGCAATCCAGCCCGGGCCTTGCGACTGTCCTTAGAAGTTTCTTCCCGGTGTGATGCTATAGCCTGTAACACTGTCTCCATTACTTGAGTTAGAGTAGTTCCCGAAGCTTCCAGAGTTTCTTTATTCACATTTTGATCTAGCATTGACCTTTGGGGTTCTGGGCCAGGATTGTGGCTTTGGTTCAGGGCAAGAACTGTTGGGGTATAATCCCACGATAGCTCATTGGCACCATGGTGTCCAGTATTGTTCTTTTTTTGTCGCGTTGTTCTTTTGGTGGGTTAGGTTCAAAATCTGAACTTAGATTAGAGTCTGATTCACTCTCTAGGTCCTTAGCTTCATCTATTTCATCGGTGTCCCCTGACCAACTAATATCCTCAGAGAAAGAGTAGAAGTCAGTTATATCTTTATCAATCTCTAATACCTCTATAGCATCAACTGGGTGCAGGTCTATAGTAGAGATGACTTGTGGTACTTCTAGGTCTGGTTTAGATTTCTCCGCGAATTTTGATATGTTCCCTTCCACTGCCTCCAGTCCTTTACTGGCCCCAGCTTGTGTTATATTGGTTGCGCCTGAGGGTGATTTTAATTGTACATCAATTGTCTCATTCACTGGTGTGGAATCAATGTGCAATTCCATGTTATTGCTTTGGGGGTTCAAAGAAGGGGTCTGACCAGATATCCCCTTGCTCGAGTTATATTCAATGTCAATCGAGGGGGTTATATTCTCCTGCTGGTCATTAAGTTTATCTGTGTTCGTCTGGCTATTGATCCCAGAACTATGTGATGCGGAAGCAGATGCAGTAATAGTAGGGATAAGGTGGCTTACCTGCCCTGCGATTAGACTGATTCTTTCCAGTGCCCCATTGGTTGCTGAGGCGGCCACTCGATTTAGCTCCGTTTGCCCCTCTTGTACCTCTTGTGGCTCTTGTGCCTCCTGTGCCTCCTGTGCCTCCTGTGCTCCCGTCTGATTCAATAGCTCGTTGTCGTCTGGCATTATTCCTGATGCAGCAGGATTTACTACAGCTACAGCCACAGCCATTTCCTCTGATACTGCATTATCATTTCCATTACCCCCAGTGTCTGCTGATATATTACCACCCTCAATGGGGGGAGCGACTTGCTGTTTTCCCACATTTTCAGTATTTGGTTGTGTATCTTTGATCATTGTTCTTTGGTCAGCAGCCCGGAACATTGTTGCCACTGTTGTAATATTTACAGAGGCATTCTTAGTTGATTGGGCTATAGATGGAGTTTTACTAGTTTTACTAGAGGAGACCCCTCTCCTGGCCGGTGTTTTATTCACAATTTTCTCTGGCATCGTTGCAGTTGTCTCTGCTGGCACTCCTTGCCCTTGAATAACCCCTCCGGTAGCACCACGCTGTTGTTTCATTTTTTCTTGCTCTAGCAGCGCCTGGCGTGCAGCTCTTGTCTTCGCTGCTGCCGAGGCTACTGCTGCTGCATTTTTCGGGGCCATCAGTGAATTTGAAATAATCTCGCTTCTTTCCGGTGATAGCTTCTGTCGATCCGTCTCGATCACGGACCCTCCGGAGCCTGTTGCTGAGTTTTCAAAGTTTGCTGCCACAGATGGGCTCGCCTGACAGAGCCAGCAAGAAGAGCGCAGTACACGTGTAGATCGGTGATTTCCGATCATCAGCCTGAGTGCAGCAAACCCGACTACGGAGGCAAGGAGTGCAATTGTGCGCCGTGGTGTCTCTGCGGAGGGCAGGTCTTTGGCAGGTAAAGTATTTAGCGATTCCTGTTGCATTCTGAGTTTTCCATTAACAGCTTGATATTTCCTCCCCCCAGAGTGTCAATTTCCAGGCTGTTCACGGCATGCTCACACTGCCCTGTTTGGAGCTGCTACCGGCGTCTAGCCTGACGCCGCCATCTTCCCCCGGGAGGCACTATTAAATAAATATGTTTCTTATGGAACAGTTCTTTTTGTGGCAAATTTAAGGTGTAAACTGATGGGTTTGTAGGGGTACATGAAAGGAAGTTAATTCCGAAATCCAACCCAACGCTTTTCATGATGTTGCAGAGACTGAAGAGGGAATAGTAACTTTTACCCCTACAAAGTTCAACACCTCCCCTACTGTTGCACTGATTGGAGTCAGAAAAGTAAATGTCACCCCTTTGGAATCCAATGCTTTCCCTACTGTTGCACAGACTGGAGTGGGAATAGTACATTGTATCCCTCCAAAGATCCACACTTTACCTACTAGTGTGCTGTTTGGTGTAGGATAAGTACATTTCATCCTTCTGAAATGTAAAGTTTTCCCTACTGTTGTACAGACTGGAGGGGGCATGGTAAATTTTATCCCTCTAAGAACAACACGTTCCCTACTTTTGCACTGTTTGGAATGTGAATAGGAAATTTTACCCCTCCAAAATCAACGCTTTCCATACTGTTGCTTAGGCTGGAGTGTGAATCGTAAATTGCACCCCTCTGAAGTCCAACTTGATCCCTACTGTAGCACTGACTGGAGTGGTAATTTTATATTAAATATTCTTAAACTCTAATAGTTTACAGGATATTGGTTCAATCGAGTTTATAGAATTAATTGTTTTATTTCAAAGATTGTAGATTTGTTTCAATTTTTAAATTTATCTTAAACGTTTTTTGTTATTAGTTTTTTTCTTTTTTTTATATTTTATATATTATGTATGTTAATTGTTGTATTTTTCTTATTCAATTGTTTGCATTTCTATGGTTTATTGTGCATGTATGTATCATAATTATTAAACTTATGTAGTTACACTATCTATTAATTTTATTAATATGGTAAATGTATTACATTGAGTATATCTGTTCCTAGTAATACTTTTAAAATAAAAACAGTTTCATATATAACAATGTTGATGTCTCAAGTGCCACCTAAACAACCCCTATTTCAGGACAGTTTCATCGTTATTCCCCTCACTGCAAGAACTCAGAGAAACAATAATTTGTCAGGGAAATATAGTTTTTAATTCAGATGAGATAGAGGCATTTTTAGTGACAACAGTGTTTAAGAGGAAAGGGCAGTTAATTCAGATGACCTAAACATACAATATATAGATGATGATGAGGAATGTGAGGAATACCAACTGAGGAAAGTACAACGCCATGCAGCAGACAAGTTAGTACAAGTGCCTTTACGTATGTTTACATGTCTGCAAAATATGATTGCAGACATTTTTAAGAAACAGCCACCCCAGGCAGAACACAGGGAGCAGGAAGAGTCATGACCCCTCAGCCACCAATGCTGCAACTAAAAGGATACCAAGAAAAAGATAAGGAAGAGAGAAACAGCAATTATCCAAATGAGACAGTATCAGATGAGGATGATGAAGTTGATCAGGCTGTTCAACTGGATTCACTGTTTAACCCTTTAAGTGCTGCCGTCGGCAACGGTCGTCGCGAGCACTACCTTGCCAGTGCTGTGCACGACCGTTGGCCGACCGGTCCGCACCCGTTATTCGAACGTTCAGCACTGGTTGCTGAACGTTCGACGCTGCTAAGGTGATAAGAGTGCCGGGGATAATAACAGTAAGGGAGATAAGGATGAAACAACAAATAGATAGCTTGGAATGCTGGATAATGATACCAAATGGAACAAATTAATTCCTTCAAAGATGCCAGTCCAGAATCCGTGTGACGATATTCACCGCCCGATTACATAGGGAGAATTAATTCCTTAATAGAGAAAGCCTCTCAACGCATTTGTCTACCAATCTCTGTTGCAGAAAAACTATATGTTTGACTTTAAGGAAAAGATGCACAGAGGCACAAGATTGATTTCTATATTGCAGCATCTATGGGAGGACGGTCTAATAGTGATGCAGAATCCAGCAACTGCATCAGTAAATCTCTCACAGATAGAGAAGAAGTGTAAAGCCACTGAGTATGAGTAGGGTGTATTGTGAATCAGGCATTTCAACCACTGCGTAATGGAGACCAAACAACCCGTCATCACCATGCAAAACACCAACAAACAAGAATGGCAGGAAATTGGACTCTATGGTGAAGAGAGTCAATGTGCTGGCAGCTGATGCAATTAAAATTGCTTATTCTACAGCAAATGTGGCTCCCTATGACGGACAGTTATGGAATGTCATGGCCCCTCTCTTAGAGAAGTTATCTGAGAAAGATAAGGAGAAAGGAAAAGGAATATTGAAGGATGGCAAGCTAGCATCTGCATAGCTAATAGATACAGCCTTGGAAGCATCGACATGCAAATTTAGGCAAGCAGGAAATGAGACAATCATGCGAAGATATGGCTGGTTCAAAAGCATGTCATTTAGACCAGAGGTTCCGGCCCTGGTGATGGATGTGCCATTTGATGGTAAAATTGTATTTAACAGTAAAGTGGATGAAGTACTTCAGGCAATAAAGGCAGACACTGAGACAGCACTTTCACTGGGTATGTTGTAAGGTGGACAACCAGGTAGAGGTCGCGATTTAACAATTCGTAAGCATTTTATTGGTAAGGAGCCTCATAATACAATATTTAATTTACTCAGTAGTTTGTAAGCTTCCTGTTTTTAATTTTGTACACCGTAAATACCACATTGACAGAAGAAATCTAACGGTAGCAAACACTGCCAGAGGGGAGGTGTTGTATTTAAGGATTCTGAATACCTCCCTGTAGTCCCTAAGACCACTAGATTTACAAAATTGGATGATCCATTTGGCTCTTGCTTTAGAGTAAGATGGGCAGAAGAGCAGAACGTGCAGATCTGTCTCACTACTACCCTCACACCCTGGGCAAGAACTCCCTACTCGTGGGGTTTTAGGCCACTTATAAGTTACAGCCCTAAGTGGCAGTGAACCATGTCTAAACTGGATATATAGTTTTTTAGCCAGAGGGGGCTGAATGTCATCCGAAAATTTCTCGAGGTAAGGATGGACCTTTATGTCCAAAAAGGTGTTGGGCAGCCTACCCAAGGAGGAGTTTGAAAATGTAAGATCAGTTCGGTAACACTTGAGCACCAAACTCAGCGATTTCTTGGATATCGAGAGGCAGGTCTCTTCAGGGGAAGACCATATGTCCCCCAATCTAAGCACCTGACAAAGGTGCTTAATGTAGTTTAACCAGGGGATTTTTCCCACACCCCTTCTGGACAGGAGATCCCCCAAGTCCTCCCTATAGCTTAAAAGCTCCGGGGTGGGCCAAAGACATCTCGAGTACAGAAGGGGAAGATTTAACACAATCTCCTGTATAGGTACCAAACCAAGATCCATCCGTAAAGGGGTCAACGGAGTACTCAAAGGAAGTCTCAAGAGGCACCTGATGAAACTCTTCTCCGTAAGTGAAAGCGGGGCAACGCCAACATGACCCCAAAGGTCAGTACCGTAAAGGGCACCCCCTCTCGCCTGAGCTTTATAGACTTCCATGGGCGGACCCAGCAGTTTTAGTGGTGATTCGTTAAAGACCTTTAGGATACCGCCAGATGATTGGGCCAACTTCAGGTTAGCCTTAGCCATGTGAGACCCCCAATCCATTCTGTCTTTGAGTTTGACCCCCAAATAATCGAAGGCAGACTCTCGGTCCAGCACTGTACCATCCAGATGGGGGTGAGGGCAGTTTGAAAGTTTGGTATTGTAGACCATGAACTTGGTTTTGGACAAATTAATCTCCAAGTTCCTCAGTCTACAAAAAGAACAAAATGCCTCTAATGTACGATGAATGCCCATAGACGATTTAGATAATAAAAGAGTGTCATCAGCAAACATAAGGGCGGGTATCTTGCGACCAGCTAAACTTGGAGAGTCTTGATCTCTTGCTCCCAGTAAATGTTCTATCAGCCCATTAAGGAAAAGCGAGAAGAGCGTGGGGGCCAGGACGCACCCCTGCCTCACTCTCTTTTCCACCAGGAACGGAGCCGACAACTCCCCGTTCCTTCCATACCTCACCCATGCGTATGTGCTGTGATGCATTTGTTTAAATAGATGGCACAGATGGGCCGGGGCACCCATCTCTAGTAGTACGGCCCAGAGCTTATCCCTCTGGACCAGGTCAAATGCGGATCGTAGGTCCACAAATATCAAGTATAAACTCCCTGCCCCTAGAGAAACTGTCTTCCAGTAGACCAACTGTAATCTAAACAGTTGGTCAATAGTGTAGACCTTTGCACGAAAGCCTGCTTGAAGGGAGGATAGGATGTGATGATCGTCCATCCAACTCTGCAACGTTGTTAGTAAAAAGCGGGCAAATAATTTCTGGAGGACGTCAATCAAACTGATGGGGCGGTAATTAGCCGGGTCAAGAGGGGAGGCCTTTTTATAGATGGGTATCATTTCTTCACCCAGCCAGGTTGGGGGATCTCCATACCCTGGAGGATGGCATTAAACTATACCCGAATGTAAGGGGTCCACACCTTCGGTTCATTCATATAGAGGTCACCAGGAATCCTATCTAGGCCCCCCCCCCCGCGGTCAGACTTCGAAGTGCCACCTGGATTTCCAACAGGGTGCAAGGGGGACAGTCATGACCCTGGCCCTCGGAGAGAGCCAACACAGGTATGCTCTTTCGGGCAGCTAGATCAAACAGAAGTGCCGGGTCAGTTAATGCATAGAGGGGCTTAAAGTGAGCTAGCCAAACCTCCTCGCTAAGATTTGGAATATTAGCAGACGACCCCTCTGCTGCCCCTCCTCAGACCAGATTCCAAAAGGACGTGTAATCACGATCGTCCAGGGCAATTTTGATGCTTTCCCACCTAGCTGCCTCCCACTCCACCCTGGCCTCCATAATCATTTTTTTATAAATTTGCCTAGCGTTTCTAATGCTAATGCTTGACTGAAACCCAAATTTAACCTTGTTTAAGAGGTTATTTTTAGCCATCCTACAACTTTTGTTAAACCAGTGGTCATGCTTTTTTACCCTTGGCCTTTTAGTATCATTAATATAATAGTAATTGTCCAAAGTATGATGACGCTTATTATGAATGAACTTTTGGACCTAGAGATGGGGCAGATCGTAATTGGGGTCAAGAGGTTGCAAACCTCTGTTAGGAAGTTTGCGACATGAATGTATATCTCAGCTAGCTTATCAGAAGCTAGCGCTACCCTCACCCACCTGATGCGTCTGCCACCCGCCGCAGTAACAAGGTTTGAATTGGTAAGGGTCTCCGTAGCTCCTAGTTCATTGCAATGACCCAATGTATTAATTAATTCTAATGACAAAAGGTTGTGGTAGCTATCAACCCTTGGGATGACAGAAAAAGCTCTCAGACGAGCCCAGAATTCTACATTAACCAGAATGTAGTCAATGGTCGTACTTTTCCCTGGTCTATTAAAGGCACTTATTCCCGGGACATCTGGAAGGAGTCTGCCATTACAGGCCCTAAGCGAGTATGTTACAACCAGCTTGTTTATCATAAGAGCCAAAGGCGATAGGGGCGTTGCCGGGTACATAATACCTTGTGGAATAGGCCAAATGTCATCCTCATCCGAAGTGACACAGGGGATCGCAACAAGCGGTTCAAAATGACAATTAAAATCTGCGCCAATAATTTTATGATAAGACAAGGGAAAAGAAGAAAGGAGGAACTCTAGTGCCTCTAAAGTAGACGTGCCCAGCTGGTGTGGTGAGGGGCGTAAATATATGTTAATCACTACCAGCCTTAAACCATCCAAAAAATTAAGTAAAATGCAAAGGATGTCCGGGCAATGTGTGTCTATTACCTTAATTGAGCACCCCAAGTGCACAGCCACCTAGATACACAACCCCCCGATGGTCTTCCCCTGGGTCCTTGGACAGCTGGCGAATAGAAAATCGCAAAGCCCACCCTAGCAGGGGCAGACAGAAGCCAAGTCTCTTGGAGCAGGCATCGATCATAACTGTCCATCGTCTCTCCCCATTCCGGATTGTGCAGCTTAGACCCTAACCCAGCTACATTCCAGGATCCAATTAGTGGCCTACGAGTCACCACTCTGGCTGTAGAAACTGTGGAGGAGTGGGACGTGTTTAAGGGTGGAAATACTATGTGTGTATCTGAATCCAAGTCCCTTTCACCTTCTGTGGTGCCCGTGGTTAGAGGTGAGTATGTATCCAATTCCCTTTCGCTCAGTGTGAGGCTGATGTTTTGGGGTGATGGAGATGTTATTAGACTAACCACCCTATGTCTAGAGACCAACTCGGGAGGTCCCGCCTCAACAATCCAACTCTCCAAAGCATGACTCCTTGAAGAATTCGGAGCCAAACTAGCTAGGCCCTGGGGCAACAGTAGTCAATTCACATTACTTAAGACACTATATTTATTATCCACGGGTATATTGTAGGCTGTATCTTGATCACCCTGATGGAAATAGGGAGGAGCAGGCCTGCCTGGTGCTGTACATGTGAATAAAAGCACCCCAGGTGGCAAGTGTTGATTGAACCCATGTTAGGGGACCCTCCAATACCCAGTATGTGTTTAACCACACCAGGATCCCTAAAGTTAACAAATACACAGTCACCACAGATGTCTTTGGATCTAGTCCCTAACCAGCTAACTCGTCGAGCATATAGGATCTCTCCCTGACCAGGGCCCATTAGGGGTCTGTATCTATTTATCCAGAAAATGACTTTATTCTTTAGCTCAGGATATGTTTCACCTCGTTCGTTGGCCAGTGAGGGTACCCCTGTAAGCACCACCACATACGGGGATGCTTCAGGAGGTAGCTGGGGGCAAAGAGGGTTTTTTTTTAAAGTCCTTTTTCGTGGGATTTCCAGGAGGGGTTATTTTCTGACCTCCCGGGATCTGGCACTGTTTATCATGGGTTATTGGGGTATGGAGTGGAGCGCTAGGTATCAAACCAGATGTAGCAGGAGGCACATTGGGATGATTAACTAAACCAGAGCCAGTCGGAGCAACAGTAGGTTTCTGCATGTTTAGAGGATCCAGATCATGTATAGGGTTTTCAAGACAAATGGTATCGGCTGTGTTTGACCCTTTAGTGGAGGACTTAGTTACACCTGAAGCCTTATTAATGGGAGGATTCCCCTTTGTAGTGGCTGACTGGGCTCCACCTAGGCCCTTGTTATTTATCAGTGAAACTAGTTTATCAATCCTACTAGACAAGGATTTCAAGTGAGAGTTGATAAGCTGTTCCATGTAGATCCAAAGATCGGTCAGTAAGTGAGTAGCCCAGACGGAAGGACCTAGACTGGGGAAAGGGGGGCCAGGGTCACGCTGTGGAGGTTCAGCACAAGATACTATTCTCTTAACTGATTTTTAGCAGGTTTTGACTTCTTGCTTCTACCACGAGATTTATGAGCCTTTGAGCCTACCGGAGAGAGGTGGGGCGGTACAACCTCTATAGAAACGTTCACGTCAGGCACAATCTGAGCACATGGAAGCTCAACAAAAGAGGGCATACAAAATGACGTGGATTCAGGAGGGTTAACTGTGACTGCAGAGAAATCACCCAAAGACATGGGGGGGGCATAGCAGAGGTAAGAGATAGTCGCCTTTCGGTATTCTCAATAGCCGTATCCACCACCCCTATAGTTTTTGGGAGAATTTTGTCGATAGCTGTTAAAGTCAGCAATGGTTGGGTCGCTGCCGGCGTTTGCCTAGTCATGGGGCGAGAAATTGTAGGATTAGGTTTACCCATATTGCTCAACCTGAGTAGTTAATAAAAAGAGATTATAAATCCCACAATTTACAGTTTTAAAACGTATTAAATTTGGCACTTATAAGGACAACAGTACAAGATAATGGAACAAAGGCCCCAAAAATAAGAACCGTCTATTAAAAACAAAATGTTATCGGGTCAGCTTTGACTGATTATTTAAAAAAAATAAAAAATTAAACATTATAATGATCACCACTACGGAACTAAAGTTCACAGCCTCAAGCAGTCAGTTCCACGGGAGCTAAGTGGGGTGGCCCAGCCCAGCCTCCTACAGCCCCTGACAGCCACAGACGGTCCCGCCCTTGTCCCGGGCTTCTCCGGGCGCCGCCTGCGCGTGCCCCGTGACACAGAAGGAGCGACTCTCCTTTGAGCGCCTCCGGGCACGGAAGTGGGCGGAAGTGGGCGTCAGCAAAACTGCAGGTTGACCTGGGAGCTGTAGTCTCCCCCCTAGGTGGCCGCGGTTGAAGAACCAAATATTTACAATACTCCTTCTCAGGGGTCTTACCAATAAGTAGTCCATTCAAGAGTGGCAAAGAAATCAACACAGAATCTGAAATATGAAAAGACATCTTTATTATCATTAATTGTGAGGCTCCGTCGCCCAGCCACTCTTAAAGCAACTGGATGAGAGAGTCTGCCGCATGGCCTTCGCACAGGCCTTTTATACAGAATATTTCGCCTTAAGCACACATTCCTTCTTTGAAGTGCATTATGTTGGAAATTCCCAGGACGTGCATACAAAGCATCACTTTCAAGATAAGTCCAGGCTAAAAAAAGGATTGCACACATGCTTGGTTTCCTGTTCCATCAGGCCGGACAAACCCACCATAAAACCTTCAACCCAGATCGATGAACATGTTGTAAAGGAAAGGCAGCAACAGATGGGACGGAGATAGAAGCGGTGGGAATGGTGCCATAAAAGGTCGGACATGTCCTGCTCTTTGAACTTTATTGCGCCAGCTGCTGAACAAGGAACTGGCTTGGGAGGTTAGCCTCAAGCAACAGGGTCAGCTGTCGTCAGGTCATGCAGAAGTCAGCACAAACCCATGCTAAGGTTATGTCCTTTAAATGCTTGCTCTGCCATGGGGAAAGCCTACTGTAAGGGCAATGAAATAACATGGCTGCTATTTACAAGATGAAACCCAAGTGTTCAATGCAAAACCTTCAAATGCACAGTGAATCCATTGGTGTAACATGATGAAAATGCTCATGAATAACGCATTCGCCATTTGCGGTTCACTGATACCAAATTCATAACAGAATCATGACATTTGAAACACAGGTTCAGAACCCCCAGAACCACAGAGCATCCTTTTGCCCTTACATAGGCAATAACCTATACTCATGCTAATTCTGAGACCATGTCTATATTTCATCACTCGCTGGTGTTGATGTAAATACTGTACCAAAGAAATTATCAGTAAACTCTGACCTAACCAGTTCATGTTCAGGTAAAATATGAAGCTCATGTGAAGAAACAGAAAGAGTATGTTGGGAAGTTGGTGCAGACGTCAATAGTGTAGGGGGAAACATACCAAAATATAGTAGCCAATAAAATACATTAAAGTATTAAAATAGATAGAACTATACCGCTGTCTGTTTTTCATCTCTTGCTTTTTATCGTCATTCCTCAATACAATCTCCATTTTCTAATGTCGCTCACGCAATCTTGGTAGAGTACATCAGCTGTGATTATTAGCAGGTCATAGGGACACTGCAGGTCCTGCAGGCCTACTGCCACTACTCAGGTCACAAACTGAACCGTTTGTACTCCTACGTGACCCTGCAACTGGCAAATGGTAACCAATCAAAAATTTAACAAAAAACATAATACAATTCAGCAAGAGAAAAAGAACAACAAAAGGTCAAATGCGTAATACTTGCACAGTCCTAAGCAGAAAGCAAATCATAGAATTTTCTAATAACGTTTTATATTGCTTCCTACGCATTTAAGTAATTCATTATATGTTTAAGTGAAACAATGGTGTTCCTGATCAATGCTCTCTGATGAAAAAGGGATACTCTTCCACAGAGAGTGGACTTTATTCTGCTTTTACTAAACAGAAATACTTTAAAACAATGCCAGCAAAGCAGCAAAAATTATTTTCCAAACTTCAAGTCTATATAAGCTCACAAAAAATACCCAAAGTCCATCAGATCCGCTTCCAGTGTACTTCGCGTTGGGCCTCTTCAAGTCAGGCCTTTCATGAGGAGACAATACTGTTTAGTTGGAGTGCCGCTCGGGGAAAACACTCACAGCTCACTCGAAAGTCTCAGTGTTTCAAAACAATGCACCAGTGTCTCTTATTGTGGCAGACACTACAAATGATGTGCTGTTTATTGATCAAGGGCACAAAGCATCTCGTGCAGATCCAAGCACTATTTAAAAACGACCAGCAAAATCAGCAGCGCTTTCAGGCTCCAACACTCATTATTTAGTGTCAGAGGACGCTCAAGCTGCTCTCTCCTGGGCACCAGAATGTAGTGCCTTTTTCTAAACGTGGATGCTCGGGTGCACTGCCGTTCCACTGGTGCAAAGCAAAAGCGTGAATGTGGCCAAAACTCGGGCCAATGGCTCAAGGGAATGTACACTGACAGAGGTTTACCAGCACATAACAGGTACAGAGCCCAAACAACAAATAAACGAATCAGCTCCTCCTTTCTTCTGCAACGCCTTTCGCAAATCAACTGCCTTGCTTTGGAGGTACCACTGATGTCGCGCTGATGATCGTTGTCCCGCTTCGCGACTTCCTTGTTTGCAAGAAGTGTAGAGCCAGGAAATCTGTTCATCTTAGAGCGGTCACTGATGGGGTGTGAGCTTAGTGTTGATCACAGGTCTGCAGGGAATCACTCTTCCTTTAACTCTGGAAGATCTTAGCAGAGCCTAGTGAAGCAGGATGTGTAACACAATTGTTAGTTTCCTTCAAATCAAGCACAAAAGCAATTCATGTGTTTTAACAAAAGGACTGGCAAGCAGGTTACCTGCAATCTGCAAGGGAGTGACAATGTGCCATGGGCATAAAATACAAGAGCAAAGGCAAAAAGGGCAAAACAGTATCTTTAGAATCTTCAGTTATGTTCTTTTCATTATTCTCTGTCATCTATAGCTACACAGGAATTCTATCAAGATGAATTTCCTCACACAGTGGCATTGTCTAATGGGGTAAATACATGTGTTCCCTCAATGACTAAGCCTAGGTGTTCCTAAATTCCTTATCTAGAACATCTCGAATAGAAAGATAACATCATTCACATTATCAAAGACATGAAGAAAAAGTCCCTTTAAAAATGTGCATTAAGTGCACTATGCAATACAAAAGGCTAATGATCAAATGTGAAGACAAAGAACAAACACTAGAAAGTCCTGGTATTTGCATGTTTAGAACACATCTAATCCCACCAAAAATTAAAGCAGCAGGAACACAAGAAAGCTGAAAAATTAAAAATAGACATTGGAACCAGCCTATCACTACCTTGACAGTCAGTCTGAAATTTTTTTTACCTGACATGGGGGGAAAAAACATTTTACATAACATGGGGGGTCCCTAGTACATAACTACGGTCTAGAAGTGTACACATAAACAATACACCCATAATGATAAATGGGCTGACTGGTGAAAGGAATATGGGAAAAGGGGAAATGGAATTAGGACACAACTAAAATGACTAATAACTAAGCATAATGCGACATTGGTCAGGGGCGAAACAGCAGAAGAAAAATCTATAGCAAGAACAAGAGTTTGTTTGGGTGCCTCAGACATGTGACACAGCACCAAGAGAACGGGGAATACACAAAAGACCAAAGTTACACAAATTCTAATTCTATGTTCCTGTTCTCTCTTCAGGGAGAGGAAAAAAATTAAACCTGGCTTCCTTTCAAGGGGACAAAAGCCATATGCTATTTGAGAAACAAAACATGATTAAATAACGCAATATAAAAATTAGGTCACCGTGAGTCACAGATCTATAATTCTATCCTTAGGTCCAATCAAGGATACATAACAATTTAGGGCTGCCTATTCCTTTAAGGGAATGTGCAGTACGTAACATCAGGTGATACACTTTGAACCTGTTATATTTGTTTAGTTATTTATTTTCAATACAGCCAAATGTATAGCCAAAGGTAGGCATGCACTGGTAAAAGTGCTGCCATCCTTCCTCACAGTATGCAAACCATATCTGTGAAATTTATCATTATACCAAATTCATCCAATAATTGTGTAGCTGTACATATCGTCATATGGACCTCTTCAGAACACAGGAGAACTTGTGATGGTAACAACATGAACAAAACATACAAAAATGCAGCACCATGGCATGTGTATTTTATGCACTTTAAACCTGCAGCCAAAAACCCAATATTTGGGCCTGTCTAAATTGTCAGGTCCAAACTCCATACAAACTCTACACCCTCAGTTTGACATTGAACACAACGCAGTTGTCGGTCCATTGTCAAATATAATATGTCATGACAGCTGTAAATACCTCAAACAGAAACATGTACATTTTTTTCTGTTAAAGAAATGACGCAAAAACACATCTTTTGTCAACTAGCCAAACTCACGTGTCTTCTCTTCCTTAGAACAATCCATGAATAATCTGTTGGCAAAAACAAACAAATACACAACACAAAAAAAAAACATTGCAACATACACAAAAAATAACTGTTTATTACTTAACTGTTAATGAGCAAATCTGTATTGAACGTAGGCCTGTAACCTATAACCTTCAAAATTGTGTGAAAAAGGCTGCATGTTATTTTTATCTAAAACTGGATGCATCATTTCGTTTTCTGTAAAATAAAACACAGCTAGCAAACATTGTAGCAGTCCTGCCAAGCATTTAACACGATGTTTAAAGAAACCCCTTTTCATCTCCCCATTTAAATCAAGGTCCTTCATGTTACCACGTGAAACCAGAAACCTCACTTTTAGCAGCCCGTGCAGAGAGGTCATTCTGCATTCCTTGGAAACAAAGGCCTAATTAAAAGGCTGTAAATGGCAACACATGAGGGGCCTTCTCCATAATTTATGGGGAAACACTGAAAAGAGAACATCTCAGCGAGCGCGCTGAGCCAGCTGTTGCAAAGTCTCCCAGCCCCCGGCCTCTGCCACAGTGGAGCTGACAAAGCCAGTAGGCTCTATTTAATCCTGCAAGAATGCAACCTTATTTTGTAAAATAATTTCCCTTATTTTAGGCGCCAAAATTATCTAAATTCCCATAGCATTAAACTACATTCACTATCAATATTCCTGAAAACCTACAGACACACAGACCAGTTGTTTTTAGAGTAAATGCTTGTTGCAATCCTATGGCACACACTTCATCAGTGTTAAATAAGCAAACTGTCCGTAGGCCTAGCTTGAAAGTAGAACCTCCAATCCTGATATTAAAACAAGCCTGTGTACTGGCACATTAACCCACTGAATCACAAGAAAGCACAACCTTATATCAAAACCTAAATGCATGCATTTGCTTAAGGCTGAGACACTTTAAGGAAAGCAAAAATGCAGTTTAAACAGTGAATTTACTCAAAATCGACTTTCTGATTTTGGGCATTACAAAATGAATATTTTACAATTTTCTTGCAGAATATGGATTACTAGAAAGTCTATTACATAATCCAAGAGTCAGGTATCTGAAAATAATAATTTATATGTTATAAAAATGAGCTTGCTTGCGCCTATTACAAGCGAATTTATACACATGGATGCTTGTCATTTTAGTGATGCAACATAACGCAAATCACATTTTAATGCTAAGAGGTCATAGCATGAGTGTTACGCTTTATGAATATTAAAAAACGATTTTGGTAGCACTAATTTTTATGAATTATTTTTCCATAATTAATAATTTTTGTCTTCTAATAAAACCCAATTATTTCTCTTTGTGATTGTTTTTACATATAAGAGCCCGCTACATCCCTTGCCTCTTATTGAGATGCATTAACTCACAAACCTGAGCGCATATGCCTAATTAAAAAAACGTCACATTCTGCGTCAATTCTAGGGCCTCTGTTATATAAAAGGGCCTTCATGCAAAATTCCACCCGTGTTGAACTACAAAAAATTGCTGGCTGAAAAAACATTCCTATTCAAATATACTGCAGCTAAAAACGTTTTGCCTGTGAACATTTAATACAGTGCATGTAAGTGAAAACGCTGTAAATGTATTTATTTCTGCAAAAACATGCAATTTCGTTTTTGGCTGGGGCCTTATTTATATCCATTAAATGTGAACCACACACATTGTGCTCATCTCAGACATAAACAGAAAGTGTTGAAAACATTTAGGACACACAATGCAGCGCTCTCCAACCATTTCTTGTAAATCGCGTCGTCGCAATGTACTACAAAACTCACAAACAAAATAGACATGTAAACACACATTTTAACCACGCATTGAAACACACATTTAAACCCACAAATCAACACTCAGGACGAAAACAGGACAGTCCGGACTATACGTAGCTGTAAGTCATATTTACAAGAAACACTGCTCAACAGTGTAAAAACCAAAAATACACTCAATTCACTAGCTGCAGCTGGCCGAACACCAAAAATCGTTCTGCATATCCATTCATAAAATTATACAGAGTAAAGCATCCTTATTATGTATTATTACATATTTTAATTCCCTGCGCATACAAAATCACCAAGGAAGAAATATGTTTGTAAATCTAACCTATTTAGATAAACCGGTTAATTCAAACGTATACAAAGTTGGCCAATACAAAGCTTCAAATTCGCTAAGATCAGGCATCTTATAGCTCACTAATCCAGCATCAAACTTCAAGGGTTACGGGATTTACCAAGTCCCTGCAAAGAACAAATACCCTCGGTTTTTGGCGTCTGCAGGCGTCAAATAACACAACAACAACAAAAACGCAGGCAAAGTGTCACCGACAAAAACACTAGCAAAAGCGTCAACAACTAAGGACTATGGGAGCGACCCACATATACTTTATCAAAGCTGTACCAAACAAATAGGTGTCCAAATTCTAACTGCCAATTTCTAACTGCACTAACAGTCTCTTTAAAAAAACTTACACAAAAAGGGTTGCTCAGTCAGGAGTGACATCTTTTGGAGAGTTTTAAGTCAGAAAAATCAAAAATATGCCAGGCCGCAAAGACAGAGAATCCCCCAGAACCTCCGTGCACAGAGTACCTCTTTTAGTAGATTCCTGTCTTGCCTTCCCCAGCATAATTCTATTCTCTGAAAAATCTCTCCTCCAGGTTGTCACTTCATGATGAAGCCCCTGTTGGTTGCGCCAACTGAAGAACCAAATATTTACAATACTCCTTCTCAGGGGTCTTACCAATAAGTAGTCCATTCAAGAGTGGCAAAGAAATCAACACAGAATCTGAAATATGAAAAGACATCTTTATTATCATTAATTGTGAGGCTCCGTCGCCCAGCCACTCTTAAAGCAACTGGATGAGAGAGTCTGCCGCATGGCCTTCGCACAGGCCTTTTATACAGAATATTTCGCCTTAAGCACACATTCCTTCTTTGAAGTGCATTATGATGGAAATTCCCAGGACGTGCATACAAAGCATCACTTTCAAGATAAGTCCAGGCTAAAAAAAGGATTGCACACATGTTTGGTTTCCTGTTCCATCAGGCCGGACAAACCCACCATAAAACCTTCAACCCAGATCGATGAACATGTTGTAAAGGAAAGGCAGCAACAGATGGGACGGAGATAGAAGCGGTGGGAATGGTGCCATAAAAGGTCGGACATGTCCTGCTCTTTGAACTTTATTGCGCCAGCTGCTGAACAAGGAACTGGCTTGGGAGGTTAGCCTCAAGCAACAGGGTCAGCTGTCGTCAGGTCATGCAGATGTCAGCACAAACCCATGCTAAGGTTATGTCCTTTAAATGCTTGCTCTGCCATGGGGAAAGCCTACTGTAAGGGCAATGAAATAACATGGCTGCTATTTACAAGATGAAACCCAAGTGTTCAATGCAAAACCTTCAAATGCACAGTGAATCCATTGGTGTAACATGATGAAAATGCTCATGAATAACGCATTCGCCATTTGCGGTTCACTGATACCAAATTCATAACAGAATCATGACATTTGA
The DNA here is from genome assembly GCF_964263255.1 of Lissotriton vulgaris. Classification (NCBI taxonomy): domain Eukaryota; kingdom Metazoa; phylum Chordata; class Amphibia; order Caudata; family Salamandridae; genus Lissotriton; species Lissotriton vulgaris. The sequence goes on from NC_141688.1 coordinate 50,622,728, forward strand.
AACACAGGTTCAGAACCCCCAGAACCACACGGTGGTTCTAGCAGCGGCAGCGAGGGAGACCAACAGCAACAGTGGATCGTCAGGGCAGGTAGGTAAATGCTCGTTGTGTTGTGCAGCCCCAAGGATTAGCCAGCAAAGCACCCGCTCAACCAAAGGAGAGACTCTCCTTTGAGCGCCTTCGGGCGCGGAAGTGGGGGGAAGTGGGCGTTGGGAAAACTGCAGGGAGACCTGGGATCTGTAGTCTCCCCCCTCCGCGGCTGCCGTGGTTCTAGCAGCGGCAGCGAGGGAGACCAACAACAAGAGTGGAACGTCAGGGCAGGTAGGTAAATGCCCGTTGCGTTGCGCAGCCCAAAGGATTAGCCAGCAAAGCACCTCACTTTTAGAAACAGTAAACCAAGACATTCAGCTGCCAGTCAGAGGAAGAAAGCAGACAAATGGGTATTGGATACTGCAATGAAGCAACAGCCACCAACAATTACACCAATAAAGGAGAAGCACAGGCACTCAGAGAAATTGCGAATGGAAATATCGAATTTAGTAAAGAAAAGAGAAATTGAAAAGGTGCCATTGGAAGAAATTCAAATTTACGTGGTATTCTATTTGAGATTCTTTCTCATATGAAAAAGTCAGGAGAGTGGCATCTAATATTGGATCTAAGAGACTTAAGAAAATACATAAAACAGTAAAGTCTTCGCATGGTCACATTACAGGAAATTCTATCCTTTATGCGGAAAGGAGATTTCTAAGCACTATAGATCTGAAATGTGTGTATTTCAACATACCAATCCAGTAAAAAACAATCACAGAAAATATCTCTGTTTCATGTTGGCTGGGCAACGCAATCAGTTCAAAGCTCTACCCTTTGTTTTGAGATCAGCCCCTCGAATCTTCGGAGAATGCACCATTTTGTATAAGAAAGAAACTAGATTTAGTATATCCATACCTGAATGATTGGCTGATAATGACAGCTACATCAATCAATCAATCAATCAAATACACTTGTAAAGCGCGCTACATACCCGTAGGGTCTCAAGGCGAAATGGAACGAGGAGATAACCGAGTTAACTAAAAGGTTACTCCTGTATTTACGACTGGCAATAAACACAAGTAAGTCAAAGATGGAACCAAGTTAGGATTTGGTGTTTTTTGGAGCAAGACTAAGTACAGTAAAGAGGATGGTGTTTCCTTTACAGGAAATAGGAACAAACTGATAAATCAAGTAACGACCCGGCTGAAAAGAGTAAAAGTAACAGTGAGACAGATGAAGGCAGTGTTGGGAACAATGTCTTCATATATTCTGTCAATACCTTGTTAGACCTGGGATCCATAGGGTGGTCTTGCCCTGGACATTTTGCATTTTGCCTCCACGTTTTTGCTGATTCGTTTTGTTGGCCTAAGGACACTGAGCACTTTACCATTGCTGACCAATGCTAAAGTGCATGTGCTTTTCCCCTAAACATGATGACATTGGTGTATACCTGATTGACATATTTGTTGTACTGGTAATTAACTTGTAAAGCGGTATCCCAGGGCCTGTACTTCAAATGCTTCCAGTGGGCTGCAGTACTGATCATGCCAACCACAGAAGTATCCCTTCAAATATGTCTCAGGCCTGCCACTGCAGTTCGTGTGTGTGCAGTTTATTCCATTTCAACTTGGCATTTAAAACTATTTGTCAAGCTTTAAACTCCCCTTTTTTAAAATATATGTCACTTCTAAGGTAGGCACTAAATAACCCTAAGGGCAGGGTGCCATGTAAGTAAAAGGTAGGCTAGGTCCTTGTGTTTCTTGCACGACCTAGTAGTGAGAAACAGCCTATGTTTTTCACTACTGTAAGACCTACCTCTCTCATAGGCCAGCAATGGGAATTATTTAATGCACATTTAAGCTGTAATTCCTGATCAGAGAAGAGTAGCTTTTTCATGTTTCATATATTTGGAATGGTAGTGATAAATCATCCTTACTGGTGAAGTTTGATTTAACATTACTGTTTTAGAAATGCCAAATGTTCTTTTTGCACTTTTTGAAAGTGGACCTTTCTCTGTACTTACTGTTCTGTGTGCCTGTCAGCCTGTCTCCAATACATGTCGGGGTTGGGTGACAGCTACACTTTGTGCATTCCCTCTAGACAGCCACAAACACAGTAATGTGAGGCGCATCTACATTCTGAGCACTCATCTGCATTCATCTGCATACCAAACGGTTATGCGTGCCTAGTTAATGATTCACATCTAGAGCTACAACCTTAACGGTATACCCTCCGATTTAGCTATGTGTGCCTATATTGGTCTCACTTACGAAATATGAGGCATATCCCACTACCATGAAATATAATTCTTTATTTTATATACATTAATCAGGTTGCCTGCCCCCTACTTTGTCCTGATGAAGACCCAACAGCAAGGGCTCGACTAATCCCTGTGAACTTCTGAGGGTCGAAACGTCGACAATAACCTGTTTGATCGTCAACTTCACGCCACTATTTTTTTCATTCATTGTATTCTGTGAAGTATGATATTTTTTGACTTAAGCTTCGAACTAATGGTCCTTTGTTCTGTATATAACTCGCCAATACCGTTATGGTAACTGGCTGATTTTACTGTCACAAATTCCCTTCCATCACAATATCCTCACCTGATCACAAACCCCCATCCCCCCCTGGGGCACTGTACAACCATTTAAAATTATTGATCAGTTGTCTGTATATTCAGTATACTTAGTCCCATGGTGAATAAAACAATGTGGATGCATTCATTGTCTGTGTAAATAATGTTTTTAATTGTTCACATTATATCACACTCACGCTGGGACCCCTTCCTCTCAGCACTTGAATATTGCCAATTTCTTGGGGAGCGTTAAAGCAGACAAAAGCTGCAATATAAGGTGCCCATGCTCTATCTTGGTACCATTGGAGGTAAGAAACCCTCTCTCTGCCCAGAGTCGTCCAAAATTATGCACGACCCGAATACATACTGTCAGGATAAATATTGAAACCACCCCTTCACTCAATTCGCAAGCTCGAATAAGGACAGCAAGCTCATCGGCTTGAGCCGACTGATAGGGGACCTGTGTTGTCTCTACCCCCGTACGCAACTTAGTGATAGCATAAGCTGCAGTAGTGGTGTGATCTGCTAAAACAGTAGCTACCAACATATAGTTCCCCTTGAGGGTTGGATAAGGGAACATGAGTCAGGTCTACCCGTCCTTTCATCTCTTCTTCCATCTGGAAAATACAGTCTTGTTTGTCGACTGTATCATTCTCAGTAGGAAGGGGTAGTAACGTGGCTGGATTCAGAGTGGCACATCTTTTGATTGTAATATGCTTAGTAAACAATGTAAATTTATAGCCAGTAAGACGTGCACTGGTGAGGTGCTGTGTCTTTGTCTTATTTAAAAGTGTGTCCACAGCATGGGGTCCCATAATTGTTAGGTCAAAATCAAGTACCAGTCCAGTCGATTGCCTGATTGAAGTGGCAAAAGCTGCGACCGTGCTCAGACAACTCAGGAGGGCTCTTGTGACAGGATCAAGCACAGTGGAAAAGTAAGCGCAAGGACTCTGTTTGTCCCCAAATTTTTGTGTTAAAACAGAAATTGTGCAACCAGCCACTTCATAAACATAGAGCACAAACGGTTTGTTATAATTCGGTGAGCCAAGCACCAGAGCCAAACAAAGCGCAGTTTTTACTTGTTCAAAAGACTGCTGACGTTTTGGTGTCCAAGGCAAAGGCTCATGCACTGCTTTCGTTGTTAATGCAAGAACAGGTTTGATTAGTAACAAGTAGTTTGGGATTCACTGGCGAAAGTAGGTAGTAATACCTAACTATAACTGGTGCGGTCAGAGGTCAATGTCCTACCCTCCTTCGACAGTAGGTGACCGAGATAGGTGGCCTCCTGTCGACAATATTTAAATTTCAAAAGAGAGACCATATATCCATGACATGCCAAATGCAGCAGCAATTTCACTGTACTGTCCTTGCAACGCTGTTGCGTATCAGAAGCAATTTACAAGTCAGCGACATACTGCACTAATTCATTACCTGGAGAAAGCGATAGTGAATCCAACAGACTTTCTAATGCCTGACTATAAATACTAGGACTTTCCGTATAGCCTTGAGGAGTGCCCGAGACTCTTCTGCCGGCAAGTGAAAATCCAAATAAATACCTACTGTCTCGGTGGATAGGAATACTAAAAAATGTGCTTTTCTGATCAATTACAGAAAAGAAATTAGCAGTAGATGGAATCATCCTTAAAAGCTTAGTGATTTCAGGAACAACCAGAAACTGCGGAACTACAATTTTATTAACCTCTCACAAATCAATCACAAAGCAGTAAACATCATCAACAGCATCAGGGGAACCCAAAGGTGTCATCTTAAGGACATGGAGAATAGGACTATTACAAATATTGGCAGAAGTTTCCTCAACCACTCCCTTTTTTATCAAATCCTGAATAATCTGAAGAAGGGCCTATTCTTCTGCCTGCGGTATCTTATACTGAGGAATGCAGGGTAGAACAGCAGTATCTTTAACTTGTTTAGAAACTGGTGGCATGTGCAGCAGACACACATCTGTATCCACTGTGGGCCGTAATGTAGGTGGTGCCTGAGCAAATTCAGCTTGAAGAGCCGCATCTTTTGACAAACACTTCCTAGTACTCACAACCGGACCCATAGTAATATAAACACCTGCAGGGGAGCAATAAATAGTAGCATGCAACTTCTTCAACAGATCCAAACAGATACAAACCCTACACATTTTCACCACAATAAGATGTCAACAAAAGCGAAGATTCCACAGTGATAGCCTCTTTTTTTATCGAGAAGGTAGAGAAGATCTATCAATCCTTCTGCCAGGTCACGCCAGACTCTGACTCCATGTCTCGTCCTCCCATTTTCTGCACTTTGACCACTCTCCCCGCTATCTCCAAAGAGTAGCTGTCTGTGCTATGCAGCAAAGTCAAATCCGGTTCTCCAACTGATCCTTTTAAGCCAGCCTACTCAATGAAAATTCTACCTGTGCTCATCCCTCCGCTAAGTCATGTGATCAACCAATCCCTCTCCTTGGCTGCCATTTTGAGCACCTGGATTCATTTGAGAGCCATCCCATTGTTAAAAAAAACAATCTAGATGCCGCCAAACCCGAGAACTTTCGTCCCTTCTCCCTCCCTCCCTCCTGCTTTGTGTCTCTAAGATCTCCGAGGCCCACATCAATACCATCTTGATGGGATATCTAGAGGAAAATAACATACTGGACCCCCCTCAGAATGGTTTCCATCATGGGCACAGTACGGAGTCTGCTCTTCTTGCTGTCACCGAGCATCTGAGATGGGCCCTAGATAAGGGTCCTACCTCGGCACTGATTTTGCTTGGCCTCAGTGCTGCGTTCGACACCCACCAGATTCTGCTGAGGCACTGGAGGAAGTGGGCATAGTGGATTCCGCCCTGGAGTGGTTTGCCTCTTTTCTTGACAAGAGGTTCTTCCAGGTAGCCGCCCCTTGCTTTGTCTACAGAGTATGTTATAAGGTAAGGGTTGACCCAATGGTACTGGGACCTGGGTATTCAATGTTATGTATAAGGTGGTCCCAGTTAAAGCAATATTCAAAATGAACAATCACAATTTTCATGCAGTCAGCATATTTTGAAAAAACACTTTTAGGACAAATTATTCTTGAGTGATGTTATTTAATATACATCCTCAAATGCAGATCAGATGTCAGAGTAATCAACAAAAACAATAATATACATTCAATCTTATTGCCCAAAAGGGAGAAGCGTGGGAAAGGAAGGACAGGTGAGTGAAGGGACCGTGATCAGGATAGTGAGAGAATCAAATAAGTTGTGAAGTAAATAAACCGTGGTCTTATATACATTCGAAATTCAGTACCACATTGACATATGTACATTGTCATTCAAAATAATTATACATTTGATATTCCTATCCCAATAGCACAATAACACAGCCAGTTAATGTTCTGTTGTCAATGGGTGGGAACAAAGGAAGAAGGTGTGTCGACGTTTCGACCCCAAAAGGGTGTAGGCTGAATCCTGCCCTACTGCGGGGTCTTCTTCAGGACAAGTGGGGGGTGGGGTACCAGGGTGGTGAAGGAGGGCACCTGAAGTTAATGTACTCGGGCCGAGCTTCATATGGTGAACTTCTTAGGTAATTGTTTCCAGGAATTGATCAGGGGATATCGTTCGGTCGTGACGTATATAAGACCACGGTTTATTTACTTCACAACTTATTTGATTCTCTCACTATCCTGATCACGGTACCTTCGCTAGCTGACTGCATGAAAATTGTGATTGTGCAAGGCCCTCTGCATTACATTTAAAATCTTGAATATTTTTTTTCCTGGTATCCTGGGCAATTTGCAAACCTTTTATACCGCCTCCCGCCTACTCCGGTCTATGGGACAGAATCTTGTGGCTGTCCCTAGGGTGAGGAGGGTCCATGCTGGAAGGAGCTCCTTCTGTGTGTTGGCCTCGAAACTTTGGAACGTGCTCCCTTCTCCCATCCGCAGTATAAAGACCTTTCTGCCTTTTCGTAAAGCTGTCAAAACATTCCTCTTCCCTCAACTGTTAGTTGCCATCTGGCCACTAGCTGTGCAGTTTTCTGCTTTCAGCGGCAGGAAGCCCCTTTGCTGGGGCAGCCATGCGCTTTATAAACCACTATACCATAATATAACATACTATAACATAACAAAGGACAAACAGTCAATGCAAGGGGTCGTGAAATGGGGCTGACAACCGGTACACCTGAAAAACCTACTGAAACATTATTGTGGCCAGACAGAACCACCCTGGGACCATTTGTCGAGAAACAGAAGTCTTTGTAGCTCCCTCAGAAAGGATCCTCCACAGCACCTTGAGACCCTCACAGGTGAGTAGCGTGCTTTATAAACCCCCTGATTGATTGATTGATGTCACCAAGATCAGTTTCCAGGAAGGAATGAAACAGACTTTACAGCTTGGATGAAAGACAGATGCCTGAAACGTACCACAGAATAAGACATAGGTCCTGTTCCTGGGACCCTCGGCCTCTGCTTGGGGCAACACATGGTGGTCCTCTGCCCTCGGAAGCCCTGCCACCCTGACAGACCACGCAGAGAACCTCTGCATCATTTCAACTGCATCCAGATCCTCTGAAAGACCTTTAAATGGATCCCCCTGAGCACAGGGAAACTGTCACCTACGCTCTCATAACCAGCAGACTGGACTACAGAAATGCCTTCTACGCTGGCATCAACAGGACCATCCTACACATGCTCCAAACCACCCAGAACGCCGTGGCAAGACTCATGCTCGGGACACCTCGGCCCGAACACATGACGCAACACCTCTGCAACATACACTGGCTCCCCGTCAAGAAGAGAATAACCTTCAAGCTCCTCCTCCACACCTACAAATCCCTCCACAACATCGGACCAAAATACCTCAATGAGGTAGTCCGTTTCCACACACCCAAAAGGAATCTCCGATCCGCAGACCTCGCCCTAGCAGAGATCCCCCGCATCCTTAGAAGCAGAGCAGGAGAAAGGACTTTCTCATAAATCACAGCCAAGACCTGGAATGAGCTCCCAGTCCGCATACAACGCTTCCCAAACCTGCAGCCTTCAGGAAGGACCTCAAGATTCTGCTTTTCGACTGAGCCAGAGCTACAACCCCCCCACACCAGCACCTTGAGACCCTCCTGGTTGAGTAGTGCGCTCTATAAACCCCTGATTAATTGATAGATTGATTGATTGATTGATTGATTGATTGATTGACTGATTGCAGGGATCCCTGAGTCATCAGTCCGACCCGACAATGTCCTCGGCCTCTACCCTACCCCCAGATCTGTGGAAAGGGGATGGATCAATCAACCAAAGGAGTCTCTGTTCGGGCATCAATTGAAGGAAGTAACCCTTTTAGGGCCACCCAGGTCACTAATGACCACCTCTCAGGCTTCCATACTAAATGAAGAGCCGGTCAGACAGTACAGAATACAACTCAGGTCTGCATTTTAGAGAGAAAGTAATTTGAAGGACAAACTTGTACACACTTGTGAACCCATGGATAGAGCACTGAGTACCACCTCCATCCCTAATGGGCACTATCCATGCGGTTCATGTTCTGTGTGTCCACGCACGAAGAAGAGCACGAGTGTGACATTGGCTTTAGGCAAGGAGTGGTTCCTGAATCATTTCAGCAACTGTAATACCACGCATGTGGTTTACCGACTGCTATGCCAGTGTGGTTGGCAATATATCGGGCTCACGTCACGCAAAATCAAGGTCAAAGTGCAAGAACACTTGAGCACCATAAGAGCAGGGAAACTCACTACCAAGCTAGTACAGCACTGCTTCAATGAAAAACATAGTTTCACTTGGACTGTCTTAGGAAGAGTCAAGGGAACCGCGCAAAATGTGGAGAACCTGTTGTTAACCAAGGAAGCACGATGGATCTATAGAGAGAAAAGCGACCAAATTGGGCTGAACGAGATCATAGAGTGGAATAGATTCAAGCTGTAGGCACCTTTGGTACAAACGCTCTGCGCTTTGGTGTCCACTGGGGCCCCAGTGGACTCACCTGCTGTTTTTGGTAGGAAGTGCACCGTACATCTGATTGCATTCTCTTTTGCATCAGCAGCCTTTGCCTTTTTTGATTGCACTACAATCACGTGCAAACATTTTCCATAGGTATATCTTGATAACTGATTGGGTGTCACATTTTATAGTAAGCATGGTGCTTCATTGCTGAGGCTGGCAGCTCTATCTTTAAGAATTTCAAAAATATTTTTAGGGTGCAGCATACTTTTTTGACATCACTACAATATGGCTGCCCATGAGGACTGCCAGTTGTTTTGTCCCTGTTTTTTAATCCCGTGCCTAGTGGGCTGGCAATGTATTCTCCTTTATTCACGTTTTTTGTGTGAGGACTTTTGATCAGAAGTGTATTCAGCCTTAGAACTTGGAATCTGGATCTAAATTCATTGCACTTATATGCTTGCTTGGCCATCTTAAGATGGCGGCCACCCACGCTGACGCTGGTCATGTGACCTGTGTCCTTAGGCGTCGTAGCGTAAGCGACGCTTTATCAACGAAAAGCTGGGCGTGTCTCCGCGTTCAAGTACACGGTGAGCAGTAGGGGATCTGGGACCTTTGTTTATGGGATTCCTCAAGGCATGAGTGACATGGTAACCCGGCGTCTAAACATTAGCAGAGATTGCCGATAATTTGCATACATTTATAATGAGCATACACCGGTGTATTTTTCTACCGACATTTAAAACGCCATCATTGTGGTATCGCCTCATGAGGATTGATGCGTGCAATACTTAACGTGGACATCGCATATCTGTGCTACCTAGCTTACGCAGAACGCAGGAGATAAAGGAGCTTGCTCCCCGCGCTTGAATACGATACATTATTTGTTTTGCGTGTTCTTGTGTGTGTTGAAAATGGATATACAGGCGGGGGGGCTTACAATTTTTTTGAAATACTCACAAGTCCCTGGTATAGCTGCATTAAACTTGGTACGTAGTGCACACGAGGACTGTGGTCGGGGATTCACTCGAGCATGGTCGTTTATTAACATCATTGACTTAGATAATTTGTGATTTCACAAATTTTAAGAAATAATCCTCACTAGTGATTTGGCTGTCCTGGAAATTATGAGTGAGCCATAATATTAATGTGATACTACAGAGTAAGGAGTCGATCCTTTATGACCATGGAAAAGTGTTTCTGTGAAAGCTGGCCTGTACACCGGGTTATGTGTATGTTTCCTAAATATTATCACACATTGTTACTTAATAGATTGACTAACACCGTGATATGTGAATTTATAAAACTTCTTTTTAATTGTCTTTTAATCTCATAGATATTATATAGTTTTTTTCTTTTTTTACAGTTTGTACCCTTTTTTTAACAATAATTCATAAAAATTCTAAGCATAAATATACACCTAATCACAATAGTTTATGATACATGTTCTAGTACATATTTCAACAATTGATTTTCATCGCCAAATACAAAACCGAATCCAACGCGTTTCGCTGAGTGGCCTTCATCAGGAGTTCTGTATTTTCAATTGATGATTAGATACTATAATAGAAGAAAATACTCAATTAATTTTTCTTGAAAACAAAACAATCTATATTGAACAACATGTGACAATTATTATGTCTATATTTGGCTAACATTTTCATCTATATAAATTATACAAGAACACCCTCTCCTAGTGCCGATAGTTCTCTACCCTAGAAACCATCAAATTCCATCTATACATGTTTATATATATCCTTATCTACATATTTACAATCTACATTCTACATTTACATATATTTACACTTTTATTTTCATTTCATTCTACATTCACTTTATATACATTTGTTCATTTTTAATGCAATTTTCTTATCTTAGTCCATATTTGATGTGGGTTTAAATGTCTGCAGATTGACACCAGAATTAAGGCCAATAGTTGTGGCCGCTGATCTACATAAAGTTGAGTTTTGCGAGTCTTACTTTAAGCGTCAGTTAAGTATTTATACGCAGTATCTAAGTGCTGGCAGTAAAAAAGGTCCTGGATAAGGTTAAAATCTGTGGCAGAAAAATATAAGACAAACATCAGTACCCATATATGTCTCTCTATGCGCTTACTTAGATTGTGATCCCTGAATTAATCAACAGTACCTGTTGTTTGATATAGTCTGTCATAAGTTGTGAAGCTCAAATACACGTCACGTTCGATTTAGTGTGGTGTGGAATGCTCCCGTGACACTGGGTTCTGTCAGGTGGTCCTAATTACTGCCAAAAAACAGAGCGAAATGCAAAGGTCCTTATTACTATAGGTTGCTATAAACCTTAATAATTCCTTCAGTAGATTAATTTAAATAACACATACTTGTAGGTTCTGTATTCGTTTTCAAGGGCTAAGATGGACAGTTATATGTGGATCATTGGCGCAGTAGGAAATGCTGCAACAAAATAAAATTACACTCATTGTAAAACACAGCAGCTTATCTGAAGGGCCAGCTTCCTAATATAAATGTAATAAGTGACTATATGTACCTGAGAAAATCGGCAGCCTGTAATGGTCCCTTCTTAAAAACGTTGGGGGATTTCTGTAGTTTTTCTTGCTGGTATGACAATAATCGGTGGTAATGATGAATTCCTATTTATATGAGGAAAGGGCAAAAGACGATGTATCATGATATAGGGCTTGCCTCCACATGAAAGTAAAATCCATGTTTCCATGCGCTTAAGTTCTAATAGCGTGCTTGATGATAAGGCCGAAGTTCAGAGGAACACGTTCAAACTAGCACCTTCTTACTGCCGGCTCAAGGATTAATAAAGTATCCGGCATCGGTGCAAAGAGCAGTATTGCGGGGACCCGTGTCTAATGGATCTAGCTGGCGCGTTCCGTACTTACATGAAACTGGTTCGCTGCGAGGTACCGTCTTGCCCGTGCCGCTGTAACTAAACGGGTTTGCATGACTGGTATTTAAACTTACTTTGGCGCGCAGCTCATTACTGATGAACATGTCTCGCTATATACGGTGCAGCGGGACGTGGGATCGGAAATGGTGATCCTTAATACAAAGTTGTCGCCATCTTAGAATGATGTTGTGGCTATAAGTTTACTTAATTTAGATACACATCCAAAGCAGTGGAAAAGATTCTATGTAGTTTGTATCAAAACAAGATAAACGTGTATACGTTTAGATAATTGTATGCCGGTCTGTGTGTGTATAGAATGCCGTGAGGTGGAAAAATTATATTATCGATGTGAAGCTTCCTAATGTATACTACGCGATGTAAAAATCCCTAAATGCACCTAATTGCCGTTTTATAAAATATATGATACTGAATAGTGGGACACTACCAGAAAGCGCACAGAGCATGTGATGTAATTCCATGTAGATGAAGCAGCTCCAATACATAACACAGGCGTGTCGCCATCTTAGAGTGGTAATTAACCTATAATACTAGGTTAAAAAGTACGTAACCTGTGAAAATATATCACTGCTAAACTGAATGTATGACTTAAACTACAATCTGCAGACATTTAATCGTGAACTATTAGAATTACTCCATAACTCAACAGTTCTAAGGATTGTCACGACTGGACTGAATATATGGTTCAAACAATTCTACAGACATTTCATAATGGGCTTTTCTTTAAATATATAAAAATATACACAACCTCACAAATGAATCATGTTGTGCTATTTTTGAGACAGACTCTACAGTTTGTATATATGCGCACCTTATAATAATGCTTGTTCCCATGGGATTTCTGCATTTAACCCATTAGTTGCTGTTCCAAGCAAAAAAATCCAATATACTTCTCGCATCTTGCGAACTTTCTCCAAATCTAGACCAATTTTCACTTGAACCCTTTCTAGAATGTACCAAGACATTCTATCTGAGGTGTGGTTGTGTTCTATATAGTGACTGACCATGGGTGCTGTAAGTTTCCTCGTTCTTATCGCGGATCTATGTTCCGTCAGTCTGACATTAAGGGCTTTCCCTGTTTGGCCCACATAGCCCATTTGGCAGGGACAAATTATAAGATAAATCACATTAGTGGTCCTGCAATTGTTGAGGTCCTTAGGCTTTACCAATTGTTTATTGAATGTTATGCTAGAACCTTGCAATACTGTTTCACAAGACTTACAGTTACTACAACTGTAAGTTCCTGTCACTGGTCGCATATTCAAGGATGATTGTTGTGTGTTTGAAATGGATGTTAACATTTTTGATCTTACAATGTGGTCTTTCAAGGACTTATTTCTCTTATATGCGAAAACTGCTTTAGGCAATTGTTCTGTTTTGGAGAGGTTCACATTTAATATATGCCAGTTTGCGTATATTACCAGTCTTATTCTGTTATTTAGGACTGCATGCTTGGTTATAAAAATCAGGTTTGGGACCGATTTGGTTGTTTTGGGTTCAAGGAGACATTGTCGATCGTAAAAGCGAGCCCGCTTGTACGAATCTCTTATGATTTTCATTGGATACCTACGTGCAAAGAATTTGGCCTTCATCATTATGGATTTTTCATCATAATCTAGGATGCTTGTACAATTGCGTCTAAGACGCAGAAATTCTCCAAAAGGTACACTGTTTTTTTGCACGGTAGGATGGTAACTGTCGTAGTGCAAAAGGGTATTCCTTGCCGTTGGTTTGACATACAAGTCAACGGCAAGGACCCCTTCCTGATGTTTGATGACTACATCCAAATACTCCACTTGTGCCCTATCTGCATGTTTGGTAAATTTGATGTTCTTATCGCATTCATTAATCCATGAAAAGAATTCCTCTAGAGTGTCTTCCTTCTCAATCCAGATGAAAAAAATGTCATCTATGTATCTGGACCACAATGTCACAGATTCATAAAATGGCGCTATTTCATTGAATATATATGTGTCCTCAAAGCGGGACATATATATATTAGCTATGGCAGGGGCGCAAGATGTGCCCATACTGACTCCTTGCTGTTGTTTATAGATGTTACCATTAAATTCAAAGATGTCATCAGTGAGCACGATCTTAAGGCATTCTAGGATGAATATGGATGGGCAAAGGATTTGGTACTTCTGCATGAACCAATGCGTGGCTTCTAGTGCACCTTGGATAGGGATATTGCTGTAAAGCGCCTCTATGCCCATGGTGACTAATATTTGCTAGGTATTACAGAATTTAGCATTTTCTACCAAGTTTATGATTTGTCTAGTATCTTGCACATATCCTGGGATTCGGGCAATGTGAGGGCATAAGATGGCATCGATATACTTGGCTAGAGGTTCGGTTATAGAACCAATAACAGTAACTATTGGCCTCAGAGGTGGATCATTTATATCTTTGTGCACCTTTGGTATACCATAGATGCTTGCCAATTTGGGGTTGTCTATATTTAGATATTGCCATTCTTTGTTGCAGATTTCCCCCTCTCTTAGTGCTTTGTCTGTTAATTTTCTTATTTTTGCTCTGGTTTGAGCAGTAGAATCTTTAGTTATGCGAGTGTAAAAGCGGGAGTCGCTCAACCTCTCTTCCATTTTCTTCACATATCTTGGTGTATCATACACCACAATACCTCCCCCCTTATCACATGTTTTTACTGTGATATTTTTGTTTGTTTTAATAGTCTCAAGTGCCTTATATTGGTTGGATGATAAATAAAAGGGGTACAAAAGTTGTAAGATTGGCAAACTTGTCATTTATGACCTGTTCAAAAACTGCTACCTGTGGTGGGATTTGGTCAAGTGTAGGGGTGAAAACCGATTTTGGTTTTAGTCCAGAACGATTTAACTCTTCAGTGTCATTCTCTTGACCTGAGAAAAAGAATTTAAGTCTTATCTTTCTCAAGAAAATCTGTAGATCTCTAAATAGTTCGAATTTGTTTAGGCCTGAGTGAGAGGCAAAGGTGAGACCCTTAGAGAGAACTGAGATGGTATCATCCGTTAGATTCTGATCAGATAAGTCAAAAATGGGAAACTGCTCTAATTCCTCCAGTAACAGTTGTCCCTGGTTTCTAAGTATTGTTCGTGCATCATGGGTTGATGTACTTGGAATTGATAGTTCTGTGGTGGGGCACTCTGGAAGCGCGGTGGATATCGCGGTCTCCAGTACCCTCTCCCTGATGGACGTTGCACTAAAAAAGGCCTCCTATTTTGATATCTGGCATTTGGTCTTCCTCCTTGATAACCTCCCTCATAATACATGCCATCATCATCAGATCCAGATGATTGAGAGAAAGTCTTCACTCTTTTGTTATTTCTGTTCGACTTATTGCCCCAATTATCAAAGGATTCCTCACTCTCCTTGTAGTAATTTTCAGACAGATAGGGATATGTCATATCCTTAGTTAAGAACGAAATGTCCTTTTGAAGTTTATCAGTCTTTCTTTTTATAAGGTAATCTGAGTAGGAGTTAAGATCTTTTTCTATATTGTCCAAAGTTTTCTTAATGTCTTCTACTATTCCTGCATTTTTTATCTTTTCCTCTAGGTCAGCTATTTCTTTTGCCAAATCTTGTAATATGTTTTTTGAGGTTTCCACGATTAACATCATGTAATCCCTGGAGCACCGGTTGGATATAAGAGCCCAGCGCTCCAGGATTTCCTTGATGTGGACAAAAAGTCCAGGTATATTGCGTACGCATAGACCTTGTGGTATTACTCCCGCTTTCAAATACTTAAGCATAAATTGCCCATGCTTTTCTATTCTTTTAAGTTTTTTTCTCAAGCCAAGTAAAATATTCACATCATGATTTTTTTCTTGTGCGAACGATGATGAATCGCCGAAGGAGACTGAGCTCCCTACCATATACGCATACTGTTCATCTGTAAAGCCAAAAGTTGGTATTGTAGTGAAGTAGTGTGGCTCACTGGTTAGAGGCGGCAGACCCGAGAGCAGAGGACGGCCCGGGACCAGGGTTCGATTCCCGGCGCGGCAGGTTTCTGGACCAGGGTCAGCGGACTCGATAATTCTCTCGCCTCGGTGCCCACTCTGATCAGCGATCACACTCGGCAACTCTGGGCATTAGCTTGCCTCATCTTCACTAACGGCCCCACCAGACCGCCGGGGATGCCTGGTCTCACCCTGGAGATACCCAGGGAAGCCAGGAAGGGTTTCGCAGCGGTCGAAGCGCCTTGGGACCCTACGGGTAAGTAGTGCGCTATATAAATGCCAATACATACATTTTGGTCATCGTGAGGAAAACGTATTATTGCACTAAATCAAAAAAAAAAAAAGGATCACAATGGTTACAAATTGGGTAGAA
The DNA here is from genome assembly GCF_964263255.1 of Lissotriton vulgaris. Classification (NCBI taxonomy): domain Eukaryota; kingdom Metazoa; phylum Chordata; class Amphibia; order Caudata; family Salamandridae; genus Lissotriton; species Lissotriton vulgaris. The sequence goes on from NC_141688.1 coordinate 50,638,494, forward strand.
AAGCTTAAAATCTCATTAAAGCTTGACGTTCCCAGGGCGTACGCCATCGGTGGGGTTAGGAGAGAGGCTCAACATTTTAAACTGATACTAGTAAGTGCCCTATGGTGCAACTAATATTGATGCAAATATACCCCTCACGGACCTGCCGAGAGAATAATTGTTTCGGAAGAAAGAGGCCCCTACCTAAACGGATAAACCCTAGTAGGGATATTACACTTCTGTGAAAGCTGGCCTGTACACCGGGTTATGTGTATGTTTCCTAAATATTATCACACATTGTTACTTAATAGATTGACTAACACCGTGATATGTGAATTTATAAAACTTCTTTTTAATTGTCTTTTTATCTCATAGATATTATATAGTTTTTTTCTTTTTTTACAGTTTGTACACTTTTTTTAACAATAATTCATAAAAATTCTAAGCATAAATATACACCTAATCACAATAGTTTATGATACATGTTCTAGTACATATTTCAACAATTGATTTTCATCGCCAAATACAAAACCGAATCCAACGCGTTTCGGCGAGTGGCCTTCATCAGGAGTTTTGTATTTTCAATTGATGATTAGATACTATAATAGTAGAAAATACTCAATTCATTTTTCTAGAAAACAAAACAAACTATATTGAACAACATGTGACAATTATTATGTCTATATTTGGCTAACATTTTCATCTATATAAATTATACAAGAACACGCTCTCCTAGTGCTGATAGTTCTCTACCCTAGAAACCATCAAACTCCATCTGTACATGTTTATATATATCCTTATCTACATATTTACAATCTACATTCTATATTTACACTTTTATTTTCATTTCATTCTACATTCACTTTATATACATTTGTTCATATGGCCGCGATACCCGCCACCCCCTCTCAACACACTCCCCAAGGATGGGAAACCGGAAACAGTTCTTGAACTTTTGGAAGGCGGGAAGGGAGTTACCCTTCCCGGCCGTATTTATTAAAATATGAAACAAAATTAAAACATTAAAATAACAGTTTCATATTATGTACAATTTCATTACCACATTGCGATGTTTGGCTAACCTTAACATATTCTCTAATACAAAGGTTCTCCTAGCCGAACTAACATCCTACAAAACATTAACTTGAAATTTTGAAATTGTACATCCTAACGTTTAAGGGCCAACGGCAAGGTCGTAACCGGTGTCAAGATCCCTAAACCCAAAAATCCCCCTCACTTGTGAGGGGCGACCGCACAGAGGTGTACCTCAAGTGCAACTACCAATTTCCCTTGACTTGACAGGGGCCCCAATAAACTCGACGCCACTTAAAGGTCGTTCGAGGACTCGTGTGAGGTATCTAGAAGGTAGCGTAGACCCCCTCCCAAACCCCACACAACTTACCACATCTGCCGTCGCAGATATCCTGGCCCCGGGAAATTCCCCAGGAGGGGGCTGTAGCCCCTCCTACCCAGGAAGGGGCCTTGACCGCCTTTCCTTTCCTTTTGGCGTCCCATCCTTAGAAGGGACCGCCTACCCGTTGAGGGGCCAATGGCCACCTCCCTCGAGCGCTCCCATCCGTAATGGGTGACGCCCACTCATAGGGATCTACTAATTAGTGCTCACCGATCATGACCTTACCGCCCGACCAAAAAATAAATACGACAATTTAACTAAATAATTCAATTAAAAACAACCATAAACCATTTCACGTATGATTACTGATCAATACTTAGTGCAGAATTACTTTATTTGAAGAAAATATTGTAGCTGACCATTCTTTATTGCATACTAAGAATAACACGACAATCACCACAACCTGCAAGAAAATAGCATTACCATATCAAAACTTTATTCAAAACAACTGGCTGTCCTCAGGGGCTGGTGGGTGGGTTCAAAATTGGCTCTTCGTTCCGTCTCGAGCTCACGTGCAGCGAGGGGGTGCAGCTTCAGAGCACAGGAACAAGAGGATGCGTTCTTGGCTTGTTGCTCCTTTTATCCGTCTTCAGGGCGGGCGTAAACCCGCCCCTGCCTGCCCTTAGGGCGTGGCCAGCCGCGTCAGTGTCTAGGCCAGCCCACTCGAGGGCGGGAAACAGCGCGCCCCGGCTACGCCGCTTCGGGCATACCAGCCGAGGCTCGCCTCCCGCCCCAAAATGGCTTCCCGGGGGGCTCGTGGTACTCAGCCATACGTTCGGGGGGACCGAATGGTCGCCCCTTTCCATATGGCCGCGATACCCGCCACCCCCTCTCAACACACTCCCCAAGGATGGGAAACCGGAAACAGTTCTTGAACTTTTGGAAGGCGGGAAGGGAGTTACCCTTCCCGGCCGTATTTATTAAAATATGAAACAAAATTAAAACATTAAAATAACAGTTTCATATTATGTACAATTTCATTACCACATTGCGATGTCTGGCTAACCTTAACATATTCTCTAATACAAAGGTTCTCCTAGCCGAACTAACATCCTACAAAACATTAACTTGAAATTTTGAAATTGTACATCCTAACGTTTAAGGGCCAACGGCAAGGTCGTAACCGGTGTCAAGATCCCTAAACCCGAAAATCCCCCTCACTTGTGAGGGGCGACCGCACAGAGGTGTACCTCAAGTGCAACTACCAATTTCCCTTGACTTGACGGGGGCCCCAATAAACTCGACGCCACTTAAAGGTCGTTCGAGGACTCGTGTGAGGTATCTAGAAGGTAGCGTAGACCCCCTCCCAAACCCCACACAACTTACCACATCTGCCGTCGCAGATATCCTGGCCCCGGGAAATTCCCCAGGAGGGGGCTGTAGCCCCTCCTACCCAGGAAGGGGCCTTGACCGCCTTTCCTTTCCTTTCGGCGTCCCATCCTTAGAAGGGACCGCCTACCCGTTGAGGGGCCAATGGCCACCTCCCTCGAGCGCTCCCATCCGTAATGGGTGACGCCCACTCATAGGGATCTACTAATTAGTGCTCACCGATCATGATCTTACCGCCACAGGCCGGATAGTTGACCGGCTATCCGGACCCCCCACACACTCCTACCTAAAGGTCATGTCTTAAAGTCCCCAGCCAAGCTATCAGGTCTCCTATGAGTAACTCGTTCCCCACCCGGGACAAATGAATACCATCACCCAAATACATACTGTCCCCTATAATACAACCATGCGAAATAGAATGCAGTGTACTTGAACGGAACAATCGACTCACTTTATTATTAATCTTCCTTACTGAATGATTCAGAGCAGAAACTGAACGAGCCCCCCGCCACACTTGTCGCGGTATCATATGGGACCATGCGATTGTGCACCCTGGAACTCTTCTCGCTAACCAACTTACAGTGGAAAGCATTGCCTCAAGAAGTAGTCGTCTACCAGTGGACACCAGATCGTTGCCCCCAAGATGTACTATGACTACAGACGGCGGTGACCTCGTCCGCCCTAACAAAACCTCAAAAAATGATTGAAATTGGTCAATACAGAGCCCGCCCTTTCCGTAGAACGACACACTGTACCCGTATTCCCCAGCCACGTGAATCATGTCACCTGCTTTGAATACGTCCGCGGCCCGCCTCACGTATGAGTGGCCCACGACCCACACCTCCTTTTTCACAGCCGGTGATGTCTGACCGCTGACCCGGTGTTGGGTCGACTGCCCAGTCCGCCCCGCCTCGTAGGCTTGCGCAACTGAAAACCAAAGAAAAACAGGAAGCGTGAGTACATCATTACAGCTTCATAACATGTGCAACCGCACATACCTTTTATAACAGTTCGAGGACCAACGCCCCACACGTTTAACTTGTTTGACATTCAGACCCCTGGCTGTAGCCTCTGTAGCAGCCCCTATCCGAAAGGAATGGGTCCCAAACTTGCCGGGGTTCAAGCCCGCAGCGGAGATTGACATCGCAAGCACCCGCTGAAACTGAAACCTCGTCAGTGGGGTGGTGTCAGCGTGTCGCAACAATGTCCCCCCCCATGATGCCACCCTTTGCGTTAAATATTCCTCTACGCAACTTACCGGGCACATGGAGGACCCGGGAATCCTTTGTATGATTATGCAGTCCCCCATCGCACCCTGGTCGGTCTTGGACCTGACAAACGAGATGGACATCGTCTCCCCTCTGACCTGAACGTGCTCTCGGCACAGTCCCCCGGTCACATCCCGCTTGTTCCTCGCCACTAGTTCGCTTACCCGCATAGCCCCATGGAATGCCAGCGCAAAAGCGGCTCGGAATAACACTGTTTCATACTGGGATGAACACGTTGAAGGGAGTACAGATAATAACAGGGCCAGCCTATCCAGACCTATCGGGCGCCTTTCATCTACTCTGCGACCCTCAAGGCGTTGCCACCCATGTAGCGCTTTTTGTACAACGAAAGACGCTGTCGGGTCCTGGATCCCATAAGCCCTTGCCACAAAGGAAATGGCTGCCCGATGCCTCTGGGCAGTAGCCACAGATTTGCCTGCCCGATGTAAAGACAGCAGGAAATTTACTACCCCCTCCTCCTGGCCCCAAAGCTCCCCTCCAGCAGCCCCCAAAAAGGCCAAATAGGAACGGAACGCCCCTTCATACGCCTTCCTTGTCCTGGGTGCTAAACTCTCTCCCACGAGGTTTCGTAATTCGGGGCACCGAGAGACCAGAGAGTTTCGGGGAAGGGTGCCGCCACCGGGTCCGCTGTGGGCAGAAAACCCCAGAAGGCCTGCATACGGAAACGAGAAAGCGCATCAGCCGCCTGGTTCATCACCCCCGGCACATGTCTTGCCTTAAATAGGACATTCAATTGCATACACAACAAGACAATTTCTTTCAGCAGCCTCAGGATCCATTTGCATCGTGCCGCCTGGCTATTGATACACTCAACCACGGTCATGTTATCAGACCAGAATACCACAGAGTGATCTCTAAACCCCTCAGGCCAAGTTTTCAGGGCCACCAGAATGGGGAACAGTTCAAGAAAAGCAATGTTACTCGTCAACCCATCCTCATGCCACCATGACGGCCATTTTTGAGCCGACCATTGTGTGCCAAAGATGGCACCAAAACCAATGCTCCCTGCCGAATCTGTCCACAGCCCCAGCTCCTCGGAGGACACCGCCGGTTTGTTCCAGACAACCCGACCATTGAAATCCGCCAGAAATGCCAACCAAATGCGCATGTCCTGGCGAACCTCGGCCGAGAGTCTCGTGCGATGGTGACCCTCCTTCAGGCCGACCATGGCCTGAGCGATCGAGCGGGAAAAGGGGCGGGTGCATCGGTATTACTCTCAGGGCGAAATTCAGCTGTCCCACCAATTGTTGTAATTGCTGCAACTTAACCTTGGACTGACTAATACACGTCTCCAGGGATGCCCTGAACCTGAGCACTTTTTCTCTTGGTAAACGAAAACAACCCTCCTCCGAGTCGAGCTCGATACCCAGAAACTCGAGGCAAGTCGAAGGACCCACCGTCTTACCAGGTGCCAATGGCACACCAAAATGGTTCATTAAGACACAAAATTCATTCAAAGCCTGACCACATTCCGGATCCCCGGCTGCCCCTAGAAACAAAAAGTCATCGAGATAATGCATAACCTGATGAAACCCCGTCTTCCTTGTGAAGACCCATTGCAGGAAACAACTGAGCTGCTCGAAATAGGAACAAGATATAGAGCAACCCATTGGCATACATCTATCCATGTAATAATGTCCCTGAAACATGAAACCAAGAAGACGCTGATCATCTGGATGTACCGGGAGCAACCGGAACGCTGACTCGATATCAGATTTCGCCATCAGCGCACCGGGCCCTAGGCGATTCAAAATGGCTACGGCCTCATCGAAAGATGCATACCGTACTGAACACACTGCCGGGTCTATCGCATCGTTTACGGAAAGACCACGTGGGGCTGATAAATTATGTATCAGCCGAAACTCACCCGGGTCCTTCTTGGGAACCACCCCTAAGGGGGAACAAACAAAGTTAGCAACCGGTGGCACACTAAACGGACCGGCGACTCGACCTCGAGCCACCTCTTTTCCAATCTTCTCCTGTACCACGGTCGTGTGCTGCAAAACTGATACTTGGTTTTTACATTTCGCTAAACCCTGAAACTCCCCCACTGGGATGCGGAAACCATATGAAAATCCGTTCCGTAACACCCCAGCGGAAGCGTGGTCCGGGTATTCGCTGAGCCAAGGAATCATTGCCATGGTATCAATCGGAGTAGGTAAAGGCGCCCCTCGGCCTATTTCAGACCTGTTTGGCGCCTCCTCTACCCCCGTTATCACCCGTTTTGGCTCTGCACATGGACTCAGGATGGGACGCTTGCCCACACCCGCTACATTCGTGCCTGAATTTACATGACCCTTGAGGCCTCGTACATTTTCCCCTGTTAAAGTTCCAGCAACTCCCTTTTTTACCTGTGGTGCCATTCGGCCTGGACTGGTATTCGTTACTCGCGCCTGATCGAAAGGAGGACCCAGAATATGGGCGGGAGGACTCCCCCACACTACTCCCTACTAATGGCAAATTCAACATACCAGTCTCCGACATTTTTGACCGTGACACAGAATCGTAACAATCCCAAGTTAAGTTTCTATCATGTTCTTTCGCTTTCCTGAAAATATTATCGTAACAGAACCATTGATTGCCCCCATGTGACACGGAATACCCCATGATACGTGACTGATAAATCGGCAATTCAGACAATAACTCGGGCTTACGTTCGCCCAGGATGGATGTAAAAATCCCCCACGCCTTGCCCCAATTGCCAATGTTCTCATTTACCTTGAAGGCGGCCATCTTTGCGCGCCAAACACTCGGATGCATGAGCTCCTTTTGGCTCTTCACATATTCCATCTCATAATGATCGGTAAGTAACGAGAAGATGTTTACATATTCATCTGCCCATATCTTTTCCTTAATAGCTAGAGGGACATGTTGACCCAACTTTTCCCGTCTTGACGGGGCAGACTCATCCCTCGCAATCGGCAATGGCCGCTTACCTGAACCGGAAGCTGTATCTGCGGCTGAGCCTGTCCCAGGTGGTTTTCCTACTGCCGCAGCCGGCGTGATAACTGGCGATGCTGCCTTCGCCGCCTCCCTCGTTTCACGCAGTTGCCTCACCAACACTCGTGCGTCGTCAGCCGTGGCGCCCGAATCTTTACCCAACCACGCTGCTAATTGTGCTGCCAGCTCGGGCGGCATATCCCCCCCGGACACGGGGGTGACCACCACGGGAATCGGATTCCCCTCTGCCGGCACCGGAGTTGGCTCTTCGAGTGGGGTACAGGGAACCGGGATGTCCCCTCCAGCTGCTCCCCTTCTGGGCCTCTTGCCTTTTCCTCACGGAGCTGCTCCGACCAACGGACGTTTCGGCCCCTCTTCCCCATCTTTCTCCGCCATTCGCTTCTTCAGGTCGGTCACCTCCTTCATAAGAACTCGCAGCATCTGGTCGGTAGTCATTCGCTTTCCGTCTATCTGCAAGACAAAGAAGAAAGATTACCACGTTCAAAATTGGCTCTTCGTTCCGTCTCGAGCTCACGTGCAGCGAGGGGGTGCAGCTTCAGAGCACAGGAACAAGAGGATGCGTTCTTGGCTTGTTGCTCCTTTTATCCGTCTTCAGGGCGGGCGTAAACCCGCCCCTGCCTGCCCTTAGGGCGTGGCCAGCCGCGTCAGTGTCTAGGCCAGCCCACTCGAGGGCGGGAAACAGCGCGCCCCGGCTACGCCGCTTCGGGCATACCAGCCGAGGCTCGCCTCCCGCCCCAAAATGGCTTCCCGGGGGGCTCGTGGTACTCAGCCATACGTTCGGGGGGACCGAATGGTCGCCCCTTTCCATTTTTATTGCAATCATCTTATCTTAGTCCATATTTGATGTGGGTTTAAATGTCTGCAGATTGACACCAGAATTAAGGCCAATAGTTGTGGCCGCTGATCTAAATAAAGTTGAGTTTTGTGAGTCATACCTTAAGCGTCTGTTAAGTATTTATACGCAGTATCTAAGTGCTGGCAGTAAAAAAGGTCCTGGATAAGGTTAAAATCTGTGGCAGAAAAATATGAGACTAACATCAGTACCCATATATGTCTCTCTATGCGCTTACTTAGATTGTGATCCCTGAATTAATCAATAGTACCTGTTGTTTGATATAGTCTGTCATAAGTTGTGAAGCTCAAATACACGTCACGTTCGATTTAGTGTGGTGTGGGATGCTCCCGTGACACTGGGTTCTGTCAGGTGGTCCTAATTACTGCCAAAAAACAGAGCGAAATGCAAAGGTCCTTATTACTATAGGTTGCTATAAACCTTATTAATTCCTTCAGTAGGTTAATTTAAATAACACATACTTGTAGGTTCTGTATTCGTTTTCAAGGGCTAAGATGGACCGTTATATGTGGCTCATTGGTGCAGTAGGAAATGCTGCAACAAAAGAAAATGACACTCGTTGCAAAACACTGCAGCTTATCTGAAGGGCCAGCTTCCTAATATACATGTAATAAGTGATTATATGTACCTGAGAAAATCGGCAGCCTGTAATTGTCCCTTCTTAAAAACTTTGGGGGATTTCTGTAGTTTTTCTTGCTGGTATGACAATAATCGGTGGTAATGATGAATTCCTATTTATATGAGAAAAGGGCAAAAGACGATGTATCATGATATAGGGCTTGCCTCCACATGAAAGTAAAATCCATGTTTCCATGCGCTTAAGTTCTAATAGCGTGCTTGATGATTAGGCCGAAGTTCAGAGGAACACGTTTAAACTAGCACCTGCTAACTGCCGGCTCAAGGATTAATAATGTATCCGACATCGGTGCAAAGAGCAGTATTGCGGGGACCCGTGTCTAATGGATCTAGCTGGCGCGTTCCGTACATACATGAAACTGGTTCGCTGCGAGGTCCCGTCTTGCCCGTGCCGCTGTAACTAAACAGGTTTGCATGACAGGTATTTAAACTTACTTTCGTGCGCAGCTCATTACTGATGAACATGTCTCGCGATATACGGTGCAGCGGGACGTGGGATCGGAAATGGTGATCCTTAATACAAAGTTGTCGCCATCTTAGAATGATGTTGTGGCTATAAGTTTACTTAATTTAGATACACATCTAAAGCAGTGGAAAAGATTCTATGTAGTTTGTATCAAAACAAGATAAACGTGTAAACGTTTAGATAATTGTATGCCGGTCTGTGTGTGTATAGCATGCCGTGAGGTGGAAAAGTTATATTATCGATGTGAAGCTTCCTAATGTATACTACGCGATGTAAAAATCCCTAAATGCACCTAATTGCCGTTTTATAAAATATATGATACTGAATAGTGGGACGCTACCAGAAAGCGCACAGAGCATGTGATGTAATTCCATGTAGATGAAGCAGCTCCAATACATAACACAAGCGTGTCGCCATCTTAGAGTGGTAATTAACCTATAGTACTAGGTTAAATAGTATGTAACCTGTGAAAATATATCACTGCTAAACTGAATGTATGACTTAAACTACAATCTGCAGACATTTAATCGTGAACTATTAGAATTACTCCATAACTCAACAGTTCTAAGGATTATCACGACTGGACTGAATATATGGTTCAAACAATTCTACAGACATTTCATAATGGGCTTTTCTTTAAATATATAAAAATATACACAACCTCACAAATAAATCATGTTGTGCTATTTTTGAGACAGACTCTACAGTATGCATATATGCGCACCTTATAATAATGCTTGTTCCCATGGGATTTCTGCATTTAACCCATTAGTTGCTGTTCCAAGCAAAAAAATCCAATATACTTCTCGCATCTTGCGAACTTTCTCCAAATCTAGACCAATTTTCACTTGAACCCTTTCTAGAATGTACCAAGACATGCTATCTGAGGTGTGGTTGTGTTCTATATAGTGACTGACCATGGGTGCTGTAAGTTTCCTCGTTCTTATCGCGGATCTATGTTCCGTCAATCTGACATTAAGGGCTCTCCCTGTTTGGCCCACATAGCCCATTTGGCAGAGACAAATTATAAGATAAATCACATTAGTGGTCCTCCAATTGTTGAGGTCCTTAGGCTTTACCAATTGTTTATTGAATGTTATGCTAGAACCTTGCAATACTGTTTCACAAGACTTACAGTTACTACAACTGTAAGTTCCTGTCACTGGTCGCATATTCAAGGATGATTGCTGTGTGTTTGAGATGGATGTTAACATTCTTGATCTTACAATGTGGTCTTTCAAGGACTTATTTCTCTTTTATGCGAAAACTGGTTTAGGCAATTGTTCTGTTTTGGAGAGGTTCACATTTAATATATGCCAGTTTGCGTATATTACCTGTCTTATTCTGTTATTTAGGACTGAATGCTTGGTTATAAAAATCAAGTTTGGGACCGATTTGGTTGTTTTGGGTTTAAGGAGACATTGTCAATCGTAAAAGCGAGCCCGCTTGTACGAATCTCTTATGATTTTCATTGGATACCCACGTGCAAAGAATTTGGCCTTCATCATTATGGATTTTTCATCATAATCTAGAATGCTTGTACAATTGCGTCTAACACGCAGAAATTCACCAAAAGGTACACTGTTTTTTCGCACGGTAGGATGGTAACTGTCGTAGTGCAAAAGGGTATTCCTTGCCGTTGGTTTGACATACAAGTCAACGGCAAGGACCCCTTCCTGATGTTTGATGACTACATCCAAATACTCCACTTGTGCCCTATCTGCATGTTTGGTAAATTTGATGTTCTTATCGCATTCATTAATCCATGAAAATAATTCCTCTAGAGTGTCTTTGTTCTCAATCCAGATGAAAAAAACGTCATCTATGTATCTGGACCACAATGTCACTGATTCATAAAATGGCGCTATTTCATTGAATATATATGTGTCCTCAAAGCGGGACATATATATATTAGCTATGGTAGGGGCGCAAGATGCGCCCATACTGACTCCTTGCTGTTGTTTATAGATGTTACCATTAAATTCAAAGATGTTATCAGTGAGCATGATCTTAAGGCATTCTAGGATGAATATGGATGAGCAAAGGATTTGGTACTTCTGCATGAACCAATTCGTGGCTTCTAGTGCACCTTGGATAGGGATATTGCTGTAAAGCGCCTATATGTCCATGGTGACTAATATTTGCAAGGTATTACAGAATTTAGCATTTTCTACCAAGTTTATGATTTGTCTAGTATCTTGCACATATCCTGGGATTCGGGAAATGTGAGGGCATAAGATGGCATCGATATACTTGGCTAGAGGTTCAGTTATAGAACCAATAGTAGTAACTATTGGCCTCAGAGGTGGATCATGTATATCTTTGTGCACCTTTGGTATACCATAGATGCTTGCCAATTTGGGGTTGTCTATATTTAGATATTGCCATTCTTTGTTGCAGATTTCCCCCTCTCTTAGTGCTTTGTCTGTTAATTTTCTTATTTTTGCTCTGGTTTGAGCAGTAGAATATTTAGTTATGCGAGTGTAAAAGCGGGAGTCGCTCAACATCTCTTCCATTTTCTTCACATATCTTGGTGTATCATATACCACAATACCTCCCCCCTTATCACATGTTTTTACTGTGATATTTTTGTTTGTTTTAATAGTCTCAAGTGCCTTATATTGGTTGGATGATAAATAAAAGGGGGACAAAAGTTGTGAGATTGGCAAACTTGTCATTTATGACCTGTTCAAAAACTGCTACCTGTGGTGGGATTTGGTCAAGTGTAGGGGTGAAAACCGATTTTGGTTTTAGTCCAGAATGATTTAACTCTTCAGTGTCATTCTCTTGACCTGAGAAAAAGAATTTAAGTCTTATCTTTCTCAAGAAAATCTGTAGATCTCTAAATAGGTCGAATTTGTTTAGGCCTGAGTGAGGGGCAAAGGTGAGACCCTTAGAGAGAACTGAGATGGTATTATCCGTTAGATTCTGATCAGATAAGTTAAAAATGGGTAACTGCTCTAATTCCTCCAGTAACGGTTGTTCCTGGTTTCTAAGTATTGTTCGTGCATCATGGGTTTATGTACTTGGAATTGATAGTTCTGTGGTGGGGCACTCTGGAAGCACGGCTGGTATCGCGGTCTCCAGTTCCCTCTCCCTGATGGACGTTGCCCTAAAAAAGGCCTCCTATTTTGATATCTGGCATTTGGTCTTCCTCCTTGATAACCTCCCTCATAATACATGCCATCATCATCAGATCCAGATGATTGAGAGAAAGTCTTCACTCTTTTGTTATTTCTGTTCGATTTATTGCCCCAATTATCAAAGAATTCCTCACTCTCCTTGTAGTAATTTTCAGACAGATAGGGATATGTCATATCCTTAGTAAAGAACTTAATGTCCTTTTGAAGTTTATCAGTCTTTCTTTTTATAAGGTAATCTGAGTAGGAGTTAAGATCTTTTTCTATATCGTCCAAAGTTTTCTTAATGTCTTCTACTATTCCTGCATTTTTTATCTTTTCCTCTAGGTCAGCTATTTCTTTTGCCAAATCTTGTAATATGTTTTTTGAGGTTTCCACGATTAACATCATGTAATCCATGGAGCACCGGTTGGATATAAGAGCCCAGGGCTCCAGGAATTCCTTGATGTGGACAAAAAGTCCAGGTATATTGCGTACGCGTAGACCTTGTGGTATTACTCCCGCTTTCAAATACTTAAGCATAAATTGCCCATGCTGTTCTATTCTTTTAAGTTTTTTTCTCAAGTCAAGTAAAGTATTCACATCATCATTTTTTTCTTGTGCGAACGATGATGAATCGCCAAAGGAGACTGAGCTCCCTACCATATTCGCATACTGTTCATCTGTTAAGCCAAAAGTTGGTATTTTGGCCATGGAAAAGTGTACAGTTTATTTTTAACAGTCTGACAACGAGTATTGTTAATTGTATTGTCCGTGTGGTGTCTTGTCCCCTGTCTTTCCTCTTTTTCATATGTGCACTCCAGATTGATGATCACAATCGTGAGGGCCAAAGTGTATTTTAAGAAAACCTCACTGCGGGAGGATCGCGTTTAAGCCCATTTCCCTCGACAGCTGGTATGACGCAAGAAAGCTGCTAGAGGGTAACTATTGCAGATGATGTGATTTGAATTAGGATTTGAAACAAGGCAGTCTGGGTCCCATTCTTTTATAATGTGTGTTGTACTGTTGTCTTCTACTTTGAGGCTATAGAAATTTTCAGGTAACCAATGTGTCCCCCACTCGCACCCTATACATGCACCCATGTTCCTTGTATGTCGTGTAACTTCTTTTTTCTGTTCATGTTAGAAAGACGCAAATACATTTGCGTCCAACGTTAACATGTTAGCTATCCGGTCATGCCTAAAAATCCCGTTAATTAAGCTTCTAGGCCTATGGTGCCAGCGTCTTTACATGGTGCACCTTCACGTTTTCCTCCACGTTTTCTGGCCCAGTCGAGCTAGGCCCTTAAACGAGGCTCCGAGTTCTTTTCTCCCCCTGACAGCTGCCGTTTAGGTATGCATCCCTGACCTCTGCCTTACTTCCTGCCTCAGACGAACGGTGCCCGGCTCGGCCTGGTTCGCTTGCCAAGACGATGTTTTACCTACAAGTTATCTGCTCAGCCTCCTCGAAAACACATTCCAGTCTAGTGAAATAGGTAAACATATTCCCGGTTACAGAGCAAAGGGCCCTGCCTTCCTGTCTCCATGCAAGTAATTTAATGCTCCTGTTACCATGATAGGCCCATGGCCCCCGCACTCTACATGAAGATCCGTATGCACACACTAGCAGTCAGTGTTGAACGGCCCCTGCCCGAGAGACCTTTTACTCCAGACACTACATCCTCAAAACATACGATATCAGATATGCTATAGGTACAGGTCGTTTTGACACCCCAGACATTAGTCTCCTCTACTCGTGCAAAAGTCAAAGCCCCCAGCTCTCCCCGTTTACACGTCATGCTCAGCTGCGCGCGCATATAGGTAATAAGTTTCTGCTGATCCTGCAAACTTTCTCTATGCATCCACCCACTTGTGACGTTTCATGTGACGATTCTCTGACATGTCCAGTGCACGCCCATGTGTACGCCTTCTTACACGCCTCCTGTTACGCACATGTGTTCTTATCTCTCTCTTTTCACCTGTTATGCCTACTGTATTCACTTCCATGTATACTGTTTTACTATATATAATGTGTGATGCTAATAAAATGTTGAATGTCCCTTCCTGAACCTGAGTGGTGATGGAACCCGATGTCCCATGCTTCGAAGAATTATATTAAAGCCCGTATGACTCAGATACCACGGACTATGCCTCTCATTTGATTGAGCTATCCCTATGACTTGTAATTATATGGCAAAACTGATGCGGTAATAATAATTTACCACATAATTTGGCGCCCAAATAGGGACCCCCCCTTCCCCACTCGCCGGCGATGTTACGCAGGCCTTGACCCCTTCTACAGCCGCGACGGAAACCGTGCACGCCTGTGGGTTTTCCTGCTATCTCCCTCGGGCCCACGGAGGAGACAGAGACTGCGGTCCGGCATCCAGACGAGGCGGTGAGGAATGCGGAGGATCCCGACCAGAGCCCCTAGTCGAGAGAGCAAGGTCCGAGGTATCCGGAGGCCCACCTGTTCCGAAGCGCATGCGGCGTAGTAGTAGCCAGATGTCGTAGCAGTCCAGTCCAGTCCAGTCCAGTTTCCGAGGCCTTCAGTTCTTGCTTCCCGGTGAGTACCGTTGTTGGGAACGCATCTAGACGGGTTCATTAATTTGTTCCCGGTCAAGACAGGTCTGGGTACACAGGCCTGGTCCAGACGTGTTCACTTAGGTGAATACGGTCAGACGTGTCTCTTTATGGGACCGGTATTGTCTGTACTGTTTTAGCAGTGCATCTAGTAATTCAGTGATTCAGTATTCTAGTATTGCAACTCGAGTTTCAGTAACTATGTGTTTTCCATGTATCAGGTAATATCCGTCTGAAATGTTTTAATGTGGTTTTAATGTTGTGGTATGAATGATTGTTTTTGCTATTCATTATTGTGTTTACTGTGTCCACGTTTAAAGCAATCCGACCATGCCACTGTTTTCGAAGTTACGTCAGATAGGAACCAGGAAAGGGATACTCGAAGAAGCAGTCCCTGTTCCGCCTAGGGACACTCCTGGACATTTTATGTATAATAAGCATGGCTTAGATGCCATACTGTATCTAGATTTATGGGTGGACTACACCAAGGGTCTGGAAGAAAAGTATAGATGGCCTGTCTCAGGGACATGGGATGCTGATTGCATCATGAGAGTAGAAGAAGCGTTATGGAAAAAGAAAGCCAGACAATCCCAGAAAAATGCCATAGAATTATGGCGTAAAGAAGCGCATAGAAGAACAGAAAAAGAACTCAGGAAAGCAGAGAGAAGTAGAGAAGAATCTGAAAAAGCTAGGGAAAAAGAGTTACTAGAAGTAGGAGAACGAGTCAGAATAGAACAACAAGACAGACAAAGAAATGCCCTTATTACAGGAGTGTATCCAGTTCTTGCCGAGGGCCTGCCTAAGGCGACCCGGGAAGCACCCCGTAACTTGCCACCACCATTGGTCCCGACTAAACTCCGTCACAAACAAACCGCAGCGGACATTTTCCTTTCGTCCTATTTAGATGACGTAGCTCCTGCGTATACCAATGTTCGCGTACCCCCAGCTAATAATGTACAGCAACCTCTCCCGCCTGTTCAAAACATACAGCAGCCTACTCCGTCCGTACAGTCTGTTCAAGACGCGTCACCTCTACCCCCTCAAGACTCGACTCCCTCATCCGTTGTTATTGCCCCTCCTGTCACTACTGTCCCTGTCACAACCATTCCTGTCACTACTATCACTACTGCTCCTACCACTGTTGGTCCTAATAATCCGTTCGGTATGCCGGCAACGCAAGGTCCGGCGCTACCTGCACCTCCTTTTCAATTAATGACACCAGCAACAACATCACAACTAGGTGATGGTTACGCTTCCGCTTCAGGAGGCGCCGTAGGGGGTCACCATCGTACCCCGCCACAAATAAAACGAACGACGCTTAGAGATCTAGCATTACAACGTACACCCAGGGCAGCGACATACGCAGCCCTTAAAGAGTATGTTACAGACTGCAGATATGACCCAGTACCCGGCGAAGACTGGATGGTTCTATACTCATTACGTTTACGGCGAGTTGCAAACTATTTGGTTCTTTTGCCAGAAATGACTGACCATCTAGACAACATATATCATTTTATAAGAACAGGGGAGAGACCAGAATGCATTTGCGAGGCCATGGCACATCAAAAATTCGAGACACAAAGTATGATCTTACGGTTTCTGATAAATTGTTTAATACGGGAACGAGATCGGCCAGATACAAGCAAAGAAGAAATGGATAGGTTGATAAAATGGAGTAATACCATAGCTGATGGTAAACACGATAAACAAAATTGCATAGATTCCATGTACAAAAAGATCCGCAAAGAAATAATAATAATACACGAAAAAGAGAAAGAAGCTAGGGGACACGAGAAAGAGAGTGAAAATTCAGAGGAAGAAGAGATAGATAATCCTGTAGAAGAAAGGCCAGGAACAATGGCGTACGTAGGTAGAGTGAAACTTCCTAAACAGTATTCTTTTGATAGACCTTTCGACAGACCCATTCGTCCAGAAAACAAGAAACGTTTCCTTTCTCCCATACCAGAACAATGTTCTCTTGAACATGTGTTTCAAGACACCGATAAAATGCTGAAAGAAAGAATAGTGTTGTAATCTTACTCCTTTCTCCTCTCCCCATTTCCCCCCTCTCTCTCCCCTCCCTTGGTATGAACCACACTCCATCCGGGAGTGCGGGTTAGAATGTTCGGGGAGAGTGTTGAAGCCGCCAAGCCGGGAACACCAGTTGTACTTATGACAAATAAACTTAATATTAGAACCCTCAACAGTAGTGATTTATTACTACATTTATGGCGACGAGGATGGGAGCTGAGCCAGGGTCAGTGTGGTGTCTCCCCCCTGGACATATTTGAAGCTTGAGCGGAATGAAGTAACAAGTAAGACTCACCCAGTTGATGAACGGGAAATCGGTCTAACGAGCTGCCGTTGGAGAGCGGGAGACATGAAGTGAAACTGTCAAAGTCGATGTGAAGCATATGACTCTCGGCAGCTGTGTTCCGTTCCTGGTTTTGAAGGGGCGTTCCTTTACACCATGCTTAGTCCCCTCCGTGGTTTGTGTGGACTGTCATGCTGTCGGTGAAAGGCAGGGAGCCCTCGTGAGTAGAAGACGGAGCGAGTCTTGTTCGGATTATGCGCAGAGTTGTCGACGGGAAGTTCCGGTCCTGTGGACGCGTTTTGGAAGGAGGACCTCGTAACCTACACTCTTCCAGTGTGAAGTGAGGAGAGAGCAGGGGAAACTGAAGGTACTCCATGTGGTTCCCGAGCGAGTCGCACAGGTCTGTGTGGAGAGTCCTTGAAGCGGTGTGAGTAGAAGGGAGCGGAACAAGGAACAAAGTCACTTTCTCAACTACGTGAAAGAAACGGTTTTGAGGTGAGCGCTAAGTGTTCGAGGAATGAGTGAGTGACAGCATGGGGGAGCCACTAACCCCTAACTCCCAGAAGTAATGGAGGCGAGTAATTAATGGCCTCAGTGAATTTGGAAGTATTCACACATTAAGTTGGGAGGAGGTTTAACCGCAGCCGTACTGCATAATTGCATTGAGCCATTGAAACGCTAGGAGGAGCGCTCAACGAAACATATGGTGTGGAAAACTTAAGGAACTGTACGGAGGCAGTGTATTGTAGCTGCTTGGAGAAAATATTTGAGGGACATAAAGTTTAGCGAGCTTGTGTTCCAGTGACTGAAAATTAACCGTGGCAGTACCTTGAGTGACGTAATCGTCTGTGATTATTGAGGAAGGGAGTAAAAGGAAACTGTACAAGGGACAGTGGTTGTTGTCTCCCTGAGGTGAATTCATTGAGGTCAAAGAAGAAAGTAATGGAAATAATATTACGGGAGCAATTGAGGTGAGGTAACAGAAGCAGTGACCACCTATCATTTGTGGAAGAAGTGACCACCTATCATTGGTGAAAGCGGGAAAACTAAGCACCCCACTAGAGTATCAGACGCAGGATCCCTGTCTCTATCCTCGCGCATGGGCATAGGGAAAAGGTCAAGGAGCTGGGGAATTAAATTCGGGTGTCGTGTCGGGCACCTCACTTCCGACCAACCTTAAGCTTTGAAGGGTGTTGCAGTTCGATTCTAAGGAGGTGCGCTTCAGACCAAGTTCGTATGTCTGTCTGGGCACAGTTGGCGCAGAGGTGAAGAGCGCGAAGGCGAGGACGACGTTTGGGAGACGATCGCTTTAGGGCATGCGGCTGATTTGGTGAAACATCAGGACATAGGCTGCGCACTGCTAATCCTAGGGACACAGCTAATGAACTCGGAGTTTGCAGCGTGGGAGTGGGAGAAGTATTCCACACTCTGCGAGTACCTCAGCGCGTGGCAAGTGCGCATTTCAGTCACGTCACATTACAATTCACGAGCCCCTATCTATATGCACTCAGTTAAAACAGCACAGTAATTACCATTAATATTCACCCCCTGTCCTTAGTTGCCACTAACCTGACCACCCCACTTTGGCAATCCAGCCAGGGTTTAATTTCTCTTGTCATTTTTCGGAAGGGTTGTCCGAGCAGTTTTCCCAGAAGCCTTGTTGTAATATTCATATTAATCCACCGCAAGTGCTTCATACCCCTTAGGGTTATAGCGGGCAACGTGGCTAATAGATCAGCAGTGTCCCGTAGTGATCAGTTCGGGTACTGTGGTGCTGTATTTTTTGGGGTGGTGGCACCTTCCGGGGAAATTCAGAGGTATTGCAGCACACTAAACATGGAGAGGGGCCGAATGTACAATCTCCCTCCACCTGTGCCGTTCATGGAGGAGGTTAATAAAAACATTGCAGAGTGGAGGGAGTGGAAAGTGTATTTTGAAAACTATTTGTCTGTCTTGGAGGAGGAGGTAGCGTCTCTGTCCCCGGAAGTAAAGGCGGAAATTCTACTTCACAGCTTAGGTAAGAGAGGAAGGAAAATGTATCACAATATGGAGAAGGTATTCATGAAAGGAACTGATAGAAATATGTATGAGAACATTTTGAACGTGTGGGATGAATATTACATACAAGCCACAAGTGGAAAGACACAAAGGGATGAAGGTTTCAAGGGAAGAATGGATGGCAAAGAGGATGTTAGAGCCAGGAAGACATCTCAGAGATGTGCCGTTATAATAGGTGAAGTTGAGACAGAAATGATTACAGACTCGGGTTCAAGATATAGTATGGTGAGCAAAAGTGATTGGGACAGAAAATTTGCAAAAAAATATGGTAATGAATTAAAAGAGGCTAACACAGTCCTGAAAACATATGCAGGGGAGGATATACAGGCCATTGGTTACAAAGTCCTGGACGTAGTTTGTAAAGGAAACAATATGAGGAGTACCATATACATAACTAAAGGTGGTATCAACATGCTAGGGTGGAGAGATCAACAGAAGTTGAGGATTTCATTGGAAAAAAAAGTAAAAGGGCACAGGAATGAGCAGGCACGAAATCAAAGCAAACAAGATACCAGAGTTGAAACTGTTAATGTTCGCATGCAACCATCTAAGAGTAATGCAGCATTTGAAAGAGCTGCAAGTGAAAAAGAGTGGGGAAGAGAAGCTATTAGGGACGAACTCAACGAGAGAAAAAACACATATCAAAGCCAGGTGGAGGAAAGAGAAATACGTAAGAAACTAGAGAGAATGGTCAGTAGGAAACAAAAAACTGAGACAGATGGAAAATTGGGAAGGGAGGTGGAGTGTGTAAATACCACAACCATAGAACGAGAATGGCAGACGAAAAAAAACAACCAGTCCATTTGCAATGAGATGCGGCAAAGAATTAAATTGGCTGGGTTCAGACCCAAGATGTCAGAGGAGTACATGGACAATTTTGATCCGGAAAGAACGAGGAGTGCAAGTTACATTGAGCCAAAAGGAGAGAACAAAGATGTATACATACAAGGGATCGAGTATGGAATGAAGGAGAGGGAGAGTAATATAACGCGGAGAAACCCTAAAGGATCCCCACTAAAAGTCATGGAAGGGAAGAGGGGTTCAGTCTATGATCATTGGAGGAAGCCGAAGTGCAATGGTCCAGAAAACACAGATAAGTTCTTTTGTGGCAAGCCCGAGAGGGAACAGGAGGAGATACTTATGCCTGATGAGACTCATGCAAATGATCGTTGGAGGAAGCCGAAGTACAATGGTCCAGAAAACACAGACAAGTTCTGTTATGGCAAGCCCAAGAGGGAACAGGAAGACATACTTATACCTGATGAGACTCATGCAAATGATCGGGGGCTGTCGAAAACAAAATGCGATAAAGATTACAATACTGGTCATGGCCTAGGAAATGAGAGCAGAAGAAGGCTCAGTCCCTGCATGGACAAGGACAGGGAAACGGAGGCCTAATTCATCAAGAGGTAGTCTTGGGGTGTGTCCTGGCTCAAGCTACTGCCTAGGGAATAGAACTGCACAGCCATTCTCAGTCTTCCGAAAAGGGATGTATTCCAGCATGAGGAGTTCGGAATCCCAGGGAGAAATTGACGGCGTGGCAAGCTCAGACATAGGGGAGACAAGGGTGAAAAGGTGGTGATATATACTTGTGGTCCACCTATGCCAGGATGCCTTAAGCATCACCTCGTGCATCCATGGAATTGTATTACCCATATCATAACGGTGCACGCCCTGTCTGCCCCAGACCGTCACTGTTGCTTAATGTTGGTTAATGTAACCTGATAGTTTTACCCATTACTTGCTGAATTTTAAATGTACTTGACAGTTACTGTTGTTTAACGTTGGACAATGTAACCTTAGAACTTTATTCATTACTTTCTGAATTCTTAAGAGCCTTATCTTAATTCCTGCAGATAAATGTGGACTAGAGCTACTCATGAAATCTTTACATTACGTGCCTTGGGATCTATTGAGCATTATTCTCCAGCCACGTCTACTGGAAAAAAGAAAACTACTGTTCAGAGCTAATGTACCACAGTTAGTGTGCAGTGTTGACTGATCACCCATTTAGACTGTAGCAAGGGGTTCCTTTTTTCCGACCCCAATGTTGCTGTGCTGTACCCTTCTCTCACCCCCCCCCCCTTCCCTCCTTTCCGTCCCGCACCAATTGTGTGGAGTCCTTCAGTCTCTCTCCTCCGCTCTTTTCCTTAAGGATGGAGGTGTGTTGTAATCTTACTCCTTTCTCCTCTCCCCATTTCCCCCCTCTCTCTCCCCTCCCTTGGTATGAACCACGCTCCATCCGGGAGTGCGGGTTAGAATGTTCGGGGAGAGTGTTGAAGCCGCCAAGCCGGGAACACCAGTTGTACTTATGACAAATAAACTTAATATTAGAACCCTCAACAGTAGTGATTTATTACTACAAATAGGTTACCATGAACTTAGTACAATGCGAGATCAGGAATTAGCACGATCAGCAGTCCAATGGGCTGGAAATGATAGCATATATAAAGATGATTCAGTAGCACAAACATTTTTGACTCTTTCCCCAGACGAACAGCGACTTGCTGGTATGTACATGATCCAGCATCTCATTTCACTATATGAGAGTCAGCATTCTGATCCAGGTCCCCTATATAATATATTGGAAGAATTACTCCTAAAAAGATGGAGAGGCCTAGGTACCGATTTAATTAATATCATTCTAGAACAACGACACAAATACAGAACTTTTCTGACTCCACATTTTGTTCCTGTTCCACCCCCAGTAAGACAACCATTTTACATAGATAGACAGAATCCCTTACGAGAAGTTCATCCCGTCCAGACCACAGGGGGTGAGCTACAGTGAGTATTTGTATACAAATGTTTTAAAAGTAAAGGAGGACCCCGCACAGACTCATAGGGGGCTGGGGGGATAGTAAATCTTCAAAAAGAGAGACAGGGGCGTCCCCACGAGAAGACAGTCTAGGACTGTATTTCACACCTAGTACATGGACTCCAGGGTGAATATTCTATTTACAAAGAGACATATGTATAGAGCATGCCAATAATACGGCGGGAAAGGTAAAGTTACAGAAATTTTTACTCGATTACTATCTGTGTATGTTGAGAAAAGTTATGTGTATTTGCTTTTCTGTTATCTTATATCCCTAAAGATGCCAAATCTTATAGGAGAAAGCTTGTTACCTCACCGTATAGTCAATTCATACAACCATAATAGGATCGACAATTTTTATGATGATTAACCCAATGAACACAAGAGTTAATGTTATAAAAGGATATACAAAAATCATAATTTAAAAAAGATAATTTAAAAAAGAAAGTTTACCACACCATGAGTTGCTCTGTTACACATTTATTATACATACAAATTTTTAAAATTTCATCATTACAAAGTATACAATTATTTAAGAGAACAATGTTAGCACATTTGCATAAAAAAACATTAAAAACAAAGAATCACAGGTCGACGCGGCGTTTCGGTTTCTTGTATGTCTACCTTCTTCAGGACAGATTCTACATAAATTTAAAAAGATTTAAAAACACAGAGTTACTCTAAGTTGCATTGGTGCAGACCGTTAATTATTCACAGTTATGAATAATCACAAATGTGGTAACTAAAGCTTCATTTTTAGGCATCTCTAGTACAGAAGGCATCATTTTTTAGCACAAACTTTTCAGTTACATATTACTGGTAATGTTTTCACACTGTTAGATTTCAAAGGCACGTTTGTTTTGAAAACATTAATTTAGGAAACATATTGAACAATCCCTCTCTATTCATACACTTACAACAAAACTAGTGGTGTTTACCTTTCCCTTGGACTGTATAGTCCAATGCTTAAGAAACCCAATTTGGAGAGCTCCTATCAATAAAATTGGGATTGTTATGAATTTATTGCATACCTTAAAACAAGTGGAGTGAATTTCCCCACCAGTCATTATTTTCTGTTCAGAACCTTGTTGCCATCTGATTTTTGGGCTTATTTTCGGATTCTGTTTGGTATATTTTCACTGGATAAAATAAATGTAAGGATAGGACATTAATAATTTATTTCCTCATAATATAAATATATATCGCAATGGGCGCTCTTACAGACTGGACAGGATGTAGAATTAAATCCATGCCTCCAGAGACAGTATTTAGATATTATTATATACCTTGTATTCACACTTTGTACGCTTGGTCTTGGACTACCAGGAGGAGCCACCGTATTTTCCGTTCTGGGTTTCTTCAATGACCCTGGGAAATTTTTAACTGTTTAAATTATATCGTTATTTTCTCAAGTACAGTTTGTGGGTTCTGGACTCTACTTATTTAACAGTATCTATGTTGTCACTCACCATTGATAAAATGCTGCTTGTTGCAGTTTCTTGGGTGTTCTGATTTCAAGGCCCCTTGTTGTAGATACCAGAGTTCGTGCTGCATTAAGTGATAGAATAAATATATTCTGTATTTAACTAAATTGTGGCAGGTTTTTCCTAGTTATTGTGGTATTTAACTATATAATTACAGGAACGAACATAATAGCCAGCACAAAGAACAGCCAATTATGTTCGTGACTAACTTTTCCCAAGTAAGTTACAAGGTTAAAAATATCATAAATAGAAATTGGCACCTTATTTCAGACAGAGCACAGGAGCCCATCCCGAAGCCCATGTTCTCATATAGGAGAAACAGAACTATCAGAAACTCCCTTGTACATACATACACAAGTCCCACAAGAATCTGCAAACTACCATAGATGGCAAGCCGTTACCGACAGGAACCCACCCATGTGCGGGTTGTGTCAATTGTGCCAATATTATTAAAGGTGGAACTATCACAGTGAATGGTAAAACAATTAACATCAGGAGCTTTATTAATTGCAGAACCACAAACGCAATTTACCTCATCCAATGCCCCTGCAATAAACCATATGTAGGTGAAACGTCTAGGGAACTCAGGCTGCGTCTTAATGAACATCGTTCAGCCATCAGAACTAATAAAAGTGGAGCACCTCTCACTGAACACTGGAGGGAAGCTGGCCATAAAGTTGAGGACTTAAAATGGTGTGGTTTAGAAAAAATAAGTGAGAACATCAGAGGTGGTAATCAGAATAATAAGAGAAAAAGAAGGGAACAATTTTTTATGTCAACCCTGAACAGTGTCAGGTGTGGCTTAAACTCTAAGGAGGATTGGGAGAAAATTATCCAAGGATAAAAGGGAATAATAAGGTAAATATACACAAGATCTGAACAAAACTTGTGTACCCCGTAATCTACCATCTATTACCAGAGGGCGAGTAAAACCGTACCTATTTCCTCAGGGGAATATTACATATTAACGAAGGGTCAAAAAATGCTTCAAGGGACTAAACAGTAGTACCATCAAAAAGTCGCATAGTAGTAAATTAGAAAAAACAAATACTCTTCCGAATAGTAACACGCTTTAGTAAAAAATTGCCTAATATTTTAGAGAATATGATTGCTGCTTTGAAAATTATCTAAGCGTCATACTGCATAACAACATATCCTCTGATTAAAAGATTAAAAGAGTAATAATCGCGAAGCCCACATGGAGTGTTGCAAGTAAATGGGAGACACATCCTTAAGCTTCCCTCGCATATGCCTATAACGAAGCCCATACGGAATTATTTAAACAAATGGAAGAATATCCTAAAGCTTTCTTTAAGTGAACCAACAGCATATAAATGCGCTTAGGGGACGAGAAACGCGCCAGGTCATCTAGCAACCCCTCGTCCAACCAGAGGTGGTACTAATAAGGAGAAATGCGATTTAGGCACCAGTTCCGCATCAGGGCGGATAGCGTCCGGTTACCAAGGTAACCTGACTCTGATTGGCCCATAAACAACCAATCAACAACGGGAGTAAATACGCAAATGTAAAATATCCTAAAGCTTTCCCTATGCAAACAAACCGCATACAAATGCGCTTAAGGGACGAGAAACGCGTTAAGTAACCTAGCAACCTCTCGACCAACCAGAGGAGGTAAAAATAAGGAGTTATGCGAATCAGGCACCAGTTCCGCATCACGGCGGAAAGCGTTCGGTTACCACGGTAACTTGACTCTGATTGGCCCATAAGGAACCAATCAACAACGGGGATAAAATAACCCAATCAATGCGCGGCTATTATAAAAACACCGCGTCTAGAACAAGCTTTCAGTTTCTCGTGACGGATCGTAACAGACCGGCGAAAGGACGCTGTGAAAGACTACCAGGACCCAGGAGCAGGGAGGCCGATTGCAGATTAAAAGGTAAAGACTACCAACAGAGAGGGCACAATTGAAATCCTTAGAAGCTTAATAACACTCGAGCTGTAACAACCTTAAAAGCTCTTTATATTTTAATTTAAACAATCTGTCAGTTCCTGTAATGATATAGTTAAATACCACAATAACTAGGAAAAACCTGCCACAATTTAGTTAAATACAGAATATATTTATTCTATCACTTAATGCAGCACGAAATCTGGTATCTACAACAAGGGGCCTTGAAATCAGAACACCCAAGAAACTGCAACAAGCAGCATTTTATCAATGGTGAGTGACAACATAGATACTGTTAAATAAGTAGAGTCCAGAACCCACAAACTGTACTTGAGAAAATAACGATATAATTTAAACAGTTAAAAATTTCCCAGGGTCATTGAAGAAACCCAGAACGGAAAATACGGTGGCTCCTCCTGGTAGTCCAAGACCAAGCGTACAAAGTGTGAATACAAGGTATATAATAATATCTAAATACTGTCTCTGGAGGCATGGATTTAATTCTACATCCTGTCCAGTCTGTAAGAGCGCCCATTGCGATATATATTTATATTATGAGGAAATAAATTATTAATGTCCTATCCTTACATTTATTTTATCCAGTGAAAATATACCAAACAGAATCCGAAAATAAGCCCAAAAATCAGATGGCAACAAGGTTCTGAACAGAAAATAATGACTGGTGGGGAAATTCACTCCACTTGTTTTAAGGTATGCAATAAATTCATAACGATCCCAATTTTATTGATAGGAGCTCTCCAAATTGGGTTTCTTAAGCATTGGACTATACAGTCCAAGGGAAAGGTAAACCCCACTAGTTTTGTTGTAAGTGTATGAATAGAGAGGGATTGTTCAATATGTTTCCTAAATTAATGTTTTCAAAACAAACGTGCCTTTGAAATCTAACAGTGTGAAAACATTACCAGTAATATGTAACTGAAAAGTTTGTGCTAAAAAATGATGCCTTCTGTACTAGAGATGCCTAAAAATGAAGCTTTAGTTACCACATTTGTGATTATTCATAACTGTGAATAATTAACGGTCTGCACCAATGCAACTTAGAGTAACTCTCTGTTTTTAAATCTTTTTAAATTTATGTAGAATCTGTCCTGAAGAAGGTAGACATACAAGAAACCGAAACGCCGCGTCGACCTGTGATTCTTTGTTTTTAATGTTTTTTTATGCAAATGTGCTAACATTGTTCTCTTAAATAATTGTATACTTTGTAATGATGAAATTTTAAAAATTTGTATGTATAATAAATGTGTAACAGAGCAACTCATGGTGTGGTAAACTTTCTTTTTTAAATTATCTTTTTTAAATTATGATTTTTGTATATCCTTTTATAACATTAACTCTTGTGTTCATTGTGTTAATCATCATAAAAAATTGTCGATCTTATTATGGTTGTATGAATTGACTATACTGTGAGGTAACAAGCTTTCTCCTATAAGATTTGGCATCTTTAGGGATATAAGATAACAGAAAAGCAAATACACATAACTTTTCTCAACATACACAGATAGTAATCGAGTAAAAATTTCTGTAACTTTACCTTTCCCGCCGTATTATTGGCATGCTCTATACATATGTCTCTTTGTAAATAGAATATTCACCCTGGAGTCCATGTACTAGGTGTGAAATACAGTCCTATTTGTATACACACCCTTAAGCAAAATGGAACTATTGGAAATGAAGAAAATAGTGCCCTGTCATGATAAAGATCCAGCAGGTTTTCACCGTGAATTAAAAGACATGTTACTCATGGGGGATTATACATATTCCGACATTCTGAAAATGTTAAAGGTATTGTTGCCGGCTGGTATTTACGAAAAGTTGAAAGAGAAAGAATGGGAAGTGGGAGATAAAAAGATTAATTGGACTGAATTAGAGGACGAAGAAAATACACGTACCCCAGGTTTAGGTCTTGGGGACAAAGCTAAAGCATTACCAGGATTATTAGTACAGGTTTTTCAGAGGTTATTGACAATTAAAAAGGAAGACTGGGATGCAATCTCAGCCTGCAAACAGAAACAAGACGAAGACACTAGTGATTTTTATTCTAGATTCGAGAAATGTTTCATTATAAATAGTGGCCTGAAAACAAGTAGCGAATCATATCCACATCTTTTTGTAACCAAATTAGTCGAGAATTCCTTACCACAAGTTAAACATAGAGTATTGAAAGTCGAGAGCACATGGCAAGCAAATATTCCTTCCCAAATGTTACAAATGTTACAGTACCACCAGAACAGGATTAGAGAGGAACATGATCATGAACAGAGACGTATGAGAGATACGAAAATGAAAGTACTAGTTGCCCAATCTGTTCCAGCTGACGGTCATAAAAAGGGTACAGCACCGCCAGGCCAATCTGCAGCTCCTGTTAAAGGGAACTGCAACTATTGTAAGCAGCCAGGTCACTACATAAATGAATGTTTGGTTTTGAAACACAATATTGCTACGGGCAAAACGAAAGAAAGACCGCGTCCACCTAGACCAGAACACGTTCCACAGCATATTCCACAGAACACGCAACCACCACAACAAGCACAACAGACAGTAGCTGTACCCCAACCCCAGCCTATTGCTGCCACGCAACATGTCACGCAACAAATGTACCAGTATGCACAGTCAGATTACCCCGATTATCAGCAATATACATGAAACAGCCTAGAGAGGGAGGTTGGCTTGCCCCTCATCGAGGTTCCTGTAGATCAAGATGGTCCCTATGTACATAGTCAAGTATTTGGGAAAGACAGAAAAATTTTGATTGACACAGGGGCGAGCAGAACTACCATTAGTCATGACGAGGTTCCAGGGGCACCCCTCTCAGGCTCACAGAATGTTTCCCTGGGTTTTTCAGGAAAGCCTATTGTTAACGAAGTGTCAAAGCCAGTTTCTCTCGAAGTTGGTCCATTGTCCCGTACTACTGACCTGTTACTTACGAAAGCATGTCCTGAAAATCTGCTTGGTATTAAAACGTTGAAAGCACTAGGTGCTGTAATATGTTGTTCTCCGGAAGGAGTGAGATTGTTCTTACGTGACTTCAAAGGTCATTATGTGTTACGAGATTTTGATCCAAGATTGCAGAATGTACCAGCACATTTATGGGCACAAGGTCCAACTGATGTAGGTTGTATGCACATTACACCGTACCGTGTCACTCTCAAGCAAGGAGTTGTACTGCCCCGAATCCGACAATACAAATTGCCACCCGAGGCTGTAACAGCCTTACTGAAGATTATTGACGAGCTTATTGCCCAAGGAGTAGTTATTGAGACTGACTCCAATGTATGCAATTCTCCGATCATTCCAATTCTTAAACGAACTGACCCAAATGCACCACCAGTCTACCGATTGGTGATTGATCTTCGAGAACTGAATAAATGCATCATTCCTCAGTACCCGATAGTGCCAGACATTTCTTCCCTCTTGACAGCTATTGATTCCGAAGCAGCGTTCTTTACTGTAATTGACCTCAAGAACGCTTTCTTTAGTGTCCCCATTCATCCTGAAAGCCAGTATTTATTCGGATTCTCTTTAAATGGCCGAAGCTTCAAATTTGCACGTGCACCTCAAGGGTTCACGGAAAGTCCTAGTATTTACAGTCAAGCACTAAAAAGACAACTAGACAGTATCCACATGCCTACTGACACTGCTCTGCTGCAATATGTAGATGACTTGTTGATCACTGCACGGACCGAACGTGACTGCGAGCGAGCGTCACTGACTGTCCTGTATTTCTTGGCCGAAAAGGGGCATAAAGTGTCCCCTTCGAAGCTACAATTCTGTGCCCAGCAAGTGGTATACCTTGGGCACTTGCTGTCCAAATGGGGGAGACAGCTGACACCAGACCGCATCCAGTTAATTGCACATCTGCCACAACCCAAGACACAAAAGGAGGTACGGGCCTTCATTGGCCTCACTTCTTACTGCAGACAATGGATCCCTCAGTACGCATATCTAGCTAAACCACTCATACAGTTGACAACACAGGAGGCAGCGACTTCGACTGTCCTCCCTTGGACTCAGGAACATACACAAGCTTTTGACGAGTTAAAGAAAGCCTTATGTCAAGCACCAGTTTTAGCGACACCATGTTACAGAAAACCTTTTACACTCTTTGTTACTGAACGCGATGGCACAGCATTATCTGTACTCACACAAGATCAAGCAGGACACCACAAGCCTTGTGCTTATGTTTCTAGTACATTGGATCCAGTGGCCCAGGCTCTGCCTGCATGCCTCAAATCAGTTGCAGCAACAGCTTTAGCAATCAGACAAAGCGATTCCATAGTGTTAGGACATCCCCTGACAGTACAAGTTCCACACTCTGTGGAAGTTCTCCTGAACAGTACCCAGACTCAGCACTTGACCATAGCAAGACTGACAGGATATGAATTGACATTGTTTCAGCCACACATAGAGATCAGACGATGCAACACATTAAACCCTGCCACTTTGTTACCCTCGAGCACAACTGATCCAACACCACATGACTGCGTAGAAGTCATCAATACTGTAACGAAGCCCAGACAAGACTTGACAGACATTGCATTACCCGACCCCGACCTGACACTTTACGTGGATGGTTCATGTATGAGAACAAGCACAGGAGAGTTAGTGGCCGCATATGCAGTGACCACTGATACTGAAGTCATAGAAACACATCGTATTGACACCTTGTCTGCTCAAGCAGCAGAACTCATTGCTCTGACCCAAGCCTGTATACTAGCCAAGAACAAGAAAGTAAACATATACACAGATTCACAGTATGCATTCGGAGTTGTTCACGACTTCGGTATCCCCTGGCAAGAGAGAGGTTTTTTGACTTCTCATGGCGCCAAGATACAGCATGGTCCCCTCATTCAAGCTCTGTTAGAAGCAATACACTTACCTGCAACCATTGCTATCATGAAGTGCAAAGCACATACTAAAGCCACCGACACCATTTCTCAGGGTAACGACCTGGCAGATCGAACAGCAAAACTCACAGCTCAGACAGACTTCCCAACGGACATGACAAAGACTGACGTGACATCACAGACACATTGTATGACAGTGAAGGATCCCATTCTAGACGTACTCGACATACAGACACATGCCACTCCCGACGAAATCAAGAAATGGACTGAACAAGGAGGGATCCAGACAGATCAGGGATGGATGACAAAGGGAAGAGCCACATGGTTCCTCCCCGACTCTATGGTTCAAGTAATCATTAACACAGCACATAGTCCAGCACACTTAGGAGAAAAAGCCATGTTAGACAGCATTCAAAACCTCTGGTTCAACAAACATTTACGAGCAGCAGCAAAACAGAAAGTGCGTACCTGAATGATCTGTTGTCAGTTCAATCCAGGCAAAGGTGTTCCAGTGGAACAAGGTGGATTCCATCCTCCTGACCATCCTTTTGAAGTCCTCCAGATGGATTATATCCAGATGGACAGATGTAGAGGTTTTAAATATGTCCTCGTAGTTGTATGTGCCCTTTCCCGATGGGCGGAAGCATATCCAGTCCCAGATTACACTGCCGCGACCACTGCCAAGCAGTTGGTTCGTGAATTTTTCCCGCGATGCGGCTTGCCCCGTGTCGTGTACTCAGATAATGGACAGCCATTCTCGTCCGAGCTTATGAAACAGGTATCACTCCTGTTAGGTTACCAGTGGAAGTTCCACTGCGTACGACACCCTGAAGCAGCTGGTCTCGTAGAGAGACATAATCAAACCCTGAAAACACGCTTAGCCAAAGTCTGTGCAGAAAAAGGTGTAGATTGGATAGTAGCCTTGCCAGTTGCCCTCTTCTATATGCGCATGGTTGCTCATTCCAGAACCGGACTATCTCCTTATGAGGTGGTTTTCGGGCGGCCTCCCAATATGTGGGGTACGCCTATGCCCCGCAAGATCACTGATGTCGACAGTAATATGCTGACAGATTACCTAGCTTCCTTGATGTCTGCACTACAATCTTGTCGTTCACAGGTTGCAGCTGCCTTTCCGGACAACACCCAAGTAAAACCGCATGAAGTCGTTCCGGGTGAGCTGGTATATGTGAGAAATTTCGATCGATCAAGTCCGCTGGAGCCGAGGTGGAAACAGCCAAAGTTGGTGTTGATGACGACGAGGACCGCAGTCAAGTTGGAAGGACGCAAGGGGTGGTTACACTCCAGCCACATTAAAAAATTTCACAGACTGTGTCCAGCAACTTTGGTTAAGGACTGCCCCCTATCGGACTCTGACTCTAAACTCCCCCTGATAGAAAAAACTCCTCAACAGGAGTATCGCGCCAAGCTGAGGTCTAGTAAGTCAGACAGCGTTTGATTGTTTAAGTCCCCCTCGGGTGAAGCGGTTAGACAGGATTCTGACATGTATAAGATAGACCCAAGTAGTCAGAGAGATAGACGTATCAAGAAAAGAGAACAATATTGTAAAAATTTGCACAGTCGATGTGTAATCACATTAATTTTCATGTTTCTTCTGAGTCTTACGATCATATGCATAAGTTTAATGCTACATGTTTTTTTCCCTCTTGATTCACATATGCATGCTTCCTCTAATGACACTGTAGAGCACTCTTTCAGCGACCTGCCCCCTCATGAATTATCCTATCGATTAGCAATGCGCAACAATACATTCATTCGTATGTTACACCATACTCATCAGGCCAGCAATGCCACCAATTGCTGGGTATGTGGCCGACTCCCACCTTATTAGAAATACAAGGGAGCTCTGCCTCTCTTTCCCTACCCGTTCACACATAATGGTTCATGTGGTGCATGGTTTACTTTAATGTATTCCCTAGACAGTAAGTCCAAAGTTTCCCAAGGCAATTGGATATGGGGGAACCTGAATACAGTCATGAATAAAGCATGTTTCCCAGATACAGACGGTCTTCCCCAAAGGAAAGGGACCGACCTAGAAAATGAAGTGTACGAATTAGGTAATTTTTCCCTCAATCTCATGATCCTGAACGTCCAGTCCGAGACTAATTCGAACTTGCCGTTTATTTCAGTTCCGCCAGTAAAAGGCGAACTGTGCGTTAGAAAGAATGGCTCGGTACATCTAGGACACAGTGAATGTAATAGTGTGATCGAATTCAGTGACAAAGGAAAGTCTACTTTCAAAGCCTCTCGCCATTCTTATTTCATTTGTGGTCACACTGCTTATGTACATCTGCCCCTTGATTGGGATGGGACGTGTTACATTGCGTTCCTATTGCCACCTGTTTTTCTAGCCCCACCTGATTATCAAAGGAATTCACGCCTTGTGAATGTCAGACATAGAAGAGACCTTCCTCTTGTTATTGATGATTCCGGATCTACATGGGATTATGTTAAAGGATACTTTTGGTTCATAGGTCCTGTCCAGAATAGTAGGATAATACGTAGGTTAACGAGAACCCTTGAAGTGGTAGTGAACGAAACTACTTTTGCTTTAGGTAACCTGACCGAAGAGCAATCTGCTATGAGAACTGTTGTTCTTCAAAATCGCCTTGTTCTTGACGTCATCTTGGCCGATAGGGGCGGGGCTTGTAGAGTCATCGGATCCCGTTGTTGCGTGTTTATTCCTAATAACGCGCCATCCGTGTATAAGGCCATCACACGGCTTCACGAAATTGCTCACCTGATTCACCAGAATCCAGGCTCCTGGACTTCGTCCGGTTGGCTCTGGAGTGTGATATCCGCTTGGGGATGGAAATTGCTATCATTCCTAGGAATAATATTGGTCATAGTATTCAGTTGTTGTCTCTGTCTGCAATGTGGGCCAGCGATTTGCGGCTTGTGCGCCACAGCATGTATTCCAGGTCCAAGTTCCCGTTCCCGAATGATAAAGGATGAATAAATGATGTTATATGAACAGATAGATGGTCTCATGAATATAGATATATCTTAAAGGGTTTGGTAGGGGCCAAGGAGGGAATGAGGTAATAGAAATTTTCAGGTAACCAATGTGTCCCCCACTCGCACCCTATACATGCACCCATGTTCCTTGTATGTCGTGTAACTTCTTTTCTGTTCATGTTAGAAAGACGCAAATACATTTGCGTCCAACGTTAACATGTTAGCTATCCAGTCATGCCTAAAAATCCCGTTAATTAAGCTTCTAGGCCTATGGTGCCAACGTCTTTACATGGTGCACCTTCACGTTTTCCTCCACGTTTTCTGGCCCAGTCTATCTGCTCAGCCTCCTCGAAAAAACATTCCAGTCTAGTGAAATAGGTAAACATATTCCCGGTTACAGAGCAAAGGGCCCTGCCTTCCTGTCTCCATGCAAGTAATTTACTGCTCCTGTTACCATGGTAGGCCCATGGCCCCCGCACTCTACATGAAGATCCGTATGCACACACTAGCATTCAGTGTTGAACGGCCCCTGCCCGAGAGACCTTTTACTCCAGACACTACATCCTCAAAACATACGATATCAGATATGCTATATGTACAGGTCGTTTTGACACCCCAGACATTAGTCTGCTCTACTCGTGCAAAAGTCAAAGCCCCCAGCTCTCCCCGGTTACACGTCATGCTCAGCTGCGCGCGCATATAGGTAATAAGTTTCTCCTGATCCTGCAAACTTTCTCTATGCATCCACCCACTTGTGACGTTTCATGTGACGATTCTCTGACATGTCCAGTGCACGCCCATGTGTACGCCTTCTTACACGCCTCCTGTTACGCACATGTGTTCTTATCTCTCTCTTTTCACCTGTTACGCCTACTGTATTCACTTCCATGTATACTGTTTTACTATATATAATGTGTGATGCTAATAAAATGTTGAATGTCCCTTCCTGAACCTGAGTGGTGATGGAACCCGATGTCCCATGCTTCGAAGCATTATATTAAAGCCCGTATGACTCAGATACCACGGACTCTGCCTCTCATTTGATTGAGCTATCCTTATGACTTGTAATTATATGGCAAAACTGATACGGTAATAATAATTTACCACAACTTGACAGTCGCTACAAAACAAAGTATCCAACAGTGGTGTGGTGACAAGGAGTGTTGCCCTGACGAATCTGCTGTTAGTTTTGAGGCAGAGAAACATGTTGGCGATAGGTAATGGTATGCGATGTTAGCTACCAGCTTTTTTTTATTTCGACAGTCCATGCCTAAAAATTAGGAATAAAAGGTTGCGAATAGGTGTGCCTGTTGATTTTAATCACACTGCATTGTCACTAGCAGTTCCAATGGTTCTGCTTTAGCGCACTCACACTTTTTTTTGGGTTCTGTTTGGACACATTTTTTCTTTTGAATTGAATGATGACCAGTGATGAGAAAAGGGGCCCAGTCTGGTGAGAATTTGCCAGTTACCCCGAGGGTGGTGTTCACGTGAGGTGTCATTCTCTCCGCCACACATTTTTCTGACAGATGATTTTTCTGCAGAATTTGCTTTGACACATTTCCAAATAATTTTTGGTGTATGCACTCTGTAGACTGAATTTTTCAGTCTTCTTGTGGTGTTCCATGCAACTGTCAAAAGAGGCTAACCAATATACCAAATCTTCTTCCCCGTTTTTTATAAAAAATATAGTTTTTTCCAAAAATAGTTTAAGTGTTGGCTTCATCGCAGTAGATACCTGTGAAAAAATTATAGCTAGGAGGGTTCTGAAAAGGCAAACACTGATACGAGACTGATCTGTTGCATGACACACTGACATTATCGGCGTCCATAAGACAGGGCTTCATTGGTATTGAAGTAGAGAATACAAACCAAGAACTGTTTACTCACATACACTCAGAGTGGAGCCTCTTCTGAGCAGATGTTAGTCAACAAAATTGACAAGCATAAAGATACATTATGTACGTTTTGTAGTACAGCAGAAACACGCCCACAATGGAATTTTGCAAGCAGGTGCAGCTCATCAGTAAAATACAAAAAAAGCTATCAACTTCTCGTGTTTGACACAAACTAACATAATCCAAGGTCGTTTCGTCCTAAGCCTGCCACCAGAGAAGTGGGGGAGGGCCTATACCTTGTGGGAATTGTATGCTCTAATATGAACAGTGCACTCATTACTGAAACAAAACCTAAGTAAAGCAACAAAACTCAGAGGGGAGTATTTCTCGGAATTTGATGAGATCAGTTTTGAGCAGCCTGAAATGGCACCTGTAGAGAAAATGACGCAGTGAATGCTAACTTACACGAAGCACTGCTAATCATAAACAGTATTCTAACAAGTTCTAACCTTTCCTGAGGTACCACCTCCAAGCTCTGGGCCTCAGAAGTGAGTTCTGCAGCTGCTTTAATCAAAACCCATGCATCGTCATCACTGAGCCAATCAGAATTGACTCATGGCCCTTCAACACCAATGCACAGGC
Source organism: Lissotriton vulgaris (assembly GCF_964263255.1). Lineage (NCBI taxonomy): Eukaryota > Metazoa > Chordata > Amphibia > Caudata > Salamandridae > Lissotriton > Lissotriton vulgaris. The sequence goes on from NC_141688.1 coordinate 50,674,032, forward strand.
TGGTCAATGATAGCGGCTCTACAGTCTGCATGAAGCAACAACAATGCTCTTCACGGCTCAATGACAAAGTAGCGACCTGACTGTATGAAAAAGATTGAAGCATCTAGCCCTCAGCATCAACGTTGCTCTATCCAAGGTACTTTCTCAGTAGGCCCTGCTTGAGTCTTGTAGCCAGCCTGCCCTCCTTTGAGGTTGGCCAGAACTTCGGATTTCCCTCATTACCTTGTGTAACCTTTTGACCGCTAGGGACTTCTAAGCACTATTTTAGCAATTAATATTTAAAAAATCATGTCTTGATTTCTTCTGATTAGACTTTTGTTGTTGAGGTCTTATTTTGCTCAGACAAATCTTCTCTATTTTCTAAACCTTTGTGGAGTCGTTTTGTGATGTATTTGTTGTGTTACTGTTTGTGTGTGTGTTGCACAAATACTCTACAAATTGCCTCTTTAAATACGCCTGACAGCTTTGTGCCAAGCTACCAGAGGGCGAACACATGTTATGTTTTATTGTGTATCTAGCTTACCCTGACCCGAGTGGTGGTTCTGCCTGGCCTGGTTAAATACCTCAGCCAACCAGGAATCCCATTTGTAACATACCCCAATGCAGGCTACAAATGAGTGTAATTCAGGTAGAATTAGCCAGACAATGGCAACAAAAGAATGGAGATTGGGATGTTATTGTTAAAATAACTCAAAGTTTGAAAAAAGCATTTCAGTGGTAGATGAGAAGCAAGAATGTGATCATAGAGCAAATTTTGTAAATGAAACAACCACTTAGATACCTGACTAAGGATACTTCCCTGATAGGTTGGAACATGTGTAGCAAGTAAAGTAGTTCGTGTTGTTTGGTCAGGGGTAGAATATGAGAGCTGAGGACTGGGAGGTTGGAAATGATAGCCTGTCAGCACATAGTAAAGAAATGTCATGTTATGGTGAGGACAGACAATACGAGAACAATGTATTACATACAGAAAAAAGGATGAACAAGGTCATTGATCCTGTCAAAAGAGGAACAAAAGATTTGGGAACGGGTCATTGCCAACAAAGTGTCATTGATGGCAGAGCATGTCCCAAGTATAGACAACGAGCAGGTAAATCAATTAAGCAAGCAGCATTTCGATACACACAGTTTACAAGTCATAACAACTGAGCAAGCTATTTCTGAAAAGGGGAAAGTTGTGAGGTTCTGTGATTCTCTACCCGTTTCATAAAGGTCGTCGTATCGAGACGATTTTGGTATCAGCGAACCGCAAATGACGAGTGCGGTATGTACGAGTGTTTTCGTCATGTTCGATCGATGGATACACTGTGTATTCAGGGATTTCGTTCCGAACCTTCGGGTTTAATTTTGTGTATGGCAGCCATTTTGTGGTTGCCCTCACATAGGCCGATGACTACGGCTGAGCGAGTCTTGGGACACAAACACCTTTAGCTGACTTCTGTGTGACCTGAGCGAACTGACTCTGTTGCCCGAAGCTAACCTTGTTGAGCCACTTCCTTGTTCGGCAGCTGGTCAAGGTAGAGATCAAAGAGCAGGACATTGCTGAGTTTATGGTACACGCACACACCCTTCTATCTTGCTACTCATCTGTTTATGTTCCTTCTTTTATGGCCTATTTACTATTTATGGTTTGGGTTGTGGTCCTTTTATTATGGGTTCGTCCGGCCTGTCCGAGCAAGAATGTTAAGTTTTCCCTTGTAATTGATGATGGGCTGGACAATTGAAAAGTGGGCTAGTCGTTATGCGATACCTTTTGCAATGTCACTTTGTGATTGGATAGTTTGTAAATAATTGTTGTTTGTCAGGAATGTGATTTTTAGCATAAAAGACGATGTCTCGCAATACAAAAGTTGTGCAGTCTCTAGCGAACCACCCGTGTCGTTCTTCGTAGACTTCTGTTCCTGGTTGCAGCCAATAAATTTGATCTTTGACATCACCGAGAAGTATCCTGTGTCTCTGTATTCTAAGACAGGTGAACCCGAAGACATTGGGCGTGCCCCTGGCGCCGCTAGGTTCTAAAACCCTGTTCTTCAGTTGGACTATGATATGTTTGCCATGGATCAGAACAGCAAGTGCAAAAAGTTTGCAAGCAGGTGGTATTGCCTAGGAACACAAGACAATGCATTTATATTCGACTAGAAAGGAAGACTTATTTATGCATCTTTCCCAATACCGTTGATTGCGAAGATATAATGTAAGATGAGGAGAGAAAGTTGCATGGCTATTTTGTAGCACCAGCATTGTCAAGTCAACATTGGTATGCAGATCTTTTGGAGATGTGTGTGTGCAGACCAGTGGAGTTCGAAACAAGTGCAGAGCTACTCTCCATGGACAAGGCACAGGTGGTCCATCATAGTCTAGAGTCATTACACTTGAAGGCATTGCTCATCAAGGCTTAGAGTTGGGCATGTGAATATACTCGAAAATTTTAGGGAAATATTAAAGAAAGCAAAGGCTTGTTCAACAATCAGAACCTATGATGTGAATTGGAAGCGATTTGTTACATTTAGCTAAATGTGGATTATCTTTGGGGGAGTGAAAGTTCATCTATCAGCGATTTCACCATTTCTTAGGAGGCCATATTCAATTTCATTATACTAACAAATAATAATGAGAGAATTTTTGAAGGGTTTGTTTAGAGAATTTCCACCAGTACAGAGGGTGGAGCCTGAATGGGAGCTAAATACAGTTTTGGCAGCTTTACTAAAAGCAACATTTGAACCAATACTCAAAGCATCATTAAAAAGACCGTTTTTAGGTCTTGCCTTTGCAGCGCGCATGCGCTGCAAGGCAAAAAGCCCTTTTCCCGTCGCTTTGGCTTTTCAGCCAAGCACGTGCACGTGTTCCGTTGCCTTCAATGGCAATGTGTGCACGTCAGGAGATTCACTCGTGGGAGTGCGTGCCACCATCTGGCAGCAAATTATCGCTCCTGTGAGTGAATCGCGCAGCTCCCACCTCCCCCCTGCTACTGCGTGCGCTTGTGCTTCTTTTTGCACATGCGCACGCACACAACTCCCGGTCGCGGCCGAACTTCTCGCGCACGCCATTTGCTTGTCTTTTTGTGCCCCCTTGCTCGCATGAAACATCTGTGCGTGTGGTTTAGATCCATACTGTTGACGAAGGTTAACCTCAATTTCTGCTAATACAGGACCACAGAACAAGTGAGATTAGAATCTCTGCAATACACATCCCTTACACTACCATTCGCAGCTCCTTAATTGCCTTTCATATGCATGTAACCCACTGTCAATGTGCCGATCCATGTATAGTAGTCCAAACTAGTGTAACGTCCGCACCTCCTCCATAAACCCCTAAAGCAATGCCAAATTCAGCCCTGTGGCCTTCAGTATCCCCCCGCCTACTGCATACCCTCTGCCGGCACAGCTCTAGCACCGCGTAAACGAAGTCCTGGTCCTCGTAGAAGCCACTGAAGCCCACCACTTGCTGGTGGCCCAGGCTACGGTGAATGAAGATCTCCATGCTCATCTTCTACTGGTGCGGCTTCAGCAGCAGGCTCTTGGGCACGTTCTTCCCGGCCAGCCGCTCCTGCATCTCCTTTTCCGAGATCTCAAAGCACTTGGCGAAGCCATCCTTGATCAGGAGGCGGCCGCTTGTAGCGCTGCCGGATGCAGGCGTCCACTAGTAGATCTCTTTGGGCACTGGGGCAGGGGGATGCACCTCCTCAGGCTGCTTCATCGACGCGACCGGGGCACCTGCCCTCCCGGAGATGGTGGACATAGCAGGGTGGGGGATTTGGTGGTAGAGAGCCACAGGGGGGGATGTCCACGGGAGGCAATGAGCGTCCGAGATATGGGAACAAATGGAGGACCACCGGGGGGCCGGGAGGACTTTTTCCGTTGAGTTAGGAGCGTACATGGAGCGTACATGGTTCGGGCAAATTCCCTGGCTTAACTTTACTGCGCAGCTCCATGCAACGTGGAACTTTAAACGCAAGTACAACAACAAGCTTTATTGGCAATAGGACAACGTTGGATTGACAAACAAAGGACTATGGCAAAATAGGAGCTGGTGAGCAAATGACATTGATAAAAGACTGCAACTATCACATTGAAGTGCGGAAATGGAGCAATATGCAGGGATAGGTGTGTGAATGAAGTTTGTCTTACGTGAACGAAGAAAAGCCGCAGCCTATTTAACCCAAATAGGAGAGCGGTATAACTTGGCCAGCCAGTTGGAACATACATTTGTTGTCTAGTAAGTGCTGGATTTACTTCTGCTTTCAAAATCCTGCAGTTTCTTTCAGTTTTAATGACAATTCTTTCGTTCAATGTCAACGAAAAGAAGAAGGATTTGCTACAGACACATCTTATTTGTGGTGGGATTCAAAGCATAAACTGAGGGTATACTTAGTATCAGAGGCGCAACTAGAGCCAAATTTCGGGGGGGGGGCTTCTTTTTCCACCAATATGCATAGTGGAGGTGCAGCGGCTCTAAGAAGGAGTGAAAAGGCGAACAAAGTCTCGTTAGCAAGTAAAAGGTCTTTTAAAAACCTGTGAATTACTCAGGTGCGGCTGTGTGTGTGCCCGGGAAGCGGTCTCATCCCGGGCTGACACACACAAGGGGGGAGGAGGGGTATAGACAGTACTCAGTTATGTCACAGCGCGTGATCTTTCCATTTGTGGAATATTCGAGTTTGAGCATTCATTCATTTCCATCTTTATTCGATTTTGGAATGAAAGCACATTAAAATACATGATTCTTTCAGGAGAATAAATCAAAACTGTAATAACAATATATGCTCATTTAAAAAATGTGACCAAATGTCATCAAGTCCATAGATCGTTTGATAACAATCACTCGCACAAATGTTACTTAACAAGGCGAGTCGATCCTAATTAATTATTCAGAGTGCTTGTGCAAAAACTAATTAGCAAGTATTTAAAAATCTTATTGTGTAACTTTTCCTTAACATCAAGGTCAGAACAACGAAATCTAAAGCTGCAGTACACTCACTGGCAGAATAGTTCGTGCCCAAATAATTATTCAAAGTGCTCATGCAAAAATGAGATAGCAAAAACATAGAAATCGTAACAAATTTCATTTAGATATTCCCAGGGCCTGTTGAATGGAATTTAAAACGACAATACAGATCACAGGCGAGTCATTCCTCCCATAAATGTGGACAAAGTAAATTAATCCTAATACATTATTCAAAGTGCTTCTGCAACAAAAAAAACTGATTGGCAAAGTTATAAAATCATAACATGTACCTTTTCCTTAACCTCAAGGCTTGAACAATAACATTTAACTCTGCCGTGCAAATTGCAGGTGGATCAAGGCGCTGGAGGAAAATCAAGCCCTCCTTATATGATTTAAACAATTTCCCTCAAAGCACAAGATGTGAAAAAACGTAATCTGTAAGAAGCCTAACATGGAAAAAAATAACATAAAATGACTAGTGGTTTGACAAGTTGTCCTATCACAGGTGCAGCTTGGCAATGAAGAAAAACAGGATTCCGTAATAAAAAGGAATAGTGTTAAGTCATAGCGGTAGTAGATAAAATATGTGTTGCAGAGCTTTAATCCACAAATGGTAAGTTTCCACGTCGTTACATGTATCAAGCAAAGTATAATGCAGAACTGTTAACATGTTAATTGCTATGTCTAGATCTTTGAGTGACTTTTTAACATAGTTGAGTCAGGGCCATAGTTGAGCGCTGTTTAGTTTCAAACAGTGTCTTCCACTATGTCGCATGTGAACTTTAACTCTGCTGCAGACCATAGTTTGACCCATTACAAAATAGGTGGCAGTCCCATCAAATCTTCTGGAAACTCTAGCCCTACCTCATTGTGAGTGGTGATACTGATTTTCAACTGAGTGTAAGTGCTTCCCGGAGGCAAAGCTCTACACCCCGCTCCACATGAGGCCATATACTAGCACTTGCTTCTAAAGAGCATCACTAATTCCCTCGGGGCTTGTGCTCTAGTTTGTTTGCAAACCCAAAACCCGTTTCACATGTTGCTTCCATTTGCTTAGATCTGAGCTATCAGTTTGTCCCAGCTCAGGTTTGCAGGAAAAAATACCCAAATCACCAAAATTTGGGATCTTCATGATCGATATTCGTATCACCATAAATTTGCTAGAATAAGTGTTTTTGGGTTCGCTAGTCAAAATATATGGTTTTGTATAATTAACTGTGAGTTTAAAATCTGTCATAAAAGAATAAACATCGTTCAATAAATTGTGTAAACCATATGGCTGAGATACCCGTCACCCCCTCTCAACACAATCCCCAAGAATTGGGAAACCGGAAACAGTTCTTGAACTTTTGGAAGGCGGGAAGGGAGTTACCCTTCCCGGCCGTATTTATTAAAATATGAAACAAAATCAAAACATTAAAATAACAGTTTCATATTATGTACAATTTCATTTCCACATTACGATGTTTGGCTAACCTTAACAGATCTCTAATACAAAGGTTCTCCTAGCCGAACTAACATCCTACAAAACATTTGACTTGAAATTGTACATCCTAACGTTAAGGGCCAACGGCAAGGTCGTAACCGGTGTCAGATCCCTAAACCAGAAAAACACCCTCACTTGTGAGGGGAGCGACCGCACAGAGGCGTACCTCAAGTGCATCTACCAATTTCCCTTGGACTTGACGGGGGCCCCAATGAACTCGACGCCATTTAACGGTCGTCCGAGGACTCGTGTGAGGTGTCTAAAAGGTAGCGTAAACCCCCTCCCGCACCCCACACAACTTACCCATCTGCCGTCGCAGATGTCCTGGCCCCGGAAATTCCCCAGGAGGGCCCGTAGCCCCTCCTATCCAGGAAGGGGCCTTGACCACCTTTCCTTTCCTTCCGGCGGCCTATCCTTAGACGGGACCGCCTCCCCGTTGAGGGGCCAATGGCCACCTCCCCCGAGCGCTCCCATCCGTAATGGGTGACGCCCCCCCATAGGGATCTTCCAATTACTGCTCACCGATCATGACCTTACCGCCCGACCAAAATAAATACGACAATTCTACCTAACTTACTAAGATTACAGAACAAACATAACTTATTATAAGCATGAATACTGATCAACACTAGTGCAAAATTACTTTATTTGCAAAACATACTGAAAATAACCATTCTTTATTGCATATTCAAAAAATTTCACGACGATCATCACAACCTGCAAGAAACAGAGTTACCCCATCAAAACTTTATTCAGAAACAACTAGCTGTCCTCAGGGGCTGGTGGGTGGGTCAAAATTGGCTCTTCGTTCCGTCTCGAGCTCACGTGCAGCGGGGAGGTGCAGCTTCAGAGCACAGGAACAAGAGGATGCTTTCTTGGCTTCCTGCTCCTTTTATCCGTCTTCAGGGCGGGCGTAAACCCGCCCCCGCCTGCCTCCGAGGGCGTGGCCGGCCGTGTCAGTGTCTAGGACAACCCACTCTAGGGCGGGAAAAAGGCGCGCCCTGGCTACGCCGCTTCGGGCATACCAGCCGAGACTCGCCTCCCGCCCAAGATGGCTTCCCGGGGGGATCGTGGTACTCCACCATACGTTCGGGGGGACCGCATGGTCGCCCCTTTCCATATGGCTGAGATACCCGTCACCCCCTCTCAACACAATCCCCAAGAATTGGGAAACCGGAAACAGTTCTTGAACTTTTGGAAGGCGGGAAGGGAGTTACCCTTCCCGGCCGTATTTATTAAAATATGAAACAAAATCAAAACATTAAAATAACAGTTTCATATTATGTACAATTTCATTTCCACATTACGATGTTTGGCTAACCTTAACAGATCTCTAATACAAAGGTTCTCCTAGCCGAACTAACATCCTACAAAACATTTGACTTGAAATTGTACATCCTAACGTTAAGGGCCAACGGCAAGGTCGTAACCGGTGTCAGATCCCTAAACCAGAAAACCACCCTCACTTGTGAGGGGAGCGACCGCACAGAGGCGTACCTCAAGTGCATCTACCAATTTCCCTTGGACTTGACGGGGGCCCCAATGAACTCGACGCCATTTAACGGTCGTCCGAGGACTCGTGTGAGGTGTCTAAAAGGTAGCGTAAACCCCCTCCCGCACCCCACACAACTTACCCATCTGCCGTCGCAGATGTCCTGGCCCCGGGAAATTCCCCAGGAGGGCCCGTAGCCCCTCCTATCCAGGAAGGGGCCTTGACCACCTTTCCTTTCCTTCCGGCGGCCTATCCTTAGACGGGACCGCCTCCCCGTTGAGGGGCCAATGGCCACCTCCCCCGAGCGCTCCCATCCGTAATGGGTGACGCCCCCCCATAGGGATCTTCCAATTACTGCTCACCGATCATGACCTTACCGCCACAGGCCGGATAGTTGACCGGCTATCCGGAGCCCCCACTCCTGCCTAAAGGTCATGTTTTAAACCCTTCAACCAAGCTATGAGGTCTCCTATGAGTAACTCATTCCCCACCCGGGACAAATGAACCCCGTCCCCCAAATACATACTGTCCCCTTTGATACAACCATGCGAAACAGAATGCAGTGTACTAGAACGAAACAATCTACTCACTTTGTTATTTATTTTCCTTACTGAGTGATTCAGAGCAGAAACCGAAATAGCCCCCCGCCACACTTTCCGTGGGATCATATGGGACCATGCAATTGTGCACCCTGGAACCCTTCTTGCCAACCAACTTACTGTGGAAAGCATTGCCTCAAGAAGGAGTCGTCTACCAGTGGCCACCAAATCGTTGCTCCCAAGATGGACTATGATTATAGACGGTGGTGACCTTGTCCGCCCTAATAAACCCTCGAAGAAGGATTGAAACTGGTCAATACAGAGCCCGCCCTTTCCGTAGAAGGACACTCTGTACCCGTATTCCCCAGCCACGTGAGTCATATCACCTGCATTGAATACGTCCGCGGCACGCCTCACGTATGAGTGGCCCACGACCCACACCTCCTTTTTCGCAGTCGGTGATTTCTGACCGCTGGTCCCCAGGTGTCGGGTCGACTGCACAGTCCGCCCCGCTTCGTAAGCTTGCGCAACTAAAAACCAAACAAAAACAAGAAGCGTGAGTATATCATTACAGCTTCACAACATGTGCAACCGCACATACCTTTTATAACAGTTGGAGGACCAACGCCCCACACGTTTTACTTCCTCTACACTCAGACCCTTGGCTGTAGCCTCAGTAGCAGCCCCTATCCGAAAGGAATGGGTCCCGAACTCGCCGGGGTTCAAGCCCGCGGCCGAAATCGACATCGCAAGCACCCTCTGGAACTGAAACCTCGTCAGTGGGGTGGCGTCAGTGTGTCGCAACAAGGTCCCCCCCCATGCTGCCACCCTCTGCGCTAAATATTGCTCTACGCACACCACAGGGCACATGGAAGAACCGGGGATCCTCTGAATGATTACGCAGTCCCCGATTGCACCCTGATCGGTTTGGACCTAACAAACGAGACCGTCATCGTCTCCCCCCTGACCTGAATGTGCTCCCGGCACAGTCCCCCCATCGTATCCCGCTTGTTCTTTGCCACTAATTCGCTTACCCGCATAGCCCCATGGAATGCTAGTGCAAATGCGGCTCGGAACAACACTGCTTCGTACTGGGATGAACACGTTGCCGGGAGTACGGACCATAACAGGGTCAGCCTATCCAGACCTATCGGGTGCCTCTCATCTACTCTGCGACCCTCAAGGCGTTGCCACCCACGTAGCGCTTTCTGCACAACGAAAGACGCTGTCGGGTCCTGGATCCCATGAGCCTTTGCCATAAAGGAAATGGCTAACAAGAGAGAATTGCCAATACTGATAAACAAACAATTCGTGTATTTTTTAAGTAAAGTACTTGAAGCAAAATTCAAGACCAATAGCTAATTAATAACTTTTATTATTCTTTAAAGTTTTATCAACACAACAAATCATATATTTAACGATTGCATATTCCAAAAAACACACAAAATACCATATTAAACAGGGGGTCGATATTCAGGAATCATTCAGCATATCACACATATCCCAGACATACACAGTACAACCATTCAAGGGAGGGAAAAGGGTACAATTGCTAAGAGCAATACAATAAAGTTTTTCAATATTTACAGAATAGCACAAGGCGAAACAAGAAAGGAAATTGAGAAAAAAAGCCAGGGTCTGCGAGGCACTTAACAACCTGGTTGCTTAATGATTAGTCTAATAAACAGTACATTCCTATGGAAAAAGTTATATGTTATTTAAAACAGGTAATGTACAAGAAAATGAGGACAAGCAAAAAAATAATAATTCATGACATCCGTGCTTGTCACTATTGCAGACAACTGTATGGCTATGGCCTACGCGTTTCGAATCCCATTGGATCGTGGGGATTCTCTTCAGGGCCTGGGGTTTTCTCTAGAAAAAATAGAGAAGAGAGAAAACCAGAAAAGATAAAGAATTACAACATACTCCAATTTTATTTTTCAATAGATCAACATCAGGCGCTTCACTTAGTGACCACCCCTTCTCCACAGAAACTTACCAAAGGGCAACAGAAAGCAAAACTTAGTGGGGCCTCAACTTTGTAATCGGATGGAATATGCCAGAATCTGGAAGGGTTAAAACATAGCTGGAGTCAGGGGATTGAAAACAAGAGTGGAGGCTATCAGTGGAACTGGGGGCTGCACATTTACTTACTTTTCTTTCATAAGAGAGAATATCACGATAGGGTGAACCACAGTGAAGACCTGTGAGGAAATAACCGTATGGTGCATCAGTACAATCTCCTTAAAATGAGTCAAAGAAGTAGTAGTTACAAATGTGTGATTAGTCTCACCTATTAATTATGTAGCTAAAAGTTCATTTGCGCCGAGGAAAGAAGACTCGCGAAGAAAGTCGAGCTTCTAATGTAAATCTTGTGTGGTAAAAAGCAGGGGAAACTCGCACCTTTCGGTCCGTTTAACTTGTTAAGGACTCTAAAAATAATAACCCAAGAGAGAAAGCAATTTAGCATGCTGTCGGGCGACAGAGTCGCAAACAGTAATTGTTTACACCGGGCGGCATCTTACCGCGTGAATCAGCAACACTCAAGGGTTTGAGCCGGGTAGGTAACAGATTGTATTTTTTGGTCCGTAAAACGTGTAGGCTAGTCTGGAAGAAACCAATAGTGGAAACAATTCAACAAACTGTCGAGCAACTATGTAGCAGACAGTAGTTTCACAAAGGGCGGCGTCTTACCGCGAGAAAAAGCAACAATCGGAGATCTGCTCCGGGAAGGTTGATACAATGTGGCCCAGAACGACTCCGGGAAGGTTGATACAATGTAGCCCAGAACGGGCGCCTGGAACAGAAATGACAGAATGCGTGTGAGTTGTTTAAAAGTGGTCTTAAACGGACAAATTACTGCAAGGGCTAAAGGCGCTTACCGGCATGTCAATTGCCCATAGTCCGGCGAAAATGGTTTGAAATGTTTAACTACAAAGGAGACAGAAAGGAAGAAAAACGTGATCTGAACCATTTAAAGAAAAACGGGTCAAATACCGACGAGGTTTACACAGAAGAGTACTTACAAAAGAGTTCTAAGTCAGTTCCTAAAACTCGGCGGCATCAAAGCGGTCAGCACCGGTCACTGGCTCCTGCGTGATAGCAAGTCTGGGCTGAATTGTTCTCTCTTTATATATTTTCCTGGTGGGGCGATCCGCCCACAACTTAAACCAGGGAGGGAAGTAAACCGTGGACCGGAGTGGAAGGATCCAGGGTAACAGCCTAGCTGAAAGAATAAAGGCCCAGTAGCACGAATTAAAGCTTAAAAATTTCACTCAATTCATTGAGCCCCGATACTGCAGTATCAAATTTAACTATAAGAAGGGCTTCACGTTTAGACAGAGCTAAATTGAGGTCTCCTCCACGGGGGTTTTTTTCTATTTTAGAGATCACTGTCCACTTTAGGTCAATGACTCGGTGTTGCAGTCGTGTCCAATGTAGCACCAAAGGGGCATTCTCAACTTTATTTTTGATCCTAGATTTGTGCTGTGAGATCCGCTGCCGGACCTCTTGGTTAGTCTTGCCTATGTATAGTAACTGGCAGGGGCATGTAATGCCATAAACAACAAACTTGCTTTTGCAGTTGCTTACAGTATCATGTTTCCAAGAAATTCCGTTGTGCTGGAACAAAGAACCTTCCACAGTGGATTCACAGCACAGACAAGTGCCACACCTGTGGTGTCCGAGGATGGGAGGCATCCCCATCATTTGGCGTAAAGTTAAAGTTTTAGGGACAGGCATGGCTGCTCGGACTATGTGGTTCGCAATATTGTTTTCTTTTTTGAATGCAAATAGGGGCTCATTCACGAGGCTGTCATCAAGATCCTTTATCAGATGCCAACTTTGTTTTATGATTTTTTTCAGCCGATTAGCATTAGGACAAAAAGTCGACACATACCTGCCTTTTTAAATCCGATTTAGGTTTGCGTTCAAGAAGTGTCTCTCGTGGGGTCCATTGGGCTCTCCTAAGGCACCATACGGTTATTTCCTCACAGGTCTTCACTGTGGTTCACCCTATCGTGATATTCTCTCTTATGAAAGAAAAGTAAGTAAATGTGCAGCCCCCAGTTCCACTGATAGCCTCCACTCTTGTTTTCAATCCCCTGACTCCAGCTATGTTTTAACCCTTCCAGATTCTGGCATATTCCATCCGATTACAAAGTTGAGGCCCCACTAAGTTTTGCTTTCTGTTGCCCTTTGGTAAGTTTCTGTGGAGAAGGGGTGGTCACTAAGTGAAGTGCCTGATGTTGATCTATTGAAAAATAAAATTGGAGTATGTTGTAATTCTTTATCTTTTCTGGTTTTCTCTCTTCTCTATTTTTTCTAGAGAAAACCCCAGGCCCTGAAGAGAATCCCCACGATCCAATGGGATTCGAAACGCGTAGGCCATAGCCATACAGTTGTCTGCAATAGTGACAAGCACGGATGTCATGAATTATTATTTTTTTGCTTGTCCTCATTTTCTTGTACATTACCTGTTTTAAATAACATATAACTTTTTCCATAGGAATGTACTGTTTATTAGACTAATCATTAAGCAACCAGGTTGTTAAGTGCCTCGCAGACCCTGGCTTTTTTTCTCAATTTCCTTTCTTGTTTCGCCTTGTGCTATTCTGTAAATATTGAAAAACTTTATTGTATTGCTCTTAGCAATTGTACCCTTTTCCCTCCCTTGAATGGTTGTACTGTGTATGTGTGGGATATGTGTGATATGCTGAATGATTCCTGAATATCGACCCCCTGTTTAATATGGTATTTTGTGTGTTTTTTGGAATATGCAATCGTTAAATATATGATTTGCTGTGTTGATAAAACTTTAAAGAATAATAAAAGTTATTAATTAGCTATTGGTCTTGAATTTTGCTTCAAGTACTTTACTTAAAAAATACACGAATTGTTTGTTTATCAGTATTGGCAATTCTCTCTTGTTAGTTACTGTCATGGCTCAGCCTTGCTGATCAGAGCCAACCCTTAGTTGTTTTTTGGATAAAGGAAATGGCGGCCCGATGCCTCTGGGCCGTAGCTACTGATTTGCCTGCCTGATGTAAAGAGAGCAGAAATTTTACTACAGACTCTTCCTGACCCCAAAGTTCGCCACTAGCAGCACCCAAAAAGGCCCAATAGGAACGGAACGCCCCTTCATATGCCTTCCTCGTCCTGGGTGCTAAACTCTCTCCCACGAGGTTTTGTAGTTCGGGGCACCGAGAGACCAGAGAGCTTCGGGAAAGGGTGCCGCCACCGGGTCCGCTGTGGGCAGAAACCCCCAGAAGGCCTGCATACGGAAACGAGAAAGCGCATCAGCCGCTTGGTTCATTACCCCCGGCACATGTCTTGCCCTAAACAGAACATTCAATTGCATGCATAACAACACAATTTCCTTGAGCAGTCTCAGAATCAATTTGCATCGTGCTGCCTGACTATTGATACACTCAACCACGGTCATGTTATCAGACCAGAACACCACAGAGTGATCACGGAATCCCTCGGGCCAAGTTTTCAGTGCCACCAAAATAGGGAAAAGTTCGAGAAAAGCAATGTTACTTGTCAACCCGCACTCGTGCCACCATGACGGCCATTTCTGAGCCGACCATTGTGCACCAAATATGGCACCAAAACCTATACTCCCCGCCGAATCTGTCCACAACCCCAGCTCTTCGGAGGACACTGCCGGCCTGTTCCAGACAACTCGACCATTGAAATCCGCCAGGAATGCCAACCAAATGCGCATGTCCTGGCGAACCTCTGCCGAGAGCCTCGTGCGATGATGGCCTTCCTTCAGGCCGACCATGGCTTGTGCAATCGAGCGGGAAAAGGGGCGCGCCATTGGCATCACTCTCAGGGCAAAATTCAACTGACCCACCACCTGTTGCAATTGATGCAGGTTTACTTTTGTTGCACGAATACATGTCTCAAGGGACAACCTGAATTTCAACACTTTTTCTTTGGGTAATCGAAAACAACCTTCTACCGAGTCGAGCTCGATCCCCAGAAACTCGAGCAAGGTCGAGGGACCCACAGTCTTACCTGGTGCCAATGGCACACCGAATTGATTCATTAAGACACGAAATTCATGTAAAGCCTGTCCACACTCAGGATCCCCGGCTGCCCCCAAAAACAGAAAGTCATCAAGATAGTGCATAACATGTTGAAAACCTGTCTTCTTTGTGAATACCCATTGCAGAAAACAACTGAACTTCTCGAAATAGGCACAGGAAATCGAGCACCCCATTGGCATACATCTATCCATGTAATAGCGACCCTGAAACTGAAAGCCCAGGAGACGCTGATCGTCTGGGTGTACCGGGAGCAACCGGAACTCTGACTCGATGTCCGATTTTGCCATCAGCGTCCCGGGCCCCAGGCGATTCAACATGGCAACGGCCTCATTGAAAGATGCGTACCGCACCGAACACACTTCCGGGTCTATCGCGTCATTCACGGAAAGACCACGTGGGGCTGATAAGTTATGTATCAGCCGAAACTCACCCGGGTCCTTCTTGGGGACCACCCCTAGAGGGGAACAAACAAAGTTAGCAACCGGTGGCAAATCGAATGGGCCGGTGACACGACCTCGAGTCACCTCCTTCCCAATCTTTACCTGTACCACCGCCGTGTGCTGCAAGACCGACAGTTGATTCTTACAATTTGCTACACCCTGAAAATCCCCCACTGGGATGCGGAAACCATATGAAAACCCGTTTCGTAACACCCCAGCGGAAGCATGATCCGGGTATTCGTTGAGCCAAGGAATCATTGCCATGGTATCAATCGGGGTAGGTAAAGGCGCCCCTCGGACTTGATCAGACCTGTTTGGCGCCTCCCTTACCACCGTTATCACCCGTTTTGGCTCTGCACATGGACTTAGAATGGGATGGCTGCCCACACCCCCCACACTCATGTCTGAATTTGCATGACCCCTGGGGCCTCGTACATTTCCCTCTGTTAAAATTCCAACAGATCCCCCTTTTACCTGTGTTGCCACTCGGCTTCGAGTGGTTCTCGTTACCTGCACCCGTCCGAAAGGGTGTCCCAGAGTTCTGGCGGGAAGATTCCCCCCCGTTACTCCCTAACAATGGTACCTTCAACATTCCTGTACTCTCCATTTTTTGCCATGACCTGGAGTCGTAACAATCCCAAGTCAAAAATGGGTCGTGTTCCTTAGCTTTTCTAAAAAGATTGTCATAGCAAAACCACTGATTGCCCCCATATGCTACGGAATACTCCATGATACGAGATTGATAAATTGGCAACTCGGTCAACAACTCGGGCCTGCGCTCGCCCATGATGGAGGTAAAAATGCCCCACGCTCTGCCCCAAGTACCAATGTTTTCGTCAACCTTAAAGGCGGCCATTTTGGTGCGCCAAACACTCGGATGCATGAGCTCCTTTTGGCTCTTCACATGCTCTATCTCGTAATGGTCAGTAAGCAAAGAAAACATGTTCACATACTTATCGGCCCAAATCTTTTCCTTAATTTCAAGTGGAACATGCTGGGCTATTTTCTCCCTTCGTGAGGGTACAGACCCCTCCCCCGCAATCGGCAGTAGCCGCTTACCTGAACTAGGTGCTGTACTTGCTGCCGAACTCGGGCCTGCTGCAGTCTCAGCCACCGGAACCTGTGGGGGAACAGAAGATGGTGCCTTCGCAGCCTCTCTAGATTCCCGCAGTTGTCTCAGTACTGTCCTGGCGTCGTCAGCCGTGGTGCCCTCACTATCTTTTCCCAACCACGCTGCCAGTTGTGCCGCCAACTCGGGAGGCATATCCTCTCCGTTCACGGGGGTGACTACCACGGGGATTGGATGCCCCTCCTTCGGAACCGGGGCAGGCTCCTCTATCGGTGTATCGGGAACCGGGGCCTCCCCCCCAGGTGCCCCCCTCTTGGATCTCTTGCCTCTCCCGCTAGGGACTACTCCCGGCAATGCTGGACCGACGATTCGCTTCGGTCCTCCCTCCCCATTCTTTACCGCCATCTGCTTCTTTAACTCGGCTACCTCCTTTATGAGCATGCGGAGCATCTGATCGGTCCCGACCCGCTTTCTGACCTTCTTGCCCGGCATTCTCGAACGAGATATCTGTAAAACAAAGACAAAAATTACAACGCTCAAAATTGGCTCTTCGTTCCGTCTCGAGCTCACGTGCAGCAGGGAGGTGCAGCTTCAGAGCACAGGAACAAGAGGATGCTTTCTTGGCTTCCTGCTCCTTTTATCCGTCTTCAGGGCGGGCGTAAACCCGCCCCCGCCTGCCTCCGAGGGCGTGGCCGGCCGTGTCAGTGTCTAGGACAACCCACTCTAGGGCGGGAAAAAGGCGCGCCCTGGCTACGCCGCTTCGGGCATACCAGCCGAGACTCGCCTCCCGCCCAAGATGGCTTCCCGGGGGGGTCGTGGTACTCCACCATACGTTCGGGGGGACCGAATGGTCGCCCCTTTCCATTTGCAGTGCGTGATAACTGCACCTCATTGTCTGTATAAAGCAGCACAGGGACAGATCACTCACCAAATTTGGGTGTATCAGGAGTTAGTGTCTTTAAAAAGCCTTCAAGTGAGTTAATATAAAATAACAATAAAACAAGCATTGGCATAGCCAATAGGTCTCGCTTTTGGGACCTTATAAGTGTTTAGTTATGCAGCACAATATCCTTGGTGTAACAACATCAACTGTTGCATTGCTAAACACTTATAAGGTCCCAAAGGCAGACCTATTGGCTGTGCTAATGCTTGTTTTTATTGTCGCAATGTTGCAGATAACCATATTTAAAATGTACAAAAGACAATTTAACACTTATAACAAATCTAAAATGTATGCCGAAGGTACCAACCATGTTTCACTTAAGGCAAAAGATAATGTTGACAACATTTTTTAAAAGCCTGAGACTGCATTGGAGAAGGTATTATGGGCCAGATGAACGACTTAAGCATTTTGCAACTTCCTAATTGTGACTTTTTGCAACTCGCAATTAGGAAGTCACAAAATGTCGCAGACACTCTTTTTGATTCCCAATGTGGTTTCAATCGACCTGCCTTATCAATATTCATTTAATCAGAGGCATGGTGATCTGCAGACCAGCACGTCTGGATTTCTTTTTAAATAATGCAAGTTTTTCATTGATATGCAGCCCATTTTCCCTAACCAAAGAAGGGGTTGCATTTAAAAAAAAAATGAAATACTAAATTTTTTAAGAGTAGGCAGTAGTCCGTGGGACAAATTCCTGATCTAAAAAACAGTTGGTGCCACATTCAGAATGGGCCACTGTTCCCTTGGGGCCCCTTCTCATTTACGAATGGGTTACCGTCTCCTTCACAGAGTTAGTAAAACATTATACATGCCCCTGCAACTCACTATTAGGAAGGGATGCCCTTGGCAAAACACTTCCTAATACCGACTTACAAACCCTATTTAGAAGTCGGTATTAGGCAACCGACTCAGAAAATAGGGTTAGTACATGCTAAATGAAATGTTAGCTGTCACAAACAGCCCCATTCTCCTTTTGCAACTGCTAAAAATTGTCATACATCTGGCTCTACATTCTTTAGACATTAAAAGATGTCTGAATTTTATTTAAAGGCTACTAAGGATATGAGACAGACAGATCAGTTGTTTGTTGCATATAGTTTGGGAAGTAAAGGAAAGGCAGTGTCCAAACAGACGATGGCAAGATGGATTGGGACATATTTTACTACATCACAGGCATAGATGAATATGCCTTTGACATGGAGGATCAGGGAGCATTTAACTAGAGCAACTGCAGAGTCATCTGCTCGTTTGCAGGAATATCTTTGGAACATATTTTTTAAGCTGCAACATGGAAAACAACCCATGTCTTTGTCAAGCATTTTTGTGTAAGCAAGGAAGAAACAATGGAGCATGCAGTTTTGAGAAATTTGTTTGTGTAAGGTAGGCCTCATTTATCCATACCACCTGCCAAGAAATGTGAATAATAAACTACTATGGGGATCTGATATTCAAGCATCAATCAATCAAGCAATCAATTATGGATTTGTAGAGCGTGCTACTCACCCCTGAGTGTCTCAAGGTGCTGGGGCGTGGGGTACAATGGGGGGGATTCAAAACGCCATATCTTGAGGCTCTCCCTGAATGCTTGCAGTGTGGCGTTTCGTTCATTCCAGGTCTTGGATGTAGGAGAAGGATCTGCCTCCTGTTTTGCCTTTGTGGATACAGGAGATTTCGGCCACGGCTAAATCAGTGGAGCAGAGGTTTCTCATGGGGACCTTGAAGGAGATTCTTTTGTTTAGATATTGGTGTTGTGGAGGGCTATGTAGGTGTGTGTGAGCAGCTTGAAGGTCCAATGCTGGAGAAGGAAATAAGTTACTTACCTGGAACTCCAGTTCTCTAGAATTGGTATCTTTCATAGATTCACCTGCAACCCACCCACCTCCCCTATAATGAGGCTTCCAATTGAAGGAATATGGCAATAACAACTGGGGGTTCCGAAATCTGACAGTTGAAAGCATCAGTGGGAGAACAGCCAGGTGTAGAGCTTTCGGTTTGGCTGAAGTTTAGATCATGAAAGATGAGGATGGGTTGCAAAAGATACCTCTTGGTTAATGATGGAGTGATTCTTAAATATGTACTGCTGTTGGAAACACTAACTGGGGTCCCCAGTCTGACGACGTGAATCTATGAAAGATGGCAATGCTGGAGAAATGGAGACACAGGTAAGAAATTATATATTTTTTCTGATATTTTTGTACTTAGCATTATAAGTTAAGGAGTTCGATAATATGGTAAATAATACTTGTCAGTGATCCCTGTAAAACGATGGCCGCTCACTTGACTATGGAAACAGCCATCTCGAACTGGTACCATCATCCTTGTTCAATGGTAGACAGAAAATATATTCTCGAGAGGAGATCATTAAGCAGTTAGTCTTGAGTAAGAAGGAATCAAGGAGAGCCTCTTCTCAGGTGATGTAGATGACCTCTCACCTGAGTACAACGTTACTGAAGTCTATTAGTGCCCTGTATGCTGGACTCAGCACAAAGATTGAACATATTTAAAGTACCCTTAGATCTGTGGAATCGATATTGCAGGGATGTCTCATACAACGAAGAATATGCATGCTTGACAAACTGATTTGTAGAACACATTTCTTATAAATATTGTAGCAAGCAAAGCTTAAAGACTTTATGCTGTTTTAAAAGCACCCACCTTTTACATCACTAGTACTTATAATTATATTTACAGGCTGGTCATAACCCACCTGCAGATCCTCTGCTGCTGAAAGGAGGCGAAGAAATGTGATCTCATTTACAATATGGCTGAGATACCCGCCACCCCCTCTCAACACACTCCCCAAGAATTGGGAAACCGGAAACAGTTCTGAGCTTTTGGAAGGCGGGAGGGAGTTACCCTCCCGGCCGTATTTATTGAAATATGAAACAAAATCAAAACATTAAAATAACAGTTTCATATCATGTACAATTTCATATCCACATTACGATGTTTGGCTAACCTTAACACATATCTAATACAAAGGTTCTCCTAGCCGATACTAACATCCTTACAAAATGCATTTCAAATTGAAATTGTACATCCTAACGTTAAGGGCCAACGGCAAGGTCGTAACCGGTGTCAGATCCCTAAACCAGAACTCCCCCCTCACTTGTGAGGGGCGGCCGCACAGAGGACTGCACCTCATGTGCCAAACCAATTTCCCTTGTCTTGACGGGGGCCCCTGTTAACTCGATGCCATCTACGTGGTCGTCCGAGGACTCGTGTGAGGTGCCTAGAAGGTAGCGTAGACCCCCCTCCTCACCCCACACAACTTACCACATCTGCCGTCGCAGATGTCCTGGCCCCGGGAAATTCCCAGGAGGGGCCCGTAGCCCCTCCTATCCAGGGAGGGGCCTTGACCGCCTTCCCTTTCCTTTAGGCGTCCCGTCCTTTAGAAGGGACCGCCTCCCCTTTGAGGGGCCAATGGCCACCTCCCCCCGGGCGCTCCCATCCGTAATGGGTGACGCCCCCCCCTAGGGATCTTCCAATGACTGCTCACCGATCATGACCTTACCGCCCGACCAAATAAATACGACAAGATTAATTAATAAAGAGAAAAAGACATTCTTACTTTAAACAGCTCAAGTATCAACCCTCTAAAACATTACTAATCACTCTGATGCAAGTCTTTAATAAAGCATACTGCAAAGAATTATCCACTTTATTGCAACCGAATCACCAACTTTATTCAGAAACAACCTGCAAGAAAACAACAACTACGTAAAAAGACTTTATACCACAACAACTTGCTGTCTTCAGGGGATGGTGGGTGGGTTCAAAATTGGCTCTTCGTTCCGTCTCGAGCTCACGTGCAGCGAGGGTGCAGCTTCTGAGCACAGGAACAAGAGGATGCTTCCTTGGATTGTTGCTCCTTTTATTCTTTTTTGGGCGGGCGTAAACCCGCCTCCTCCCGCCTCCAGGGGCGTGGCTGACGGCTTCAGTGTCTAGGACAACCCACTCTTGGGCGGGAAAAAGCGCGCCGCGGCTACGCCGCTTCGGGCATACCAGCCGAGACGCGCCTCCCGCCCAAAATGGCTTCCCGGGGGGATCGGGGTACTCCACCATACGTTCGGGGGGACCGAGTGGTCGCCCCTTTCCATATGGCTGAGATACCCGCCACCCCCTCTCAACACACTCCCCAAGAATTGGGAAACCGGAAACAGTTCTGAGCTTTTGGAAGGCGGGAGGGAGTTACCCTCCCGGCCGTATTTATTAAAATATGAAACAAAATCAAAACATTAAAATAACAGTTTCATATCATGTACAATTTCATATCCACATTACGATGTTTGGCTAACCTTAACACATATCTAATACAAAGGTTCTCCTAGCCGATACTAACATCCTTACAAAATGCATTTCAAATTGAAATTGTACATCCTAACGTTAAGGGCCAACGGCAAGGTCGTAACCGGTGTCAGATCCCTAAACCAGATCTCCCCCCTCACTTGTGAGGGGCGGCCGCACAGAGGACTGCACCTCATGTGCCATACCAATTTCCCTTGTCTTGACGGGGGCCCCTGTTAACTCGACGCCATCTACGTGGTCGTCCGAGGACTCGTGTGAGGTGTCTAGAAGGTAGCGTAGACCCCCCTCCCCACCCCACACAACTTACCACATCTGCCGTCGCAGATGTCCTGGCCCCGGGAAATTCCCAGGAGGGGCCCGTAGCCCCTCCTATCCAGGGAGGGGCCCGTAGCCCCTCCTATCCAGGGAGGGGCCTTGACCGCCTTCCCTTTCCTTTAGGCGTCCCGTCCTTTAGAAGGGACCGCCTCCCCGTTGAGGGGCCAATGGCCACCTCCCCCCGGGCGCTCCCATCCGTAATGGGTGACGCCCCCCCCTAGGGATCTTCCAATGACTGCTCACCGATCATGACCTTACCGCCACAGGCCGGATAGCTATCCGGACCCCCCACAAAACTCCTACCTAAAGGTCATGCTGTAAACTCCTTAACCAGGCTACGAGGTCTCCTATGAGTAAGGAATTCCCCACCTGGGACAAATGTACCCCATCTTCTAGATACATATTGTCCCCCCTGATACAACCATGAGGAATCGAATGCAATGTACTGGTACGGAACAGTCTACCCAGCTTGTTATTCACCTTGTTCACAGAATGATTTAATGCAGATACTGAATTAGCCCCCCGCCACACTTTCCGTGGAATCATATGGGACCATGCAATCGTGCACCCTGGAACTCTTCTAGCCAACCAACTTACTGTGGATAGTATCGCCTCGAGAAGCAGTCGTCTACCAGTGGTCACCAAATCATTGCCCCCAAGATGTACTATGAGTATAGATGGCGGTGACCTTGTCCGCCCTAACAAACCCTCGAGAAAATGCTGAAACTGGTCAATACAGAGCCCGCCCCTTCCGTAGAAGGTCACCGGGTACCCGTATTCCCCAGCCGTGTGAATCATGTCACCTGCTTTGAATACGTCCGCGGCACGCCTCACGTATGAGTGGCCCACGACCCACACCACTCTTTCCTCAGCCGGTGATCTCTGACCGCTGGTTCCCAGGTGTCGGGTCGACTGCACAGTCCGCCCCGCCTCGTAGGTTTGCGAAACTGTAACCAAACAAAAACAAGAAGCGTGAGTACATAATATCAGCTTCACAACATGTGCAACCGCACATACCTTTTGTAACAATTCGAGGACCAACGCCCCAACTGTTTCACTTTTTCCACACTCAGACCCCTGGCTGTAGCCTCTGTAGCAGCCCCTATCCGGAAGGAATGAGTCCCAAACTCGCCCGGGTTCAAGCCCGCGGCCGAAATTGCCATTGCAAGCACCCGCTGGAACTGAAACCTTGTCAGTGGGGTGGCATCTGCGTGCCTCAGCAATGTCCCCCCCCATGATGCCGCCCTCTGCGCCAAATACTCCTCAACGCATGCCACCGGGCACATGGGAGATCCGGGAATCCGCTGGACTACTACACTGTCCCCGATCGCCCCCTGATCGGTCTTGGACCTGACAAACGAGACAATCATCGTCTCCCCTTTTACTTGAATGTGCTCTCGGCACAAACCACCCCCCGTATCCTGCTTGTTTCTTGCCACCAGTTTGCTTACCCGCATAGCCCCATGGAATGCTAATGCAAAAGCGGCCCGGAATAACACTGTTTCCGACTGGGATGAACACGTTGCAGGGAGTACGGATAGTAACAGGGCCAACCTATCCAGACCTATCGGGTGCCTTTCATCTACTCTGCGACCCTCAAGGCGTTGCCACCCACGCAGCGCTTTCTGTACTACGAAAGACGCTGTAGGATCCTGGATACCATGGGCCCGCGCCATGAAGGAAATGGCGGCCCGATGCCTCTGGGCCGTAGCCACCGATTTGCCTGCCCTGCGTAATGACAGTAAAAACTCTATGACCAATTCCTCCTGGCCCCAAAGCTCCCTCCTAGCAGAACCCAAAAAGGACCAATATGTACGGAATGCCCCTTCATATGCCTTCCTTGTCCTGGGTGCTAAACTCTCTCCCACGAGGTTTTGTAGTTCGGGGCACCGAGAGACCAGAGAGCTTCGGGGAATGGTGCCGCCACCGGGTCCGCTGTGGGCAGAAAACCCCAGAAGGCCTGCATACGGAAACGAGAAAGCGCATCAGCAGCCTGATTCAGCACCCCTGGCACATGCCTCGCTCTAAAGAGCACGTTCAATTGCATACATAGTAAAACAATTTCTTTGAGCAACCTCAGAATCCATTTACATCGTGCTACCTGACTATTGATACACTCAACCACGGTCATGTTATCAGACCAGAACACCACAGAGTGATCCCTAAACCCCTCAGGCCATGTTTTCAAAGCCACCATAATAGGGAACAGTTCGAGAAAAGCAATGTTACTTGTAAGTCCACACTCGTGCCACCATGACGGCCATGTTTGCGCCGACCAGTGATTGCCAAATATGGCGCCAAAGCCTATACTCCCCGCCGAATCTGTCCACAGCCCCAACTCTTCGGAGGACACCGCCGGCTTGGTCCAGACAACCCGACCATTGAAATCCGCCAGTAATGCCAACCAAATGCGCATGTCCTGGCGAATCTCATCCGAGAGCCTCGTGCGGTGGTGCCCCTCTTTAAGACCGACCATGGCTTGTGCAATCGAGCGGGAAAAGGGGCGGGCCATTGGCATTATCCTAAGGGCAAAATTCAACTGACCCACAGTCTGCTGTAATTGATGCAAGTTCACCTTAGTTTCTCTAATGCATGCCTCAAGCGAAGCCCTGAATTTCCGCACCTTTTCTTCTGGCAACCGGAAGCAACCTTCTTCGGAATCGAGCTCTATTCCAAGAAACTCGAGCGAAGTTGATGGCCCCACAGTTTTGCCTGGCGCCAGTGGCACACCAAACTGTCTCATCAGATCACAAAAATCTTTTAAAGCCTGTGCACATTCTGTGTCCCCGGCAGCCCCCAGAAACAGAAAATCGTCTAGATAATGCATAACATGCTGAAAACCCGTCATTCTTGTGAATGCCCACTGCAGGAAACAACTGAATTTTTCAAAATAAGCACAAGATATGGAACAGCCCATTGGCATACATTTATCCATGTAATAGCGCCCCTGAAACATGAAGCCCAGGAGACGCTGATCGTCCGGGTGTACCGGGAGCAACCGGAACGCGGACTCGATGTCAGATTTGGCCATCAGCGCTCCGGGCCCCAGGCGATTCAACATGGCGACTGCATCATCGAAGGATGCGTACCGCACCGAACAAAGCTCTGGGTCTATCGCATCATTAACTGACAAATCTCTCGGGGCTGACAAATTATGTATCAGTCTAAACTCACCCGAGTCCTTCTTGGGGACCACTCCCAAGGGTGAACAAACAAAATCAGGAACTGGTGGCATGTTGAATGGTCCCGCAACCCGACCCCGGGCTACCTCTTTCCCAATCTTCGCTTGCACCACTGCCGTATTATGTAGGACCGATAGTTGGTTCCTACACTGTGCTTTACCCTGAAAATTCCCCACCGGGATGCGGAAACCATAGGAAAAACCGTCTCGCAACACCCCAGCGGAGACATGATCAGGGTATTCACTGAGCCAAGGAATCATTGCCATGGTATCAACTGGTGTAGGTAAAGCCGCCCCTCGGACTATGTCAGACCTGTTTGGCGCTTCCCCTACTTCCGTTATCACCCGTTTTGGCTCTGCACATGGTCTCGGGATGCGAGGACTGTCCACACCCCCCACAGTCATGCCTAAACTTGCATGACCCCTGGGGCCTCGTACACTTTCCCCTGTTAAAGTTCCAGCATACCCCTTTTTTACCTGTATTGCCGTTCGGCCTTGGGTGATGCTCATTACTTGCCCCTGCCCGAAAGGGCGCCCCGGATGGTTGGCGGGAAAACTCACCCCCGCCCCCCCGCCAACAATGGCGCCTTTAACATGCCTGAGTTCTCCATTTTTTGCCAAGAAATGGAGTCGTAACAATCCCACGTCAGGCACGTATCGAACTCTTTAGCTTTACGAAAAATATTATCATAGCAAAACCACTCATTGCCCGCATATGTCTGAGAAAATTCCATAATACGTGACTGGTACACAGGTAACTCGGTCAACAAATCAGGTCTCCGTTCCCCCATAATCGAAGTGAATATGCCAAATGCTCTACCCCAATTACCTATCGTCTCATCGACTCTAAAGGCGGCCATTTTTGCGCGCCAAACACTCGGATGCATAAGTTCTTTCTGGACTTTCACATGCTCAATCTCGTAATGATCAGTTAGCAAGGAGAACATGTTTACATATTTCTCAGCCCATATCCGTTCTTTGATTTCCATCGGGATATGCTGAGCCAATTTCTCCCTTCTCGAGGGTACTGGCCCCTTCCCCGCAATCGGCATTAGCTGCTTACCTGAGCTAGAAGCTGTAACCGCCGTTGTTGCCGAACTTGTGCCAGCTGCGGGTTGCTCTACTGGAGCCTGCGGGGAAACAAACGGACAAGGTGGTTTCGCGGCCTCCCGTGACTGCCGCAACTGCCTCATTAATTGCTTGGCCTCCTCGGCCGTGTCCCCCGGAGCCACAGGACCCCCGCTGCTATTACCCAACCATGCCGCCAGCTGGGCGGCCAACTCCGGGGGCATGTCCCCCTCGTTCACTGGGGTAACCACAACGGGGATCCGCTGGCCCTCGGCAGGAGCCGGCGCGGGAATCTCCGCTGGTCTAGGAGGGCTCGCCGGGGGAGCCTCCGGAACTGGGACCTCGTCCTCATTTGACCCCTTCCTGGCCCTCTTCCTTCTTCCGGCCGGGGCCTCCGCCGGGTTGGATCTTTTCGGCCTTCCCGCACCGTCCCTGGCCGCCATTTTCCTCTTCATCTCTGCCATGTCTTTCACCAACATCCGGAGCATCTGGTCGGTGCTGACCTTCTTTGCGACTCTCTTGCCTGGCATTTTCCCCACGTAGGTGAAAGGTCCTGACGCGATTTGCAGTGCTGGAAGAGAAAAGAGAGAAATTACAAATTTCAAAATTGGCTCTTCGTTCCGTCTCGAGCTCACGTGCAGCGAGGGTGCAGCTTCTGAGCACAGGAACAAGAGGATGCTTCCTTGGATTGTTGCTCCTTTTATTCTTCTTTGGGCGGGCGTAAACCCGCCTCCTCCCGCCTCCAGGGGCGTGGCTGACGGCTTCAGTGTCTAGGACAACCCACTCTTGGGCGGGAAAAAGCGCGCCCCGGCTACGCCGCTTCGGGCATACCAGCCGAGACGCGCCTCCCGCCCAAAATGGCTTCCCAGGGGGATCGGGGTACTCCACCATACGTTCGGGGGGACCGAGTGGTCGCCCCTTTCCATAAGTGTCAATCTTCCATTGAAAATAGGAGTGATGATGATGGTGATGAATCACTGGGGCTAATGCTATCTATGTGAAGTGAATTCGTTTACTCAAAAGGGGATTGAAATAGCTGGGCTTCATCTGAAAAACTGAAGACTCTGCTGGTTATACTGTCCCAGACATGAATCACAAGCTACCTTTCAAAATGTTTTGAATGTGTTCATATATCTGAGAAAAGATTGCGGACCTCTCAATAAAGGGAACACTTTTATATTCGTACAACAGTGAGATTTAGTTGCACACATGGTGAGGATGTGTGGATTCCCAGAGACTATTTGTAAAGTATATAGTGCCAGGTGAAATGGAGCGCTCCCACCAATCACAGAGACGATAATTGCGCGTCTCTCTGCCCTGCCCTGGCATCTGTAGCCACCGAACGAATGCACCGATTGAACAATGATGATGCTGCTCTACTGCTGTTCTCGGCCAGCTGCATTTCCTTCATGTTTCTGGAACCTGACTAGTCATTATTTTGGCCAATTAAGGTGCCCAATATGGTCTACTTCTGGTTAATGCTGTACAGAGCACATGCAGATCAAAGGGGAGAAGCCACTGCATAGCAAGAAAAGATGAACAGAGTATAATCAATCGGAATAGTAATAAAGGAACTTTTCTTTGTGGCCCCTGCCTTAATGATGCCCAAACTTGTATACATTTATGTAAGGAAAAACCTGAAGCATGAATTCCACTCAAAGCATCGTCTTCCCCTCAGATATTATATCAGGAGGTATATTTTCTTTTGTTTTGCTGGTGGAAGCCGATCTTTGTTAATTATTTCTTTCTTTATTTAAGGATTTTAATAAAGCACAAACCTTGCCAAGCTGGCTTGTGGAGCACAGCGCAGAAGATAATAAAATACTTAACTATAACATACTTCTGAATAGAAACAGGGTGGCTTATTTATAAGCCCATTTGCGCCGATGGTGCGTCACTTTTTTTAAGGCACATGTTAAGGCACATGTCGGCACAGTGTGCCTGCCCATATTTACAAGGCCACGTAAAACCACCCTGCATGGCTTTTCATTGCCTTGTAAATATGGCCCCCTTTCAAGCATTACTCTGCATGAAAGGGATGTTCCATGGGTGTTGCTGTGTATGTTTCCACGCAACATCCATAAAACCTGACTAATCCGTCAGATTCCTACACCTCTCCAGGGGAGGTGTTAGGGAGGCGCAACAAGGAGAAATACCTTTATTTCTCCTCGTTTTTCCTTTTCTACGTGTGCTGCATTCTGTAGCACACATAGAAAGAGGAAAAGACCTTTCGCGATAGTTTTTAGGCAGGAAGAGACATATTCACCCTACAATACAGAAACCCTTGCACCATTGGCGCAACGGTGGCGGCATTGTCGCATGGCAGCCCATTGTGCACCAGCGAGGAGGAAAACAGGCAGGAATGTGCCATATCTTATAGATACAGCACATTCCGTTCTTTTCTTTCGATGCACAGCAGTGCAGCAGGAAGGCTTGCTGTGCTGCTGTGCACCAGTATAGTGCCTTGAAACGTCTTGAATCTGTGCGCCTAGTGCATGTTACTTTTATCTTGTAAGTCTGCTTTCTTTTGCTTTCTTTCTAGGAGTCACATCACCCCAGATGCCAAAGTATCAGCAACTCCATCTCATAATCCTCTTTCTACCGAGCATGACTAGAACGAAATGGGCTTTGGTGCCAATTGCCATCTTTTGAATTAAATGGTTGTCACTTTAGATCAGAACCGCTTGGTCCTATTCCAAGGCTTAACATTGGCCTCACACCTATAACATCAGAAATAATTCTTCAGTTTGGAAAACGAACTGAGGGCATTTTTATTTTCACATTCATTGTACAAAACCTTGTGACTCACTCTACAAAAAAGGAGGAAAGCTTAAAGAATATCCTCTGGAGATAACTATTTCTTATCCAACTTTTTAAGATTCTCCTTAGCACGATGGTTACCTTACTATCTTTTGAATTGAATCCCTTCTATCTACTTAAAGGCTCGCAAAGTAAAAATTGATGGAAATAAATTGAGATAAAAATTGTATAACTTTTTAATTATATGACATAAAATATTAGAATTTACAGTGCAGGAATTCTTTTGTATTAAACAGAGGAAATGAAATTATTCACAGATCCCAAACTATACAAAAGAAGGAGAGAGTATCTACTAAGGTTCAGCTAATATAGAGACCGATTACCATGGCGAGCGGAAACCTTGTTAAAGGCTTTCCAGGCAAAATCATAGGCTTTCCAATGACCACCGTATTACGATGCCAGCGATTGGAGGGAAACATGTGAGGAGGATTCTGATGCACTTGATGGGCTCAATTAGCCCGTCGGTGCATCGGAAAGCCTCACAATCTCTTATTGACAGCAGAGCCAGTCTCGGCTCCGCCGTAGGGATTATGATGACACTCTCTGACAGCCTTCCCATGTCGGCCTTTACAAAATTGTCCTTGGGGACCCCTAGCAGGGGCCACCATCCCTTGGCTGCATCCGCTATGGTGCCTGGGGGGAACCTAGGGTGCCCCCTAAACGTCCTAGCACCATGTGGCAGATATCGTAATTCAAGCTGCCATTGAAAAATTGATGTTTCCGAGCACCCATTGGGCGGTCGTATCCAAATTGTGAATTCAGACCCGCAAACCATGGTCCGGCAGTTCCTGACCGCAATGGTGTCAGGAGGACACAGGTCCGCCCGACATCGTAATGAGCCCCAGAGAGTGTAACTCTCTGATCTGCTATAAGTCCAAAATTTCACAAAACAACAAAAAAAGAGCAGGGCACGATCAGTAATAGGACCCAAGTATGAAATGCCAGAAAGCTGGTTAGAAAGTGCCATAAAAATGATCTATGGAAAATTTAGGGTTTTCCATAAGCTATTAGAAAAAGATAGACAATGGGTTTTGATATAAAGTAATAACTGTATGCCTGTGTTTATGTATTTGTGGGATCTTCATAGCAGCCCTCCTCACTGTGGCTACTTCAGAGTACCAGGAGAAAAATATTTAAAAAACATATGTGGGGGGTTACTGTCCGGGACTGGAGTTGAATCTGCCATTCTTTCATCACTCCCCCTTCTTGCTAACTCATCAAAGGAATTTCCTGAACCAAAAGTAGTGAAGTACCAAAAGGAGATTTGGTTTGTAGTAGAGGCAAAGTCACTGGAAGCCCACAGGAATAAGCATGAAAATTATCTGAAAAATCAGTTATTGAAAGTTAACAAATCTGTGCTCTTAGACTACTCACTGGTACTTATTTTATTGAACTTGGAAGAATGAAAAAGTGTGTAGTCCCACAGAGATTTGTAACTGTGATCTTAGTATGAAACACAAATCCCTGTAGCAGATTCATAACGTACCTAGCCACCAAACCAAGCTAACACATACATTTCCCATATAGCATCTATGCGCTTCAAAAGAACTAGAGCAGCCATGGACCCACAAGAACCTGTGTATACTACACATGATGCATGGGCAAGTCATTATCTTGGAATAGTCACCCATACAATGAACTGAAGCATTGTATTTGTTTAAAGAGGTCTTCTACAAAAAGGAAGAGTGCAAGAATCTCACATAATAAACATAGGCACATAAATTCAAACATTGCCTTTTTACATGCAGCAGTGGGACACATAGCCTTAGAGTATCGCAAACACCCCATTTGGTGGTAGTCAAATGTGTGCTCTAGTCATTTTAGTGGGTATGCACATAATAGTGAGAGCTGAAGCCTGGAAGTTCCCATGTAACTGCTACTCATGGAACAGCAGCGGCAAGTAGAGGGTTCAGAATTGAGATAATCATTGTGAAAGTTGTGTGGGTTTTCTACGACACATGAAGACTTTGATGATAAGCGACAACAGCTGGTCAGTTTTCTTTAGGCACTCCTGTAGCAGACACTTTGTCAAATGTTTTCACAGATTGTAGGGATGCTTCCCTTGATATTTGTCTATCATGGCCGTGATCTCCATCTACATATGTCATAAAGGCGTATTATAGAGACCTTTTTATAGTCCATTTATGCAGTAATTATACAGTAATAGGGAAAAACGAAATGAATAGAAAATGCTTGACCACTTACCTACATTTACCTACAATTGTATACTGTAAATCTTTAATTCGCAGAGCTCTCCTTTTCCTAAAAGCACTATGTTGACAGAAGCTTGAGTCTCAGATGGCTCTGCCGTATGTAAGCAACCTGTCCTCCACAGTGCTGCCAGGTCACAGTGGTGGTGACACCCTGCATGTTACTATAATAGCTGTCAAAGTGGACGATGGACACAAAAACAAACAATGGTCCTACTCTATGTACATAAGGGGGCATGCCTTTTCACAAACATATTTCTGTTTGGGAATTTTTGACAAAAACCAAAAGATTGCTAGGCAGGCTAAACTGATCACTGACACAATTACAAATGAAACAATATAGTTTGACACAAATATTGTGTCAAAAATAATGTTTACTAAAATATTGTTTTCCTATACAAAAAGTATTGGAAAATAAATAGTGTTGACACCTATTGTGTCAAATAATAGATACTTTTAAAAATATTATTGAGTGTAAATAGAGTTTAAAGTATTAAATGTTAAATATGTTGATATATTATAATGTAAATTATGTTCCACTTATATGTATATACCTACATAAACATACAAACACATATATAATATATATTTATAGTGTAACATAATTATTAAAAACATTTATTCAAAATTATAGTAAATTTTTATATTTCAAATTAATCAATATGAAAAAATATATATATAATATAACACAGGATGTTGAGCTTTGACATTGAGCCTTCTTTTATTTTTAGTGCACAGTGATTTCCTGTTTTACATACTAGTGCATTCTGCTTAATGTAGTTTGTTATCACAGTTTAACATTTAACCATTCATAAACAAAATTTCAAGTGCTCAATATGCAAGCAAACAAATTAAAAAAATTTAGTGCAATATTACGGATATTTGTTATGGAACTGTTAATGTCCCAGTCTCTCAGGTGATGATTTGGTATTTCAATACAGTCTCTCCAGTGAGTGCTTGTATTCAAGTTTTTTCTCATTGTTCGCGTCACCATTTTCTTGTTTGTTGGGATCTCAAACACATGTACGATGTAAGCGTCCAGTAAAATATGGTGAATTATTTTTACTCTCTAGTGAATTTAAGTGGTTGTTCTTCTGGGAAGTGTCATCCCATCTAATTATTTTTTCTTTTTCACAAATGGACGTATAATTCTTCATTCAGGTTTAGCCCTCTAGGGTCTAATGTCCTGAAGGAGATGATATGCTTTGATTCCTTTTGTCTGAGGTTCATTATTCGGTTGCCTCCTCTTTCAGACACTGGTACTTGTTCAATGGCACAATATCGCAAGGTAACCCAATTGTTAGCATGTTGTTTCCCCATGTGTTTGGCGGTGGCGTTTGTTCGATCTTTATGGGGGTGGCTTGTGCATGTTCCAAAAGTATTTTTTTCACCTCGAATAGGGTGATGCCAATATATCTTTTATGACAAGGGAATTCAACCATATAGATCACGAATGTACAGGTGAAATGTTGGCATATCGTCCATTTTTTGCCTTTGTTGATCTCAATCTCCTTAGTTGGGGAGGCTATTTTGTAGACTTTGCAATGCTTGCATGGCCAAAACCCATCTCTTTGCAACCAAGTGGTGTTTGGTGATTCTCTGAAGTGGCTGTGAACTAGCCGATCGCCTATGTGTTTGGCCCTTCGATAAGTTATATTTGGATGGTCACCAATTAACTTTGCCATTGTCTGATCTGAATTTAGGATTCCCCAATGTTTACGAATTATCTTTGTTAGTTGTTTGCAGGAAATAATATATATATATATATATATATATATATATATATATATATATATATATATATATATATATATATATTTCTCGCTCCAAGGTTGTCCACCATTGAGTAGCACGCGAGCAGCAGCTTTATTTATGTGTAGGTGAGGACGGGGATCCGCTTGTAGACGCCGCTCCGTAATGGATCTGCCCGACGCGTTTCGAAGCTCCATCTGCTTCTCTTCAGGGGCTTTAACGGAAGCGGTGTGCGCACCCGCTACACTTCTCCAAATACGTATAACTCACCCGCCGATGGGAGGCTCCAATGAGACTTCAGGGAAGTGTAGTGCGGAAAGCACACAATCAAGTCCTGGATGGACTCCACAAGTGGGCCCGTCCTCGATCCCATGTACGGCTGCTACTTCACTGCCGTGACCCCCACGTTAACGGGGTGGTGCATACTCTGCGGCTGGACTGCCGCATATAGATTCTCGCTCCAAGGTTGTCCACCATTGAGTAGCACGCGAGCAGCAGCTTTATTTATGTGTAGGTGAGGACGGGGATCCACTTGTAGACGCCACTCCGTAATGGATCTGCCCGACGCGTTTCGAAGCTCCATCTGCTTCTCTTCAGGGGCTTTAACGGAAGCGGTGTGCGCACCCGCTACACTTCTCCAAATACGTATAACTCACCCACCGATGGGAGGCTCCAATGAGACTTCTGGGAAGTGTAGTGCGGAAAGCACACAATCAAGTCCTGGATGGACTGGATGGATATATATATATAGGTTTCAGGCCTTATATAGTTAGGAATTAGCCTTTAAAAAACCATTGAAATTGCTCCTATATAGTTAGTTGTACTAACTATATTTTGCGCACCCGCAATCCACTGCTGATGATGTCACATATTACATCATTCATGACATGATCAGTGACATCACTGATGACATCTCAAATGACATCACTGATGACATCAGTGATGACATCTCATTTGACATCACTGATGACATCATCCAGTGACTGTGTGTTTCTGTAAAGTTTAAATATGTTTTACATATTGAAGAATGAGTGGATGTATAAGTGTCTGGATGAAGGATTTAGTAGGTGTGTGACTGACTGTATGAGTGAGTGATTAAATGTGTTTTACTAAATGCATGGGTTAGTGACTAAACTGTCTGAATGTGTGCATCAGTATGTCTGTTGTTGTGTAAGCTGCTGCATGTGTTGATCAGTAGCTATATGATTGGCTATATGGGTTATTGTTTGGTTTCCCAAGTATTTGAATGGGAGACTGAGTGTTTGTGTGGGTGGCTGGGAGGTGTGTGACTCTGTGCATAGATGTGTGAGCAGTTGATTCACTAGGTGTATGAGTTCAAGAGTGCATGTGGAAACAGCTATATGGGCGGTTGACTGTGTGCATGGGTGTGTTGGTGAGTGAATAGATTTCTCAGTGCTACATGTGCAAGTAAGTACATATGTAAAACACAGTGCATGTGAGAGTTGGCATATGTAAATGACTATACATGAGAGCCAGTGAATGTGCAAGTGGCTATATGGATCATTGTGTACTTGTATCAGTGATTGTGTAAGAGAGTAAGTATGTGTTAGTATATGTTTGAATAAGTAAAGTGTTTTTTTTATTTTTTTTTATTAATCCTCATCTGCCCAACACTCGTTCCATAGATGCAAAGAAAACACAAAAACCACCTCACTGCCATTGGGAGCAAGGCCCTGGTAATTGAGCCGCTTCGCGAACTAGGCAGAACTTATTACGAGTTGGCGGGTGTTATGATGCACCTTGTTAACTCTCCTCTAGGCAACTTCATGCCTGTTTGGCCAGTAGATAAATAACGGAGTCGGGGCAAACCACTATACTAAGCCATGGAGTAGATGGGCATAATCATCGGATCTTTGGGGGAAAACAATAAAAATACCCCAACGAGCCCAAAAAAAGCTTCACTTCCAATCTATCAAGAGTTTCCAAAATGTAAGGCACTGGGTTCTACAGGATCTATTCAAGTCTATCTTGGATGTTTCATAGAGTGACGTTAGCCAAGCGGAGTGTGCGGGTGGGATGGCATCCACCCAATGTATACATATCTGCCGTCTTGCCAAAAGGATGGCATAGAATAAGAAGAACCGCGCTGCCCCGGTGATGTTCTGATCAAAGCCAAAAATGACTAATGATAGCGTTAGAGGAATGTTGGTCTTGAGAATTGAATCTAGAGTGACTTTAACCTCTTTCCAATAAGTGATTATGTGGGGGCATTCCCAAAACATGTGGGTGTCTGAGGCTGCTGGAAGTTGACATTTATTACAACATTTCCCATCCTGATATTTAGATAGACGTAAAAGGGAGAGATGTGCCCGGTGTAGAGTGAACAGATGGTTTCATCTCAGCCAGGCGGGTTTAACAAGTTTATACAAAAGAGAGAAGGATTTTATCCACAAATCCTCGTCCAATGACACGATTTCACTTCCCCATAGCTCCATTGGGAGGTTGAAATCCCCATCTATCTCTTCCAATATGGACCAGTACCAAAAAGCAACCTCCTTACCTCCTGTCTGTTTTTCGACTAGGTGCTGTTCTAAGGGGCTGAGTCTCCCAATATTAGAATTTTTCCTAATTAGTTCTCTGGCCCAACTGCTGATTTGGATGTACTTAAATCTTGACAAAGTTGGCCCTACTTTCTCCTTAAGCTCCTCCTACTCTATCAAGATACCTCCAGATACCAGTTCACCCCATCTTGAGAGCCCAGCTTCAATTAGGGGGGCTGCCAGGGAGTCTTGCAAACACAGTGGGAGCCCAGGAGAGTCCAATATCTGAGCATAATTGGAAAAATATGCCAGCCCCACTCTACGTTTAATTTGCACCCATGACTTCAATAGTGTTAAAAGAGTCTTAAGCCTCACCTTTTTAAAAAACTTTCGATCACCAAACTTAAATAGAAACCCGTCTAGCGGGAGGTTTGCCCCCACCAGGATTGCCTTAAACAATCTCCCTTTTGAAGAGATATCTGGTGACTTCAAGAGCATTCTTGTGTGGGAAAGCTGGAATGCCCAAGAATAGTACTGCAAGTCTGGCAGGGCAAGCCCTCCTTTTTCCCTCCTCCTCCTTAGTTATTTCCAGGCCAACCTTGTAGCCTTATTGCCCCAAATGAAAGAATTAATTTATTGCTGACATTTATGAAGTTGCTTAGAGTCGAAAGCCAAAGGGATAGAATAAAAAATAAATGTCAGTTTCGGAAGGATAGACATTTTCACTATATTGACTTTCCCAAAAATTGACAATCGAAGACCCGCCCAGGATTTCAATAGGGCCCTACATTCTCGGAAGACCAGATCTAAGTTAGTCTTAGCTAGGGTGTCAATATCTTGCGTAATTTTAACTCCGAGGTAACGAATTGAGGGTCTCTCCGCAACGCTTGGATTAGCAATGTTCCACGTCATGAGCTCCGTCTTCTCAGAGTTGATATCATAACCCAATATATTTCCAAATTCTTTGGCCTTTTCAACCACTGTAGGGAAGGCAGTTGCTGGATCACTGGTGTAGATTATTATATCGTCGGCGTAAAGCCCTACCCTTCTTTCTCAACCACCATATTCAAATGAGGAAATTCTTGGATCACCCCTAAAGGATTGTGCAAGTGGTTCAATATAAATATTAAAAAGTAGGGGGAGAGGGGGCACCCCTGTCTTGTTCCCCTACTAATCTGAAAGGGCTGGGTACATGAACCGTTTACCAAAATGCTCGCACTAGCATTAGCATACAAAAGACCAATAGCCCTCCGAAAATTAGGCCCTATTGCGAATTTTCTTATGACTTCAGCTAAATATGACCAGTTTACTCTGTCGAACGCTTTTGTTGCGTCGAGGGTCATAATGGCCAAAGGAAGGGAGAAAGTTGAGGCAATATCCACTGCCCCAATTAGGTCATAAGTAAGGTCTGAGTGCTGTCTACCTCGAATGAAGCCCTTCTGGTCAGTGTGGATTATTGAGCCAACTTCGCGTCCCAGCCGAGTCGCCAACACAGCCGCAAAGAGCTTATAATCACTATTTAAAAGTGAAATTGGCCTATAAGAGCCACATTTGGCCGGATCTTTCCCGGGTTTTGGAATCAGGACAATAGTTGCCTCCCCCCACGATTTAGGTGGGGTGGCTCCTTTGACTAAGATATCATTAAAGAGTCTAGTAAGTACTGAAACTATTTCGGGTGCCAAGACCCGAAGTAACTCACCGGGAAGACCGTCGGGCCTGCCGCCTTACCCCGCTTCACCTTTTTAATAGCTTCGCTCACCTAAGTAAGGTGTTGTGTGTGTATAACTGTATAGTTGAGGAAATGGAAGTGTGATTGACTCTTTGCATGATTGACTAGTTGTGTGAGTAACTCCATGGATGAGTGGTAGTGTGTGAGTGCATATGATAGTGTTGTATTGATGAGTGACTGTATGTATGAGTGATTCTATGAGTGAATGAGTGAATGTGTGTGTAGACCTAGGAATCGGTGAGTGCGTATGTAGTAACTAGTATTGGTGTGTCAATGGTTTCAAGAATGGTAGTCTGTATTTAACACTGGGTGTATCAAAAGTTGTATTAGAGTGTGAGGAGGTGCATCGTATTATCACATGAATGATATCATCAGTGATGTGATCAGTGATGTCAAATGAGATGTCATCAGTGATGTCATCAGTGATGTCATTTGAGATGTCATCAGGGAGGTCATCAGTGATGTCACTGACCATGTCATGAATGATGTAATATGTGACATCATCAGCAGTGGATTGCGGGTGCGCAAAATATAGTTAGTACAACTAACTATATAGGAGAAATTTCAATGTTTTTTTAAATGCTAATTCCTAACTATATAAGGCCAGAAACCTATGGTTTTTTAAGTGAATTTGCAAGGTTTTTTAAATGCTAATTCCTAACTATATAAGTCTTGAAACCTATGGTTTTTTAAGTGAATTTGCAAGGTTTTTTAAATGCTAATTCCTAACTATATAAGGCTTGAAACCTATGGTTTTTTCAGTGAATTTGCAAGGTTTTTTTAAATGCTAATTCCTAACTATATCAGGCGTGAAACCTATATTTTTTTTCAATAAATTTTAAAGGTTTTGTAAATGCTAATTCTATTAGCGGATAACGTTTATATATGTTATTATCCTTCTGGGACCACCTGAGCAGCCATCTTGCTTCTCAAGAGAAGTGAGGCACCAGAGAGCACAAAACAAGAGTGGAAAACGCGAAAAGGGGGCAAGGTTGAGACCCCCTGACCCCCTAGCCCTTCTCAGGGGGTCCCAGAAAGACCAGCAAGTGCAAAAAAAAAAAGTATTTTTTTTTAAATCGCGGGGTACGTGCACGGTACGCGTACCCTACGCGTACAGTGCGTGTACCCAGCGATTTATTTATTTTTTTTGCCCTTGGGGCTCCTTTTGGCTAGAGGGTAGGGGGTCTCTACACTGCCCCCTTTTTGTGTTTTCCACTCTTGTTTTGGGCTCTCTTGTTCCTCAGTTCTCCTGAAAAACAACATGGTGGCCAACACTTCTTGGTTTGGACAGTTTGGAATGTTGACAGTCGACTGCCAGCCAATCAGAAACTCGCTCGCACACGTAAGGGTACGCGCACGTACACGTACGGTACGCGTACCGTACGCGTACGGTGCGCGTACGATAAGCGCATATAGATATATAATTTGCTCAAATTCATTTTCTCAACAACTACTGGAGGGATTTTCACCAAATATAGAAAGGGCAGTACTACATACCTGTCCCGAACATTTTGCCACGTTTGGTGTAATTCCGTTCAGCCGTTCGGGCTGTAGCCGTGTCTAAAGGTCCCATAGAAAATGCCATTTAAAAAATTTCAAATTCAATTTTCTCAAGAACTACTGGAGGGATTTACCCCAAACATACAAAAGGCACTGCTGCATACCAGTCCTTACCATTTTGCCAAGTCTGGTATAATTCCGTTCAGCCGTTCGAGCTGTAGCCTTGTCAAAATGTCTCTATGGAAATTAACATGGGGAAAACACATTTTGGGACCCCCCTTTTTTCTCGGCCCCCGCTTGACGAATCCCCCGGAAACTTTCAGGGAAGGAGCGGAGCGCAGCGAGGCAAATTTAAGGAAAATTACAGG
Source organism: Lissotriton vulgaris (assembly GCF_964263255.1). NCBI lineage: Eukaryota > Metazoa > Chordata > Amphibia > Caudata > Salamandridae > Lissotriton > Lissotriton vulgaris. Next base: position 50,712,756 of record NC_141688.1, read on the forward strand.
CAGATCCCTCAATCGGCGCCAAAGTTATTTCCAATAGAATGTTCGGATTTTCCTATGGTAACTAGGTCCTAACTATATATACCTACTGGCGACCGCCAGTAGGATATATAGATTATATATATATATATATATATATTTGCTCCGTAACACCATAAGCGTGGTGCACTCACCGGCGGGTGCTCCAAATACAGGGGTGCTCCCGTATTCCATTTACCACTGCACTCTCCTCCCAAAAGACTTCCGTCAAGAAGAAAGGAGCACTCACAGGGGCTGTTCAACGGATTTATTAACTGTAAACTTGCACAGATAAACAAACAGACGCGTTTCGGTATAGACCTTCTTCTATGTCTACCGAAGCGCCATTTCTGTAACTATTTAAACAAGGATTTTCAACATTGAAACAAAAGAGGGACTACTCAATCCGTCCCATATCACCCATAACAAGTGCCATCTTGGAGTGTCTAAATTACTACTCCTAAGGATATCAGTCACGCCCACAGATGGGCTTGCCATGTATAGTTAATGATGCCCTGGATGGGCACGTAAATAATCCTTGATGCTAATAAAGAGTTATAGCAACCTCAAAATATGTGCAGTATACAATTACATAATCTTCAGAATTCATACTGGGGCATAAGGCAAAATCATGCAGAATCACAGAAATTACAAAAGTTATTTAAAAAAAAAAAAGTGATTTCTATTTTTTTAATGTACAAATCCAATTACATATTCATCATATCAAAATGCTACAAAACAGATCTATATACGGTACTATATACAAGAGTGGCAGTTCATGTTTCACTAGTCCATGTATACTCTATATACTGCAGACTGTAATGAGGAACCTACAGATGACCCAGAGTCAATAGTTGATATCTGTCACCTAGATGTATGGCAAGTTCCTCACTACTATTGAGTGCGTGTGGAGTTTGGTCTGAAGATCGATAAAATACCTGAACTCCAATCTGCGTAGTCTCAAAATCCTGTCTCCCCCTCTGGAATTATTGGGCACATGATCTAAGCAAAAATACCTCAAAATATACCTGTTTCGCTGGTGTTCCTTGTCAAAATGACGTGCCACGGGGTAGGCCTCATCCCCCTTAGCAATTACCCTCATGTGTTCCAGGATCCTGATTTTCGCTGGATGGATTGTGCTGCCTACATAACGTAGACTGCACGGACACACGTCTAAAACTTTTCAATAGTTTTACGGATTCCCGCACTAGGAATCTCGTAAGACAGAACCCTTTTACTAGCTTTACAGGCTTTACATTTTCCACTCGGAAAGATGCCTGGCATGGAATTAAAGCCTGATCTCGATTTCTCCACAAAGTAGCTCTGAACTAGGTCGTTTTTCAGTAACCTTGCCTTCTTGAATGGAATGAGGGGATTGGTAGGAAGATCTTCAACTAGGGCTTCATCAGTTTGCAGTATATGCCAAATCTTTTTCAAAATTCTCTTTTCCCACAGAGGTTTGGAAGGTGATCTATAAACTAAAATGAGAGCTTATTTTCTGTAAATTCACTTTATCTTTCTCAGTCATGTGAGAATGAAGTCTGACATTCTCAGTAAAACATGTACATCCAACAAGGGCAGAGACTGTCAGTTGATTCCTTTTAGTTCTACTGCAGCTTCTCAGAGTGTTCTAAAATACAACTAGAGTGCTGACAGCCTTACTTATGACAAAAGTATAGTACACCTGAAGCCATCTTGATTGGAATAAAGTGGTAACTCTTAAAACATTTATTTTAAAAAGGAACAACATGAGGGGGTTCATTTTGCCATAGAAAGTATGATTAGTGCTGCAGAAAGAAAATTAGGGCACATTTTGAATGACTTCTCAAATCCTCTTCTATTTCGTTAAAAAAAATCTGACATGCAGTCTGAAACATGTACTTTCAATACTAGCAGCAGACTTCCATGGTGAGCAGTAGCTTTACTACAGTGATCTAATGAGCAACTAGAGTGCTAAAATTCAGAATTTATGGCAAATGTGTGACACATCTGAATGCCTTCTTGATGGAACCAAAGTAAAACACTGAATGTATTTCCTACTGAGGAGACTGTAGTAAATGAGGAAATTAGGAAACCTCATAACAAATAAGTCTCCCAAGATGGCCGCAAGAGACAAAAGGGCCAAAATGTAGCCCAAATATCACCCAGATTTAGCCCAAGTATAGCCCAATGACAGAATGTCCCAGAGTGTTCTAAAGAACAACTAGAGAGCTAACAGTCTTACTCATGACAAAAGTATGGAACACCTGAAGCCATCTTGATTGTAATGAAGTGGTGACACTTAAAACATTTAATTTGTAAAGGAACAAAATGAGGGGCTTCATTTTGCCATAGAAATTAAGATTAGTGCCGCAGGAAAAATAATTGGGGCACATTTTGACTTCTCAAATCCTCTTCTATTTCATTAATAAATGAGAACATGCAGACTGAAACATGCACTTTGAATACCAGAATCAGAATTCCCTGGTGAGAAGTAGCTTTACTACTGTGAACTAATGAGCAACTAGAGTGCTAACATTCAGAATTTATGGCAAATGTGTGACACATGTGAATGCCCTCTTGATGGAACACAAGTAAACAAGCAGAGAGAGGTAGAGAGGTTAGAGCTGGTGAGCTAGAGGTGTAGAGGTAGAGAGGTAGAGGTAGAGGTGTAGAGGTAGCGAGGATGAGAGTAGTAGAAAGAGAGGTAGAGAGGTAGTGAGTAGAGAGTGAGTAATAGAAAGTTGAAAGTAGAGAGTGAGTAGTAGATAGTAGTAGAGAGAGTAGCAGAGAGTGAGTAGTATAGAGTGAGTAGTAGAGAGTGAGCAGTAGAGAGTAGTAGAGAGTGAGTAGTAGAGAGTGAGTAGTAGAGAGTAGTAGAGAGTGAGTAGTAGAGTAAGTAGTAGAGAGTAGCAGAGAGTGAATAGTAGAGAGTGAGTAGTAGAGAGTGAGTAGTAGAGAGAGAGTAGTAGAGTTGTAGAGAGTGACTAGTAGAGAGTAGTGGAGTAGTAGAGAGTGAGTAGTAGAGAGTGAGTAGTAGAGTGAGTAGCATAGAGAGAGTAGTAGAGAGTGTTCAAGTTCAAGTTCAAATGACTTTATTCGATTGTTAACATTGCAATCATAAAAGCACAATTCATAAGCATACAGCTAAAAACAGGTAATCCAATTCATATGTGAGACGAACATTTACATAAACAATATAAAACAAGAGTAGCAGGCAGAATAAACACTTTAAGAATATAAATAATTACAACAAGATAAAAAAGTTAAAAAAATACCTAACAGGAACAGCATAATTATCCCTCCATACTTTTCCTGAAAGTGATTGCTAATTTCAGAAAACTGCATACAAATAAGGTGCAATCGCAGTTCAAAAGTTGAAGGTAGTAAAGTGCTGGTTTAATATGTGCAAATTTCAGTTCTTTGGAGCAAGGTTTTAGATATAGCCTCCGGGGTACTATGTAATAAGGACAAATAAATAAAAAGTGTGCCACATCTTGCGGAGACTTTCCGTCGCAGCCGCAAGCTGGCAACACTTGACCTCGATGGGCTCCACTCGGTACCGCCAGTAAGAGATGAAACAAATCAAAACGGAACCTTGTTAATAGATAACGTTGATAGCCAGTCATGGGCCATGATAGATATGGTTCCGTTTGTAGACAGGTTTTAAGTAAAGCGTGTTTCCTAACACTGTCGCTCGGCCTCCTCCCGGGCTAGATACCTAGTTGTCATGAATGTGTTTTTCACAAAGGTGACATCTGATTTAGTGATAGAGTTTGGGGTTAAAAACAAATCAGGCCGTCCTATTTCAGTGAGGCGATCATTAATATACTTCAACCACGGAACTTTAAACCTACCATCCCATGTTAAGGCTTCCTTTAATATATCATGGGTAAGAGGTATGTCGTTATTTAGCCAGTAATTCAACCAACACAATAGGGGATTAGCTGCTATTCTATCACTTAAATAGGGCACATCTAGCTCCTCATGTACAGAAAAGTTTCCGGTTCCCCTTGGCAGCCTCAGTATCTTCTTCAAGAAATTATTTTCTACAGCCTCCAGGTCCCGCGTCTGGCTGTAGCCCCAGAGCTCGCTTCCATACCAAGCAACAGCAATGCTCTTTGCCTGGTATATTTTAAGCAAGGCAGCCACCGGACTATTGCCCATTTTTCTCGACGAAATCAAGTATGGCCGTGTTGACCCGGGTTACCTCGCCCTTCTTCTTAAGGACAGCGGGCCCCCAAGATAGTTTGTGATCAAAGAGGACCCCGAGGTATGAAAAGGTTTTGGTGGTTGGATTTTTTTCCCCATTTATGTTAAAAAGATTGGATTTTCGTGACCCCAGGCCTGTCTTCATAACATAAGACTTAGAATCGTTAATACTTAAGCCTCGAGACTCCATGAAATCAAAGAAGGAGTTTAAAAGTGTCTGGAGGCCGAATGCTGTCCTTGAAATAAGGACAGCATCATCCGCTTAGAGCAGAACTGGAACACCTTTCCGGCCTACGTAGGAGTAATCCGCTCCGGTTTTTAACAAGTATTCCTCTAACTCGTTAATATACAGGTTAAAGAAGAATGGAGCTAGAATGCACCCCTGTCGAACACCCCGATTAATTCTGATATCCCTCGTCACTTTCAGATCTTGGGTATATCGAACGTTAGCTCTTGTATTGGAGTGCAGGTCAGCCAGTAAATTAATTAAATTCTGCTCTACACCCATCTTTAGCATGGTGTCCCATAATTTGCCTCTGTCCACGCAATCAAATGCGGACGATAAGTCCATAAAAGCCATGTGGATTGTTCCCTGCCGGGCCATGGTGTATTTACCTATAATCAGATACAGGTTCAGGCACTGGGTAACTGTTGAGTGACCAGGTCTGAAACCATATTGTATTGGGGATATAACATTGTTCTCATTTGCCCAAGCAGTTAATCTATTCAGGATTACACCCCCTACCACTTTGGCTACGGAGTTAATTAAAGATATTGGCCTGTAGCATAACGGGCTACTACGATCACCCTTTTTAAACACGGGCACTATAGTCGATAACCCCCACGACTTTGGGCATCCAGAGGCCGCAGCTGCATTTACTACAGCAGTAAGGACGGGGGCCCATAATGAGATACAAGATTTAAAAAGGTCGGGAGGCAAGCCATCCAGGCCAGGGGCCTTATTGACGTAAATAATTAATTTACTCTCTTAATTTCTATGCAGGTAAGTACTTAATCAATAATAACTCAGATCGGATGAAAAAAGACAGAGTCCGTGGTGTGAGAGTTCTAAGGGGTTTTATTCCTTAAAAAGGAATGGTCATGGCCAAGATATCATGTTCTGACCACCACACAGGGTGTCAGAAGGGATAGAGCGCTATCTTTTATTAACAGTACATAGCTTATATACTTATTTCATTCCATAAGTAACAGTGCAAGAGGCGTAACAGCTGAGAGAAGACAAGATAACAGTATTACACGTGGTACATGTGCGTAATCAAGAGGCGTGAACTAGAGGTGTGTTCTGGAAACGTCACTGATAGGTGTCACAAAGGGGTGGCACTAACAGAAAATGTGGCAATGTCAGCAGAAATCGGAAGCTTGGATGCGTGCGCAGCTGGATGACGTGTAACTGGAGGGGTGCAGGGGACTTGACATTTACACTGACGGAAAGAGACAGAAGTCTGGCATGTCAGATCAACTTGTGCTTCTATCATATCTGATATCTGATGTTTAGGAACTAAGCTATCTGGGCAGAAAGGTCTCTAGAGCAGAAGCTATTCTATACTTGCTGTGAGTGCGTGTATAAGCGCCTGAGTGTCTGTATGAGAAGCGTGGGGGCATGGGGCCTTCCATGGAAGCATGGCAACAGAAGCTGTGAATTACTTGCATAGAGACAGGTCGGCCCTTTAGCCCTGTAGCTGAGGAAGGATGTTTACTGAAGCTAGCAGGCTGGAATGTATTTTCGGGGAGGGAAACAGATAACTCGAAGGTTATAGTCAATCTTGGCAGGCAGCAGGCTGAGCTGAGCGCGAGGGGCCGCGCTAGAAGTAAGTCAGAGTTCACGAGTACGGGGGCTGCCTGGGCAGAGATTTCTCGGAGTCAGAAGCCAGAAAAGAGGCTCGGTGGCAGAGATTCAGGGCCTACTTCAGCCAGGGCTGAAAAACGTAGGAGTACACTACAAAAAGACGTTGGCATAGCATACTTAGGAACGGACCATTCAACCCATTCATGGTGGGTCTGAAAGAGGACATGTTAACGGTAGACGCAAATGTATTTGCGTCTTCATAGCTGACACAGGAGGGAAGTTACATGCACTTTAACTCGTACATGGAGTCGGTGGGGTACTCGCTAGGGAACACAACTTGACCATAAAATTTATATTACCTCATTCCCTCCTTGTTCCCTACGGACCCTTCATGATATATCGATCCTCATAAATCGATCAGTTTGTTCTTGTAACATTATATGTTCATCTTTCTTTCTTTGACTGTTTGAGAGACAACTGGAATGTTCAATGCACGATGTGGCACACAGTCCACAAATCGCTGGCCCACACTGTAGGCACAGGCAGCAGCTGAATACTATAACAAGGCCAATGCCTAGGAATGATAAGATCTTCCATCCCCAAGCGGTTAACGTAGTCCAGAACCAACCGGACCAAGTCCAGGTGCCTGGATTCTGATGTATCTGATTTGCAATTTTATGCAGACGGGTAATAGCTTGTAATTCTGGTAGGGAGGGAGTCGGCCACATATCCAGCAGTCTGTAGCATTATTCGTCTGATGGGAGTGATGTAACATACTAATGAATGTATTGTTGCGCAGCGCAAGTCTGTAAGAGAGTTCATGTGCAGGAAGTTCACTAAAAGTGTGTTCAGCAGAGACATTGTAAGCAGATTGTTCACGCCTGAAAATAGGCCAATATATAGGTAGCAGAATGCTGGCAATAATAATTAGAATACTTAGAAAAAACATTATTAACAACGTCACTATACAGTGACTACGCAGTGATTTGCAGTATGTACGTTTCTTTGCTTCTCTCTCTCTCTCTCTATCTCGATCTAGGGGATACATGTCAGAAACTATTTAACCGATTCACCTAGGGGAGGACTTAAACAATTAAACTGTCTGACTTGCTAGATCGGAGCTTCATACGGTACAGTTCTTGGGGAGTCTTTTCTCGTTCGGTAACGGTAAAGTCTTTTTCCTCAACACAGTCTTTGGTGGGGGTGGACGAGTCAGAGTCCTGTTTTAGTCCATTTTTTAGTTCATTGCAAAGTTTGATGTGACTCGTATGGACCCACCCCTTTCTCCCCTCTATCTTCACGGCGGTCCTGGTTGTAAGGAGGACGGTCTTTGGAGACTTCCAACGGGGTTCCAGCGGACTTTTCCGGTCGAAATTCCGGACGAGTACCAGGTCCCCAGGACGGACCTCATGCGCCTTTACATCGGTGTTGTCAGGGAAGGCTGCGGCAACCTGTGAACGACATGATTGGAGTGCAGACATCAAGGAGGCAAGGTAATCTGTCAACATATTACAATCAACATCAGTTATTTTCTTCGGAATGGGCGTCCCCCACATATTCGGTGGTCTGCCAAAGACCACTTCGTACGGGGATAGCCCTGATCTTGAGTGGGCGACCATTCTCATGTAGAATAGTGCCACGGGCAGGGCGACTATCCAGTCGACCCCTTTTTCCTGACAGATCTTGGCAAGGCGGATTTTTTAGCGTCTGATTATGCCTTTCTACAAGGCCTGCTGCTTCGGGATGTCGGACACAGTGGAACCTCCACTGATATCCTAGCAAAAGGGAAACCTGTTTCATCAACTCGGACGAGAACGGCTGTCCGTTATCTGAATACACGACACGGGGCAAACCGTACCGTGGGAAGAATTCACGAACCAACTGTCTGGCAGTGGTCGGAGCAGTGTAGTCTGGGACTGGGTATGCTTCGGTCCAGCGGGACAGAGCACAAACAATTACAAGGACATATTTAAAACCTCGACAACTGTTCATCTGGATATAATCCATCTGGAGGACTTCAAAAGGGTGATCGGGAGGATGAAATCCTCCTTGCTCTACAGGGACGCTTTTACCTGGATTGAACTGACAACAGATCATGCAAGTACGCACTTTCTGTTTTGCTGCTGCTCGTAAGTGTTTGTTGTACCAGAGATTCTGTAAACTGTCTAACATCGCCTTCTCTCCTAGATGTGCCGGGCTATGTGCTGTATTTATCATGACTTGAACCATTGAGTCAGGGAGAAACCATATAGATTTTCCCTTCGTCACCCAACCTTGATCTGTCTGAATCCCTCCTAGTTCAGTCCATTTCTTTATTTCATCTGGAGTAGCATGTGTCTGAATGTCAATTACGTCTAGGGCGGGATCTCTAACTGTCATAGACTTTGTCGGTACTATTGTCTTTGTCACATCAGTAATCTGGATGTGAGTCAGTGCTGTATGTTTTGCTGTCTGGTCTGCCAGGTCGTTACCCTGGGAAACAGAATCTGTAACTTTAGTATGTGCTTTACACTTCATGACTGATATGCCCGAGGGCAAATGTATTGCTTCTAACAGTGCTTGAATGAGGGGACCATGTTGGATCTTGGCCCCATGAGAGGTCAGGAAACCTCGTTCTTGCCAGAGGACTCCGAAGTCGTGTACAACTCCGAAGGCATAACGGGAATCAGTGTATATGTTAACATTTCTGTTCTTGGCTAGAATACAAGCTCGGGTCAGAGCGATGAGCTCTGCTGCTTGAGCAGACAGTGTGTCAATACGATGTGTTTCTTTAACTTCAGTTTCAGTGGTCACGGCATACGCGGCCACTAATTCTCCTGTACTTGTTCTCATGCATGAACCGTCCACATAAAGTGTCAGGTCTGGATTTGTCAATGGAACATCTGTTAAATCTCGTCTAGGCTTTGTTACTGCATTAATTATTTCTATACAATCATGTGGGGCTGGATCCGTCATAACTGTTGGTAACAGTGTTGCGGGGTTCAGGATACTGCAGCGTCTGATTTCTATGTGTGGCTGGAATAGTGTTAATTCATAACCTGTCAGTCGTGCTATAGTCAAGTGTTGAGTCTGGGTTCTGTTTAACAAAACCTCTACAGAATGTGGTACTTGAACTGTTAACTGATGACCTAAAACAATTGAATCACTTTGTCTTATTGCTAACGCTGTTGCTGCTACTGACTTTAAGCATGCAGGGAGTGCTTGGGCTACTGAATCCAATGTACTAGAGAAATAAGCACAAGGCTTATGTGAACCTGCTTGATCTTGAGTGAGGACAGACAACGCTGTACCATCACGTTCTGTAACAAAAAGTGTAAACGGTTTGCTGTAACATGGTGTCGCTAACACTGGTGCTTGACATAAGGCTTTCTTTAAGTCCTCAAAAGCTTGTGTGTTCCTGAGTCCAAGGGAGGGCAGTCGAAGTCGCTGCCTCCTGTGTCGTTAACTGGATGAGTGGCTTGGCTAGAAATGCATACTGGGGAATCCATTGTCTGCAGTACGAGGTGAGGCCTATGAAGGCTCGCACTTCCTTTTGTGTCTGGGGTTGTGGCATATTTGCAATTAACTGAATGCGATCGGGAGTGAGCTGTCTCCCCACTTTGGACAGCAAGTGACCCAAGTACACAACTTGCTGAACACAGAATTGTAGCTTCGAAGGAGACACCTTGTGTCCCTTGTCGGCCAGAAAGTGTAGAACTGTCAGTGATGCTTTTTCACATTCGGGCTCACTTCGTGCGGTGATCAGCAGATCATCGACGTATTGCAGTAAAGCGGTGTTAACTGGCATTTGAATACAATCTAGTTGTCTTTTCAGTGCTTGACTATAGATGCTGGGGCTTTCTGTGAATCCTTGAGGTGCGCGCGAAAATTTGAAACTGCGTCCATTTAAACTGAATCCGAAGAGATATTGGCTCTCCGGATCAATAGGCACGCTGAAGAAGGCGTTCTTGAGATCAATTACAGTAAAGAACGTTGCTTCTGAATCAATAGCAGTCAGTAGAGAGGAGATATCGGGGACCACAGGATACTGTGGAATAATGCATTTATTTAATTCTCGAAGATCAATCACCAGCCGATATACTGGCGGTGCATTGGGATCAGTACGTTTAAGAATCGGAATGATGGGTGAGTTACAGATATTGGAGTCGGTCTCGACGACCACTCCTTGGGCAATGAGCTCTTCAATGATTTTCAGTAAAGCCACTACAGCATCGGGTGGTAACTTGTATTGTCTGATTCTAGGTAATACAACACCTGCCTTGAGTGTAACGCGGTATGGTGTAATGTGCATACAACCTACATCAGCTGGGCCTTTTGCCCATAAGTGATCTGGTACATTTTTCAATCTGACATCAAATTCACGCAGAACATAATGACCCTTGAAATCCCGCAGAAAGAGTCTAACTCTCTCCGGGGAACAGCATATTATAGCTCCTAGAGCCTTCAATGTTTTAATTCCTAACAGATTTTCTGGACATGATTTCGTGAGTAACAGGTCTGTAACGCGTGATAATGGACCCACAGCCAGGGGGACTGGTTCGGATACTTCATTTACAATAGGCTGTCCTGAAAAACCCAGGGAAACATTCTGTGAGCCTGAGAGGGGTGCCCCTGGAACTTCATCATGACTTATTGTAGTGCGACTTGCCCCTGTGTCAATTAAAAACTTTCTGTCTTTTCCCAATACTTGACTGTGTACATAAGGACCTTCTTGATCTACAGGAATCTCAATAAGAGGCAAGCCACCTTCCCTCTCTAGGCTGTTTCATGTATATCGGGAATATTCAGGGTAAGCAGACTGGGCATACTGGTACATCTGCTGTGACACTTGCTGAGTTGCGGCAATGGGCTGTGGCTGTGATACTGCTACGGTCTGTGCTGGAGTCGAGGAAGCATGCATAGGCTGTGTATTCTGTGTAGACTGATGCTGGTTATGGTCTTGTCTAGGCGGATGCGGTCTTTCTTTAGTTTTACCTGTCGCTATGTTATGTTTCAGAACTGGGCATTCGTGTACGTAGTGACCTGGCTGCTTGCAATAATTACATGTCCCTTTAACAGGAGCTGCAGTGTGACTTGTCTGGGTCGTACCCTTTCTGTGTCCGTCGGATGGGACTGTCTGAGCTACTAACATTTTCATCTTTGTGTCTTTCATGCGTTTTTGTTCCTGATCTTGTTCTTCTCTAATTCTGTTCTGATGATATTGTAACATTTGTAACATCTGGGATGGCGTATTTGCTTGCCATGTACTCTCAACCTTGTACACTCTATTTTTAACTAACGGTAGGGAATTCTCGACTAACTTTGATACAAAAAGATGTGGGTACGACTCGCTACTTGGCTGGAGGCCACTATTAATAATAAAACATTTCTCGAATCTCGAATAGAAGTCACTAGTATCTTCATCATGTTTCTGTTTACAGGACGAGATTGCATCCCAATCCTCCTTTCTAGTTGTCAATAATCTGGGCAGGACCTGTACTATCAAACCTGGTAATGCTTTAGTTTTGTCCCCAAGGCCTAACCCTGGGACCCGTTTCTTCTCTTCCTCTTCTATTTCTGCCCAGGCAATCTTTGTGTCTCCCACCTCCCATTCCTTTTCCTTTAATTTCTCGAATATACCCGTAGGCAATAATACTTTCAACATTTTCATGATATCATCATATGTGTAGTCCCCCATTAATAACATGTCTTTAAGCTCTCTATGGAAACCTGCAGGATCTTTATCATGGCATGGTACTAGTTTCTTCATTTCTAACAGTTCTAATTTAGTCAGAGGCGTGTGTACATACACGCGTTTCAAAGTTTTATCCTCACCCATAACAGGGTGCACTTCTCGTAAGGGGTTCTGACTTTCAATACCACCCCCGCATTGCATATGGTACATTTTCCTTTCTGGAGGTGGGGCGGGAACATATTCAGAGCTTACAAAGGTATCATATCTGTGTCGTTGTTCTAGAATTATTTGAATTAATTTAGTGCTTAGACCTCTCCATCTATCCATCAGTAGTGCTTCTAGTGTCTCGTGTAAGGGACCTGGATCGGAATAATGTTTTCTGTATTTAATGAGAAGGTGCTGAATCATATATACACCTGCTAATTTCTGTTCGTCTAGGGAGAGGTTCAGAAATGTCTGCGCCACTGTGTCATCATTATATATGTCTGCATTCTCGGCCCATGATACAGCTGATCGGGCGAGTTCTTGTTCATCCATAGAATTGAGTACATGGTACCCGACTCGATCTCGAAGCCTTTTATCAGTTTCCTAGAACTGATGCTCAGCAGAATTCGGATTTGTTAAGGCAGAGAAGAAAACTCTCTTGCTCTCCGGACGGATACCCTTCCTAAGGTAAGTTCCCTTACCTACATATGCTATTGTTCCTATATTTCTTTCGGATTCTTCCTGTACTTCTTCCTCCTCGGAGGAAGCCTTTTCTTTCTCTTTCTGGTGTACTGCTATCACTGCTTTCTTAATCTTCTTGTACATAGAGTCTATGCAATTTTGTCGGTCATGTCTTCCATCAGCTATATTTTGACCCCACTTATTCAATGCGTCTAATTCACTCTGATCTGTTCCGGGCCTGTCTCGTTCTCTTATTAGACAATTTATGAAAAATCGTAGTATCAGTGCTTGCATGCCAACTTTCTGTTTCTCCATGGCATCCTTAATACTGTCAGAGTCCTTTCCTGTCTGAACGAACTCATATATTCTGTCTAGACGATCCTTCATTCCTGCATAGCATAACAAGCTATCAGTAGCGGATCTTAACCGTAATGATGCCAATATCATTAAATCGTCTTTTCCGGGTACTGGATCATATCTGCAAACTGACATGTTTTCCTTTAATGTGTCAAGGCGGGATGAATTAGAGGAGTGGGGAGACCTGTACGTGAGAGGACTCTGCATATCTCTGAGATTGAATCTGTGAGTAGGTGGCGGGGTCTGAGGACCCGCGGTCGCACCTCCTGAAGCGGACGCTTGTACATTACCTCCCTGGGGAGTCTGTATCTGAACTTGAACTTGTCGTTTAGGTGGATCAGGCAAACGTGGTTTCGGTAGGTCAGTTTTGAGTACGGGAAGTGGCGGGGCTGGCGGAACAGGAGAAGTCTGTTGCGGTACCAGCGGAACGTGACCTGGGGGTGGAGTGCCACCCCCGTCCCTGTCTATAGGCAGGGCACGGACAGGCAGATTGGTGTAAGCTGGTGCTACATCGTCTAAGTATGAATTTAAGAATATGTCTTTAGTAGTCTTATGCATTACTTTAGTTGGAACTAATGGTGACGGCAAATTTTTCGGTATTTCTGAAATGGCGTCAGGGGTACCTTCGGCCAAAAGATACATGTTGTTCACTTGGCTATTTCGGATGCGATCTATTTGTTCTGATTTTACTCGAATTCCTTCAATAACTAATTCGTTTTCTTGGGCCTTTTCTGATTCTTTAAGTCTGTCTTCTCTACGGAGTGCTCTTTCAGCACGTTTATGTGATTCCTTACGCCAAAATTCTATGGCGTCTTTCTGAGATTGTCTGGCTTTTTTTTCCGTAATGCTTCTTCTACCTTTATGATGCACTCGGCATCCCATGTTCCGTTAACTGGCCATCGGTATCTTTCCTCTAGGTGCTTGGTATAATCGGTCCATAACTCTAGATACAATATGGCGTCTATGCCATGTTTGTTATACATGAAATTACCTGGAGTGTCCCTAGGGGGGATTGGAATTTCTTCCTCTAACATCCCTTTCCTAGTTCCTATCTGCTTTAACTTGTTGAAAAACGGCATTGTGCCTACTTGATACTGAAATGCTTGATCCTTGATACTTAATTCTGAATGTAACTATTTATACAAAAAAACACAATAATGCACAAGGAAAACAATCACATTCATACCACGACATTAATCACAAAAACATTTAAAACATAGATGACTACCCCACTATACTAGATGTACTGCTAAACAGTACAGATACACTGTTGTAACAGTGCAAAAATTCAGAAATTCGGAATACTAGATATACTGCTAAACAGTACAGATACACTGCCTAAAAACAGTGCAGACCGGACTTGCGTACCCAAACCCGTCTAGATACGACCCAGCAATGGTACTCACCGGGAAGCACGGAAACAGAAGGCCTTGGAAAACTTCGGAAAACTTCGGAAAACTTCGGAAAACTTCGGAAACCTGGTGGGCCTCTTGACACCTCGGACCTTGCTTCTTTCGGCTAGGCTCTGGTCGGGATCCTCCGCACTCCTCACCGCCTCGTCTGGGCACTGATCGCAGTCTTCGTCACCTCCGTGGGTCAGAGGGAGATGCAGGAAATCCTGCCGGTACGCGTATGTTCCTTCTAACTGATGGCAGGAGACAGAGCTTGCAATGCGCCAACCGGCGCGTGAGGTGGGGGAGGGGTCCCTGTTCGGGCGCCAAAATGACGTAAATAATTAATTTACTCTCTTAATTTCTATGCAGGTAAGTACTTAATCAATAATAACTCAGATCGGATGAAAAAAGACAGAGTCCGTGGTGTGAGAGTTCTAAGGGGTTTTATTCCTTAAAAAGGAATGGTCATGGCCAAGATATCATGTTCTGACCACCACACAGGGTGTCAGAAGGGATAGAGCGCTATCTTTTATTAACAGTACATAGCTTATATACTTATTTCATTCCATAAGTAACAGTGCAAGAGGCGTAACAGCTGAGAGAAGACAAGATAACAGTATTACACGTGGTACATGTGCGTAATCAAGAGGCGTGAACTAGAGGTGTGTTCTGGAAACGTCACTGATAGGTGTCACAAAGGGGTGGCACTAACAGAAAATGTGGCAATGTCAGCAGAAATCGGAAGCTTGGATGCGTGCGCAGCTGGATGACGTGTAACTGGAGGGGTGCAGGGGACTTGACATTTACACTGACGGAAAGAGACAGAAGTCTGGCATGTCAGATCAACTTGTGCTTCTATCATATCTGATATCTGATGTTTAGGAACTAAGCTATCTGGGCAGAAAGGTCTCTAGAGCAGAAGCTATTCTATACTTGCTGTGAGTGCGTGTATAAGCGCCTGAGTGTCTGTATGAGAAGCGTGGGGGCATGGGGCCTTCCATGGAAGCATGGCAACAGAAGCTATGAATTACTTGCATAGAGACAGGTCGGCCCTTTAGCCCTGTAGCTGAGGAAGGATGTTTACTGAAGCTAGCAGGCTGGAATGTATTTTCGGGGAGGGAAACAGATAACTCGAAGGTTATAGTCAATCTTGGCAGGCAGCAGGCTGAGCTGAGCGCGAGGGGCCGCGCTAGAAGTAAGTCAGAGTTCACGAGTACGGGGGCTGCCTGGGCAGAGATTTCTCGGAGTCAGAAGCCAGAAAAGAGGCTCGGTGGCAGAGATTCAGGGCCTACTTCAGCCAGGGCTGAAAAACGTAGGAGTACACTACAAAAAGACGTTGGCATAGCATACTTAGGAACGGACCATTCAACCCATTCATGGTGGGTCTGAAAGAGGACATGTTAACGGTAGACGCAAATGTATTTGCGTCTTCATAGCTGACACAGGAGGGAAGTTACATGCACTTTAACTCGTACATGGAGTCGGTGGGGTACTCGCTAGGGAACACAACTTGACCATAAAATTTATATTACCTCATTATTACTAGTTAACCCTTGAATGTCCTTCTCTACTTCATTACTGAAAAGCACAAAAAATTCTCCATGGGAGTTGAAAAGCCGTTTTCTGCCTGTTGCTCATTGCTTTTAAAAATTGCACTAAAATGAGTGACCCAGTCCTCCTCTTGGATGTTAGTGCCAAGTGCAGTATCACTGAGATTGTCAAACAAAGGTTTATTAATAATTTCCCAGAATTTGCTACTGTTACCCAGGACTGATGGATCAAGCAGAGACTCCCAGGTACACGCCTTAATTTCTTTTTTTCGTTTAGCAAGAGATTTCTTATAAATCAATCGCAGAATTTTGATTTGGCCTGAGTCTCTGGGTTTAGTTTTTAGTGCCTTTCTCAGATCTCTGCTTGCCTTGGAGCAGGAGTGGTCAAACCATTTAGGAATACTTCTAGTTTGTCCCTTCACTGCGACTGGGACTGTTAACATAGATCCTACTGATGACACGAGGTACGATTAGACCACTCTCGGTCTCCCTTTTCATAGGAATCTCTGAGTATACCGTCATTTTACCGGATTTCGGTTCATTCCGTTGAAACTTATTTCGTGTCTGCATTTTTTACAGATACGCGAAAACACTCAAATCGTTCAGGTAGGAAACTCCACTCTTTTAATAACAGTATGACAGCACATTTCCGGTATCGGTTAGTAACTTATATATACGATGTGTTTTAAACATTATACAGGTTTCACCAACAGACTTTCTACACAGATTTACACACTACGGGCTCAAATTTACTTCGGGTAAGACACTTAACCATAAATACAAACATTCTTACCTACTGGTACACAGGATGATGGCACATGTAAGAGATAGGCATTTTTTTACTGTGTAGGCAAATTCCTACAGAAATACATACGAGTGAGGTAGGCGAATTTATACTCTATTGATCAAATGTACACTCAGCTACCATGGGCACATAGGATAAAAATACACATTTTTTTATTTCTCCTTTTTTAGATTTTCCCCTGAAGAAGGTATCATTGAGGTACCGAAATGCATTGGGCGTGTTAAAAGTCAATGTTGATCTAATTACAAACATGGAATGATAATTTGTTATAAAGCGCAAATGAAGATATATGATTTTGAATCCTCAAAATGAAGATGATGAACTTACTGATTTGATTTGCATATTAATTTTGTTACAAACAAAGATAATTAAAAGCATGAAGAATAATGGCATTATGTATTGATTTAGAATGATAAACTGATAAGGTGTGGGAAAACACCGAATGAACAGTGCATGATTCGACTAACCGTTGGGCTAGTCTTAACCACATTTGAACCAAGGAGTGACAACCCTCTACAATCATAGCACCATTGACAAGGGTCCACAAAAACCAAAAAAAACACAAGGAGCGCACCTCACTCACCCGTCAATTCTATTAATTTCAGTGTACAGGTTTTCATGGTTTACCATTGACCATTTCAATTGACGTTTACCATTTATGCATTTTAGGATTCCCGGCCTTCACAGTTCATTCGCTGTTCAAATACTCCACCATCCAGTCTAATGGTTATGGGATTATGATCGCTATAGATGTTCATTTGAATAGTGAATCTGGAGGCCTGATTGGCAAGATCAGCAGATAATAATATGTGATCTATAAAGGACCCCTGGCCTGAGCCTTTAAATTTGGAGGCGTCAAAGACCTTGGACTCAGGCACCATGGACATGGCTACAGTTAGATTATTTTCATTCAACAAATCGTTGAGACAAATTCCACGCCTGGAGTGGTCAAAATGAAAACCGTTCACACTAGTACACCCCAAAGATCCCATGGGGGTAACTCCTGGGTTACCACACAGGTGTACATTAAAATCACCTACGATCAACAGGTTACGTGACAGAATACCTGCTCCCTCTCTCAACATCTCATTCAGAAGCAGTATATTACATTTCCCTTGACTGTTTATAGCATTACAAAAATTAATTAAAGTCAGGGCATGTTTGCCTCTCTTCAATTCCAGCACTTGAATATTTTGATTTGCATGGTACCGGTTACTTACTTGACAGGTAAGTGCCAGATTAATAAAAATAGCCAGGCCCCCCTTTGCTCTTCCACTGATTGAGGGAGCTGCTGGCCTAAAGAAGCTTTGGTATCCCTCGATAAAGGCATTATTATCTTCCATCCATGTCTCTTGGAGGCATATGACTGTGTATTTCTTGACAAATGCCAACCAGGCAGGATCACGTATTTTATCAGCCAAACCCGCTATATTCCAGGAGACTAAACTCGCATTACAAACATCAATAGGCTCTGTTCCAATGACAAGCTCTGTGGTTATAGGTTCTAATAACGACCGATTAGGTTGTTCTACGTGTGTGTCTCTCTGAGTTTCAATTGTGGAAGGGTTTGGTTCTGCATAGATTGGAAGAGGGTTAAAAGCCTCGGGCAAATCATGCAATGTGCTAATATGCTCTTGTAATACGGGGCTATCCATTAGGAGATCTATATCTAGCTCTACCTGACTATTGGTATCTAATTCAAAGGCTGGAGAGGGAACAGTTACTGCTTGTATAGCCCTAATTACCCCATGTACTGGATTAGTTTGCATGTGACCCGTATGCATTGGTGTGGTTGGGGCAGCATGTAGTCAGTCGACCCCTTCCAAACCACTCTGATCATAGAAACCATCAAACCTATTTGAAATAGGTACATTGTAGTGGATGTTAGGGTATGTTAATTGAGAGTGGTCACGATGGTGATACGACCCGTGTGGGGCCTCCCGTCTCTCGTAATAAGTTGCTGGGTGGTTAACCTGTCTGGTCTCCCAAGATATATCTCTCCTATACTGTCTTTGATGTCCTGCAGTGTAGTGTCCACGGTTCCTTGGAGTTACTCCATCGTGATATAGATTAAAGTTATCATACGTTTTCTCCTGCTCTAGTGTGGGATATGGGTACACTTTGTTGCGTGTTTATCTAGGTTCCTGATCGATACTGCGACCTTATGCCCCTATTCGGCTATAAATCCATTTATTCCCTATATTGGCATAACCGTTCAAGTGCGATATTCAGAAAGTCATCTCTGGCCTCACACGAACAGAGCCACATTCCAGAATAGTTCTCTGCCACTTCCTTTGCAACCAATTAGTGCAATGACAGAGCAGAAGTCACTATCTGATATTCCTAGATTAACACTCCGAGTTCTTCAACAAGATAAAAACTCAGCAAACCTGGAAATCCCCGGTTGCTGTGTTTTGATTAGTAATGGAACTCTAATGAGCAACTGATAGCTATCACTTCCTAGTGACATCTTTAATTGACGTCTTATGTCCAGCAAACTTGCGTCAAACCAGGCACCTGTCAGGTATAAATATTACCAACGTTGCCTTAAGCAATTGCCTGTTGCTAGCTGTCTGCAAGACCCCGTTGTTGGTGAAGGTAGCACCCTGTTGCTGCAGCCTGCTGCCCGTCGCCTGAAGCTGCTGATACCATTATCGCTGCTAAAGCGCGAACAATGGTGTGGTGTAACTAGGAGCTGAACAGCCGTCCCTCTGCGAAGAGCCCAGCAGAAGCCAAGCTGCCCACGGACGCTGTCCCCCCTCCTTCTCCTCCTCGACGCGCTGAAGAGAGATGCTGCCTTTCTCGTGCAGAGAAATCCAGCTCCAGCGTTTCTAGTCTGCCCTCGCGGGTGACTGGGATACCGAGTTTCCCCTGAAGGAGATACCAGACCTCCATCATTCTATTCAGAGGTATGGTGTTGACTAAACCCTTAGTGAGAATTCTTGAAGCAAAACTTGGCAAAACCAACTTAAACTGAAGCTACTTACTTACTCCCCTCCCAAGTATTAGGCTTAGGTCAGGTACACTGGGGTAGGCGTAGTTAGAAGCACCAGTTGAGTATTTTAGCCTAATGTATATATGACTGTATATATGTTTTATTACTTTTAAACCATTGTATAGCTAAGAAACCATATCAATGCTTTTACAGTATTATTTCGCAATACTTATCTTACTGTACGTACCCTTTATAATAACAAGTCTTGCAATCGTGGCAATACATTTCTCTTGTACGAGAAGAAAGACTGTTGAAAAAATGTTAACCCTTTATTGACAAACGCCCATCTCTCTATTCTCTACATATTGTGAAAGTAAACTGCACTAACCTGACTGAATGAAATACATGTCTATTGTTTCACACGACCCTAGAGATTGACTCTTAATCTGAGGAGCAAAGTTGTCATGTTGCACGGTTGTTGGAAAGCTAAATCCCTTCTTGTCTGTGCCAGGGAAGCTGATCACTTCCCATGCAGAGAAGAAAGTTTCCAGTGACCTCTGAGCTAGTTGGTAACACACCCAATTAAGTTTAGCATAGTCAGTAGAGGCCTGGAAGATCCGCACTTCTACGTCGATACTACTGTTTATGTTATTCCAATGCGCAGGGCCTAGTGGGAAACTAGGAACTACACTACATGGCGCCCAAACGTTTGGTAAGGCGATAAACTAACGCAAGACGTTAGAGTAACTCAGTCGTGCATATTTCACACAGACCCCTTTCTCCCGTAAATACTCCAATAGACGTCTGGAGTATGTGAAAGGTTAAAATCCGCCCGAACTCAGTAGGAAGAGATTCCTATGTAAAGCTCTGGTTTATTCAACGTTGAAGGATACAGTGTTCCAAAATATTGTGCACCTAATCTTTGTCTCCTTGGAGACCAACTCTGCAAAACCTGCATTTATACAATGCCAGGAGAAAACGGAACCACTGGGGGCGCAGCAGATGCGACTCAGCAGGGTCCCGAACACACTGACCTGGGTGCAATTATCATCCCGGTCCACTTAAGAAAATCTATAACTTTAAAACTTATAGAGAACGGACTGACACCTCAAGGTGGTACAGTAATTTTCGTGATAGAGGCTCAGGAATATCGGCAGACAGAGGTATTCTATTCATGGATACATTTTCCAGCGGCAAACGCTACAACAAAAGAGTTTCACTATTACAAAATAGAGGAACCTCCGGAAGAGTACGCTCCTTTCGAGGAGACTGAAATCCCACTAAAATTCCAAGAGCACCTGCTCTGGTTTAATGGCGCCCTAAAACACAATGATCACATTACCAGGCTCGGTCCACTAGGTATACCAGGAGCAACGTGGCCGGTTCTAGCCAGCTACACACCACATCCTGACATTGCAAAAATGTCAAAGGAAGAGCTGTTAGTACAGCTAAAAACATTAATTAAAATACATAGGCAATTAGTCCAATATGTAATGCGGACTGCAACAGTCCAACTAGCTGTTAATGTACCACAGCTGACCCCTCATCAGGGGAACACTAATAAAATTACACCACAGAACATACAGTCATGTCTTGGTAAAACACCCGTAAAACGGGAACAAATTCCTTTCTGGTTAGCACAGAAAATTACTCAAATAGAGGCAGTATTTCCTGACACTACCCCTATAGAGAAACACAGAATCTTGACCATCTGCCTTCCTATGGGAATCGCACCACACGTGGAGGACTGCGACACTTGGGGTACAGTCTTTGCTTCCATTTACACAAAAACACACGGTGTTCCGTCTATGGCGGTAATACCAGAAGTGCTAAAACAGATTCAAATTGAATACGGTCCAGAGCCCGCTTTAATTCTAGGTATGAAATTACTGAAAGACTTCTAGCAGGTCTGGGCTATATTACTAGCCAACATTAAAGGAGAAGCAGCATCTGTGGCGATTCGCCAGAAGTTGAAGGAAACAGATATAAAAGATCCAATTGAGCTTGCCAAAATCAAAGAAAAATGCTATGAAGAATTAGGTAGAGACAGCTTGGGTGGGAAACCAGTAAAGCCCCAACTGCTCGAAAATCCTGAAAAATTATTTATTAAAAATAATTCAAACACTCCTAAAAAGAGCTGGGATGGAAATAAACAATCCACTCCCAAGGAAAAAGTTTTCCAGTCCAGAGGAAGGTCTCCTCGGCGGAGGGAAAGAACTCCGACTCGAGAACACCAGTCTCCCCAGAGGGAGCCCTCTGAGAAAAGATATAACCTTAGAAATAGGGATAATCTGAAAAAAACTGATAGATATCAAAGTATTTATACACGTCCCTCTCGATCTTTTCCACAGAAATCGGAAAGAAGAGGACGGTCAGACCCAGGAGAGCACACCAAGTCCAAAGACAAGGAACCTGCTCAGAGTAAAAAATCTCAATTTTCAAAAAAGAAGGTAGCCAGTATTAGAGTAATCAACCATGCCGAGAATACTGAGGATACAGTTGAAAAACGGGGAGTGGGCATTGACAATGTTGGACAGTGCAGCAGAAATCAGTATAGCTCGCAAGATCTTGATGAGTCATCTGGAGACAGTGGACACGAATGAATACATTCAGGTTGAAACTACCGACACCAGACTTAGCGAGCCCCATAAAATATACGAAATAACATTGCGTATAGAGGGTGATAAGACTAGGAAAATTAGAGGTCTGTTTTGGGATAAGCTCTCAAATGGCTATGATATTCTGTTAGCTGAAAAAGATTGGCCCCCAGAGTTTGTCAGGGAGTGCCCTCGTGGCGAAGAAGTGATTATGCCTGCCTTCTCGAATCACATTCCGATTCACAAAAAGTATACATATGCAAGGAAATGGGCAGTAGCCCAGGCACCGGCATTGTATAAAAATCATGTAGGATGGGATGAGGAGTCTCCTTCTCACAAAATCCAATTAAAAAGTGAACCAACTGCCCAACGGCAGTATCCCATTAAGCAAGAAGCTAAAAAACAAGTCAGGGAGATTTTAGATCAACTTGAGTACCAGGGGGTGATTGAAACATGCACCTCTCAAATGAACAATCCTTTGTTTTCTGTCTCCAAGCCAGACAATTCATATCGTCTAGTTTTGGACTACAGACATCTTAATACATGTTGCAAAACTTTTGCAGTACAAAACTCGCATAGTGCAGCTCTAATGAATAACATAGTTAGGAAAAAATATAAAACAACATTAGACATATCTAATGTTTTTTTTTGTCAAAACATTGCACCAGAAAGCAGATATTTGACCGCTTTCTCCGCATTTGGGTCGCAGAAAAAATTCCGTCGACTCCCACAGGGGTTCAAGAACAGCCCAGGACTATTGTCAGCTAGGGTAACAGAGTTACTACAAATATATGATTATGAGGCATTATCTTACGTAGATGATATCTATCTCACAGACGACGACTTGGATACTCACTTGAAAAGAGTGAACACCATTATACTTGGGTTCGCAGCAGAGGGTTACAAATTCAACTTTAAAAAGTCCCGAATTGCCCATCTGACAGTACTATTTTTAGGGTACGAATTATCAAGTGAAGGGAAAAGCCTAGCGGACAACTTCTTAGAGAAGTGCGCTGTACTCCAAGCTCCAAAAACGCTGAAGAATTTACAATCCATTCTAGGCTTTCTGAATTTCGGAAGAACTTTCATTCTAAATTACGCAGAGAGGGTTAAACCTCTCTACGAACTAATTAAACCTGATTTTAAACAAATAAATTGGACTCAAAAACACACAGAAATTTTGAGATCACTGCAAACAGACATGTTAGCTAAAACAAAATTAGATATACGTGACAACACACGCGATCTTGTAATCCGAGTCATCCCAGGAAGATGCGGATTCACATACCTGACCTCTAATGAGGGAGAAAAGGTACCAATTTCAATCAAATCTCACTTGTACACACAAGTAGAAAAAACATTCAGTCACACAGAAAGAACTGTGAAAGCAGTGCAAATCGCATTAGCAAATGAACGAGAACTAGCACACGGCAAAAGGATTAATGTCCTCACAGCGGAATCCACCTTCGAGGCGCTATTCAGCCCAGTAAACCTGCCTACAGTGTCACTGGATCCGAAATGGATACAGTGTGTAGATTCTCTAGGAGCGGAAGATGTGAAATACTATTTCACCCCGCAATTTGAAGAACTGAATGATTTAGAGTATGAAGAAGAATATCCTCTGCCAATCGAAATTCTGCCTCTTCCACAATATGCCTGTATAATCTATACAGATGGATTTGTACAGCATTTCAACGTGGAGAGAAAATCCTACGATGCAGCATGTGCGATTATTAAAGGTCGTTGGCTGTGCGGTAAATTCAGACCGAAAGTAACAAAAACTGAATCTATAAGAAACTGTTCGGTTCAGAGAACTGAAATCAGATGTTTAAAGATGGCGCTCGAAAATGCAGAACGTGAATTCCCGACACTAATCGTGTGCGATTCTCATTTTTGCGTCAACTCTTACAATAATAAACTGCAGAGGTGGATTGAAAATGACTACAAAGATGACACAGGTGCCACAATAAAGCATAAATTGCTCTGGAAACAGGTAGCTCTTTTACACAAAGAACTACAAAAGACTCACGTGGTACACGCACAGAGTCTTCAACGTGATGGCGTTCACGTTGCAGAGAATTCATTGGCTAATACAGCCACAGCGGAAGCAACTAACCCGGCTTCCGTAGCCACAAAAAAGCGTACAGAAAAATACATAGACGGGGAAACCATGCTGGCAGTAAAAACGACCGTAAAAGGCGACTGTGCAGCACTACCCGTGAACTATCCACTCAATTATGCATACGTAATCGATGCAAACTCCGTTCCTTTTGCTCGAATCCCTGGAGTGGGGGACAGAGTAATTCCAAACAGGAGCAGGAGGGGCTTCCTCTTACTGGAAGCACACATGGGGTTGGGTCTGAGACATCAAACAATTAAAGATTCTCTGAAAGAATTACAATCAGAGTACTGGTGGCCAGGAATGAGCATAGATATCCAATGTTTTGCTCAAAATTGTGAAAACTGCAACAGAGACCGCAGTAATGAACAGGCCAGTGTAGTTTCAGGATCCCTGCTAGACAGAATAAGGCGGTCTATCTGTGCAATCAAAGAAGAGAAGCGCGTCCCATTGTACACAGTTAAGGCTAAACACACTTAAATAATGTGGCCTCCAGCGCTCGGCTGACGCCTAGAACTGTTATAAAAGATTTGCGAGTCCATATCGGCATATACGCAATTACCACGTTCCATTCTGACCAGGGTCCTGCTTTCAGCTCCCGAGCTTATAAGGAGGCCATGGCCAGCATGGGAATTGAGTTGCGGTATTCTTGTCTGTCGCACCCCGAAGGGAATAGTGTGGTTGAAAGAAAAAACCGGGACATAAAGCGATCTATAACAACGAAGGTATTAGGTTAAGGCGCTGGGTGGGTCAAACATTTAATAAGTGTCCAAACTAGTCTTAATAACTTGCCAAGAAATTCTCTAAAAGGTTTCAGCCCATACGAACTATTGTTCGGAATTAGAACGAACATTCAGGACCTCGATAGTCATATGTCAGTGGTACAAGAAAAAACAACAGACTTTGACATCAAAGATCGTTTGGCTGTTTTACAGGAACTGAATGAAACAAGAAAATCCTTAAGCAACATAAAGTTAAAGCAACAGCCATCTACCACTGACGAGGCACCACAAGCAACATCCCCAGCAAGGCCTGTCTGGATTCCAAAGATTGGGGATCTAGTCAGAGAAAAGATCGCTGTGAAGAGGGATTTGGGCCTTCTTACAGAAAAGCAGTACCTGTCTTGGCAGTCACCGGAACAAGATCAGTAGTACTCCCGCCCCTTGCTGGTAAAAAGGAGAACAGAGTCGTGTCCGACGACCTGGTAAAACCACAAGCATATGGCCTATAATCAACAGTAGGCCCAGTGGACTCCCAAGAAACAACAGAATACCCAAACTTGCAACAATCCAAGAGGTTCAAACTGAAAGACTAATCACATTCGATCAGCCAGTAGTGCAGAGTGAAGGACTATGCAATAATGCCATGGAACTCGTGCCTCTTGGGACACAGATTGAAACAGTTCGTCAAGAAACACTAGTCTACACTAATGTGGCATCAGAAAGTGCTACCGAGAGACAGATTGAAAGAACAATCCCATCAATTGACAGAACTGCCTCTGGTTATTTCATCAACTTCGACAACTTCTCTGAAGATCAAAACGACCCTGAAGTGATGCCAGAAACAAAAAAGACTTTTAAAGAAAAAGCAACGGAACTCTTTCATCAACTGAAGGAAATCTACCTTATTTCCCCTTGGTTAGAGTTCTGGTTCGGTCTAGGTGTATTTTTCCTCCTGCTTTGGCTCATCATGGTACTTTGTTTGGGAAAATTCATTGAGGGAAAATATAGTACAATGGACACAGCAAGTCAGAACATCAACCTAGTCCTGAAACCACACAGATCATCCCACGTGAAGAAAAGAGAACTGTCAACAGTAAATGTCACAGCAATTCCAATACCTGGTGGGGTAGTATGGGAGAAAACAGACTATGAGATCTATGGTCCGGTCGAAATTCTGAAGTATCCTCATCAACTAAAGGTTTCCTTAAGTGACTTTGTAAAATCTAGTACATTCTCTGATGATTGGGACTTTAACAGTATTAATGACATGATGTCTGATTTAGTAATGTCAGCTAGATTCACAGAACATGATTATTTACAAGGTTCGTCTAGTTATGAGCAATTATTCTGCTACACACATTATGGTGATCATTACTTGCATAAATCTGCACAGCCTAGAAATGTTTTTATGTATAATCAATGGGAACATTGTGCTACACCACCTAAAAGCAGTTCTAAAGCATTTTTTGGGAAATTCAAATACTTCTCAGGGTTTAACACTAGTGATGCAGAAACGTTTTATTACAAACTGTTAGATAAAACAGGAATGAAAACAATGCTGACAAATTCTAAATTGATATATTCAGAAGCATTTTATGACAAAATGATGACATTTGGTTTTGATTATTGGAAAAATAGCATTGAAACGAAAACAATTTGGGGTACAAAAGATTGGCAGGTACAAGGCATTGAAGCACTATTCAGAACCTGCATGATACCAGAACAAATGATGTTTTTAAATGACACAATACACCAAACATCCTGTCTTGGCCTAGCTAAGATCAAAGACCTTAAAAAAACGTCTATACCAAAGCCAATACCTGAAAATATAACTGCAGATATTGAGTTAGACGTAACACAAATTTTACATTTTAACAGAACACATCCTGATTGGAAAAAGTGGTTAATCTGGCCTACTGACACAAACAGCTGTCAATATAGATTCCTGAATAAAACACAGGGGTTAAAAATGACCAGACTAGACCCGAGATACTCCCAGAGACAACATCTAGGAATAATAACAACATACAGTGTAGGGAAACTCTGACTCGAATGGCTAACATCATCCACACTGGCTGAAATTAAGCAACACTTGTCTTTACTAAAAGATGGTGCTGATTTGCGCGATTTCATTCTTGGACCACGCAAACAGCGTCAAAAGCGTTTCATAGCAACCAGTATCTATGCTGCTTACAACGAGGCTTGGAAAGTCAAACAAATTGAAACAGCTGAAAAAATACGAGAAATTGATCGTATTAATTTGGAGAAATCACTTTCTGTAGTGGACAATGGGTTAATGACTCTGTCTTCCAGAATATATTCGTTGGACAATATTGTATCCTCTGCCTTTGAAGTGATAGAAAGAGACTTGCTAATGTTACAACATGGCCAATCTCAGTTACGTTCTATTGTACAATTAGGCTGGGCGCTGCAAAATCTTCGTTCAGGCTATGTGCCTTGGCGTTTAATCAACACAACGTCACTATTTTCCATTTTTTACCTTACTGGTAAACAGATCAGTTTGGCGCAGAAAGGAGCAGACTATACAATCCGGATCATCGAAAAACTTGAGAGATTACCATTGACAATGTCAGAGAGTCCTGTCATTGAATGGATAATACACGGAATTATCACCATTCTGATAATAACTTTCCGATTTAAAAAAAGTGCCTTGAATACATACCTACTGGCCAGTATGAACGATTGGGTAAAGGATATGTAAAATCAGAATGGAAATTACCATACACACATTCTTGCTACAGTGACAGCAACAAAGATGTATTTCTTAGTGGTGAAAATTGTAAACATTCACTAAGCGGTATACTTTTGTGTCAGGGTATTAATTTACACGGCGCATGTGATGGAAATTCTAACAACCTTTCATGCCACCAGCTAGTCACACTTGCAACTCAGATAGAGCCCTTCTTTATGCAACTTGCAAACGGGAGTTACATTCTTAGAACGGATCACAGATGTTGTGGCCTTGTGCCAGGGAAAAGTTATCTAGTAAGTGTAACATCCATGGTCAAATGCTGTATGCAAGCATTGTTCCAGAGTGGGCCTGCAGACACTGTGACTCCCATCTGGCCTCGTCTGAATCTCTATTCTATACGAATTGATACTTTAAGCAAAATGAAGTCTGTGCTTTTGCAGACAACAGTGCCCATAACGTCATCAAAAGAGACGTATGATCTTCTAGTTGCAAGGACAGCTACTGAAGTTCATGAACTTTTATCAACAAATTGCCCCGTGCATTTCGTACAAATACTTAGCCAACTCCTTAACATGTCTAGTGCCACAAGCATCCCAGGCATATTTAAGATGATTTTTACGGGACTGCTAACACCTTTTCAAGCAATTTTGGGAATCGTTCCTAATTTTGTT
The DNA here is from genome assembly GCF_964263255.1 of Lissotriton vulgaris. Classification (NCBI taxonomy): domain Eukaryota; kingdom Metazoa; phylum Chordata; class Amphibia; order Caudata; family Salamandridae; genus Lissotriton; species Lissotriton vulgaris. Next base: position 50,740,972 of record NC_141688.1, read on the forward strand.
CACTCTGTTTTTGGCGGCATACCCTTATTTTTGGGACTTGTAGCAGGGATTTTATTTTTGACCATCCTGCTTCGTTATGGCAAACCGAAACTCAGACATAGCTCCCATGGGAATGGAAGAGACAATCCTAGCAATGCGCTACAGGGACAGGATAACTAACGTCCTTGGATTGGCCAGGCTGAGAGATCTAAACATGACCTGGTTCCTTTCATTCAGACCTATATGGCAAAACTGTATCTTACCGGTACTACGATGTATGCTATGCGGAGATGAATGCGTGTTGGACATCTGTCTTTCACTTCCATCAGCAGTACCAATGGACGTCGATACTTTGCTCAGTCAAATAACGGCTCACGCATTGTGTTGTCCCCAGCGGCTACCAATCCTGATGACGGCATTCGTTGAAACTCCTGTACTACGACTAGGTGGTAACAGTGGAGCGAGTGACAAAAGCAGCATCACCCAGGTACGACCTTCTGTGAGCATTGCTGATCCAGCCTATGATGACAGCAATCATTCTCACACCTGCCAAGTTACAGCACTATCGAATTTGGTTGAACTGTCACCTGATTTTGTAGACCAATTCTTTGAGAGCCTGTCTGATATGATGTTCTCACCCGAACAGAAATAATAACTTTGGAGAAGCTTTCTGACACACAGCGTTCCCATGAACTCTGAATTCGGCCTTCAGTTTTGATAAACAAAAACTGCTAAAAGCGTTGGAACTCTATTTCCCCGTTCAAGAAATAATTCTTTTGAATTGGATATTTTTTAATATTGACCCTTTTTTTTGGCACGAACAATTCTTTGCTTAAGGTAAAAACTATTCTTAAAGAACAGAAGCTTCAAACTTCTATTTTCTAAACACATCTAGAGACATAACAACTTACATCAGCCTCTAGCACACATTTATTGCAATGCATTTATATGTGATGATTTATCTCGCCCTTCTTCTGTTTCAGAGATATTTCATGTGTAATTATTTTTGCATAATCGTTCATTGATTTCATATGCAATAATTTTTGAATGATTTCTATGCTTCAAAAACGTACAGTACCTAAATTTCACGTATTACAATATACGCCTATTTCGAATGCATATATGTATTTTGGGGTGGGCAATGTTACACATGCATCGTATTGCTCTAGTTTTAGTAATTTGATGGACATGAAAACGTGGAGTGGGTGTTGCGTGTTTATCTAGGTTCCTGATCGATACTGTGACCTTATGCCCCTATTCGGCTATAAATCCATTTATTCCCTATATTGGCATAACCGTTCAAGTGCGATATTCAGAAAGTCATCTCTGGCCTCACACGAACAGAGCCACATTCCAGAATAGTTCTCTGCCACTTCCTTTGCAACCAATTAGTGCAATGACAGAGCAGAAGTCCCTATCTGATATTCCTAGATTAACACTCCAAGTTCTTCAACAAGATAAAAACTCAGCAAACCTGGAAATCCCCGCTTGCTGTGTTTTGATTAGTAATGGAACTCTAATGAGCAACTGATAGCTATCACTTCCTAGTGACATCTTTAATTGACGTCTTATGTCCAGCAAACTTGCGTCAAACCAGGCACCTGTCAGGTATAAATATTACCAACGTTGCCTTAAGCAATTGCCTGTTGCTAGCTGTCTTTGTTGGTGAAGCTAGCACCCTGTTGCTGCAGCCTGCTGCCCATCGCCTGAAGCTGCTGATACCATTATCGCTGCTAAAGCGCGAACGATGGTGTGGTGTAACTAGGAGCTGAACAGCCGTCCCTCTGCGAAGAGCCCAGCAGAAGCCAAGCTGCCCGCGGACGCTGTCCCCCCTCCTTCTCCTCCTCGACGCGCTGAAGAGAGATGCTGCCTTTCTCGTGCAGAGAAATCCAGCTCCAGCGTTTCTAGTCTACCCTCGCGGGTGACTGGGATACCAAGTTTCCCCTGAAGGAGATACCAGACCTCCATCATTCTATTCAGAGGTATGGTGTTGACTAAACCCTTAGTGAGAATTCTTGAAGCAAACCTTGGCAAACCCAACTTAAACTGAAGCTACTTACTTACTCCCCTCCCAAGTATTAGGCTTAGGTCAGGTACACTGGGGTAGGCATAGTTAGAAGCACCAGTTGAGTATTTTAGCCTAATGTATATATGACTGTATATATGTTTTATTACTTTTAAACCATTGTATGGCTAAGAAACCATATCAATGCTTTTACAGTATTATTTCGCAATACTTATCTTACTGTACGTACCTTTTATAATAACAAGTCTTGCAATCGTGGCAATACATTTCTCTTGTACGAGAAGAAAGACTGTTCAATAAATGTTAACCCTTTATTGACAAACGCCCGTCTCTCTATTCTCTACATATTGTGAAAGTAAACTGCACTAACCTGACTGAATGAAATACATGTCTATTGTTTTACACGACCCCAGAGATTGACTCTTAATCTGAGGAGCAAAGTTGTCATGTTGCACGGTTGTTGGAAAGCTGAATCCCTTCTTGTCTGTGCCAGGGAAGCTGATCACTTCCCATGCAGAGAAGAAAGTTTCCAGTGACCTCTGAGCTAGTTGGTAACACACCCAATTAAGTTTAGCATAGTCAGTAGTGGCCTGGAAGATCCGCACTTCTACGTCGATACTACTGTTTATGTTATTCCAATGCGCAGGGCCTAGTGGGAAACTTATTTATTTATTTATTTATTTAATGATTTTATAAAGCGCGTATTAACTCAATGAGCATCCCAGCGCTGACCTGATTCTCCGAAGGTTCTGCCGATAAAGAAATTATGTCTGCGGGAAAAGAAGGGTCTTCAGAGTTTTTCTAAACTGGAGATAGTTCGGTTCTATCCTGAGTCTACGTGGTAGATGGTTCCAATGCTTGGCCGTGTGAACCGAGAAGCGACGGCCGCCGGTCTTGGCTTTTCTGACTCTGGGAACAGCGATGAAGTTTTCTGTATTAGACCGGAGGTCTCTCTCCGCTTTGTATGGGATTAGTACTTCTTTGAGAAGAGGGGGGCCGGTGTTGTTGAGGGTTTTATGGGCCAGACAGAGGGCCTTGAATACGACCCTTTCTCTGACTGGGAGCCAGTGGAGAGATCTTAGAGCCGGTCTGGCGGAGGATCGGCCTGGTGTGCCGGTGAGTAGGCGGGCGGCGGCATTTTGCACTTTTTGCAGTGAGTGCATGGTGGCTTCAGGGGCTCCCAGATAGAGGGCGTTACAGTAGTCTAATCTTGCCAGGATTAGACCCTGAATGAGGAGCCTCCTTGCGGTATCAGGGAGCAGGGGGAAGATCTTCCTGCAGGCTCTGAGTAGTCCAAAACATGTCCCTGCCGTTTTTTTAGCCTGTGTTTTGAAGCTCATGTCCTTGTCGATCCACACACCAAGGCTCTTGACCTCTTCCTTGGGTGCGGGGGGATCACCTAGGCAGCTAGGCCAGAGGTGGGATGGCAGAGAGGGTCCCTTGTGGCCCATCAGGAGGATCTCGGTCTTAGACCCATTCAATTTCAGTGAGGAGAGATTCATCCATCTGTGAACTTCTGAGAGGCAGCTGTGGAGGTCGGAAGGGGTGTGATGGGGGTGAGAAAGGGTTACGACCAGCTGAGTGTCGTCGGCGTAGTTAATAATGGACACGCCGAACGAGCTGACCCTCTTCTCCAGTGGGGCCATGTACACGTTGAATAACGTAGGGCTCAGGGATGAGCCCTGCGGTACTCCACACCGGAGGGGGATGGTGGAAGAGCAGCTGTCGTTTTCTTGCACCTGGAAGGAGCGATCGGATAAGAATGATTCTAGCCATTTCAAGGCCGTGCCCTTTAATCCAATTTCTCCCAGCCGATGGATTAGGGTAGGATGGTCTACAGTATCGAAGGCCGCACTGAGATCCAGGAGGATCATTGCCACTGATCCTCCTGTGTCCAGAATGCTTCTGGCCTTCTCCACTGCTGCCAGGAGGGCGATGTCCGTGCCCTGACCTGGACGGAACCCTGTCTGGGAGGCTGCCAAGAGGTTGTTGTGTTCTAGGTAAAGCGATAGTTGCTTGTTTACCAGCTTCTCTGCGACCTTGCTGCTTCCAGGGAGAAGGGATATGGGCCTGTAGTTGGAGAGATCTTGCGGGTCCAAGGAGGGTTTTTTAATAGGCCTTTGACTACTGCCGCTTTCCAGCTGGGGGGGACTATGCCTTCCGAGAAAGAGGAGTTGATCAGGGCCGTGAGAGGAGGAGTGATGGTGTTCGACACTGTTTTTAGGAAGCGGAGGGGGGCCGGGTCGAGTGGGGAGCCACTTTTGATTGAGGCCAGCGTTAATCCTACTTCTTCCGTAGTAACGGGGCCGAAGGTGTCCATGAAGGGTTGGGGGTGATCTGACGGCAGAGGAGGATTGGTGGTGGTGGAGGTGAGATCCTCTGTGTGGACCTGTACGGGGGGAGGTAGGGTGAGAAGGATTTTTTGAATCTTCTCGTCAAAGAAGGTGGCTAAGTTATTACATTTGATTTCAGCTTCTTTGGGGTCGAGAGCTTTGAGTGGGGGGTCCGGGGCGTGGAGGAGTTCTTTAAGAACTGAATAGGTTTCATGGGCCGAGCAGGCAGCGTTTTTAATTCTGTTCTCGTAGAAGCTCGTTTTGATGTTGCGGAGCTCTTTTTTATAGGATTTTATAGAGGCCCGAAATGATTCTTTATGTGCCTCGGTTTTTTCCTTCCTCCAGATACGTTCATTCCTTTTGCAAGTTTTGCGCAGAAGGTTTAGTTCTGGGGTATACCAGGGTGAGGGGTTAACTCTCTTGATGTGTTTCAGAGAGTGGGTTTTTGGCAGAATGGAGTCGAGCGATCGGGTAATCCAGGTGCTAAAATCTTTGTCCCCTGCTAAGGTGTCCTGGGGGGGGTGGGGAACGTTTTCCCTGAGTTTAGCTGCCCAGATGTCTGGTTCTAGTTTCTGCCAGCGTCTGGCATACGTTTTGGTTTTGGGAGGTGGGGGGGGCGGAGTGATGATGTCCCATACTAGGGGGACCAAGAAGTGGTCTGTCCAGGGGAGGGGGATATGGTCAAGAGTTTTTAGGTTCGGGATGTTGGAGAGAATAGGATCCAACAATTGCCCTCTTTCGTGAGTGGCCTGTGGGTTTTTGAGGTCAAGGCCTATTGAGGTAAAGTCCTGGAGTAGTTTGATAGCCTGCCGGTCCTCCGGGTCCAAGAAATGTATATTCAAGTCTCCTAGTAGTAGGTAGTTGGTAGTAGACGTGCATTTGATGGAGGTCTGGTCAATAATTTTGTTCTGAAAGTCACCTGGATTACCTGGCGGGCGGTATACCAGCGTTCCTGACAGCGAGGTAGTTGGGGTGATTATTATTGTAAAGTGACAGCTTTCGTATCCCTTGATGTTACCATCAGATGTTCTACATGTGAGGGTATTTTTAAAAATTATCGCTAGTCCGCCTCCTCTCCCCTCTGGTCTGTTGAGTGAGCACATGGCGTACCCGGGGGGGAGTGCTAGAACAATGTCAGGGCCACTACTGGGAGTGAGCCAGGTTTCAGTTAAAAACAGGATGTCCAAGGCATTGTTTGTGATTACGAGGTTCACTTCGTGTGAGTGTTTCACGAGCGACCTGCAGTTAAGTAGGCCGAGGTACAAGCCTTTGGGTGACGTCTTCTGCTTTGTGGGATCGCAGGTATTACAGCCGGAGAATTGGGTGTCTCCGTGTAGGATGCGAGACCAGGAGGGTTGTTTGTTGGGGTTTAAGGCTAGTAACTCTGTGCGAGAGTAGGTTCGGTCGTAGCGGGCTGACCGGGGCAGAGTGGCTGGGCCTGGGGCCGGCTGGGCCCGGACGGGCCCAGACGGGCTTGCCTTTGGCGCGCCTTCGGCGCGCTGACGGCGCGCCCGCTGCGCCCGTCCGCTGCGCTCCCTGTGCTGACACATGTTTTATGGGGAGGTTTGTGGGCGTTGGAGGGGTGTGCGTGGCCAACAGGAGTGGGCGTGTCCCGTGGCTCCTCGAGGCGAGTGATGGCGGCGATCGAGCGTTTCCTGTCCCTGACAGTGCTTAGATCGGCTGAAAAGGGTTAGCAGGTGAGCGCTGAGGAGTGGGTGCTGAGTGCCTTAAAAATACAGAGAGACAATTTTAAAAGCAGTGATTTTGCAGTTTTTAGGTAAACAGAACTCCCGTCTTCCGCCTCAGGAGGATTAGGTACAATGCGGCTCTAGAAATCAGGGCGCGCTTTTGTACTGGCGAGGGTGGGCGTGGCCAACAGGAGTGGGCGTGTCCCGTGGCTCCTCGAGGCGAGTGATGGCGGCGATCGAGCGTTTCCTGTCCCTGAAACTAGGAACTACACTACAACTTTACTTAGACTGTGATCACTTGAGGGATAAAAATAACTTAGATCCATAGTACGGATCAAACTGCTAATCGGGCCATCCTTCCAGCAGGTAATGTGCCTTGCCACACGATTGTCCTTGAAGTTGACAACAATGCAGTCACCCTCAGTAGATTTAAATCTGTGCCCCACCCAGTCGACCCTCCTGACATTTGTTATTTTGCCACTTATGTGGGGAGGAATCGGTCTATGAGTGGTTAGCCAGTGACTCACTTTGCTTTTCAGATCCCCATAGGTCTCTACCTTACCAACTTCTAGTTGTGGTACACCAATCATTACTATGGTGTATAAGTAGGTTTCAGAAGGGAGATTAATTTGAATGGGTTTTTTAGGTTGTGTTTGCTTTGGTGTTTGCGCTAATCGTGTATTTATGGCTGTATTTTGTGTTGGTATTGGCCTTTGAGGCTCAACCTGATCATCAAGTGAATCAGGAGATAGACCTTCCGCGGCCCATTCACTCTCATCGCTACCAAATGTGGAACCATTTAGGATGGTGGGCAGAGTCGGGGCTACTGCTGTATGGATATTTACACATACAGGCGGGTTTGGGATGTTGTGGTCTATAGCTCCCGGGGAAGGAGTAGATGACGAATTGGAACTATCACTTTGAGTGTTTTTCTTAGCTCGTGTCTTTTTAGTGTTAGTTTGCTTAAGGGTGCTGTTGGCCGGTAAAAGGCTGACCTTCGGTGTGAGGTAATATGAATTTTTATGGTCAAGAAATGTCCCCTAACGTGAACCCCACCGTCTCCATGTACGAGCTTAAAGTGCATGTAACTTCCCTCCTCGACCAGTTATGGAGACGCAAATACATTTGCGTCCAACGTTAACATGTCCTCTTTCAGATCCACCATGAATGGATTAATAATTCAGTTCCTAAGTATGCCTTGCCAACGTCTTTTCATGGTGCACTTTCACGGTTTCCTAGCCCTGCAGAGCTAGGCCCTGATTTCTGCCATCGAGCCCTTTCTGCTCTCTGCCTCCTGAAAGCTGCAACGTGGGATACATCCCTGACCTCTGTCCTACTCCCTGCGTGGCGAGCGGTGCCCGGCTCGGCCTGCTTGCCTGCCAAAGACAGTATTTTGCCTTCAAGTTATCAGTATAGCCGAGCTCAGCTCCTCGAAAACACATTCCAGTCTAGCAGAATAGATAAACAATTCCCCGGCTGCAGAGCAAAGGGCCCGGCCTCTCTGTCTCCATGCAAGTAATTCATTGCTCCCGTTACCATGGTAGGCCCATGGCCCCTCGCATTACACGCAGACACGTAGTCACATATGCACGCATTAATATTCAGTATAGAGTAGCCTCTGCCCAAGAGACCTTTTCCTTCTAGATAATGTAGTTCCCCAAACACAAGATATCAGATATGATTTAGGAACGAGTCGATCTGACATGCCAGACTTCTGTCTCTTTCCTCTAGTGCTAAATGTCAAGTCCCCTGCACCCTCCAGCCTCACGTCAGTCACACGTCATGCTGCTGCGCGCGCATCCTTGCTATAGATTTCTGCTGACACTGCAAGATTCCACTATGTATCCACCCACTTGTGACACTTTCATGTGACGTTTCTAGCACACACCTCTGTGTACGCCCTTGTGCACGCCTTTCTGTTACGCACATGTGTTCTTATCTCGTTTCTCTCAGCTGTTACGCCTTCTGTATCCATCACCATTATATGCATTGACTATATATATTGTACTCTGTTAATAAAGTATTGTCTATCCCTTCCTGATCCTTAATGGTGAAAGGAACATGATACCCTGGTTCGAACCATTCCATTTTATGGAATAAAACCCTTATAAACTCAGATACCACGGATTCTGCCTCTCATTTTCGATTGAGTTATTTTATTGAACTTTACCGCATAGAAATTCCGACGGTAAATATTTATTTACCACATTAATTTGGCGCCCGAATAGGGACCCCTCCCCCACCCCACGTGCCGGTAGGTGCGTCGCAGGCTTCGGCCCCTGCCACAGCCGTGACGGACAATTACGCGTACCCGCAGGATTTCCTGTATCTCCCTCAGGCCTACGGAGGTGACGGAGACTGCGATCAGCATCCAGACGAGGCGGTGAGGAGTGCGGAGGATCCCGACCAGAGCCCAGCCGAGAGAGCAAGGTCCGAGGTGTCTAGAGGCCCACCAGTTCCGACGTGCCTGTGATGTCACGAGTCGAGTCCAGTCCAGTCCGGTCCAGTCCAGACGAGTTTCCGAGGCCTTCCGTTCCGTGCTTCCCGGTGAGTACCGTTGCTGGGGACGCATCTAGACGGGTGCATTACTATGTATCCGGTCAAGACGGGTTTGGGTACACAGATCCGGTCTGCACTGTTTTAGCAGTGTTTCTGTACTGTTTAGCAGTATATCAAGTAATTCATGTCTTCAACGGTTCGATTTTGTTTTCGTTATAGAATTCAAGCATAGTTAATATGTGTTCAAAATGTTTCTATGTGATTAATGTCGTGGTATGAGTGACTGTTTGATATACATTACTGTGTTTCTGTGTAAAATTGTGTTCCAGTTCGAGTAAGTGTCAAGTGCCAAAAATCAAGATGCCATTGTTTTCAAAGTTAAGACAGTTAGGAACCAGGAAAGGGATACTAGAGGAAGCGATTCCTGTCCCACCTAGGGACACTCCAGGAAATTTTATGTATCATAAACACAGCTTAGATGCCATATTATATCTAGATTTATGGGTCGATTATACTAAGAACCTAGACGAGAAATATAGATGGCCCGTTACAGGGACATGGGATGCAGATTGCATCATGAGAGTAGAAGAAGCGCTATGGAAAAAGAAGGCCAGACAATCTCAGAAAGACGCCATAGAATTGTGGCGTAAAGAATCGCATAGACGTACAGAGAAAGAATTCAGAAAAGCAGAAAAGCATAGAGAAGATTCAGATAAAGCCCGTGAAAACGTACTAGTTGAAGAAGGAATACGAGTGAAAGCAGAACAAGTAGACCGACAACGAAACACTCTTGTGAATGGTATGTATCCTCTTTTGGCCGAGGGTTTACCTAAGGCCACTCCGGAAATACCAAAAGATCTGCCCCCTCCATTGGTTCCGACTAAATTACGTCACAAGACCGCAGCAGACATTTTTATTTCGTCCTATTTGGATGATGTAGCTCCTACATATACTACTACACCTGCCCATGTACCCGCACCACCTGCACCTGCTGACGGCCTCCTACCCCATGATCTGCAACAGCAGATCCCTCCAGGTCCGCTACCCGCACCCGTTCCCGTTGTTCCCCCCGGTATTCAACAACTGCATCCATTAAATCCTTTTGGGACTGGCGTCGTCCAGGACCCAACCCAGCTACAGCAGGTACCGACCCTACAGCCGGATTATGCTCAAGCCTCCGCTTCAGGAGGTGCTACAGGAGGTTATCAAACACCCCCACAGTTACACCGAGTGACAATGAGAGATCTAGCAAAGGCTCGGACACCGAAAGGCGCACTGGCCGAACAACTTAGAAGAGAACTTACAGACTGCAGGTATGACCCAGTGCCTGGTACGTCAGGACCCATGTTGTTAGCGTCCATACGTTTGAGACGCGTTATAGATTATTTGATATTACTACCAGGAATGCCAGAACATCTAGACAAATTGTATTATTTTATTAGAACAGGAGAAGGACCGGAGTCTGTTGCTGAAGCCATGTCACGTCAGAAAGTTGAGACTAAAGGTTTAATAATGCGATTTTTGGTTAATTGTTTAATAAGAGAACAAGATCAGGCAGGTTTTCCGCAAAGTGAGATGAATAGACTGATTAGATGGAGCCAGAATATGTCGGAGGGTAAACATGATAAGGAGAACAGTGTACATCATATGGTTAGAAAGATCCGTAAAGAAATAATAGACATACATGCCCAGCGAGCACCTGAAGAAGAATTTGAACTAGACGATCCAACTTCCTCGCAAGAGGAGGATGATATAGAGGATCTAGCAGAAACCTCGCAACAGTCAGACAAAGACTTGATAGCATATGTAGGTAAGGGAAGATACCTTAAGAAAACAATACGTCCAGAAAGCAAAAGACTTTTTCTCTCTGCTATATCAAATCCGAGGTCTCCTGAACATATGTTTCAGGCTACCGATAAAATACTTCAAGATCGAATGGGGTACCATGTACTCAATTCCATGGATGAACAAGAACTAGCCCGGTCCGCAGTACAATGGGCTAACAATTCTAGTACATATAATGATGATACAGTAGCACAGACATTTTTGAACCTCTCCCCTGATGAACAGAAATTAGCTGGTATATACATGATTCAGCATCTCATTACATTGTTCAAAAGCCAACACTCTGATCCAGGTCCCTTACCGGATATATTAGTAGAACTGCTCTCGAATAGATGGAGAGGCCTAGGTACTGATTTAATTAAAGAAATTCTAGAACATAGACACAAATATAGTGCCTTCCTGAAACCACAGTTTATTTCAGCTCCACCACCCTCAGAAAGAAAAATGTTTTATTTTGACAGACAGAATCCCTTACGGGAAGTACATCCGGTCAGAAAAGACGATAACACACTAGAACGTGTATTCGTATACACACCCATCACTAAAATGGAATTATTGGAAATGAAGAAAATAGTGCCCAGTCATGATAAAGACCCTGCAGGTTTTCACCGAGAGATTAAAGATATGTTACTCATGGGCGATTACACGTATACAGATATTATGAAAATGTTAAAAGTACTATTGCCTGCTGGCATTTTACGAGAAATTAAAGGAGAAAGAATGGGAGGTGGGAGACACAAAAATTGATTGGGCTGCATTAGAAGTCGAAGAAAATGGTCGTACCGCAGGTTTAGGCCTTGGGGATAAAGCTAAAGCATTACCAGGTTTACTAGTACAGGTTTTGCCTAGACTGTTAACAACTAAAAAGGAAGACTGGGACGCAATCTCAGCCTGTAAGCAGAAACACGATGAAGACACTAGTGATTTTTATTCTACAGCCAAGCATTGAAAAGACAACTTGACAGTATTCACATGCCAGTTAACACTGCCCTACTACAGTACGTCGATGATCTGTTGATCACCGCCCGTAGCGAACCTGAATGTGAACAAGCATCACTGACGGTTTTGCATTTCTTGGCTGACAAGGGACACAAGGTGTCCCCTTCAAAGTTACAATTCTGTGTTCAGCAAGTGGTGTACCTTGGGCACTTGCTGTCCAAGAGGGGGAGACAGCTAACACTTGACCGCATTCAGTTAATTGCACACTTACCGCAACCCAAGACACAAAAGGAAGTGCGGGCCTTCATTGGCCTCACCTCTTACTGCAGACAATGGATTCCCCAGTACGCATTTCTAGCCAAGCCACTCATACAGTTGACAACACAGGAGGCAGCGACTTCGACTGTCCTCCCTTGGACTCAGGAACACACACAGGCTTTTGATGAATTAAAGAAAGCATTATGTCAAGCACCAGTTTTAGCAACACCATGTTACAGCAAACCTTTTACACTTTTCGTTACAGAACGTGATGGCACAGCATTATCTGTCCTCACACAAGACCAAGCAGGTTCACATAAGCCGTGTGCTTATTTTTCGAGTACATTAGACCCAGTAGCCCAGGCCCTGCCTGCGTGCTTAAAATCAGTTGCAGCGACAGCCTTAGCAATCCGACAAAGTGATTCCATAGTGTTAGGACATCCCCTGACAGTACAAGTTCCACACTCTGTGGAAGTTCTTTTAAACAGAACACAGACTCAACACTTGACAATAGCAAGACTGACAGGTTATGAATTGACATTGTTCCAGCCACACATAGAAATCAGACGCTGCAATATACTCAATCCTGCCACATTGTTGCCTTCGAACATAACAGATCCAGCTCCACATGACTGTATAGAGATCATTAATGCAGTAACAAAACCCCGACGAGACTTGACAGATGTTGCACTGACTAACCCAGACCTGACACTTTATGTGGATGGTTCATGCATGAGAACAAGCACAGGAGAATTAGTGGCCGCATATGCAGTGACCACTGAAACTGAAGTCAAAGAAACACACTGTATTGATACACTGTCTGCTCAAGCTGCAGAGCTCATTGCTCTGACTCGAGACTGTATAGTAGCCAAGAACAGGAATGTTAACATATACACAGATTCACGTTATGCATTTGGAGTCGTACACGACTTCGGTGTACTCTGGCAGGAAAGAGGTTTCTTGACCTCTCACGGAGCCAAGATCCAGCATGGTCCCCTCATTCAAGCATTATTAGAAGCAATACATTTGCCATCAGCCATAGCTATCATGAAGTGCAAAGCACATACTAAAGTTACAGATACTATTTCCCAGGGTAACGACCTGGCCGATCGAACCGCGAAACACACAGCTCTGACTCACACACATGCAGCTGATATGACAAAGACAATAGTTCCGACACCGACACATTGCATGACAGTTAAGGATCCCGCACTAGATGTAATTGACATACAGACACATGCTACTCCAGACGAAATAAAGAAATGGACTGAACTAGGAGGGATCCAGACAGACCAGGGATGGATGACGAAGGGAAAAGCCACATGGTTTCTCCCCGACTCTATGGTTCAAGTTATGATTAACACCGCACACAGTCCAGCACACTTAGGAGAAAAGGCCATGTTAGACAGTTTACAGAATCTCTGGTACAACAAACATTTACGAGCAGCAGCAAAACAGAAAGTGCGTACTTGCATGATCTGTTGTCAGTTCAACCCAGGCAAAAGCATTCCTGTAGAGCAAGGTGTATTCAATCCTCGCGATCACCCTTTTGAAGTCCTCCAGATGGATTATATCCAGATGGAACGATGTCGAGGATTCAAATATGTCCTCGTAGTTGTATGTGCACTTTCCCGTTGGACAGAAGCATATCCAGTCCCAGATTACACTGCTCCGACCACTGCCAAACAGTTGGTTCGTGAATTCTTCCCACGGTACGGTTTGCCTCGTGTCGTGTACTCAGATAACGGTCAGCCATTCTCGTCCGAGCTAATGAAGCAGGTATCACTCCTGCTAGGATATCAGTGGAAATTCCACTGCGTCCGACATCCCGAGGCAGCAGGCCTCGTGGAACGCCACAATCAGACACTGAAAACACGTCTTGCTAAGATTTGTGCCGAGAAAGGGGTAGACTGGATAGTCGCCTTGCCAGTTGCATTGTTTTACATGAGTATGGTCGCACACTCTAGAACAGGGCTATCCCCGTACGAGGTGGTCTTTGGTAGGCCACCGAATATGTGGGGGACGCCTCTGCCTCGTAAGATCACAGATGTTGACTGTAATATGCTGACAGATTACCTTGCCTCCTTGATGTCTGCACTACAATCTTGTCGTTCACAGGTGGCTGCAGCCTTTCCCGACAACACCGAGGTGAAGCCACACGAGATCGTCCCTGGTGATCACGTCTTTATTCCGAATTTCGACAGGAGGAGTCCGCTGGAGCCCCGCTGGCAGGAGCCGAAGCTTGTTTTATTAACTACAAGGACAGCAGTGAAGGTGGAGGGCCGCAAGGGCTGGCTCCACTCAAGTCATATAAAAAAATATCATGGACTGCCGCCAGAGACAGACTCCCAGCCCTGCCCCGTTTCAGAGACTGATACTAAACTCCCCCTGGTAGAGAAAACTCCTCAGCAGGAGTATCGAATGAAATGGAGGTCTAGCAAGTCAGACAGTTTAATTGTTTAAGTCCTCCCCTAGGTGAAGCGGTTAGACAGGTTCCTGACATGTACAAGTTAGACCCCAATAGAGAGAGAGATAGACAGAAACAGCTCAAGAAACGAGAATATTGTAAATCTCTCCGTAGTCACTGTATCGTGACATTATTGATTATGTTTTTTCTGAGTCTTACGATTATTGCTGCAAGTTTATTATTACACATGTACTTTCCTATTTCCATACATGCACATTTTTTTCCAAATAGCACTGTCGAGCATACTTTCAGCGAATTACCCCCGCACGAGTTATCTTACCGGTTTGCGCTGCGCAACAATACTTTTATCAGTATGTTACATCATTCCCATCAGACCAGCAATGCTACCAATTGTTGGATATGTGGCCGACTCCCTCCCTACCAGAAATACAAGGGAGTCCTGCCCCTCTTCCCGTATCCGTTCACACATAATGGTTCCTGTGGTGCCTGGTTCAGCTTAATAAATTCTTTAGATTCTGATTCCATAGTCTACCAAGGCGATTGGGTATGGGGAAATCTGAACACAGTTATGGATAAAGCATGTTACCCTAACAAGGAGGGTCTTCCACAAAGGACAGGGACCGATCTAGAAAATGAAGTATATGGATTAGGTAATTATACACTTAACCTCATGATTCTGAATGTCCAGTCCGACACAGGACCAGACTTACCCTCTATGTCAGTGTTACCAGTTAAAGGCAAATTGTGTGTCAGAAAGAATGGTTCGGTACCCCTAGGTCATAGTAAATGTACTACTGTGATCGAATTCAGTGATAAAGGCAAGTCTACATTCAAAGCTACCCGCCATTCCTATTTCATTTGTGGTCATACAGCTTATATACGTTTGCCACTAGATTGGGATGGGACATGTTACATTGCATTCCTTCTGCCACCTGTTTTTCTAGCTCCACCTGATTATCATAAGAACTCCCGTCTAGTACCTAATAGACCCAAGAGAGAACTCCCGATTGTCGACTATACTGAAACGGCATGGGAACGATACATAGATTTCAATAAAGGTTTCTTTCCCTATTTAGGAGCTATCTTCAATAGCAAATCAATACGTCACTTGACCAGAACCCTTGAAGCAGTGGTAAATGAAACTACTTCCGCCCTAGGCAACTTAACAAAGGAACAGTCTGCTATGAGACTTGTTGTTCTTCAAAATCGTCTTGTTCTTGACGTCATCCTGGCCGATAGGGGCGGAGCCTTTAGAGTCATCGGATCGAGTTGCTGTGTTTTCATTCCAGAAAACGCACCGTCAGTATATAAAGCCATAACCCGTCTCCATAAGATTGCAAGTCAGATACACCAGAATCCAGGCACCTGGACTTGGTCCGGTTGGTTCTGGAACGTGTTATCAGCCTGGGGATGGAAAGTCCTATCCTTCCTCGGAATAGCCCTTCTCATAGTATTCAGTTGTTGCCTATGTATACAGTGTGGGCCAGCGATTTGCGGCTTGTGCGCCACATCATGTTTTCCTCATCCAAGTCCACGTTCTAAATCCCGCCTGAAAAAGGAAGAGCAAATGATGTTATATGAACAAATAGATGGACTAATGAAGATTGATATATCATGAAGGGTCCGTAGGGGACAAGGAGGGAATGAGGTAATATGAATTTTTATGGTCAAGAAATGTCCCCTAACGTGAACCCCACCGTCTCCATGTACGAGCTTAAAGTGCATGTAACTTCCCTCCTCGACCAGTTATGGAGACGCAAATACATTTGCGTCCAACGTTAACATGTCCTCTTTCAGATCCACCATGAATGGATTAATAATTCAGTTCCTAAGTATGCCTTGCCAACGTCTTTTCATGGTGCACTTTCACGGTTTCCTAGCCCTGCAGAGCTAGGCCCTGATTTCTGCCATCGAGCCCTTTCTGCTCTCTGCCTCCTGAAAGCTGCAACGTGGGATACATCCCTGCCCTCTGTCCTACTCCCTACGTGGCGAGCGGTGCCCGGCTCGGCCTGCTTGCCTGCCAAAGACAGTATTTTGCCTTCAAGTTATCAGTATAGCCGAGCTCAGCTCCTCGAAAACACATTCCAGTCTAGCAGAATAGATAAACAATTCCCCGGCTGCAGAGCAAAGGGCCCGGCCTCTCTGTCTCCATGCAAGTAATTCATTGCTCCCGTTACCATGGTAGGCCCATGGCCCCTCGCATTACACGCAGACACATAGTCACATATGCACGCATTAATAGTCAGTATAGAGTAGCCTCTGCCCAAGAGACCTTTTCCTTCTAGATAATGTAGTTCCCCAAACACAAGATATCAGATATGATTTAGGAACGAGTCGATCTGACATGCCAGACTTCTGTCTCTTTCCTCTAGTGCTAAATGTCAAGTCCCCTGCACCCTCCAGCCTCACGTCAGTCACACGTCATGCTGCTGCGCGCGCATCCTTGCTATAGATTTCTGCTGACACTGCAAGATTCCACTATGTATCCACCCACTTGTGACACTTTCATGTGACGTTTCTAGCACACACCTCTGTGTACGCCCTTGTGCACGCCTTTCTGTTACGCACATGTGTTCTTATCTCGTTTCTCTCAGCTGTTACGCCTTCTGTATCCCTCACCATTATATGCATTGACTATATATATTGTACTCTGTTAATAAAGTATTGTCTATCCCTTCCTGATCCTTAATGGTGAAAGGAACATGATACCCTGGTTCGAACCATTCCATTTTATGGAATAAAACCCCTTATAAACTCAGATACCACGGATTCTGCCTCTCATTTTCGATTGAGTTATTTTATTGAACTTTACCGCATAGAAATTCCGACGGTAAATATTTATTTACCACAGGTGTAGGTGCACTAAGAATCTTTAACATACTCGTAGTGTCCTCTTTTTGGGACTTTTCAAACTTCACTAAGGTTTGATCGATACTAGTGATTCTTTCACTTATAGGCTGCAAAAGGGATCTAACTAGGTGTTCCAGTTCTGTCAGGTATAGTTTATCTGCCATACTTGCCCTATCGGTCTGGCTTGTCTGGTCTATGGAAGTTTTAATGTACTCTGGCTGTGTTTCATTAGGCAATAGTAAAACACCCTGGTTAGAAGACGTTGCAATCAAGTTAGGTGTTTTATTAGTTGTTTTGGCCAGTCTAAAGTTTGACCAAACCTCCTTTGCTGAGGGCTTGTGATTTCCTTATGGTCGGTATGTTTTCCTCACTATAGATTTAGTTTTTTTCCCATATCGCCGTTTCGACTTTTTTAGGGAAGGTGGTTTATCTCCTACTGTTATATTTGCAAGAGGTGAACTTTCAGCGAGTACATCCCCTGACCTTGGGGAGTTTAATGACATGATTCCCGGGTGAGACAGGCACAGATTTTCCCCAGAATTGGAAATAAACAAAGGGCTACCTTCTATGCTAATTAGTGGTATAGGTGAGGCTAATGATGCGTTTTTCCTACTACTTTGGCCACTAGGTAACCCTGTAAAGGATTGCAATAGGAGTGATTCCTCCAAATTAATGGAGGAATCCGCAGTATTGTTATTGGCAGTAGTATGCAATGAAAGATTGGGAAAACACATATTTGGGGTCATTGAGAGACGCCTCTCCGTATTTTGTATAGCATCTGCTACTACACCTATAGTCTTTTGTAGCATTAAGTCAATGGCTGTAAGAGACGGTAAAGGTGTAGATGGAATAGTCTTATTTCTAGTCGACGATCTTGTAGCCACAGGAGTCTTTCTGACTTTAGTCATCATGTAGGAAGTATCCAAGGGGGACAAATGAAGTAATAGACACTTATAAAGGGCAAGACTTAGCAGCTATAACTGGCCACACATGTGATAATTAGACCAAATAAAACACTGTCACCTTGTGCTGTTTCCCAGGGTATTGGCGATGAAAGGGGGATGGCCCGTCCTGTCTCCTTCTGTCCCCTGAGGGCCACAGAGGGCCCGCCCTTTGCCCGGGCTTAGCCCCGGGCGCTCCTGCGACGCGGGGATGACGCGCTCTTTATGCGCCGCCTGGCGCGATGTCAGCATTGTCTCCCGCCGCTAAGCAGGGCGGGAAACGTAGTCCTGTGCCCCCCTCCGCTCGGCGGCCGCTTCTAGATGACTGTTGCGGCGGCGGGAGGGGGACTAAGACCAGCAGGCACCAGGGTCCACGGGGAGCAGCGTTGGCGAGGTAGGCTCTCGCAGGGTCAGAAGTCCAGTTTATATTTTTGGCAAGGTTTATCCCAGGGTTTGCACAGCGTCACCTGCTCCACCTGTGTGACACGATCTTTATGCGCCGCCTGGCGAGATGTCAGCGTCGTCTCCCGCCGCTAAGCAGGGCGGGAAACGTAGTCCTGTGCCCCCCTCCGCTCGGCGGCCGCTTCTAGATGACTGTTGCGGCGGCGGGAGGGGGACTAAGACCAGCAGGCACCAGGGTCCACGGGGAGCAGCGTTGGCGAGGTAGGCTCTCGCAGGGTCAGGAGTCCAGTTTATATTTTTGGCAAGGTTTATCCCAGGGTTTGCATAGTAGAGAGTGAGTAGTAGAGAGTAGTAGAGAGAAAGATTAGTAGAGAGTGAGTAGTAGAGAGTGAGTTGTAGAGAGTGAATAGTAGAGTGAGTAGTAGACTGAGTAGTAGAGAGTGAGTAGAAGAAAGTAGTAGAAAGTAGTAGAGAGAGAGTACTAGACAGTGAGTAGTAGAGAGTAGTAAAGCATGAGTAGTAGAGAGTGAGTAGTAGAGAGAGAGAGTAGTAGAGAGTGAGTAGTAGAGAGTGAGTAGTAGAAAGAAAATAATAGAGAGTTGTAGAGTTGTAGAGAGTGAGTAGTAGAGTGTAGTGAAATGAAATGAAATGAAATTTGGGACTTATATAGCGCATGGCTGCCCGTAAGCGTCCCAGCGCTGATATTGCCAAACTACTGAGGGGGAAAGACGGGGAAAGAGAAGAAGATTATTGCGGGAAGAGGTGGGTTTTTAGGAGCTTGCGGAATTTCAGCAGATTGGCCTCAGAGCGGAGGTGAAATGGCAGAGCATTCCAGGAGGTGGCCACAGTGACCGAAAAACGGCGTCCTCCAGTCCGGGCTTTTTTGATTTTATGGACCGTGGCCAGATGACCTTGAGCTGAGCGAAGGGGCCTATTAGGTCTGTATGGAAAGATCATGTCTTTTAGCATTGGGGGCCCTTGATTATGCAAAGCTTTATGGGCCGTGCAGAGGGCCTTAAACTTGACCCTTTCGCGGATCGGCAGCCAATGTAGTGCCTTGAGGGCGGGTTTAGCTGAGACCCTGCGAGAGGTCCCAGTGAGAATCCTGGCTGCGGCATTCTGTGTTCTTTGCAGAATGTTGATCGTGGATTCCGGGGCAGCAAGAAAGAGAGCATTGCAATAATCTAGTCTTGATAAGACTAGACCTTGAACAAGCAATTTCTGAGAGGGTCCTGGAAGTAAAGGGAGGATCTTTCTGATGGAACGCAGTAACCCCACACAAGTACCAGCTGTCTTTTTCGCTTGCGTTTTGAGGGAAAGGTCCTGTTCAAGCCAGAAACCTAAACTTTTTAATTCAGTCTTGGGTTGAGGGAGAGGACCAAAGCATGCTGGCCACATGGCAGATGGAAGAGAAGATATTTTATTTCCCAACAGCATGAGCTCAGTTTTCGAACCATTGAGCTTAAGCCTTGAGGCGGACATCCATGCATGAATACCCTCTAAACAGTCATGGAGATTTTTTACCTTGTCCTCTTCCAGGGAGAATGATACGATCATTTGGGTGTCGTCAGCGTATGTGACGGCTTTTATCCCAAACGGGGAGACCACGTCATCCAGGGGGGCCATGTATATATTGAAGAGTGTAGGGCTCAGTGAAGAGCCCTGGGGGACCCCACACTGGAGAGGGAGAATGTCGGATCGCACATTTCCTTCACAGACCTGAAATGTTCTGTCTTTTAAGAACGACGAGAGCCAGCAAAGGGCTGTGCCCCTTACACCCAAACCGGAGAGGCGTTTAATGAGGGTTTTGTGGTCCACCATATCGAATGCAGCGCTTAGATCCAGGAGGATCAGTAGCACTGATCCTCCCGAATCCAAGATGCATCTTGCCTCTTCAACTACCTTCAAAAGGGCTGTTTCCGTCCCTTGGCCTGGGCGGAAGCCTGTCTGAGTGGGTCGAAGGAGGTTGTTGGTTTCAAGGAAGGCAGACAATTGCTTGTTAACTACCTTCTCTGCTATCTTACTTAAACCAGGAAGGAGTGAAATTGGGCGGAGGTTAGTCAAATCTGTGGGGTCCATACCCGGTTTTTTATGCAGGGCTTTAACAATGGCATGTTTCCAATTAGGAGGAACCACTCCCTGATTAAACGAAGCATTAATAAGATTGGTGGCCAGGTACGAGATGGTGGGTCCAACTTGTTTGAGAATGTGGATAGGTGCAGGATCATTAGGGGACCCGCTTTTCAAGTCTGAAAGGGTTTTTACAAAATCGTCCTCAGAAAGTAAACTGAAATTGTCTAAAGTAGGGCCGCTGACAGTGACTGATGGGGCAGTCAGGGGATTGTCATCGTGTAAAGGAGGAAGTGACTGTAGGATCTTGATGATTTTATTTTGGAAGAAACAGGCTACTTGGTTGCATCTGTCAGTTGTGGGTTGTTGGTTTGGGAGGGTGTTGGGTATAGTGAGGAGCTCTTTAACTATTTTGTAGGTCTCACGAGAAGAGTTAGAGGCAGCTTTAATTTTTTTATCAAAGAAGGAGGCTTGGGCTGCTTTCCGCGCCGCTTTATAGGTCCTCATCGCTGCTTTATATTCATCCTTGGTAATAGTATCCCATGTTTTCCTCCATTTACGCTCATGGATTTTACAGGTTTTCTTAAGGTTCCTGAGTTCCTGTGAGAACCATGGTGTTTTAAAAGTGGTATTTCTTTTCTTTAGATCTATCTTCGGGGCGACTATATCCAAGGTGGAAGTAATCCAGTTGGTGAAGTTATCGTTAGCTAGCACAGGATCAGGATCTGCGAAGGGGGTAGATCGTGTCAACTCCTGTGTCCATTCTTCAAGAGGTATTTTAGACCATGGTCTGTCGCGTTCTCTAGGCGTTTGCAAGTGGCAAATGTGTTTACTGGTTTGCCACATAAAAGGGATGAGAAAGTGATCAGACCAGGGGAGAGGGAGTGCAGGGCGAGTTTCAATTTTTGTAAGATTGGCAAATATGGGATCAAGGAGGTGACCCTTGGTGTGGGTTGCCTCTGGGTTGAGCAGATGGAGTAGTAGAGAGTAGTAGAAAGCCAGTAGTAGAGAGCCAGTAGTAGAGAGTGTGTAGTAGAGAGTAGTAGAGAGTGAGTAGTTGAAAGTGAGTAGCAGAGAGAGAGTAGTAGAGAGTGAGTAGTAGAGAGTGAGTGGTAGAGTGAGTAGTAGAGAGTGATTAGTAGACAGTAGCAAGAGTAGTAGAGAGAGTAGTACTGAGTGAGTAGTAGAGAGTAGTAGAGCACGAGTTGTAGAGAGTAGTAGAGAGTAAGTAGTAGAGAGTAAGTAGTAGAGGGTAGTAGAGAGTGAGCGGTAGAGAGTGAGTAGTAGAGAGAGAGTAGTAGAGAGTAGTAGAGTAGTAGAGAGTAAGTAGTAGAGCGTAGTGGAGTAGTAGAGAGTAAGTAGTAGAGTGAGTAGTAGTAAGTAGTAGGGAGTGAGTAGCAGAGAGTAGTAGAGAGCGAGTTGTAGGGAGCAAGTAGTAGAGAGTGTGTAGTAGAGATGAGTAGCAGAGAATAGTAGAAGGTAAGTAGTAGAGGGAATAGTAGAGAGTGAGTACTAGAGAGAGTAGTAGAGAGTGAGTAGTAGAGTGAGTAGTACAGTGAGTAGTAGAGAGTAGTGGAGAGCAAGTAGTAGAGAGTGTGTAGTAGAGATTGAGTAGTAAAGAGTAGTAGAAGGTGAGAAGTAGAGTGAGTAGCAGAGAGTGAGTAGCAGGGAGAGTAGTAGAGAGTAGTAGAGAGTGAGTAGTAGAGAGTGAGTAGTAGAGAGTAGTAAAGAGTGAGTAGTAGAGCATAGTAGCGAGTGAGTAGTAGAGAGTAGTAGAGAGTAAGTAGTAGAGTGAGCTGTAGAGTGAGTAGTAGAGAGTGAGTAGTAGAGAGTGAGCAGTAGAGAGAGAGTCGTAGAGAGTAGTAGAGTAGTAGAGAGTGAGTAGTAGAGAGTGAGTTGTAGAGTGAGTAGAAGATAGTAATAGAGAGTAGTAGAGAGAGAGTACTAGATAGTGAGTAGTAGAGCATGAGTAGTAGAGACTAGTAGAGAGTAGGTAGTAGAGAGTAGTAGAGAGAGAGTAGTAGAGAGTGAGTAGTAGAGAGAGTAGTAGAGTTGTAGAGAGTGAGTAGTAGAGAGTAGTGGAGTAGTAGAGATTGAGGATCAGAGAGTAGTAGAGAGTGAGTAGTAGAGACTAGTAGAGAGTAGGTAGTAGAGAGTAGTAGAGAGACAGTGAGTAGTAGAGAGTGAGTAGTAGAGAATAGTAGAAGGTAAGTAGTAGAGGGAATAGTAGAGAGTGAGTAGTAGAGAGAGTAGTAGAGAGTAGTAGAGAGTGAGTAGTACAGTGAGAAGTACGGTGAGTAGTAGAGAGTAGTAGAGAGTGAGTACTAGAGAGCAGTAGTAGGTGAGTAGTAGAGTGAGTAGCAGAGAGTGAGTAGCAGAGAGAGTAGTAGAGGGTGAGTAGTAGAGAGTAGTAGAAAGTGAGTAGTAGAGAGTAGTAGAGAGTGAGTAGTAGAGTGAGTAGTAGAGTGAGCAGTAGAGTGAGTAGTAGAGAAAGAGTAGTAGACAGAAGTAGAGAGCAGTAGAGAGAGAGTAGTAGAGAGTGAGTAGTATAGAGTGAGTAGTATAGAGTGAGTAGTATAGAGTGACTAGTAGAGAAAGAGTAGTAGAGAGTGAGTAGTAAAGAGTAAGTAGTAGAGAATGAGTAGTAGAGAGTGAGCAATAGAGAGGGAGTAGTAGAGACTAGTAGAGTAGGTTAGAGTGAGTAGTATAGAGTGAGTAGTAGAGTGAGTAGTAGAGAGTGAGTAGAAGATAGTAGTAGAGAGTAGTAGAGAGAGAGTACTTGATAGTGAGTAGTAGAGTAGTAGAGTGTGAGTAGTAGAGACTAGTGGAGAGTAGGTGGTAGAGAGTAGTAGAGAGAGAGTGAGTAGTAGAGAGTGAGTAGTAGTGAGTGAGTAGTAGAGAGAGTAGTAGAGTTGTAGAGAGTGAGTAGTAGAGAGTAGTGGAGTAGTAGAGAGTGAGTAGTACACAGCAGTAGAAAGTGAGTAGTACAGTAAGTAGTAGAGAGTAGTAGAGAGCAAGTAGTGGAGCGTGTGTAGTAGTGAGTGAATAGTAGAGAGTAGTAGAGATTGAGTAGTAGAGAGAGAGTAGTAGAGAGAGAGAGTAGTAGAGAGTGAGCAGGAGAGTACTATAGAGTGACTGGTAGAGAGTAGTAGAGCATAGTAGAGTGAGTAGTAGAGAGTTGTAGAGAGTGAGTAGTACAGAGAGTAGTAGAGAGTAGTAGAGTAGTAGAGAGTTAGTAGTAGAGTGAGTAGTAGAGAGTGAGGTCTAGAGAGAGTAGTAGAGTAGTAGAGAGCGAGTAGTAGAGAGCGAGTAGTAGAGAGTGAGTAGTGGAGAGTGAGCTGTAGAGAGTGAATAGTAGAGAGTGAGTAGTAGAGAGTGAGTAGTAGAGAGTTGTAGAGTGAGTAGTAAAGAGGGAGTAGTAAAGAGAGTAGTAGAGAGTAGTAGACAGTGAGTAGTAGAGTAGTAGAAGAGACCAAAGAGTAGTAGAGAGTGAGTAGTAGAGAGTGAGTAGTAAAATCAGTAGTAGACGGAATAGTAGAGAGTGGGTAGAAGAGAGTAGTAGAGAGAGAGTTCTAGTTAGTGAGTAGTAGAGTAGTAGAGCGTGAGTAGTAGAGTGAGTAGTAGAGAGTGAGTAGTAGACAGTAGTAGAGAGCAGTAGAGAGAGAGTAGAAGAGAGTGAGTAGTAGAGAGTGAGTAGTAGAGTGAGTAGTAGAGAGTGAGTAGTAGATAGTAGTAGAGAGTAGTAGAGAGAGAGAGTACTTGATAGTGAGTAGTAGAGTAGTAGAGCGTGAGTAGTAGAGACTAGTATAGAGTAGGTAGTAGAGAGTAGTAGAGAGAGAGTGAGTAGTAGAGAGTGAGTAGTAGTGAGTGAGTAGTAGAGAGAGTAGTAGAGTTGTAGAGAGCGAGTAGTAGAGAGTAGTGGAGTAGTAGAGAGTGAGGATTAGAGAGTAGTGGAGAGTGAGTAGTAGAGACTAGTAGAGAGTAGGTAGTAGAGAGTAGTAGAGAGACAGTGAGTAGTAGTAGAGAGTGAATAGTGGAGAGAGTAGTAGAGAGTAGTAGAGTTGTAGAGAGTAAGTAGTAGAGAGTAGTGGAGTAGTAGAGAGTGAGTAGTACACAGCAGTAGAAAGTGAGTAGTACAGTAAGTAGTAGAGAGTAGTAAAGAACAAGTAGTGGAGAGTGTGTAGTAGTGAGTGAGTAGTAGAGAGTAGTAGAGATTGAGTAGTAGAGAGAGAGTAGTAGAGAGAGAGTAGTAGAGAGAGAGTAGTAGAGAGTGAGCAGGAGAGTACTATAGAGTGACTGGTAGAGAGTAGTAGAGCATAGTAGAGTGAGTAGTACAGAGAGTAGTAGAGAGTAATAGAGTAGTAGAGAGTTAGTAGTAGAGTGAGTAGTAGAGAGTGAGGTCTAGAGAGAGTAGTAGAGTAGTAGACAGCGAGTAGTAGAGAGTGAGTAGTAGAGAGTGAGTAGTGGAGAGTGAGTAGTGGAGAGTGAATAGTAGAGAGTGAGTAGTATAGAGTGAGTAGTAGAGAGTTGTAGAGTGAGTAGTAAAGAGGGAGTAGTAAAGAGAGTAGTAGAGAGCAGTAGACAGTGAGTAGTAGAGTAGTAAAAGGGACCAAAGAGTAGTAGAGAGTGAGTAGTAGAGAGTGAGTAGTAAAATCAGTAGTAGAGGGAATAGTAGAGAGTGGGTAGAAGAGAGTAGTAGAGAGAGAGTTCTAGTTAGTGAGTAGTAGAGTAGTAGAGCGTGAGTAGTAGAGTGAGTAGTAGAGAGTGAGTAGTAGACAGTAGTAGAGAGCAGTAGAGAGAGAGTAGTAGAGAGTGAGTAGGATAGAGTGAGTAGTAGAGAAAGAGTAGTAGAGAGTGAATAGTAGAGAGTAATAAACAGTAAGTAGTAGAGAATGAGTAGTAGAGAGTGAGCAATAGAGAGAGAGTAGTAGAGACTAGTAGAGTAGAAGAGAGTGAGTAGTAGAGTGAGTAGTAGAGAGTGAGTAGTAGATAGTAGTAGAGAGTAGTAGAGAGAGAGAGTACTTGATAGTGAGTAGTAGAGTAGTAGAGCATGAGTAGTAGAGACTAGTATAGAGTAGGTAGTAGAGAGTACTAGAGAGAGAGTGAGTAGTAGAGAGTGAGTAGTAGTGAGTGAGTAGTAGAGAGAGTAGTAGAGTTGTAGAGAGTGAGTAGTAGAGAGTAGTGGAGTAGTAGAGAGTGATGATTAGAGAGTAGTGGAGAGTGAGTAGTAGAGACTAGTAGAGAGTAGGTAGTAGAGAGTAGTAGAGAGACAGCGAGTAGTAGAGAGTGAATAGTGGAGAGAGTAGTAGAGTTGTAGAGAGTAAGTAGTAGAGAGTAGTAGAGAGTGAGTTTGTAGAGAATGAGTAGTACAGAGCAGTAGAAAGTGAGTAGTAGAGTGAGTAGTAGAGAGTAGTAGAGAGCAAGTAGTGGAGAGTGTGTAGTGGAGAGTGTGTAGTATAGAGTGAGTAGTAGAGAGTAGTAGAGATTGAGTAGTAGAGAGAGTAGTAGAGAGAGAGAGTAGTAGAGAGTAGTAGAGAGTGAGCAGGAGAGTAGTATAGAGTGACTGGTAGAGAGTAGTAGAGCATAGTAGAGTGAGTAGTAGAGAGTTGTAGAGAGTGAGTAGTACAGAGAGTAGTAGAGAGAAATAGAGTAGTAGACAGTTAGTAGTAGAGTGAGTAGTAGAGAGTGAGTTCTTGAGAGAGTAGTAGATTAGTAGAGAGTGAGTAGTAGAGAGTGAGTAGTAGAGAATTGTAGAGAGTGAGTAGTGGAGAGCGAGTAGTGGAGAGCGAGTAGTAGAGAGTGAGTAGTAGAGAGTGAGTAGTGGAGAGTGAGTTGTAGAGAGTGAATAGTAGAGTGAGTAGTATAGAGTGAGTAGTAGAGAGTTGTAGAGTTGTAGTTGTAGTTGGAGTTGTAGAGTGAGACGTAAAGAGGGAGTAGTAGAGAGAGAGTAGTAGAGAGTAGTAGACAGTGAGTAGTAGAGTAGTAGAAGAGAGAAAGAGTAGTAGAGAGTGAGTAGTAGAGAGTGAGTAGTAGAATCAGTAGTAGAGGGAATAGTAGAGAGTGAGTAGAAGAGAGTAGTAGAGAGAGAGTTCTAGTTAGTGAGTAGTAGAGTAGTAGAGCGTGAGTAGTAGAGTGAGTAGTAGAGCGTGAGTAGTAGACAGTAGTAGAGAGCAGTAGAGAGAGAGTAGAAGAGAGTGAGTAGTAGAGAGTGAGTAGTAGAGTGAGTAGTAGAGAGTGAGTAGTAGATAGTAGTAGAGAGTAGTAGAGAGAGAGAGTACTTGATAGTGAGTAGTAGAGTAGTAGAGCGTGAGTAGTAGAGACTAGTATAGAGTAGGTAGTAGAGAGTAGTAGAGAGAGAGTGAGTAGTAGAGAGTGAGTAGTAGTGAGTGAGTAGTAGAGAGAGTAGTAGAGTTGTAGAGAGTGAGTAGTAGAGAGTAGTGGAGTAGTAGAGAGTGAGGATTAGAGAGTAGTGGAGAGTGAGTAGTAGAGACTAGTAGAGAGTAGGTAGTAAAGAGTAGTAGAGAGACAGCGAGTAGTAGAGAGTGAATAGTGGAGAGAGTAGTAGAGAGTAGTAGAGTTGTAGAGAGTAAGTAGTAGAGAGTAGTAGAGAGTGAGTTTGTAGAGAATGAGTAGTACAGAGCAGTAGAAAGTGAGTAGTAGAGTGAGTAGTAGAGAGTAGTAGAGAGCAAGTAGTGGAGAGTGTGTAGTGGAGAGTGTTGTAGAGAGTGAGTAGTAGAGAGTAGTAGAGAGTGAGTAGTAGAGAGAGTAGTAGAGAGAGAGAGTAGTAGAGAGTAGTAGAGAGTGAGCAGGAGAGTAGTATAGAGTGACTGGTAGAGAGTAGTAGAGCATAGTAGAGTGAGTAGTAGAGAGTTGTAGAGAGTGAGTAGTACAGAGAGTAGTAGAGAGAAGTAGAGTAGTAGACAGTTAGTAGTAGAGTGAGTAGTAGAGAGTGAGTTCTTGAGAGAGTAGTAGATTAGTAGAGAGTGAGTAGTAGTGAGTAGTAGAGAGTAGTAGAGAGTGAGTAGTAGAGAGTGAGTAGTGGAGAGTGAGTTGTAGAGAGTGAATAGTAGAGGGAGTAGTATAGAGTGAGTAGTAGAGAGTTGTAGAGTTGTAGTTGTAGTTGGAGTTGTAGAGTGAGTCGTAAAGAGGGAGTAGTAGAGAGAGAGTAGTAGAGAGTAGTAGACAGTGAGTAGTAGAGTAGTAGAAGAGAGAAAGAGCAGTAGAGAGTGAGTAGTAGAGAGTGAGCAGTAAATCAGTAGTAGAGGGAATAGTAGAGAGTGAGTAGAAGAGAGTAGTAGAGAGAGAGTTCTAGTTAGTGAGTAGTAGAGTAGTAGAGCGTGAGTAGTAGAGAGAGAGTAGTAGAGAGTAATTAGTAGAGAGTAGTAGAGAGAGAGAGAGTAGTAGAGAGTGAGTAGTAGAAAGTGAGTAGTAGAGAGAGTAGTAGAGAGAAGTAGAGTTGTAGAGAGTGAGTAGTAGAGAGTAGTGGAGTAGTAGAGAGTGAGTAGTAGAGAGAAGTAAAGAGTGAGTAGTAGAGAGTGAGTAGTAGAGACTGAGTATTAGAGAGTGATCAGTAGAGAGTGAATAATGAGTGAGTAGTAGAGAGTGAGTAGTAGAGAGTGAATAGTAGAGAGTGAATAGTAGAGAGTGAATAGTAGAGAGTAGTAGAGAGTGAGTAGTTGAGAGATAGTAGTAGAGAGTAGTAGTAGTAGGTGAGTAGTATATAAGTAGAGAGTGAGTAGTAGAGAGTAGTCGAGCAGTAGAGAGTAGGCAGTAGAGAGTAGTAGAGAGAGTAGTAGAGAGTAGTCAGTCAGTGTTAGTCATTGTCAGTCAGTCAGTCAGTGTCAGTCAATCAGTGTCAGTGTAATGATCCCCTGGCTCATTGCACCAGCGAGCATCCTCTCTTCACGAATTTTAATAAGATAGATTACCATACCATTAAAGTAATTCAGTGGACTATCTTACCTTTTTTAATCCACCAACCCCATACATCTGCACTTTCCCTAGGGCCCTCACACCCACAGCACCAACGCAGGAACAAAAGAGTTCCGTTAAAGAGCCCCTTTGTGCGTTTACTCGTCAGGTATTGCACCGCCAACCTGATGAGGAGCAAACCCATATGATGAAGCATGACACCTAGCTTGCTGGGTGTGTGAGGGTTTTAGTTCTGAAAAGGAATATTCCCCTCCCTTTCCTGCTTTGTTGGGGCCTTCACCCACTACTTGGTTCATCCCCTCCTTTCTCACTTTTTCACTTTGAGGAACTGCGTACCCTTCGTTGTTTACACTGTATCTGGGCCCGAACGCTGGACCCAGTTAAATATAGCCCTTACTGTCCCTCTTGTTTCCTGCAGTCAATCAGTGTCAGTCAGTGTCAGTCAATCATTGTCAGTCAGTCAGTGTCAGTTAATCAGTGTCAGTCAGTGTCAGTCAGTCAGTGTCAGTCAATCAGTGTCAGTCACTATCAGTCAGTCAGTGTCAGTCAATCAGGGTCAGTCAGTGTCAGTCAGTCAGCTAAAGCAGCTCTAATGACCAGGTTCTCTGGCTCTAAAGCAGCTCTGTTGACCTTCTTCTCCGGTTCTAAAGCAGCTCTGCTGACCTGGTTCTCTCCCTCTAAAGCAGCTCTGCTGACCTGGGGTCTCTGACTCTACATCAGGTCTGCTGACCTGGTTCTCTGTCTCTAGAGCAGCTCTGCTGGCCTTGTTCTTAGGCTATAGAGCAGCTCTGCTGATCTGGTTCTCTGGCTCTACAACAGCTTGGATGACCTGGTTCTCTCCCTCTAGAGAAGCTCTGCTTACCTGGTTCTCTCCCTCTAAAGCATCTCTACTGACCTGGTCTCTCTGGCTCAACAGCAGCTCTGCTGACCTGGTTCTAAGGCTCTAAAGCAGCTCTGCTGACTTAGTTCTCTGGCTCTAGCGCAGTTCTGCTGACCTGGTTCTCTGGCTCTAAAGCAGCTCTGCTGACCTGGTTTTCTGCCTCTAGAGCAGCTCTGCTGGCCTGTTTCTCTGACTCCAAAGCAGCTCTGCTGCCCTGGTTCTATCCCTCTAAAGCAGCTCTGCTGACCTGGTTTCTCTGGCTCTACAGCAGCTCCGCTGACCTGGTTCTATCCTCTAAAGCAGCTCTGCTGACCTGGTTTCTCTGGCTCTACAGCAGCTCTGCCTGCCTGGTTCTCTGGCTCTGGAGGAGCTCTGCTGACCTAGTACTTATGCCTTAGAGCAGCTCTGCTGACCTGGTTCTCTGGCTCTATAAAAGCTCTGCTGACCTGGTTCTCTGGCTCTAGAGCAGCTCTGCTGACCTAGTCCCTTGGCTCTAAAGCGGCTCTACTTACCTGGTTTCTCTGGCTCTAGAGCAGCTCTGTTGACCTGGTTCTCTGGCTCTAGAGCAGCTCTGCTTTCGGGGTCTCTGGCTCTAAAGCAGCTCTGCTGACCTGGTTCTCTCCCTTCAAATCAGCTCTGCTGGTTCTCTGCCTCTAGAGCAGCTCTGCTGACCTGGTTCTCTGGCTCTAAAGCAGCTCTGCTGACCTGGTTTCTCTGGCTCTAGAGCAGCTTTGCTGACCTGGTTCTCTGGCTGTAAAGCAGCTCTGCTGACCTGGTTCTATCCCTTTAAAGCAGCTCTGCTGACCTGGTTCTCTGCCTCTAGAGCAGCTCTGCTGACCTGGTTCTCTGGCTCTAAAGCAGCCCTGCTGACCTGGTTCTATAGCTCTAAAGCATCTCTGCTGACCTGGTTATTTGGCTCTAGAGCAGCTCAGCTGAACTGGATCTCTGGCTCTAAATCAGCTCTGCTGACCTGGTGTTCTCCCTCTAAAGAGCTCTGCTAACCTGGTTCTCTGACTCTAAAGCAGTTCTGCTGAACTGGTTCTCTCCCTCTGAAGCAGCTCTGCTGACCTGGTTTCTCTGGCTCTGCAGCAGCTCTGCTGACCTGGTTCTCAGCCTCTAGAGCATATCTGCTGATCTGGGTCTCTGGAGCTAGAGCAGCTCTGCTGACCTGGGTCTTTGGTTCTAGAGCAGCTCTGCTGACCTGGTTCTCTGGCTCTACAACAGCTCGGCTGACCTGGTTCTCTGGCCCTAAAGCTGCTCTGCTGACCGGGATTCTCTGACTTTACAGTAGCTCTGCTTACCTGGTTTTATGGCTCTAAAGCAGCTCTGCTGACCTGGTTCTCTGGCTCTACAGTAGTTCTACTGACCTGGTTCTCTGGCATTAAAGCAGCTCTGCTGACGTGTTCTATGGCTCTAAAGCAGCTCTGCTGACCTGGTTCCCTCCCTCTAAAGCAGCTCTGCTGACCTGGTTCTCTGTCTCTAGAGCAGCTCTGCTGACCTTGTTCTATGGCTCTAAAGCAGCTCTGCTGACCTGGTTCTCTGGCTCTAAAGCAGCACTCCTGACCTGGTTCTCTCCCTCTAAAGCAGCTCTGCTAACCTGGTTCTCTGCCTCTAGAGCAGCTCTGCTAACCTGGTTCTCTGGCTCTACTGTCAACTACTAGCACTCTAGGAACCCATTCACTGTCTATGCATTTGCAGAATGCCTGAGGCATTGAGACAAGCAGTGGTGCAGCCAAATGTGCACAATATATGCGGTCCCTTAACCCCTTGCAGACTACTGAGTCAGTCCTGCAATAGTCCAGGTAATAGTCAATCTTGTCTGGTATCACACTGTGAGTCTGTGCCCACTCCTACAGTCATCCTGACAGAAGTATGTTTTTATCTAATCACTCTATTGAAACATAAGTCCTTATAAACTTCACCTGCTGTCAACTACTAGCACTCTAGGAACCCAGTCACTGTCTATGCACTTGCAGAATGACTAAGGCATTGAGACAAGCAGTGGTAAGTCAAATGTGCACAATGTATGCGGTCCCTTAACCCCTTGCAGACTACTGAGTCAGTCCTGCAATAGTCCAGGTAATAGTCATGCTTGTCTGGAATCATACTGTGAGTCTGTGTCCACTCCTACAATCATCCTGACAGAATCATTTCCTTATCTCATCACTCTGCTGAAACATAAGTGCGTATAAACTTATCCTGCTGTCAACTACTAGCACTCTGGGAACCCAGTCACTGTCTATGCACATGCAGAATGACTCAGGCATTGAGACAATGCCTAAGCATTTATAAATTAACTGAGCACTCTGTTTGCAGCACTGCCATCATTCTAGTAACTAGTGATGTTCTTATAGAATGACCTAGGCACCAACACAAGTACACGTACAATATTCTGTGCACAATCCCTACAAAGCTCTAAGCAGATACATACTATTGGTACACGCCACTAAATGCTGAAGTAGTACTCATGCAGCCTAGGATACCTCCTGTCAGTCTCATGCAGTTCGTCAATCAGGCATCCGGCACTATGTTCTTATTGTATCACTGTGCCAATACCTAAGCACTTAAGGGGCAGATTTACAAGCCCCCTGGGCCACCAGTATGTTACTTTTTGAAACGTAGTGATGGCGCTGGGGACTCCTCTATATTTACAAGGAGAGGAAAAGCCACACTGCTTGGCTTTTCCTCTCCTTGAAAATACGACCCATCCAAACGCAACACTTTGCGTTGAAGGGGCATTCCATGGGTGTTGCTGTGTCTGTTTCCACACAACACCCATGGAATAACACATCTCAAGACTTACGAGAAAGTGTAAATCTGTTGATACGTGTGATTGGTGCGCCACCCTAGAGGTGGTGTAGCGAGGCACACAAGTAGAAATGTTTTAATTTCGACTCGTTTTTTCCTCTTTCAATGCGTGCTGCATTACACAGCACACATTGAAGGAGGAAAATGCCTTTAGTGATTGTTTTTGTCCAGGTAGTACTCCCTTCCTGCACAAAAACAATCTCCCCAAGACACAGATATCCTTGCACCATGGTGCAAGGGTGCCTGCGTCACTGCCTGGCTGCAGTTCGTGTGCTAGTGCAGAGCGAGCACAGAATTGCAAGATATTCATGTAAATATGTCACATCCCTGTGCTTCAGAAGTGCTGCAGCACTGTGCAGCTAAAGGGCTTGCAGTGTAACACTGCAGCACTCCCTCATAGATCTACCCCTATTAATTCATCATATAGTAATAAAACATTCTTTCAGTCAAGCATGCTCTACACATACATTCAACCAAACTTTTAGACATTACCAAGCAATTATAGTTCTTTTTTTTAAACCAGATAAGGTAGTTCTGAACTTTTTTTTTCTTCTGATTTTTGTTTTCCATTTTTCTTGTAGGTTTTTAACAAGTTTGTACTTTTTGGGTGTTTTTAAAAATTGAACGAAAAAGAAACTAAGTAAACAGTTAGCTTTTGTAATTCAACACCATTCAAAAAAAAAATAAGAAATTGCATTTGTGGTTCCGTTGAGCTGCACAAATAGCGCCCACTGACTGTTTACCATAACAGATGATGGTTTTGCACTTATTGCAGTGCTGCTGCAGAAATGCAAATTCTTGGAAAATGTCTACTGGTGATGCTGAAGTGGTCGCTCCAGAAGTGCTTGCAATGCCTGGTGGTGTATTTTTTGTAGGGGTGGGCTGACATCTCTGTTCCGCCCACAGAATGTGCAGAGATTTGCCCCTTCCGCCTTTCGCATTCCTGCCGAGGAATGCGCATGCGCAGGCTCCCGCGCATGCGCAGTTCCAAGAAGAAGGCTCGATGGACAAGGATGTGCCCGCGATAAGGTAAGTTTTATTTAAATCTTATTTTAGGCTTTTTAATGTAATTTAATATTGTGGGCGGAAGGCGGGCGGCGGGCGGGCAGCGGGCGGGCAACGCGTAATGGAAATATGCGGAGAGGCACAGAGATTAAACCAATCTCTGTGCCTCTCCACGTAAGTCACTTTCGCGACTTTCGCCCACCCCTAATTTTTCGCTGCACGCCTCATTTCTTCTCGTGCCAGATTCTTCGGGTGAATGGTCTGCAGATGTTTATACATACTTGCTGTTCCACAGAAGTATTTCTTGTCAGTGCCTTGCAAAAGGAACCTGTCACACAGCAAGCATGTGACTTTTCTTGCGTTGACCACTTTTTTCTCCACAGGAAAGGTAAAAAATTTCCATACCACTGATTCAGGCCTCTACGTTTGTGTATCTTCCTCCAAGATATCTTCATCTAAAGAATGATGAGAAGCTTGCGAACCAGATGCCATTTCTCCAATGCAATTTTTTAAAAACACCAAAAATATTCCAAAATCAGCTCTGGAAGAAGTAGAGATGTCTCTCATCAGCTGCACTAAACAGAATAATTAAAATAGGTGGGGTCCTTCAATAGTTACAGTGGGAAATATTATGAACCAATCAAATCTTTTTTTGTGAGGTCACATTGGATCCGCGCACTGTGCGCTCACAAAGCGTGCACCCGAAGCAATTTTGTGAAAATATATTTAAAAATAATATACATTTATTACAAGTAGAAATATATTATCTTTCCGAATACCTTAGATAATCTTTTGCCCTAATATGTACATTAAAGACAGGTACATATCATTTTAGAACATAAAAAATTTCACGGGAGTCACGCACCCAGCGCGCCCCGGCATGTATATGACGTCACATGGGGCCTACCACTGCGCAAGTGTCGCGTACCGTAATATGCATGTGTCGCGAATGCGGGGGAGCAGGAGTCATGGACCGGTCGCGCACACCATGTATCATTGTACGTATAGGACATAACTGAAAAAAACACACACTCATCGCTCATCATACGTGGATCCTTCACGACTTTTCCAAAATGACAGCTAGAATACGCGGACCCACTGCGGTAGGTATGCTTTGGGTGGGCAACTCCCCCAAAAAGTTTGAAAAATGCTTTAAAAAAGAAAATTAAATAAATATATTAAAATACAAACTAATTCAAAATATTTCAGTTTTATATTTATTGTAATTTTTTTGCAATGTTCAGAAAAATATATAATGTTGTTTAATAAATAAAATATTTATAAATAAACAGTTAAAAAACTGTAGAAATTCAGTACAAAAAAATACGTATAACTACTATTGCACTTAAAAATTAGCATTTAAAAAACCTTTGAAGTTCACTGAAAAAAAAACAGGTTTCAGAGACGTTAAAGTTAGAAATTAGCATTTAAAAACCCTTTGAAATTCACTGAAAAAAACATACGTTTCAGAGACGTTATAGTTAGGAATTAGCATTTAAAAAACCTTTGATATTCACTGAAAAAACCATAGCGTTTTAATGAGTGTTATAGTGAGCTGCACATTTCACTCGTACAAACCATTGAAATTCCACCGTCATAGTTAGTTGTGCTTACAATAACTTGCACGCCCGCAATGCAAAAAAATAGGTATAACTACTATTGCACTTAAAAATCAGCATTTAAAAAACCTTTGAAGTTCACTGAAAAAAAAACAGGTTTCAGAGACGTTAAAGTTAGAAATTAGCATTTAAAAAACCTTTGAAATTCACTGAATATAACTCTCGCGCCCGCAATGCACTGCTGATGATGTCACATATTATATCATTTATGACATGGTCAGTGAAATCACTGATGACAACACCAATGACATATCAAATGACACACTGATGACATCATCCAAGTGACAATCTCATACACCTCATCACACACTAGTATACCCTTTGATCACTCACTGTAAAATACTGAGTACCATATTTGAAAACATTGACACGCACATACCAGTTACTACATACACACTCATTGATTCCTAAGTCTACACACACAACTGTCCATTCACTCACAGAATCACTTATACATGCAGTAACTGGTCAGTGGTAAAACTATCAAATGTACTCATACACCTATATCGACATTGACACATCAACAGTCATCCTAGTCGGTTATGCAGTGATGTTACTCACTCATGAAAAGAATCAATCACAATTACATTTACTCTCCTACACAGTTATACACACAACACCTGATTTATACATACACATAGTAAATCATAGTTACTATGCTAAAAAATCATTATTGCAATTATACACTCATTCATACAGTTACTCTCACAAATACGTATTTATATACACCAACTCTCATAGCAATGCCTTTTATTTTACTACTTTATTGGAGATGTACCACTAACACATATATTCACTTACCAACACACAAAAAACACACTCAGACACCCAAGCAACTGTTTCCATAAACACTCCTAACCCCATATGCCTAGACAATCAACTACTCACACATCTATGCATAGAGTTACAACTCCCCCACCGACCACAGATACACTCCCTTATAAATACTCAGCCAACTAATCAATAACTAATATCGATACTCATGTAGTTAGTGACCAATGGATGCAGAAGGTTATACAACAACAGAGATGGTGATACACACATTCACATAGTTTGGTTACTAACCCTTATATTTAGTGAAACACATTTAATTATTCACTTAAACAAACATTCAGACAGCTACTAAATCCTCCATCCAGACAGTTATATATCCACTCAATCTTCAATACAGATTGGTATATATATAATAGATATTTACATTTCAAACAAAACCACATTCACTGGATGATGTCATCAGTGATGTCATTTGAGATGTCATCAGTGATGTCACTGACCATGTCATGAATGATGTAATATGTGACATCATCAGCAGTGCATTGCGGGCGCGCGAGTTATATTTAGCACAACTTACTATAACTGAAGAATTTCTATGGTTTTGTGCGAGTGAAATGGCCAGCTAACTATAACACTTATGAAACCTATTGGTTTTTCAGTGAATTTAAAAGGTTTTTTAAATGCTAATTCCTTACTATAACATCTCTGAAACTTATGGTTTTTTCAGTGAATATATATATATATATATATTCGTAGTAATATATTTAAAATGTGCAGACAATTAATTAATATATAATGTCAAATGTATCATTTTATGAGTCATGGTACCCTACAGACATATAGGCATCAAGGCGACTTGATCGCGAAACGTGTCGTGGTACATCCTGGGCACCAATAAACCTTTGGCATACACTCTGGAGTGCACATCTTCTCTACCCCAGAAAGTTCTGGATTTGGAATTGTTTTGGAAGTCAAGCTGGCCATGTACCGCTGCTGCTTGGGCCACCACTCTGCAAACAGCCCCCCTGCCACAAAACTATTTGGTAGTTGAAGTCTCATTGGCCCCTTAAGGGTCTGTGGGGAAACTAGCCCTCCTGTTATCTCCAGTAAGACCCACACAGCTGGTTTGCTGATACATCATCAGAGGTCACGCCCCCTTTTTCCACCACTCTGCAAATGTGCTTCCTGGTGCACTACTAGTAGTGGGATGACGTCCACTGGTCTATTGAGGGTCTTTGGGGGCCAACTACCCCTGCTGTTACCTCCAGAAAGTCCCACGCAGTGGCTTTGCTGAGATGTTTTTTATGGCCACGGCCGCTTTGTCCACTACTCTGCAAGTGCTCCTCCTAGCAGCATTACGAAAAAAAATGTAATATTAAATACTTTGGAGAGACTGCTCAAGTTGTTTTACGGCCTCATTGCCATCTGGGGTCATCGCCTTCACTTGCTGAGCCCTGGTGGGACAGGAGTCCCAGGGTTTTCTCATATCAGTACCGCCAGCACAGTGAGGCGCCCATCACCGCCCGAGGGGACTACCAGACCCAGCATCCTTAGCTCCCGCCACAGGTGCAGCAAGTGAGGGAGCGGCATTGGTGATCATGCTTATGGCGCTGCCTCTCCGCCTGTGGCGCAGGACCGCACGGGCTGCGGTCTGGCTAAGCCCGGCCAAGGTCGGGCCCGTCCTTGCCCATCAGTGGCCGGGTTGTGAGGCAAAACAAATAGTGAGTCCCTTACTTGACATTCTTTGTGTCCTTTGAACTTTTCAGATAAGGTTAAATATTCTTTTAATAAATATATATTCGCGACCAACATCTTGTGGCAAAGAGTCTACTACTCTCGTCCAACTAAACACCCTTCTCCCAACCATTCCTTCAAACTGTGGGGTAATTATTGGTGGCGATTGTAACTGCCAATTTGAGCCCCTGAATGGTCTGGCCTCAGGGACATTGGATGAGGAGGTCCAATACTGGTCCATCTCAGAGTCTAATATTCCCCTGTGAGGGCCTGGACACCGCTAGTACTCCACATATGCACGTTATTATTACATTTCTCATTGAGAGTAACCGTGGGCGTAGCACTTCGCTCCGCCCACGGAGTGGGCGTAGTGTTGCCTAATTCACGCTTCACAAAGTAGGTGTAGTAGGCAACACTACGCCCACTCTGTGAATGTGCAAAGTTGCCCGCCACCCGCCTCCCTCCCGCCCTTTTCTACAACCCTATTTCTCATATTACATACAGTAAAATAAAAGGAAAATAACTTACCTTGGATGCGGCGTCCCGGGGCTCCTTCATCCTGCAGATGCGCCGACTTCTTCAAATGAATGCGCGGGCGCCCCGCATGCGTATTCGTTTGAAGAAGTCGGGCCATGTACAGGATGAGGAGCCCCAGGACGCCACATCCAAGGTAAGTTAATTTCCTTTTATTTTACTGTATGTAATATGAAAAATACAGTTGTAGAAGAGGGCTTGAGGGAGGCGGGCGCGCGTAGTGGGGCTACACGAAGTGTATGGGTGGGCGTAGCGCCCACACCACTTTGCGGAGCTTCGCGTAGCCCCACTACGCGGACTACGCCCACCCTTAATTGAAAGCATGTAATGGACACACTACATCTGATAGCCTGGGGAAACACACTTATATTAGACCAGGACATACCTCAATTATTGATTTTAATATGCTTGACTTTAAGTCTTGGCACATTGTGATAGATTTTAAAATCAGTCCCTGCCACAATAGCGACCATGATCCTCTCATCCTAGAAATAGCATTGCCATGTGTCAAGATGGTGTCGGTTAAGTTGTTAGCACCAGCCCAAAATCTTATCCAGACCAACGGAGGAAGGAGAGCTCGCTGGGGAGAATTCTCCCAATCCCAAGACAAATTAGCCGCGCTTTACCATCAAGTAATTTCATACCTCTCAACTACAATCCAAGCAGTAGAGAACAAAGGAGCCCACAATGCCCTCCCAAGGATTTTTTAAAAATCGCCAAGATCTGGTTGCCACTCTGGGTGCCTTCTTTTATCAAGCTAACAAGCCTAGGGTGCTCAAAAAGCCAAAGCACCATTGGTTTAATGCTAGTTGCCGAGCTGCTAAATCTGTCCTGATCACTGCCAATAAGTCCAGTGATAGGGAAATGATCAAAGAAGCAGGGGAATCATACAAGGGTGCCCCGGCCAAAGCTAAAAAATCTTGGGAAGCCCAAAAATGGGGGATACACTCACTCACACGATCTTAGGTCCTTCTGGAACATCATAAACACCAGTTCTCAGGCTGGTAGACCGGCCATCGAACCCAACATAGATGAAGGAGCATGGAAGGCCCATTTTGAAACCCTTTATACAAAGACCATGGAAGGGGAAGCGTGTACAGAAGAGGAGCCACTGCACCCGGGCCTAACTCTTGACAATGCCCCCCCAATCGGGGTGAGAGAAGTCACTGATGCTTTAGGAAAGATAACACCTGCCAAAGCGGCAGGATTGGACAAGATCCCTGGCGACCTCTTTCGCATTGAACCCATTATCTGGGACCTGACCTGACCATTTTGTTATTGCCATATTACAAGGCATGGCAATGCCCACCACTTGGGCAGGGGCAGAAATAATACCAATTTCCAATGAGGGTTCCCTGCTTTTGCCTGTCAACTATCGCCCGATTAGCCTCATAGATGTTGGCCAGAAAATATTTTCCTGAGTTTTATTGGGGCGTCTCCAAGCTTGGATGGAGGAATACAACATCCTTACCCCTCTACAAGCCGGGTTTAGAGCTAGAACATCAACGGTTTACCTAATATTTAGTCTACAGCTGATTTATTGGAAATCCATCTACATCGAGGGTGGCAGACTCTACCTTATTTTTGAAGACCTAAAATCTGCTTTCGACCTGGTACAGAGGGAGAAATTCTGGTCAATTTGAACTGATATGGGAGTGGCAGGGTATCTGTGCCAGCAGATAAAATGCCTACATGAGGAGACATGGCAAAAACGGCGAACTCACAGCCCCTCTGCCCGTCGAGAGAGGTGTCCGCTAGGGCTGCGTTCTCTCACCCACACTTTTCTCCCTTTTCATTAATGCCCTAATAGACTCATTGATCGAAGGGAAGAACATTGACGCCCCTAGACTGGCGCAGCGTAAAATCCCAACCCTGATGTTTGCAGATGATACGCTATTGCTCGCTAAATCCCTATTGAAATCCAGAGGCCCCTCGGCAACTTTAGCGCCTTTTGCAAACATCGGGGACTGGAAATTAACCTGCAAAAAACATAGTATTTGGCCTTCAATATAGGTAACTCCATCCACCCCAATCCTTGCTTCGATGATAAACCCCAGGAAAGGGTAACCATCTTTGAAAACCTAGGACTGGCACTGACACTGACAGAAAGAATGGATTGGGGCACCCAAATTGACAAAGCAGGGCTGAAACTAACCCAAACAATGGGGGGCATTTTAAAATTATAAAGGAGTTGCACTGAAAAACTGGTCAGCCCAGTGGTGGTAATTTATAAAGTCAATGTCAGGAGTCATCCAGCCACTCCTCTCTACTTGACTAGAAAATGGGAGGGAGCTACTAGCGGGGGATGTCCAGCATGTAACATCTCTGACGAAACAGAACTCAATGTATTATTTTCTCCTAAAGCCCTAGGTCACGCTAGTTACTTCAACTCTGTAGGAACCTGGGGTCCAGGTACTGTAGCGAAGTGTATAGGCTATAGAAATTTAAAACACAAATGCATATTGTCTTCTCCATTTCACAGTTCTTATTCACCATGTGGTGCACCTGTAAGGCCATCTTAAAAAAGATGGCTCAATGAATGGCATTGTAGAAATTGTATGA
Organism: Lissotriton vulgaris; assembly: GCF_964263255.1. Classification (NCBI taxonomy): domain Eukaryota; kingdom Metazoa; phylum Chordata; class Amphibia; order Caudata; family Salamandridae; genus Lissotriton; species Lissotriton vulgaris. The sequence continues at coordinate 50,781,078 of NC_141688.1, forward strand.
CTGTCTCCCCCGGACCTAATCCGGCCAAATGCTGGAGTGGCTTCACTAGAACTGGATTACTGTTTATCTTTTATGTCAAATTTTAATCTGTCAATTTTATGATTTTAATGTAACAAATTGGGCTCTTTTAATGATGCTTTTATGGGCTTTTGTGCCAAAATAAAGGTTTATTGAACTGAAATACAGTGGGCAATTTAATACGTCATCCGTGGTGTCCTTGCCAGTCCTCAGTAGGTAATAGGTAATCGAGGACAGTTCCCCTGCAGTGCAGGTCCAACACACTGAACATAGCCCCAGTCTCTCCTTTGGGCAGTCAGCCTGAATCCTTTGGCACTGTTAGTACCGACAGCCCCTACTCGCATATGGAGTTGCTGCTGCACAAGGGTCTTTGAATAGACGATTACAAGTCTCAGCACCTCTGAGTAGAAACTTTATCGGTGATCTCATCTGGCATACAGGGTCATGACAGCATGATGGTATGGGCTTAGCAAGACCCTCACGCTAAACACATCACTCAGTCCATGGCGGCCCTCTCCTGGCATACAGGGGTCACCTAGCTGACACTGCACATGTGCAGCGACCGGATGTGTGTATAGCCCAATCCTCACACCTTGCAGACGAAGGGCTGATGGTAGGGCTCCCCACTCTACCCGTCTCCATCCAATGCTTTCCTCTTCCTCACGGGCACATTGTTCTTGCCAAACAGGCAGGCACCAGTGCCCCAGGCTCCCTCCAAGGCAGGTGGTCTTGGTTTTCCTGGGTGATGCCCCTCGTACAGCAGAAAGACCAGCAGGCCGTTGCCTTCAGTTCTTGTCAGAGTCTGGAGTCTTACAGAGCTTCCTTTTCTCACACAGCCCATTTGGCTGATTAGCAGCTGCCAACGTTTGGGGTCTCAAACTCCCCTTGTCATAGACCATTTCCAGGCATCAAAATGTAATTTAGAGTTGAGTTTTGGAAGTTTTGTTTTGGGGCTCTGCTTCTTTGAAGTAGACACTTATCTTTTTCTTATTTCCTTATGAAAGGATGTCTGTCACAGTAGGCAAAACTCAGAAGTGATTGTTCCAAAACACACTCATTAGAGTGACCAGAGTTCACACCTGGAGGTCAGCCACAGTGATATGTACCTCAATAGGTTAATTCCAGACTCCCAGCGCTATGCTTTATGAGTCTCTTCTCAATCCTAGCTCTTTTCCTGAGATGTGTCCAAGCCCTTCCTTGTGATCTATCACTGACTCCAAGAGCAGTCTTTTTAAGTGTAAAGGGAGTCTTTTCCTTCATTTCTCCAGTGTGTTTCCCACCCAGCTCACAGGAATGCAGCAATACTCAAATCTGTCTGGGGGGGATTCCTCTCCACCTAGGTCTTCACCATCCTGGCCTGGACTTGCCAAAATGGATCCTCCATATCATGTACCATTGCAGGCACACTTACTCATTGTACATGTACCGCATACTTACTGTCTGGCACTATTACCGATATACATTGCAAAACTACAAGTATATATATATTCACAACTCACATTCAGTCTGTGCACTGAAGCTTTTCTGTATTGTACCAGGGTGTGCTATTTACAAATACACACACTGCCAGCACACACACACACTCACTAAGTGTAAATTTCACTCTTCATGTATTGTACTTCAGGCAAGCACACATACACCCAGCACATGCTTTCACTGGGCACTCACTGCACAGTACTACATTCAAATGCAATTCATTCCTCGCACACATACCTGCACCCATTACATGCACTATCCACGCATGCACTGCACAGTTCTGTTCTATCCCTGTAGTGTACCCTTCCGAGGCACACATACATCCAACGCAGTCACTACTCCTGCTGAGCACTCCACCTTTAACTAATATATGCTATGGGTGAGTGAAGCACACAGCAGCGGAATTTTTTTTAAAGTGAGTTAGCCAGTTGGCCCGACTCCAGTGACTCAGTACATGGTAGGCTGTCGCCATCATGCTTGTGCTGCTTAACTCATGGCGAAAAGAGGTAGTCTTCCACAATTAAGAAGGCAGCGCTTTGGGTGCCCCTCCCAGTCAAAGAAGACCACAATCCATGAGACAGGCCTCTATCATGGCACACACGCATGATCCGTGCTAACCTGTAGCAGAAATCAGTATTAGGAATCCAGACAACAGTGCAGTTGGGTACTCAGGGAAAGGGTGCACATCTCTTACCATGAAGAGGACATTTCCATCCCAACAGGGTAATTCCCTAAAATCTTCCTATTAGAATATTGTTTTGTCCCTTTTTCCTACAGGGATAGTCTCCAAGAGCAAACATTAGGAACGTCTGTGAGGAAGAGCAAAAATTTCCCAAATTCTATTCGATCTATCTGTTTCTCAATTCTTGTTATTGCGACATTACCTATTAACATTGTTATTTATATTTCTAGTGTTTGTTTTTTATTTTTTTACATCAAATCAAACTTCCTCTGACTCTGTATTAGTCTGTCTGTTGCTTGCTTTCTTCTAGTTTCCACTCAGCTTTTGCTCTCCCCTTATATATTTTGTGGATTGCCTACAGTACTGTAAGACTCAGAGAACTCATTGGTCCTACTACTAGTTCTAGTAGTAGTAAGGACTCCTTACTACGACTAGTGCTGGTAGTACTAATCCTCTGTGCAGATTGTATGCTGATGTAAGGCATTCTACGCATGTTTGTTGAGATGAGAAGCCTTTCTTTTACTGTCTCATGCTCAATCAGTAAAAGACGGTCACTCACGTTGGACATCCCAAAGTGGTGTATTTAACTTTTCCTCATTAAGGCATAGTACTTTTTTTATTAGCAACAGTTCATGGTGAACATTGAACAGCTGATTACCATGCACCACGGCTGGAAGGAAGTATGAGGAAGAGAACGGCACCAGGCATCATTATTTTCCAACCAAGAAAGCCCTCATGTCCGATTGTCTGCCCAGTTCTTCTTTTCAGAAAATCAGATACACCAATAGCTCTAGCCACTGAGTCCAGTCCTTTTGGTTGTCTTCTACTTGAGAGCCTTTTCAAAAATTGCCACCAACGAAAGGCCCAACCGCATATTTTGCTATTTTTGATAGGACATACTGTCTACTCTACTCTACTACCCAACACATTTTAGTGATGTGTGTGGTGTATGTATTGTAGTTTCAATCTTGCTAGTGAAAAAAATAAATAGGGGAGGTGTCCATGGCATCTAAAAAATTTGAAATGTTTTTTCCAGGCGTACCAACCACCAGTGCCAGCGCAAAGGTGACGTCACTCCGGAGAGAGCGTTGGTACTTATTCACAATGATGAATACACTCGCTGCAAGGGTATACAGTACACTGTACTGCTGCTGAGACTAAGTTGTTGTGAACAGTTGAAGAAAACTCCCTTTACCTAAAATTAGCATTAGTGGGAATTGAGTAACTAATGGCCTCTTCTATTCTATCTTCAACTCAGCAGAGAAAGTTTTATGATGAAGACAAAGAGTCAGACGACATGTAATATATGACTGGCAGAGAAAGATGCGTGGGTGAAGGAACGGGCCTGAGGATGCATATAGATGGCTGATAGGATGCATGGGTGATTGAAGTATGGGTGAAAGGTGAAATAAAGGATGCCTGCCTGGGTGCGTGGAAATGTATGGGTAAAAGGAATCCTGTGGGGGTTTGATTGGTCAAACTCCAAGGCAAGCAAGGCTGCATGGGTGGTGGTTAAATGGCAAATGTATGTTGTTGGCGAAAGGTTTGATGTAATGGAGAATGATAGCCATGTTTAGATAGATGAATGCTGGGATGGTATCATTGGTGAAGAGTCAGACTGGATGAAGAGAATGTAAAAGAAAATTAAACCATTTCAGAGTAGCATAGCCAGGGGTGAAAAATAAAATAATGCTAGAAGAGCAATGCAATGATAAATGAAAAACCCTGGGAAGAATAAACAAGGACTTTTTTTTCCTATTTTTTAAATTTATACTTGTATAGCGCACTACTCACCGCAAGGGTCTCAAGGCGCTTGTACGAATACCGCTGTGGAACCCATCCTGGCTTTCGCTGTGAGGCGTCTACTCCTGGGCACCTTTTTGATTCAAAGGTTTGAGTTTTTATTTCAGAATACTCTCCTGACTTGCAATAGTTTGCAAGCAGAACATATATATTGTGTATGTACCCACCCATCATCATTTGCCTCCCTCCAACTCCGAGGTCCTCTCCAGCTCCCTACCCATGTCATTTCAACTGTGTTAGCCATGGGTGACCTATCAGCTACCTGGTTAACTTACAATCAAACAATAGTAGTATGTCATGTCATCATCACGTGACGTTGTGCCTTATATCATCATCATTCATATTAATAAGCATATCATGTGCCTTGTTGTAGTGGTCAGGGAGAAAGTGAAATGGAGCATTTGCCATTAATTTAACAGAGTATGGCTGTAATGGAAAAATAGATAATTGTGTATTACAGTTGCCTCTCCTGCAGACAGTAGTTACGTTATGTGAGTCTGCTACATGAGTATGTCTGTCTTGGGTGCAAATTGACTGAGCTGGCATGCCTACAAGATTAATTTAGCTAAACAAGAGAGGGAAGAAGAATACTTGTGTACTCCATAGTGCCTAATGCCTGAAAGTCTAATCATCAACACATCCAAATCTTAGGGGTCGAGGAAGTGAGGATACCACAAATGTTATGTACTGCTAGTGCCACTATAATTTTATGTGTATAATTTTGTGTTACTGTTTTGCTAAGAGTATTGGTTACAATTATCTTTTTTCTTGATATAGCTACACCTTCCCAACCTGCCACCAGGACACGGCATTGGAAGCTGGATCTGTATCAAAAGGAGGGAGATTAGAGAAGGAGATCAATCGATCGACGGACACGGTTAACCACCCACGAGGTGGGTGGAAGGTCCAGTTGCAGCTTGTGTCCGTGTTTTGCACTAGGGAAACAAAAGAGGTCGCTGTACTGTTCCTATGGGAAATGGGGGAAGTGTCTAGCTGGCATGACCACAGATGTTAGAGTAACATCCTGGGGCATCCATTTTGTTGGATATAATGGCCTCACACACCCCGAAGGATGTCATGCTTCATCATCGGCAGTTGCTCCTCGTCGGGGAGGCGGTGCAATCCCCGACGGGCTCACCTCAAAGAGGGGCTCTTTGGCGTAGATCTTTTTCCAACTGCCTTATGGTGAGGTGGGGGTGTGTGGACCGGGCTAGGTGTGGTGATGTGTGGGGTATTAAAATGTAGCAAGGGGTACCGGAATTCAATTTATTCAGGGGGTCCCCTGGCTGCAGTTAAAAAGAGGGGTTAGGCTCACTATGAGTCAACAAGTTAGGTCAGGTGACCCTAGATGAGGCTAAAGGTGATGAAGGTCGACATGTTTCACGCTATGGGTATAGTCACCCGCGATTCATCAGGACCGTGTAAATGTGCAGTGTCAAAACATGCTAGTGTCATGTATGTCTTATGTTTACCTCTGTGGGTACTCCTATGCCTGGACATAAGGGAGAGAAAACAGGGAAAAACATTAGATGCTGCTATGCATGTCAGTAATTCCAGTCAATGCCAGCGTATTTATATAGTAAGGCATGCCTTAAGAGTTGAGAAAGCATGCCTTGCAGCAAAGTCTGTGTGCAAAGTGCCCAGTGAAAAAGCACACACAACTGTTGAGCTTGTGAGGAGGTTGGTGATAGAATGTGGACTAAAAGCAAACAATTAAAACCGGTTTAGAAGGAACTTAAAAAGATTTTAATCAATCAACGCAGTTTCTGAGGATTTGGCTACTCCTGTTTTGTGAAACACAAGCAAGTATGTTTTTTGGCGACATCACTAGTCAATACATGCATCTAGAACACACCAATCATTGGAAGCTGGATGCCATCCGGGCTGAATATCGCCGGCTGGTTTTACTGACAAAGGACGAGGAGGAGGTGGCAGCTGCAGCTTCCTACAATGCGTCGAACCCAGTCAGGCCCCCCTGTGCCTATGGGGGTACGGCGCTGTGTTCTAGCAGCCACCCGCCATAACTCATCCTCATGAACCATTGCTGCCCACCCCTTTTGTTCCTGCAGGAACTTTCGGCGCCACATGTTCCTCTGGTTGGCGCGCCTAGAGGCCAGTCTGGAGGAGGTCCTGGGCGCACTAGCCAGCACTTCGCCTCAAGACCTCAGTCTTTTTGGCCCTTGCCCTTTTTTAAATCTTTTTTTTGGTGGGTGTAATGTTTTGGGGTGAGGGCGGGAATGTTGAGAGTTGGGGAAAATGTGGGTGTTATTCTGTTTTTTATGGACATTTGGACATGGACATTTACTGGACATTGGTTGGGGTTGGGGAAAGGGGTGGGCCAGGTGTTGTGGGTTTATTCTAGTTTATTTGTTAGGGTCACACATTATTTATAGTTTTACAATACATTTGATGTAAATCTTTTCTGGGGGTGTGACTCTTTTACTTTGCCTTGTTTCCTCCTTTGCTGCAGGGCTGCTGTTAGCTTTTGAAAACTGCCAATAGTGTAACACAACCACAGATAGATGTGGTACCCTCACTTGTCCTACTACTGACAGTCTCTCCTCCTAGTCTATGCAGTCTGCAACAAAAACCCCTATCTACTCGGAAGGATGTGTATGTGTGAATTAATTAATTTCCACAGTGTTAGAAACGGGACCCTGGCCGGCCAAGACTTGCGTCGAGGTCAGTTAGGGATCACCATTTCTAAAGTCAGGGCAGGGGAGTCACACACCAAGGCAACCCCCACTCGCCCTCTAGGTAGCGTGGCGCGAGCAGTCTAGGCTAAACTTGGAGGCGGTATGAGTTAAGTATTTGCGCACGCACCCCAGCAACAACACCCAAGGCCCACCACAAAGAAAGACTCCACACAAGGATATATATCAAAAATAGCCTTTGTATTTATAATAAACAAAACACATTAGATAACACACGCAAACTGTACAATGTGCCAGAGGCACGGGCAGAATTTACAAGGGGAATTATGTACAGGACAGGGCCACATGGACCACTGTCAGGGGTAGGCACTTGTTAGAAAATAATACTGGTAGATATACACTTATGTCGTAAACATAGAATGAGTAGCACCAAAATTATAAATGCAACACACATCCAGTAATCACTGAAACAGTAAGGACCTCCTACGCAACCCTAACTCACTGTAGGTAAATCACGCAGGTAACCAGGACCTAAGGAAGGAATACCAACACCTAAGCAGTTCACTCTTAGCAAAGGGAAGGAAACCTAAACATAAAATGCAACATCAACAATCTACTATGCAGGTCACATTTAGCAACAGGAGATAAACATAAAATACCTAATCAGGTCACTTTTAGAAAAGGTAAGAGGAATCAACCTTTCTCTCTGCAGGTTACTTTCAGCAAAGAGGGATAACCATAAGAATACCTAATCAGGTTACTTTTAGAAAAGGTACAGGTTAGAACACATGCGCAAGAATTACATAGCAAGAAATAATGCGCAGGGTGCACAAAGCACAACACTCAAAAGGTCCCTCAGGCCAACTGGCCTCGAAAGGGGCGGAATGCCCTGAGTCTCAGTGTCAGGGGGTCTGTGCAGGCAGCACAGAACACAAAGCCTAAACGTGGCAACTGTCCACTAAGTGCTGGACAGTTGTAAATATGCACTGGGCAAACGTTGGAGCCAGGAGGGCTCAAGAACAAAGTGGGCAAGGAGCCTCTCAGGGGCTTCCAAAGCAAAATGCGCAAATAGAGCTCAGCGCTCTAAGATAATCAAAAGGAATGCCCCAGAGCCTCTCTCAGGGCTCTCACTCGATGTGGGCAAGGAGCCTCGGGGCTCCCAAATTCACACTGCGGCCACGTTGGAGTCCCTCACGGGGGACTCGGGATCCACACAAATGCCCCCTGAAGCCCTCGGGCTTCACAAAGTAGTGCGCGCCAAATCGCGCTACGGGGGAGGGGCGGACACCGAAAAGGTGTCCCGACGCCCCTCTCCCTCTTCCATGCACTCACCGGCTGTCTTGCCTGCGGGACGGCTCTTCGGCAGCTCAGCTGGGGCCGCGGGCGGGGCTCCCCTTCACTCGGGAGCCTCAGCGGCTGCTTCCTGGATCTCCGGCGTCCCTGGTGACGCGGCGGGAGGCTCGGTCGGCTGGGCCAATCCCAGCGCGGCCGGGCGCTGACGTCAGCGGCTGCTTCTTCTCGTCCCCGGGCTGCAGCGGTGATAACGGGCAATGCCGGGTGGGCACCGGCTTGTAATTAAATAAAATAGTACGGGGCAATGCCGGGTGGCACCGGCCTTCAAATGAAAGAAACAGCGAGGTGGGCACTCGCTCGCCTAAAAATCGGCGAATCGCTCCAAAGCCGGGTGGGCACCGGCAATGCAAGTAAAGAGCTCCCCAGCGCTCTGGGAGCAAGGCACAGCGCTCTCAAGCGCCAAGGGAAGCGCGCTTGGCGCTTCAAGGAAGGTAAAGCGCGCCTAGCGCTATAATCAAAAATCAGGGTGCCTCCAGGCACAAGAACAGCTCCAGCAGGGTCTGGAGGCAAGCAGAGGGGCAAGGCAGGGCCAGAGCCAGCACACTGGGTCTCCAGGCAGGGAGACAGCCAAGTGGCGGTCCTCTTGGCCCCTGCAGCAGCAGCAGCCCCCTCTGGCAAGGATCCTAGAACAGAACCAAGAACAGGACAAAGTGTATGGGGACACAGCCCCTTCTTATACAGAAAAAACCCTTTGTCTCAGGGTGCAGGGTGGGGGGAAAACCAGTCGCAGCTGGTTCTGAAGTACTCTGTTTACCTCAACCACCCTCTCTATTCACTGGCAGGGCTAGGGCCATAAGTTGCACTACAGGGGGTGGAGCCAGCATTGTCCGGGGAAAGTCCAGGCCCATCAGGGACCAAGTGCACTCCTCCCAAGCCATCAAGCATGCTGATCTCACACTCACCACCGGGCAGACCCATCCAGCCTTCCTGGAGCCAGGCTCACCAGCTGGCTCCAGCCAATCACACTGCAGGCATATTTTACAGCAATATGCCAAGTCCCAGAAATGGCATTTCTACACATGCCACACTCACGCAACATACATCATTGCGAAGCATTCATTCCCCCGAACACGCACATACCAAACTCGAGCATGCACTCCCAAAACATCAGGAATTACTAGGGACACAGACATTCCCCATGCATCCCTATGGGAGAGCAGGCCGGCCTAACTACATGCACGCACTTTACTCTGGGACACAGAGAAAAAGTGCACACAGACCAGAAAATCATCCACGCATATCACAGATTAAAAGCAAAAAGATTAGGGGTGAACCTGCCTTAAGGGCCAAGTCCAACACAACCCCCTACCAGCCAAAACGCAGGGCAGACCAATCACCACCGTGATGGACTTACCTGCTTGGGGCGATAAAACACGGACGCGGGCCCGCAACTGCAGGGACACCCTCCCGTTTTACGCCACTGTGAACCCCTGGGGTTCTTTCTAAAGCTACTGTAGGGACACACTGGATTACCCCACTGGTACTCTCCAGCTGCCCTCGGTGAAGACCAGGCCCTAGGCCACCCAGGTGCCACTGGTTCCTGCCAACTCACCAAGTGGGGGGTAGTAACCCCTGGCACACAACAGCCATGCTCCACTCTTCCTGTCTGCAAGACAGGGCTAGACTGCCACTGGTTCTCCAGCCTAGGGTCTACAACCTTAGGTGGACCAGGAGTCTCAGGGAAGGCTCTCCTCCCCTTACCTCTTCTCCTAGGGTTCCTCCTCCTCCTGCGAGGGGTACCCTCTAAACACCACTCTCCCAACCTAGGGTTTAACCCCTCAGGTGGTACCGGGGTCAGAGGTGGGCTTTCCCACCCTCTGCACCCCCTTCCAGAGTCCTGCTCCCTCCCAACCGGGGCGGTACCTCTGGAGACAGAACTGGTCAGGAGACTGATTACAGTGCTCCCACCCTTCAGGTCAGGCAAACCCTGAACCTGGACCTCCAACCTCCGGTCTAGAACCTTTGGTGGAATCACTGCCTGGCACTCCAGGACTTCTGAGGACTCACAGGTCACTCCCAAATCACTCCTTTCACTGGACTTCTGTACTCTCCCTACTGGAGCAGTACTGCCAGACTCCACAACTACAGAAGCTCCAGGCCCTCCACACACTAGGAGATCTCCCTCAAGTGGACTAACAGGCACGCATAGGTCCCCTACCTGGTGTTCCCTAAAGAAACCATCCAGGCTCTGAGGCAGGGCTTCGGGCATCTGGGGACTCTCGGTCTCACACTCACTTCCGCTCCACTGAGACAGACAGCAAGCCCCTACACCCTCCTCACTATACTGAGACCTAGCTGGGCTACTCTCACCCTCCTCCACCATGCTGGGTTGGAGAAAACCTGACCCACTATTATTGGAATTACTCACTAGCGGCGCTAAGGAACCTCTTGCACTCTCCCATCGGTCCGCTTCCGCTGCAAGCTCACATGCACTAAACGATCCAAACTTCAACAAGTGCTGGCGCAACTCTGGCACACAATAACTGAGCAGGTGCTCTGTGACAACCATACAAAACAATCCGCCAGACTTGTCGTTCACGTGAGCCTTTTCCCAATCAAACAGTGCTCCACAACACTCATCCTCAAAGTCTTCCCAAGACTGATGAGGCAGTTTCCTAAGTCTCCTGAACTTCAACCCAAACTCTTCTGCGGGGGAAACAGGCAACATACTCGGGGAACAGGGAGTGGGACTGTCAACACCAACACTTAAAATGCTCCAACCTGAGCTGTTCCAACGCTAGCTAATACTCCCTCTCTTCCTTCCTATCCAACCACTCCTCTGGGGATAGGGAAAGGGATGGGGCGCTGGTACTGACAATGGACCCAGCAAGGGACTCCCTATCTATGGGGTCCTCACTCTCTGCTGACATCCATCCACTGTCATCACCATCCAACTCACATTCCTCAACAGAATCTTCAGGGCTCCCCACAGACTCACCACCCTCATGGCGTGCGGCCCGGGCCCTATCTCTCTCTCTGTGCTCACGATCCCACTGATCCTTTTGCCAGAAGGATCAGGCTGTCCCTAAGCTGGGACTGAGTAACCAACTCACTCACCTCCATGCCTCCCTTTTCGCAGAATCTGACCAGCTCTAACCTACTGTACCTAAACAGACTACAGAGATCAAAAACTGGCTCCATTTTTGCGGACGTTCTCAGGAAAAGTTTGACACAGGGAACCTGGGGGTCTGAGCTAAACAGGAGAATACAATCACAAAATTCAGCAAGATTCCTATCAGAGAACTTGCACTCCACTGTCCAGGTAAACACACACTCATTCACACACAACCCTCCCCTCGGACTGGTAAGGCAGTTTCTACCACCCCTGATTCTCTCAACCTGACCAATAGTGACACAGGTACCAAACTCTGGGAGCAGGGCGGGGAACAAGGTACTGGACAAAATACAAATGACACCTTTCAGGAGAAGCAAAACTGAACTTCCCTAAAAAACAATAATTCCCAAAAATGCGGTTATCTAAAAAAATGCAGAGCTTTGAAGTGTGGCCTGTCGCCACTGTGGTACAGCGCAAACACAAATCCTTATCCTCACCGCTTGCCGCCAATGTTAAAAACGGGACCCTGGCCGGCCAAGACTCGCGTCGAGGTCAGTCAGGGATCACCATTTCTAAAGTCAGGGCAGGGGAGTCACACACCAAGGCAACCCCCACTCGCCCTCTAGGTAGCGTGGCGCGAGCAGTCTAGGCTAAACTTGGAGGCGGTATGAGTTAAGTATTTGCGCACGCACCCCAGCAACAACACCCAAGGCCCACCACAAAGAAAGACTCCACACAAGGATATATATCAAAAATAGCCTTTGTATTTATAATAAACAAAACACATTAGATAACACACGCAAACTGTACAATGTGCCAGAGGCACGGGCAGAATTTACAAGGGGAATTATGTACAGGACAGGGCCACATGGACCACTGTCAGGGGTAGGCACTTGTTAGAAAATAATACTGGTAGATATACACTTATGTCGTAAACATAGAATGAGTAGCACCAAAATTATAAATGCAACACACATCCAGTAATCACTGAAACAGTAAGGACCTCCTACGCAACCCTAACTCACTGTAGGTAAATCACGCAGGTAACCAGGACCTAAGGAAGGAATACCAACACCTAAGCAGTTCACTCTTAGCAAAGGGAAGGAAACCTAAACATAAAATGCAACATCAACAATCTACTATGCAGGTCACATTTAGCAACAGGAGATAAACATAAAATACCTAATCAGGTCACTTTTAGAAAAGGTAAGAGGAATCAACCTTTCTCTCTGCAGGTTACTTTCAGCAAAGAGGGATAACCATAAGAATACCTAATCAGGTTACTTTTAGAAAAGGTACAGGTTAGAACACATGCGCAAGAATTACATAGCAAGAAATAATGCGCGGGTTGCACAAAGCACAACACTCAAAAGGTCCCTCAGGCCAACTGGGCTCGAAAGGGGCGGAATGCCCTGAGTCTCAGTGTCAGGGGGTCTATGCAGGCAGCACAGAACACAAAGCCTAAACGTGGCAACTGTCCACTAAGTGCTGGACAGTTGTAAATATGCACTGGGCAAACGTTGGAGCCAGGAGGGCTCAAGAACAAAGTGGGCAAGGAGCCTCTCAGGGGCTTCCAAAGCAAAATGCGCAAATAGAGCTCAGCGCTCTAAGATAATCAAAAGGAATGCCCCAGAGCCTCTCTCTGGGCTCTCACTCGATGTGGGCAAGGAGCAAAGATTAAAAGCAAAAAGATTAGGGGTGAACCTGCCTTAAGGGCCAAGTCCAACACACAGTATATACATTATTGCCTTCCCCACACTTCTTCTCTTACCTGTTATTGATGTTTAGGCAAAGCGATGGCTGCATGGTGATAATTTGGTTTCACAAGGTGCCATGGTGGTGGTAGCAGTAGTAGACAGTAGCATTTGCAAAAAAAAAGAAAATTAGACAGTTAGTCACCTGAAGAAGACTAGGGAATGAGTAGCAGAAGTTCAGTACACACAAAGAAGACAGCCAAACAAGAAACCATGATGATGATAATCAATGCTAAAGTAAAATAAAACATAATGGTGGTGGGGATAGCCTTGTACAAGTTACAAACAAAATTTGACTTGACCTATGAAGTGGACAAGTGTAACCTTTAGTACTGGAAGGATAATTAATCAATGATGGCAATTAATTAAGATGTATTATATTCCTCTGGAAAAAATAGTGCATATCAAATACTGTGCATGGGTGGGCAATCTAGTCTATATGTTGCCAGTGTGGAATATATCACTTGAATATATCACTGCTCCAAAAACACCATCCTGCGAGTCACTCTCGTGACGGGTGCTGTGACACGGTGGTGTACCGCATAAAATATCAATGCTCCAAAATTCTCCCCCAAGGTTCTTTCAATGAGAAGAAATACAGCACTCACGGGATCTTCAGCTTAAACGGATTTTAATATCAAGACAGACGAGTTTCGGGAAGCGTCCCTTCCTCGGTGTCTAAAAGAACGAGCCGCGCGGCACCATTTTTAAAGGAACCTGTGTTGCATGATAAACATAGGTGAGGGACTATGCTACGCATATTAACATGAGCGCCATCTTTAAATCTGTCTTTGCGCAGAATGCCAGCATATTGTTTTCAAAACAACATTGTCTTACACTTAGTTTGCATGTGTACATCATAATCTTGCCGTGTATCGGCACTTGCAATCCCCAACGAGGATTGCACCCCCTCTTATTTAAAAAATATTACCACGCAAAATGAAGTGCTATTGGATTCGTCTACCCATGCCCACGTGTCCACATTAATGAGGGCTAAACGTTTCCTGCTATTGGTCACATGTATAGAATTATCATCTAAATTCATTTCTTAAAGCATATCATATGCTACTTTTCTCTATCTAAGCCGTGGATCGGCAATTGCAGCCTAAATATGGCTGCTCACACCCTCATTCAGTTTTAGTGAACTCATTTCATTGGGTTTAATAAGGCAAACAGTGATCCCAACAATCAACTTCCGGTTCTATTATGAAGATGAATTAAATCAAAACACCACCTCTCTCCCAATCTCTCATTACAATATTCAAGATTACTAACTTTTCATCAATACCTAGAAAATCACATATATGGCGATAAGACACCTCATTCAGGAAATAATCAACAGTAGTTACAAGTTGCCAAGTTATAGTCATATCTTTGTGCTCTGATTGATGCGAGCGCGGACGGTGAATGTGAGGTCTGCACCTGATCTCTTTTCGTCGTGCCCGGACGAACAGGAACATCGTTTGATATATATATATATATATATATATATATATATATATATATATATATATATATATATATATATATATATATATATATATATATATATATATATATTACCTACTGGCGGTTGCCAGAAGGTAGTTATAGTTAGGACCTAGTTTCCATAGGAAAACCACAACATTCTATTTGGAATAACTTTGGCGCCGGTGAACGAATCTTTGCGAATTTCTCCAAGAAAATGGCCTGCTCCGTTCCGGGAGTGCAGTATTTAAATGGGTACATCATATACATGCATCCTTTCCGTGGAAGCCTCTGAAGAGAAAGCTGAGGAGCTTTCGAAAAGCGTCAGGCATACCTACACGGAGGCTGTGAATGACTGTAGCGGCATCCATCCATACCATGAAAGGAGAGCTGCTGTTGGCCGAGTGAGACTCAACTGATGGACACATCTTGAAGCTGTATGCATTTGCGGCCGTCCTGCCGCGGAATCTGCACCAACCCCGCGAAAACAGGGGGCCACTCGACACGGTATTTACCAAATCGACAATGTGGGTCAACAGCAGAGGATTTAGGACGGGCCCGCTCACACAGAGTATAATGCATGTATCCATTTGGAGGATGAAGATTACGAACCACAGTTCCCATAATGCAGAGTCCCATTGGAGGGAGTGCAGTATTTAAATGGGTACGTCATATACACGCATCCTTTCCATGGAAGCCTCTGAAGAGAAAGCTGAGGAGCTTTCTAAACACGTCAGGCATACCTACACGGAGGCTGTGAATGACTGTAGCGGCATCCGTCCATACCATGAAAAGAGAGCTGCTGTTGGCCGAGTGAGACTCAACTGATAGACACATCTTGAAACTGTATGCATTCGCGGCCGTCCTGCCGCGGAATCTGCATCAACCCCGCGAAAACAGGGGGCCACTCGACAAGGTATTTACCAAATCAACTATATGGGTCAACAGCAGAGGATTTAGGATGGGTCCGCTTACACAGAGTATAATGCGTGTATCCATTTTGGGGATGAAGATTACGAACCACAGTTCCCATAATGCACAGAGTACCATTGGAGGGAGTGCAGTATTTAAATGGGTACGTCTTATACACGCATCCTTTCCGTGGAAGCCTCTGAAGAGAAAGCTGTGGAGCTTTCGAAACACGCCAGGCATACCTACACGAAGGCTGTGAATGACTGTAGCGGCATCCGTTCATACCATGAAAAGAGAGCTGCTGTTGGCCGAGTGAGACTCAACTGATGGGCACATCTTGGATCTATATATATATATATATATATATATATATATATATATATATATGTGCGCATTTGTCAGGAAGAAGTGGCGAGAAACTAAGAAGAGGGAGCCCCGGAACGCCGGAAGTCAGGTAAGTCGTTTTAATTCATTTAACAATGTTTTAAATCATTTCCAGGGCATTTACAAGATGGTGGGAGGGAGGCGGTTGGCAGGCTACATCGCTCCACCATGGGGTGTGCGTAGTGTTGCCTACTTCACCTACTTTGGAAATTGCGAAGTAGGCAACACTACACACAATCAGTGGACGGAGGGAAGCACAACCTTCACCCCCATGAACAACACTCGAAGTTGCACCATTAGTTTTTTCGACCTTTTATTTAAAGAAGCCCCCCTGTGGGTGTGTGCTGAGTGCATCGCCACACATGGATTGCTGGGACTTGTGGTCTAATATGGCGCAATACAAACATTTCCTTTCAGCAAGGTCGAGTGATTTTTACAAAGTATGCATAGTGCTTTGAATACCTTGAGTAGGCTGTGCAGTGGGCAGGCACGCTGCAATTACTGTCCTGTGCTCCAAGAATCCCAAGCTGTTTGGAACTTAAAGCCTCGTGCTGCTGATAAGGACATCTTGATAACAGCAGGCGATGGTGCCATCTCCATGGCCGGGCTGCCGTGTAGCAATTTAAATCGCGGGAGGAAGCAACATCGTCAGCTGGGTTAGAACAGTTTTCCCAGCTGATTCAGGCCGGAATACTGAATTTATCAGGACCTTCAATATAATTTTAAACACACGCATGAACTTACTAAAAGGAGAATAATTACCTGTATAACGGACTCCATGCCTCACAATACACCAAGGGAGAGCGTAAAATCCTAACACCCATGGTGAGCGGAAATGGTGAATAAATACAGGAAATGATATGCAGGGCTCTAGTGAGTTGTTTGTTGCCCAAGAAGAAGGGGCTGGTGGCCCTGAAACGCATAGGCAGAAGAGAAAAGAAACATGCACTTTGAAAGCAGGCTGCATATTTAGGCTGGATGGCAAAACATCGTCGAGTGCTCCTCCAATGCTTCAGGGCAAATTGTTGAATTAAAAATATATATATTGAATTTTGTATATAAATCATTATGGTTTTGTAAATACGGATCCAAATGGTCAAATGCATATAAATGTATTATGTGTAACATGGGGTTAATGGTAAGGGTGGTTCTTACCTGGGTGGTACCGCCCACCAAATATTCTCCACTCCTTAAGTACCCTCTTCCATTACAAGCAATGTATCATGTGATCAAGCCTCCGGCTGGAGGCGAAACGCGTCATGCGGGCTTGCTGGGTTGTATTTTTGAATTTTAATGTATATATATATATATATGTGTGTATATATGTATGTGTGTATATATGTATATATGTATATATATATATATATATATATATATATAGATAGATAGATAGATAGATAGATATCAAAGTGACACTCCTGACCGCTTGTGAATCGGCGATTCGGCAGGCGCGGACCTCTTCTCGGTTAAATCAATGGGTTCAGAAATGAAACGCCATCACACCATCATGTTGAAGCAGTGGAAAATGTAATTGCAAAGGTGCAGAGCAAATGCTCTCCTCGACGCGTTTCGCTCCGTGGGAGGAGCTTGGTCACATGACGCGCCCAAAGTAGGTGTAGCAATAAATAGTGTGCAAAAAGCTCTATCACCCGTAGAAACAGGGTTAAAAAGCATAACAATATCGATTGGCATAGCATAGATTTCATAGATTAAATGTCACTTGTCTATTTGTCTATCATGAGCAGCATCTATACATTAGAACAAATTAAAGCATAGTACTTGAGTCGATACATAGAACAGATATACGATTCGACCACCAGTATGCTTGGTAAAAACAAGATATAAGGGACACATCATAAAACAATATGAGCACAGTGCTTATGTGTATATATATGAGGTTGGAACATATTATTAATAGTTCATTATTGCCAGTTTCCACAATCAAATGAAATATGTTGACAAAAATACTCAGTATTGATTTTGCAAATTAAATTTCCAAAAATCGGCTAGATGTCATCTGGAGTATGATACTAATACAATGTATTGTATCTCATGGTTTATGCAATGAATGCAGAAATATCAATGAATCAACTGATGACCCAACCATGGTTGAAAAGACAGTGTGCCCCATTAAGGTCAATATCTTACGCAAAACATGAGACATGATCTTAGTATGCCAAACAAAACTAACAGTGCTCATGTGATAGGGTGAGAAAACTAAAATCATAAACATTAAATAATATTCAACGGTTTAGGCTGAAGCACTATATTTGAAAATCAACAAAGTTCATTTAATATGGCAGTAAATTCATGACTCGTCTACTCATCATGTCATTAATGAAACTGTCTACAAGTAAACCTTCTCAAAACTCAAAAACACAAGAATCAATTCATCATTATAGAGAATTATGCAGTTCATCAATGGCGTTTAAACCATTTGGGGCCTTAGAATCGAGCAGTAAGATAAAATAAGTTTCTCTCTGTCTCCCCCCCCCCCGTCCGGGGTTGGGAACTGACCCTAACAGTGTGTATTGCAAGTCTTTTAATCTGTTGGTATTAACAGCCTTAAAGCGGCGAGCCACCGGGTAATTGCTGTCAGAATTAACAATCGCACGTATATGTTGTAAGATACGTTGATTGGCTGGTAGTTTGGTGCTACCGATGTAGGCGAGGTTGTAAGTACACTTAAGTTGGTAAATCACTTGGTCACTCCGGCATGTCAGATATTCTGTAATTGGAATTAATTTGTCATTAAATGCTGACTTATAGTGCGTCCCATTGACCGCAAACGTGCACGCACGGCAGGACGTGCATCTGAAGAAACCTGTTTTAGCCAACCAGGTACGTTTAGATGGTAATTCTGGTTGAGCCTGGTCCAAAGCGTCCTTCATGGAGGGGGCCCTCCTGAAGGTAATTGCCGGTTTGTGAGGTAAAATGGGACCTAAAATGACATCCGTCAGAATAATTGGCCATTCTGAGTTGATAATGCGTCTCAGTTTGCGTTGTTGGGCGCAGTAGGCGGTAATGAGACGTACTGACTTAGTGTCTCTCTCCTCAGAAATGGTCACAATTTTAGGAGCCAGTAATTCATCCCTTGAAAGTAGAGCTGCTTTCGAGAGAGCACGTTGCAAGAGATCTGAACTGTAGCCACGCTCTTGAAACCTCTTAGTTGATTCTCTCAGGCATTGATCTGCTGTGATAGGATCACTACAAATGCTTTTGATTCTGACAAATTCACCGAATGGTATACTGTTAATTGTGTGGGAGGGATGAGCGCTTTGGGCATGCAAAATTGCATTGCCCGCCGTTATTTTTCTGTGGAGCTTGGTGTGGAGCTTGCCCTGTTTAATATACATCTGAATATCAAGAAACTCAGCCGAGTCTAATGAAATGGTGGTAGTAAATCTCAAATTACGAGTATTGGTGTTGATCTCGTTTACAAATTGTTGAGCCTCAGCTTGTGACCCCTTCCATATGATACAGATGTCATCTATAAAACGCCAGTAGTGGGCAGGATGTGAAAGCCACTGGCTGTGGGTTTTGCCTAGTATGTGCTCCTCCCACCAGCCAACATGTAAACATGAGTAGCTGGGGGAGAAGGACGAACCCATGGCAACAGCTCTTTCCTGATGGTAAAATTCATTTTCAAATTGGAAGTAATTATTGGTTAAGCAGATGTTCATCATTTCTACTAGCATGATGTTATGATTACGCAGAATGGCATTGCGAGAATCCAAATAGTATTTGGCTGCCTCCAAACCTTGTGAATGATTAATGCTAGTATACAATGATTCAATGTCCATCACCAAAAAACAGAAATCAGAACACCAATTAACATATTTGATTTTAACCAAAAAGTCTGTAGTGTCTTTGAGATAAGAAGGGAGTGAAGTCATGTGGGGTTGGAGAAAATAATCAATGTACTTAGATAGATTTTCATTCATACTACCACGTGCCGAAATAATAGGAAATAATAGGACGACCAGGAACAGGAGTGATGCATTTGTGAACTTTGGGGAGAAGATAGAAAACAGGAGTGATTGGGTGTAAAACGCTGATATATATATATATAGTGAACAAGGCGGAAACGCCGAAACGCGTCTAAGCAGACACTGATCTAAGAATAAAAGTTTGGATTCAGATTCACGGAGTCAGCGCCGTCTTCAATCGTACAAGTATGGTATGAAAGAATATATATATAAACGTGGGAACAGAAACCAGATCAATGCGCAGGAAAAATCAGAAATAGATTGGCATGAAACATCTGACAAAAAAGAAGAATTTGAAGTACTAAATTTATCTGACAGGACAATCAACGACAATGAGATCGCACTATTGGAAAAAGGAATTAACTTTTGCCCATCTGAACCTATGGACCTGGCACAAACCAGAATTGATGTATACAAATACATAAGAAAAATAAAACTGGCAAAAGTGTTTGAGGAAAATGAACAAATGTCAAAATTCACTAAACAAAAACAAGACAAACGACTAACAAATATAGATGAAGAACGAGGTCTAACAACTAAAGATCTTCCAGCACTAGTATTACTAACAAACTTAGATGTAATGGAGGAAGAGGAACCAATCTCGGAATCAGGTGTATGTCCCAAAAAGGAGCAGGACTAAGTGGTATGAAGAGACCCTCAAAGTTCTACCCACAATTGCCACCAGGCAATAAAATTGATATATTCCAGGAGGCGATCACCAAGGAAATTTATAAAATCAAGGGAATAAGATATAAAGATAATCTTAAAAAGGAAGAGAGAATGGCGTTAAAAGAGTTGACGGAGGATAAAAGTATAATCATAAAAATGGCGGACAAAGGAGGCAATGTGGTCATCCTAAATACAAAAGATTATGTAGCGGAGGCTCAGCATCAATTGGGAGATAACAGCTATTACAGAAAATTGGATAATAATCCTGCTGAACTATTCAAAAAGAAATTAGATGACAAACTCAAATCCTGGACGGAACAAAATCTATTAGATCTGGACGAGGAAAAGTTCTTAACAACGGACCACCCAATACTCGCCACAATATACTTTCTTCCGAAAGTCCATAAAAACCCACGGAAACCACCAGGGCGTCCCATCGTCTCTTCCAAAGGATCACTCATGGAACCGATTGCCAATTATATTGATTTTTTCCTAATGCCCTTTGTAACCAACCTAAGCTCCTATCTACGGGATACCACAGACTTGTTAAAACAATTGGAAGAATTACCATGGCAATCCAATTATATGCTTGTTACCATGGATGTGGTATCATTATATAGTAACATTGAAAATGATATTGGACTGAACGCTTGTGCTTACTTCCTAAAAGACCGGGATATACAATTCAAAAAACACAACCAAATGTTAATGGAAATGATTGAACTGTGCTTGACCCAAAACATATTTCTGTTTGGAGAAGAGTTATTTCAGCAAGTCAAGGGATGTGCTATGGGCTTTGCCTTCAGTCCGGCATATGCATGTCTTACAATGGGGTGGTTCGAACAACAAATTGCCTGGCACCCTGATAATGATTTTTTTGTGAACAAAATTGCCAAATGGGTCAGATACATTGATGACCTTCTCATTGTTTGGGAGGGTACGAGTCAAGAATTCGAAGCATATTTCCAAATCCTAAATTCATCCAGCACCAACTTAAGATTCACATATAACATTGACAAAACAAAAGCGATATTCCTGGATACGGAAATTTACATCAACAATGACTGAGTAGAAACAACTCTACACAGAAAACAGACTGCAACAAATTCAACATTACATGCAAGCAGCTTTCACACACCTTCGGTGGTACAAAATATCCCATATGGGGAATTCTTAAGAGTGCGAAGGATCTGCTCAGAAGAGCAAGAATGGAAAAAGACAAGCTTTGAAATGGCACAAAGGTTTAAAAACAGAGGATATAACAAACAAGTCATTGAGAGATGTTGGAAAAGAGCAAACAACAAAGGAAGAAGGGAGGCACTTACAACCAAAAAAAAGAAGAACACTGAACAAAACATGCAAACAAATGACAGGAAAATAAGATTGATCCTTGACTATACGAGGGAATCCAAACAAATTGTCAACATAATCAGAAAAAATTGGAAACTGCTACAATTAGACCCGGTTACAAGCAAAATAGTGGGCACGCACCCAGAAGTAACATATAGAAGATCAAGAAATCTAAAAGACAGATTAATTCAGAGCCACTACAGGGACAACACCAAAAAGAAGAAAGGCATACAGTGGATGAAAACAAAATGTTTCATTAATTGTCAGCACTGCAAGGTGTGTCAAATTGCGGTGAATAAAAAGGAAGTAACAATGCCCAACAATAAAATATGGAAAATAAAGGAACTGATAAATTGTGTAAGTACTCATGTGGTATACGTGAAAGAATGCCCGTGCTCACTTAAATACATCGGGAGCACTAAAAAGGAATTAAAAAAAAGAATTCTAGAACATGTGCGAGCGACAGTGAATAAAGATCGCAATAACGCTGTGGCCAAGCACATGGAACAACTACATAATGGGGACTGGACACTTCTTAAGTTCTATGCCTTGGAAACAATCCTCCCAAATGACAGAGGGGGGGACCGGGAAAAAACTTTGAGATGTCGAGAGTCACGACAAATTTTAAATTTTAGGACAATGACTCCGACAGGCCTTAATCAAAGTGAAGAACTTTATGTGCACTTATGATTTGGAACTCTTCACGTTGAACTATGATCCTTTGTTTCAATGTAGTCAGACAGGACAATAGAATTCAGTATGTTTTATAATACAAGTGGAAATGTGGTTCAAGAGGCTACGAGGGGTTATGTAATCATGAAAAAAGAGTTGTTACAGAATCAGACAGATTTGTCAATGACACATAGTATGTAGTCACAGCCCACTGGAGGGCAGAATAATCAAATGACAAATCCCATTGGAGGGCTGTAAATTCATACACATATCAAGGGAGCGGGGGCCCACTGGAGGGCACTCACGGGTTGTCATAAAAATATGCATTATCTTATGTGCTTTGAAATAATCGGCGATGCAAAGTATAAAACGTTTGACTGCATACTTTATATGTAAAAATTGGTTGGCTTAACTCGTAGCAAATAGTGAACAGTAGTCTATATGGTCAATAAGAACTACAATTCCCACCTCACTTCCATCATTATCACAGGAAGTGACGTTTTGTAAATGTTTTTGGGCGGTACCCTATTGAAATAGGAGAGACTCACTAATGTTTTTTGTATTGACCGTGAGAAAGCTGTGAGTACACAGCGAAACGCGTCGGTGCTTTATTGCTGAACAACTGAATGCCATTTGTTAAATAAATCAGAGGAAAACGATTTGACACCGGGAGTGCGTTTTCATTTCTCCTTCTCGGAGGAGAGTTGGATACATATATATATATATATATATATATATATATATAGTGAAAACAAGTGTGGGGGGGGGTCCAATCCCCCGACACTGCCCCGGGGACCACCACCCCCCGGATAAAAGCAACGCAGCCACCTGGCGCATACTGTAGGTTCCAGGTGGGCTAATTGGCCCCCATGGACCCCCAGTATGCAAGGGGAATTGGTTCCCCCTCTGCAAATGTGCCAGGGGGCTGCGTTGCAGAGAGGTGTAAAAAGGAGGGTGGCCTCATTACACCTCTCTGCAATGCAGCCCCCTGGCACATACTGGAGATTCCTGGTGGGCTAGTTGGCCCCCAGGGACCCCCAGTATGCAAGGGAAATTAGTTCCCCCTTTGCAAACGCGCCAAGGGGCTGCGTTGCAGAAAGGTGTAAAAAGAGGAGTGGCCTCATTGCACGTCTCTGCAGTGCAGCCTCCTGGCACATACTGGAGGTTCCCGGTAGGCTAGTTGGCCCACAGGGACCCCCAGTATGCAAGGGGACTTAATCCCCCAACTTAGAACACTCTACAGGGTGTGTTAGCACAGTAGTGAAGGTAGGGGGCGGGGCTTGAGGTAATGTGAGTGCAAACATGCCCTGAGGCGCTTTTTAAGTTGGGGAATTAATTCCTGTTCAATCCAGAGGTCCCCTAGGGGGCAACTAGTCCAACAGGTATCTCCAGTAAGCGCCACAGAGCTGTGTTGCAGAGAGTTGTAAAAAGGGGGAGTACCCTTTGAACTACTCTCTGCAACACAGCTGCCTGTCGCATACTGGAGGTATCTGGTGGGCTAGTTGGCTCACAGGGGACCTCAGGATTGAAGAGGAATTAATTCCCCAATCTAGCTCACTACTATTCCTGAAAAGTAAATTTAACTGTACTTACCAGTAACTTGAATTTCCTTCCATAGGATATCATTGCCTGCTATATAAAATATATATAAATAAAAAAACTATTAAATTTACAATTTCAATATTTTTAAAAACATTTTTTTCAATTTATCTTAAAAATGTGCAATGTAATTTATAAAATAAAATATCTAAAAAATAGTTTAAACTAATGTAGTAAATCAGTATAAAAAATATAACAAAGAATACATTTAATTATCATTTACAAAACCTGTGAAATTCACTGAAAAAACAATAGGTTTCGGCGACGTTGTAGTTAATAATTAGCATTTAAAAAACCTTTTAACTTCACTGAAAAAAACATAGGTTTCAGCCATGTTATAGTTAAAAATTAGCATTTAAAAAACCTTAGAAATTCACACAAAAAAAACATAGGTTTCACACATGTTATAGTTAGTTGGACATTTCACTCATACAAAACCATTGAAATTCCCCTGTTATAGTTAATTCAGGTAACTATTACTCGCGCGCCCGCAATGCACTGCTGATGACATCACATATTACATCACTCATGACATGGTCAGTGGCATCACTCATGACATCACTGATGACATCTCAAATGACATCACTGATGACATCATCCTTGTGAAAGAGTGGCAGACCTCCTCTCAGTGTAATATAACCCTTTATACACACATTCAAAAATAGAAACTAACATTTTCAAAAAAATGGAGATACCAATTCCAGTTAGAACAACCTATTGAGTAATTCCAAAATCTACATACATATCCAGTCATTCACTAATAGTTCTTTATAGGCGCTCATTCATGTACTCACTCATCATATGTATTAAGCATGGGCGAATTTTGCAATCCACAAAATTCGCAAATTTGTGCGAATTTGCAGATTTTAGTTTTTTTGCGTGTTCGCGGGGTTTTTTGCGTGTTCGCTGGGCTTTTTGCGTCTTCGCGAGCCGCTTGCATAGCGAAGTTACCCATGCAGTCGTTTATGGGAGAGGGAGAGATAGATAGATAGATAGATAGATAGATAGATAGAGAGGGAAAGAGAGAGGGAGAGAGAGAACGAGAGAAAGAAAGAGAGGCCGGATCTCTGAAGGGCCTGAGTTGCCCCTACAGAACATACAGCTTTTTATTTTTAGCAAAATGCATATGAAAATTGTGCTGTAAAGGTCTCTTTTAGTTTAACCCCTCCTGACCTGCTGCTGTAACCCTTGCTTGGCTGAAAATTCGTCCCCGCTGATTCGCGGATTTTACCGTGATTTCGCGAGATTCGCGGATCGCGAAATCGCGGAAAATCCGCAAATTCACCCGCGAAACAGATTTTACGCCCACCCTTAGTACTCATACACCTGTACATCTTATTACACATGGACACTTATCTATAGAGTTACTCACACACAAACTCACACATGCAAATAAACTATCAAACATCCATTTACTTGCATATACAGCTATACACCCACCACTACACTTACTTCTACAGAATCGTACACATACTTACGTACGCAGCAACTAACCCAGATCCCTCCAATTTTGGAGGAGGAATTTTTAACTCTCTTAAGTAAGGTCACTTCTGGGTCACCCACTGATTGCTGTCCTCCCTTGAGCCTTCGCGAGGATTTTACAGCTTGCCCGCTTCCCCCCTTGGGACTCCTGAACATGTCCCTGTACTCTGGCCTGGTCCCCAGCTCTTTTAAATTTGCCCAGGTTGTGCCCATTTTTAAAAAAACCACGGCGGACCTTAGGGTAATGAATAACTTTTGCCCCATCTCCCTTCTTCGCTATCTCAGTAAAGTTCTTGAGTCTCATGTTACCAACACTCTGAGCTCATTCATTGAACACTCCCAATATCTTGACTCCCAACAGGCCGGTTTTAGACCCTCCCACTCCACGGAGTCCGTCATACTCTCAGTTATGGAGGAACTGCGGAGAGGGGCGAACTCTAACATCAGCCAGGTTTTGGTGCTCCTGGATTTGTCGGCCGCCTTTGACACGGTCGACCATGATATTTTGGTCGACCGTGTCAGGGAGGCTGGCATTCGGGGCACCGCTCTGGACTGGGTTTGCTCCTTTCTGATCAATCGCACCAGGCGGTCCGGCTCTCTCAGTTTACTGCTGACAGGGTCGATCTAACATGTGGTGTCCTGCAGGGTTCCTCCTTATCAACTCTTCTTTTCAATTTATACCTGACCCCCCTTATCCGGTCCTTGCGAGGTAATCATGTCACCGCGTTCAATTACGCGGATGACATCCAGCTGATTTTTAACATTGATGCCTCGGATGAGTCCATTCTTAATTTCCAGTTTACCCTTTGTCACATCAGTGACTGGATGGGGGTCAACCACCTCAAGCTCAACCCCGACAAGACAGAACTGGTTCTTGTCGGGGGAGCTGCCAGCCCATGGAAATCTACTTTTTGGCCTACGAGATTAGGTATTCGCCCTAGTCCAGTCGACTCAGCAAAAAGTCTGGGGGTTATCATCAGTAACGATCTCACGATGAAGCCCCAGATCAATGCTGTAGTCTCGTCTAGCTTCTTCCAGCTGCGAAAGGTCCGTAAGATCGCCCGTTTTTTGACCACTGAGGCCCTTATCCTAGTCCTGTTAGCCTTAGTCATCTCGAGGATTGATTATGCCAATTCCCTTTATGCAGGTATCCCGGCCTATCTTCTGAAGAGGCTGCAGCTCGTTCAGAACCAGGTTGTACGTCTCATTCACCATCAACCCAGGCACCAACACGTTAGTCCTCTGTTAAAGTCCCTCCACTGGCTTCCCGTGTCTGAGCGGTGCAAATTTAAGCTAGGTTATACTATTTTCAAGTCCCTCGCCGGTTCGAGCCCATCTTTTATCTCCTCACTACTACATTCTTATGTTCCTTCCCGTAATCTCCATTCCTCCCACCTGGCCCTACTTAAGGTCCCGGTTTTTAAATGCAAGAAACAGGGAGGATTGAGATTTTCATTTCTTGCCCCTTCCTTCTAGAATTCACTCCCTTTAAGCATTAGATCTGCCTCTCCCTACGCACGTTTTAGGTCCCTTCTCAAAACCCACTTGTTCTGTAATGTCTATCACTAACGCCTCTTCGGACTGCTTTCCCCCTGTTGCTCGAGCGCCAAGAAACCGCCAGGTGTTAGTTGCGCTTTAGAAATAATTTTTACATTACATTACATTACTTACACTCTTAAACATTCACTTATAGAAACACATACTTATTTAAATTACAATCTCTCGCTCTCATATATACTTACTTATATACATCAATAGTCACATATACTAGTTTAACACATATGTAGTTACTCATAAACATACTATTGAGACAGTGATTGACTCACTAACACACCCATACACTTACTCCCCCACCCATACAGTCCTGCACACATGCTGTCTTCAAAACACATACAAACAATGAGGCACCCATTCATGCATCTATGCGGTATGTAATACCCCCCACCAAACCATACAGACACTCATACTGATACTCTAAAAAACCAACTAATAACCCATATCGACACTCATGTAGCGAGTCACCAATCCATGCAGCCACTTATACACAAAGTGAAACACTGATATAGATATTTACATATTTAGCCATTACTCGCTAATACATGTATTCACTAAGATACACTTAATAAGTCAGTTATACAATCATTTTTACAAAAAAAATCCATTTAGACACTTATTTACAAATTTTTTCTTCCACGACCTTTAGATATACATATATAAAACATATTTATATTTCAGAAAGACACACGTCACAGGATGATGTCATCAGTGATGTCATCAGTGACGTCATTCGAGATGTCCTCAGTAATGTTATGAGTGATGTCACTGACCATGTCATGAGTGATGTATTATGTGACGTCATCAGCAGTGCATTACGGGCACGCGAGTTATAGTTAGCTGAATTAACTATAACGGGGGAATTTCAATGGTTTTGTATGAGTGAAATGTTCAGCTAACTATAACATGTGTGAAACCTATGGTTTTTTCAGTAAATTTCTAAGGTTTTTTAAATGCTAATTCCTAACTATACTGTGTGTGAAACCTATGGTTTTTTCAGTGAATTTCTAAGGTTTTTTAAATGCTAATTTTTAACTATGACGTAATTGAAACCTATGGTTTTTCAATATATATATATATATATATACCGGAGTTTAAAGTGGCGGAGAGGCGGGCTTGCACTGCATTATAAAATTGAAAAAAGTCTTTGAATCGATGTATGTGAACAAGGGCTTTGGAAGCCCGAAACGCGTCTTGCCCTCGCAGTTTTCAACCCTTGGAATAAACATCTGTGTATCCTGACTGTGGTCCGTCTCCTATTTGCCTGGTGGGTTCTGAATGGCACTAGAACCTGTAGTGGCTCTATTGGGAGTTTGCGCAGATATATATAGATATATATATATATATAGGCCATGTGACCAAGCTTTGCAAGAGGCGCTACGCGTAATGGCGGTGGCAGGCTTGCTGGAGAATAAACACTTCAATTGAGCACTCAATCTGGGTCTGTTCCTTCGTCATTTACAAGTTGTGTGCTGGGGCGGCTGCTTCAGCCAGTGTGACGAATTTACGTTTATATATATATATATATATATATATATATATATATATATATATATATTCCATATGAAAGAACCAGACAATTAGAGGCCCTCTCACAGCGCGGTTTTCTTTTATTCAGCAAGGCAGCATTCAACCACAGAATTGTAGGTACAGCAATTGCTTCTGCCAAAAAGGCCCGACGCGTTTCAGGCTCCTCTCGCCTTTCTTCTTGGGGGTGGCTGTGAGGAAAAGCAGCTCACAGGTGTTATGAGTCATGCAGCAATGGTTAAACCCGCCCAGTGGGCGTGTGCAGACAATGCACTCTGGTTGTTGAAGTCTTTGCAATATTGAACCTGTAGAAGGGCAAGCCGCTGTTGTTTCCTAGGTGTGTTTCCTTTAGGCAGAAGTATTTGCTGTACCTACTTTTCTGTGGTTGAATGCTGCTTGCTGAATAAAAGAAAAATGCGCTGTGAGAGGTCCTCTAATTGGTTCTTTCATATGGAATTTATATATATATATATGCATATATATATATATCCATATGTATATATATATGTATATATATATATATATATATATATATATATATATATATATATATATATATATATATATATATATATATATATATATATATATATATATATTACCTACTGGCGGTCGCCAGTAGGTAGTTATAGTTAGGATTTTTTTCAATGCAAAATCTGAACATTCTATTGGGAATAACTTTGGCGCCGGTTGAGAAATCTGCCTGAAAATTTTCTCAAATTTGCCTCGCAATGCTTTGGTCCTTCCCTGAAAGTTTGGGGGGGATTTGTCAAGCAGGGGCCAAGATAAAAGGGGATCCCAAAATGTGTTTTCCTCATGGTAATTTCCATAGGGCGGTCAACCTCACTTTTAGCCCGAACGGCTGAATGAATTTCCACCAAACTTGGCAAAACTGTAGGGACTGGTAGCCCGATGTGCCTTTGCTATGTCTCAAGATATGTGCTCCTGTGGATTTTGAGTAATTTAGGTTCAAAAAAATATATATATCTATGGCCACGCTCCGGTACGCGCACCGGGGAGCGCTACGGGCGCGCTACGTGACTTGCGCGCGAAAAGCTGATTGGCTCTCGGGTGTCTGTAAACATTCGAAACAGTCCGGAGCGGCCGCCATCTTGTGTCTTGGTAAGATCGAGACACAAGAGGAGGCAAAAACAAAGGGGGAAATGACCATAAGGGGGCAGAGTAGACCCCCCTGATCCCCTAGGTTTGATGTGGGGGCCATAAAAGGGCCCCGCGGGGCAAAAAAATATTTTTTTTTTTCGATATGTGCGGGGGTAGCGCCCGGTACGCGCACCGGGGAGCGGACCGGGAAGCGTACCATGGAAAAAAAAGAATGACAGAGTTTTTAAAAAATGTAGCCTTTTTTTATAAATTGGAGGTAGTTCTAAAAAGAACTGTTTTTTTTCTTCTTTTTGTTGTTTTATATTTTTTTTAATGTTTTTGGAACATTTTGTACTTTTTTTGGCTTTTATGAACTATTTTATATATTTTTTGTTATTTTTATGCGGAGAAACAAAAAACAGGGAATTCAAAATGGCTCAACTGGAGCAAAAAAAAATTAGGAAAAAATTAGGGTTTTTTGGGGCAATTGTGGTTGTCACCAGCAAGGAGGATGAGCTTTATGCTCTGTTCACCGTAGGAGATGGTCTTACCACAAAAAATATATGTATTTCTGAATTCCCCAAACCGTGGTTGTATGCAAGGGATCGTCTCCCTTGTCTCTGGTCCCAATGGAGTGGGTTGCTTTGTTTTGGAGGTGGTGGTTGCAGATTGGGGAGGGTTACTGGCCAATTCTCTCATCTCTGCAGCAGAATAGTTGTTTGGATGCTTGCGCTGCATGTGTCTAATCATGGTATTATTACCAAAAGAATATTTTTTGTTATGGTTCCCCATTGAAAGTTCTATGCCATAGATTAGGCAAGTCACCTTGGGCGCATTGACTTTCTTCTTCCCCTCTGGTATAGAAAAAAACTCCCATACAATATGCTGCCTTGGCTTGTATGGGGTATTGTCTTCTTGCAGCCACCTTCTCTCCTCCTCCTCCTCCTCTTCCTCCTCCTCCTCTTCTTGACCACCAATGTAATGTTGTGGTGGTCCTCTTGGTGGTGGTGGTGGTGGTGGTGGTGCAGATGCTCCAGCTGCTGCTGCTACTGTAGCCATTTTAAAGTACAAAATATTTCTCAAAGATGTTCAAACAGGTCTTCCTCAGTCAAAGGACAAAGTCAGAATAAGGAAAAAAGGTGGGGTCTTTCATCATTTGGAAAAAAAAACTGTCTTGAACCAATGAAAAGTGTTATTTTCAGGTCACATGACCCGGGCTTTCATCATTTGGAAACCAAAACTGTTCTGCACCAATAAAGAGTGTTATTTTCAGGTCACATGACCCGATGCGCTTATGCGAGGCACCCTCGGGCGCGCTCCGGGTTGCGTCGCGTAAGCACGTCGGATGTTTACGTTGCGCGATCGTATTCACTCGAGTTCTTCCGGGTGCGCTTACGCCGTGTGTATCACGCGGACGCGGCTACGCGATACCTCACGATGAGATTTTCATTCGCGGCAATAGCACTAACGGGACGCTAACCGGTGCGTGCCCCAGGGCGCACCGAAAAACTGCGCTTTCTGGTGCGCACACCGGGGCGTGCACCGGGAGCGCACCAAGGCAAAAAAAAATAAAATAAAAACAACATATTATTATATAAGTATACAATATAGGATTCATTATAAAAAATATTACATTTCAGAGGTTTGAGGCCCTATATATAGTTAGGAGTTAGCATTTAAATAACCTATGAAATTCACTGAAAAAACCATAGGTTTCACACCAGTTATAGTTAGGAATTAGCATTTAAAAAACTTATTAAATTCACTGAAAAAAACATAGGTTTCACACCAGTTATAGTTAGGAATTAGCTTTTTAAAAACCTTTGAAATTCACTGAAAAAAACATAGGTTTCAGACCAGTTATAGTTAGGTATTAGCATTTAAAAACCTATGAAATTCACTGAAAAAACCATAGGTTTCACACCAGTTATAGTTAGGAATTAGCATTTAAAAAACCTATTAAATTCACTGAAAAAAACATAGGTTTCACACCAGTTATAGTTAGCATGAAGTTTTACTCGCATAAAACCATTGAAATTCCCACGTCATAGTTAGTTGGACTCACTATAACCTGCGCGTGCAATGCACTGCTGATGACGTCACATATTACATCAGTCATGACATCGGGTCATGTGACCTCACATATTTACACACACACACACACACACATATATATATATATATATATATATATATATATATATATATATATATATATATATATATATATATATATATATATATATATATATATATATATATATATATATATATGTACTTAGAGCAGAAGAAAATCCATGGCCTGCATTAAATTAGAGTCGCTTTCCCCACATCTGTCCCAGCAAGTGTGTGATCAATTATTGGTGTGAATTTAATTTAGTCACACCTCAATATAAAACACACAGCCCGTGGGAAGGAAGAGGGTTAGGGTTTCATGAATGGTTGGGAATGGGGATTTGAGGAAATGGTTTGACAAAGACAAACACTAAACATCAACAACACATTCATCTTGGCAGCTGACCATCATAAATCTGTTAAGGGAGAAAAAGGAAATGTGTGCATGATGAGGAGTAGTACTAGACTAGTACAGGGCAGTGTGTTAATTATGCAATTGCCTGTCTGCCCCCGGAGAGACCCAAGAAACAGACATACATTATGTTCTGTTGTACCGGGCTTCCTTTGAAAGACAGCAAATGAATGTAAACTATTTGTAGGAGTAAAATATAGGCAAACAAACAACACACACAGCTGTAATGATTGAAGAGAACAAATAAATGAATCAAATGAAGATAATACTGTTACTGTATTATATTTTTGCAAAATTTGGAGTTGCATCTCCGCCTTCCCATTAGTCTTTCCGTGGACTGTCCAGCTGTCAATTTTAGGTGCTTGCCTGATGCGGTTTGGTAAGGTAAGTGTGAGTTGTTTTTCTCAGTGTGGCACAGGGTAAAGGGCCTGTAGATGGAAAAATAAAAAGGATATTCATAAACCAAGAAGAAAAGTTAAACTGCGTAATTAAGAAGGAGTGCAACAAGAAGACTTTCAGTGGCAGAATGGCTAAATCATGTCTGTTTCCAGCAGATAGTTACCTCCAACAACAGGAACAGGCCCCCCACCCAACTTCCACTTAGCGAATTTGAGCTAGACAGCAGTAGCACTGAGCACACACACAGCAACGTAGCATTTTCCAAAATAAGTACAAAAATAAATGAACCACTGTCAGTCACACCACCACTACACAAACATGTAGGTCTGCTGTTGTTGTTTACCTTTAGGCCACTTCACAACCTGAATTATTCATTCCATCAATCATCTCTGATCCTCCTGACTCTGACTGCGAGTATGGTATGATGTCCATCTCTGTACCAACAGTGTCCCGACTCCCGAGTGAGTCCTCCAGACTCTCCCGTCATAAAAATGCAATGGAATGGCCTAAAGTAGTACAATTTTGTAATTGAACAACAAGAAGGAAAAGATTGACTTGAGTTACTTTTTTGCGTGTAGATTCAGAATAGGAGAAATCATACACAACAAGCAACAATCACTCAGCGTGCAATGCATGCCATCATTTACATCTTCTTCCAGGGCAGTCTCTCTAGGCTCAGAAAGGCTCAGAAAGGATATACATATATATATATAGTCAGGTCCCAGGTGTGGGGTCAGGCCCACACTTCATATTTGTTGGATTTTCCATCCAATGTATGGCATGAGGGAAATGGCTTTAGAGAGGGTCAGGAGTGGACAAGTTAGTTCTTCACTGACTGCAGTTGCAACTCCAATCAGGCATTAAAAGAGTAAGACAATAGGGATGGGTTTGTGAACCAGAAAGACAGTGACACATACAAATGATAAAGTAAATGATGTTACTCAGCTATATGTTTTTTGGCTTCAAAAAGGATGAAAGAAAGTGATTCCAATTGAGCTTGTCCTTAATCTCTGGTGGTGCACCCAGAAGTAGGTCACCTAACACACTGCTTCCATGACCTGAGTCGCTATCATCAGATTCCTACTTGTGCTACGTCAGGAATGGTGTAATCCGGTGGTTTTTTTGGGCTTCAAAAAGGACGAAAGAAAGTGATTCAAATTGAGCTCGTCCTCAATTTCTGGTGGTGCGCCAAGACGTAGGTCACCTAACATACTGATTCCATGACCTGAGTCGCCGTCATCATATTCCTACTTGTGCTACTTCAGGAATGGTATAATCTGGGGGTATAAAGTGCTAATTAATTTTGATCGTGGTTAACCTCTCCATGTTTTCAGACAAGAGACTGGTCCTGCTCCCTATCTCACATCAATATAAATCACACAGCCGGGGGGAAGGAAGAGGGTTAGGGTTTGATGAATGGATGGGACTGGGGATTTAAGGAAAAGGTTTGACAAAGACAAACACTACCCATGGACAACACATTGATCTTGGCAGCTGACCATCATTAATCTGTTAAGGGAGAATAAGGAAATGTGTGCATGACGAGAAGTAGTACTAGACCAGTACAGGGCAGTGCGTTAATTATGCAATTGCCTGTCTGCCCCCGGAGAGACCCAAGTTACAGACATATATTATGTTCTGTTGTACCGGGCTTTCTTTGAAAGACAGCAAATGAAGGTAAACTGTTTGTAGAAGTAAAATATAGGCAAACAAAAACAAAAAGCACACACAGCTGTAATGATTGAAGAGAAAAAATAAATTAATCAAATGAAGAAGATACTGTTACTGTATTATATTTTTGCCAAATTTAGAGTTGCAACCCCTCTGCATTCCTCTTAGTCTTTCCGTGGACTGTCTGTCCGTCAATTTTGGGTGCTTGCCTGATGCGGTTTGGTAAGGTAAGTGTGAGTTGTTATTCTCAGTGTGGTGCAGGGTAAAGGGCCTGTAGATGGAAAAACAAAAAGGATATTGATAAATCAAGGAGAAAAGTTAAACTGCATAATTAAGAAGGAGTGCAACAAGAAGACTTTCAGTGGCAGCATGGCTAAATCATGTCTGTTTCCAACAGTTAGTTACAGTAACAGGCCCCCCACCCACCCTCCACATAGCTCTGAGTTTGAGCTAGACAGCAGTAGCACTGAGCACTGAGCACACACACACACAGCAACATAGCATTTTCCAGAATAAGTACAAAAATCAATTAACCACTGTCAGTCACACCACCACTACACAAACATGTAGATCTGCTGTTGTTGTTTACCTTTAAGCCACTTCGCACCCTGAATTATTCATTCCATCAATCAACTCC
Organism: Lissotriton vulgaris; assembly: GCF_964263255.1. Lineage (NCBI taxonomy): Eukaryota > Metazoa > Chordata > Amphibia > Caudata > Salamandridae > Lissotriton > Lissotriton vulgaris. The sequence continues at coordinate 50,815,813 of NC_141688.1, forward strand.
GATCCTCCTGACTCTGACTGCGAGTATGGTATGGTGTCCAACACAGTACCAGAAAACAAGAATCCCTGTTTGAACAATTGTAGGCTAATGTGGCCAAACAGAATAGTACTGGACGGGGTAGGAGATAAATGAGTGATTATCCTCATTTATGTCCTACCCCGTCCAGTACTATTCTGTTTGGCCACATTAGCCTACAATTGTTCAAACAGGGATTCTTGTTTTCTGATACAAAGACCCCCTTCCCTGTTATAGACATCAGGGGTACCTCCTTTTGTTGAATTCTATTGATTGTACAGCTTTTTAGCTGGGAGGCGTCCGTTTTCTTGCCAACATAAATTTATCAAGGGCATTGACCCAACCAGTGTCTCTAATCAACTATGGACACTTTAAAAACTAAAAGTTTTTCAGAAGAAGAGTTTAATAGAATTGTCAATGGTACTTCTAAAAACTATACCGCCACCTCTAACACCAATAACAATGAAAACCAATGGCGGGAACTGTGGAATAATAAGACGAAGTTAGTCCGCACTGAATTACATGCAGACTTTCTAATCGATTATCTCAAAAAAGGCATAATTCCCAGTGGTCTGCAAGTCAAGAATGAACCAGGGGTCTCCATAAGACACAAGGGTTTCATAGAAAATTGGACCCTCATTGCAAACAGATGCAGCAGGGACTGGATGTTGCTAATTATAGAGACAGCAAATGCCATTCTAATAATCGAAAGAAAGGAAATAGCCGACTTAGAAACTAAGCTAGATAATTCAGTGTTGGAAGACGCAAAGAAAAAATTAGAAGACATACAAAGAGATGTCTCTGGATATAGAGATTATCTGTTTAACAAAAAATCAAATAAATTTAACAAAGATGTATCCAACTATAACACCGAGATAGTCTATCCCTATACCCAAAAAGATTTTTTTGATCGCCCTAGAGAAAGTTTTCCGAACAGAAACCAAGGTCAACAACCGTGGCGGACGTACCCCAAAAAACGGGTGACTTTCTCAGATTCCTCATACATGAGTAATGACTCTGAACCAGACAAAACAATGTATAGAAATAGAGGCGGGGTAGCGACATCCACCCCAAACAGAGATTCTTTGCCTTTTTTAGGACAACGGGGACGGGGAAATCACAACAATCACAACAACCATCCGAGAGGCAATGGGAGAGGGAAATTCTTCCCTCAACCTCAACAGAGGAGATACTACACGAGAAGTCAGCCGAAATGGGACTGAAACAAAAAGCAGCTATCATCAATCTCTCAGACATCACTTTAAATAAAACGGAAATAGATGTCTTGGAGAAGGGCCTAGGGTTTGCCATCAGCAACCGGGTTGATAAGTATAACTTAGCAAGGGACCTACAAGGTTTTTTTAGAAAGATTAGGCTACAAGATTTTTTTAAAGATAAGCCCCCAAGAGAAGGTCAGACTAACAAATCGGGCCTCAAACCCAAATCAACCTGGACACCCCATGTGGGGATGGTGAACAAACAAATAGACCTTTTTGAAAAAGTAGTTGAAAGTAATATTTCAGAACTTTTAGCACACCCTTTAAGAGGACCCAATAATTTAAACAAAGAGGAAAGAGCTGCTCTAAAAAATCTTGAAAATAATGAGTCTTTAACCATCAAACCTGGTGATAAGGGTGGGAGTATAGTACTCATGAGGTCTGAAGATTATGAAAGAAGAATGATGTTACTATTGAACAATCCTGAACATTACTGTCCCTCTAGCAGACGGGAGTGGGACACCCTTATCCAAAAGGTACATGTGCTTGTCAATTTTGCGTTTGAAGATGAAATCATTTGCCGGGATGAATACAATTTTTTAAAAAATGAGACACCGATCATCCCCGCCTTATACGGACTTCCTAAAGTCCACAAAAATATATTAGATCCTCCAATGCGTCCCATTGTATCCTCCATTGATTCTATCACAGAACCCCTTAGTAAGTATATAGATAGGTTCTTACAGCCAATAGTAACAGACCAAGAAGCATACATAAAAGACACCACATGTATGATTGAGAAAATAGAAGGCCTACCATTTGATATCGCCACTCAATGGTTAGTGACTCTGGATATAGAGGCCCTCTATACCAACATCCCGCAGGATGACACCATCACCATGTTAGAGGGCCTCTTAAAAAATGGGTCTGATGATTTGAGCCGGCATGCAACATTCATTATTGAGTGTGCAGAAATCATCTTGAAAAATAATATTTTTTTGTTCAAAGACAACTTCTTCAAGCAGATAAAGGGGACCAGTATGGGGGCTACTTGCGCCCCAAGTCTAGCCTGCTTATATGTAGCGGCTTTTGAAGATAAACACATTTTTAATAATATAGCACCTTTTAGCGAGAACATTACATGTTGGTCGCGATATATTGATGACATTTTTTTTATTTGGACAGGTACAGTAGATTCACTCAATGATTTTTTACTTTGGTTGAACTTGGGAGATAAAAATCTCAAATTTACTTCCAATTTTAACAAACAGGCAATTGAATTTTTAGATATTAAAATTAGAGTGGAAAATGCGACACTAGGGGTGGATCTTTACACCAAACCGAGTGATCGTAACACATTGTTACATTACAAAAGTCCCCACCCGAATAGTCAAAAGGACAAAATACCTTTCGGACAATATTTGCGCATTAGGCGCAATTGCACCAATCTACATGATTTTAACAGACATGCAGATGCCCTTTCGGTGAAACTTAAAGACCGGGGATATCCTGATAAACTGATTAAACGCGCATACAAACGTGCGAAATATTACAACAGAGAAACACTATTTAATAAAGACAAAGAAAAAATGGACAAGAATAACGATAGACTGATCTTCGTGACTAACTATAGCATAGCGAGTAACAAAATAAAAAATATTATCAATCACAATTGGTCTTTATTAAACAACAGACCTGGTGAGAAAATCCCGAAACCAATGTTCAGTTTCCGCCGAAACAGAACAATCAAAAATTGTCTAGTTCACACATACAAAGAAAAGACCCGTAATATTTCAAATACTATCAACAGAACCCCCCTACCCACTGGAAATTTCACGTGTAATACATGTTCTAACTGTGCATCTATGATTAAAGGCAGCCTGATATCTTATAATGGCATATCATACAATGTAAAAAACTTTGCAAACTGCAAAACTAAAGACTTAATATATATGATCAAATGCCCCTGCAATAAAGCCTATATAGGCGAAACAGCCAGGGAAATTAAAACAAGAATCACTGAGCACAGGTCTGCTATTAGGACAAAAAAGAAATCTGCTCCACTGGTGGAACATTGGACAACACACAACCACAAATTAGAAGACCTTAAGTGGTGTGTGGTTGAAGTTATAATGCATAACTCAAGAGGCGGAAATTTCAATAATAAAAGGAAAAAGAGAGAACAATTCTTTATGTCCCTATTCGATACATTCCGAACTGGTCTTAATAGCAGAGAGGAATGGGAAAGAATAATCTTATAATCCGACAATAATAACATCTGATAGTACCTTCCTTACATCCAAGTCTCTATGAATAGTTACATTTACGTAGAATATTCCCTCATTTTTCTCTAAACAAACAAAAGGTAGAAGTAGGTGGGTCAGTGAACTCCTGTATATGGTCAACAGTTTCAAAGGTGTCAGATATGCTAGATTTTATGTCAGTCTAAAAATCTGAATTAAGAACTATAGCTTGTTGATTGACTGCAAGTAGGACGACATGTATTTCTGGATATTTGATTCATATACAACTCACTAGGCTTTCACTTGAAAATAGTATTGTTAAAGTAATAGCGAGCAATCACGAAGCCCAATCATAGATCGATTGCCATGCCAGATCGGTTTTAATCATATAGATTTCAGATAACACATATAATTTATAATTATGGAATGTGTTGATGCTTAATGTAATCTGTTGTCTCAGGATAATGAAAGAGTTTTCATCCAGAAAATACATTGTAGATACTCATTTATTTTGAAAATGTAACAGAATGGCATTGTAATGTATTATGTGGATGTATTATGATTCATTGCACAATATGTCAATATTAGCAAAACATACAAGACACCCGAAATAGGCAAATGGGAGTATCTTCGAACCGGGCTCCAGGGAAAATGGCCGATATTACTCAGTTAGCCATGTCCCTATCCAAAATGGCCGACCCGTTTTGATCGATATCGTCCCAATACAAAATGGCCGACATAATTCTAGGAGGTCGCATACGAAATATCCGTTGCAGACATAGGGGGTCCCAGTAAGTCACTATTGCCATTTCGGTCCCTGAATCCTTGATTTTAAAATTCGAGGACTTGTGGTGCCATAATACGAAGCTTAGCGATTCACTTCCGGGTCAGGCATTGTTAAAATTAATATAAACCAAGCATCTCTGCCACCCAAGTTGCTTTCGAAAAATGAATTTTGAAGACCAAGTATGCATTATAATAAAAAGTTAAAACCATTCTCTATAAACGCGATACACAATGAAGGCACTCGCGTTTTTCCGACGACTTCCGGGTTAAGTGAGGCAGAGGCAGCATAAATAGATGCGTGCCCGCGAGATCTATTCTACTTCGAATCTACATGGAGTCCTGACATACGGAGGAGCAGGGAGGCCGAATTTTGAATCAGAGGTAGGCATTATACTTGTCAAGATGCTCATATCGGTTTTCTCCTTTATTGAAAAACGTGAGGAGACCTAGGCTGTAGGGTTAAATTATTCCCATAGTGAGAGAGACAACTGACCCATGTGCAGTTTAAGTTTTCTTTTCTAAAAAGATAAATAAGTGTTGTTTTGTAAAACGGTAACATCTAAATATTGCCGGTTTTTTAATTGATATATTTTTTCTGGTGAAGACTAAATACAAACTATAATATTGTATCAGCCTTGAGTAATGCCAACATAAGCACACTATCCATGGCAATTACTGATAGACAACTGGCTCTGAGATCGCTAAGATACAAGTGAGTTAACATTATTAGTGAGAAGTGTTCTCCTAAAGTCATGAACAATAATGCATAACCGAAATGCATAATGGGAATAAGATCCTAAAACACACATTCCCTTTTATTTAATTTTTTTATATCAGACCACTTCATCAAAGTAAGAAGGTGAAGATTGACACAACGAGATTATCGTACCTTGGTCAATATCTTGAAAAACTTTCTGAGAAATAAACAGAAACAGGTTAGTAAAGGAGGGCATTGTATAAATACTATGGTAAATTTAGACCCTTAGCGTGCATAATTAATAAGTGCTGCAATTAATGTGAATTCTCTAGATCATAAGAAAAAGATGACCATTCTTTCACATTGACGGTGGCTCCTCCGTGTACACGTAGGCTCTCTTCAATTGAATATGAAGGTAAAACCCCGTACCTAAATGTAAAATACCGGTTATTGTGGGAATACGAAAACAAGGGCAAAATCACTAAATCAGCATTCTATGTTTATTTTTAAACAGCCCATGATACACTATTAAAAGCAATTCAAGCTTAAAGCAATTCAAGCTTAAAGAAAAAGAAAATTTATGAAACTGTCCGTATCAAACCAGGTAACTTCTAATAATGTCCACATGCACAATGATACATAAGGATAGCTCACTAAACCCATGGATTGTATAGACAACAATACCTGTGAGAGTCTAGCAACAATGATATAAATGAACTGTGTGTTTCTTTTGATTAAGAAATGTTTTGTCTAGGGGTTGTAGATAAGAGATGTATATAACAATATCAGCTGGATACTTTTTGAGCAAGGCAGTAGGAACGTAAGGCTGTTGGTTAGTACATATACATGAAATCATATAGTAAAATGTATTTTTTAATTTTATAGATACTGAGTGAATATTTTACAAAAGTCCTGAAGAAGGTGTGAAGAATTAGAAATACACCGAAACGCCGCGTCGACTGTTTTGTTCTACTATATAGTCATTGCCTTACCACCTTTTGTGGTTTTTAATCTCACTGTTTTTTATGATGTGTAGACTGTAACCCATACTGGGAGGTAATAAATTGTTTTAACTTTGGTGTAACCAACAAAAATTTGACCTGTGGAGTATATTTTTTATAGATTTTTGAATATTGCTATGTGAATGTTTAGTCCTTGCCTGCTTGAATAGGTTACTTCGAGTGAATTTTCATAAGGATAATCACTCATTTATCTCCTACCCCGTCCAGTACTATTCTGTTTGGCCACATTAGCCTACAATTGTTCAAACAGGGATTCTTGTTTTCTGATACAAAGACCCCCTTCCCTGTTATAGACATCAGGGGTACCTCCTTTTGTTGAAGTCCAACACAGTACCGACAGGGTCCCGACTCCCGAGTGAGTCCTACAGACTCGCCTGTCTCAAAAATGCAATGGAATGGCCTAAAGTAGTACAATTTTATAATTGAACAACAAGAAGGAAAAGATTGACTTGAGTTACTTTTTTGAGTGTAGATTCAGAATTGGAGAAATCATGGACAACAAGCAACAATCACTCAGCGTGCAATGCATGCCATCATTTACCCCTTCTTCCAGGGCAGTCTCTCTAGGCTCTAAAAGGATATATATAGTCAGGTCCGAGGTTTGGGGTCAGGCCCACACTTCATATTTGTTGTATTATCCATCCAATGTAAGGCGTGAGGGAAATGGCTTTAGGAAGAGTCAAGAGTGGACAAGTTACTTCTTCACTGACTGCAGTTGCAACTCCAGTCAGGCAATAAAAGAGTAAGACAGTTGGGATGGATTTGTGAACTAGAAAGACAGTGACACATACAAATAATAAAGTAAATGATGTTACTTAGCTATATGTTTTTTTGGCTTCAAAAAGGATGAAAGAAAGTGATTCCAATTGAGCTTGTCCTTAATCTCTGGTGGTGCACCCAGAAGTAGGTCACCTAACACACTGCTTCCATGACCTGAGTCGCTATCATCAGATTCCTACTTGTGCTACTTCAGGAATGGTGTAATCCGGTGGTATAAAGTGCTAATTCATTTTGATCATGGTTAACCTCTCCATGTTTTCAGACAAGAGACTGGTCCTGCTCACTGTCAGAATGGCACCAGCAGCACTGAAAACACGCTCAGAAGAGACACTTGCAGCAGGGCAAGCCAGAAAGTTTATCGTCAGCCTGCTGAGCACTGGCCGTTGGTGCCTTTTCCCAAACCAATACAGCAATGGGCTTTAATCAAAGAAGACATCGGTAAGTTCATCCAGATAGGCATGGACCATCTGCTCAATGCTCTCGGATGCTCCTCTTTGCTCGGCCTCCACTGCCTTTAGCCTCAGCACTGGTCTTAAGCCCTTGATGTAGAAACCATTCCTGTGCCAATTTTGACCTGATGTTCCTATTCTTGTTGTTGATGTTGTTCTTGGTGTTGTTGGTGGTGTTGGCTGCTGTGAGCCAATCGCACTGCCCTCAGGCTCTGAAGATGAACTTGAAGCAAGCTGCCCTGCAGTGCTTGTTGTACCCTGGAGGAGCGGGCCTCTAATTCCCAGGTCATTCTTTTTCTACCTGACTGGCTTCCACATATATCCAAATGTTATAGTTCACAACATCCCCTTCTGAAAAAGGAATAAACGTGCACATTAATGGTTTGTACTGAGGATCTAGAATTGTGGCACAAATGCAATGGTTGGATGACACAATGCCTCTTTGCACCCTTGAATTTTCAGATAAGTGAAGGGTTAAGGTCTCCACCAACTTATATGCTTCTTCTTTTTCCTCCACACCTGCATACATTGCAGAAATCCCCTTAAGCTGTGCCTGTCGCATGTACAACAATGGGATAGCTTGTCCAATTGTACAGTCCTCCTTTCTGACCTCATGTGTGAAGACCTCGAAAGGAAGTAGCATCTCTGCCAGGCATTTAACTAGGCTCCATTGGTCCATCTCAATGATCATGCCTTTCGCAGTAGCATCCCCACTTTGTATGACATATTAATTGATTGGTCTGTACTGCTAAAACAGACGTTCAAGCATGTAATAAGTTGAGTTCCAACTTGTTGGTACCTTCTGGATGAGTGTTTTAACTGGCATTCTATTATCACATTGAATGATCCTCAGCTGCTTCTAGGCTTTAAAAGAATGGCTGAAATGTGTGCAGATTTTTCTGCAGGTGGCCAGAAATTTGCTGACTCGCTCTTCTTTTTTCAGAAAGCCTTGAACAATGATGTTAATGCAATGTGCCAAACAAAGGACCCTGAAATAGCCACCACCGGCCATGGCCTTAACTATATTACTGCCATTGTCCGTGGCAACAAACCAATGTTAAGCTGTCTTGGTTGCAGCCATTCAAAGACTTTGCTGTCAAAGTCTTCCAAAATGTTTGCAGCAGTGTGAGATTTCTTCATGGCGAACATGGCTACAGTTGCATGTTTCCGAGCGGCATTCAAAATCTCAGCAGTGTCAACACATGCAGATAACTTTTCTCTAACCCCTACAAAATAGATCCAGTGTGCAGTGATGCACATGTAATCAATGGCTTGGCAACTGGTCCATGTGTCTGTTGTCAGGTGGATAGTGTGAACCGCCCTCTGCTGCAAAGCTTGTCCAAGCAATTCCAGCATGTCATGATGTAGTACAGGAACAGCAACTCTGGCGAAAATGACCCGGTGGGAACCTTCCATTTTGGGCAGATGGCTGCCACAAATTCAAGAAGACCTACCCCTTCCACAAAAGAAAAAGGGCGGAGGACCAACGCTAACATTTTAGCCAGCTTCACGTTGTACAAACGTGCCATTGGTGGTTGCGTTCGTACGGCCCCTCTGACTTTACCATGCTGAGAATGGTAAGCTTGAATTTTTGCCACTGATGCAAGTGACTTCTTGACGCCAGATGTTAGGCTCAATGCACTTTTTTTTGTTGCCGTACTCTCTTGCCTTGGACCCCTTGGTGTCTCAGCCTCTTGTGCCATTGCGATGTTGCTGATAATGATGTGGGCGGTACCACTGCAGTGCGGGGGACAGAGCTGCTTTGTGTAACATTGAAAATCTCTCACTCTTGTTCAAAAAACACTGTGATTGGATCTTCTTAATCCCTACACCACCAACACATGCAGTTTTTGTCCGCTAAGGTGCACCTCCTACAGAATCAGGTGGTGTTTTCTCAGATGGGTTGTTTAGCCTTTGATGCCATAGTTTGTAACAAGCTTACCCCGTCGAACACCTTGTCCACAAATGAAGGCTATAGCATTGTTTACCTCCTTCTTGCTAACCAAGAAAAAGTTCCAAACTGGGGAGGTCAATATTCTGGTGCCGCTGGTGCCACTTGCAATGTCGACTGAACTGGTAGGTGGGCGTGATGTTTGACTCTCTGCAGTACCTACTTCTACTGAGGTGGTTTTGGTGGATGTAGGAAGCTGGAGGAGGTGTTGGTGGTATCTGCGTTGGTGGTATACATGCCACATCCCTCACAGCAATTTGGGATGGGGTAATGTCATCTACAGTGAGGCGGGACTAATGTCCATGATGACTGGCTCATCATCATCCTCCTCTTCTAATTCTACCTCTATTACTCTAAGGCTTTACGGAACCTTCCATTTCCCTGGCCTTGTCTCGAGGGTGTGGCGTGTCTCACTCGCAGACTGAGACGGGATCCAAGTGGTATCTAGAACATCAGAAGAAGGGCTTGGAAAGAACTTGCTGGACAACCCTTCTTTTCCTTGCTGGGAATCTGGAAGAAAATGGATCTTCTGAAAGAGTGGCTTGCTCTTCTTCTTCCTCTGCAGGAAGCTCGATCTCCTAATCTGCCCTTACTTCAGGAGGAACAAGTACTATTGGGTTTGGTTGCGCCTGTAGTTGCCCACTTATCTGAGTTTCCTGCATTGATTGGGTACTACTTTGCGATAACAAAAAGTCAACTTCAACAACACTGCTCATTGGCATTGTCGTGATTAAACTGGCTGCCTCTGCAACAGACATGGGCTGCTCCCAGCACGTTCCCTGTACACCGCTACTGCAGGCGCAATTTTTTGGTTTCCCAAAAAAGGTCTTGTGTTACCTACCTGTGGTGGTAAGTGGCAGTGCCTTCTTCTCACTGGCAACTTTCTTGGTACTGGACCTGGTACCTTTCTTTGGGGCCATCTAGAAGATGTCAGCAGCAGCACGCAGTGCCACAGGTTGAAGAGATATCTGTGGTCACACATCACGTGACCTTGTGTGCAGCAGGACTTCTGTCTGGCAGTACAATGGGTGATGTTGTCTCCTCCTCCTCTGTGCACCTATAAGCAAAGAAGGAAGAAGAACATCAGTGAAACGTGACATTCATTCATTGTTGTGGTTCAATTACTACTAGAAAAAACAAATAAATATACTATTTAACTTAGTGTGTGGTCACACTTGTTAGCGTTATTAATATTATTAAATGTAATATTATTACCAGTTGTTAAAAATACATAACAATACAGTGTAGCCATTTGTGAGACTTTGACAACAAGGGATTTCATAGTGTACTGTAGTGTACAGTACACTCAGGAAGGATAGGAAAGAAGAAGAAAATCAACAAAAATACAAATGTAATGGTTTGGGATTGTGCATCACGTGGGATGCAGCATTCACGGAGCTGCAGCTGACACATGGATGGCAGCAATAGACCAAGAGGAACGACGAAAAGACATGCAAAAGCACAGTGGAGCAAACTAACTGCCACCACAAAATGGCCACCAACCACATGGTCACTCACAAGTCACAAGAACAAGCAGGAGGCCTCGAAAACAATTAACTCAATCAGGCCTATATGGAAACAGACTTTATAAAATGGCCCCAGCCACATAGGGAGGTACAATCAAGGCAAATGCTGGTCCACTATTATCACAAACATCCTCACACACTCGCCAGACAAAGGAGGCATGCTAATCAACACTGCTTTAATGCAACAAGGCCAAAAACGAAATTCCACAGGGCTAAAAAAGATTTGCAAGTTACAACCACACACATCCAACAAAAGGCATTTATTTACCACACATGAAAAAAGTAAAATGCCCGAAAAAACATTTGGCATTTCAATCCAATGCTATCCATGCCCTAAATAATGTTTAAATGCAACAGACACCACAGAAACAGCTGTTTCATGTACCCATGAGTAGCTATGGGCCCCATTCGTTGGAAACCCCTTTGGCAGACTAGGCCATATAGTGAATCAATTCAAATCAATAATATTGCAAATTTATTAGAAAATGTAGTAAACTGTGCTACATTTTCTGCTGGATAAAAGAAGAATATTTTGCATGCAAAACAACAACCAGCAGGAAGGTATAGCCACCACAAACAAGGCTTGCAGGCCTAATGCAGAAGCACACTGGCTGCCCCTTCACAAAATGTCCGTCAGCCACATGGCCAGGTCACAACAACAAGAAACGGAAGACAGACAATGCAAGCTTACGGCAAATGCACACTGGCTGCCTTCACAAAATGGCTGATAGCCACATGGCCAGGCCACAACAACAAGAAAGGGAAGACAGACAATGCAGGCCTATGGCAAAAGCACACTGGCTGCCTTCACAAAATGACCGGCAGCCACATGGCCAGGCTACCACAACAAGAAGCAATAAGCCAAGAAGAACAAAGGAAAGACATGCAGGCATATGGCAAAGGCAAACTAACTACACCACAAAATGGCTACCAGCCGGGGGCTTGGCCTGCACGGGAAACATGGCGGACATGTTTTAACTTTGTTCTGCCATTCAATCAATCAATCATAGTATTTGTAAAGCGCACAACAAACCCGTGAGGGTCTCAAGGCGCTGAGGGGAGGGGGTGCTGCTACTGCTTGAATAGCCAGGCCTTGAGAAGTCTCCTGAGGGTGAGCAGGTCCTGGGTCTGCCGCAAGTGGGTAGGGAGGTGTTCCTGGTCTTGGCGGCGAGGAAGGAGAAGGATCTTCCACCGGCGGTCGTTTATTGGATACGGGCCACAGCGGCGAGGGTGAGTATGGCTGAGCGGAGCTGGCGGGTGGGGGTGTAGTAGCTGAGTTGGTCATTGAGGTATGCTGGTCCGGTGTTGTGGAGGGCCTTGTGGACATGGGTGAGTAGCTTGAAGGTGACCCTCTTTTTGACGGGGAGCCAGTGTAGGTCTCTCAGGTGGGGGGTGATGTGGCTGTGGCGAGGGACATTGAGGATCAGTTGGGCGGGGGCATTTTGGATACGTTGCAATAGTTGCAGGTGTTTGGTCAGGATTGCATTTGGGCCCTTATGTCGTCTGTGGCGGCGATGAGGGCTGTCTCAGTGCTGCAGTTTCTCCAGAATCCGGACTGGGACGGGTCCAGGATGTTGTTGTCTTCGAGGTATCGGGTCAGTTGCATGTTGACGATTTTCTCAATACAGTAAATTTATCCACTACACAACATTTCTCCTGCGACTGTACCGCGACCACAGGTCCGGCGAAACCCCAGGGGACAGCGGAAGCATTGATTGAGCTGGGAAAATGCTTGATCGCTGCCGCAGCCGTGAGGCGCACGGAGGCAGGAAGGGCGCAAGCCTGTATCGGGCCTGCAAAGCACCTAACACTTGATGGCCAGAGAAGATCGTAGAAGCACAGTCACAGCAGGGGATGCACTGCACTGCATGTCAGAGAAGGAGATCAGTGTACCCAGAAAACAGAGGAGATAGGCGGCATTGCTTACGGTGTACTTAGAGACGGCCCAAGCGGCTGGGAAACACTAAGCCTGTCTGTTTGCAGGACACAACTGTAAAAGCAACGGCTGAACAGCGGTCAGAAGACGGGAGTGGACACAGACGGCGAGAACTGCGAGGCCTCTGAAGCTAGGAGGGGAAGAAACAGGCGGCCAGAGGTGGAACTAAGCGGGATGGATAAAGTCTGGATGCGGCCTGCTACGCAGTTCAGAGAGTAACCCTGAACAAAGGCATTTATTTAACACACATGAAATAAAGTGAAATACCAAAAAAAAACATATTTTGCATTTCAATCCAATGCCATCCATGCCCTAAATGATGTTTAAATTCAACGGACACCACAGAAACAGTTGTTTCATGCACCCTTGTGTAGCTCTGGGCCTACTGGCTGAAAGGCCTATTGGCAGACTACTGGGCTAGTGAATTAAGTAAATATTGCAAATTCATTTCAAAAGTTGGAGAAAATATAGTGAGCAGTGCAACATGTTTCCTTTATAAAAGAAAAAAAATTACTTACCATGAAACAACTAGGTCCCTACTGAAACTACAGACCACCCACCACAATAAATTTTAAAAAACAGATGGAAAGTACAAAAACTCTAGGTGCCTGGCCCCAATCAAAAACAACACCAATTTTCCAACTTACTTGTGAAATCTCAAATTCAAAAGTCTTAAAATCCAATGATATATGATGCAGCTGACACAAAGAGTGATCCTTCCAGCTCCAAATCCAAATGAAAAGTGAACAGGAGATGGACAAAGCACTGGGAGGAGCCTGCTGGACAGGAACAGGACGTTGGAGAGTCTGTGGCCCTTCCTTCCTCTTAAAAAAAAGGAAAAGGACTCCTGGCAAAAAAGTAAAGCCAAAAGGCAATCTTAGGAGTTGTTTTTAATATAAATTGTCATGCCGAGATGGTTTGATGCTGCTCGGGAGAAAACCTGCTCCAGATTGAAGATTCTGAGTGTTCGGGATCCCGATCTTCACAAAACTCCCGCCGAACATCTGCTGGGGCGCTTTAATGACGTGTTAGCGATTGCAAACTCTTGCAGGTCAATGCGGCCGCATAGCAAATCTGGTGGCAATCGTGAGCAGCTCGAGAAATCTTGTTGACGATCACAGGCACCCGGTCAGTCGCTCCCGAGCACGCAAAAACGCATTTTGGTACACAAACACAAGAAAAACTCCAATCTGTTGCGGACTTCAGAATTTTTTGGAAACATGCCAAAAAATCCGCAAATTCCGTGAGTGGAGTAGAGTTTTATGCCAAGGGTTAGTTAAGATCGAGAAACAGGAAGATTTTTTGAGAAAGCACTCCATGTAGCCCCTCTTATAAGTTCTTGTCCTGACATATAGTACAAATAAACAATAAATCACCTCTCTTTTTCTAAGATCATACAATTCATGTTCTATAAAATACTATCACATTGGGAATATGTTCACAACCCTCTCTCAATTTCAGGGGTGCATAAAAAAGAGAGGGAACAAAAGAAACTATCCAGGGGAAATAGAATGTCACCAGCTGATCTGAGCACCAGAGCAAATAATGCATATTCAGTTTTGTCTGATTTCAATAGAGAGAGAAAATGTACACACTGAAAATATACACAAGGTTAATTGGCTGGATATCGTAATTAAACAATATATAGATGATAAAGTGTTGAAATAGCTCTCCAGTGGTATTTTGTAGATTAGAAGTTCTAATGAAAGTCATCAATATCCCATTTACTAGTCATTGATTGACACTGTAGTTAAATGAAATAGGGACCAATATGAACACAGCTAGGTCAATATTTACACGAATACCTGTTGAAGCACCCTCTTCAAGTCCATGCTTTAAACTCTTAAAGGGATAGCAAGGCCTTAATTATGAGTTCCTAGATGCCTAGATTCCAAAGTCCATTCATGATGCGCTGGTCCAGTCCAGGCTATTTTCTTTGAATTCTAGAACGTGTAGCCCTGTATTGTCCTAAAATAATCAAAGCTGCGATTCCCAGAGTTTAAAGAAAAGACCTGAACAGGAGCAACATATTATGCATGGACCTGAGAAACTTGACAGGGCTGTGAGTGAGTTGGAGGAAAAAGGACAGCCGTTAAAATCTGACTCACTGGGGTTTTTGGAGAATATCTTACAGATTTTGGTGCGTATTGCTCCAAATTCCACATGTTACCCTATGCTGTTTTCCTCCTGTAAATTTCAGCAGGTGTAATCTGCCAAAAGTTAAAAAATGTTGAGGTATTTAGTGCACCCTATATTTACCGGGAACTGTAAATACCACACAACTCAGAATTTAATTACAAGACCAGAGACTACCATTATGCACTATTCCTTTAATGATGTGACCTCCTCTTCTGTAAGGAGGCCAGCCATGTCCAGATCACCCTGATCTAGATAGAAGATGTATTCATCTAGTGGTTCTTCATTCTGAAGCTCTAGTTCTTCCATGGCATAGTCTATGGTGACCATGTGCCTTCTAGATAAGCCACCAGATGTTGTATAAAAACTATTAAATTGATATAGTTAAGTTGAGTCTTCAACATCTCAATACTTCTATTTCATTTTTAGTGAAGCAAAAAAGTCCAGGGGGTGATTCAAAGTTTGTCGTAACAGGAGCTCTCATACAAATTGACAGCTTCCTCACCACTAAATCTGCACTTCTCTGTCTCATTTAGAAATTGGGGACTTACTGGGGTTCTAAGGGAAAAATACTCTGTCTTAGGGATCTACTTTGATCTGTTTTACAGCACACTGAGTCATGACTGCTCTTTCTGCAAATATGTTCAGTTGAATTTCAACTTGATCATTAATGCTGACATATACCAAGAAGCTACTCTAAAATTCACTCATGCACTAACTTAATATTTTCACACCCTTCCAAAATATGTTACCATGTTGCAAGTTAAAAATTGCATTTGCGGAAACAACGATGAAGAAGAAAATAATATTTGGAAATGACATTAGTTCTCCAGTTCTTACAGAGAACATCTGTTGTGTTGTCCCCATCCATCACGTATTGGTCTCTGCTAATTTCATGTGCCCTATTAAATTATATATGAAGATTGGTCTGTACATGGGTGGACATGATCTCTGCAACATAACATACCAATCAATGAAACATGAAATCGATGATTCAGAAGGGCTACAAAATTACCAACTTCTTATTTTTTCTGACACTGGAGAACTAATGTTACAGGTAAGTAACTTGTTCTTATTCTTCATCATGTGCTGATTCGGACATGTGCTAGGAACATCCACTTATAAGCAACATTAATATTAGTGAGTGAGCCCAATAGTATGTTAAGCTGTGAAAAGCTGCAAGGAAGACTCTTTCTAAAACTGAGCATGTGTGTATTATGATAATCACATTGTATACGAAATGTCCAGTGTATATAAAAGCTTACAATTACATGACATTGACAATGATCAATTTAACTTCAAGGCATTCCTTGGCTGGATAGCTGTGTAATCTGACGTACCACAACTTCATCTTTCTAAAGGTTTCGAAGTGTTACATCTAGTAAAATTAGATAGTATATAAATAATTCCACGCACAGGTAAGTAGCAGAAGACATTGCAAACGCAGTTGCTAAATTCCAAGTGAAGGTATAACTGTCACCAACCTAAGGGTGCATTTTTGTTGCATGGTATGGCAGTCTGCAGTGACTTCTTCAGCAATTGTTGCTGTTGGTATGGACTTAAATTTAAATTATGCAAACACAACAGGTGATGGACCGAATGTCGATCAATGTCACACACTCACCCCAGTCCAAAGATCTGGGCCCAAATCCATCGTTTTTTTGCACTCCACTCCACCCTGGGTTAGACAATGGTGATATGCAAATCAGCTCTGACCCTGTGCCCCATGGGAACAGTCCAGTCCGAACTACAAAAGCCATGTCCTTCCCAGAACGGAATCAAGCATCCGAGGACCGGACCGGTTTCGAGGTAACACCTCTCATTAGCCCGGCTAGCTTGACTCCAGTGGTGTGGAGTGCCTGGGACCCACGTCTGGGCTTCCCCAGCGCACTTAGGGCGGAATATGCAAACACAACGGGTGATGGACCGAATGTGGATCAATGTCACACACTCACCCCAGTCCAAAGATCTGGGCCCAAATCCATCGTTTTTTTGCACTCCACACCACCCTGGGTTGGACAATGGTGATATGCAAATCAGCTCTGACCCTGTGCCCCATGGGAACAGTCCAGTCCGAACTACAAAAGCCATGTCCTTCCCAGAACAGAATCAAGCATCCGAGGACCGGACCGGTTTCGAGGTAACACCTTTCATCAGCCCGGCTAGCTTGACTCCAGTGGTGTGGAGTGCCTGGGACCCACGTCTGGGCATCCCCAGCGCACTTAGGGCGGAATATGCAAACACAACAGGTGATGGACCGAATGTGGATCAATGTCACACACTCACCCCAGTCCAAAGATCTGGGCCCAAATCCATCGTTTTTTTGCACTCCACACCACCCTGGGTTAGATAATGGCGATATGCAAATCAGCTCTGACCCTGTGCCCCATGGGAACAGTCCAGTCCGAACTACAAAAGCCATGTCCTTCCCAGAACGGAATCAAGCATCCGAGGACCGGACCGGTTTCGAGGTAACACCTCTCATCAGCCCGGCTAGCTTGACTCCAGTGGTGTGGAGTGCCTGGGACCCACGTCTGGGCATCCCCAGCGCACTTAGGGGGGAATATGCAAACACAACAGGTGATGGACCGAATGTGGATCAATGTCACACACTCACCCCAGTCCAAAGATCTGGGCCCAAATCCATCGTTTTTTTGCACTCCACACCACCCTGGGTTAGACAATGGCGATATGCAAATCAGCTCTGACCCTGTGCCCCATGGGAACAGTCCAGTCCGAACTACAAAAGCCATGTCCCATGGGGCACAGGGTCAGAGCTGATTTGCATATCGCCATTGTCTAACCCAGGGTGGTGTGGAGTGCAAAAAAACGATGGATGTGGGCCCAGATCTTTGGACTGGGTTGAATGTGTGACATTGATCCACATTCTGTCCATCACCTGTTTTGTTTGCAATTGCCACCATAAGTGCGCTGGGGATGCTCAGACGTGGGTCCCAGACACTCCACACCACTGGAGTCAAGCTAGCCGGGCTGATGAGAGGTATTAAGCACAGAGTCGTGTTTTGGATTCAATTTCAAGAACAGACGGGGTCCTTCATGGTTTCTTTGGACCTCCAATAAAAGTGTGACACATTTTCAAGGCTTTATAGTAAGAATAAGGAAAAGAGAATGCATGTTGATCTCAGCCAAAAGGCATGAGTTGCATTGATAATTTGTGCTGTTTTGGCGATTTTGTTCCAGGAAACATTACGAAGACTTGTGTTTTGTTCATCAATATCCTAACATTGCTTCAAGAAGAACACATGGATTGTAAGGAGATCAATTCGTTTATTGGTAAGTTTAACCTGTTTTCATTATTGACAAGTAGATAAATTGCATGATTTTGGTTCCTGCAGTTCTAATGTGACAAATTGGGTATTTTGTTTTAAATAAATGTCTGCTCTTCAGATGAAAGATCCAGATATAGTTTAAAGAACAAGACCAATAACATGTGTGTCTAATTTTTAGCCCTCTTCCTCTCCTTTAATCCCCTCAAGCAGGAGAGGGTGTATTTTTATGTACGAATGTGCACATGCTCTGGAATGAGTCTGATGCAGGAGGTGCATAACAAGAAGTAATTTAATTTGAGGTTTAATTTGTAGTTGCTTGCTGTTCAATGAACCGGACGATTATGTCACTACCATGCATTTTCCTTTTTTTGATGTCCCTCTTAGGTGCCTTCTATAGTGTCGCCCTAACCTTATTGTTTTTTTTCTCCTGTGCAGCCGTCTCATGTTTTTTCTTTGTGAGCCACATGTTGTTACCATAGGGGGCTATTCATAAAGGTCAATTAATACCTTAATAACTCTAACAGTCTAGACTGCAGTTATACTACATTTGGCTGATTACCATTTACAAGTGTAAATGTACTAGTAGTAACTTTTCACACGTAGACAGAGTCCTCAGCCACCAGGGTAAAGATATCTACCAATGGAAAAATATAGCGAAAAGTAAAATATTTTATTCAAATTTACACAAAATAGTAAAACTATTTTGTGATGCATCTTAATGTATATTAATAGTATAAATCTATTTTAAATATAATATAAAATACAAAAATGCTACAGCACAGCTAATATTATTTTCGACAAAATGTTTAATTTAAAATAAATATATTAAATGGAATACATTTAATGATATATCTTTAAAAACATCTTAACTAAAACAACATTTTAAATGTGTTTATTATGTATTTCACATTACTACAATGTATATATTTTAATTTTTGTAATTATTTTTTAAAGTTACATTAATCATGTATTTTTATATTTAAAACGTTATTAAAATGTTGTGTATAATCATTTGTGTTTGCATGTATTTGTTTAACATTACACTGCATTTATATTTTTATATTTATTTTTAAAAAGTTGAAATTAATGTAATTTATTTTAATATTATTTCCTTTAAGGTTCTGTTTCAAGTCAGTGGTGTGCTCCCAAATCCTGTTGTCTATTTAAAGTACTCCTTCGAGTCATTGAGCTGACGAGCTCCAGGATGAAGCACCTGCGCGCCAGTGAGAGGTACAGGACCTGATATAGTGTTTGGCAGTCTACTCAGCAAACCCAAAATACAAGACAGTATTCTCTACTGATGACGGTTAATAAACCAAAAACACATGTCTAGAGATTAGCACTATCTGCCCTAACCTTGGCGTAACACTTGAAAATATCGGAGCAAGCTACAAGAGATTGCATTTCCCCGAATGCCAGGGGCAAACCTTGTCTGAGAGGTCAGTGGTGTGCTCCTACATCCTGTTGTCTATATAAATAAAAGTGCAACCAAGTGGAGAAGTGTGGCTCAGGGGTTAGAGGTGGCAGACCCGGAAGCTGAGATCGGCCCTGGACCAGGGTTCAATTCCCCGCCTCGGCGGGTCTTGGGCTCAAAAATTCCACGGACTCGATAATTCTCGCTCCGGTGCCTTCTCAACTCACGGGTTCACACTCTGCGACTCTGGGCAATAGCTTGCTTAATCTCCACAACGGCCCCTCGCGGCGGGATGCCTGGCTTTCACCTTGTGGATACCCTGCCGGGGTTATCTCACAGGGGAATACCAGGATGGGTTCCCTAAGCAAGCGCCGGGAAACCCTTTGTGGGTAGCTGTGCGCTATATAAGCTCAAATACATTTACATTTACATTTACAACCACTGCTTGTGGTTGATTGCACGTACCAAGTAAGTAGTGCCCTGTGTCATGGTATTTGAAGTATGTAAGCGCACCTATAATAGGGACCTTCTACATTGTCATCAAGGGGGTGATCCTGCTCCGTGAGTCAAACCGACAGTGTCAGAAAAAAAAATGCAGACTCACCGCTGCGGGTCGTGGTGGCACAGCTGACTGCTGACAGTGCGAGGCGGACATCACTTATCCTGAAGGTGACTTGTACCGGCAGTGAATGTGAGGCCGGTAAGGCCTCTGCAGTCAGAGGGGAGAAGCATCCAGCAACATCCGCACCAGTGTGGTGTGCTGTCCCTGACTGGAGCTCTGAGTGAGGATGGACCGGTATGATGCGAGTGCTGTGGATGGTGGAGATTCCTGCTGTGGTGTGGAGTCCTGGATTCTGGCTGCACCGTCTGGACGTCCCCCTAGGCAGGTTTATGGAAAAGCAGCACATGCAGCCGCGGTCGGTAGTGGGATGACCTGCAGGGCGGTGACGTGGGGAGGGGGAGGGGCAGGGTGGGGGGTAGTAATGTATGGATTATGGAGTTTTACAGGTAAGTAAACATATAAATAAATAAAACGAATTTCATTGCGTGCACTGCATCGCATTTGGTGCTGCAGTGCACGCAACGAAATTCGTTTTATTTATTTATATGTGTACTTACCTGTAAAACTCCGTAATCCATACATTACTACCCCCCACCCTGCCCCTCCCCCTCCCCACGTCACCGCCCTGCAGGTCATCTCACTACCGACCGCGGCTGAGCACATGGCCTCCTCAAAGTGGAAAGGCACGCCCAGAGTAGACAAGGAGCAAAGGTATTGGGAATTCTGCTGTAGCCAGTGAGGTAAGGCTGCCCCTTGGTGACTGAACATGGAACTGCAGAGTAATCCTCAGGTATAAAGAAAAAAACGTAACTTGAAGAAAAAAAAAAGAGAAACAAGTCACAAATGACAAACACTGAATACCCTGAACAGGTAGTATAATCATCACACTGGATAAATCTCAATGTACACATCCTTCATATATGAACTAGTGGCCAGTGTATAAACAGGGAGAAGGTTCGGTCAACAGGCTAAATTGCAGGAGAGTGTGTTGGGGTATTGATTAAAGACGACTGAGGTGCAATGGAATCTGCAGGGTGATCACCTTCAAGGTCATGGAGGCTGCAGTAGTAAAGTAGTTTAACAGATGAATGAGATACCATGTCTGTGCAAGCACCTGAGGAGGTGGAGGGGGCCCTAGAACACTGTTCGCACTCCAGACTTGCAGCACTACCCCGATTCAGTCAAGTGGCAGATTAGCCACGGCAGCACATAGATGGCGAAAATTGATTGGACAGCTGGAAAATTACTTCCTCTGTGCCTGTGAGACGGATGGCGGTGATAATAGATCAACAATGTTACACATGGGATGAGATGAACTGTATTAGCTCTTTCAGAATTTGCCCAACACAGGTGATGTGTGTGACTAATATGCAGCAGTAAGAGACCTCAACAGGCATTTTGACCCCCAATTAAATCCTAAATACAAACATTTCAAGCAAATACAGGCACAGCAGCAAGATGAGGAGATGGTTGACATGTTTTTCACAAGATTATGCAAATTGGAAAGCTCCTGTACAGGGATTGACAAACAATTTAAAATCAGAGCACATCTGATTCAGGGTTGTAGGTTGTCGGAACTGCAGAAACTAAGATCACGACAACCTGCATTACACTGGATAGCATACTGATACTGGGCAGGTCCCACGACCTAGATGATGCACGAGCTGGAGAAATGGAATATGCGTTGAGACAGAGAACCTTTTGTTTGCTACAGACAGGCCAGGCCAGAGTCAAAGAGGAAAGGGTGAAGGCTGTCAGGAAGTGAATTGGAAGAGGATGAGGTAATACCAGGGAACGCCCTGGTGGAAAAGCGTGTGGCAACTGAAGAATGGGGAATCACCTGCCATGGGGGGCTGAGCAATCAGAAGACCCTGTCTGAAATGTCAGACTACCACTTGGACAGCCAACACAGGAGGAAAGACCAAGAGGTTTTGTCATGTCAAACGGATCTTGAAGGAAGAGGAAACACAGGATAACCAAAAAATCTTATGCCAACAAATGAGCCTCTTGGAAAAGGAGGAGGAAGAAGAAGAGATATTCATCATGTCCTTCACAGGATGAACAAATCAAAAGAAATGGCCTGCCCATGTGCCAAATAAACATTGAAGGGAATCAAATAACCGCCCTCATAGACACAGGGGCATCTGTAAAAGTCCTAGGTGCTGGACACTATCACCAATTACAACCCCACCCAAAATTGATGGCCACCAGAGCAAAAATATTCACACATAGTGGTGGCACACCTATTCCTTTACAAGGAGTCATCGAAGTGGAGGTCACACATGGCAAGCTAACATCTCTGATGAAATGTCATGTTACCCAGGACAGTTTGAGTACACTACTGAGCTGTTGCACGGCTGAGGACCAGGGATTAGTAATTTGTGCGTGACAAGTCCACCAATTGCATGTTGCCGAAATCATGTCAGAATTCCCTAAGGTATTTGAAGGGCTTGGATGCTTGAAAGACATCAAGGTAAAACTACTCATTGAGCGTTCGGTCTAGCCTGTACTTCTACAACATAAACAAGTACCTTTTCATCTGCAACCCCTTATTCAGGCCGAGTTAGAGAAGCTGGAAAGGGAGGGGGTAATTGCGAAGGTGTTGGGGTCTACAACGTGGGTGTCCACATTGGTGATCACTCCCAAACCCAAGCAGTCTGGAGCGATAAGGTTGTGTGCGGCTATGTGGTTAACAAATAGGGCAATGTGCAGAGAGAGGCATATTACACCTACAATTAATGAAATTGTCACTGACATGAATGGGGTGAAATGGTTTTCGAAAGTAGACCTTAACTCTGGATACCACCATCTAATGTTGAACGAATTAAGCTGCTATATTACAACATTTTAAATGAATGTGGAGTTGAGAAGATTCAAGCAGCTTAGTTTTGGAGTATCCTCAGCAGCAGAGGTATTCCAGGAAACTATATGAGAACCCCTGTCAGGACTAGTAGAAGTCATAAATGTCTTTGATGATGTTTTGATATTTTCCCAGACGTTGGAGGAACACCATTTGTGCTTAAGGGCAACATTCAGAGACTTGTAGAGCAAGACCTGACTTTACACAAAGACAAGTGTGCCTTCTACACCAATGAGGTGGAATTCTTTGGATACATATTTTCACAGCAGGGCCTACAAGTGAATCCAGAGAAGGTTGAGGCCATAAGGGCGCTGCCATTCTCCAGAAACTGACAGAAATGCACAATTTCGTGGGGATGGCAAATTATTGCAGAAGGTTTATTCCTCATCTGGCAACCATCTCTGAGCGTCTGAGTGCTCTCACGAAAAGAACACCCAATGGCAATGGTCAAGTGCAGCATCGCAAGTGTTTCAGGGGGTGAAGGGGGCAGTACTAAAGGGAACCACGGTAGCATACTTCAGCCCAGGGAGTCCCACTGAGCTCACAGTGGAGGCCAGTCCGTAGGACTAGCGGCGTCCTCCTGTAACAAGACCTTCAAAGAGAATGATACTGATTGCTTAAGCAACCAAGGCGCTGTCAGCTGTAGAGACCAGATATGTGTAAATTGACAGTGAGGCGCTAGCCATCAGATGTGCTTGCCAACACTTCAATATATACCTATGTGGACACAAGTTCCGCGTGATCACGATCACAAACTGCTGGTAGCGCTGTTCAGCAAGGAATGGACGACCACAAATTGAATGATGGGCAGTACAGCTCCATGATTATGACATTGAAGTGGTATAGTCCAGGAATCGATAACCCAGATGATTATCTGTCACGGCACCCCTTGGCAGCTGACCACAGGAATCAGCAAGAAGTCGATAGTGGGGTGGATGGGTTTGTAAGGCTGATTACTGAAATAGCATGCCCAAGAGCACTGTCTCTCGCAGAGATAGTTGTAGTCATCAAGGAATATGAGTGTCCATGTGTGGTGAAAGAGCTGCTGAGGGAACATTGTTAGAAGAATTTTCTAGACAGAGGTTGACGGTTGACGGATGAGGAAAGAAAGGCCAGAACAAGCATCTGGAAGTGCAGGGATGAACTCAGCGAAAGCGTGGTGAGGCTGGGTTTGCGAGCCAACAAATTGTAATACCAAAGTGTCTATGGAGGAGAACAGTCGAGCTGTCTCATCATGGTCATCGGTAACCCTGTGCAGAGCTGGCAGAGCAGGGCTACGCGGAGGTCCATGGAAATGGGAACAAACTCCGTGGAACTCCGCTCCGCCACTAGCCTCGACCCCCCCATTAAGAATTAATTTAAAATACATTAAAGGTGAAAGAAAAAAGACTTACCTTGACTGTGGCATCCCCAGGCTGCTGCCCTCCTCTGTCTCGCCATCTCAGGATGATCTGCACATGCGCTCCTGCCCGTGCATGTGCATTTCTCGCAAGGAATGCAGCAGACCAGCAGGCGCGCACCTGGCGCGCCTAAGGCAATCACATTTGTGCTCGTCCATGCCCAAATGGGGCCAAGGGCTATACAAAACGCCCATTTTTCCCATTACTCAGCCAGGGAGCTACAATCGTATCAGGGTAACCCTTGCATTAATGATATTACCCACAACATTTTACAGAAAACTGGCCTTTTAGCTCAAAGATATCTCTTCCCCGAAATTCAAATAAAAAGCCCCTCTGACCTGCTCCACATCCTCACGGGTCTCTGTTAACTCAAACACTCAGGAGTCAAATGGTATTAAAGTTTGCTATTTAAACACACGTTCTATGGTGAGACACCAACTAGAAATATTCCAGCTTTTAGATTCCGAAAAGCCAGACATTCTGCTCCTCAATGAAACGTGGCTTACAGAGGAATCTGCTCCTGATATAGTAGCAGCATTACCGGATAATCATTACTTCCTGCAGGCCAATCGTTCCTTACGGAAGGTTGTGGTGGGGTTGCAGCCATTATCCGTCAGGATCATCAGTTCACCTCTCTGAAGGTCACTGGCCTACCTTCAGTTGACAGCCTTGTCCTGAAATATGAATCCCCTCTGTCATCTTTTATTTTCCCTCTTTTTTATAGACCCCCCCCATCACATGCCTATGTTTCCTCAGGCTCTGTGCGAAATGATATCCCACCTTGTTATCGACCATGCTAGAATCTTGATAATTGGTGATTTTAATTATTGCCCCAACGACGCTAGGGAGAGCTCCAGCTCGGTGGAATTGACAGACTTCTTAGTAGGGATGAATTGTACCCAGCATGTGAGGGATTCTACACACTTAAAAGGTCATATCCTAGAACAAATATGCACAGGAGGCATTCCAGACCCAGGGAGAGAGCATCAAGTTGTGGCTTGATCGGGTAAGTGACTATGTCACTCCTCTCAAGAAAATTAGGATCTTGAGACCCCATGATACGCAAAGATGGTTTTCTGACAATTTAAAAAACAAAAAACTTGCTTCAAGACAGGCAGAACACAGCTGGAGACATCACTATCTTACTGGCAAGAAGGCTATATACTCAAACCTCTTGAAAGATTGTAAAAAATAGATCCTTCATACTACGGAAGAATACTTCTCTAATAACTAGACCAATAAATCCAGAGAGATCTTCGCTATAGTAAATGAGCTCTCCCACCCAGATAGGGTCATGCCGAAGCCAGCCACCTCACAGTCCCTATGTGACTCTCTTAACTCATATTTCACTGAGAAAAATTGTGCCATCAAAGCCAGCATCTTCTCCTCTACCCTTCCTACACAAAATTAGAACACCTGTCAGAACTTAGCCCGGATGGATTCAATCACCCCAATCTCAAAGGAGACCTTTCTTAATCTACTGAAAAAGGTTGGTTCTGGTTCTCCTATTGACTGCTGTCCTCCTTACGTACTTCAAGTAGCTCTTACCATCTGTCCTGATCCCCCCCTTTCATTCCTTAATAATTCACTTAACGTTTTCATTTTTCCTGATATACTTAAGAGTGTGGAAATCCTTCCTATCGTGAAGAAACTGGGTGCAAATCCGTCAGTTCTTAGTAACTATCGCCCCATCTCCCTGCTGCCCTATTTGGGTAAAGTTCTCGAGGCTCCTGTGGCAAACTGTCTCAGTTCATTTGTTGAACATTCCCAACTCTTAGATTCCCATCAGGCAGGGTTGAGACCTGCTCCTTCTATGGAATCTGTCATCCTGACTGTCTTGGATGAACTTAAAAAGGGAGCCGACAAGAGTGCTTCCCAGGCCCTGGTCCTTCCGGACTTGTCAGCTGCATTCAACATGGTCGATCATGACTTTCTGATCGACCGTGTCAGAAACGCAGGGATCCAGGGTCTGGCATTGAAGTGTCTCTCTTCTTTTCTTAGTAACTGGCAGCAAGCAGTGCGGCTTGCCAACTTTTCTTCCAACAAAAGGGAATTGACATGGGGGGTTCCCCAGGGCTCTTCTCTTTCTCCGCTCCTTTTTAATTTGTATCTTCTCCTCCTAATTAGTTCTTTGAGTGAAAGAAAGATAAGTATGTTCAACTATGCTGATGATCGTTAATTAGTGTTCGACATCAACTCTTCAACATCCGCAGCATTCAACTTTCAAGCCACCATGATCTTTATAAGTGATTGGATAAACAACAACCAAATTAAGTTGAATCCTGATAAAAGTGAACTGATTCTTAAGGGTGGCTCTGCCAACCCGTGGCACTCCAACTTTTGGCCATCCTCTTTGGGCAAGTCCCTGGTGCCAGTCAGTTCTGCCATATGTTTGGGCATAGAGATCTCCAACGACTTGTCATTGAACGCTCAGATTGGCGCAGTTGTTTCCGCCTGTTTTTTTCGACTGCAGAGAATAAGAAAGATCAGCAGATTCTTGTCCAGGGAAGCTCTGACCCTAGTTATTTTAGCTTTGGTTATCTCCCGATTGGACTATGCCAATTCATTGTATGTTTGCATCTCAGCCTACCAACTGAGACACATTCAGTTGTGTCAAAATCAAGCCGCCAGACGTATCTTCCACTTACCTAAGTGGCAGCACATTAGACCTCTTTTGAAAAATCTACACTGGCTACCTGTGGTCAAAAGGTGTGCTTTTAAGCTGGGATGCACTATCTTCAAAGCCCTTCATGGCAATAGCCCAACTTTCATTTCTACCAGGATTCAACACTACATCCCTTCTCGAGACCTGCTTTCCTCCCACTTGAACCTGTTAGTGAATCCCTCTTTCAAACGCAACAAGCATGGAGGCTCAAAATTCGCCGTCTTGGCTCCACAATTTTGGAACTCCCTCCCCGTGGAGTTGAGGTTGGTGACCTCTTATGCACAGTTCAGAAAATTGCTTAAGACTTGGCTGTTTATTCAAGCGTATGGTGACCTAATCTAGTTTCCTGTTGCCCTCCTCTCCACCCTCAGCGCCATAAAACCGTTTTGTGTACGTGCACTCTACAAGTGCTTTTAACATAACATAACATAACATAACTGTTAGACCTGACATCTTTTGGCGTGATTACCCCTATCTTTTTGCCTCTGCCTCCTGTATTTTTCGATGCTGTGCTGGATTCGTTTTTGCTGGTTTAGATGCGTTGGACACTCTGCCACTGCTGATCAGTGCCAGAGTGTAAGTGCTCCCTATATAAAGTGTTATTTTGATTGGATATACATGTTTGGCATATTTGTATCACCATGAAGTCCCTCGTAAAGTGCACTGGGTGTGCCAGGGCCGGTGATGACAGATGCTACTCGTGGGCCTGCAGCACTGATTGTGCCACCCACAGGAGTAGCCCTAAAATGGTGTCTCGGGCCTGCCACTGCAGCGCCTACGGGCAGTTTAGAACTGCCATGTCCTCCTGGTCCGCGTCCCCGCTGACCAGGCCGAACCCTTCCCTTTTCGTGCACATCAGTCACCCCTATGGAAGGCCCAAGGTACCCCCCTGGGCAGGGTGCGTGTGTATGTGAAAGGTAGAGCATGTACTGGTGCAGGTGACATGCTCTGGTAGTGAATTACAGCCATTTTCGTTTTTCACTATTGTAAGGCTATCTTGCTCCATAGGTTAACATGGGGGATGCTGGCTACAGTGGTTAACGGCATTTCTTCCCATAGGAACAAGATAGGACATAAGTATCTAGTATCCCTGAACTCAGAATTTAATAACGCATCTTTTAGGAAAGGTGGTTTTTAGATCCTGTGTTTGAGAACAGCACTTTTAGAAAGTTGCTGTTCTCTTGTCGGACCCTTCTGTGTGCCTGAGACTGTTTGTGTATTGACTGTCTGGTTTGTGAGTGACAGGGGCTGGGGAATGCCCCAGAGGCTGGATGAGTCAGCACTAGGCTGAGTGGAGCAATTGCTACCTGAGTGGTGGGAGGAGTTAGCACCTGGGCTGAATAGGGCTGTGCCTGCCTGCCACAAGGCTGGCTCCACCTCCTGCTGGGCGGCTGAGGACTCTGCCCCTCACTCTGAAAGGAAAGATGCAGCCAGCACATCAAGGTGCTCAGGATCCACCCAGAACTGGCTCAGACCGGGCTCAGGGCCCACATGCACAGAGAGAACAAAGACTTTAGGGGTATAAGTACAGGACTCCTGACAACAGAAAATTAGATCATCCTGGAAATCAAGAAGGAACCTCTGCCAAGGAGAAAGCTGACTCTGAAGAAGGAAGACTGTCCTGCTGTTGCTCTGCTGGACTGACCTGCTGTTGCTTTGCTGCCAAGGAGAGGGGAAGGACTTTGCTGTGAGCTGGGTCCCCTGTCTTGTAAGGAATCTCCAAGGGCCCGAGAAGAGCTGGCTCCCTGTTTCCGAAGTCCCAGGAACAAAAGGACTTTATCCCCAGTCTCCCCGAACTCTGCTGAGAGAGTTCTGTCCTTCGTAGAGTGCTTGATCCAGTTGTGGGGCCTCTAGAAGTTGAACCTGAGCTGGGAAGCTTGAGACGAAAGCTGAGAAACTTGTGAAGCTGAAAAGTGTTGCATCGCTCGCTGGCGGAGCGCAACCCCGACAGTGCGAGAAGTTTCCCGTCGCTACGAGGGCCGAGATCGGCGCAGCACCGAACATCGCTGCCGAGGCCGGCGCACCCTTCGTTTGCGAGACGCACCAGGCCGGTGCAGGGGAATCGAACATCGCTGCGAGTGTCGTCGCAGAGCCTGTCGCTGGGTGAGATCACCGCACCGCTTGCTTGCGGACCGCATCACGTCGCTGCGAACATCGTCGCAGAAAACATCACATCGAGGAGCTGCGAGAGAGAGGGTCACCGCTGGACTGCGCATCGTCGCCCCGGAGATCGTCGCAGCCCCTACGAGATCATCGCATCGTGCCTTTGCGAGAACAGACTTCCCACGGAACCTACGCACCGGAATCTACGCAAGCTGCCTTCCTCCCCTTACAGACCGGATTCGTCGCCGCACGCCCGCTGCTGCAGCGGGGCTGTCGCATCGCCTCCCCAGGGTCTCAGGAGTAACGCATCGCTTGTTTCCACCGCACCAGCTTCCTGCTTGTGGAACTTTGTTGCATCTAAAAGGTACTGTGAGTCAACGTGACGCAACTGTGAACTTTTCACGCATCTGTGGATTATTTCATCGTAACTTAAAGAACTTTGATTACAACCTGAAGAACTCATTTGAAACCATAACCTTGCATTGTGTATGTTGGATTTCTGCCGTTTTGGTCTTGTGTAGTTTAGAATAAATATCGTTATTTTTCTAAACTGTTGTGGAATCAGTTTGTGGTGTTTTCACTGTGTTACTGTGAGTGTTGGTACAAATACTTAACGCATTGCCTCTGGTTAGCCTAGACTGCTCAGGCCAAGCTACCTTGAGGGCGAGCAGGGGTTATCTAAGAGGGTTATCTCCTCGTCCTGACTAGAAGCAAGGGTCCCTATTTGGACATTGGTACCTACCTCTGCCAACTAGAGACCCCCAGTTCTAACAATAACATAACATAACATAACAAGGAATGCGCATATGCTGGAGTAATAAAGGGACCCTAAATAAAGCACTCAGGATTGGAGATGATGAAGGGGTGGAGATGGACGGGTTTCTCCATCAATTTCTGAGGGCCTAGACACAAATGCTACACAGTACCGCTGGACCTGCGCCTTGTGAGTTGATCATGAAGAGACTTGTGTGAGACTTAGTTCCAGTGAGTGATAAGTGGATGCCTGGAGTGTTAGACGGTGCGGCTGCACAGGCGAAGAGAAAAAGAAACAATGACTGGGCTAGCCAGTAGAGGAATGCTTGCGAGTCCGAGCTCCGTCCAGGAGACCATGTGGTAGTCAAGGACAGGCGCCCTTAGTGGAAGTTTAGAACACCAATTGAGAGGGAGCAGTGAGAAGTGATTGAAGTGAAAGGAACAATGATGACTGTCAAAAGAAGACAGCTTTTTTCTATAAACGAATGAGTCCTGGTTCAAGAAGATCACAGTGCCTCAAGACACTGGAAGTTGCGTGAGTGAACTGATACGTCCAATGTAGAAAAGTCTGGAGGAGGAAGAAGTGGGGATGCCCCGTCAGGGAGAAGACGGGGTGAACGAAGAACTTCCTGAGAGGTCTGAAGCAAGCCTTTCCAGTTCATCAATCAGTGTGGCCTAAACTGGGAGAGCACTGTTCTCCCAGAGAGGATATCCCTATCAGTTAGGAGGAAAATCCCTGGCCTAGAGAAAGACTGAAAGACTTTGTGTGCTTAGGACCATGGACCTTACTGAAACTGTATTTGGCATATCGTGCATTATTTTTATGTTTGTTGTTTCTGGTATTAAAGGTTATGAGGGATGTAGTGAGCCATCTGGCCACTACGATACAATGTAACACTTTGCAGCCTCACGGCGGGATTGGTTCTGAGGATTTCTACCATTGCTCGTGGTTGATTGTACATACCAATTAAGTGGTGCCCAGTGTTATGGTGTTTGGTGCAGCGTGATTAGGACTTCAACGTAAGCGCGCCTGTCCTAGGGACCCTCGACACCATGGTTTGAATTTGAAAAACTATTTTAAAGAAATTGGCAGACAGAGCAAGAGGAGGAGGGCCCCATATGGCGGCAGGCCTCTGAAGTCACCCCCAGCGTTTTTCCAGGTGGCAGCCAGCCTACATGACTGTAAGTCTTGCCTTTACTTACCTTGCTGGGGTTTGCATCTTTTCCCCGAACAACCAAAAGGATAGCAGAGGGGAGGAAGGAGATAGAGGATACAAGTGGGCGACATGGTGGGTGTTTTGCACGACAGGGGGCACATGTGCTATAAAAAAAGGGGGGTATTGAAGGGAATTCAGTGTAGGGAAATTATTGGTGTAGTATACGTATATGTATGTGTTGGTATTTGTAAGTATAAACCTACCTAGAGAGCTGCAAATCCCTGATAGAGATCATGAGCAAGAGCTGAGGCCATAGCTTTGGGAGACAGGAGAGGTAGGTAACACTCAGACAACTATTCAATCAGGAAGTCCTGTTCCTTCAAGAGATATATCTGTCATTTTACTGGATTTTAGGGGTGCTACACCACCCTGAAAAGTGTATTCTGCTGTAAATAGTTGGCTACAGGTGCTTTAAGTCGGGTATTGTGAAGAGTCTGTCGGGCTTTATCCTGTATGTTTTCATGTCCACATTGACAAAAACAGACACACAATCTAACAATACACACTCATTTCCACTGCCCTTTGATCCCACCATGTCCTGCTTCCCAGGACATTGTGGGGAAGATTTATGAGTTCTGGCGCATCTCTGCAAATCAGCAGGGATGCGCCAGAACTGATGCATCACGCACTTCCCTCCTTGCGGCACCACAGATGCGCCGCATTTACAATGCGGCGCACCATGGTGCAAGGAAGGGCAGATGCGTGACGCATCTTGTGGTGTACGGGAGGCGCATTGCTGGAGTAGCGTCGCAAGTGCGACGCAACTCCTGCAATGTACAGAGGCCAACCATACATAATGTGGTGCGTAACTCCTTACACCTGCCTCAAGCAGGCATAAGGATTTGACGCAGCAGCGTCGCAAAACTGACTCAGTAAAATCTTGTAGATTTCACTGCGTCAGTTTTACGGGGCTTTCCTACAAGGGAACGGCCACCCTGCGACAGAACGCCCACATGAAACCTGACGCAGGTTCCATGTGGCGCAGGGCTTTACAACGTGACGCATCTGCCTAGATGCGTCACGTTGTAAATAGGTCGCAGGGATGCGCCACATTTCCGCGACGTTGCGTCACGCAACGGTGGTGTAAACGTGGCGCAAGTCCGACATAAATCTGTCCCTGTGTTTTTACAGGATATGCAAGCGTGATTGTTCGGAAATCTGAAGCTCACACCCACCCAATATTGCCGACCAAGCTGCGCCCATCAGAAGGGGATTTACGAGTATACGCATCGTTGCAACTTCCGGCCAATCACAAAATTGATGCCAACGTTCTTGAATCTTTCATGTTATCGTGTTGCCCTGTTGGTTTGAAATGTACATCGTTCAACATTCGTGCCAAGAAATAAAAGATATTTAATGTTATTTGGCTTTAGAATCAGTTTTCGAGCTGGAAGTTGCAAAAACTCTCCCGCTAATTGTAGACAGCAGGGCTTTCTATTATTAATCCGGATGCTGGAAAAAAGCTCCCTCCATTTTTGTAAATATATTGCTGAACAGCAGCAAAAATTGCTTGTTTGTCACCTTTGGGATCAATTTAACAGGACACCCAGGTGGCGTTGAGTCTGTGAGCCATGTGTCTATGGTTCCTATCCTTGCTTCCCGCAGAATACAGGCAGGGCACCACGAGAGGATACTGCATTTCCAGCAAGTTATGGAACACGAGTTTAAGGCGTTCTGAATATTTCATTCTTTCTCGAGAAAACAGGAAGAAGCACACCGACTTCCTGGGACTGCTTCCTCCTCTCTACCATCCCTTATCTGCCTGCAGATTCTTATTGCCCACCTTTATTCAATGATCCCATGTCTCCCTGTACCGCACCCACTTGATCTTCTTTAATCATAGTATTCATCGAATATATTTCTATCCCTCCCTATTTTGCTTACATTTTTGATGACTTTATTTACTCCATTATTGTTTTTGTTCCTGTGTCTGTCACTGCACTCACAGAATGTTGCCTGCGAGCTGGACAATTGTTTATTAACGCCTCTGTGTTGACTTCACCAAACTGTTGGAGCGGGGCTCTGCAACCCTATGTGCAAGAAGCTGGGAAGAAGGACGAAGAACTATGCTGCCCTGAAGATTAAAGGGAAGGCAACTAGGGTGGAGTGAGCACTATGCTGCCCTGAAGATGAAAGGGAAGGCAACTAGGGTGGAGTGAGCACTATGCTGCCCTGAAGATGAAAGGGAAGGCAACTAGGGTGGAGTCGGAGGAATGAAAATACAATACTTCAGTGTCTTACCCCAAACCAAGTATCCTCAAAAGAGGAACACAGCATACATTACCTCACAGCAACAGAATCCTGGAGGTCTGGGCAGGGATTCCAAATAAAGGTAAAAAAGGGATTGTAATTTCCAGTGAAATAAAGTGCTGATAACGCAAGGGACTGATATACATGTAAAGTAGCTGGTAATTACAAGAGGTGATGTCCAAAACGAAAAGGAGAAATAGTTGGTGGTAAGGTGGATGAACACTTCCCTGACCACTTCAGTGTTGTTGGGTCTTGGAAAGGTCCCTTTCTAGAGAGCTTTGCCTGGAATTTCGCTTTTATCCTTCCTGGTTGTCTGCTGATATAGGCGCTAGCCTTAGGACTTTGAGTGTGTTTGGCACTGCCATGCAGTGCCAAAGCATGTGCTTATCTTGTAAATACTGGTGATTGGTGTATACATCAATGGCTGATTCGAGTTAGCTGTAAGTCCCTTGTCTAGGGATAAGACATAAACCCAGGCATGTACCTCAAATGCTCCTCCATGGACCTGCAGCACTGGTTGTGCAATCCACGGAGGTGACTCATGGATAGTGCCACAGGTTTGTTAGTTGTGGCTTTTGTGGACAGGTTACTGTTATTCAGCTTGCCATTTAAACAGCTACGTACCAAGGTTCTGCATACCTCTTGTTACATCAGACTTCTCCCTGGTGGGATGGTGCGGTATTGGGAGGAGGTAGGGCATGTGCATGTGTGTGTGTTACATACAAGAGTCCTGAATGGCACCAAATGGAGTGTTCAGTACAACGGGCCTGCATTGGATTAGCATGGGCGAATGTAGTGAAAGGCTATTGAGCAGCATTTCAGCTTGAGGAATAATAGCAGTATAGTTTTTATATTGATTAGTTTGTATTGGTGAATCCGCTTCAGTAGTGCAAGTGAATCTGACATTACGTATGTAGAAATGTCTCTTTAGGAAAGTGGGCATTTTGATGCTTGTGTCTCTGTGTGCCTGTCAGCCTGTCTCCAATTCACGTCTGGGTACTGGGGGGACAGCTACAACTGTGCATTCCTGATAGAAGTCTATAAACTAGGGGCTCAAGGGTAACTGCAGACCTCTGACTCTGAGAGGTCTTTCTGGGACGGTTTCATAGGGGTGGAATTGGCAGCTGCATTCCAGCGGTCAGGGTCTTGGCCCACTAATGATTGTGATCAAACCTTCCGGGGTAGGATGGCAGACAGAACAACATTTAATGAGGACCTGTGCATTTAATAGGTGGCCTTCTGAACTTGGTTGTGGGTTTAAATACTGGGGTTCTGGCTTCAGAAGTTAGAGATGCTTTTGGATTTGGAACCATACTATGCTGATTCGACACTGGAACATCAACCAGAGGTTTCATTAGGGCAGGAGGGACTGAAACTAGATTATTGACAGGATTGTGGCTGCCTGGACATTGTCATGCTCAAGGATGAGGACTATCACTTGGTGGATTTTGCCTGGAAGTTGCTGGCCTGGAGCTAAGTGCCGACTGTTGTGGTCGGGTCCCTAAGTACTCTCCAAGGACCGGTTAGCTGGCCTCCTGTCCACGAGATTCCAGGGATACAAATGATCTCTCCATTTACATGTCATCATAAGGACCACACAGGGTGCGGTGAAAATGGATAGAAGTGATCGTCAATTGGGACAAGGACTGCCCTGATGTATGTTGTCATCACACGGTGCAGAGGAGTGTGCTTGTGAAGTTCAGTAGCCCACCTGAGGTGTTTCTACAGTATTCAATTTACACTTGGGTGGACATCTCCGTGATAACTGCAGGACATGCCTGTGCATACAAGAATCACATAAGATGCCTGCTCAATGTATTTTCCAATGAGTCGTGGGCTGAACATCGCACATGCAGCAGTGACACAAACAGTTACTGCAGAAATTTGTTTGATGAAACCACTTTCCTAAAAATGAAAAATCAGTGAAAACAAATTGCAAATTACACAACCACCAATATTTAGAATGTATGCAAGATTAATATTGCATAAACAAACTTTCAATATGATTCGATCAACGTTAAAACAAATGCT
This sequence comes from Lissotriton vulgaris, assembly GCF_964263255.1. Lineage (NCBI taxonomy): Eukaryota > Metazoa > Chordata > Amphibia > Caudata > Salamandridae > Lissotriton > Lissotriton vulgaris. The sequence goes on from NC_141688.1 coordinate 50,851,116, forward strand.
CAAATCAGATGATAAACTATTTTCTCTAAATAAACAATGGAAGGAGAGTGATTACCTGAAGTAGAGAGAATACAGTGCTTGTTAGCAGGTTACAACATGGATAGACTGATTCTTTATATTTTCTAATAGAATGGTGAACCTGTAGAAATGTGCGTTTCCATACTAGTATCGATGCCCGTATGGCTGCTGGCGCAAGTCGCCTCTTAGTTCCCATTCTGAATAGTTACCAAATAAAGAGACGGGCGCTGGGAGCAGGAATCACAAGAACAGGATTTATTTTTCATGAGGAGAGCCTGTCATTTCAGACACGAAACAAAGTGCCATCGGGAGGTGCTCTAACAAGTGAGCTGAGACTCCGTCTTTTATACTTTTACAAAACACTTGGCATTACAATCGCAGCATTGTGAAACAAAGGGAAGACATCCCCATAATCCTCGTGTCAATCCTACCCCACATGTGTTCACAATAGGGACCCTTGACCTGCTGATAAGAGGGGAGGGCAATCACGCAGCTGAGTGTTCCGTCAACTGTTTAGGATGTGTGCGCCTGATCATAGCCCAGGGGGTGGGGTGGCCAGGCTCAATAGTGGGTCCTTTGAAGAGGAGTGACTTCATACAAAAAGGGGCAGTAAATGGTATCTCCTGGCTTTAGGCGATGGCCTCGGACATGTGTGGTCAGTCGGACTCGGGGGAAGGGGTCATCAAAGGAGTAGTATTCATGCCGCGTGGACAATTGAGTGCGGAGGGAGGGCTTGTCAATAGAGGGGCATTCATGGAAGGAAAGGAGGTGTTGGTCAGGCGCAGCCATGACTTCCAAGGACAGGGTCTTGCAGAAGAAGGTTTATGACTTGCCCGTGTGAGGGAGAAGGGGAAGGGGGAGCCAGGGTGTGCACAGGGACAGAGTCGCACAGAGAGAGAGGTCTTATGACTCATGCATGAGAGAGCGGTGATAGTCAGGTGCAGCTGGGGAGGGCTATGTCAGCTGGGGCGAAGGTGGCCTCTTCAAGAGGGAATGGGGGTTTGCGTGGGTCAAGCAGAAGGGCTGCCTTTCAGGGCAGGGTCGCGCAGAGGGAGAGGGTTTCATGGTTTATGCATGTGAGAGAGAGGGGGGTTCAAATACGCGCAGAGAGGAAGCCGGTGTTTCTAATCTTAGGCGGGCAAAAGGCTAGGGTGCCTAAAATGGCTGTCATGTACACATGGGTACAGGCCTTTGCTGACAGAGTGATGCAGTCAATGCTTTACGGTATTCATGGTGCATGCAGGGAGAGGGGTGGGAAAAGGGAAATGAACGTTGCTTATGTACATCAATATTTCTAATTTTCTACAGTCGCCCCTTTTTACATAGCAAAGTTCATTTTCGTAATCGATGAGGGTACATATAAACAGGTGCGGTCGAAGAATTAGCATTTGTCAATACTAACATATGGCATATAATCATGGACAGTTGATGTGTTTGGCAGAATGCAGCACATAGGAGATTACATTTGTCGAGTTCCTGTTATTGATTGATGCTTTATTTCGATATGCACATATCATAAAAGCAGTACAAAAGATAAAAACAGCATGTCGAAAAAAGTAAGACTGTACATTTAGTATAAGAATAAAACACATTAGATCTGCATAAATTAGATAAAAAGAGAATTAAATTGATATGGACAGTCTTCTAGTTCTAATCAACCAAGCCCATTTTAAAAACTTAGCAACAGCACAAACAATGGGAGGGGCTGTGTTAGTTAAAAGAATCCGGAGTGCAACGGAGTGCTGACGAGTACCCAGTTCTCTGCAGATGGGACCGAGCTAACGTGATCTGGGGCGACCGTAGTCCGGGCATTCAAAAAGAAAATGTGGCACCATCTCTGGCTTGTCATGACAAAAAGCACAGAAGCATGATATAGGCTGGGATTTATTCCACCTCGAGCAAAAGTCGGCCAAGGGTAGGGTTCCTAACCGAAATTTAATGTACAAGGACCTATCCATAGCCACTGATATAATGTCCATGTACGGCTCATACATGACAGCGTCTTTTAACAGCAGAAAAGCTGCGGTGGTTTTTCAGTGCTGCTGGCTTCTCAAGCGCTTCATACAAACCCACTCCCCAAAAAGTTTTTTTAAAGTCTCCTTCGGAGGAGCGGAGTAGCTATGCCAGCATGAGTCCAGGCCTAGGTCCCCTAAAAGGTGTTTTATATCCTTCAGCCATTTGATGCTACGCCAACCGTCAGAGTGCATCACCTCTGCCAGACCATTGGCATAGGATTTTAGCTCCGGGACCCTCCACAAACGTGCCCAAAGCAAAAGGGGTCGAAGCCGAGCCTGGTCCCTTATGGCTTTGCAGCCAGTGTCCATGAGCACTGGGATGGTCGGGCTACTCGATGGAATGGCAAGGAGATCCTTGATGAATTTATTTTCAGCCTTGCTCAGTGAGTCAGCTTTGCCCGAGCCCCACAGTTCCGCTCCATAGAGTGACGCAGGGACCGCACGTGCTTTGTATATCTCAAGTAGAGGGGCAACACAATGTTTTGAAGAGTTGTTAAACTCCTTAAGAAGAGCGCCCCCCACCCTTTTGTGGGCCAATGTCATTTTGTCAATGTGGGCAGACCAGCTCATCACATCGTTCAGTCGGATTCCCAGATAATCAAATTCTGCCACTCTTTCTAGAGGTATGGAGTTCAGGATGGGAGGGCGGCCAAGTTTGCGGGGTGGATGTATAACTAGGTACTTAGTCTTATCTACGTTGATGACAAGGCCCTTAGTGGTACAGAAGTCCTGAAAGCGGTTCAGCAGTGTCTGGAGACCTTGGGGGGTTTTAGAGATGAGGAGGGTGTCGTCGGCGAACAACAAGGTTGGAATTTTTACTCCTCCCAGGGTGGGAGCGTCTGCTGGTTCGCCCAGTAGGTGATCTACCACCCCGTTAATGTAGAGGGAGAATAAGGTAGGGGCCAGAACGCAGCCCTGCCTTACTCCCCTCTCGACCCTGATCTTGTCGGTCTTTTCCCCATTCAACCCCCATCTAACCTGGGCATAGGTGTTGGTGTGCAGGTTGATAAGGAGGTTTAATATGTACGGGGGCATCCCTAAACCGTAAAGGACCCTCCAGAGTTCCTCCCTAGGTACCAGGTCAAAGGCAGTCTTAAGGTCAATAAAGGCCAAATAAAGACTGCCTTTGCCCAGCACCACCACCTTCCAGTATAATAACAAGAGCCTGAAGACCTGTTCGATAGTTCCTGTACCTGAACGGAACCCGGCTTGCATATCGGACAGGATGTGATTATCGTCCACCCATTGGGAGATCCTCCCCAAGATGGCTTTCCCCGCCAATTTCTGGCTTGAGTCTATTAGGCTTATAGGCCTATAATTCCCGGGTAGATCCCGACTGCCCTTTTTATAGATGGGGACCACCTCCGCACCTCTCCAGGAGTCTGGCACAGGGCCTCCCCCAATGATTGCGTTGAGGAGTGCAGTGATTAGTACCCCCCATTCTTCCGGATAAGCGCGGAGGATATCACCTGGTAAGCCATCCGGACCAGCTGCTTTCAATGGAACCAGGGTTTTGATCTGCTTTGTTACATCCAAAACAGAAAAAAGTTCCAGGTCACGAACTAGGGTAAAGGGTGGGAGGTTAAAAGAATCGTTAAGTGGGCCTTCAACAGCAGAGTAAAGTTTTTGGAAGTGAGAGAACCAAATCTGGGCATTGAAGGTACAGGTACTCCGGGTATCGTCAGGACGGTTCCTTTTGCCCACCAAGTCCCAAAAACCTTTGGCATCTTTCCCACGACTGGCAGCCAGGAGGTCCTGCCAGAAATTATCCTCCCACTCTATCCTAGCATTTTTTTGGCAGAGTGCATATAGTATCTTCTTGCCTCCCTAGCCTTGGACGATAGTTTGGACTTGACTGCCTCAATGAGAAGTGACTTCGCCTCCCTACACTTCTGATTGTACCAGCCCTGTCCCGATCGTGAGCCTGGTTTCCTTCTGCTCGAATTAACTGGGATTACAAAGAGGTCACTAATAGCCTTGGTTATGACACAGTACCTAGGTGCCACCTCCATCAGCCCTTCCTCTTGGGGGTCGAGATTGACGAGGGCTGAGGCAAGGAGCTGCCTAATGGCAGAAGTTTTCTCCTCTGAAAGTGCCAACTTCGCCCACTTTAGCCGTCGTCCACAGTTTGTAACCACTGACAGGTCCGGGGCGGGGTTACTAGAAAATCTACTCGCGGTGATATTAAGACACCTGTAGGACAAGGTGAGGGACAGGAGATTGTGGTCACTCTCAACCGATGGTACAATCACCATGTCCTCCACCATGCTCCACAGGTGTATGTCAAGGAGAAAATAGTCGATCCGTGACATGTGCCCTGGCCTGTTGTAGGTGTGGGCCCCTGCTTTGTCGGACCTTGTCCTGCCATTAGCAGCCCTGAGACCAAACTCCATAGCTAGTGAGTTGATCTGGAGGGCCACTTCTGTCCACTTTTTAATAGGACTAAGCTCGAGGGGCGGAATCCCCCACCCACTATCATATTCCTCTTGGTCTGTTAGGATTTCTAAGTCCAGAGGCTCAAAAGTGCAGTTCAGGTCACCCGCCAACAGGGTACAGGACCTATGAGGAGATAAGCGGAGCTGAGCTTCCAGACAGGCTATTACTGGGGATTCTCTACCCCCCTTTGTGCCTCGGGCGTAGATGTTAAAAATGTTTAAGATGACTCGGCCCTGGGAATTTCTCAGCAATATATTAAGGAGATCCGGGCAATTAGTGTCCCGCTCCACCACCCTGCAATTAAGTTTTGAGGCCACCCAGATAAGTAGGCCACCCGAAGGGCGGCCCCTACCAGTTGCACTATGTACTGCCGGCAAAAAGTGGGTGGAATATCCCGCCTTGTGTAGGGGCACCCGACTCCAGGTTTCCTGGAACAGGCATATGGAGTATTGCTCCACAAGCTCGTTCCAGTCCGGCAGCGCTAGCTTCCTCTCGAGGCCCGCCACATTCCAGCTGAAAACCCTAATCGGGGGGTCCGTCACAGCCGTAATGTGACAATCCTCAACAGGGAGCGGTATGTCCAAAACACCCACTCCAGGGAGGCTATCCAGTAGGTTAAAAGATGCCCCGGTCTCCCCTTGCTCTTCTACAAACTCAGCAGTAGCCTGAATTTGCGAAGAGGACGAGGGGCTATTTGTTTGAAGGTAAGGTATTGGCTCAACAGCAGGGCTCGGAGCCACAGGGACCTCCCCGGAAACATCCCAGAGTCAACAACCCCAGGATCCCCAGTTCGGTATCACTGGAGCTAGGAATAGCTGCTGTGGGAAAACTCCCGGGGGAGAGTGGCCGTGAACGGTATTCTCCACAGGAAATTGGCCCCCAGAACTGCTGATGTGGGTGGGTTGCCCAAGGTGAAAGGAGGAAGAGTTCGTAATGGACCGGGGGTAAAAGAATGTTAAGTCGACTACGTCGATACCCGTTCCAACCGTGGGTTGTCCTTGGGAGCATATCAGATGGGCAACCCTAACATCTTGGAAATTTATCACCACGCAATCCCCTTCAAGAGATTTTTTCCCGTTTCCAATCCATCCCACCCTGCGTACACCAAGAATTATACCATCCACTCCCGAAGGCAAGGGCCTGTTGGCTCTCAGCCAGTGGATGACCTTATTCTTAAGTGCCTGATGGTTTTCCTGCTGGGTACTCCCGATAGGGGGGACTTTGGTGAGGATAACAACATACGGGTGGCACTCAGGGGGGAGGTTAACTGGGGGACACTTTCGTCTGATATTCTGAGGAAAGCCTGAGGGAGGAGGGTTTGTGGGTGGGACAGGAATGGGTATAGCCTTAAGGGTTGATGCTATGCCACCAGTTGTAGCAGGTGAAGCGGCCCCAGTTTGCGAAGTTGGGCCCGTTCCTCCCTTCTGATGTTGCCTTAGGCCTTGAGTAGGCGCCAAGGTTGTTACTACTGGGGGAGGGATAGCATGCACTTGGGCAGCATGGGTGGAGACATTCGGCCTTGTCTGCCTAGGGCCATCCTGAGGGGCAACCGAGACAGTATTCCCAGAGACTGGTCGCTTGGGCGGCCGCGGCAGCTGCTCTCCTGAAGGGGGTCTCTCTGGAACCTCTATCCTAGTGTTCTTATCTATCCTGTCTGTCTTATCCTCACTGAGCTTTGGCTGAAGTTTGAACAGGGTTTTGAGGGAAAAGAAATTATCCCTGGTTGCCTGTTCAAAGCAGTCGAGCCTATCCCCCAACCTCTTGACTTGGTCAGTAAGTGGTACCAAAAGAGACCTGACCAGCTTCTCGATCGACTCCAGAGAGGGACCCACATTGGCTAGGTCAGGCGCTGATGGGACCAGCAAGGAAGGTAGTACTGTGTCAGCTGCAATTGGAACGGTAATGGGAATCCCTGAAGATACAGGTCCTACGGCGCCCGGGGAAGAAAGACCCCTCTGGGGCGGGCACCTGGCGTGCTTAGTGAGCGAGGGTGGACAGCCCTTTCGTATGTAAATTGCCCTTTTCCCCTTCCTTTTGTTGAGCCCCTGAGTAGAACGAGTCTTGGGCGGAGGTTGTGGGTCGAGAGCAGGAGCATCAGGGCAGTGTTGGGACTGGTTGCCAGGTGGACATGCTATGGAAGACTCGATGCAGGGCTCCATAAGCACGGCACCAGGGCTGGTGGAGTGATTACCAGTCTGCGAGCTTTCTGCCCCATCTGTACCACCCTCTAATGGTGCAATGTAAGAATCCCCAGGTAGGTTATCAGGCAAGCGTGCAAGGGAAGTAGAGTTTTGTGAGGACAACACTGTTGCTGGAGATGTGCTTTTGGAAGGAGGAAAGTCAAGAGAAAGGCGCCGTTCTGATATGGCGAGTTCATTGTCGATGACAGCCGCCACCCTAGTAAGGAACTTGTCCATAGAGCCAAACATAGTGCCCCCAGGGGTACATTCACCGCCACCCCTCAAGGCCTTACCGGAACGTGTTGACATGCTGGGTTCCGGCCCCACAGTGAGGCACCACGAACTGAGACCTGTACGGTGGATGTAAGGGGGGTGGCCCTGCCCTGCCTCCTCCTGCCCCGGACGGCCACAGACGGCCCGCCCTCTGCCCGGGCTCCGCCTGGCGCCGTCCGCGCGTGTCCGCGACGCGGAGGGAGTTCCGCGATTTTGAGCACCTCCTGGTGCGCGGGACAGGAAGTGGTGGTGGTATCCGGCCGCTAGGGATGCTGGGAACCGTAGTTCCTCCCCGCGGCAGCCAAGGTGGTAGGAGGCGCCGTCAATGGGGATCACCAACGGCGTCAGGAGCCCAGCACCCAGCAGCAGCAAGCAGGAAGCAACAGCAGTGCCCAAGGGTGAGTGCGAACAAACTCCTGCAAGGGTCCCCGCTCCACCCAGGGAGCTCCGCGATTTTGAGCACCTCCTGGTGCGCGGGACAGGAAGTGGTGGTGGTATCCGGCCGCTAGGGATGCTGGGAACCGTAGTTCCTCCCCGCGGCAGCCAAGGTGGTAGGAGGCGCCGTCAACGGGGATCACCAACGGCGTCAGGAGCCCAGCACCCAGCAGCAGCAAGCAGAAAGCAACAGCAGTGCCCAAGGGTGAGTGTGAACAAACTCCTGCAAGGGTCCCCGCTCCACCGAGGGAGCTCCGCGATTTTGAGCACCTCCTGGTGCGCGGGACAGGAAGTGGTGGTGGTATCCGGCCGCTAGGGATGCTGGGAACCGTAGTTCCTCCCCGCGGCAGCCAAGGTGGTAGGAGGCGCCGTCAACGGGGATCACCAACGGCGTCAGGAGCCCAGCACCCAGCAGCAGCAAGCAGGAAGCAACAGCAGTGCCCAAGGGTGAGTGCGAACAAACTCCTGCAAGGGTCCCCGCTCCACCGAGGGAGCTCCGCGATTTTGAGCACCTCCTGGTGCGCGGGACAGGAAGTGGTGGTGGTATCCGGCCGCTAGGGATGCTGGGAACCGTAGTTCCTCCCCGCGGCAGCCAAGGTGGTAGGAGGCGCCGTCAACGGGGATCACCAACGGCGTCAGGAGCCCAGCACCCAGCAGCAGCAAGCAGGAAGCAACAGCAGTGCCCAAGGGTGAGTGCGAACAAACTCCTGCAAGGGTCCCCGCTCCACCGAGGGAGCTCCGCGATTTTGAGCACCTCCTGGTGCGCGGGACAGGAAGTGGTGGTGGTATCCGGCCGCTAGGGATGCTGGGAACCGTAGTTCCTCCCCGCGGCAGCCAAGGTGGTAGGAGGCGCCGTCAACGGGGATCACCAACGGCGTCAGGAGCCCAGCACCCAGCAGCAGCAAGCAGGAAGCAACAGCAGTGCCCAAGGGTGAGTGCGAACAAACTCCTGCAAGGGTCCCCGCTCCACCGAGGAAGCTCCGCGATTTTGAGCACCTCCTGGTGCGCGGGACAGGAAGTGGTGGTGGTATCCGGCCGCTAGGGATGCTGGGAACCGTAGTTCCTCCCCGCGGCAGCCAAGGTGGTAGGAGGCGCCGTCAACGGGGATCACCAACGGCGTCAGGAGCCCAGCACCCAGCAGCAGCAAGCAGGAAGCAACAGCAGTGCCCAAGGGTGAGTGCGAACAAACTCCTGCAAGGGTCCCCGCTCCACCGAGGGAGCTCCGCGATTTTGAGCACCTCCTGGTGCGCGGGACAGGAAGTGGTGGTGGTATCCGGCCGCTAGGGATGCTGGGAACCGTAGTTCCTCCCCGCGGCAGCCAAGGTGGTAGGAGGCGCCGTCAACGGGGATCACCAACGGCGTCAGGAGCCCAGCACCCAGCAGCAGCAAGCAGGAAGCAACAGCAGTGCCCAAGGGTGAGTGCGAACAAACTCCTGCAAGGGTCCCCGTTCCACCGAGGGAGCTCCGCGATTTTGAGCACCTCCTGGTGCGCGGGACAGGAAGTGGTGGTGGTATCCGGCCGCTAGGGATGCTGGGAACCGTAGTTCCTCCCCGCGGCAGCCAAGGTGGTAGGAGGCGCCGTCAACGGGGATCACCAACGGCGTCAGGAGCCCAGCACCCAGCAGCAGCAAGCAGGAAGCAACAGCAGTGCCCAAGGGTGAGTGCGAACAAACTCCTGCAAGGGTCCCCGCTCCACCGAGGGAGCTCCGCGATTTTGAGCACCTCCTGGTGCGCGGGACAGGAAGTGGTGGTGGTATCCGGCCGCTAGGGATGCTGGGAACCGTAGTTCCTCCCCGCGGCAGCCAAGGTGGTAGGAGGCGCCGTCAACGGGGATCACCAACGGCGTCAGGAGCCCAGCACCCAGCAGCAGCAAGCAGGAAGCAACAGCAGTGCCCAAGGGTGAGTGCGAACAAACTCCTGCAAGCGTCCCCGCTCCACCGAGGGAGCTCCGTGATTTTGAGCACCTCCTGGTGCGCGGGACAGGAAGTGGTGGTGGTATCCGGCCGCTAGGGATGCTGGGAACCGTAGTTCCTCCCCGCGGCAGCCAAGGTGGTAGGAGGCGCCGTCAACGGGGATCACCAACGGCGTCAGGAGCCCAGCACCCAGCAGCAGCAAGCAGGAAGCAACAGCAGTGCCCAAGGGTGAGTGCGAACAAACTCCTGCAAGGGTCCCCTTCCTGTTATTACAAAGCACTACATAGCATAAATGTTTCTGACTTAAAAATGTGACCAATGAACATTTTGACCAAGTAGTTGAGGGCGGAATTCAGTTCAATACACAAGATCTCTTCGTCACAGTGTCTTTTTAGTAGTGAGCCATCACTGGTAGGCTCTAGTCCGTGTCCTTTTGTTGGCGCTGTTGAGCACCGGCGGTGGAGCTATAGGCCCAGCTCGGATTTATCCTTACACGTTGCAGGGTGCGGTCAGTCCTCTGCTGTTAGACCACAGTCCTGTTTCCTAAACAATCCGTTTGGCGGCGCCTTATGCTCGGCACCTATATTTCTGTGGCAACACCCTATTCCCATTTGAATGCAGTTCTTCCTTTTGGCAACAAGTCACGGGGAAAAGAGGGTGTGTGTCGTTCAAATAGTCGATAGGAGAGAGAGTGGAGTTGGGTCAGAGTTCCTGGGATACACAAAAGGGACCAGGGGAGCAAAGGATAACAAGCAAGCAGGCCCATCAATCGGGCCCAAAGAAGGGGGACGGAGACTCCCGGCACACGTGGGTTTAGCAGACGGAGGGCTTCAGGGCAGCCCGTCATTTTTCATTTTCCACGTTTGAAAATTGCTGTCTCGTCCCGTATCTTGTCGCTCTGCAGCTCCACCTTTGGTCGAGGTCGCATGTATCTCAAGATCTGCAGCCAGGCACGTCCGACCCTTCTCCTCCGGTGATCGCAAATCTTTGAATAGGTACAAAACAAGTTTTTAGAGAACTGACAGAAGAAGTCATTTATGCAGGTGAATTTCTCCCTCAATCCTGCGCACTTGGGGGATACGTTCATCGGTCACAGTCAGAAATCCATTACCAAGCAGTGCATATGTCAACATTCCTACTGTGTTCATGGCAAGTGTATTCATCGTCTATTCATGACATAAATGTATAGAAATAATATTCCCATCAACTGCGCATTTCATCAATTACAACATTCTGGAACTTTCAGTGGAGATTTGCCTTTCAAACCCAAGCCCTTAACAGTCTAACATTTCCCTTCAAGGCTGGCTAACCTTTCCAAACAAGGCGGGGGCGCTATCATCGAGAGTCACGTAAAACAAGTTTTTCTCAAGGGACGACAGTTACTCATGGTCATCATGTTTATATCCGGGACAGCAGCTGGGGTCTATCAAATGGGGCGGGGATGCTTCAGGCGCTCGCGCTTGGGTGCAAAAAGAAAGGGGGGTGGGGCAATCTGGGCATTGGGGGTCAATCTGGACGTTGGCGTTCGTCTCTGATGAACAGAAAAATAAGGTGCCATTGACATACAGTTCCCCTATAAAGGCCAGATTGGGGGACCTTAGTCGTCTTACCTGTCCTTTCCTTCTCAGCCAATTCGAGTTCATTCATTTTGCAGAAAGGAGAGGTAGTAATATGGCGATATACAATCATTTTAGTTGTCGGTAAATTTCGCTGAACGCCTTCGCGTTCAATAATTATCCAATCAGACTGGTGCCTGCGAGGTGCGATTTTACCATAAAAAGGAAGAAGAAATAAGGAGACTCTCATAGAGCGGGAGTCGTCCGCAATCTAAATGAGCCATTTGGTACACGCATGACATGTAGAGAGAGAGAGAGAGAGAGAGAAAGAGAGAGAGAGAGAGAGAGAGAGAGAGAGAGACAGAGTGAGGGAGAGAGATAGAGTGAGGGAGAGAGATAGAGAAAGGGAGAGACGTGTACAAAAATAGGTCATTTAGTGCGTTCATAACACAGAACAGTAGGGGGTCAGGTAACGGAGAGACGTAAACAAAGAAAGAACACAAACCCCTACAGTACACACACACACAAACTCAGACGAAGGAAGACAGTACATGTATTACATATATAAGACATTCACAACAAAACAGAAAGCAATAGTTGGCCAACAAGATCTATATTTTTTATATCCTATTTATCTTTTACTATCCTATCTACCTACGTGCTTAGCTCTTTCTACCTTTCCCTCCTTTTCCCTCTCGCTTGTTATCTCTTCGAGTGCTCTCAATGGCCAATACTCACACCTTAGTTAGTCGATCAGAAATGAACCTGGTCGCGCTATTTACCCATGGTTGGATTTTAAACCATTCTCCAGTTTCTTCCTTTGGTGGGAAGTTCTTCAGGCTGAGGCAACGGCAAGTATTGATCGGGAGAACAGTCGGACAGCTTGGCTAGGTCTATAAGAGTGTGAGAAGGGGGGCAGTACATTTTGAACATCAGCAACATTTCTAACTTCCCAGATGGGTGCAGTCTTGGTAACCCTTACCCGTGCACTTTTCTTTTGTCCTTTCCCTACCTAGTCAAACGTCTAGTTACATTCTCTAACGTGTTATTTCGAGCCAATTTTTCGTCATACAGTACCCGTCAAGTCTCTATGTCAGTCCATCCTCCCAGTCGCTATGTTCTAAGGAGGTACAGTCATGTCAAGTCTACGTCTTTTAAAAACTTATTGTCATAAGGACCATGCTCATATTCCCTTCTTCCCTTTCTCGTCGGTGGTTCGGTCATCGTCCTCCCATACTTCAGCCGAGGTTCCGACGTGACCTGCAGAAGGGAGGAGAAAGAAGGGGGTGGGGGGGCAGCATTCAAACCACATCAGCATGCAGTAATCCGGAAATGGTTTTACCTACCACATACTCGACCTATCTCTACGTAGTGCATTTCTTTGCCATCTCAGCGTTTAAGCCTAGAGGGACCAGAAATGTCAGATAGATAATCAATGACGATCTGCGTATCTACATGAGTTACTTGGTCGTAACCCCTTTTGGTTGGGTGCAAGGGTGGCGGTCAGGTGGCATTTCTGTGGTGTCGCTTTAAGGCTTCTAAAACACTTTTCCGGCTGCCTGTGACAGATAATGTAGCTGCTAAATATCGGGTCCTTTTTAGCCTTCAGCCTTCATCATACTTTCTCGTTGCTCACAGTAGTAATACACTCAAAACTCATTAATGCAACCGCTACAACTATGCTTTCGTTTTCAAAAATACCTTTAATAAAAAGTGCTGGTGTATAAATACAGGCCTATAACCCAGTGGACCGGCCACCGAGCAGATTTGAACTGTACATAAGAAGAACGAAGTTGATGGCAGTTCATTGCATAAAGTGCGGCAGTGAAATAAAATCGTATAGAACTTTACTACAGAGCAAGCATGATGCATGTCAAGGATTCAGTTTTCAATTAATTCATTAATTCATTATCCAGATGCTCGTTCACTGTCTAAATTACACCAATTCATTGTTCCCATTCATAATAAGTACCCACCCTAAATCAGTTCATCGTCCAAACACATGATCAATATCTGTATTGCTTTCTTCTCTAAGCACATTATCACTATCCATCCTATCGACTTTCATTGTCCAAAAATGCATACATATCTCAGAGCATCACTATTCGAACAATCCAGGTGAACAGGGAGTTCGAAAGTTTTCGTTTCGTGTATCGGCGCCATTTTGAGCGAGGTCAGGCAGGTTCTGGTATAGTCAGAATGTCTCCAATGACTCATGGTTGGACCAGAACCTTCCGTTGGCAATTCAAAAAGTTTTTTGCAATGTGGTAACAGTCTAACAAATGGACCATCAGTCAAAGAGTGGGGAGGGCAACAACAATTTTCCTACCGGGTCATTCTGGTGTTCCACCGGAACTGAACAAGTCTGTACCTTGGCTGTGTTTTAGCCATTTCCAAACTGAGGCTGGCGCCGGCAGGAGTGTGTCGATGTCGCGGGTCCCAGTGAGGGGGACGGGGGCACCCATGCAGAGGGGTCGGGGGGCCCCCCCCCGGCTCTCATAGAATCTTCAAAGTTGAGGAGAGAAGGCATGGGGCGTGTGCCCGCCCCGGGCAAAAGACCGCTTTTCGATGTGGACCCTCTTTAAGTAAGAGCGTTGGGGTGTCGCTGGAAGCCTCCACCTGGAGGGAGGTGGGGGAGGCTCGTTCGCGCCACCTCCCCCTTCCAGCGACCCCTCGCCGATCCTCGGCTCCGCCGTTTCGATATTGGCCGTGCCGGCTATTGAAGATGGGGGGGGGGGGGGGGGGGTCGGTGGCTGAGGCAAGACAGCCCCCCCCCTTTTTGACATGTGGCGGGACTACCTCCAACTCTCCAGGGGTTGACATGTGGCGGGACTACTTGAAACTATCCAGGCGTCGGCATGTGGCGGGACTACCTGCGCTTGTCCAGGCGTCGACATGTGGCGGGACTACCTGTAACTATCCAGGAATTTGACATGTGGCGGGACTACCTGTAAGCGCCGCCGTACTCGCTTTGGCTTCGGCCTTCTTCGCGGGCCGGACCAGGCGAGAGACAGAGGGGGGGTGGTCGGTGGCTGAGGCAAGACAGCCCCCCCCCGTGGCCTGCAGGGCAGCAGAAGAGGAGAGAAGGAGAGGCCATCACGGTTTTCTGGCCCGTCCGCCCCACAGCCTCCCCTTCCGACTGCGGCCAGGCGAGCCCCGATTGCCTCGAGGCCTCGCCTACCGGATGGGCGTAACCGCGGACCTGTGGCACTTCGGGAGTTTCCGGAATGGGGGTAGGTACCTATTGATTTGTATCTATTTCATGTGACCGTTATTTGGGCGTGGTGGGCAATGAGGCAGACATGTTTAGGGCAGGAATAGGCAACGGAACCTAGCTACCTCGTGGCTTGCCTTGGTGTCAAGCTTGTCTTCCCTCGCCATTTTTATGTTTCTTATTACGGGTTATTTCTAACGTTTCTTATTTTATTTTTTGCGAAGTTGATAACTCCTCAGTGGCCTACTGATTTCGCTCAACTCCTTTTCTTGTATTTTTATGCCATAGCCTATTATAAGCTATAGCGACTAGTCCACACTTAATGAACAGGTCCTTATTAGGTGTGCCCTCCAGTGGAGCTGGATGGTTCAACTCTAATAAGCGGTCCGGGCTAAAACAGGCTACCAATCAGTGGGGAGAAGATAGGCATGACGGATTACAACGGGGACAAAAGTCTGCACTACCTATCTTATCACGGCGAGCAAAGACTAGACAGAATATTTCTATTCTCCGTTGTTTGCAGGCGGTGAATACCTCAAAAGAACCAATACCGAACACTTAATGTACGGTCAATCAAACAATCAGTGGGGAGAATAAGTGGGTACGAAAAGTTTGCGTTACCCACTCTTTCTCTACCTGCAAAGAGAGACCTTGTTCTTCCCTGTTTGCAGACAAAGAATCTCCAGACAATAATCCACGAACGACAGTTCGGGAAACAGTGAGGGAGGAAGATAGGCACGACGGATTACAATGGGGACAAAAGTCAGCGTTACCTATCCTTCACTGCTTGCAAAGGGAGAGCCTGTTGTTTCTCCGTTTGCAGACGGTGAATCTCCAGAGGTACCAATCAAAAGAGTAATACTAGTATTATCCAAACCAAACAATTTTTTCACAATTTGTCGCATTTACGCGACCTTACCCGGACCGGACCGTGTGGGCAGTTCTTCGCCTTCCTCCTTCCAGCGCCCGATCGTTCTCTTACTCCATGATTTTACCGCGGCAATCCTGTGGGATTCCAGTCAGGACAGTGGGTCACTCGAGAGAGGTCCGTTCAGAATTGGTGAAGTTCATTCAATCGGCAGCCGGACGAGGGCCCTCTCAAGGCAGGTATACTCCGATCATTTAGATGTTCACCTCATCGTCTGGATCTCTCTCATTGGACCTTATGTCACTGATGGACCCCGCGTTGGGACGCCAATTGTAGAAATGTGCGTTTCCATACTAGTATCGATGCCCGTATGGCTGCTGGCGCAAGTCGCCTCTTAGTTCCCATTCTGAATAGTTACCAAATAAAGAGACGGGCGCTGGGAGCAGGAATCACAAGAACAGGATTTATTTCTCATGAGGAGAGCCTGTCATTTCAGACACGAAACAAGGTGCCATCGGGAGGTGCTCTAACAAGTGAGCTGAGACTCCGTCTTTTACACTTTTACAAAACACTTGGCATTACAATCGCAGCATTGTGAAACAAAGGGAAGACATCCCCATAATCCTCGTGTCAATCCTACCCCACATGTGTTCACAATAGGGACCCTTGACCTGCTGATAAGAGGGGAGGGCAATCACGCAGCTGAGTGTTCCGTCAACTGTTTAGGATGTGTGCGCCTGATCATAGCCCAGGGGGTGGGGTGGCCAGGCTCAATAGTGGGTCCTTTGAAGAGGAGTGACTTCATACAAAAAGGGGCAGTAAATGGTATCTCCTGGCTTTAGGCGATGGCCTCGGACATGTGTGTTCAGTCGGACTCGGGGGAAGGGGTCATCAAAGGAGTAGTATTCATGCCGCGTGGACAATTGAGTGCGGAGGGAGGGCTTGTCAATAGAGGGGCATTCATGGAAGGAAAGGAGGTGTTGGTCAGGCGTGGCCGTGACTTCCAAGGACAGGGTCTTGCAGAAGAAGGTTTATGACTTGCCCGTGTGAGGGAGAAGGGGAAGGGGGAGCCAGGGTGTGCACAGGGACAGAGTCGCACAGAGAGAGAGGTCTTATGACTCATGCATGAGAGAGCGGTGATAGTCAGGTGCAGCTGGGGAGGGCTATGTCAGCTGGGGCGAAGGTGGCCTCTTCAAGAGGGAATGGGGGTTTGCGTGGGTCAAGCAGAAGGGCTGCCTTTCAGGGCAGGGTCGCGCAGAGGGAGAGGGTTTCATGGTTTATGCATGTGAGAGAGAGGGGGGGGTTTCAAATACGCGCAGAGAGGAAGCCGGTGTTTCTAATCTTAGGCGGGCAAAAGGCTAGGGTGCCTAAAATGGCTGTCATGTACACATGGGTACAGGCCTTTGCTGACAGAGTGATGCAGTCAATGCTTTACGGTATTCATGGTGCATGCAGGGAGAGGGGTGGGAAAAGGGAAATGAACGTTGCTTATGTACATCAATATTTCTAATTTTCTACAAACCTAAGATGACTGCCCAGTCTTATCAACCTTTTATAGACACAAGGAAATACTTTCTTAGTATGGTGTTTTTTAAAGCACAATAAGTTCAGAGAAGAGGAGGTCCATTACAAAGCTCCAGCAATGCATGGCAAATAAACAATTATGTAGCAAAAATCTGATTCCACTGAAGAACACATTTATTACAAAGCTCTTGGCACATGTTAAATAAACAACATTGTGCCAAAAATCTGCTTCCACTGAAAAACCAATTGAAGATTAAATTGCTCCTGAGTGAATGCTGTTTGTAGTTCATCCCTCTAAATGGAACCTTAGACTTGGTTCAAGAACAACTACAGTACTATCTTATTGAGCTAAGGAATTCAAATAGTGAAGTTCACAGGATATATTCACAGAGGAGCAGGAAATCGCAGGGACTGATTTGGAGGGGGGACAATGGGAAATGTAGGCTTAAGATAGTAGAAGAAAAGGTGGAAGGCCAACCAAGGTGGAATAAAAAATGCAGAATATATAAATGGTTATGTGTAATATTAATGGACTACTTTATCAGCGGAAAAGTGCTGCTTTTTAAAATTGGATAACTTCCCTCTCTCCCGAAATTATATTTTGCCAAGAAACACATCTCGGGTCTGACACCTCTGAGATATCACTTCCCAAGAAATATGGTCATCTGCTAACTTAGTGGTTTGAGGGGTGGGGATTTTATTATCTAATACACTAGATTGGCAGATTAAGGATGTCCGTCAAGATGGTAAAGGTAGATGCTTTGGGTAAAAGTAAAGCTTGAGAAAATAGTGCTGAATCTTGTTAACCATTACGCCCCTAAAGAGGACGATACTGCAGCACTCGAGCAAATTTATCAATTGGCAGTACGATTGGAAGTTACACTAATTCTGGGTGGTCATTTTAATTTTATTCCGAATCTGGCACTAGATACATCAAATAAGGCAAAACGACAGCTAAAGCCCAAAACCTCAAAATTAATAAGCAGTCTGTCGAAAGATTTCTCCGTACTAGATCCATGGCGACCAGGGCATTCAGGCTTCTTGCAATTTACCTGCTACTCTGCAAGATTTAGATCGGCATCGCAATTGTATTTTTATTTTTGTGGATAAGTTGTTTGCCAACGGCCCAGCAGAAATACTGGCCAACTCAATTTCGGACCATTCTCTAGTTTAATTTACATTAAGGTTAGAAATCACTCCAAAAAGAAGCCAAAATGGCAGTTTGACAAATCTCTATTACAAGATACTACCTGGGTGACAGAAACCAGGGTGTTTATCAAGGAATTTTTCAGCTTAATGTAAATACTGCCCCAATGTTTATAGTTTGGGAAGCATTCAAAGCTACTTTTAGAGGCCAGATGATATCATATAAGTTGAGAATAAGTAATTGATGAAAACAAAAGATTCTGGAACTACAGACTGCCCTGGAGAGGGCTAGACAAAATGCAACCCTAACAAATATAGCAGAGCCCAACATAAGAGCACAACAGCAAAAATTTGCTAAAGCCAAGAAGCAACTGAAGGATTTTTTTTGGTAGAGGGAATTACAGGAAGCAAGGCCTACCAACAAAAGCTCTATGAGGAAAGCCAACAGATTAGCAGATTCCTGGCTTGGTCTACGAAAAGTCAGAAAGCAGCTCCATTAATCAGCCAAGTTAAAAATGTATCTACGTGCATGTTAGTACATGACAAACAGGCAATTTCTGAGGTGTTTCCTACACATTTTGATCAAATATATGCAGAAACACAGGCGGTAGATGAAGCAGAATTGACAGATTATTTTGAGTGACTGGAGCTACCACGGGTATCACAGCATCTCTCTGAGACATTGAATGGCCCAATAGGAATCTTAGAAACTCTATCAGTATTAAAAGGTATGCCTCATGCTAACGCTAGTGGTGTAGACAGGATCCCGGCGGAAGTTTACAAGGTATTTCATGAATAACTACTTCCCTTTCTAGCAAAACTGTTCATTCAAATAAATGTTTTAAAGAATCTGTGCTAGTAGTCTTCCTTAAAAAGCATAAAGATCCCTGGGACCCCAACTCCTATTGCCCTATTAGTTTGTTAAATACGGACTACAAATTGCTTATGAAAATCTGAGCAAGAAGGATAGCCCCATGTGCACAATTGGTGGTTCATACTGACCAAAATGGTTTTATTCCAGGACGACTGATGGCATCTAACACGTATTTTCTAATACAAGCCATTGATTATTTCTCCACTTATAAGATTACTGTAGTGATTATGATGATGGAAGCGGAGAAGGCTTTTGATTTAGTAGACTGGAGTGCTTTATTTTTTATTCTGGATAAGTTTGGTTTTCCGTTACAATTTCTACAGATGCTAAAATCATTATATAGCTACACGGAATCCAAAATTGCCATCAATGGATCAGAAGCTGGTAAGGTAACTATTAAGAGCGGAACACAGCAAGGATGTCCGTTATCCCCCTTGCTGTTTTCTTTGTTCACTGAACCCCTAGCTGGTAAAATTCAGAAGAGCCTAATGATTTTGCCTCCCATTGAGGGGATGGCAAAAATTCAAGCTTTATGCAGACGATATTATTTTATAGCTCAAGGCAGGGGGTGTAATGTACAGAACCCACTTGTTGAAATCCAGAAATTTACACAGGTTGGGAGATATAAAGTGTAACAAGAGAAAACTGAAATACTTGCATTTAACTCAATCCCCTCGGATATTCCAGCTTCCATTCAGCCACCGCATCCAGTTAGATATTTGGGCATACATGTTACAAACAATTTGGGGCAATTATTCTCCTTCAATTATAATAGCATGCTCACAAAAGTGAAAAAATGATTAGATAAATGGTCTCTGCTTCACTATAATTAATAGGACGGATTTCTATGGTTAAAATGTCGGTGCTCCCAATGTTCCTGTTTCTTTTTAGCAACCTCCCCTTGAAAATCAGCTACATTACAATTGGATGTAGCATCGGGAGGATTAGCACTTCCACATTTTCTAACATTATCAGGCTTCTCTAACTAACTTACTTTCACAATTGGGTGAGGAAAATTCAGTTGTTGGCAACTTCCTCTAGTACATATGCTGAAGGTAAGTGCAATAAGACTTCCCTTTTTTTTTACATCTTGCGAAACTTCCTAAAATGACCAGATATAAGGTGATACTGGCATTAGCTGGGAGAACTCAGCTCTTTTTTAAATCACAAGATATTCCAGCATTTCATGTTTATACCCCTATTGTGGACTGTGTAGTAGGAGGTCTTTTATTGCTTAGAGGGCTTTATCAAGCATAGCAAGAACTAGGTTTCTGTCAGCTTGGGGATTTTTGTAATCATGAGACATTGTTTACTTGGGAAATGGTACGATTACAAGTTAGCACATTAACTTCCACCCTCCCTTTGAGTATTCTTCAGCTAGTTAATTTTCTCAAAAATAATTATTCAATGATGGGTGAGGCGGCACATCAAATCGCCAGGCAGATGGTAAATAAAATAGTAGGGGTAGGATGCTGGTATCAGCTACTAAATCAAAATGCTGATTCCGGAGAGATTTCGACAAAAGAGCTCCAGAAAAGTCACCTAGAGATGGGTTGTAAGTTTAATGTGAGAGAATGGTAACAGCTTAGTGACCTAGCGAAAAAAGCACTCAAAGGTGCTCATTTTAAGAGAATGAGGGGCATATTATCAAGGGGGTTTATCTCCGCTTTTTTGGCTTTAAAAGCCAAGAAAGCGGAGATAAAATTATCTCCCTATTACCTAGCTGTCGCTAACACCAGTTAGCGACAGCTAGTAGGAGATAGGGACCATCTTGGGCCCCGCTTTGCATGTCAGTGAAATTTATCACTAATGACATGCAAAGGGGGCGTGCCAAGATGTTAGCGACTGGAAACAGTCGCTAACATCGCTATCTCCTATTACCAACTTTTGGAGATATTCGCGCTAAGCGCGATTATCTCCAAAAGCTAACACCTGCCCCTGAGCAGTTCTTAGCCATGTTATCCAATGGTAGGTGGATAACATGGCTAAGAGCATTAGCTCGGTAATGCACGAATATCGCTGACTTTTCAGCGATATTCATGCATTTCGGCCGATTTTTATCGCTTAGGAGATAAACCTTGATAATAGCAAGGTTCCTAAGTGATAAAAATTGCCGCAGCTCGGCGATAAAAATATTGCCGCTAAGCCAACATATCGATAATTATCGCTAGTTGTTGGTAATATGCCCCCAAATTTCTTATCTAGATGGTTGGCATATTAAACACGCCAGAGATTGCATAGGATGTTTCAAACAACCAGAACCAATGTTTTAGATGTAACCAACAGGGGAGGGAAGATGGGTGCACATATTTTATGAATGGTAATAACTTACACCAATTCTGGGAAGAGGTCTCTGCTAAGATCTTTCTATTTATGTCTTTGACAATCGATCCATCAGCTATGCTGGTTTTATTTGGTTCCTCAGTGGAGGTGAAATGGTTAACAAAATATCAGGAGTATTTTATACTAATCTCCATAGCAGTTGCTAGGTCACTTGTCCTGCAAAATTGGAGAACCAATAAGCAATCCATGACAGAGCACTGACTTAATAAAATGAGCAGAACGTTTAGATTTGAGGAGGCCTATGCAAAACACTTAGGAGCGACTATAAGATTTAAAGCCATCTGGCAGAATTTCTCTACCTATGGTGCTGCTGCGCAACGGAGACTATAAGAGTTGAGTGCTCTATAGTTTGTGACCTTCTCTCTCTGTAAGGACACCGAGACAATGTACTTTCTATAGGTCTTGAGGTATATCTGCTGCTAGTCTTACATGCACTTTAAATAGAATGTATGTCACTTTGATGTAGATATTCTAGGTTGTAGTTGTCATTAACAATTAGGTACAGACATATGTATTTGTGGGAAATCACTGGGAGTAAGTTTGAGCATCGACCACAGTTTAATGTATGTTATATACTCTTTATATTATATTTTCTATGGAATGTTTTTCTAGTTATCATTAATTCAGATTTATCAATTTATCTTCATAGAACTTGGTGTTGTTATTAATTGGACAGCTTTTACTTCCGCCTCTTGTTATTTACTCTGCGATGTCATGTATAATGTCTGTTTGCTCTCATCTGTTTGTTTTCTTGTTCTAATAAAAAAATTAAAACAGTTACTTCACCGATGGTCTTTATGTGGGAAATTCACTGCCACACTCACTCTCAGGTCTATTCATATCTCAGAGAGCATGCACAGGGGGTCATTTAGACCATGGCAGTCAGCCCACCATCCCGGCAAGTCGGAAGAGGCTCTGGCCTCCTCCCCGTGGTGGAGGCCAAAGCCTCCACAGAGTATGTGGAGGCCCACCCACATATTTACAGATCTGCACCTGCCTAGAATCGTTCATTGTGATGAAAGTGCAAGGACCCCTGCGCTGTATGCACTTTCATCACTATTGTATGCCGAGAGGGTGCCATGTTTATTTCACCAGCTCAGCATTCATGTTTGCTTCGGAAATAATCCTTCAAAGAGGAAATTTATTTCTGAAAGCCAAAAATAAAATGGCCATGATGCGCAAGAGTTTTCTCACTGTACATGGCGGTACCACTGATTGCTTTTCTTGCCCTGCTCTACCATGCATTTCATGAGAGATGTTTACAGGGAAAACCCGTAAGGAATTAAACATTGGGGTGGAACTGTCATTGCGATCTGGTGTCCACCCCTCTGCCCCCCCACCCCCCACACTTGTAGATGGGGAAAGCAGCTTTCTGAGGAGTTCCTGTGAAAGTGAACTTTTTCTCTATTTTACTTTTGTCTATTTCTCTATCTCAACCTTTATCATGTGATTACATTTTGTTTGCTATTATAGGGCATGATTTATCAGATAATGTGTGAGAAAATTCAAAGTTATTCCAAAAAGGGTCTTCGAAAATATTTTTTGCCAGGGGCCCCTAAAATTATTCAGACAATAGTGGAAAGGAGAACCGTGTGGATGATGAATAGTTATATGCCATTTTTCAGTGTATACCTCACATATGCCATCATCTAAATGACCCATTTGTATAACAGAAACTTTCAAAATTATCTACAACAAAGGGTGTAGGGGCAACTTTAGCGCTGGTGGCACCCGGCATGAAAGTTTTTTTTGGCACCTTCGTTATGACCTCCTTCTCCATGAATTCCCTCACTACCAATCTCCAACAGTGCACCGTATCTGTCCATAGCCTCTCTCTGACGTACATTTAATTTTTTTATAGCGCTACTCATAGTCCACTCACACTCGGTTCTGTGATCTGCATGGTACATGTTTTTTGCAACAAGCACCTTTATGATGCGTCAAAACTGCCACTAGAGTCAAATCCGATCTCTCGCCAATAGGAACATTAACCACCAAAGTTAGCTTGACATTTTTATTGTTGCCTGAAAACTGCTGGAGGCAAAGGAAGTTCAAATGCATTTAAGCCAATAGTTATTTTTAAACGCCTCCCACAGGTCGCACAGCCCTAAAGCCGGCCCTGAAAGAGTGCATTCTTCGCCATCAGATACAAGGTCCCTCATAAACAACAAGAGTTCAATCTCTCCAGAGGCAGAGGGCTGGCGTCGCCTTTTTGTGTTCTTCTCAGCCACATTCTAGACACGTTTTGTGTTCCTTTGATGGCTGAAAGAAGCGGCAGAGGAGTTTGCCTGTGGTGTATTCCAGCACTGGCCGTGTTCCTAGACCAGCACTCTGAGAACTAAGTGCCGCGGATGTTGTGTTAAGGGAGGCATGTAAGAGCAAGGCGAGCCGAGCCAACAGCCCCACTCTCCATGTGATGCATGATGTACATCATGACTGTGGACAGGCTCATTTGTCCTTTGCTTCGACCAGCAGCACAGCGTCTGTTTAAACTGCGGCTGACCTTACATCAGCTCCACTCGTTTGAGAGCCAGTTACTTTTATAAAAAGAAAGCACGAGATTCACGTTTGATCGACTGGAAAACAATGTGCACAAACAATTATTTAATTTAATTTAATTTTTTGACAAATAGTATAGGCAGGCCAAAGTACAGAAAAGTGCTACCTACCAGAGCATGAAGTAATGTTTCTGCTCGTGGCAGTATGGTTCACTAAACGATTGGTCCAGCCCAGCTGGTTTAGATGGACGCGGCCCTCAGGTGAAAGGCCCAATTTGGACAGCAGGATGCCCCCACTCATGCATCTGATGGTTCCTGGTAAAGGTCAGTCTGCTTGGAATGTCGTGTACTCCAAGACTATTGCTAAGACCCTATTAGTTTTGTATAGTACCTACCAACCAACCAGGACTGGCCACCCAAGCTGCACGTGTTGATCCAAGAAAGTAGGAAACAAGTCACTTGAAAGGTGATGTGGACTAGTAGCTGAAACTGCCAATTTGAACAAGGGCTTCAGTACTGTGCAAATCACTTAAAAACCCTGTGCCTAAAAAGAAAAACAAACTGTGCAACGCAGCCTGGCTCTGTTGTAAACCGCTGTAGTGCCCTTGGGCTAGGTTTGCTCTATAAAAGAAAATTGCAAAAAATTCCTACAAAAAATAAGAGAAACTCTCATTTAGATGGACAATTAATGTCACTTCATCACTTTAAGGTCTGACGCAATCATGTCACACCCTCCTTATGTTTTTCGCGTTCATGTTCACCTACCTGCCTGTCGTTGCAAGTAAATGTTTGAATTAATACATAAGCATACATTTAAAAGAATAATGCATGCTTCTGTAACTATTCAACAGTGCCTGGCAGGCAATAAAACACAAAGGAATGCATTGAACATTTTAGGAATCTTCCATTAATGGAACTCAACAAGTCAATGTCAGTGACGACATATCATGACAAATGCATTTTTATTATGAAACATCACGAAAAGGGTACCATCGAACATGAGGGCAGCTAAACATATGCAGAGAGGGATATCAGTTATATTTTTATTAGTGCCTCGAAGAGGCCTCTGCACTAAGCCAGTGCAGTACAAAAGCAACTGTTACAAACAGAAATGTAAAAGGGAGGTTTGGAATGTATTTTAAGTTGTGTATATTACACATACATTATCGTGCAATTAAGGGGTATTTACCCATTAACTGACTCAAAAAGAAAATATTTTAAAACCAAGTGAAGGTAAGTTAGATTGTTGTATTGAAAAGACGCTGTTTCTAATTTAAAGAAACACATTTTATGCAATTAATGTGGTAAAGATGCTGTGCACAGTGTTAGCTGCAGCCTTTGAATAGGCTACACACGCTAACCCACCTTCCCTACCTGCCAGTGCAATGCTAATTAGCAGTACTGATTTCAGTTCAAGCTCTGGAGTGAGCATAAAGAGAGAACAAATGTTTGTAAGGACGCTTAATTTTGCAACAGAGCATAAAAATAACATCACTAAGAATAATAAGCATGTTCGTAATCATAAGGGTTTTGTTTTTTTCTGTTATCTAAATAAACAACACTTGTTTTTGTGACTCTCAGAAGGATCAAAGGCTGACGCTGCCTTATTACAGTTGAAACCAGCTAATTGCTAGTTATAAACAGATCTCAAAAGCAAGAGTTTAACTCAGCAAGCTGTTACTGTGTGAGTAAACTAATTCTCTACGGTGGGGGATTGGGGTAGAGAGAAAACAATTATAATTTTTACTGAAATGTAGCCTTTAATGCTGGCTTTTAAAATACATTTTAATGTTACATTCCCAATACACTTTATTTCCTCGTGAAATGATTTAGTGATTTACGCTTGCAACTGAGAAGCAGAAATACCACTAATTAGGCAAAGTATATGAGTAAGACTTTACATGCAAGTTTCCCGAAATGCATTATGACATTTTCCCACTTGGGGACGACACTTTACGCAGGGATAAATGCACTTATAAATGACGAATGTAGCCATGGGATCTTGTGACGCACTTGATGTTAATGGTTAGGAACCAATCAATAGCACATACATTGTGTGTAGGGAGTGAATTAATATTGTGTACTAGACATGAGCTGATTTTGTTGTGGGTTTTTTGGATCAGTTGCATCTTCTGGTGAAGGGCCAGCCATTCAATGTGACTCGCAGATTGCACAGTGAGATTCAATGTTCTTGCAATAAGTTAGGAGTCCTTATTCCCTCCTGCTCCCAAAGGCACAGACTAAAACATTGAAAACGCCATAGGATGATCTCATACTCTTGGGATGATGTCTTCCAACCATCAAAACCATATGAAAACAAAACAACACCTGGCAACTTTACTGGCTAAAGATATCTTTTCTTTCAAGGCTCACAAGTTGGGCCTCCGTCTTCCTGTGATTGATCTGTCATTCCAACTCCAAAAACAGAGAACCACTGATATTCCCACACCCAGAGCGAGTGTCTGGCAACCACTTTCTGTCAGCACTGTAACATCGCCCACATAGCATGTTGCATTAAAGACCTTCCGGGGGCATGTATGGTGCAGCTGAGAGCCTGTGGTCCTTCTAGGCCCACCTCCATAAACCCTGCTGGTGATGACACTGTCGCTCAGCAACCGGATCTGGTTCCCTTCCTGGTGTATCCTGCCTACTTGTCTCAAGTTTACATTCTGGTGTCCTTCTATGTGACCTCAGAGCACAGCCCAGTTTCTTTCTCTAGTCTTGACCTGACTTCAAGACTCCTTAGCATTTTGGTGCCTTATTTAGAGTTTGCCAGATGGGATACTCCAACAAAAAAATACTCATATATGATCTGCCATATTACAAGTGTTTGTAGTACAGAGGATGGACTATCCGCCACATTTCTGATGCAATATTCAGTCCACACCATAGTTTTTTTTCTGGGAGGAACTCTCTGTGAAATTGATTGCCTTTTAACCTCTGGTGCTCCCATAACTCATTGTCACTGTGTCTGGATTTGGCATGCCATGTTCCACCTTCCTGGATGGGTCATCTTGCAGCTCCTATTCGTCAACTCCCTTATTCTTTCTTGCCTTCCCTTGTTGCCAAATAATGCGACTCACAATATCCTGAAGTCTCAGAGGCCGACACACATCTGTAAACCTCCCTGCAACAAGCCAAGGAATTTCCTGAACACTCTGAGCAATGACTGCCTACACACATGAGACTCAGGTGGTCCTTGGACATATATCAGGGACCTTTCTTCAGAGTGTTACCCTAAGTGAGATTCCCTTTGGTAGGTAGTTTGCTCTTAATTTGTCAGAGCATTCTGCAGCTGGGACAAACACATAAACTAGCAGGGAGAAAGTCTTATGAACTGCTTTAAAGAATGAAAACTTTCTGTCTGTTGGGTGTTTAACCCTCCATACATTTAAGAGGCCTAGTGCATGTGCAACTTGTGCCAGAAGTAATCAGTTTTGGGTTTGGATCGTACCTACTGAAGACCTGTCGAGTGTCTTATCCATTACAACATTGAATTCCACACCTATTCTGTGGATGTTGGCTATTGACTTTCAAAGCATGGGTTCCAGTGCTGGTTGCTGGAGCTCGGTGGTACATACACCACCAGTCTTGAGTATTGACGCCTAGAGTCCAGAACCCCGCAAATCTACCCAGTGGGCCCAATCAGGTTCTGTCAATCTAGAATTGAATTTCCACATTGAATTCCACATGCATGCCGGTGATTGCAATCACCGGCATGCATCAAGGTCACATACTGATCTTGAATATGGCAAGCACAGCGTGTAGCCCGCCAGTTGTTTTTCTTGCAGTAGTACCACGTCTGACACCTGCTTTCTAATATATTATGTGATCACAGCCTTTTGAGGTTACTAATCAGGTCATTTACAGTCCATGACAGGATTGTGGAACTCAAGGCATGATGTTTGTGATGGCCATGGATAAGGTCTACTTGCATGTCATGCCAACCATAAGGTACTCTCTCTTGACGAGATTGGTCCACACCGGGTTCAGTTTACCATGATCCCCCAATTCTACACTGTACCACAGGACAGCATTTGACTGTCTCTCCTTGTCTATCATGGTGAGTCCTATCTGGCTGCTCTACTCTCTACATCCTGGGGAGAACCAGGTGACTGTTCAATTGATGGTATAAGTGGAATAAAAACTCAAAACTTCCCATAGTGAGGGGCATTACAAGCACCCCACACCCCACTTCTCTAAAAAGGACGTATCGGCCACCCTGAAACTCAAAACATGTCTCAAAGCAGTTTGGTATCTCACCATCCTCCTCCTGCACCCCAACTACATATTTAAAGTGTTACACGATCACTGTGTGTCATGCAGAGTCTGGATCGAACTGCATCTCTGTGGAACAGATCCCAAGCCATCCCCAGCGCTCCTCCCCTGTGGGCAGTACAACAGCTTCCACGTCAGTTGAGGTCTGTGAACTGATCAAGACGCCCAGAAATTCACTCAATTTATGTCTGTGGTGATGCCCCTGCTGTCTCAGAGGCACCCCACTGGAAAACAAGGCAGAATCTGTGGCATTTGCATCCTCGTCTTTGGTCAGTGAAGATTCCCGGTCAGTCTCAGCACCCTATCTGTTGAGCCCCGATTTGGCCCGTCCATAACATCTGTGGTATTGAGGCCTGGCCGGAGGGACCAGCCTCCAGGAGTCCACTTTTCGTTCTGGCTGGTCACTGCCAGTTACTTTCAGTAGTGGTGTCTCTCCTCCCACCTCCAGGATTCCTCTCTGTTCTCAAAAAAATGTGTTTTCACCTCGTTAGATTATCTTGACTCTTGTCAGGTAGGGGCACGTATATTTATTTGATATGCTCGAAATTTGGCTTTCACTTCTGCAAATGTCCATCTCTTTTTCTGACCCATTCTATGTAATCTGGGAAGATCATGACAATGACTGAGTCCAGCAACACTATTTGACTGCGTCCAGCAAAACTGTTTGCAGGGCTCGGGCTGTCTTAAGAAAAGGTGTCTCTATCTAAATTGTTGTACCTGGATCTGTCCTCTGCATCTTCTGCTCTTCTTTCAAGTTGCAGCGCAAACTCTTAAAGCAGTGTTGTGAAATCTGCTTTTAAAGAGCACAGTTCGTCTCATGGCAAAGAATCCTGGGTCTCCACCTCCGTCCTGTGGTCTGTTACCTTTCATAGACCTTAGTGCAGGAGGAGCACCTCCACTCCACTTCCTTCTAGTGCCTCTTGGGAGTCACGCATGGCTTGTTGTATGGTTGCTGAAGGTGTCAGGCCTCCCCGTGGGAGCAGGTCTTTGGAAGCTACTTCAGTCGAGGATGCCACTGCACAAGCCCCAGACCTGGTGAATTTGTGTATTGTCCGCTGGAGGACCTTGGCCTCCCATTCCCCATCACCATCTTAATTGACCTATGTGTTGGACCGCTCACTGGGTGCTGTATCACATCACACTTATCAGCGTCACAAGCGGCAACCCAAGCATGATCTAACAACACATGAATGTTTTGGGGTGCCAGGTCATCATTATGGGGGATGAGGGAGAAGGGAAGGCTCTCACCTACCAACTTGCTTCAGTGCATGGCGAAATATCAATGTTTATTGCTCCATCACTTCAGGGCCTAATAATTTCGAGAAAGTCTGACATCCCCCTCCTAAAGTTACAGTGTCTTTTGTACACCCAACAGGCCTTACCAGTAAAACCCTCCAATGTTGTATTCGAGCCTTGAGTCTCCTTAGGTCAACAAGTTGGGCACATCCAAAATGGCATCCCATGGCACAGATGTTGCAGAGAGTCAGCAAGACTTGCTTGTAAGGGACGGCGGGCCATCAGTGCCTCTGAATCTCCCCTACTTCCTAGGGGAGTTGTCTCCAGGTCCACCTGGGTAAATTGTGGCACCTCGGTGGGCCTCAGTATCATCTCCTGTGTCCCTCCTGCCTCCTTGACAGCCAATCACTCCAGTCTCCAAGGGTCTCTCTATGCCCGGTCACTGCTGTGTCTGCCACTGCCACCTCACCATTCCATGTTTGCGGCCCGGCTCCAGCCATCTGGCACACGGTGCACAGCTGAGACTGCTTCTCCACTGTGTATGTGAGACCTTTTGTCTGCTATTCCAGTGCACTTCTGTGTCCACGGCTTGACCTGCCTTTCCTCATCATGTTCAGGAGGGGCATGAGCCAAGGGAGAAAGCGGATGATGAGCATTTCAGTACAAGTAGTCACTCTTATCTCATTATATTTCAGTTTCAGGAATGGATGGATATGAAGTAGGTGTAGCCTGGGAATCTACACTGTCTGGATGTTTTTTTCATGTATGTCCCAGTCAAAGAGATCAAAAGGAAACTGAAAACAAATCAGTCTGAAAAAGTCAATACTCCATATAATTCCTCTCATCCACTGGACTGGAGTAAGCATCTATTCCAGTGATGACTACACTTAGAAGGCACATTTTTTTACAAACACTAACTCCGGGAGAGAAGGTTATAAAGATTAGCCTCACTCAAAAAAAAAGTCCATGTAGTCATGCAAAAGGCCGAGCAAGCCATTGACGTGGTTCGGCTAAGACTGGTACAAAGAACTGTTTCCTAGACTTTCCCCATTGGCACTGCCACAACACTCCCTGTTACAGAGCTGTCAGCAATTGAGGAGTCACATTCCCCATGGACAAGCTTACATTCCAAACTTGCAGTGTTGAATGTTTCGTTAGAAAAATGTCATACCTCAAAATGTGAGCCTTTTGTCGTGATGAGAAGTCTCACGACACATATCGCGCTGCTCTAGGGCCCTTATGTATCTTCAGCAAAAGCATGGCAGACTTTAAAACCCCTCTTCAAAGAGACCGGATTAGTTGTTCATTAAGCGGCGGTAAAGAACGAGCTTCTTAAGAATTGATGGGAAAGCAGTGCTGCTTGCTTCCCTCGGTTGTAAAAATGCAAGCAGTTAAACGACCCTGTATTTCACCTCCTTGGTGAAAATGGGGAAGCCTTGTTAGAGATAGAAGTAACTTCAATTTATATTTTAAATTAATTGGGATTTCTAAAGTGCACTGCTCTCCCAGAAACTTAATAGTTCTTGTTATATAGATACATTTGTATAATTGTTTTCCTATCTTTAAAAACGAATTACTTAGGAGTCGTGTTTTTAGTACTTTTCAGAGAGTCATAGATATTCCATATTCTCAATTTGATGGAAAGTAGGTTCCATAGTTTAGGAACCAGATGAAAGAATGCCTATCCTCCAATTCTGATCTTATTTATGCAGGTATGTTTACAGCCTGATTTTTTGGATGTAGGTGTGGAACATGGCAGCATTAGCACCATCTGGTGCATACGGTCTCATAGAGTACATCAATAGGTAACCTAAAATATATCCATAACAATTAAGACCAAGGATCACTTTAGCTGAGGTATTTTGGATCACTTAAAACTGTTGTTGAATTTGGTAGACCCTAATAGAGAGAGTTCCTGCCATTGACGTCTCAAAACATTATGGAATTGACAATGATTTTCTGTAAAAACCGAAACCAGTAATGATAGATCTTTCTACGAACACACAGAATGAAGTATGTGGTTGCCACAACCCCATTGATATGGTGAGTTAAAATATAAGTATTTACAGAACTGGTAACCTAAGTTGTGTACTGTGTGAAACTAGTAAGGTCAGAGCTGTGGGTACTAGATGCCACCTGATTCACCCATAAATGAGACACACATGGCCAGTCCCTGTCTGCAGAAGCCCGATGAGGAATTGCATACAGGAATGGGGTAAAATTCATATCAATCAATCAGAACATTTATAGAGCGCGCTACTCACCCGTGAGGTTCCCAAGGTGCTGGGAGGGGGTGGGTGAGAGTCGTTACTGCGCGAAGAGCCAGGTCTTGAGGTGCTTCCTGAAGGAGAGATGGTCCTGGGTGAGTCGTAGGTGGGTGGGGAGGGTGTTCCAAGTCCTGGCCGCTAGGTAGGTGAAGGATCTTCTTCTGGTGGTGGATCTGCAGATTTGTGGGACGGTGGCGAGGGCGTGGGTGGCGGAGCGGAGCTGGCGGGTAGGCGTGTAGAACGTGAGGCGGTTGTTGAGGTATTCGGGGCCCAGGTCGTGGAGAGCTTTGTGAGCGTGGGTTAGCAGTCTGAACGTGATCCTCTTGCTGATGGGGAGCCAGTGCAGGTCCTTCAGGTGGGCGGAGATGTGACTGTTTCGTGGGACGTCCAGGACGAGTCGTGCAGATGCGTTCTGTATGCGCTGGAGTCTTTTCTGTAGTTTGGCCGTGGTCCCAGCGTAGAGGGCGTTCCCGTAGTACAGGCAGCTGGTGACGAGGGCCTGGGCGACCATCTTCCTGGTTCCGGTGGGGATCCAGCAGAAGATCTTGCGAAGCATGTGGAGGGTGTTGAAGCAGGAGGATGTAACAGCGTTGACTTCCCTGGTCATCGTGAGGGAGGAGTCAAGGATGAAGCCCAGGTTGCGTGCATGGTCCGTGGGCTTGGGGGGGTTGCCCAGAGCCTGGGGCCACCAGGAGTCGTCCCAGGCAAAGATGGATGGGCTGAGGATGAGGACTTCTGTCTTGTCTGAGTTCAGTTTCAGACGGCTGAGCTTCATCCATTCCGAGCCATCTTCCATTCCATCCTGGAAGCTGGATTTGGCGGTGGTTGGGTCGTTGGTGAGGGAGAGGATCAGTTGGGTGTCGTCTGCGTAGGAGATGATATTGAGGTTGTGCTTGGGTGCGATGGCTGCGAGGGGGCTCATGTAGACATTGAAGAGGGTGGGGCTGAGCGAGGACCCTTGAGGTACGCCGCAGATGATCTTGGTGGCTTCTGCGCCGAAGGGCGGGAGACGGACTCTTTGGGTTCTGTCGGAGAGGAAGGAGGTGATCCATTCCAGGGCCTTTCCTTGGATCCCAGCGTGATGGAGGCGGGTGGTCAGGGTTCGGTGGCAGACCGTGTCGAATGCGGCCGATAGGTCGAGGAGGATGAGGGCGGCAGTTTCCCTGTTGTCCAGCATGGTCCTGATGTCATCAGTGGCTGCGATGAGGGCGGTCTCGGTGCTGTGGTTCGCTCGGAATCCGGACGGTGATGGGTCGAGGGAGCCGTTTGTCTCAAGGAAGGCGGTCAGCTGCTTGTTGATGGTTTGTTCAATGACTTTAGCAGGGAAGGGGAGGAGCGAGATGGGGAGGAAGTTCTTGAGGTCCGTGGGGTCAGCGGTGGGTTTCTTCAGGAGGGCGCTCATCGTGTGGATGGTGTCTGTTGTGCTGACCGGTATCCAGGTGCGTAGGGTGGTGGTGGGGGGCGTCGGTTCGGTGGCCGGGTACGTGTTCTGAGTGCTGAAGCTGTCGTGAATGTCGATGATCTTTCGGTGGAAGAATGTGGCGAGGGAGTTGCAGAGGTCTTGTGATGGCGCAATGTCGTTGTTTCTGGCGTTGGGGTTGGAGAGCTCAATCACGATGTTGAAGAGTTCCTTGGTGTTGTGGGTGTTGTCATCTAGACGATCCCTGAAAGATTACCTTTTGGTGGTGCAGATCAGCTGGTGGTGTTTGCGGATGGCGTGCTTGAGGGCTGTCATGTTTTCCGTTGCCTGGTTGTGGCACCAGGTTTTCTCGTGGGCGCGGCAGGATTTCTTGGAGACTTTGAGGTCTTTGGTGAACCATGCGACTTTCTTGCTGTCGGGGTTGCTTGCAGGATTCTTCATTGGAGCAAGGGCATCGGCGCAGTCGGTGATCCACGGTGTGAGGTTGCGGGCTGCCTCGTTTGGGTCTGTGGTGTTGGTGGGAGGGTTTTGGCTCAAGGAGGTGGTGAGCTGGTCGGTGGTGATCTTGCTCCAGCATCTTCGGGGGGCAGAATTTGTGGCATTTGCATCCTCGTCTTTGGTCAGTGAAGATTCCCGGTCAGTCTCAGCACCCTATCTGTTGAGCCCCGATTTGGCCCGTCCATAACATCTGTGGTATTGAGGCCTGGCCGGAGGGACCAGCCTCCAGGAGTCCACTTTTCGTTCTGGCTGGTCACTGCCAGTTACTTTCAGTAGTGGTGTCTCTCCTCCCACCTCCAGGATTCCTCTCTGTTCTCAAAAAAATGTGTTTTCACCTTGTTAGATTATCTTGACTCTTGTCAGGTAGGGGCACGTATATTTATTTGATATGCTCGAAATTTGGCTTTCACTTCTGCAAATGTCCATCTCTTTTTCTGACCCATTCTATGTAATCTGGGAAGATCATGACAATGACTGAGTCCAACAACACTATTTGACTGCGTCCAGCAAAACTGTTTGCAGGGCTCGGGCTGTCTTAAGAAAAGGTGTCTCTATCTAAATTGTTGTACCTGGATCTGTCCTCTGCATCTTCTGCTCTTCTTTCAAGTTGCAGTGCAAACTCTTAAAGCAGTGTTGTGAAATCTGCTTTTAAAGAGCACAGTTCGTCTCATGGCAAAGAATCCTGGGTCTCCACCTCCGTCCTGTGGTCTGTTACCTTTCATAGACCTTGGTGCAGGAGGAGCACCTCCACTCCACTTCCTTCTAGTGCCTCTTGGGAGTCACGCATGGCTTGTTGTATGGTTGCTGAAGGTGTCAGGCCTCCCCGTGGGAGCAGGTCTTTGGAAGCTACTTCAGTCGAGGATGCCACTGCACAAGCCCCAGACCTGGTGAATTTGTGTATTGTCCGCTGGAGGACCTTGGCCTCCCATTCCCCATCATCATCTTAATTGACCTATGTGTTGGACCGCTCACTGGGTGCTGTATCACATCACACTTATCAGCGTCACAAGCGGCAACCCAAGCATGATCTAACAACACATGAATGTTTTGGGGTGCCAGGTCATCATTATGGGGGATGAGGGAGAAGGGAAGGCTCTCACCTACCAACTTGCTTCAGTGCATGGCGAAATATCAATGTTTATTGCTCCATCACTTCAGGGCCTAATAATTTCGAGAAAGTCTGACATCCCCCTCCTAAAGTTACAGTGTCTTTTGTACACCCAACAGGCCTTACCAGTAAAACCCTCCAATGTTGTATTCGAGCCTTGAGTCTCCTTAGGTCAACAAGTTGGGCACATCCAAAATGGCATCCCATGGCACAGATGTTGCAGAGAGTCAGCAAGACTTGCTTGTAAGGGACGGCGGGCCATCAGTGCCTCTGAATCTCCCCTACTTCCTAGGGGAGTCGTCTCCAGGTCCACCTGGGTAAATTGTGGCACCTAGGTGGGCCTCAGTATCATCTCCTGTGTCCCTCCTGCCTCCTTGACAGCCAATCACTCCAGTCTCCATGGGTCTCTCTATGCTCGGTCACTGCTGTGTCTGCCACTGCCACCTCACCATACCATGTTTGCGGCCCGGCTCCAGCCATCTGGCACACGGTGCACAGCTGAGACTGCTTCTCCACTGTGTATGTAAGACCTTTTGTCTGCTATTCCAGTGCACTTCTGTGTCCACGGCTTGACCTGCCTTTCCTCATCATGTTCAGGAGGGGCATGAGCCAAGGGAGAAAGCGGATGATGAGCATTTCAGTACAAGTAGTCACTCTTATCTCATTATATTTCAGTTTCAGGAATGGATGGATATGAAGTAGGTGTAGCCTGGGAATCTACACAGTCTGGATGTTTTTTTCATGTATGTCCCAGTCAAAGAGATCAAAAGGAAACTGAAAACAAATCAGTCTGAAAAAGTCAATACTCCATATAATTCCTCTCATCCACTGGACTGGAGTAAGCATCTATTCCAGTGATGACTACACTTAGAAGGCAAATTTTTTTACAAACACTAACTCCGGAAGAGAAGGTTATAAAGATTAGCCTCACTCAAAAAAAAAAAGTCCATGTAGTCATGCAAAAGGCCGAGCAAGCCATTGACATGGCTCGGCTAAGACTGCGTACAAAGAACTGTTTCCTAGACTTTCCCCATTGACACTGCCACAACACTCCCTGTTACAGAGCTGTCAGCAATTGAGGAGTCACATTCCCCATGGACAAGCTTGCATTCCAAACTTGCAGTGTTGAATGTTTCGTGAAAAATGTCATACTTCAAAATGTGAGCCTTTTGTCGTGATGAGAAGTCTCACGACACATATCGCGCTGCTCTAGGGCCCTTATGTATCTTCAGCAAAAGCATGGCAGACTTTAAAACCCCTCTTCAAAGAGACCGGATTAGTTGTTCATTAAGCGGCGGTAAAGAACGAGCTTCTTAAGAATTGATGGGAAAGCAGTGCTGCTTGCTTCCCTCGGTTGTAAAAATGCAAGCAGTTAAACGACCCTGTATTTCACCTCCTTGGTGAAAATGGGGAAGCCTTGTTAGAGATAGAAGTAACTTCAATTTATATTTTAAATTAATTGGGATTTCTAAAGTGCACTGCTCTCCCAGAAACTTAATAGTTCTTGTTATATTGATACATTTGTATAATTGTTTTCCTATCTTTAACCCCTTCGCTGCGGCGGCTATTCCGCCGCAGCGCTAAGGGGGTAGGACGGCCGCGCGGTGGTCACATGCTTGTGACGGAACCGCTCCGTCACGGCTCGCGGGCGAGCTGTGCTTGTGATGAAACGGTTCCGTCACGAACGCGCCCGCCCAATGGAATGCGCCGCGCAGGCGCAAAATCAGCACCGCGCAGGCGCGCCGAGCGGGCCGTGACGGAACCGTTCCGTCACAAGCACAGCTCACCCGTGGCTTGTGACGGAGCGGTTCCGTCACAAGCATACAAGGGGTTAAAAACGAATTACTTAGGAGTCGTGTTTTTAGTACTTTTCAGAGAGTCATAGATATTCCATATTCTCAATTTGATGGAAAGTAGGTTCCATAGTTTAGGAACCAGATGAAAGAATGCCTATCCTCCAATTCTGATCTTATTTATGCAGGTATGTTTACAGCCTGATTTTTTGGATGTAGGTGTGGAACATGGCAGCATTAGCACCATCTGGTGCATACGGTCTCATAGAGTACATCAATAGGTAACCTAAAATATATCCATAACAATTAAAACCAAGGATCACTTTAGCTGAGGTATTTTGGATCACTTAAAACTGTTGTTGAATTTGGTAGACCCTAATAGAGAGAGTTCCTGCCATTGACGTCTCAAAACATTATGGAATTGACAATGATTTTCTGTAAAAACCGAAACCAGTAATGATAGATCTTTCTACGAACACACAGAATGAAGTATGTGGTTGCCACAACCCCATTGATATGGTGAGTTAAAATATAAGTATTTACAGAACTGGTAACCTAAGTTGTGTACTGTGTGAAACTAGTAAGGTCAGAGCTGTGGGTACTAGATGCCACCTGATTCACCCATAAATGAGACACACATGGCCAGTCCCTGTCTGCAGAAGCCCGATGAGGAATTGCATACAGGAATGGGGTAAAATTCATATCAATCAATCAGAACATTTATAGAGCGCGCTACTCACCCGTGAGGTTCCCAAGGTGCTGGGAGGGGGTGGGTGAGAGTCGTTACTGCGCGAAGAGCCAGGTCTTGAGGTGCTTCCTGAAGGAGAGATGGTCCTGGGTGAGTCGTAGGTGGGTGGGGAGGGTGTTCCAAGTCTTGGCCGCTAGGTAGGTGAAGGATATTCTTCTGGTGGTGGATCTGCAGATTTGTGGGACGGTGGCGAGGGCGTGGGTGGCGGAGCGGAGCTGGCG
Organism: Lissotriton vulgaris; assembly: GCF_964263255.1. Taxonomy (NCBI): domain Eukaryota; kingdom Metazoa; phylum Chordata; class Amphibia; order Caudata; family Salamandridae; genus Lissotriton; species Lissotriton vulgaris. The sequence continues at coordinate 50,887,978 of NC_141688.1, forward strand.
GGTAGGCGTGTAGAACGTGAGGCGGTTGTTGAGGTATTCGGGGCCCAGGTCGTGGAGAGCTTTGTGAGCGTGGGTTAGCAGTCTGAACGTGATCCTCTTGCTGATGGGGAGCCAGTGCAGGTCCTTCAGGTGGGCGGAGATGTGACTGTTTCGTGGGACGTCCAGGACGAGTCGTGCAGATGCGTTCTGTATGCGCTGGAGTCTTTTCTGTAGTTTGGCCGTGGTCCCAGCGTAGAGGGCGTTCCCGTAGTACAGGCAGCTGGTGACGAGGGCCTGGGCGACCATCTTCCTGGTTCCGGTGGGGATCCAGCGGAAGATCTTGCGAAGCATGTGGAGGGTGTTGAAGCAGGAGGATGTAACAGCGTTGACTTCCCTGGTCATCGTGAGGGAGGAGTCAAGGATGAAGCCCAGGTTGCGTGCATGGTCCGTGGGCTTGGGGGGGTTGCCCAGAGCCTGGGGCCACCAGGAGTCGTCCCAGGCAAAGATGGATGGGCCGAGGATGAGGACTTCTGTCTTGTCTGAGTTCAGTTTCAGACGGCTGAGCTTCATCCATTCCGAGCCATCTTCCATTCCATCCTGGAAGCTGGATTTGGCGGTGGTTGGGTCGTTGGTGAGGGAGAGGATCAGTTGGGTGTCGTCTGCGTAGGAGATGATATTGAGGTTGTGCTTGGGTGCGATGGCTGCGAGGGGGCTCATGTAGACATTGAAGAGGGTGGGGCTGAGCGAGGACCCTTGAGGTACGCCGCAGATGATCTTGGTGGCTTCTGCGCCGAAGGGCGGGAGACGGACTCTTTGGGTTCTGTCGGAGAGGAAGGAGGTGATCCATTCCAGGGCCTTTCCTTGGATCCCAGCGTGATGGAGGCGGGTGGTCAGGGTTCGGTGGCAGACCGTGTCGAATGCGGCCGATAGGTCGAGGAGGATGAGGGCGGCAGTTTCCCTGTTGTCCAGCATGGTCCTGATGTCATCAGTGGCTGCGATGAGGGCGGTCTCGGTGCTGTGGTTCGCTCGGAATCCGGACGGTGATGGGTCGAGGGAGCCGTTTGTCTCAAGGAAGGCGGTCAGCTGCTTGTTGATGGTTTGTTCAATGACTTTAGCAGGGAAGGGGAGGAGCGAGATGGGGAGGAAGTTCTTGAGGTCCGTGGGGTCAGCGGTGGGTTTCTTCAGGAGGGCGCTCATCGTGTGGATGGTGTCTGTTGTGCTGACCGGTATCCAGGTGCGTAGGGTGGTGGTGGGGGGCGTCGGTTCGGTGGCCGGGTACGTGTTCTGAGTGCTGAAGCTGTCGTGAATGTCGATGATCTTTCGGTGGAAGAATGTGGCGAGGGAGTTGCAGAGGTCTTGTGATGGCGCAATGTCGTTGTTTCTGGCGTTGGGGTTGGAGAGCTCAATCACGATGTTGAAGAGTTCCTTGGTGTTGTGGGTGTTGTCATCTAGACGATCCCTGAAAGATTACCTTTTGGTGGTGCAGATCAGCTGGTGGTGTTTGCGGATGGCGTGCTTGAGGGCTGTCATGTTTTCCGTTGACTGGTTGTGGCACCAGGTTTTCTCGTGGGCGCGGCAGGATTTCTTGGAGACTTTGAGGTCTTTGGTGAACCATGCGACTTTCTTGCTGTCGGGGTTGCTTGCAGGATTCTTCATTGGAGCAAGGGCATCGGCGCAGTCGGTGATCCACGGTGTGAGGTTGCGGGCTGCCTCGTTTGGGTCTGTGGTGTTGGTGGGAGGGTTTTGGCTCAAGGAGGTGGTGAGCTGGTCGGTGGTGATCTTGCTCCAGCATCTTCGGGGGGCATGTTGCGGGCGGTGGTGGATTGTTGTTTTCCTGAAGTTGAAATGGACGCAGCTGTGATCGGTCCAGTGGAGTTTGGTGGCGTGGCTGAAGGAGATGTGGTTGCTGGAGGAGAAGACAGGGTCGAGCATGTGGCCGGCTCGGTGGGTGGGGGTGTTGACCAGTTGCTTGAGTCCGAGGTTGGCTAGCTTTTCTAGCAGGGAGGTGGTGTTGTTGTCCTTGTTTTTCTCCAGGTGGAAGTTGAGGTCCCCTAGCAGGATGTAGTCGGAGGAGGCGAGAGCGAGCGGCCTGATGAAGTCTGCAATGGCTTTGCTGAACTGTGCTCGTGGTCCAGGGGGTCTGTAGATGAGGGTGCCTCTAAGGGTGGTCTTGGGGTCGGTGTGTATCTGGAAGTGGAGGTTCTCTGCGGCGGAGAGGGTGTCGTTGGTGACGGTCGTGATGCGGATGGTGTTTCTGTGGGCAATTGCAATGCCACCTCCGGTTTGGTTGACGCGGTCTCTCCGGATGCATATCTTGAAATGCATTGAATATACAGTGCCATAGCTCTCTAAATCATGTGACATAAATAGAATTTTTTTTTCTGTAAGACATTGGCTATACGTGTATTTGATTAACCACACATATCATCATATGCTGCAAAAGGTACTGCTTCAAGCACCTTTAACGCTCCATTAGATTCTTTTCTATGCGGCCATAGGTACTGTGTATGGATAGCAGTTTATTTACATAGTACAAAATGCCTTACTATAAATTATTCTATCCTGTACATCAGCACTGTTATTTTGTGGAATGGACGAGATACCCAACTTAGCAGTCCGTGCCAATCTCATGTTCTCAAAATAAAAATAAAAAATAAAAATACTTAGAGAGGATTTAACATCTACGTAAGACCCCTGGCCACCATTGTGGAGGAAGCGGGGCTGACGCTATTCTCCTATGCTGACGACACCCAAATTGTCTTCTCTATGTCTGGCTGTGACGATAACAGCCCTTCTGCTTTAAGGCTTGGCCTGGTACGTGTGGCCGAGTGGATGCAGAGGAACTGTCTGAAATTAAATGGGGAGAAGACAGAAGTGGTGATACTGGGCAAAAATAAAAATCTATGGGGACCCCAACACTGGCCTAGCGATATGGGACCACTTCCTCAACCAGCTACAGTGGTGCGTAATCTTGGTTTTCTTGTTGACGACAAGTTATCTATGAGGCAACAGGCTAAAAAGGTTGCTGTGATCTGTTTTGTCACCTTAAGATGGCTATAGAAAATCTTATGGATGCTGCCCCTCTCCACTCGAAGAACTGTTGTCCAGGCGCTGGTTGTTTCCCGCCTGGACTACGGGAATGTTCTCTATTTGGGAGCTGATGTTGCAACCATTAAAATTCAGCAGGTAGTCCAAAATGCGGCTGCCCGATTGCTTCGGAACGTTCCCAGGAGAACTTCAGCATCGCTTGCTCTGCGGGACTTACACTGGCTTAAAATTTCAAGCCGGATTACATTTAAAGCCTTATGTTACCTGTTTAAGATCAGACAGGGCACAGCCCCGAAATACCTACAGAACTTAGTTCAACCATATAGGACACATCGCACCCTTAGATCGTCTGGCAATGGAGACTTTAGTATCCCGAGCTTTAAACTTGCTAGAATGGGTGGGCGATCTTTCGCTCATTTAGGCCCCAAGCTCTGGAACACCCTACCAGTTGTCTTAAAATTAGAGAATAATCTGTTACGTTTCCGGAAGGGACTCAAGACTTTGCTTTTTGAGAGATCTTTGTCTTTAGTTACCCCCGCTGTCCTGAGTTTGCTGGTATTACCTGATATGTCCTTTCTTCTTGAGTCTATCCCTAGCGCCGGGAAACCCACTGTGGGTAGCTGTTGCGCGTTACGAGTTAAATAAATAAATAAAAAAATTCGATGACCTGTTGAATTGTCATTCACATGTTGCTTCTGCTCACCATGGGACAATGGCTCAGCTCACCTCAGGCATTGGCTGTCTCCTACTGATCACACATGGACATACATATACACATCTAGTATTTGTAAAGCGCAAACTAATCACCCCCTAGGGGTCTCAAGGTGCTGGTGACTGTTGGGAGATTAAGTGAGCTATTTCCCAGGGTCACATGATGCTGAGCTGATCTGCCTCTGGCGTTGGGGATCGAACCGCCGCCGCTCCAGAGCCAGCCGCCCTGACTGTTACTGTTGCAGCAGCTGGAAAAGAAAACGAGGCTGGTGTGTTTGCCCTGCTGAAGAACTCCTTCACGTGTCAAACGTATTAGTCTATTGCATATGTTTGCAATGAATAAATGACGCTGCCCAAGGCCAAAATGACAAGCTTTTCTTGGACCTCCCTCCCTTTAGCCCCCACCCCCCCCCTCCCCGGTTGGGTAGAAAAGAAACAACTGGAATTTAAAGTGGCCCTCACATTACTGGGCAACGGATGGTGCCAATGTGCCTGTTGAACTACTTGCAGCTGTTTGTGGGTCTCTCTCTGCTTCCAGTCCGTTAACCCACATGAACATAAATGCCGCCACCCACGACCAGGGGCGGATTGGCAAGGCGGGCATTCGGGAATGGGCCGAAGGGCCGGTGCCTTAGTGCCCTCTGTGGGCCGTTTTTTTTCTCCCCTGTTCCAGTCCACAGAGAGTGGACTAGGAAAGGGGAGAAAAAAAAACGGCCCACAGTGTGCACGAGACAGAGACTGAGAAAATGAAAGCAGCCTCGCTGTGCGGCCAGACAGCGATTGTCAGCTGTGGGCTCTCCTTCACCCCTACCCTGCCAAGCAATCAAGCTGAGGCCGGGCTGGGGAGGGGTGATTGTTTGCAATAATCGGCCTCCCTGGGGGCCAGGTGTTTCTCAGGCCTTTGAGCCATTTGCACCTCGGCCCCCGGGCGCCCATGCAGCCCAGAAACGGTGTTAGTCTTAACACCTCGCCACAGCCCTTCACATTCAGGGCATAGGGGGCAAAGAAGAATGGGTCTTGCTGTGGGGGCCTGGTGATGTTTGGAATTTTTTTGTTTTATTTATTTATTTATTTATGCGATTTTATATAGCGCAGACTTTACCCGAAGGTGTCAGAGCGCTTCACACTAGAAACAGCAATAATACATGAGGAGAAAATTATAAGTGGACAAATTACAAAAGCAAACGTTAAGTTACATGAATCAAAAGTGACAATAGTGAGCAACCAAAATACAAGAGGAGCAAACGATACATTACAGGAGGAAAAAGAGATATGTGTGCAGGTTACAAAAGCGTACAAAATACAAGTAGAGGTATAATACTGCAATTAATGGCAGACACTCCAGCACAAGAACAAACGTTACGTAGGCAATGGTGGCACTTGTGCAAGTATCTAAAGCAAACAAAAGTGAGAGGTAGCAAACAGTGTGTTACAAGAGAAAAGTGACGTGTGCAAGTTACAAAAGGGTACCATACACAGGTACAAGGGTAATACTACAGTAAATGGTAAATACTCAAACTACCAGAACACACTGGGAAGGCACTTCCCATGCACCAGCTTCACCTCAGCTTCCCTCCTGGCTACCTGGCTACCTTGGATGACCCAGAAAGCTGTCTTTTGTGCTCCCCTGCCAGGACATTTTCCCAAGGCCTGGAGGGTTGATTAATTTACTAATTGCAGGGGCCTTACCTCTGTTCATGTGCTCCTGAGCTGAAGGTCTGGGGAGGGCTGAGTAGGTTAGTAATAGCAGGGGCTTTGCTGCTTTTCAGGTGCTCCTGTGCTGGAGGGCTGGAATAATTTTGTGACAAAAAGGGGCCTTGCTATTTTTTTTAGTTGCTCAGCATGTAGGCCATTGTCACCTTGGCCCTGTGTCGTGTGCAAGAACAGTATCCTCCCACTTTCATTCCTTGTCTGTGCAAATGGTGTTTCATGAAAGGGCACGCCCCTTGAATGTGGGCCACACCCCTTAAATATGGGCCACGCCTCTTGAATGTGGGCCACTTTTTTCGTCGGTGCCCGGGCCGAATTGTGATCCCAATCCGACCCTGCCCACGACCCATGCTCACGAGCGGCATTCCATGCAGCGTGAGAATGTATTTCAGAAAGGAAAGGAGGGCACAGCTTCTCTCGCGCTGTCTGTCACTGGAAGCCACATATCATGTTGCACAAAAAATGTCAGCTTCGTTAACACTTATGAGGTCCCCAAAGCGAGACCGATTGTTTTTCACTTGTGCAATATTGATTCTAGAATTGTTCAAAATTGTTTCACAAGGCTTTATCTCATCATGCGAGTTAAAAAAATAAAGGCTTGAAATATTTACACAGCTTGTGGCCTGGAAATAAATACATATAATATGGTAGAACCCCATTATTTTAACAACTACGTAATATTTGAAGTTCATTTGTGTTCGTACTTGGACTACCATTTGAAATAATATGCTTAGAGACTATGATGAAATATTTTTTGAGGAAATCAACTATGATGTTTTGATCATAGTTAGTTTAAAGGTTAATCGAAGTTTTTTTTAAAGGTTTTTCGATAATAAAGAAAGTTGTAGAAGATACGAGATGCAATTATTTAGATTGTGATGCGCATTTTGATACAGAACACACATTTATTATGTTTGAATAGCAATTATTTGTAGATATATTGCATAAGTACATCCCATTAAAACAAAGTTATCTATGACACTAACTGCATGAACAAGATCTTAAGGAAAAAGAAGTATGTATATAGCACATTGAATAAACTACATTACATAGAGGCACCATGTAAGCACTTAATCGATGAGGGACCTGGTACACTGGAGATATGAGGAGACAACAAAAGCAGAGGATTGAGACTGTATATGGACCACCATTGACAAAGTAAGTAAAAGTCCGACAGTCACTGTCAACATTTACATTAGCAGTTCTAAGTCTCAAGAGCAAATTGCTTGATTAGAGCAATAGCTGTTGCTGTTGTCAGATCGATATCTCATGGCTTCAACATGGAGGCATTTATAGGCTAAGCAGAACACCATGAATAAGGATTGTGTTTTGGAATATCAAAGGCAGAATATCGAACAGTCTCAGTATGGTGACCTTGATATATCAAAGAAATAAGTGCACAGAGGGAGCTATGGATTTACTATTCTTAACTCCACATCTGCATAGACATATACACACACATACACACGCATATATAATTGTAGGTACATATGAAGCTATGTATAGAATATCCATGCAAATCAACCCTTCGATAATGTATTCCTCGATATTTTGGTCGCGATATATATCGTGACCCTTGTATATCCTGTCTTCGATAAACCAGACTCAGACCTTTGAATAGATGCCTGCATTATCATCTCTTGAAGGGACTCAAATACTACACAACGGTAGTAGCTTGCCATACAGTCATGGAAGGCTGGCAGCATTCATTAAGATCATTTTTTGGGGGCGTTGGTAAATATTGCATTATAATATTACGCAATCTAAAGGTTGGGTTGGTGTCAACTAAAGAAGATGTGGGTGGGAGTGGCATTCTGCCTTTGATGTTATAAGGGAAAGTTTACCTAAGCAGATATTTTACTAGCGGATATTTTTTCTCCAGTTTGGGAGTGTGGTTTATTTCTGTAAGACTAAACTAGATGATTACACACCTAGATTTATTTAGTAAAGAATGGCTTTTCTATGAGCTATGACAACATCTGGCAATTCTCAATAGTATCTTATTGGCTTTACTAGAATTAGTCCTGTGTGGTGCATGTAAAAGGTTCTCACTGTAGAAGAACATTCATCTGGAAAGCCATACTTAAACCTGCACGCGCCACTGCTCTGCACTATTGACCTTGAGCAAAGGAGATGTGGCAGTGAAAGAAATAAATTGTCTCTTCTATGAGCTGTTTCAGAATTAGAATCAATACCACTATTTTTTTACTTATTAAACTGGAGCCAACTATTTATTCCTCACATAAGATTAAATCGATTGAAGGCAATTTGACAGTAAACAGTCATTGGTGCCTGAGCGAAAAGAAGAAATGTGGTGGTAAGTGGCTTCCAAAGGAGACAAGAAACAGAGACATTAAAGAGCAGGAAAAGTAGAGGGAAGACGCTGGTGCACCGCACACAGCCTGAGCTGAAGCTGTCTATGCTAAGCGGGAGCTTGGGTTGTCAGACAGTAGCTGTAATTATGTAGTGGAAACTTTTAAGAGCACTCTCTGACATTAGAATGGCATGGGCGAATTTCTTAGTCTCTAAACTTGTTTGTGTTGATGAGTTGTGACACTTCTTCCGTAAATAGGAGAACAGCCCTGACAAGGTACACGTCCATTCTAAACCCTGTTGTTCGTTGCACCAGTGGCGTAACAAAACCTAAGAGGGCCCCGTACAAATTTCACAGAGGGTCCCCCCACGCTCTGGACCCAGTCAGTAGCTTTAAGGACCCGGACCTCTCCGCCCTTGCACAGTCCAGGAGGGGGCACCCTGGAGCCCGGGGGCCCTTCGCATCATGGGTGCTGCAGAGGCTATTGTTACACCAATAGCTACACACCAAGGCTTTAGGTGGCTTGTGGGAAAGGTGATGGTGTTACCATATATTACATGGAATAAAGTACCTGCTGCCGTAGATGATAATGATATTGTAAGTCACCTTCTGCCTCGTTCCGCTATATCATGGATTCTTACACACTTTCTGTCGGGTACCAAATGAAAAGTTTGGTTTGTGGCTGAGGGCCACGCCAGTCGGGGTGGGGTTGGTGGGGGGTGGGCTAGAGTAAAAAAAAATCAAACCTGCTGTATTTCAAAAGCAGATGTCACTACAAAGAGCACTTTTAGATAATACATTTTTATTAGCAGACCATAGCAATCTTAAGAGGCATTGCATAGCTTTATATTCACTTTGACCCCAATTCCATCACAGTCTCTCTCGCTGTCAGTCAGTCTCTCTCTCGGTCAGTCCGTCTCTCTCCTGGTCAGTCAGTCTCTCTTCCGGTCAGTCAGTCTCTCTCTGTCAGTCTCTCTCTCTCTCTGTCAGTCTCTCTCTCTGCCAGTCTCTCTCTCTTTCTGTCAGTCAGTCTCTCTCTCAGTCAGTCAGTCTCTCTCTCTATCAGTCAGTCAGTCAGTCTCTCTCTCTCTCTCAGTCAGTCTCTCTCTTTCTGTCAGTCTCTCTATCAATCAGTCAGTCTCTCTCTCATAGTCAGTCAGTCTCTCTCTCTCTCTCTCTCTCTCTCTCTCTCTCTCTCTCTCTCTCTCATTCAGTCAGTCTCTCTGTCAGATAGTCTCTGTCAGTCAGACAGTTTCTGTCTGTCTGTCAGTCTATCTGAGTCAGTCAGTCTCTCTCTGTCAGTCAGTCTCTCTCCCGGTCAGTCAGTCTCTCTCAGTCAGTCTCTCTCTCTCTGTAAGTCTCTCGCCAAGTCAGTCAGTCTCTCTCTATCTCTGTCAGTCTCTCTGTCAGTCAGTCTCTCTCTGTCAGCCTTAGTCTATCTCTCTCTCTCTCTCTCTGTGTCAGTCAGCTAGTTTCTCTCTGTCAGTCAGACAGTCTCTCTCTCTGTCAGTCTCTCAGTCAGTCTCTCTCTCAGTCAGTCTCTCTGTCAGTCAGTCCCTGTCAGTCAGTCTATCTCTCCTAGTCAGTAAGTCAGTTTCTCTAAGTCTCTGTCTTTCTCTCTCTACCAGTCTTCCTCTCTGTCTCTCTCTACCTCTGTCAGTCAGTCTCTCTGTCAGTCAGTCTCTCAGTCAGTCAGTCTCTCTGTCAGTCAGTCAGTCTCTCTCTCAGCCAGTCAGTCTCTCTCTCTCAGCCAGTCTATCTCTCTCAGTCTCTCTCAGTCAGTCTCTTACTCTCCACCAGTCTCTCTCTCTGTCAGTCAGTCAGTCTCTCTCTCTCTGTCAGTCAGTCAGTCAGTCTCTCAGTCAGTCAGTCACTCTCTCTACTCTCTCCACTCTCTCTCCCCACTCTCTCTCCACTCTCTCTCTCTTCACTGTCTCTCTCTCCACCGTCACTCACTCTCTCTCTTTCGCCACTTTCTCTCTCTTTCTCTCTCTCTCTTTCTCTCTGGGTGGCCATGGGTACATTACCTGCACGGTCTGTGGGCTGCCAAGGATGGGCTGCCGGGCCGCTGGCCGCCCATTGGCTGTTCTAGGAGTACCACAGCGCTATATGGTCCTGAAATTCCTGACAGGGGCTACTTTATCTCATAAAGTACAGCCACCAGTTTAACTATGGCCTAATGTATGCCCTCCTACAATTTGCTTCCAGGACACTACAGATAGTTCCACTAATGATATTCGAGACAATGCATACAATAAAAACGCATAGAGAAAATAGTGCAGATGTCTGTGATAGTCCAAGCAGGCATGGGTAATTGCGAAATGGGGCAATACATTTAAAATACTTGTAATTGAATTACCTTTTCAATTTACCTGCTTGGATTGAAACATATTACGTCCCCAGACAACCAGTGCTTAATTTGAGCCAGTGGTTTCCGGTGCTCAACACTGGATCTTAATTTGTTTCCGGTGCTCTGCACCGGCACTTAATTGTTAATACCACACATAGGACAGTCTGCCACATGGTGGCACTGCACATCTAATTTAGAGATGAGCAGAACACCAGTTGTTTATAAATTGAATATACATAAAAAATTACTGATATCTGCAGCCAAAGTCATTCTTTTAGCTTTTGGGACCTTGAATAATCTGAACTATAGCACCTGCTGGCAAGAGAGATGGCTATTAGTTGTTTTGGTAGCGATGAGAGGAGCGATGGTTGGTGCAAGTTGCAGTGGCCTCCTGGTCAGGGCCATGGTACTTAATATTTTACAAATTAAGTACTGCACACAACTCCCCTTAGGTACAGAGAACACCATGCCTGCATTTACCTATTTTAAAAAAAAATGCTATACCTGTCCCCTTATAGCAGACCATTAACAAAACAAGATCCCTGTGCAATGCACAACTGTGCTTGTCACTGAGAAAAAAAGGCTGGTGTTGCAGGAGAACCTTTTGGGGGAGGGTCCACTTCCTCAACGCTCACCTACCACAATCACTCATATGCAATCACCGCTCCACATCCTTCACCACTGATTTAACAATTCAGCTATATTCTGTCCCTGCATTGCCCCTAAATAGAGTCCTGGTTATGTTTCTGGGTTTGCGCACACCCTCTTCTTATGGTTGCCACCTAACTGGTTTTCTATGGGCATGAGCTGTATTTTAATGTCCCGACCAGTACAACAATTAGAAAAATTAGATTAGTATTTTTCCCCTTATTAGTTCATAGTTTACCAGGCAATGTAAGAAGAAAACACTTTACTGACAAAGACAGAAAGGCCATATTCAAATGAATAACAATGATTTCGTATAAAGGTCTATTTCAGAACCATATTGGGGCCTTTTTGCAGAATGTTAAATTGTGAACAGATGGCTATATTTGTCTGTTGGAATTAAAGGTAGTAATCTTACCTCTGCCCTAATAAATTCTGTGCAGCCTCTTCCCCTCTCAGACAAGCAGTGCTCCGAGGAAGATGCTTGCTGTGAGGAGGAGTGGGAGGGGGAGGGTGTATCTGCTCTTCTAAGGGGCCTGGCATTCTCAGAGTGAAAGAGAAATGTTGTTATTGTGTTTCTCTTCACTTCTGAGTCTGTCCGTGAAGCAGGCTGCACAGGAGACACACACCCTGGACAAACAAACCGAGGGGGCTGCCTTCATATATAGAAGAGTAGGGGCCCCCGCACTGCAGGGGGCTGCTGGGGTGTCCATTACGCCACTGCGTTGCACCACATTATTTCAGCAGAAAGAAGGGAAAACGTACAACAAAGTCCACAGTTCGAAGGAAATAGAAAACTGGATATTGAAAAGGTACATATTTTACATGACTTACAGTGCAGAGTATTTTCTTACAATGGCCTGGAAGGAATAATAGTAAACAAATATAAGCACTGGGTGTAGACAGAAATTCCACGATCCAAGCTGTGTCCTCACTTCAGGTAAAGAAAACAAGATCCATCTTTGTGCAGGATAATGAAACCAGATGGTCCGGCTACATATCCTACCATATCAAATGCCGCACAGATGTAACAAAATAGTCATTGCCAATTGGACTTTATTTGTTGTCTTGACAGCAACATCATCCCTGGTGGCTTCTTATGCCTCTTTAGCCCATTGTCTGAGCCTCACAATTGACTGCAAGACATAAACGAGCTAGATAAGCTCCATAAATCTCTCTAATTGACTATTTGCTATCTTACTAAAACCTGAAATACCAATAGGAAATTAACATTTCTGAGTTCCTTGGGATTTAGTGCAGTACTTCTAGAAAAGTACTCTTAATAGCTGCCAATTTACACACCCACATAAAATAAAACTTTCAGGTAAGGATTTATTGATATTAGTGGTAATTATGAATGCAAATGGTAAATTGAAGTGAAAACTGAGGTATCTGCCAACCAGGGGTTACGTGTTGTCTTTTCATGGAGGAGGCTGCATTCTCACATGATCAGCCTTAAACACTTGAGTGGAGTTTCACTCTATCCTACATTTATACTCTGTGCTCTCAGATGTGTATAAATAGACAGCCGTAATTGGGTTGCCGATACCTGGTTTTTTGGTACCACTGCACCTGCTGCCTTTTTGTTTGCAATGCATCTGTAGAGGAAGTGTAATTAATTTAGAGCATCATACCTCCACAGCAGTCGTATGTAGTCATCAGCACTGGTTCTTGCAGATGCCCACCTCAATACCACAAAATCATAGAGTGGCAGGGCCACTTTCAAAGCACAAAGTATAATCAGTGTAGTGTCCCTATTATCGATCTGACCTGGGAGCCACTTCCACCGCGCAGTAAGAGATGTGAAGTTGAGGAGAGGGGTGCACCACCTGGTAAATGAACCGTTGCTGAACACAGCAACTCATTTCCTTGAGATTCCCCTCACTCTACCTTCATCAGGCAGGCTGATTCTTCCTATCTGCATTGTCTTCATGTTACACTTGTTAGTTGTTAGAAATGTGGGTCTCTAGTTGGCAGGTGTTTACCCTGTCCAAGTAGAGACCCTTCTTTCTAGTTAGGATAAGGGAGTTATACTTCTATATTATCTGCTGCGCGACCCCTTGGTGGCTTGGCACGAGCAGTCAGGCTTATCGCAGAGGCAGTGTGTAAAATATACGGTGTAAACACTATACAAAAGGACACCGTATCACTTTTAGAAAAATAGCCAATATTTATCTGCATAAAACAAGAACAAAAAAATAAAAATCCAACCTGCAGTAATCAAAATGAGAATTTTGCAAAAACTGGCTTAAAATACAGTTCTTTGAAGGTGCTAGCTCAATCCGGAGCTAGCACGGCATTGTGAACAACAGACCTAGCACTTCAGACTGACAGTGAGGTCATGGGCCAACCACAGTGTCGGCAAGACCGGCAAACAGTACCTTGGAAATACAGGGCATTGGGTACATTGAGATGAACCCAGAAAAGGCTGCATCAACGTCGTCGACAGGAGTCGGTCCTGGAGGTAGGTGCACACATCGGCTGGCCCTAGAAGTCACACGCATTGCAGATCGAACTCCATGGGTTTGTAGCCAAGAGCTCTGGCATTGATGGCGTTGAAGCTATGATCCGAAGCAGATCGATGCGATGTGCGGTACCAACAGGTCATGGTGTGGAAGCGGCTATGCATTTGCATTTAGTGGCATCAGATAAACTAGGCCTACGAGGTGAAGCAGGGCAATGTCACAGTGCAGGCAGTGGTGTCATTATTGCTGATACAAAATACAGGAGTGTGACCCATATACCTAATCAGGACTGGGTAAGGAAGATGCAGTCAAAAAACAGTGTCCCAATAGGTAATCATGAACAGTCAATTAAATATGCATGCACATCGCATTGCTAGCAAGGAAAAAGGAGAACACTCTTTGAATTTAAGACAAGGTAGTAAATCATCTTGTTTTATAATGTAAATTCATGGTCGGTATTATACAGTTATAAGCAGCACTGCATAAACTCAATTAGGTGACAACCATAGAAAAACTTGGTGCTCTACAAAAAGTGACTGTGGTGAAAGTGGCGACGCAAGTGGGGGAGTGAACAGCAGAAGCGGCGCACTGTGGAAAGGTGCAAGTAATCTACAGTGGGTGGCTCAGATCATGTGACAAAGTGGGATCACAGATAAAAGATTTCATTTCCATTATTTGAACCACATTAGAAAAGTACGCCTATTAATAAGCTGTACAGTCGACGGCGTTTCGATCCACGCTAGTAAGGATCGTCATCAGGACTGGGTTGTCTTGCTTGGGGCATGTGGTTCAAATAATGGAAAAACGGTGCAGGCAGTTGATTAGTAGTCATCGTGGTGCATCATCATCGGTGATACCAAAATGGCAATTATAAATGCGGTGCCCACAGGTCAAGGTGCAAGCAGCAACTCAGTGACGACATCTAGTGGCAATGTATGGGAGTCCAGGGTTGTGGTACAAAGTGGGGCGATGCTCTCTGCAGTGTGGCGGTCACGGAGCCAGCAGCAGCATAGTTGACGGCATCGTAGTGGCTTTTCTTCTGTTGCATCACAAAACACGCAATTCCAAGTGCTGTTGGGAGATGAACCTGGAGTCTTTGATGTTACTGAGACTTCCAACCTCAGCCAAGCTCTATTGCAGGCTATTGGAGAAACTCAGGCAATCGGTTGCAGACAGTTCATTCTAGGCCTTTCACTGCCCAAGACAGAATCAGCAACTGCAGGCCAACCCAACAAAGCAACACACAGCAAAGGGGCAGTACTCCTCTTGACAGCTCTTTCTGCCCTTCCTCTTGGCAGGTCTCTTTGTCCAAAGAGTTCTGAAAATGTGGAGTCTGTGTCCCAATAGTTATACCAGTTCTGGCCTTTGAAGTGGCAAACTTCAAAGAAAGTCCTTGTGCACACAATCCAGTTCTGTCCTACTATTTACTCCTCTGCCCCAGACCCTCCCCAAGCACAGCCCTATTAATGTGTGAGTGACAACCCCTTCCACTACTGTTACCCCAGGAAGGTCCATCAGCTGGGTGAATGGTCATCAGGATATGCCAAGCACACCAAAGCTCCTTTGGTGTGGCTGTCTAGAGTGTAAGCATGAGGCCACAGATGCCAGCGATACAGATGTGGATTATACAGGCGGGCACAGAATGGTTAAATGTGGCATTTTCAAACAAGTAATTTAAAAACCATCTTCACTAAAAGATGTATTTTTAAATTGTGAGTTTGAAGATCCCAAACTTCAACTTTCTATCATCTTCCTATGGGAGTCTGCACTTAAAAGATGTTTCAAGACAGACCCCATGTTAACCAATGGAAGAGATAGCCTTTCAATGGGGAAAACGAAATGCACAGTATTTCACTATTAGGGCATGTAAAACACACCACTACATTTCCTTCCTTTCAAATACACATCACCCTGCCCTTGGGGCTGCCTTGGGCCTACCTTAGGGGTGACTTATATGTAATAAAAGAGAGAGGTTAGGCCTGGCAGGTTGGTGCACTTGTCAGATCAAAATGGCAGTTGAGGTCAGCGCGTGCAGACACTACAGTGGCGGGTCCGCAACACATTGGAAAGGCTACTTGTGTGGGTGCCACAATCAGTACCGCAGGCACCCCAGTAGCATTTGATTTCCAGGCCCTGGGCAGATGCAGTGCACTTTACTATGGATTTAACAGTAAATCAAACATGCCAATCATGGAGAACCAATCATAACACAAGTTACAGTAGGAGCACTTGCACTTTATCACTGGATATCAGTGAAAAAGTGCTTAGAGACACTAAACTAACAGAAACGGATTTCAGCATGCCATCAAAAACAGGAGGTCAGAAAGCCAAAAAGACAGAGGAAACATGCCAAAAGATGCCATGTCTAACATAAGCCAACAAAAAAAGGTATTTATTCAGCGACATAGCCTACATCAGTGTTTGATCTATGATCAGCCATAATCTCCACATTGATGGCGAGGAGGTTTGTGACTTGTATCTGCTTCCTATTGTTTCTGGCCAAATTGCACCTACTCCTGTTCTTTCATGTTGTGAAACTCAGCTTCAGTACTTATGCCAGTGTCCATGCTTTGACGTACTCGCTGTTTTTTCGTTCAGAATAATTTTATTGAAGTTTCAAAAGAGAGTGACATAAAAAGACACTACAAAAAAGAGGCATTACATAGCAATAAAATCCAATCAATTGATCAACATAAACTATGAAGAGGTAATAATGGACTAATAAATCAGCATAAAAGAACAATCAATCAGAGTGAAAGAAAAATAAGAACAGGGAAGGAAGGAGGAAGGGGAAGAGAGGGATAAGAAGGGTACATATTATATCATATGATTAGTCTGCTTATCTAGTTACAACTTGTTTGCAGTTTAT
Source organism: Lissotriton vulgaris (assembly GCF_964263255.1). Lineage (NCBI taxonomy): Eukaryota > Metazoa > Chordata > Amphibia > Caudata > Salamandridae > Lissotriton > Lissotriton vulgaris. The sequence continues at coordinate 50,904,069 of NC_141688.1, forward strand.
ATTGTTATGTTTATAGTAACTCTACTTTTTCAGTCATATGATATAAGACGTACTCGCTGTTTTAACTACCGTCCCTGGCTGCTTGCACTTGGGTTCTCCCTTCACTTCAGCCTGCTGGATAATAATAACCTGGGCCCCCAGTGGTTTTAATGGGTGGACAACTTTGAGATTTACCCTGGTGGTGTACGGTATTGAAAACGACAAGTATTTATTCTGCTTTCCCGTGCACTCTGGCCAAACACCAGTGACATCATTTTTCAATTTTTATAAAAATGGAAATAGACTCGTCTGACAATCTGAAGAGAAGCATGAAGACTTATTTTCTCTTGAAGAAAAATGTGAACCTTGAACATTATGTATTTCACTGCTCTATACAAAAAAGAAGGCAAAACCGTTGACTCATTTATCACACAGTTGAGCATTCAGCTCTGTGACTTAGACAAATACAAATGGGAAGAGGCTCTTCTCTCTCGAATTACTGCAGTCTGCGAGCTCGCAATCTTCTGGCAAACATTACAACAAAAACGTTGCAAACTCGAAGGTCTTAAAAATGGCCACAGCAAAATGCACGAATGAATATCAAGTCGAAACTATGTACGAAAATTAGTTTCAAATTGAAGTTGATAAGTATTTTACTTACATCAACCTTTCAGCTTCCAAAACCTACTCAATCAGGACATTGTCAAGCCAAGACCAGCAGCCACACCATGGATATCTCCTATTGTTCCAATAGCAAAAACATCAGACCGGAGATAAAATGTGCATAGGTGTAAATATAGGTCCCGGGCAAATTTGGCTATAAATCATGAGAGCCACATGGTACTGCAAAAGCAAGACATGATCCATTGCGTGAAGTGGGCCACATTATTTTCAAACCTGGATCTGAACATAGGGAACCACCAATAGAAACTAGAAGAAAGATAACTAAATATCACCACATTCACCGCCCATTGTCGTCTGTTCTGATATACCTGCTTTACCTTTGGTGTTTTCACGTCTGCTGTGGTTTTTCAGGAAGAGGTTAGTCTAAGGGTTCCCAACTCATTTAAACTAAATTGATACAATTTTAATCTTTTGGAAGCCAAGAAGATGTCAACATAATCATAAAGATTTATTTATCAAGCTTTGTGAGAGGCAAGTTTAATGCCTGATAAAGGCAACTTTCAATTTTGTTTCAGAGTACCTCCCTGAAATTCTGCGGTCATATCTTTTCATAATTTAACATATAACTGGCCAAAAAACAAATCCCTGCTCTCACATCTGCTCTTAATCCTGGAACTGTATTACCCTTTGTTTCTTCCTCAAGTTGGCTAGCTCGTTTTCCCTGATATATACCCAACTTTTCCTAAGTCAGTGCACAGCTGAGAGATTTCACTAAATAGGAAGACTGTTCAAGTGTTCAAGAAAGTGCTTGAAATAATCGAATCTAAAATTGCAGAGGCAGAGAACGTGGCCTACTTTTGACCCATCTTTACACAGAGAGATTGCAGTGAATGCCTAGAGCCTCAAGTTGACTAATGACAGCACCACAAACCCAGAAACAGCATACTTACAAAAATATAGCGACAGCCTTGCAGTCGTGTGGGCATGTGAACACTTTCACCCCTTTATGTACATGATATGCTTTTCTCTATTGTTGCATACTATCAAGCTTAGCTCACCCTGTGTGGCAAAAGCCAAGCCAAGATGCCCGTGAAGTTAGAAAGTTGAGATGTTTGTCTACAAATCTACATATTCTTTTTTTTTTTTTTTTTTTAAACCTTTATTGACATTTAAATCAAATACAAGTATGGGCCTACAACCCCGGGTGCCGGCCGCTAAGCAGTTAGATTAACAGAGAGCAATTTTAATCACATGCAGCACCTCGGGGAGCAGAATCTCCATGCTAGCGTACTCTTGGCCACTGAACAGCACAATTAGAAAAACAGGATATAAAAGGTTTTCATTTTATAATATAAGATGGAAGGATCAGGTGCCGAACAATTTCCCAGCAGCGAAAATGGCAGGCAGAATAGTAAACGTATCGACAATAAACAGTAATCGATCAAATCAATGACGCTGAAACAAGAGGTCAGGATGTGAAGGAATATTACGGTCAATTTGCGCCTGCAGTTACCTGCCCTAAGACCCAAAAAACACCACGAAAATTGAGGTACAGATGAAAAAGCAGGGATTGATACCAAAGGAAACCCACTGCACTGACCCAGAAAAGAAAAAGACAAAGAAAGATAAGAGAAGAGAAAAAAGGCCATAGAAACAAAAATAAAAACGAAAGATCCCCACCCCCAACCCCCCACCCTGCACCCCTGCAGATGACTACGCCCCCCCCAGCAGTGTGCCTGTCGCCCGAGAACCAAACACGAAATATAGAAGAAGAAGAAAAAAAAAGAGAAAGAAAGGAAACCCCACCTAACAGGGAAGCGGAGGAGGGCGATAGTCTATGCGCTCCCGGTCTCTCCCCCCCACCCTATCAAAGGGGCCTCCCTAAGCCAACACAAGTAAAGTTGTCCACCATACAAAAATACCCCGGGGGGAACCACAAACCCCCCCGCCCTGGAATCCATCTGTTGATGAAGCAGTCCCATTACCAGTAGATCCATCGCAAACGATTCAACCCACAATCTCAGCCTTGGCCCCGTCTAACAAAGTTGCCGTGTCCCTCGTATAAGAAAAGCCACATCCCCGGAAATTCAAAGTTCACACAGAAGCATCCGGAGCTTGGGCCAGCAATTAGGAGAGGAATAGCAGGTCCCAATGCACACAACTTGCACCAACGATGTCCCTCCCCGTCCCCGAAGCCAAGCATCGTTCCATCCGCCATATTGGGAGACCGATTGGGGAGGGGGTGTGACTCGTTCTGACACAGGTCAAAGTGTGGGCCAACAGTGTCCAGGATGGGGGAAGCAGTGAAATGCTCCGATAATTGTAGGAACGATGTTTCCGAGAACTTAAGAGTCACCAATCTCAGCACACACAGTGAATTCCGTTTCTTGGGGGCAGGCACAGCTTCCAGCACCGGGTCCAAACACACCAGTAGGGCTTCCAACAGGGGGCAAGTCGGCTGCCGGGTCTCAAAGAGCAAGTCAGGGCTCGTTCCCGGTCCTATGATTCCATCTGTTGCCGACAGCCAATGATTGACCTGGGCCCTCACCATCGCGTGAAGCGCCGCAACTTCCGCCATTACCATTCGCAAGAAAGGGCCGCATTGAGTCCATTCCGCCGGGTTCCATTTGGCCGCAGGCATAACGATCCCCACGGAGAGGCTCCCTCTCCGGGGCAGGATACGCCGGAGCAGAAACAGGCCGTGAGGGACGGGCCAGCAACATGTAGCAACGTACGGCGGGACCCCTACCCAGGGGCACCAGCGGTGCTAGTGCCGGGCCTCCGGGCCGGGGCCCCCCGCGACGCAGCACCGCGCACCACCCGTCGCCTCACCTCAGGTACAGCACCAGGCAGCAGATGGTTGCAAAGTAGTTCAGAGAAATTTTTGAAAGTTCCAGGGACCGGACCCAACCACCCTCGGCAGTCCGTTGTTGTTCACTTTGGACCCGGGTAGACCAGAAATCGAGACCCTGGCTTCCAGTCTGGGTTAGGCCTCAAAACATTTTCGATGTTACTTCACACCAGAACATCAGAAAAATTCCAGGATCACACCATCGGGATTCAGACTAGTTCACCCACACGAATCCGGGCAGGAGATCAGGATATTCGGCAGTATAAGCGAGCGGAGGACGGGGGTCAGCGGAGCCGGGAGACTATGCGGCCATCTTGGCTGGTGTCGTAGCTCCTCCCCTCAAAATCTACATATTCTTAAATAATTTATTGACCTAGTAATGAAAAAAATCCTGTTAATTCTTTTCTCCAGATTTTCTCTTGCTGCTAGTAATACCAAGAAACATGGTCCCTTTGGGATAGGAGAATTTACCATAAATAATGCATTGAAAACCAAAAATATTTCTGTTTAGAAAAGGAAAACAAGTATTCAAGAAAATCATAACCAGAAATTGAATTATTTTAATTTCATAAATTATACGTAAGCGAAAAAAGCATTTGTGCAATGTGACAAGTGTGAACATAGTGAATGAGGACATATGTTATAAGATAAAATTGCAGTGCTATGTCCTTATGAAGGCCCACCTAGTGTCAAGAAGTGTAGTTGTATTCCTGTGATTCCGTGGGAGCAGACGGCTTGAAGCAGTAGGGCAAAGCTTCTAGCAGATATTTTCCCAACTCCCAAACACCCCAGGACCCAGAAGGCTCTAAGTCCAGGAATGAGGGGGCAAGGGGAAGTGGAAGAAAAAACAAGAGAGACTGCCACACGGGTGTCTTCTTTCTCGTCAATTCTGGAGAGTGACACCTAGAACATTTAGCAGAGGATTAATACAGTTCCCATGTACTAGAATGAAACTTTAATCACACAATTACCCAATTCCTTACCATACCTTTCTCTGTGTGGAATTTAGCCTCTCTCTGTAAGATTGTGTATATAATCCAGATAAGATATTAAGTAAGTCTTAAGCAGGGTCCAGCTCAGAAGGGTAGTGCAAGGTAGAGGAATTTACAATGGTGGTATACAGCTGTATTTAACATATGCATATATTGAAAATACCCCAATATACATGCTGCTGACTGACTCTGTATAATCCTTGCTGCTGTCCAAGATATCACTGAGTAAACTTGACTGACTGCTGGAGGCTCGCTGGTACTCAGTACAGTTCGAAAGTCTTTATCAAATATTGCTTGAGACTGATTTCGCAGATAATTGGAAGGAAGAATTCCTACCAGCTTCTGAATTGAACAAACGGGTTCGGAACTGCGCCTACTGGAAGCGCTAACTGAAACTTGGACTCAGCTGAATAAACGCCCAGATGCAGAACGTGGATCTCTGGACTTTGAAGAACTCACCAGAACTTCTCTCGGAATAATGCTCTCGAGAACCAAGGCGGAACTCAGAGCGGAAGCCTGAAGGGGACTCGGAAATTACTTTACTCAGGAACTTCAAAGAAAGTCAAAACTAACGCGCTCACAGGAGCACGTCTTATCGCCAGAAATTATCAGTTGAAGTGCGCCGCGTGTAAAACGCGAGCGCATGAATTGGCAGATTGAAACTCCAACTAGAGCGCTAACTTTCTTCAACTGAGGCACAAGCAGGAAGTGAACTGGTACATCTAGAAAGAATGGCTCTGAGCCACTCTCTGTCTCCAACTCCATAGGGAGAGTGTGGAACAAGGTGCTTTGCGACATTTGTAATTCAGTCTAAGAGTGGCTAACTCTCCCAAATAGGACGGGGACCTGACATTACCCCCCACCAAAACCCCCTCCCTAGGTTTCTGGGGCTGGGTCTTATGGAATTCTGATATCAATCTTGGGGCATGTATGTTTCTGCTTGGTTCCCAAGATCGGTCCTCTGGACCGTAACCTTTCCAGTCCACTAAATAGTACAAACTGTTCCTCCTCCATCTTGAGTCCAAAATTCTCTTACCCCCAAATTCTTCAGCTGATTGTACTTGAACAGGTACTGGAGGAAGTTCTCGCCTGAGATTTGGTGGATTTCGTTTGATCAGTGAGACATGAAAAGTAGGATGAATCTTCATGGATTTTGGGAGCACAATCTTGACACTAACTGGGTTTACCATTCTCTCTCCAGGATACGGGCCCACAAATCTTGGCTGGAACTTTCGATTTTGACTCAATCTCATGTGACGAGTAGAAATCCAAACCAAATCCCCGGGCTCAAAAATCGGAATCACTCTGTGTTTCTTGTCTGCCTGCCTTTTATACTCAGATTTTGCCTTAGAGAGATTGGCAGAGACTGACTGATAAGTCTTTTGCAAATTCTGAATCACTTCTTCTGCAGCTGGGGCATCTACCTCCACCCTTCCCGCTAACATGTTTGGATGACGACCAGTATTCAGGAAGAAAGGGGAAAAACCTGTGGTGGAATGGATTGAATTGTTATAAGCAAAGTCCGCCGTACTCAGATAAGAAGGCCATTCCCCTTCCTGATACATGAGATACATGCGGAGGCATTGCTCCAAATCCTGATTTACTCTTTCGGTCTGTCCATCTGACTCTGGATGAAAGCTAGTGGACAGGCGAGAATCGACCCCTAAACCTTTTAGGAAAGCTTTCCAAAATCGAGAAACAAATTTTGGCCCTCGATCGGAAATGACCACCCCAGGAATCCCATGAAGTCTGACAATGTGTTGAACAAACAATGTGGCTATTTGAGCAGCTGTTGGTTGGGTTTTCAGAGGGATTAAATGACTCATTTTAGTAAACTGATCCACCACCACCCAAATTACAGAATAACCCTGACTAGATGGTAAATCCACAATAAAATCCATGGAAATGGTGTGCCACGGGGATGGGGCTACAGGAAGGGGCATAAGAAGACCTTGCGGGAACTGTCTTAAGCTTTTGCCCTTAACACACTGTTCACAAGTGGCGACATGCTGCCTCACCTGAGCGTCCATTCCCGGCCAGAAAAAATTCCTCTTCACCAAATCTAAGGTCTTAACCGCTCCCTTATGACCTGCCAACGGATGATCATGTAACAGACGAATAACCTCCTTCCTTAAGTCTTCACTTGGGACAAACAGCTTTCCTTGAAGGAATGGTTTTCCATCTTTAACTTCTCGATCTGGACCTTCCATCTTCCAATTTGCAAATTCTTCCTTTAGAAAGTCTTCTCTGATTCGATTTCCAAGTCATCTTCAATAACAGTTGCCACCACCTTTTCTAGCGGAATAATGTGTCCCTCCACCTCGTCCTCAACCTCGCCACCTAGGCCTAAACGAGAAAGGGCATCTGGTGTTCCGTTTGCAGTTCCAGGTCTGTAAGTCAAAACAAAATCATAATCCGCAAAGAAAAGAGACCACCTCAGTTGACGAGGAGTGGGAGTTCTGGCAGACCTTAAAAATTTGCAAATTCGATGGTCAGTAAAAACTGTGATCACATGTCTAGCTCCAAACAAATAGTGTCTCCATACCTGAAAGGCATCTTTAACTGCCAAAAGCTCCTTGTCCGCAATGGAGTAATTGATTTTCGCCGGAGACAACTTTTGAGAGTGATAGGCAACAGGATGTAACTGCCCAGTATCTTTCTGTCTCTGTGATAGTATTCCTCCAATAGCCAAACTGGACGCGTCTGCTTCAATGAAAAAAGGTTCCTTCAAATCTGGATGTTGCAGAACTGGAGCCGAGATGAAAGCCTCTTTTAACAATTGGAAGGCCTCTTCAGTTTCTTTTCCTCAAACAAGCCGCTCATTCTTCTTCAATAAAAGGGTGATCGGATTCACTTTTTCAGAAAAGTTCTGGATGAACCATCTGTAAAAATTGGCGAATCCCAAGAAACTTTGTATCTCTTTTATTGATCTAGGAGCTGGCCAGGATTTGATCGCCTGCAACTTGGTGTCATCCATTGAGACTCCTTCAGGAGAGAGTATGACCCCAAAAATTCCACTCTAGAAGAATGAAAAGCAAATTTTTCCAATTTGACATGCAAATGGTGTTCCAGCAAACTCTCCAAAATTACTCGAACATGCTTCACATGCTCCTCTAGGCTGTTGGGAAAAATGAGAATGTTGTCAATATAAATGACTGCAAAACCATCTAGAAATTCCCTGAGAACGTCATTCACAAAGTGTTGAAACGCGACAGGGGCATTGCATAACCCAAAAGGCATCACTTGATATTCAAATAACCCCGCCCGCATCCGAAATGCAGTCTTCCACTCCTCTCCTTCTGCCATGCACACCAAATGATAGGCCCCCCTCAAGTCCAGTTTGGTATAGATGCTAGCATCCTTGACCTGATCGAGGAGCTCAGAGATGAGGGGTAACGGATAGCGGTTCTTCTTGGTGACCTGGTTTAGAGCTCGATAATCTATGCAAGCTCTTAAAGATCCATCCTTTTTTGTAATAAAGAAGAGAGGGGATGAAACAATAAACACTTCTATTAAATCTTGATATTCCTCGGGAATTTCAGGAACTTCCACCATACAAATCATCTGAATTTGATCAGCCAAACTAGAAGACATAGTTGACTGCGGAATGTTTGACTGAGAATGGAAGCAATGTTCAACACAGAATTTAGAGTTCATATCCACTGTCCGTTTTGCCCAATCTATTTGTGGATTATGCTCCGTGAGCCAGGGCAATCCCAAAATAAATTGAAACTGCTGTGCGTCAATCAAATTGAAATTGATATAACTCCGATGTACTCCGGGACCCAGCACAGTTATGACTTCGGTATCAAAGATGATGGGACCAGAAGATAAATTGGAGCCATACACAGCACGAACTGGTTCCGGTTTGACTTTCTTTTCAAACTGGATTCCCAGCGACCTGGCAAACTGGATATCGCAAAAATTCCCAGTCGTGCCAGAATCCACCATCACAGAAACTTCTTCCAGTCTAGCCTCTCCAAACGAAATTTTACATGATAGAATCAAATAAGGAGCTGTTGATTGTAAGGTATTAGCGAAAAATTGAGATTTGGGAGTTGTCTCTTGGGCGGCTCCCACCAGAGCAACTCCGTCTACTGGTAGAGCTGGTATTTTACCCATGGATTGGACTTTGGTCTCTTCGGGCATTCTTTTACAAAATGGCCAGACTGACCGCAGTACATACAAAGTTTGCCCAAATGCCGCTTTTCTCTCTCTTCCTTGGTGAGAGGACCTCGCACTGTGCCAATCTGCATTGGTTCTTCACTTAAATTCCCCTAGCTGTTCCTAGGAAGCTCGGAACGAACCCGATCAAAGCGAGGCGGGAAAGGTTTGATGTCCTTACGTTTCTCACTACGTCTTTCGGATTGTCGCTGATCTATCAGGAGAACTAGATCGATGAGCTCAGAAACATCGGTGGGTCTCTTCGGAATTTGAGCTAAGCCATCCTTGAGCTCATATTTTAGCCCTCTATAAAAAATTGCTGCTCTCTTTTCCATAGGCCAATTGGTTTCCACAATCAACTTATTATACTGAGCCAGATTAGCGACCAACTCCTTATTGCCCTGTTTCAAATCCAATAGCTCGTTGTCAGTTGTCTGGGAGATCGTTCTTCAATCAAAAATGCGTACAAATTCACCCTTAAAATCCTCAAACTTATACAGGACCGGATCATTAGAGGAGACCAAGGGCATGGACCACGCAGCAGCGTCACCACTCAGGTAAGACAACACGAACGCCACCTTGGACTGTTCCTCCTAAAACAAAATAGGTTTACAAAGGAAGTGCAGTGAGCCTTGAGTCAAAAAGATTTGGGCCTTATGAGGATCTCCCTGAAACCTTTCTGGAGAGGCAAGGGGAATAGTAGGAGACATGGCATGTACAACTTGAGTTGTCAATGCAGAAGAAGAGGAGGGTGAAGGAGAAAAGGTTAGAGACTTCATTCCCCCAAAATTTGGACTAGGACTAATGGACAGCTCATCAATCCTTTGTCTCAAATAACTGGCTTCTTGATTAGATTTCCTAACCTCTTCCTGGGTTTCACTTAATTGCTTCTGTAACCCTTCCAGAATGGAAACAAACGCCTTAATGTCAAAGCCTTCAGCCATCGTGCCCAGATGGAAGGTAATTACTGGCACTTCAATCTGTCAAGAAGTGTACCTGTATTCCTGTGATTCCGTGGGAGCAGACGGCTTGAAGGGGTAGGGCGAAGCTTCTAGAAGATATTTTCCCAACTCCCAAACACCCCTGGACCCAGAAGGTTCTAAGTCCAGGAATGAGGGGGAAAGGGGAAATGAAGAAAAAAACAAGAAAGACTGCCACACAGGTGTCTTCTTTCTCGTCAATTCTGGAGAGTGACACCTAGAACATTTAGCAGAGGATTAATACAGTTCCCATGTACTAGAATGAAACTTGAATCACACAATTACCCAATTCCTTACCATACCTTTCTCTGTGTGGAATTTAGCCTCTCTCTGTAAGATTGTGTATATAATCCAGATAAGATATTAAGTAAGTCTTAAGCAGGGTCCAGCTCAGAAGGGTAGTGCAAGGTAGAGGAATTTACAATGTTGGTATATAGCTGTATTTAACATATGCATATATTGAAAACACCCCAAGATACATGCTGCTGACTGTCTCTGTATAATCCTTGCTGCTTTCCAAGATATCACTGAGTAAACTTGACTGACTGCTGGAGGCTCGCTGGTAACTCTCTAACTCAGTACAGTTCAAAAGTCTTTATCAAATAATGCTTGAGACTGAGTTTGCAGATAATTGGAAGGAAGAATTCTTACCAGCTTCTGAATTCAACAAACGGGTTCGGAACTGTGGATACCGGGATCGCTGACTGAAACTTGGACTCAGCTGAATAAACGCCCAGATGCAGAATGTGGAACTCCGGACTTCGAAGAACTCACCAGAAATTCTCTCGGAATAATGCTCTCGAGAACCAAGCCGGAACTCAGTGCGGAAGCCTGAAGGGGACTCGGAAATTACTTTACTCAGGAACTTCAAAGAAATTCAAAACTAACGCGCTTACAGGAGCACGTCTTATCGCCAGAAATTATCAGTTGAAGTGCGCCGCGTGTAAAACGCGAGCGCACAAAATGGCGGATTGAATATCCAACTAGAGCGCTAACTTTCTTCAATTGAGACACAAGCAGGAAGTCAATTGGTACATCTAGAAAGAATGGCTCTGAGCCACTCTCTGTCTCCAACTCATTAGGGAGAGTGTGGAACAAGGTGCTTTGCAACATTTGTAATACAGTCTAAGAGTGACTAACTTTTCCGAATTGGACCGGGACCTGACACCTAGATGGTTCCAGGTAACCATGCTGTTTTGAGTTGAAACATCAACACTCTCAATATTTACCAGTACTGAGTTAAAGCCCACATGGGCATTGAAGAAGAATCACCTGTTGCCCTAGTTACATGGGAATTTAATACAATATCATTCTAGACAGGCATCATTCAAGTAGCTGTAGCACTGCAATTTTATGTTTTATCATAGTTCCTCAGTCACTACGTTCTCACTTTTCATGCTGCATGAGCATTTCTTACACTTTTTAGTTACTGGAGCAACTGCCAGTATATTATAGTACATATATATTCTAAGTGTACTTACGCTATAATATATGAAATTGATGTAATTCAATCAGTGGTTAGGATTTCCTGAAAACTTGTTTTCCGTTTCGAAAAATAAATATTTTTGGTATTATTTATGTTAAATTGTTCTACCACAGCACCACTCAGCGCCACCACAGCATCACTCAGCACCACCACAGCATCACTCAGCACCACCACAGCATCACTCAGCACCACCACATTATCACTTAGCACCACCACAGCACCACTCAGCACCACAACAGCATCACTCAGCACCACCACAGCATCACTCAGCACCACCACAGCACCACTCAGCCCCATCCCAGTATCACTCAGCACCACCACGGGGGGAACATCCTTTACAACGCAACTTTTACCATGCAGAGCCTTTACAACGCAACTATTACAACACATTCCATTACAACGCATTGCGCTGGGGGGCGCTCTAGGATAGGGAATAGATTTAATTTACTATCCAACACCTTCCCCACTATCCACGGGGACTGTAGTTGGAATAGTAAATTAAACTATTCACTATCCAGCACCCCTCAACACTATGCGTTGTAAAAGCATGCATTGTAAAACTTGCAATGTAAAGGCATGCGCGGTAAAAGCATGCGTTGTAATGTCATACATCCCCACAACAGCACCACTCAGCATCACCACAGCACCACCACAGCACCACTCAGCGCCACCCCAGCATCAATCAGCGCAACCATTCAACAACAACTGGTTCAAATATGTTCTCTCAATGCTTCAAGCTTTATTACAAATGTCACAAAAAGATGTTAATATTTCACTTCTGTTCTTGGATTTTCGTCACAATGAAATACAGTGAACATAATCTTCACAAACGTTATTTACAAAAGTTTAAGCTATTGCCATTATGAATTAAAATCACTTTTATTTAAGTATTAATTATTTTAAAAAAATATAAAGCCATTGTAATTTGTAATATCAAAACATCTAAGTCACGTAAATACAAAACATGTTGCAGTACGAATGCTATAGGTGTCACATTTGCGAAAGTTATAACTATTGACATTGTAAATGACAAAGCTATTAATTTAGCTATTTTCAAAACCAACACATAAATAAAAAAAATTGTCATTTACAAGACCAATAGCTCAAACTTTCCTAATGCGAGACCTATTGCATTGCAGAAGCTTGTTTTTATATCTGTCAGTGCTTCCTGTTGAGGTTTAATTTTCGTGACAGGCGCCTCATTGCCTACTTGTAACTATTCTCTGACCCTGCTTCAAGGGTCAGAGTAGGGTCAGAGAGTAGTTGCAAGTTGGCAACGAGGCGCCAGGAAGCACTTACAGGCTTACAGCAGCAGGTGCCCAAGTTGAAGTTAATTTCTTTGTAACCCTTTTGTAAAAGGTTACAAAAAATTAGCTTCAACTTTTGCACCTGCTGCTGTAACCCTGTAAGTGCTTGGCTGAAAATTCGTCCCCGCTGATTCGCGGATTTTACCTCGATTTCGCAAGAGGAACGAATTATCAGCCCATGCTTAGCGGGCATGCAGTAGCCGCATGCAGATATCATACCAAAGGTGCACCAAAAGCAAGCCCGTCTACACCCGATTGGGAATAGGGGTCAGAAATCTTGCCCAAATTCAACCATATGCCTACATGCACCTTCTCTGGAATTCTTATCTACAGGCCGCCAGACTCTTGTAGCACATTCATCGAGGCATTCCCAGATTCCTTAACCAGTCTGATTGTGGGAAAAGGGCTCATTACTACGCTTGGAGACTTTAATATACATATAGATGAGACCAATAACACCTCGATCAAGCGACTACTACAGGACCTAGAGGCTATGCAACTTGCTCAACTAGTAGGCACCGCTACCCATTAGAAAGGTCACATTGTTGATGCCATCTTTTCCAATGACCCAAAAATTCAGGTGAATACACCCATCCTTGTACCATGGTCAGATCACTACTTTATCCCTTTTTCTCTTAAAAAAACACCAATGCGAGTACCTGCAAAGATCACCTTAAGACCAGTCAGGAGCTGGTCCAAGCTTACACCAGAAACTTGGGTCAAGATCTTAGAGGCATCCACTCGACACCTAACAGACAATCTAGGTGACGCCTAACTACAATGGGGAGACTCGATTGATCAGTCATTAGATAAATGTATTCAGAAACCCAGGCCAAGGTCTCAACTAAATATAACAAGAGCCCTCTGGTTTAATAGCAACCTAGCCTCACTTATAAAAGATTGTAAGAAATTACAAAGGAACTAGAGGAAGTCTTATGACCCAGGCTTAAAAATCCAATATAAAATGAATATATCAATTAAATTACACAAGCCCAGGCTAAACACTATGAGGAGAAGATCAACCAAGCTGCCAACTCGCCTAGGGAACTATATGAGAGAGTTAAATCTCTGACAACGGTAGAGAAGGGCAACTCCCCTCACCAATCTACTAAGGAAAGATGAAACGAGTTTACAGCAGTCTTTAAAAAAAGTGAATGACATCTATGAATCAATTTAGTGTAAGAATCCCGGCATAGAACAGAAATTAGGAACAGACCACAGAGTGATCCCAGCCCCACCTGCTCTGTAGCACCTTCTAGTCTTGAATGAGGAAACTACTATTCTTCTTCTGGGTATAATTAAATCAGGATACCCTCAAGACCAGGCACCCAACCACATCCTAATCAAGGGTTGGGAGTCTATTCTCCCCACCACTGTAGAGCTTCTCACACTCTCACTTGAGTCCAGGAGGGTCCGAAGAAGTGGAAGCATGCTTTTGTTAGGCCACTACTGAAGTCTTAGGGAAACATGTCAACCATACCATATCCCAGTTTCTGGAAGATTATAGCTATCTACATAAGACTCAGATGGGTGTCTGACAACACCACTACGCAGAGTCAGCTTTTCTGGGGGTCACTGAGAAGCTCAAACGCACATTGGTTCAGGGGGGCTCAGTGGCAATCCTGCTACCGGACCTAAGCATGGCTTTCGATGCCGTAGACCACTCAATTCTGGCAAAAAAGGTTGAGGGAGGTCGTTATCCAGGGAAAAGCCCTTGAGTGGCTTACCTCCTTTCTGAGAGAAAGAGCATTTTAGATCATGGAATCCACCAGTCTTTCTGACACAATGCCAGTCTTATGTGGAGTCCCACAGGGATCTGCGCTTTGCCCTACATTATTCAACATATACATGTGTCTATTGGCGAAAATCGTTGCGGGGTTTGGGCTGTCTACCATCTCATTTGCGAATGACACGCAACTGTTAGTATAGTTGGTTGGTGGCCCGAACTCAAACCCCCTTCAATTAGTGCCCTGTCTGAAAAAGGTGGCTAATTGGATGGACAACTGTTGCCAGAAATTAAACAGCAACAAAACTGAACTGATGATCCTGGGGAACAATCATTGTCCCCAACCTATAATTAGCTGGCCAGATAATTGGGTAAACACTTAAGCACCCAAATCTGCTAAAAAGAGCTTGGGCATGTGGCTGGATAATACTAATGATGAAAGATTAAGCAAAAAAAGTTGCAGCTACCTATTTTGGCGTACTTCAAATGACCTGGATGATCATAGGGCTTATGCCAGAATAGCTAGGAAGAACCGTCAACCAAGCCCTTGCAGTCTCCCACCTGGATTATGGCAACTCCCTGAATCTGGGATCACGATGATATATTACTAACAAATTGAAAGTTGTACAGAATGCAGCGGCCAGGCTGCTTCTCAAATTCCCAAGTCATGAATCAGTAAAGCCCTCCTTGAAACAATAAACGTAAAAGACACCACCCATCTGATCAGCCTGATTGAATCGCAGCCTTTTGACCCCGATAAAGAGCTCCTTGTCACTCTCGACATCGAGGCTTTATATACAAACATTCCCCAACAGAAAGGAATAGATGTAATCCGCCAACATCTTGATAATCGCCCAGCCCCGCATCAAGTAACAACTGACTTTATAATTAGACTCCTCGAGATTGCCCTGACCAGGAACTACTTCCTCTTCAATGATACGTACTATCGACAAGGCAAGGGAACATTAATGGGAGCTATTTTTGCTCCAAATTTTGCCATTCTGTTCGTAGACTACCTGGAGTCTAACATCATTCTCACTGACCAAAACCCCTACTATGGGAAAATCCGTCTATGGCGCAGGTACATAGATGATGTCCTGATGATCCGGGCTGATTATCAAATTTCACGTAATGAATTCTGTGCCTGGTTGAACACCAGCCAACTAGATCTAAAATTCACATACACATTTGATGCTCAACAGGTAGATTACCTTGATGTCACTATAAAATGTATGGACAATGAATTATACAACACGCTGTTTAGGCAGCCAACTTAGAGAAAGACTTTACTCCGATACCACAGTGCACACCCTAGAGCACTCACAGATGGCTTTCATTATGGACAATTCCTAAGGATCAGGCAGAATTTCAAATTTAAATTCTTCCATGAGGCTGAAAGCTCAGAAGCTTGTTAGACGAGCTATGAAAAGTGCGTGGTATGCCCATAGGGAGCATCTGCTCCAACCCCATGAAACCATAACCAGAGTGACGTGTGTCACCACTTTTAGCACTGCGAGCAACAAACTTACCAAAATGGTAAAAAAACATTGGTCTGTACTAGACCCTTTGGAACTCAACAACGGTACACCCCTCTTTTCTTTCAAACGGGGACGCAACCTAAGGGACCACTTAGTGAAAGCTTTTATCCCAAGTAAAAAAAGCAATACAATAGAAGCTTGCTTCAACCTGCCCCCTGTTATCGGCCACTATAAATGTAATAACTGCATTGCATGTGACACCACCTGTAACACAAAAGTATTTGAGTATGACAACTGTAAACATTTCCTTAAGTCATTTGCGAACTGTAACTCAAGAAATGTGGTTTATTGCATCAAGTGCCCGTGTCAATTACGATATATCGGACAGACAACGCAACAGATCAAGACACGGATTTCGCAACACAGAAGTTGAATCCGGTGCAAAGTACTGGCAGCACCTTTGGTTGGACATATCTTGCAGAAAGCCACTCGGAAATGGACTTTACACAGCCTTCCCACTGGCCGCTATCCATCAAGCCATTCCCAGGCGTCCTCCAGAGACAGAAAGAACCATAATTTCCCATCGGATTCCACTCAAAGTTTGGCTGGAAACAGCATGGAGTATTTGATACCTTTATCTCGTAGGGCCTTCTTTACCACTGTGAACATGTGTCTCTGTGCTTGAACTTTGACTGTGAATTCCGGAAAGAAGGTGATGTTTGTGTTATCAATTTTTATTGGACGTCCGGCCCGAGCTGTTTGCAGAATGACTTCTCTATCCCTAAAATTGAAGACACATGCAATTATAGGTATGGGAGGGCCCCAGGCTTAAGGCGTTCCCCCGCGAACTCTGTTGGCTTGTTCAATTGAGAAGTAACTGATAGTCTTTTGGGTTCGAGTTTGTTGAGCACAAGGTCTTCCACAAAGATCCATGGTCGGTCCTTCTGATCTTTCCGGAACTCCCAGAATACAGATGTTATTCCGTCTTGCTCTTCCTTCATAATCATCCAGGAGTTCTTTCATCTTTTTTTGCTGGACTTGCAGCTGGGCCACGTGCTGTTGCAGAGCAGAGGTATTGGAGACCAGAGCTTTCATAGTAATTTCTACGTCTTTGACTCCAAAGTCCATTTTCTTTAGGTCTGGCCATATGAGAGTGACATCTATATTCACAGAGTCGATATGGGTCTCCAGCGACGACCACACTCCTGCTATAGCCTCCATGACGTCTTCAAGAGTGAGGGCCTTGGTCAAAAAGTGAGGCTGCGATGTTTTGGGGGCTTCTCCTGTCGCCGTGTCTGCATCTTCACCCTGTTCAGTCCAGGCAAATTTCGCCAACTGTTTTTGTGTCCGGGATTTAAGTCCTCTGGTGGTGGCCATCTTTGAGATGTAGGAGACAAGAGAGCCCAAGGATAATGAAGGAGTTCTGGAGGAGGCTTGATGGACACATCTGTAGTAGCTTTCACCAACTTGGAGGAGTAGGGTGATCCTCTGCTGCCCTGTCGGTGTTCCAGATGTGACTCGTAGGGTAGGGCAAAGTGGAGTGTGGTCGTCCTCTAATAGCCGGATGGGCCCAACTCAATAGTAGGGCTTTTTTGTGCCTTATCTATGGCCTGTGGGGGAGCATTTCCTCCGTATCATGTAATGTGCTGGACATGCCACTGGTCAGTCTGGTAGATGGTGGGCCTCCTCTCCCCCCCACTCTGTGTGAAGAGATACCAAGTATGGCGATGTGGGCTCCCCCCACAGTGGCGCAGGTTCATAGAAACAATGGTGAATGTAAAATAGATTCAGGTATATACGCAGTCCGGGGGGGAGGCCAGTAGCTCGCTGGTATATACGACCCTGGAGGTGGCCCTAATACGGGGGAAATACACCCAATCTGTGTTGCAGGCGTCAGTGGACTCAAAGCATGGTCCACAGTTTCCCAGCACAGTTCGCCCCTTTCCATTTTGGTAATTGTAATACAAAATGAGTGCTTACTTGAAATTTAGCTGTAGTTTTTCACCAAAGTTTGTGCAGACATTGCTGTATATCTCTATACATGTGTTTCTGGGATCAGCCCTTCTTCAGTAGACAGTAGCAGTAGTAGAAAGCAAAAGAAAAGTCATCTGGGGTTGCTGGAAATGCTGCCAAATTCCTCTCAGGTCACAGTACCAATCACAGGCACACAGGTGCATCTCCAAAGCCCGTCAGATTGCTGGACCAAAGGAGCCTTTTGAACAGAAAGGGGGTTGGGAGCACACTACCTCTCTTTCCAGCACAGTTCGCCCCTTTGCATTCTGGTAACTGAAGTATAAAATTAGTGCTTACTTGAAAATTAGCAGTAGTTTTTCACCAAAGTTGGTGCAGACATTGCTATATATCTTATATCTCTTGTGGTAAATATTAATTACCTATACTTAATTTATGCGGTAAAGTTCAATAAGAATAACTCAGTCAAAAAGGAGAGGCAGAATCCGTGGTATTTGAGGTTTTAAAAGGGGTTTTATTCCTTAAAAAGGAATTGGTTATATGGTTCGAACCATGGCAAATCGATTTCCGTTGCCACTAAGGCTCGGGAAAGGATAGACAATACTTTATTGACAAGATATCATATATATAGTCAATGCATTACAGTAAAGACAGATGCAGGAGGCGTAACAGCTGAGAGGAGAGATAAGAATACACATACGTAATGAAAAAGGCGTTACAATAGGCGTGCATGAGGGCAGGTACTAGAAACGTCATTATGTGATGTCACAGGTGGGTGGATCCACAAGAGAATCCTGCAGTGTCAGCAGAAATATATGGCAGAGATGCGCGCGCAGCAGTATGACTTGTAATTGACGTGGAACTGGAGGGTGAAGGGGACTTGACATTTAGCCTTACATGAGGAGACAGAAGTCTGGGGTGTCAGAACAACCTAATCCCAAATCGTATCTAATATCTTGTGTTTAAGGAACTGTATTATCTGGAAGGAAAAGGTCTCTCGGGCAAAAGGCTATTCTATACTGACTGCTAGTGCGTGCATATGCGTCTACGTGTCTGCATGAGATGCGAGGGGGCATGGGCCTACCATGGTAACAGGAGTTATGAATTACTTGCATGGAGACAGTGAGGCCGGGCCCTTTGCTCTGCAGCTGGTAGGATGTTTTCTTAAACTACCAGACAGGAATGTATTTTCGAGGAGCGGAGCAGATAACGTGAAGGCCAAATACCGTTTTGGCAGGCAACAGGCTGGGCCAGGCACCGTTAGCCGCGCAGGGAGTAAGACAAAGGTCATGGATACAGATGCTCATCCAAGCTGGAGGATTCAGAGGCAGAAAGCAGGAAAGAACTCGATGACAGAAATCAGGGCCTAACTCGCCTGAGCCAGGGAAAACGTGAAAAGTGCACCATGAAAAGACATTGGCAAGGCACACTTAGGAACGGAATATCTGACCCATTCATGGTGGATCTGAAAGAGGACATGTTAACGTTGGACGCAAATGTATTTGCGTCTTCATAGCTGATACAGAAGGGAAGTTACATGCACTTTAAGCTCGTACATGGAGACGGTGGGGTACACGTTAGGGAACATTTCTGACCATAAAATTGATATTTCCTCATTCCCTCCTTGTTCCCTAAGGACCCTTCATGATATATCGATACTCATAAGTCTATCAATCTGTTCACGTAGTATCATTTGCTCTTCTTTCTTCTTATGACGTTTAGGATGAGAATTTGAATGAGGAATACATGATGTGGCGCACAAGCCGCAAATCGCCGGCCCACATTGTAGACATAGGCAACAACTAAATACTATGAGAAGGGCAATACCTAGGAAGGATAGGATCTTCCATCCCCAGGCTGACAACGTAGTCCAGAACCAACCTGACCAAGTCCAGGTGCCTGGATTCTGGTGTATCTGACTTGCAATTTTATGAAGACGAGTAATGGCTCTATATACTGATGGCGCGTTTTCTGGAATGAAAACACAGCAACTCGATCCGATGACTCTACAGGCTCCACCCCTATCGGCCAGGATGACGTCAAGGACGAGACGATTTTGAAGAACAACAATCCGCATCGCAGACTGCTCCTCTGTTAAGTTGCCTAGGGCAGAAGTAGTCTCATTCACTACTGCTTCGAGGGTTCTAGTTAACTTGCGTATCAGTTTACTGTTAAAGACAGCACCTAAGTAGGGAAAGAAACCTTTATTGAAGTCTGTGTATTGCTCCCATGCCGTTTCAGTATAGTCGACAATCGGGAGATCTCTCTGGGGTCTATTGTGTACTAGATGGGTATTCCTATGATAATCAGGAGGAGCTAGGAAAACAGGTGGCAGAAGAAATGCAATGTAACAGGTACCATCCCAATCTAGAGGTAAACGTATATATGCGGTATGACCACAAATGAAGTAGGAATGTCGTGAAGCTTTAAACGCAGACTTGCCCTTGTCACTGAATTCGATCACAGTAGTACATTTACTATGACCCAGGTGTACTGAACCATTCTTTCTAACACATAGTTCACCTTTGACTGGTAATACAGACATAGCGGGCAAGATTGGTTCGGATTCGGATTCAACATTCAGAATCATGAGGTTAAGTGTAAAGTTACCTAGTCCATATACTTCATTTTCTAGATCAGTCCCTGTCCTTTTGGGGAGTCCCTCCTTGTCAGGGAAAAATACTTTATGCAGAACTGTATTCAGGTTTCCCCATACCCAGTTGCCTTTGTAAACTACTGTATTTGAATCTAAAGAATTAATCAAACTAAACCATGCGCCACAGGAACCATTATGTGTGAACGGGTACGGAAAAAGGGGCAGAACTCCCCTGTATTTCTGGTAGGGAGGGAGTCGGCCACATATCCAACAATTTGTAGCGTTGCTGGTCTGATGAGAGTGATGTAACATACTAATGAAGGTGTTGTTGCGCAGCGCAAGTCTGTAGGACAACTCATGCGGGGGTAATTCGCTAAAAGAATGTTCGGCAGTGACGTTGAAAGCAGAATGTGCCCGCTTGAAAATAGGGTAATAAATGTGCAGTAGGATACTTGCAGCAATAATCAATAAACTTAGAAAAAACATAATCAATAGTGTCACTATACAGTGACTACGAAGTGATTTACAATATTCATCTTTCTTGAGCTGTTTCTGTCTATCTCTCTCTCTATTTCGGTCTAGGGGATACATGTCAGAAACTAATTTAACCGATTCACCTAGGGGAGGACTTAAACAATTAAACTGTCTGACTTGCTAGACCTTAGTTTGAGTTTATATTCTTGCGAAGCGGTTTTCTCAACCAGGGGGAGTTTTGAGTCAGTCTGTGAAGGAGGGCAGGGCTGAGAATTCAAATCAGCAGGCAGTCCATGAAACTTCTTGATGTGGCTCGAGTGCAGCCACCCTTTTCGGCCCTCAACCTTCACAGCCGTCCTCGTCGTCAAAAGTACCAATTTCGGCGTTTGCCAGCGGGGCTCCAGCGGGCTCCGTCGGTCGAAGTTTCTTATAAAGACATAATTTCCAGGAACCACTTCATGGGGCTTCACGTCGGTGTTGTCGGGAAAGGCTGCAGCTACCTGTGAACGACAAGATTGTAGTGCAGACATCAAGGAGGCAAGGTAATCTGTCAGCATATTACAATCAACATCCGTTATTTTACGAGGTATAGGCGTCCCCCACATATTTGGTGGCCTACCGAAGACCACCTCATACGGGGATAGCCCTGATCGAGAATGTGCTATCATTCTCATGTAGAAGAGCGCAACTGGCAAAGCTACTATCCAGTCAACGCCTTTCTCTCAGATTTTAGCAAGTCGAATTTTCAGAGTCTGATTATGGCGCTCCACGAGACCTGCTGCCTCGGGATGCCGGACACAGTGGAATTTCCACTGATAGCCTAACAGGAGTGTAACTTGTTTTACAAGCTCGGATGAGAATGGCTGGCCGTTATCTGAGTATACGATACGGGGCAAGCCGTACCGTGGGAAGAATTCACGAACCAGCTGCTTGGCAGTGGTCGGAGCAGTGTAATCTGGGACTGGATATGCTTCTGTCCATCGGGAGAGTGCACATACAACTACGAGGACATATTTGAATCCTCGACAACGTTCCATCTGGATATAATCCATCTGGAGGACTTCAAAAGGGTGATCGGGAGGATGAAATCCACCTTGCTCTACAGGAATGCTTTTACCTGGATTGAACTGACAACAGAACATGCAAGTACGCACTTTCTGTTTGGCTGCTGCTCGTAAGTGTTTGTTGAACCAGATGTTTTGAATACTGTCTAGCATAGCTTTTTCTCCTAGATGTGCGGGACTGTGTACTGTGTCGATGATAACTTGAACCATAGAGTCGGGGAGAAACCATGTAGATTTTCCCTTCGTCATCCATCCCTGATCTGTTTGGATCCCTCCTAGTTCAGTCCATTTCTTTATTTCATCCGGTGTGGCATGTGTCTGTATATCAATTACATCATGGGCGGGATCCCTAACTGTCATGCAGTGAGTCGGTGTCGGAACTACTGTCTTTGTCAGGTCAGTTGCATGAGTCTGAGCTGTGTGCTTAGCTGTTCGGTCTGCCAGGTCGTTACCCTGGGAAACGATATCAGTGATTTTTGTATGTGCCTTGCACTTCATGATGGATATGGCAGTAGGCAGATGTATTGCGTCTAACAGAGCTTGAATGAGGGGACCGTGTTGAATGTTGGCACCGTGAGAAGTTAAGTAACCTCTCTCTCGCCATAATACGCCGAAGTCGTGCACAACTCCGAAAGCATAACGGGAATCTGTGTATATGTTAACTCTCTTATTCTTGGCTTGGATACAGGCTTGTGTCAGAGCGATGAGCTCTGCAGCTTGAGCTGACAGGGTATCAATACAATTTGTTTCTATGACTTCAGTGTCTGTCGTGACTGCGTAGGCGGCCACTAACTCTCCTGTACTTGTTCTCATGCATGAACCATCCACATAAAGTGTCAGGTCTGGGTCTGGTAATGGAGTGTCTGTCAAGTCTTGTCTAGGCTTCGTTGTAATAGTAATGACTTCAATACAATCATGTGCCAATGGGTCTGTTCCACTTAACGGCAAAAGTGTGGCGGGATTTAATGTACTACAACGTCTGATCTCTATGTGTGGCTGAAACAATGTCAATTCATAACCTGTCAATCGTGCTATAGTCAAGTGCTGGGTCTGTGTTCGATTTAAAAGAACTTCCACGGAGTGTGGAACTTGTACTGTCAACTGATGTCCTAACACTATAGAATCACTTTGTCTGATTGCTAGAGCTGTCGCTGCAACTGATTTCAAGCACGCAGGCAGAGCCTGGGCTACTGGATCTAATGTGCTAGAAAAGTAAGCACACAGTTTGTGTGAACCTGCTTGTTCCTGTGTAAGTACTGACAAGGCAGTACCTTCGCGTTCAGTAACAAAAAGTGTAAAAGGCTTATTGTAACATGGTGTTGCTAAAACAGGTGCTTGACATAGGGCTTTCTTTAAGTCTTCAAAAGCTTGTGTATGTTCCTGAGTCCAAGGGAGGACAGTCGAAGACGCTGCCTCCTGGGTTGTCAACTGAATGAGTGGCTTTGCTAGAAATGCATATTGGGGAATCCATTGTCTGCAGTAAGAAGTGAGGCCTATGAAGGCCCGTACCTCCTTTTGTGTCTTGGGTCGTGACATATTTACAATTAACTGGATGCGATCAGGTGTGAGCTGTCTCCCCCCTTTGGACAGCAAGTGCCCAAGGTAAACAACTTGCTGAACACAGAATTGTAGCTTCGAAGGGGACACCTTGTGCCCCTTGTCGGCCAGGAAATGTAAAACCGTCAGTGATGCTTTTTCACATTCAGGTTCGCTTCGGGCAGTGATCAATAGATCATCGACATACTGAAGTAGAGCAGTGTTATTAGGCATGTGAATACTGTCAAGTTGTCTTTTCAGTGCTTGGCTATAGATGCTGGGGCTTTCTGTGAATCCTTGAGGTGCGCGTGCAAATTTGAAGCTTCGTCCATTTAAACAGAATCCGAACAAGTATTGGCTTTCTGGGTCAATTGGAACACTAAAGAAAGCAATCTTCAGGTCAATTACGGTAAAGAACGTTGCTTCTGGATCGATAGCTGTCAATAATGAAGAGATATCTGGGACCACGGGGTACTGTGGTACAATACATTTATTTAATTCGCGCAAATCGATAACTAATCGATAAACTGGTGGTGCATTGGGATCGGTGCGTTTAAGAATTGGAATGATAGGTGAATTACATACATTGGAGTCGGTTTCCACAACTACTCCTTGTGCAATGAGCTCGTCAATGATTTGCAGTAAAGCCACTACAGCATCTGGGGGTAACTTGTATTGTCGCATTCGGGGCAATACCACTCCTTGCTTGAGTGTAACTCAATATGGTGTGATGTGCATACAACCTACATCAGTGGGGCCTTGCGCCCATAAATGTGGAGGGACATTTTGTAATCTGGGATCCATATCTCTCAATACGTAGTGACCTTTAAAGTCGCGCAGAAATAGTCGTACTCCTTCCGGAGAACAACATATTACAGCTCCTAGAGCTTTCAGTGTCTTTATACCTAACAAGTTTTCTGGGCATGATTTGGTAAGTTGTAAGTCTGTAGTCCGTGTCAAAGGACCAACTGCAAGGGGAAGTGGTTGCGACACTTCGTTAATAATAGGCTTTCCTGAAAATCCAAGGGAAACATTCTGTGAGCCTGAGAGGGGTGCCCCTGGAACCTCGTCGTGACTGATGGTCGTCCTGCTTGCCCCTGTATCAATTAAAAACTTTCTGTCTTTCCCTAATACTTGACTATGTACATAAGGACCCTCTTGATCTACAGGAACCTCAATAAGAGGCAAGCCAACCTCCCTCTCTAGGCTGTTTCATGTGTATCGCTGATAGTCGGGATAATCATTTTGTGCATACTGGTACATCTGTTGTGTCGTGTTTTGTGTTGCGGTAATGGGCTGTGACTGTGGCACTGTTACGGTCTGTACTGTCTGTTGTGAGGCTTGCATCGGCTGGATATTCTGTGGTACTTGTTGTTGGACTTGGTCTTGTCTGGGTGGACGTGGTCTCTCTTTGGATTTACCCGTAGAGATATTATGTTTCAAAACTGCACAATCTTTTATATAGTGACCTGGCTGCTTACAGTAGTTGCATGTCCCTTTAACAGGACCTGTTGAATTATTAGACTGTGTTGTACCCTTTTTCTGGCCATCAGCTGGAACTGACTGAGCGACTAGCATTTTCATTTTCGTGTCCTTCATACGTTTTTGTTCATGTTCATGTTCTTCTCTAATTCTATTCTGGTGGTACTGTAACATTTGTAACATTTGTGAAGGGGTATTAGCTTGCCAGGTGCTTTCGACTTTCAATACTCGGTTCTTAACCTGGGGCAGAGAATTCTCGACTAATTTGGACACAAAAAGATGTGGATATGACTCGCTACTTGCTTTCAGGCCACTATTAATACCAAAACATTTCTCAAATCAGGAGTAAAAATCACTAGTGTCTTCATCAGGTTTCTGTTTACAGGCTGAGATTGCATCCCAGTCTTCCTTTTTCGTTGACAATAAACGTGGTAATACTTGTACTAATAATCCTGGTAATGCTTTAGTTTTGTCCCCAAGCCCTAGGCCTGGAGTACGAGTGTTTTCTTCGTTTTCTAATACAGCCCACTCAATCTTTTGCTCTCCCACCTCCCATTCCTTTTCCTTGAGTTTCTCGTAAATACCGGCAGGCAATAATACTTTCAATATTTTCATGATATCCGGATAGGTGTAATCACCCATGAGTAACATGTCTTTTATTTCGCGGTGAAACCCTGCTGGATCTTTGTCATGACTAGGCACTAGTTTCTTCATTTCTAACAATTCCAATTTTGTTAAAGGCGTGTACACAAACACACGTCTAAGAGTGTTATCATCATTCATAACTGGGTGCACTTCTCGCAAGGGATTCTGTCTGTCTATGTAATACGTTTCTCTTTCCATGAAGGGAGCCGGATCAAGTCTTGGACACAAGAAGGCACTGTACCTGTGCCGATGTTCTAGAATTATTTTAATTAAATCAGTACCTAGACCTCTCCATTTCCTCATGAGTAGTTCTATCAATATATCGGGTAGGGGACCTGGATCAGAGTGTTGGCTTTTATACAATATAAGGAGATGTTGTATCATGTACATACCAGCTAAACGCTGTTCGTGTGGTGAAAGATTCAAAAACGTGTGTGCTAGCGCATCATCACTATATTTATCAGAACTGTCAGCCCATTGTACTGCTGACCTGGCTAATTCTTGTTCATCCATAGAATCGAGTACATGGTACCCCATTCGTTCTCGAAGTAATTTATCCGTAGCCTGAAATAAGTGTTCAGGCGTCCTCAGATTTGACATGGCAGCTTGATAAAGTCTCTTACTTTCTGGACGTACCGGACGCATTGAGCTATTTAAGGGTCTTCCCTTACCTACGTAAGCTATCATTCCTTTATCTGATTGTTGTGAAGTTTCTGCTGATTCCTCTGTTTCCTCTTCCCCTTGGGAGGAAGTTGGATCATCTAAGTCAAGATCTTCGTCGGGCGCTCGCTGAGCGTGTATTTCTATTATTTCCTTACGGAGCTTTCTAACCATATGATGTACTTGTTTTTCTTTATCGTGTTTGCCCTCCGACATATTCTGACTCCATCTAATCAATCTATCCATCTCACTTTGCGGAAAACCTGCCTGATCGTGTTCTCTTATTAGGCAATTAACCAAAAATCGCATTATCAAACCTTTAGTCTCAACCTTCTGACGTGACATGGCTTCAGCAACAGACTCTGGTCCTTCTCCTGTTCTAATAAAGTCATACAAGTTGTCTAGATGTTCTGGCATTCCTGGTAGTAACATTAAGTAGTCTGTAACACGTCTCAAACGTAGGGACGCTAGTAACATGGGGCCTGACGTACCAGGCACTGAGTCATATCTGCAGTCTGTGAGCTCTCGTCTAAGTATTTCAGCCGGAACGCCTTTCGGTGTCCTCGCCTTTGCTAGATCTCTCATCGTAATTCGGTGTATCTGTGGGGGTGTTCGATAACCTCCCGTGGCACCTCCTGAACCTCCTGAACCGGAGGCCTGGGCATGACCTGACTGTACTTGTTGTAGCGGGGTTGGGTCCTGGGCCACGCCAGTCCCAAAAGGATTTAATGGATGTAGTTGTTGAATACCGGGAGTAACAAGGGGAGCAGGTGCGGGCAGTGAACCTGGAAGGACCTGCGGTTGCGGACCTGGGGGCTGATGTTGTAGCTGTTGGGAGATGTCAGCTGGAGCAGGAGGTACGGGTACATGAGCAGTTGCAGAAGTATATGAGGGAGCTACATCGTCTAGATAGGAAGAAAGGAATATATCCTTTGCTGTCTTGTGGTGTAATTTAGTCGGAAGCAATGGAGGTGGCAGATCTTTTGGTACTTCCGGGGTGGCCTTAGGTAAACCCTCGGTCAGAAGAGGATACATACCATTCATAAGAGTGTTTCGTTGTCTGTCTACTTGTTCTGCTTTTACTCGTATCCCTTCCCCAACTAATACGTTTTCTCGGGTTTTGTCAGACTCCTCTCTACTCTTCTCTTCTTTTCTGAGCGCTTTCTCTATGCGTCTATGCGATTCTTTACGCCATAATTCAATGGCATCTTTTTGTGACTGTCTGGCTTTCTTTTTCCATAATGCTTCTTCTACTCTCATGATGCAATCAGCATCCCATGTCCCAGCAGCGGGCCATCTCTGATTCTCTGTTAAGTCTTTAGTATAATCTACCCACAAATCGAGATAGAGTACGGCATCTAAGCCATGTTTGTGGTACATAAAGTACCCTGGAGTGTCCCTAGGTGGAATAGGAACAGCTTCCTCGAGTACCCCTTTTCTGGTTTTTATCTGTCTTAATTTGGAGAACAGCGGCATCTTGAACCCTGATACTTGATATTTACTCGAAACTTGAACACAGTTAATACAATAAACACAATAATGAAGATCGAACAATCACTCATACCACGACATTTAAAACCACATTAAAATATTTTTTACAAAACGAACAATAATAATTAGAATAAAACTAGCTAACTGCATGATACTGGATGTACTGCTAAACAGTACAGATACACTGCTAAAACAGTGCAGACCGGATATACTGCTAAACAGTACAGATACACTGCTAAAAACAGTGCATACCGGGTCTGTGTACCCAAACCCGTCTTGACCGGCACAAACTAATGCGCACGTCTAGATGCGTCCCCAGCAACGGTACTCACCGGGAAGCACGGAACAGAAGGCCTCGGAAACTCGACACTGGACTGGACTGGACTCGACTCGTGACGTAGATACTTCGGAACTTCGGAACCTGGTGGGCCTCCGTATACCTCGGATCTTGCTCTCTCTCAGCTAGGCTCTGGTCGGGATCCTCCGCACTCCTCACCGCCTCGTCTGGGTGTTGATCGCAGCCTCAGTCACCTCCGTTGGCCTGAGGGAGATACAGGAAATCCTGCGGGTACGCGTAGTTGTCCGTCCGGCTGTTGCAGGGGACCGGGCCTGCAACGCACCTCCGGCGCGTAAGGTGGGGGAGAGGTCCCTGTTCGGGCACCAATTATGTGGTAAATATTAATTACCTATACTTAATTTATGCGGTAAAGTTCAATAAGAATAACTCAGTCAAAAAGGAGAGGCAGAATCTGTGGTATTTGAGGTTTTAAAAGGGGTTTTATTTCTTAAAAAGGAATTGGTTATATGGTTCGAACCATGGCAAATCGATTTCCGTTGCCACTAAGGCTCGGGAAAGGATAGACAATACTTTATTGACAAGATATCATATATATAGTCAATGCATTACAGTAAAGACAGATGCAGGAGGCGTAACAGCTGAGAGGAGAGATAAGAATACACATACGTAATGAAAAAGGCGTTAATATAGGCGTGCATGAGGGCAGGTACTAGAAACGTCATTATGTGATGTCACAGGTGGGTGGATCCACAAGAGAATCCTGCAGTGTCAGCAGAAATATATGGCAGAGATGCGCGCAGCAGTATGACGTGTAATTGACGTGGAACTGGAGGGTGAAGGGGACTTGACATTTAGCCTTACATGAGGAGACAGAAGTCTGGGGTGTCAGAACAACCTAATCCCAAATCGTATCTAATATCTTGTGTTTAAGGAACTGTATTATCTGGAAGGAAAAGGTCCCTCGGGCAAAAGGCTATTCTATACTGACTGGTAGTGCGTGCATATGCGTCTACGTGTCTGCATGAGATGCGAGGGGGCATGGGCCTACCATGGTAACAGGAGTTATGAATTACTTGCATGGAGACAGTGAGGCCGGGCCCTTTGCTCTGCAGCTGGAAGGATGTTTTCTTAAACTACCAGACAGGAATGTATTTTCGAGGAGCGGAGCAGATAACGTGAAGGCAAAATACCGTTTTGGCAGGCAACAGGCTGGGCCAGGCACCGTTAGCCGCGCAGGGAGTAAGACAAAGGTCATGGATACAGATGCTCATCCAAGCTGGAGCATTCAGAGGCAGAAAGCAGGAAAGAACTCGATGACAGAAATCAGGGCCTAACTCGCCTGAGCCAGGGAAAACGTGAAAAGTGCACCATGAAAAGATGTTGGCAAGGCACACTTAGGAACGGAATATCTGACCCATTCATGGTGGATCTGAAAGAGGACATGTTAACGTTGGACGCAAATGTATTTGCGTCTTCATAGCTGATACAGAAGGGAAGTTACATGCACTTTAAGCTCGTACATGGAGACGGTGGGGTACACGTTAGGGAACATTTCTGACCATAAAATGTATATTTCCTCACTCTGGACATGTGTTTCTGAGTTCACCCCTTCTTCAGTAGAGAGCAGTAGTAGAAAGCAAAGGAAACGTCATCTGGGGTTCCTGGAAATGCTGCAAAATTCCTCTCAGGTCACAGTACCAATCACAGTCACACAGGTGAATCTCCAAAGCTCGTCAGCTTGCTGGCTCAAAGGAGCCTTTTGAACAGAAAGGGGGTTGGGAGCACACTACCTCTTATCCCAGCACAGTTTGCCCCTTTGCATTCCGGTAAATGCAGTACAAAATGAGTGCTTACTTTAACCTTAGGTGTAGTTTTTCACCAAAGTTGGTGCAGACATTGCTGTATAACTCTAGACATGTGTTTCTGGGTTCAGCCCTTCTTCAGTAGAGAGCAGCAGTAGTGGAAATCAAAAAACAAGTAATCTGGGGGTTGCTGGAAATGCTGCCAAATTCCTCTCAGGTCACAGTACCACTCAGAGGCACACAGGTGCATCTCCAAAGCTCATCAACTTGCTGGCTCAAAGTAGCCTTTTGAACACAAAGGGGGTTGGGAGCACACTGCCTCTCATCCCAGCACAGTTCGCCCCTTTTCATTCTGGTAAATGCAGTACACAATTAGTGCTTACTTAAAATTTAGCTGTAGTTTTTACCCAAAGTTGGTGCAGACATTGCTGTATATCTCAAGACACGTGTTTCTGGGTTCAGCCCTTCTTCATTAGAGAGCAGCAGTAGTAGAAAGCAAAACAACAGTAATCTGGGGTTGCTGGAAATGCTTCCAAATTCCTCTCAGGTCACAGTACCACTTACAGGCACACAGGTACATCTCCAAAGCTCGTCTGCTTGCTGGCTCAAAGGAGCTTTTTGAACAGAAGGAGTTGGGAGCACACTGCCTCTTTTCCTAGCACATTTGTCCCCTTTGCATTCTGGTAAATGCAGTACAAAATTAGTGCTTACTTGAAATTTAGCTGTAGTTTATCACCAAAGTTGGTGCAGACATTGCTGAATATCTCTATACACGTGTTTCTGGGTTCAGCCCTTCTTCAGGAGTGAGCAGTCGACCTCGAAGCTGGAGAACCAGGTTTGAGTCTCGGCAACGACGCTAGACATTCTCTTAATCGCCCGTTGCCTAACAAAAAGGAATGTGTCTTTCTGTAACAAAACTGGCGCTCATATAAAGCACTCTGATACCCAATTCACAGGTCCAGTTTGCGCTATATAAAACTCTCAAAATCCTTTTTTTTATTGTGAAAAGAGTACTCGCCAAGGAGGAGTTATGCTGGGCACAGAGGGGGAGCCCAACTCTTGTGGGCATGAGGCAATAGGCTGAAAGCCCAAACAGCAGGTGATGGCTAGGGTAGCCACTATATTTACTGGGAGGACAACCTCCTTTACAGGGCCCTGGCGGTCCTCAATGCTACGGGGCCTTCCTACTGGTGCTGGCTCAGGCGATCCCCATGGCAGGTCACCTAGACCAAGAGAAGACCCTTGCAAGGATAACCCCCCACATTTATTAACCTAAGACCAAGAATTGCAAAGATGCATTCTTTTGGACGTGTGTGATCTGCCAGGCTAGTGGGAAGACAGGACAGCGGCTAAAAGCCCCATTTAACCCACTGCCTGCCATAAGCACCCCTTATGAGAGGGTGGACATTGATATTGCAGGGCCTTTTGATCCCCAGACTGCATCAGAAAACAGATTCATCCTGGTTCTAGTGAATCATGCTGCTCGGTACCCAGAGGCAATCCCTCTGAGGAGCACCACTGCACCTGCAGTGGCAAAGGCTCTGATGGGGATATTTACAGAAGTGGGTTTCACAAAGGAAGTTGCGCCTGACAAAGGCACAAACTTCAAGTCTGCTTATATGCAGTCAGTGAGGAAAAATATGTGGGTTAATATACAGGTTCTCCACCCCGTATCATCCACAAACCAATGGGCTTTTCAAGAGGTTCAACAAGACCCTGAAAGGCTAGATTAGAGGCCTGCCTAATGTCCTGAGGAAAAAGTGGGATATCCTCTTACCATGCCAGTTGTTTGCTTACCGTGAGATGCCATAGAGAATATTGGGTGTTAGCCTATTTGAGCTGTTGTATGGGCACCCAGTAAGAGAACCTCTCAGTCTGGTGAAAGAAGGATGGAACCCATCTACCAATACGGTACCCCTGAATGTAGTGAGCTACATACTGGCCTACAGAAGCCAGATGGCTAACATATGAAAGCAGGCTTCCAGTAACCTTGAAGCCAGCCATGAAATCATGAAGGAGTGGTATGATAAAAAGTCTACCACTGTGAAATTTTAATCTGGTTAAAAATCATGTGTGATATAGCCGGTAGATCCCAGGGCCCTCCAGGAATGCTGGAATGGGCCATATGAGAAGACTGATAGAAAGTTCGAGACCACATACCTGGTGATCTCAGGACCACTACACAACCCCACATGGTGCTGCATGTAAACCACCCCAAACTACACTTTGAGAGGTACAAGATCACCATGCTGTTGGTGAATGATGGAGAAGAGGAAGATGGGAGTGAACCTCTGCCTGACCTCATGGACTCCAAGAAGAATGAATGGGTCTGTGGAATTAGTCATCCTTTCTCCAAGTCTAACTCCTGAAAAACAGAGAGCCTGCCACAAAGTGTTGGGGCAATTCTCTTTTCTGTTCTCCCTTATCCCGGGGACTACCCACCTGTTTACCTATGATGTGGAAAATCGTACTGTTTTTTCAGATAAGATGAGGTCCAGTGTTAAGGCTGAATTGTTCAAAATGCTGGAGTTGAGGTTGAAAGAAATCTCTCGTAGACCCTCGTCCAGTCCTGTGGTTCTGATACTAAAAGATGCCCCAGTGGGTACAACACCTGAAATTAGGTTCTTTGAGGATTACAGAGGGCAAAAGTATGCAACTAAGGCTGGTGCTTATCCCATCCCCATGGCTAATGAGCACATTGGCAGGTTAAGGCTTGTCCAGTACTTAAGTACCTTTCATCTTACATCAGATCACCCTAACAGCGGAAGTAAAGGAGGGCTCAGCTCTCTCCACTCCAGAGGGCCACTCTATGTTAAAGGTGATGCTCTTTGGATTTAAGAACACCTCTACCACCTTTCAGAGGCTGGTGAAACAGGTCCCTGCTGATATGGTGGTCTGCTCTACTTCTTATCTGGATAACATAGCTCTCATCATTAGCAGCTTTAAGGGCCACCTTTTTCACCTCCATGAAGTGCTTCAGGCTCCGCAGCAGGCAGGCCTGACTATCAAGGCATTTAGTGCCAGATAGGGCAGGGGTCTGTGGTGTACCCTGGACACCAAGTGGTCAGGGGGAAGGTACAACCCCTTCAGGCCATGATTAAAACCATCATAGCCTGGCTGCCTTTCAAAAGCCACAATAAGGTCAGAGCATTCTTGGGCCTCATTAGGTACTGTTGGAGTTTTGTCAAGGGATATGCCACCATTGTTGCCCCCTTGAATGAGCTGACTTCCAATAAGCAGCCCAGAAAAGTGATTTGGACAGGGACATGCTAAACTGCATTTGACTTCCTGAAGCAAGCCATGTGCACAGCTCTTGTGCTCAAGGCCCCTGATCTCTCCTGGGAGTTTATCGGTTAGAAGAATGCCTCAGATCATGGCATAGGGACAGTACTATCCCAGCTTAATGAGGCAGGCTTAGACCAACCTGTAGCATTTCTCTCCAAGAGGTTATTCCGCCTGAAACAGAGGTGGAGTGTCACTGAGATAGAAGCTTTTGCAGTGCTCTGGGCACTGAATAAGTTTAGGCCATACCTGGTTCAGACATTCAGACAGACCACAGGTCCTCAGGTGGTTCATGCAAATAA
This sequence comes from Lissotriton vulgaris, assembly GCF_964263255.1. NCBI lineage: Eukaryota > Metazoa > Chordata > Amphibia > Caudata > Salamandridae > Lissotriton > Lissotriton vulgaris. The sequence goes on from NC_141688.1 coordinate 50,937,259, forward strand.
GGGGTCAGAATCCAAAATTGTTAAGGGGGTCCATTTCTCTACAGGGTATGGTCTTCAGGATAGAACATAGACCAGGTGTAGACCACGCCAATACTGACGGCCTGTCTAGGTTTTTCCACCTTAGTGATGGGCACTCTCTAAAGGCTGTGTAGCTCCAGTCACATTTCGCTGGGGGTACACATGTGTTAGACTTGTCATCCTTAGGGGGGCGTCTTTCCTCCAACATTTTGACGCTTGCCTCCCATTTTTTGCTGATTCTTTTTATTGGCATTAAGACTCTGAGCACTTTACTACTGTTAACCAGTGCTACAGTGCATGTCCTTCTCGCCTAAACATGATGACATTGAAGTATACCCGATTGGCATATTTCTAGTACTAGAAAGACCTTTGAAAGGTGGTTTATCAGATACCCAGGGCTTATACTTCAAATGACACCAGTGGACTGTAGCACTGATTGTGTCACCCACAGAAGTAGCCTTTCAAACCTGTCTCAGTCCTGCCTGTGTGCGCAGTTTACTGCCACTTCGACTTGCATTTCAAACTACTTCTCAAAACTCTGGTAAGGGAGGTCAAAATACCTGCCAAACCTAAGGGGGTAGGGAGAACCTTTTTTATATGAAAGGATACATTCTCCCTCGGAGAAACTGTACAACAAACAGCAAAGCATCCCTCTAAAATAAGAGTCACTCTTGAGCGTGGGCTGTTTTGTGTCACACCTATACACCACTCCCTAAATACATGTCAAAAAGGGAAAACCTTTGCTGTTTGTAAATAACCCTCACCCACTCTAGTAGTGGCATGCTTTTCTCATCAGGTTCACCCTGACCCCTAAAACTCAGGGTGGGCTCGACCATATTCCATGAAGTGCTTTTAATTATGTTATCTAGGGAGCTTAACATCAAGAGAAAAATTTCACATCCACTCCCAAGGTTTCCCTTTATTAGTGGGGTGGATGGGAAAGATTACCACAAAAATGTGAACGGCATTGTAGGAGGTAATGGTTGTATGGCCCTTTAGCAATCAACAGGTTTCAACCCTACGCTAATGGCCTGTTTAGGTCCTAGGCTTTTGACAGAGTCGGCTCATTTTTCTATCACTCCCTCAGTGACATCTTTTTACAAGAAAGTTTTTTTGTGCCATGCAAACTAACTCAAGGCATGCACAGGCAGAGTTATACTTGCCAATCTGGTTTATAACTGTAAGAAAAAGAATACATGGCATAAAACGAACATGCCACAGTATGTGGCTGGACAGGCATGACATGCACACCTCCACAAAGTGTGTTACTTTCACATGCTTCAAATTGTGACCCAGTTACATCACTCACTGGTGCTGCACTCACTCAAATAACGCATCTTATACTGGCCAGTGACACTTCATATTAGCAAGCAACACCCATCTGATGCATGCTCTGTCTCAAAACATACATTCTTCAGTAGTGAAACCAACCTCGAGCCAAATCAAAACTCTGACTTTAGCCTTGGTGCAAAACAATACATTGTAACCATCATGTTCAGACCCAAAAGGTCATGGTATGCATACACAGGTAGTGCCCTACTATAATAGTTATTATCGTACCTAGGGGCCGATTACAATAAGGACCATAAAGGTTCTGACCTTCAGTCAGAGCCTTTAGGGCAGCATCATAATGGGCCAGTCAGAATTCCTTTAATGGAAACTGTTGGAAAGGAATCTGACCCGTCATTCTGTCTGGCTTTCAAAAGGCTCAGAGAGCCTGTCCGCCAGTCGAAATGCATCCTGTAATCTCAAGGGTTGCACTTTCCGCCCTTGAGATTACAATGCACGGTTTACGACATGGTTTCCATGCATGTCTGTCTGACATGGAAACCATGTCAGAAAACATGTTATGGGACCCCCAGCAGGGCCTCCTTGGGTGCACGGCTTCTGAGGGCCCTGTTAATCCCAGCACCTTGTGGCAGGCACCTTGAGGTGCCTGCCACGGCGTGCAGTGTTGAACCGCACCTGCCCATATCACTATGGGAGCATACATTACATTACGGCAAGTTTATGGATATAATGCATGCTCCCATTGTGGGATATAGGAATGCGACTGAACAATGTTCAGTTGCATCCTAATGGGCCAGTCGTGACCGACAACCAGGTGTTGGTTGGTCCCCTGACCGAGTCAATGTTGGGTGGAAGTGATTCCGCCCGACATTGTAATGAGCCCCTTAGTCTTCATTCATCCTATAAATAGGTATGTCTAACCCCTCGGAGTGCGATGGTGGTTGGCCCTGAAGTCAAATCCTAATAGAAGCATTTTATCATAGTGTCAATATTTAAGCACGCAATCTGAATTCAGAATACATAAACCTTACTTTTAAAAGGTAGTACTTATGTCCCTACCCTTGATACCACCTATTTGACTCCGCTCTTGTCATGATTCACTAAATCATACCCCTCCTGCCCTGCAGCAAGTGGGTTTTTATCCCATCAGGAAACCCACCCCTGTCCCGTGCACCCAGCACGCCAAAATGTATGTATGAATGCGTTTGTGGTTTTTAACTATTGATCTGTGTACTTTTAAAATGAACATTCGAATAATGTTGTCAATCATGATAAACCTGTGCCTTTTGACCTTGTTCATTTGTTAACGTAATTCTGCCAATGTCATACATTACAAGAGAGAACATTGTACATACCCAAGCGAGATTGAGAGTTTTCAAAGAGAACTGCTATCGAGGTGTGGCTCCTGACGTACACGCACGCTGACAAACGGTGCGCGGTGCGTCATCTTCTTCTGGGTGTGGCTCAGCTATAAAAGACCACACCCAAAGCTTCCCGATGCTTCGTCTTCTGCCTCGCTCGAGAGAACTACTCACCTGGAGACTCCGTGGGATCCGGAACGCCCGTCAGGACCAAGAAATCTTCAGAAGGACTTCGGATTTCTTCACGTCTTCCCGCGCGCAACCCTGCAAGAAAAGAAAAGACACAAGTTAAGTGAAAATCTTTCTTATTTAATGCAAGGCGCCCTACGCAAGCAAGCAGCAACTGATCTAAGAGACTAGAACTTACCTGGTATTTCTTCAACGTCACTTTGGAGATTTTGATTGAAGTCACATTTTGGATGCTGAAAAAAGGAAAGAAAAAAACGCTTTGAGAAAATATCAAAGTATAAGACAGTTTCGGACAATAGTCGTGATATTTAAGATTTGCAATCTGTTTTGTTAAGTATAATTTTATTCTAGGTGGAGTAGGTGAGGGACAATATTACAGTGTAATATAAGTAAGTGAGATGTACAAGTGAAGTGGAAATGTTAATGTTGTGAATAGGAAAAAGAAAGAAGTAACTTATTCATAAATGCTTATTTCTACTTAGGATAAGAGAACCTGACATCTCCTTCTTGAATTCAGCCCTTCTCTTCAACAATCCACATCACCTTAACCCTCCCCGACGACAACACAGACGCGACGCCTAGATTCTTATTGTTGCAGGTAGGCCTTTAAGGAGTTTAAAAGGAGAGCAGAGAACTAAGTGATGCAAATAATTACAGTGTGCAGGAATTAAGGATTGATAGTTACCGGAGTTTCTTTGTTGCCTCGCAGGTCGACAACCCAGGAGCAGGTAGCGTCCTTATCCGGCCTCCCTCCCTTTTTTTTCTATTTAATTACCTAGGTGTTCTACTAAATCACTAGGTGTTGCCTAGAAATTTGGGGAAGTTGGTCCATAACGTCTCTGCGAAATCCATCTGCAAGCAACTCACAGGTAAGAGTGCTTGTGGTCTTGACAGCTCTCCCCTGCTTGTGGTTCTAAACTTCCAAAAGGTCAGGTTCTATATTGTTGAGGGAACAGGCCAGCTGGATCTAGTTTCATCCAAACTGGGCCAATCAAAGTTATTGCACTCTCAAACGCCCCAGCACAAGTGTCACTGATGTGGGATAATCTGATTCAGCTGTGAGTGCCACAATGAATGGAGAATGATGTCCGAGGGTGAGTTTTTGCAGGCATTGGAGAACAACAAGCCAGGGAGAGTGGAGCAGAATAGGTGGTATGGTGGGTAGGGACCCTTTTTTAAGTTCAAAAGAATTTTATTTGATAGTAATAAAAAGAGAAAATCAGGTGTCAAACAAAATACAATGGAATACAAAGTTAAAGACTCTTAAGCAATAAAAAAAAGATCATAAGTATACGAATGCATTTGCAATAAGAAATAAATCTGGGTACAGATTGAAAAATAAGGAAGAGATATAGGAAAAATACATGAGCATAAAATATGGCAATCATAAAAACATTGAGAAAATTTGAGAGAGTGATACAGTGAAGAATAAACGGAACGTATCGGGCGATTAAGGGGGTTTGGGAACTTCTTGTTGTGGAGGCAGAGGATGAAACAAACGTTTACTGCAAGAGTCCAAATAAAGTGTAACTGGAGTCCATAAGTCCATGCGTTTGACAGCCAAACATGCCGGGAAAACATGAGTGGTATCGAGCCTGTGGTTATGGCAGACATTAAACCACCATGCTTTGAAAGAGATTTTGGAGAGATCCTTCCAGTTAACTGTTAATTGTTGGAAAGCAGCAGCAAGTAAAAGGTCAACAATTTGGGGTTTCAAGTCAACATCATCCCAGCAAGGGGAAAGGCTACCCATAAAAATATGTGTGTGGGAGAAAGGGATAGAAGTGTGGAAAATCACATTAACTTGAGCCTAAACCTGCAACCAAAAACTGCGAACATGAGTACATAAAAATAACATGTGGAATAAATCAGCTTGTGGAGATGAGCAAGACCAGCATGTGTGAGGAGTATTAGGGAAGCGTTTGTGCAGGTCAGAAGGTGTGAAGAGGAGTCTATTATAAATAAAAAATAAAGTCTGAGTGAGTGTTGCTGCTCTTGAAGATTTGCGGAGTTTGGTCCAGATTTTGTCCCAGAAGGGAACTGACCAATAGACAGACAAGTCATGCTCCCAGGACTCCTCGACTTTGGATTTAGGTCTCGGAGTCTTACTAGCGTGAAGGTATTTATAAATAGCAGTAGCCCTTGGTGCAGTGCGTAAGAAGGAGTGAAGTGAAGAAGTGAGAGTGGATGGGGGGAAGGAGGGTTGGGTTGAGTGAGGAGATCGTATTTCAATAAAACTGCGGTTTTAAGGGATTGATATTGACGTGCAGAGGAGGTGGGTAAGTCATAGAGGATGCGAAGTTCATGAAAAGATAAAAAGGAGGAGTTGGAAAAAAGTTGGGAAATCCATTGCAGACCTCGAGTATGCCATGATTTCCAGAAAAAGGGCCTGTCCCGGATCAGTAAGGAGGTGTTATGCCATATGGAGGAGGATAGGAAATCGGCAATAGTGGTAGGGGGTGAATGAGAGGAAGAGAGGAGTATTTTTGTGGTAAACTTATGAATCGGAGTAGAAACAGATGCGGGTTTGCGAGAGAAGGAGAGGTATTCGGAAAAAGAGAAGGGAGATAGAAGAAGGCGTTCGAGTTTGGCCCATAATGGGCATGGGGTGTCAGGGTCTTGGAGCCAAAAAGAGGCTTGTCTCAATTGGAACGCCTTGTGATAGGCTGGGAAATCAGGGAAGTTAACCCCACCCTCTGATTTAGGACGAATCAAGCGCGCCAAGGACATTCGTGGTTTCTTTTTGTTCCAGAGAAAGGAGGTTAGAATGGAGTTGATCTGTTTGAAAAATTTGGATGGGATAGGAACCGGAATATTAGAGAGCGTGTATAAAACAATGGGAGACAGCATCATCTTTATAGTGTCTAGGCGGCCCCACCAGGAGAGGTAAAGAGGATGCCATTTGGACGTGAGATCTGTCAATTTTTGAATACATTTGAACATACATAGGGAAACGGTATCCGGGATGGCGGGGGCAACATGCATTCCAAGGTACTTGATATGGGAAGGTTTCCATGTGAAGTTGGAGGCGGCAAAATCTGGTTTGAATGTAAATTTGGTTAAAGGAAGGATCTCGCATTTATCATTATTAAGTTTATAACCAGAGATTTGGGATTAAGCATGGACTTCGGTAAGAAAAGCAGGGATGGAGAGAGAGGGGTTGGAGACAAATAACAGAATGTCATCCGCATAAGCAGCTAGTTTGATGTGGGAATCTGATAGTTGATAACCATGGATGGAGGGGTTTTGACAAAGCTTGGAGAGGAAGGGTTCTAAAGCCAAGTTAAAAAGAAAGGGGGATAGGGGACGTCCTTGACGAACACCTCTTTTTAAATCAAAAAATGAAGAAATTTGACCATTGGCACAAACCGCTGCGCGTGGGTTAGAATAAAGCAATGAAATTAAAGACGTAAAAACAGGACCAAAACCGAACCATTGGAGGGTATGAAACAAATAAGTCCACTCAACCCTATCAAACGCTTTTTCAGCGTCCAAAGCAATGGCCGCAAGAGGGTGAGGTAAAGGGTGGGATTTAGAGAGAATGTTAAATAAGAGTCTGGTGTTGTCAGTGATAAATCGGCCTTTGACAAAGCCGGACTGTTCTTCACCCAATAAGTCTGGAAGGAGAAGGTCGAGTCGAGCTGCAAGAGATTTTGCAAAAATTTTGTAATCAATATTGACCAGAGAAATCGGCCTGTAATTTTTACAATATTGAGGATCCTTCCCCTCCTTGGTTATGAGGCAGATATGAGCGTCTGAAAAGGAGCCAGAGGAAGAACCCAAGGAAAGGAAGGTGCCAATAAGAGAATGGAGTCTGGGTATAAGAAGCTTTGAAAAGTGGAGAAAGAATTCTACCGTGAAGCCGTCGGGCCCAGGGGCTTTGTCTTTTTGGAGGGTTTGAAGTGCTTTGAGTAATTCTTGTTGGGATATATCGTGTTCTAATTGAGAAAGGTCAAGTGGAAAATGTGAGGGTTTTTGTATGGTGGAGAAAAATGTGTCCAGTGAGTGGGAAGATGGTTGAGTTTCAGAAGAATATAAGGTCTTATAGAAAGTAGAGAATGTAGTGAGAATGTCTGCGTCTATGTGTTTGAGGTTCAAGTCATTGTCGTAGATAGATTCAATGTTTAGTTTGTTGTGTTTCACCTTCAGATAATTAACCAAGATCTTGCCAGCCTTATTTTTGCCCCCATAGAACTTGGCACTAGACTTTAATAAATATAATGATGCATCATCTGTAGATTTTTTGTTAAAGTTCATCTTAGCGCTGATAAGGGCGGTTAGAGTTTGCTGTGAACGGGAGGTAAAATAAGAATGCTCCAATTTCTTAATATCTAGAAGGATGGTTTTAGTAGCTTCTCGAGCAGCTCTACGTTTTTTAGCAACAAAGCCAATGATAAAGCCCCTCGCTGCTGCTTTAAAAGCATCCCAAATAGTATGTTTAGGAACAGGGGAGTTTTCGTTTAGGGCAAAGAATTCATGGGAGAAAGAGGTGAAGGCGGTAGTAAATTTGGGGTCTAGGAGAAGAGAATTGTTGAAACGCCAACGTTTAGGGCCTGTTGATTTGGGTAAGAGATCCAATTGAACTAATGTAGGGGCATGGTCAGAAAGTAAGATTGGACCTATTTCTGCATAAGAGAGAGTTTGGGCAATATTGTGAGTAACAAAAATGTAATCGATTCGAGATTGGGAATGATGACATGGGGAGTAGAAAGTAAATTCTTGGAGATTTGGATTACAAAGACGCCAAGCATCAGTGAGTTTATGTTGGGAGATGGTTTGGGAGAAGAATTTGTGAGGTTTGTTAGGAATGAAATGTGCTTTGGAGTTCCTGTCTAAAAAGGGATCTAAGGGCTGATTGCAGTCTCCCACTAAAATGAAATTATCATCCATTAATCTGGTGACGTGCTGGGAGAATGAATGCCAGAAAGTGGGATCACCAGTGGTAGGGGCATAAACATTTAGAAGAGAAATTGGAACATTCTTAATAGAAAGTTTAACATAAGTCCATCGGCCCTCAGTATCTGACTCTTGAGCAATCATAGAAGGAGAAAGAGCTTTGTGACACAGAATAGCAACTCCATTGCGTTTACCATCCCCGGGGGAAAAATAAACATCACCCACCCAGCTTCTTTTCAACTTAACAGATTCTTCAGCAGACAAATGGGTTTCTTGCAAAAAAGCAATGTCCACATTTAAACGCGAAAGATGAGACAAGATTCTTTGTCGTTTGATAGGTGAGTTGATGCCCTTAACATTCCAAGTGATTATTTTAAGAGACATATCATATCAAGGAAGAGGAAAAAAAGAAAAGCAGAAGAAGATAAGAAATTTCGAGAGGGACCCAGAGGAGTGAGAAAAGCAAGGAGAGCGAAAAGGTCAATGAACGTCAGTACATGATAATAATGAGCAAGAAGATGAGGAAGGGGGGGAGAACGTGAGGAAGAAAAAAATGGAAGCAGTAGATGTAGAAAATCCGGGAGGAGAAAAGTAAAAATAAGTGGAGTAATAGGAGGAAAGAGAAAATAGGATGAGGAAAAGGAAGATAGAGGCGAACTATGTAGAAAGAGTGGAAAGGTAGTCCAAAAAATAGTTAGAGTAATAAAAAAAAGATAATAATAGAAGAGTATTCGAAAGGTAAAAGAGAGAGACACCTGTGTGACAAGGGAAATTTGGGAACTTAAAAGTGATAGAGATACAAAAAGGAAAGTGAACAACCGGGGGGAGAGGGAAAACATACTTACAAAGGGTAGAGACGGGGAGGGTTGATCACCAGGGGGAGGATGCACGAGGAAATGGATGAGGGAGGAGGGCCAGGCAGAGGAAGCAAGCATCCAATGCAAGCGAACGAACAGGTCGGGGGGAAAACGCCATACGTATCGTAAAACCTGCAAAGAAAAAGGGGGAAAACAATGATGCATGAGAGTAGTGAGAAAGAAGGAGAACAAAACAATGATGAGTAGACAAAAAGGTGCGCGAGGAAACATTCGGAAGCAGTATTAACTAACTAACAGGAGTACAGGAAAAGTGACGAAGAGTGAGAGGAAAAGCTGGAAAAGTAGAGTCGTTGGAAACATGAGATGAACAAACAGTAATGCATGCAACAGTGCGCGATAAGCGCGCGTACTAATTAAAACTACGTTGCTGCGCCATGCAGAAATCATGTTATAAACATTCAACCAGGATATATGGGAAATAGGGGAAAAGCGAAAAAAGGAACATAGAAATTGAAGTCGCTAGGAGACCTAGCAAAGGGAAAACAACAGCACAATCTGCAATAAGTATAAAACATATAGGTTAGGTAAAGCATCTAAACCACGCCATGCAGAAATCATGGAGGGAAAGCCGATGAAGAACTGGAAAAGTCCATGTCAGATGCTTGTGTTGCATTCAGGAAGCTTCGGAGACGAACAGGATCCTCGTAGGTTGTAGTCTTGTTGTTGTAAGTTACTCGAAACAAACAAGGGTGAAAAAGGCCGTATCTGGCTCCAAGGGACCGAAGTTCTGGTCGCATATCCAGGAAGGCCTTACGGCGGCTGGCTGTGGCCTTGGCGTAGTCCTGCGCGAAGAAGAGATTGGAACCTGACCATTGAAGACGAGGTGAGGCACGGGCCGCTGAGATGACTTTGAGTAGATCAGTGTATTCTAAAAAGTACATGATGACACCTCTTGGCCGTGACGAGGGGGAAGGAGTAGAAGGTAGGCGACCCAGCCTATGTGCACGCTGAATGTTAAGCGTTGTGCCTTCAGGTAGATGGAGAAGTTTAGGTAAAAAATGATTTGAAGAAGGCAATGGGGTCAGTCCCTTCGCAATTCTCCGCCAGGCCGTAGAGGCGAAGGTTGTTGCGCCTATTTCGGTTCTCCAATTCTTCGACTTGTTTTTGGAGAGAGGAAATCTGAGACTGCATGTGTGTCACCTTGGAGGATGACTCCTGAAGAGACGTGATAGAATGTTCTACGTTGGTCACCCTAGCATCCATTTGAGACCAATTATCAGTGAGAACTTGCAATTTAGAATTAGTCTCTTCCATGAACGGCTTGAGGGCACGGATCTCTTCTAATAACAGCTCCATGGAGACAGTCGAGGTGGACCCAGTCGGTGACGGAGGGTCTTTTTTGAGGCGTTTCGTGGTCCCTTTCCCTGTAGGTTGGGTAGGTCGTTCTGTGCTAGAATGTGACATCTGGGTGGCGAGCGCTTTTCAAGCCTCAAGGTGCGCCAATGCTGAGAAGACTTTCGAGTTTTTGATGAAAACACGACGCAGAGTTTTGAGAGTTCGTGGAGTTGCCCTCCGTTCCATACAAGAGAGATAATGTTTGAGAGGAAGGGGGTCCAGTAATAATCAGTGCACACCCGTGAATGTCTCAGAGTCTGGTCAGGAGCACTTGAGTAAGGCAAGGTACACAAGCTTCAGAGGACGGAAATGGAGAAGAAAAGAAGCTGCCTGTTGAAAATCAGGAGTGCCTAAGAGTTAAATGGTATTTAGAGCAGCCTTCATGCATTTAACTGGTGGGAGCGACCCATAAACGAGTGAGGCACACAAGAAGTCAGCATGACAGTGAAATGTTGATAATTGGCACAGTAGATAGCAGAATAAACTCTTCAGGCGAGTGATAAAGCTGTACACGCAGAGAGAAATGCACCAGCTTATTGTAGAGGTGCATCACCAGTTGTAAGAGAATGTATGCACAGAAGCATAATAAATTACAGCACTGACATTAGGGAGTATGCAGAAGCTGCGTTTGCATGTAGGTTCTGTGAGGAAAGCCGATTTGCGCAAAATGGCCGCCGATGTGAAATTATAGCAAAAATGCGATTGAAAGTCACATAAAAGCAGCGCTCCCCAAAGATTTTTCAGCAGAGTTGCTAACCTGAGGATGGAAGCTCAGCAGGAGTGGTCAGCGTTAAAGGAGGCTCCTCGTTCAACATTCATGTCCTGTCAGCGGATGCTGCGTAGCTAGAGCTGTGGAAATCCAAGATGGCGGTCGCGGCAATCAGGGAGCCGCGTCCGCCGAGAAAATGAAGATAGCGGACGTTCCGCCGCTCAGAAGTTGCCGCATTTAGAAGCCTGGTGCTGTGCTTGGCTTCCGATGCGGGAATGTGGCGTTTGCAGGCGTCGAGAGTCAAAGGAAGGTGGCGGAGTCCCACGACGACCCGGAGCGCTCACATGAGAGCCGCCGTCCTCGTCGGGCGCAAGCCACGCCCCCCCGTGGGTAGGGACCCTTGACCAAGTAAGCACTATACAGGCCACTAGCTTAGGGCTGAAACATGTTGGTGAACTAAAGGGTCATAGGATCATAGGATCATTATATTCTACTATCCTGTTCATACTTTTGATAAAATCTTTCCCATCTACCCCACTAATAAAAGGAAGTCTTCGGAGTGGTCAAGAATTTTTAGCTGAATGTTGTGCCACTTAGATAATATTATTAAACATGCTCCCTGGAAAATGGTCAAGCCCATGCTGTCTTTTAGGGGTGAAGCAGATGATGAGGTATGCCACTGCTAGAGTGGGTGAGGGTTGTTTATAAAAAACTATTAGTGTCTCTATTTTTAGAAGGGTAATATGTGGTTTGTTGTAAATTTAAAACTACTTACCAAGCCTTAAATTCCCCTTTTATTACATATACTACATCCCTAAGATAGGCCTTAGTAACCCTAATGGCATGATGTTGTGCAAGTAAAAGGTAAAACATTTACTTTTATATTTTGCATATCTTGACAAACAGCCTATTCTGTTTTTCACTAATGTAAGGCAACCCCTCTCATAGGCCAGCATTGGGAATTCTTAATACACTTTTAAGCTATAATTCCTAATCAGAGAAAAGTAGCTTTTTCCTCTTTGATATGTTTGAAATGGTAATGATAAATCCTCCTTACAGGAGAAGTTGGATTTAACATTACTGTTTTAGAATTGCCACTTTTAGAAAGAGGGCATTTCTCTGTACTAATTGCTCGTTGTGCCTGACAGCCAGTCTCCAATACACGGAGATACCTACAAAATGAGCATTCCCTATCAATAGCCACAAATGCATGAATGGGTGTGTGTGATAGATAGCTCATCTGCATTCATCTGCATCTGATAGCCTTCCTGGGAAGGAAGGAGGAGAGATGGCTCACACTTACTTCTGATAGGCAGTGATCTGTCCTCAAACAAATCACTGATTTACCCCTCAGTGTTAGCCTGGCAGACAACACTTGGTTGAAAGGGATGTTTGTGCACTTCAGAGAGTTCTTTTCTAGTCACCCCCTACATCAAAGGAATTTTTGTGTATAAGTACTGTTTCTCTGACTCCCTTAAATCAGACACTTCTGGATCTTGAACAGATTATTTGTCGGAAGGACTGCTGTGCTGCTTAAAGGACTGCTTTTCTGATTTTGACCAGCTACTCCTAATCTCTGATGGAAGGACTCCCTGTTCCTTCCAAGTGATCTCCAATGGTTTGCTGGCTTACCAACTGTTCTTATCAAGTTTCAGGCACACAGAAGACTTCATATAATTCTGCTGCTGGACTCTGACTTCTGTGAGTCCTATTCCTGACTGAAGTGCACTGTGCCACCTTCAAGCTCTAGGCCTCAGAAGTTGATTCTGCAGCTGTTTTAATCAAACACCAACACATTGTTTTGACTGTGTGAAAAATTCCACTGCATCGCCCTTCGACGCAGAGGCTTTCAAATGACAACGGTTCCAAAGCCTATGTGGCTTGACAATGATGCTCAGTGTGGCTCCACGGCGGAGTTCGGTGATGATGCTGGCCCCTCTTTGCCTAGCTCGACCATGACGCACTAGACTCTTGATGAGGACCAGAGCTCCATCTGAAGTATTTCTTCAACGGGCCTCTCTGGGTCCAATGCCTTGATCACAGTCTGCCTGAACTTTGGATCTCCAATGGTTCCTTGTGACGTCAAGTAACCTTTTGACCGCTGGTGACTTCTAAGCACTGTTTTTGATTGAATATTTAAAAACTCATATCTTGACTTCTTCTGATTGGAGTTTTTAAATTTTTGTCTCAGTTTGCTCAGATAAATATTCTCGATCTTTCTAAACCTGTTTGGAGTCTTTTTGTGGCATATGCATCGTGTTACTATGTGTTGTATTTATACTTAACACATTGCCTGTGTAGATAGGCATGACTGCTGTGTGCCAAGCTTCCAGAGGGTGAGTACAGGTTATTTTATTGTACATCTAGCTTACCCTGCCAAGAGTAGTTCATCCTGCCTGGCCTATGCATACATCAGCCAACCAGGAATCCCATTTCTAACACTCTGGAATATTATACAATTCCTTGGGGTCTCACAAAGATCAGATCTCTGAGTGACTTTAACTTTTATAAATACCACAGTATTTCTTTAGGATTATCAAGAGCAGTACATTTTGAATAAGGATCGCAAAGGTAAGCTAGAGAAAGAGTTGTATTCAGAGAGCATTGCAAGAGTATTGGCTGGCATTTTGTCCACTGCATATTAATTAATTGATCCCAACCACCCCTTATACAACGTTGGTGTCAGGACATCCCGGACAAACCAAAGACAAGAAAAAGAAAAGAGGGATAAGGGAAATAGTGAAAATGTTAAATGCAACATATTTACGATCTCAGAGCAGAATAAACACAACTGAAGAAGAGAGTTAAATTGACAGTAATTCTTGGAAAATTTTCTAGGAATGAAATCCTGGCCCTAGCAAAATTTGCAGCTTGTTCAACAACAATTCTATCTTCAAAAGGAGCATCCATGCATTTCAAGGCAACTGGGATGTGTGCTAGTGAGTCTTGACACTGTGAGCATTAAAAGACAAACAACTATCAGTAGTCATCTCCCTGCCTAATATGTCAATGGAATAGTTTCCACAAGTATATTCATTATCAATATTGAGGCTTTTTTCAAATTCCTGCAAAACAAAACCTTTATCATAGAAATTCTCCGGCTCACTACTTTGCTTTCTTACCTAATCCTTGTTAACTCTGACAACATAGCTTTTTCTCAAATACTTACACCTATCAATTTAAATGAGCCTGGGCAACTGAATTCTGACCCAATAGACAACAGTTATGGCCTTGGAGGTAAACTCTATGGATGGAGTTATAACATTGCTCGCTCTTTAGGTGTTTGGAATGTACTTCAGTATTAGTATCTTCTGAGCCACAACAGAGTTTCCCACTTCCATGAAGAAACTTGGACTTGAGCTACCAGATGTATGTGTTGGATAGCTGAAGTATTCATCTTAACAGTAGGAAAGGGGAACCAGCTGTAATAGAAGTGGGAGTTATCCTTTATGACCACAAATTCTCTGCATTTGGAATTATTCACTGAGTTTTAATTTCCTTCAATCATTTAAAAAAATTGCTCCCCTTGACCATTTCATTGTGGATCATAAAATATTGTACTGATATGTTCAGTGTTATGTTAGAAATTGGACATCTTCTGCAAAATAAGTTGTACCCCATGAACTTGGTTTGGGGCTACCTTTCTACTGAAAGCTTCCCTAAGGAAATCAAGTAACTCGTCTGTGGTGACTTTTTCAACAAACGTGACCGCTGGCTGTTTGAAATGATAGCCTATCATGACAATGGCAAATTGTATATGTCTAGGTCAGTATGTCCATAAATGGGCCAGCTTTATCAAAACTCAATGTTTGCCCTGCCCAACTCAGACACAGTACAGCACAGGTTGCGTAAGTGGTTTGAGGGTTTTACACACATAACATTGTCTGACTAAATGATCAGCTTCTCTGTCCATCCCTGTAAAAGAGAAATGACTTCTCACTGGGTTATTCACAGAGCACATTTCCATATATCCGTTAAGAAGACCTTCCCTTATTCCCCCAAGGGGAACACACTCATCATTGTGGAAGATGTGGTTTCCCACTATTCTTAGCTCAGAAGCAGCCTGGGAGAAAGAATATAACAATTTATTCGTGCTTTTTTTGAAGGCTATTCTTCATTAGTGTATTCTTGTTTATAGAAGTGAGCATCTCATTTTTGGCATTCTCAGCCATTCCCAGAGGTCAGTTTGACACAAAAGCAAATGATGGACACAACGCAGAACAATGTCGTACATTCACACCAGTACAGAGATCTGGGCCTAAATCCATCGTTTTTTTGCTCACCGTGCCATTCCAGTTTGGACCCAGCCATATGCAAATCAGTCTTGACCCTGCACCCAATGGGAACAGTCCAGGTTGAACTGCTAGGCCTTGTCCACCCTGGACTGTAAACAAGCATCCTAGGACCAGTTTTGGGCTTTCAGCCCTCATCAGCTAGGATAGCTTGACTCCAGTGGCATGGAGAGCACGGACCCATGTCTGGGCATACCCGTCCCACTCGGGGTGACAAATGCATAAACAACAATTGATGAATAGAATGTGTTGAAAGCAGAATACTGGAAGCAGGAAGTTAAACTGCAATTAAGTTTATTCATATAACAGCCCCACACCAGGTCAGTGCGTGGTCAGGAGGATTATCATTCTAGTGACAGTTTGGCAGTTACTTGGAATGGGGAGAAAGGTTGGAACGTTGGTAAACCAATGGGAAGGGGAGATGTGACAAAGGAAGCTCTCGCGTCAGAGAGGTAGCCAGGGCACAGGGGAGGGCAGGGTTAAGATATAACACATCTTCCTCTCTTGAGAGTTTACAGGATTAAACACTTAGCAGTGAAACATATAGTAATGCGGGAAGAACAGTGAACATTAATCATATACAAAGTCTTCATAACGTTTTGGCTTGCGAATGGTTCGACCAAACCTTCCCATGACACGGTGAGGATCAGGAACACAATCAGTGTCAGAGTGAGGAGCATTACTGGTTCTGCCTGACCTACCACTGAAGCTATGACTGTCAGACATGACTTCAGAGTCAGAGTGTGAGTGGCCATGACAACCCCGCATTGGTATCAGAGTGTAAGGACTGACATCAACAGACCGGTCTGATGAATGACAATCAGCAAAGTCAGAGACAGGTGGGAGAACATGTGAAGTCTCATTGCTGGGCATGCCACTATGTTCAGAACTAGACATATCATAATCAACCCACAAATCTTTGCTATGCACATTAGGTTGCATTTGACTTGGAGCTGTGCCTTCAAGATGTCATTTTGCCAATCTACTCATATGCCACACTTTCCCATCGCTGAGCCTAGCGGCGTTGTTAAACAGTTCATTGATGCGAAGAGAAGAGGTGAATCTGTTTTCTCCTTTCCTTACTTTTTTTTCTAAACAAACTTTCACAAGATCCCCTACCTTGAAAAAGTGTTCTTTTGCACTATGTTTAGAGTCATACCACTCTTTGTAGTATTTTTGCGCCTTGATTATGTTGTTCCTAATGACATCTTTTGTATATTTTTTTTATCATTTTTTCCTGGTGCGTGCATTCACCCTAATTTTCAGTGGAGATTTTTAACAAAGCTCCAATCATTTCTACTTATTCATCTGAACTGATTCTCAAACACTTTTTTTTATCATAAACTGCCATTTCCACAACTCATCTGACTAGAAGCACACCTACCTTCACACACCTACCTTCAAAATGAAAAGAATCTGGTTTGTGGGTCATAGCTATGTCCACTGGGCTCAAAAATACGCAACTAACAGAGGTATTTACAATCTTGATTTACCAAATGTGAACATTGTATGGATTGGACAAAGAGGATTGAGGAGTCACCAATTGATACCATTGATAAAATCCTTTATGCATTTACCACACCCTGACCTTATAATTGTGCACTGTGGTGGAAATGACTTGGGCACTTTGACTGGGGTAGGTCTGGAAATGCTTTTAAATTGATGTCACTTTTTCCACAAACTGCCTTGGTATTTTCTAATATATGCCCAAGGCAAAAATGGAACTTGGCCAACCAATTTTGTCCACAGATTGAAAAAGCAAGGAAACATGTAAATAAATCTGTTCCTGCTTACCTCAGAGACTATGCTATGGGTTGCATTTATCACAACAGCTTGCGTTTCAACATGCAAGACATCTATAGGAGAGATGGTGTGCATTTTACAGATGAGGGGAATAGAGTTTTCCTCTTGAATATAAGACTCTGCATTGGTACCTACTTGTAGGTACAAAAAACACCCAATAAACACAACAGCTCTTTTCAGAGCTAACTTACCTCTAAGCACTCTACATTATTTTTTAACTGTATTTTTTGACACTGTTTTTCCCCGTGGTGCGCTCAGGGTGCGCGTACCCCGTGAAAATTAAAAAAAAACAAAAACATTTCTTTGCCCTTCAGGGTCCTTCTAGGCCCCCCTCAGAAAACCTAGGGGGTCAAGGGGTGTCTACTCTGCCCCCTTTTAATTATATCCCCTTTCTTTTTCACCTCTTGTGTCTCGATTCTACCGAGACACAAGATGATGGACTCTCCGGACTGTTTAGAATGTTGACAGACACCCGTCAGCCAATCAGCTTTCCGCTCGCCCACTGCCGTAGCGCGTGGGGTTCGCTCTCCGGTATACGTACCCGTGAGCACTCGGAGCGCGCCTGTAGATATATATGTGTTTTGAAGTTAATTTTCATAAAAACCACTGGAGCAATTTTCACCAGACATAGCAAAGGCGCATCTGCGTACCAGTCCCTACAATTTTGCCAAGTTTGGCGTAATTCCGTTCAGCGGATCAGGCTATAGACTGGTCAGACCGTCCTATGGAAATTAACATGGAGAAAAACGATTTAGGACCCCCCTTTTTTCTCAGCCCCCACTTCACGAATCCCCCCGAAACTTTCAAGGAAGGAGCGGAGCGCAGCGAGACCATTTTAAGGAAAATTACAGGCAGATCCCTCCATCGGCGCAAAACTTAATCCCAATAGAATGTTCGGAATTTCCTATGGTAGCCAATCCTAACTATAACTACCTACTGGCAACCGCCAGTAGGTAATATATATATATCAAACACACAAGGTAGCCCCGATGAAAGGAAGCCAGCAGGCAGATGCGTATTTCATCTTTTATTTGGAACAACTTGCCAACAGGTAGCAGCGTAGAAAGAGCATCAGCATGCAAATCCAGCCAAACGCGTTTCAGGAATCTCGTTCCCTTCCTCAACGGCTACACAACTGCCGCTTGCACAACTGCATTATCCGCACTTGTTCATTTCCAGGATCCCGCCCCAGTGGACGTAGCCAACAAGGCATTGTGGTTCGTGAAGTACGAAAGGGTAGTCTCCAGTGAGTCAGTCTTGCAGGGCAATATTAAAGTTGAAGTAAAAACCCCTGTGGGTCGATGCACCGTCCCGTATTGCACCCTGTCCTGCTTTTCAGTTGTTACCAATGAAACTGCCTCCCACGATGTGCTGACACCATTTGGCATCAGCGCAGGCCCGCTCACCGGCGATGGGCCTCCCTTCACGGCCTGGACTGAGCCGCTCAATATCAAGTAGTAATCAAGTAATAACTTTATTTCGATACAGTACGTATCATAAAAGCAATACAACATCAATTAAAAACAGTACAGAATATACAATATAGTACTTTAAGATTCAGGGAATAAAAGCAGTAAAAACAAGTGTGCAGATAATGATATCCTTCTTCATATATACACCATCTTGAAATACAGTTTTATCAAAGGACACTTCACTGAAGCAACAACGTCCTTGAGGTTCTTATGCGCCAAGCCCAACCTAGGAATTTAGCCATGCAACATGCAAAAAATGGACGTGCATCTGAGCGCAATATACGTAGGGCTTCAACATGTGATCTTGTTCCCAGGGTCTTGCACAAGGGCTTTAGCCACTTCGATCTTGGCGCTGCATAAATTTTACACTCAAACAAAAAGTGGGCGACAGACTCAACTTTTGTAACACAGAACGGGCAATACGGAAGCGTTTGAAGCGGAGGGTTCCAAGAGGAGGTAAACAATCCTAAAGGGAGCACACCCACCCTAAATTTAAAGTACAGCGATCTGTCTCCAGAATTATAAATAAGGTCCAGATAGGGTTCTCTATAAGGGAACTCCTTAACTAGCAGGAACTGGGCGACAGATTTACAGTGGTTGGGGTTGGACATTCGCTTATTATCTACCCATAGCCAATACACCTTCTTAAGTAGCTGTTTGGGAGGTGCAGTTTTGTTGACCCAGGCATCTCCCAAACCCAGCTCATAGAGCAGGAGTTTGACTTCCCTCAACCAGGGTACCTTATTGCAACCTGGAAGCGACAGAAGATCTCTTAGGGCATCAGCATAGCTACACAGTTCAGGGACATTCCATATCCGAGACCAGAGCAGCAAGGGACGCAATTTTGCTTGCTCACAGATTGGACGTGTTCCTGTATCTAGCAAGAGAGGGATTGTAGGGGTACTGTGGGGTAGCCTCATCAGATCTTTATGGAAATTGTTTTCGAGATGGGCCAGGGTATCAACTCTCTGCAAACCCCATAGTTCAGCCCCGTACAGGGCTGCACTTACAACCCTTGCTCTATAGATATCAATCAGTGCCCCGATTGGTTTTAGAGATGAGGCTCGCTGTTCTTTAAGCAAGGCTCCAGTAGCCCTTTTGTGAGTCAGGAATACCTTCTGGTGATGTGCTTTCCAGGTCATGTTATCGCTGAGACGTATTCCTAGGTAGTCGAATTCTTTGACTCTTTCCAGAGGGATAGAATCTAAGACCGGAGGAATAACGGATTTCTTGGGGGGGTTGAGGACAAGGAATTTGGTCTTACCTATGTTTATTGCAAGTCCTTTGGAGTCACAGAAGGATTTAAAGGTAGTGAGCAGTTTCTGGATGCCCGTTGGTGATTTGGATATCAGAAGGGTGTCGTCCGCAAACAGGAGCGTGGGAACTTTTATGCCCGCCAGGGTAGGTGCATCTGCAGGATGTTGTAGCAGGTGCTCCACCACTCCGTTGACATAAAGAGAGAACAGAGTGGGGGCGAGCACGCACCCTTGGCGGACGCCCCTGTCTACTGGGATTCGAGATGTTTTTTCTCCCTGGACACCCCATCTGATCTGGGCGAAATTATCCTCATGGAATTTTCTGAGCAGGAACAGCAGGTAGGGGGGTAGGCCTAATCCATCGAGGACATTCCAAAGTAGTGCCCGTGGGACCAGGTCGAAGGCAGTACGCAAGTCTATAAAGACTAGGTACAAACTGCCCCCTCCCAGCACCACCACTTTCCAGTATAGCATTAGGAGACGGAATGTCTGCTCGATGGTGCCTGTCCCTGATCTAAATCCTGCCTGGAAGTCAGACAGAATCTTTTCCTCGCCAACCCACTGCAAAATCCTGCCCAGTACCACCTTTCCTGCCACCTTTTGGGTTAAATCCAGCAAACTGATGGGACGATAATTTGCTGGATCATCCCTGCTGCCTTTCTTAAAGATTGGCACCACTTCAGCGCCTCTCCAAGAGTCAGGAAAGGAGCCTCCCAGTAGAGCCTCGTTTAAGAGTGTGGCAATTAATCTGCCCCAAACTGCTGGATGGGACTTCAGGAGGTCACCGGGAATCCCGTCAGGACCTGGAGCCTTGTTAGAAACAATACCTCCAATTGCCCTTTCGACTTCCTGAGTGGTAAAAGGGTCGTCGATGACAAGAGGAATAGTTGTTGGGCAGATCATGGAGCCTGGACAAGGAGTTCCCCCTGGTGTAACAGAGTATAATTTGGAGAAATGGGCAAACCAAACATCGCCGGGAATGTTGCAGGTTAACTGCTGATCAATGGGCTTGTTTCTTGCTCTCAAGAGATCCCAGAACTCCTTTGAGTCCTTCCTATTACTTGCCTCAGTTAGCTCCCGCCAAAAGTGATTTTCGTGAATCTCCTTCGCCTCAGTCACCGCTTTTTTATAAGATTTCCTTGCGGAACTGATAGTCGCTGGGTCCCTGTTTTTTACTGCAGAGATGAGCTCCCCCTTCGCAGCTCTACATTTGGCAAAATACCATTTATCTTTAGCCTTGGGAATACTATTAGCTGCAGTCCTAACCTTAGGTTGAGGGATAACAAACAGTTCGCTCAGCGCTGCTATGGTTTCTGTAAATAAAGGTAGCACGTTTGGGCTGGATAAGCATAAAGCATCAAGCTGGGACTCCACCACAGACAGAATGGCCCCAGCTTGCATCAGTCTACCCTCGTCTGCTTTGACTTTAGCCCACTTCAGGCGCCTGCTACAGTTTGTCGGTGCAACATTATGGGATGATTTCCAGGTATGAAGGGGCTTATCCTGTTTCTTCGTCTGCCACGGGGAAATGAGGGTTAAAGAGAGGGGGTTGTGGTCGCTGTCAGAAGACACAATAACCTCCATGTCTTTATGAAGAGGCCAAAGATTGTAGTTCAGCAGGATGAAATCAATTCTGGAGGTGTGGCCCGTCCTGTTGTAGGTGTGGGCACCTCCAGGATCGGATTTGGAACGACCATTCGTAGCGCGCAAATTGTGCTCCATGCAAAGTGCATTGATGTCTATCGCACTTTGCGTCCATTTTGGGATTGAATCATGAGTCAAGATTGGAATTCCTCTTTTTGTGTCCTCATCGAAAGATTCCAAAATGTCCTCCTTTGCCAAAGGTTCGAAACAGCAGTTGAAATCGCCTGCAAGGAGAACATAGGAGTCAATTTTGCAAGCAGCCAGGTCGTTACTTAGGCCTGTCGATGGTAGATTTGATGACCCATTTCTGGCGCCTCTCATGTAAAGGTTAAAAACTTCTAACGACCTTCCCCCTTCGCAGTGGATTGAGATTCTCTGTAGGTCAGAAGATTTAGTGGGCCTAGAACTTACTTTTAGGCCCAGAGCAATGCTGACCCATATTAAAAGGCCTCCCGACGGACGGCCCTTGGATCCACTTTGCTGAAGAGCTGGAACAAAATAGGTTGCGAAGCCTACCCTGTGTTTTGGTTCCTGGGACCATGTTTCTTGCAGGATACAGATGTTATAGGGCTCTAGAAACGCATTCCATTCTGGATTATCAAGATTACGGACAAGCCCTGCCACATTCCAGCTTACAATCTTTAACAGTGGTACCTCTACAGGAGAATGAACAGCGGAGTGGGCAGGTTCGAATGTGGAAAACACAGCCTCTGAAGGAAGACTATCTAGGGGCTCATCTTGTAGGATGTTAGAGGCCATAGTATCCTCCAGTGGATAGTTTAGTGGTGGAGTGGCCTGGGTGGAAAGCATAGGTGAAGTATGTGAGAGAACCATCTGGACCTCCCTACCACATGGGCAAGAATCACCTAGAGTCAGATCGGCAGGGACTGCCTTGCTCAGAGTAGTCAGCCCACCCTCCAGGGATGGGCTGCTTAATGTTCTAACCAGGTCAGAAGGGAGGTCAATAACTAAGGAATCCCAACCGCCACAAGGAGAATCAGAGGGCCCTTCAGCTTTCAGTGGTTGTTCGTTCCTCAGTGTATGGAAACCAGGGTCCCTGAGAAGTCAATCTACTTCCTCAAGGCCTCCAAATCTATTTGAAGTAGGGAAACCATTCCAGTGAGAGTAGGGATCCACACGATTGTTAGGGCGGCTTCTCCTAGCTTGGTGGTTAACTAATGACCAGTTGTTTGATTGGTTATATGTAGGGCGTGGGGGATAGAAGAAGGACAATGGCCTGGGGATAACAGAGGATCCTTCACTACAGGGCCACGAGCATATGTGCTGCGCTGTGTGAGGATCATCAAATGTTACAACTATACAATCCCCAGGGTTGCTTTTCCTCGTTGGACCCACCCATGGAGTTCTGCGCACCATCAAGACTCTACTTCTGTGGCCATTGGGAATTGGTCTATTGACATTAAGCCAATGCATTATTTTATTTTTCAAGGATCAATGATTCTCATACTGGTCGTTACCAATCTGGGGAACACCCGTTAGGACAACCACAAAATCATTAGCCTCCGGTGGGAGGTCAATGTAGCCCCCTCTAAAGTTGCTCTTTACTGGGGGTTCATGGGTAGGCTGGTAGCCCTTATCACCGGGATGAATTTTGGAGGTGACTCCAGGTTTGGGGTTGGCAGGGTGGTGTGTAGGGGCACGTTTAGAGGCCTTGGGGTTTGTAACAGTTGAAATTTGATCCACAGGCACTGTCCTTGGTTTGCGGACCGGGCGTGCAGTAGGGATTATAGGGAGAGGTTGATGGGCTTGTGGTGTTGGTACTAAAGGTGCTACATTAGTGCCAGGAACATCCTTATTCTCAAGACTTCTCAGGCCGAGAGTGGCAAGAGCAATAATGCTCTTTTCCATTTCGAGTAAATTATTTTCGATCCGTGAGAGTCTGAGGTCTAAAGGAGAGAGGAGTTTTTTTAGAGTTTCCCACACCAGATCAATAAATTCTCTATCGTTATTGCCCAACCCGTCCACCCGCAGGCCCTCATCTTCAGAAAACAAGTTGGCCTGTTCAGTGGCTGGCTTGGTGATTGACCCGACCCCCCCCGCCTCCATTACGGGCTGTGCCACGGGAACCTGAACACCTTGAGTGATGTTGGCTACACCATCTAGTCTTACCAAATCATGTGAGACCGCAATCTTCACCTTCTTCCGCGAGTAGGCGGAACGAGAACGATGTTTCCGTTTAGGTAAGATTGCTCTGGGGGCATTAAATGTCACCGGGGGTGGAAATTTAGTGATAGCATTCTGAGTGCAAGAAGTGGCAGGTACACTCGCTTCATTTGGTTTGGGTAGTTGGGCGGGGGGTGGAGTAGGAGTGGAAGGGAGCGGGGTCGGATGGACCTCAACCTGTGTGACTACACATCGGGGAATGGTAGTTCGCTCTGGGGTAACAGCTACAGCTATGGGGCCTAGGGAAGATTTCTTAGAAGTAGCAATAATTTCCGACAGTCTTCTGGCAGCGCCCAACTCTAGGGATACCCGGGCTTGAAGTTTCGATATTTCCTGATCTATAGCAAAGTTGGTGCGGGTAATAAAGTCATCCAAGGGGCCACTAATTGGATGGTCACTTTTGGAGGCTTTGCTCCTAGTCATCCTGGAACTCATGCCTTGAGAATAAGGAGCTAACCAGTAGCGCTAAGAGTGGGAAGGAGAAGGGGTCGCAGTAGTTTGTAGTCCTGGATTGGAGCTTAAGATACTATAAGGGGCGAAAGAGGATGGGCCAGTCCAGTCCGCTCAGTCCTCGAACGGCCTCAAACGGCCCGCTCTTTGCCCGGTCTTCGCCCCGGTCGCTCCCGCGCAGCGGAAGTACTGCTCTAATAAATAGGGTAGGGCAGTGGGCGTTGCCGGCAGGGAGAGCGGCCACAGGTGTTGCACGCAGGGACTCCTGGGCAATGGAGTCCCTGCTCGCAGCCCTGCCGGTGACCAAGATGGCTAAAGGTTTTTGGGCTCCCCTTGAGCTCCCTGCAGAGTGTCCTTCTCTGCAGCGGGACCCGCGCAGCGGGTCCGGCAAGCCGTTGGTTTGAAGGTGGGTCCCAAGCCTGATACTGGCAGTGATAGCAGCTAGTCGCCTCCTCCGAAGTCCGTTCCTGAAAGGTTTCCCACTTCAACACGGGAAACGCTTTGTGTTTAACCCGCTGTCAGGGGGCGTTGCCGGCAGGGAGAGCGGCCACAGGTGTTGCACGCAGGGACTCCTGGGCAATGGAGTCCCTGCTCGCCTGCTCGCAGCCCTGCCGGTAACCAAGATGGCTAAAGGTTTTTGGGCTCCCCTTGAGCTCCCTGCAGAGTGTCCTTCTCCGCAGCGGGACCCGCGCAGCGGGTCCGGCAAGGCGTTGGTTTGAAGGTGGGTCCCAAGCCTGATACTGGCAGTGATAGCAGCGAGTCGCCTCCTCCGAAGTCCGTTCCTGAAAGGTTTCCCACTTCAACACGGGAAACGCTTTGTTTTTAACCCGCTGTCAGGGGGCGTTGCCGGCAGGGAGAGCGGCCACAGGTGTTGCACGCAGGGACTCCTGGGCAATGGAGTCCCTGCTCGCCTGCTCGCAGCCCTGCCGGTGACCAAGATGGCTAAAGGTTTTTGGGCTCCCCTTGAGCTCCCTGCAGAGTGTCCTTCTCTGCAGCGGGACCCGCGCAGCGGGTCCGGCAAGCCGTTGGTTTGAAGGTGGGTCCCAAGCCTGATACTGGCAGTGATAGCAGCGAGTCGCCTCCTCCGAAGTCCGTTCCTGAAAGGTTTCCCACTTCAACACGGGAAACGCTTTGTTTTTAACCCGCTGTCAGGGGGCGTTGCCGGCAGGGAGAGCGGCCACAGGTGTTGCACGCAGGGACTCCTGGGCAATGGAGTCCCTGCTCGCCTGCTCGCAGCCCTGCCGGTGACCAAGATGGCTAAAGGTTTTTGGGCTCCCCTTGAGCTCCCTGCAGAGTGTCCTTCTCCGCAGCGGGACCCGCGCAGCGGGTCCTGCAAGCCCTTGGTTTGAAGGTGGGTCCCAAGCCTGATACTGGCAGTGATAGCAGCGAGTCGCCTCCTCCGAAGTCCATTCCTGAAAGGAGCCGCTCAATATCAAACACACAAGGTAGCCCCGATGAAAGGAAGCCAGCGGGCAGATGCGTATTTCATCTTTTATTTGGAACAACTTGCCAACTTGTAGCAGCGTAGAAAGAGCATCAGCATGCAAATCCAGCCAAACGCGTTTCAGGAATCTCGTTCCCTTCCTCAATGGCTACACAACTGCCGCTTGTACAACTGCATTCTCCGCACTTGTTCATTTCCAGGATCCCGCCTCAGTGGGCGAAGCCGACAAGGCATTGTGGTTCCTGTAGTACGAAAGGGTAATCTCCAGTGAGTCAGTCTTGCAGGGCAATATTAAAGTTGAAGTAAAAACCCATGGGGGTCGATGCACAGTCCCGTATTGCACCCTGTCCTGCTTTTCAGTTGTTACCAATGAAACTGCCTCCCACGATGTGCTGACACCAATTGGCGTCAGCATAGGCCGCTCACCGGCAGTGGGCCTCCCTTCGCGGCCTGGACTGAGCCTCTCAATATCAAACACACAAGGTAGCCTCGATGAAAGGAAGCCAGCAGGCAGATGCGTAGTTCATCTTTTATTTGGAACAACTTGCCAACAGGTAGCAGCGTAGAAAGAGCATCAGCATGCAAATCCAGCCAAACGCGTTTCAGGAATCTCGTTCCCTTCCTCAATGGCTACCCAACTGCTGCTGGTTTTTTCACTGAATTTGAAAGGTTTTTTAAAAGCTAATTCCTAGCTAAAACGATTGTGAAAACGACGGTATTTTAGTGAATTTGAAAGGTTTTTTAAAAGCTAATTCCTAACTTTAACGTTTGTGAAACCTATGGTTTTTTCAGGGAATTTCATAGTTTTAAAAAAAAAACGAATTCATTTGTATATCGACTTTGTAACCTATGATTATTTTTTTTTGTTAGCTGTTTTTTACATCAATTATTATTTTATTTTGTATATTTTTTTTATCATTTTTTCCTGGTGCGTGCATTCACCCTAATTTTCAGTGGAGATTTTTAACAAAGCTCCTATCATTTCTACTTATTCATCTGAACTGATTCTCAAACACTTTTTTTTATCATAATCAAACTGCCATTTCCACAACTCATCTGAATAGAAGCACACCTACCTTCACACACCTACCTTCAAAATGAAAGGAATCTGGTTTGTGGGTCATAGCTATGTCCACTGGGCTCAAAAATACGCAACTAACAGAGGTATTTACAATCTTGATTTACCAAATGTGAACATTGTATGGATTGGACAAAGAGGATTGAGGAGTCATCAATTGATACCATTGATAAAATCCTTTATGCATTTACCACACCCTGACCTTATAATTGTGCACTGTGGTGGAAATGACTTGGGCACTTTGACTGGGGTAGGTCTGGAAATGCTTTTAACGGACATCTTTGGGCAATTGATGTCACTTTTTCCACAAACTGCCTTGGTATTTTCTAATATATGCCCAAGGCAAAAATGGAACTGGGCCAACCAATTTTGTCCACAGATTGAAAAAGCAAGGAAACATGTAAATAAATCTGTTCCTGCTTACCTCAGAGTCTATGCTATGGGTTGCATTTATCACAACAGCTTGCGTTTCAACATGCAAGACATCTATAGGAGAGATGGTGTGCATTTTACAGATGAGGGGAATAGAGTTTTCCTCTTGAATATAAGACTCTGCATTGGTACCTACTTGTAGGTACAAAAACACCCAATAAACACAACAGCTCTTTTCAGAGCTAACTTACCTCTAAGCACTCTACATTATTTTTTAACTGTCTTTTTTGACACTGTTTTTCCCCGTGGTGCGCTCAGGGTGCGCGTACCAGAGAGCGTACCCGGGAACGCACCCAGCGCTTACCCCGTTGCATTTATCACAACAGCTTGCGTTTCAACATGCAAGACATCTATAGGAGAGATGGTGTGCATTTTACAGATGAGGGGAATAGAGTTTTCCTCTTGAATATAAGACTCTGCATTGGTACCTACTTGTAGGTACAAAAACACCCAATAAACACAACAGCTCTTTTCAGAGCTAACTTACCTCTAAGCACTCTACATTATTTTTTAACTGTATTTTTTGACACTGTTTTTACCCGTGGTGCGCTCAGGGTGCGCATACCAGAGAGCGTACCCGGGAACGCACCCAGCGCTTACCCCGTGAAAATTTAAAAAAAACAAAAACATTTCTTTGCCCTTCAGGGTCCTTCTAGGCCCCCCTCAGAAAACCTAGGGGGTCAAGGGGTGTCTACTCTGCCCCCTTTTAATTATATCCCCCTTTCTTTTTCACCTCTTGTGTCTCGATTCTACCGAGACACAAGATGACGGACTCTCCGGACTGTTTAGAATGTTGACAGACACCCGTCAGCCAATCAGCTTTCTGCTCGCCCACTCCCGTAGCGCGTGGGGTTCGCTCCCCGGTATACGTACCCGTGAGCGCTCGGAGCGCGCCTGTAGATATATATGTGTTTTGAAGTTAATTTTCATAAAAACCACTGGAGCAATTTTCACCAGACATAGCAAAGGCGCATCTGCGTACCAGTCCCTACAATTTTGCCAAGTTTGGCGTAATTCCGTTCAGCGGATCGGGCTATAGACTGGTCAGACCGTCCTATGGAAATTAACATGAAGAAAACACGATTTAGGACCCCCCTTTTTTCTCAGCCCCCACTTCACAAATCCCCCCGAAACTTTCAAGGAAGGAACGGAGCGCAGCGAGACCATTTTAAGGAAAATTACAGGCAGATCCCTCCATCGGCGCCAAATTTAATCCCAATAGAATGTTCGGAATTTCCTATGGTAGCCAATCCTAACTATAACTACCTACTGGCAACCGCCAGTAGGTAATATATATATATCAAACACACAAGGTAGCCCCGATGAAAGGAAGCCAGCAGGCAGATGCGTATTTCATCTTTTATTTGGAACAACTTGCCAACAGGTAGCAGCGTAGAAAGAGCATCAGCATGCAAATCCAGCCAAACGCGTTTCAGGAATCTCGTTCCCTTCCTCAATGGCTACCCAACTGCTGCTGTTTTTTTCACTGAATTTGAAAGGTTTTTTAAAAGCTAATTCCTAACTAAAACGATTGTGAAACCTACGGTTTTTTAGTGAATTTGAAAGGTTTTTTAAAAGCTAATTCCTAACTATAACGTTTGTGAAACTTATGGTTTTTTCAGGGAATTTCATAGTTTTTTAAAAAACTAATTCATTTGTATATCGACTTTGTAACCTATGATTATTTTTTTTTGTTAGCTGTTTTTTACATCAATTATTATTTTATTTTGTATATATTTTTTTATCATTTTTTCAGTGAAATTCAGTGAAATTCCCACGTTATAGTTAGTTGGACTCACTATAACTCGCGCACCTGCAATCCACCGCTGATGATGTCACATATTACGTCATTCATGACATGGTCAGTGACATCACTGATGACATCACTGATGACATCTCAAATGACATCAGGGTGCACGAGTTATAGTGAGTCCAACTAACTATAATGTGGGAATTTCAATGGTTTTGTATGAGTAAAATGTCCAGCTAACTATAACTGGTGTTAAACCTATGGTTTTTTCAGTGAATTTCAAAGGTTTTTTTAAAACTAATTCCTAACTATAATGATTGTGAAACCTCTGTTTTTTTCACTAAATAAATATATATATATATATATATATTTATATATATATATAGATATATATATATATATATATATATATATATATATATATATATATATATATATATATATATATATATATATATATATATATATATATATATATATATATATATATAAAAGATGCAGTCCAGGTTCGGTGAAAGTAAAACGGAGCATAAGGTCGGGACCTCAAAAGCCTTACGCCCAGCAAAACACCGCCTCGAAGAAATCACAGATCCAATAATGGAAAACAGGGAAGACGTTTTAATGAAGAAAGATAGATGACGCGTTTCACTCTACGAGAGAGCTTGATCACACAACGCGCCAGAAACAAACAGTGCATATATAGTAAACATAAACAAAGGGCAAAATGAAAACAACCAATGACACACGCCTTCTCAGAACAATAGACATAATGGAAAGACTGAAAAAAGAAAAATACCACGAACCATGATAAACAAATGCTGAGGTACCAAGGTCACAAACAAATGAGCACAGTATTAGGGAAAGATTCAAATTAATATGCACATGGACTCAAAATCATATACTTTGTACAAACGGTATAGCTACCATTGGAAATGCGAGTGGAGGTCTGAAAAAAGGATATTTTCAAACATATGATGGCATAGTGCCAAAAATATACCACATAAAGCGATGCCGATCAAGAGATCATGAAGAAAACATGATGACATAGTGCCAAAATTACTTTGCAGGAAAGACATAGCTATTATACTACAGCTTGTAATAGCCCTGTGCATAGTTATAATGTTGAAATAACCTAAATTATACAAACGAAAAAAATGAGCTGTCATATAGACCAAACCTCAGCACACTAAGTATAAGTTATCAACTATAAGGAAAGAAGAACCAAATTACATCTGAAAGGGCAAAACATGCAGTCCGAAAAGAGAAAGCAAAAAAAGATAAAAGTGAATGAAAAGAAAAAAAGATTATTTAGAAAGTAGGAGGAAGCCACAGCTAAGAGAAATACAGATGACAGAATAGAGAATAATCTAATGCAAGAGAACCTGCAAATTGGTGTCACAAATAACAATATTAACACAATAGATCTCATAAAAATGAAATGAACACCAGACCGAAATATATACATGTAAAGACTGACCAGCCGACCAACAACTCAGTGGTAATCTAAATCACATCAGAAAAAATATTATGGAAAACAAAGTCATATTGAATTGAAAACAGTTCATAGGAAATTACTCAAGTCTTCGGTAAGGTTAAGTCCATTAGGGGCCTTAGTATCTAAGGCAAGAATCAGGTGCAATTCTTTCTGCCGAAGAAGCTTCATTCGGTCACCCCCCCGTCCGGGTTGGGGTACCGAGCATAGAACTGTATATTCGAGATCCTTCAATTTCTTATCATGTACAGCTCGAAAATGTCTGGCAACAGGATAATTGTTGTCGCTGTTGACAATTGCACGGATGTGCTGTAAAATCCGTTGGTGCACCGGAAGTTTAGTACTTCCGATGTACTCAAGATTACAGGTGCATTTGAGTTTGTACACGACATACTCAGATCTACATGTCAGGTATTCTCGAATAGGAATGGGTGTGGAGCAGAATGCAGTGACATAATGTGTGCTGTTCTTGGCAAAGGTACATGCTCGACATGATGTACATCTGAAGAAGCCAGTTTTAGTTATGAGGCTCTTTTTGGGCGGGCCTTCAGGCATAGGTCTATCAAGGGCATCTTGCATACTTAGAATCCTTCTGAATGTGATATTCGGGATGCTTGGGAGCAAAGGCCCAAGAATAACATCCGTAAGGATGATGGGCCATTCAGAAGAAATGATGCGCCTGATTTTGCGCTCCTGAGTGCTGTAGTTGGTGATCAGACGTACATTGCACTCAGTGATAGAGATGTCGGGAGCCTTGGGCGTGAGTTATGTTTTCCGCTCAAATGTACATGCTTTATGGAGAGCCTTATCCAGGATAGAATCGGAGTAACCCCTGTGAATGAATCGTTGTTTGGACTCATTTAAACATCTGTCAAGAGAGTACTTATCGCTACAGATTCTGCAGATACGAATGAACTCCCCATAGGGGATGCTACGGATTGTGTGGGCAGGATGAAAACTGTGAGCATGCAAAATTGAATTGCCTGCAGTGGCCTTTCTATGCAGGCAGGTTTCAATTTGGTTATTCTTGATGAAAATGCTGACATCTAAAAATTCTGCTGAATCAGTGGTGATGGTAGAGGTGAATTTAAGATTGAAAACATTAACATTAAGTTCTTTGACAAATGTTTCCGCCTCTTCCGATGATCCTTTCCAGATAATGCAGACATCATCTATAAAGCGCCAGTAATGCGCAATATAGGGTAACCAGCGGCGGTGCGTGGTCCTGAGCTCGTGTTCCTCCCACCAGCCTACATGTAAACAGGAGTAGCTGGGGGAGAAACACAAGCCCATCGCCACACCACGCAATTGCTGATATATCTGACCCTGGAATTTAAAAAAATTAGTGTTGAGACAAATGTTCAACATTTCCATCAACATGATGTTATGATCTCGGAAACCAATGTCTCTTCTGTCCAAATAGTATTTACACGCTTGCATGCCGTGCTGATGATGTATCGACGTATAGAGAGATTCTATATCCATGACCAAGAATAGTAAGTTGTCATTCCAACCCACTTCCATGATTTTGTTAAGGAAATCGGTGGTGTCCTTCAAAAAGGATGGGAGATTGTGAATGTGAGGCTGCAGGAAGAAGTCAATATACTTGGAGAAATGTTTTCATTGCTGCTCCCAATGGCAGCTATGATGGGACGACCTGGAGTTGGTGTAACCTGTTTATGAATTTTCGGTAGAATATACAGCACAGGTGTGATCAGATGATCATTGACCAGAAAATTGCATTCATCCTTAGTGAGGAAACCCTTGCGCTTCCATGTGTGGATTAGTTTGCCTGTTGTTTCATGACATTTATTCATCGCAAATTGAGAGGACAAAAAGATAACAGGAGGTGTCACTGAGATGTCTTTGTGCTTCAGTGATGTAGTCCTTAGTCGACCAAAGCACTGTGTTACCACCCTTATCTGCATTTTTGATTATAATGTCTTTGTTCTTTTGAAGTTTGCTCACGAGCTGGTGGTATTGGTTGTCATTATAATTTGTCTGTGTCCTCTGACTTAGAATTTTTCTGTTAAGTACTTTCAATTCTACGATCACCCTGTCGCTGAATACATCCACTGCACTGCAGGGCATGATCGGTAGAAAAGTAGATTTAGGGCGAAAAGGGGTGACAGCTGAACGACTCACTTCCGTGCTCTGACTCACTGTGGAAGTGAACTGTGAGTCATTGTCAAAGGCAAGATCAAGCAAGTTCTGTAGCCCCACAACATCTTGAACTTGTAAAACAGGTATTGTCGTATTGGCATCTGATGTGGTCGCTGCTTGGTTCTTTTTAGATTCAAATTTAAAATACTTGATGAGTTTAATCTTGCGAATAAACTTATAGATGTCAATACGTGTTTGGTTGTATGAAAACCTGTTGGGGGGACAATATGATAGCCCGAGAGAGAGTAGTTGTTGTTCTGCTATGGTCAGAGGAAAGTCAGTTAAATTGATGACAGAATTTTCCAACATAGTGGTTATCTTCTCCAATTCTTTTTTGTTCTTCCGCGCAAGGTATTCGCGTTTGAAGATGACCCTCCTTGCGTGCCTTGCCTGGCTGATTGATTGCCTGGTTTGGTTTGAGGTTGCCGGGAGCGCAGGGAATAACGACGGTCCTCGCTGACAAAATTCAGCTCATCGACCAGTGTGAAATTTTCACAACTGGAAAGTCCTTCTGTAGACCTCCCTGGTGTATTATCCTCTTCGCTACCAGAAGTAAGCGAGTTCAGGGAGAGATTGTCGCTGTTATCAGATTGCACCGTACTAGCAGAAGTTGAAGGTTGATTAGCTTGGGAAATGCCGGTATTTGCCACCGCTTTCCGTTTCAGGTTATCGTATTTCCTGGAGAAGGTAAAAATTCTACCTGTGGCATAGTCATTTTTATCACGGGCAAATTTGGTGATTTTGCGCTCAATGATAGTATCTTCCAGCTTTTTTATTCGTAAGTCAATTTCTGCTTTTGTTTTGGTGATTAAATCAGTTTCCCCTGACGCCTCCAATAGGCCATTCACACAATCAATTTCAAGTAGCAATTTGTTGCGATTTGACTCAGCATACTTGATTAGAATATGTAGCATGTTCATGGAGCTCTTCAAATTATTTTTGGCCCATTCATGGAGCATCTGGGGGTCATGGATTCTCATAGGTAGGGACAATGAGGACTCTTAAACCACGCGGTATCCTGTTGGCATCCCTGTATTTCTCGAGGGATTTCTTCTCCCACCATTTAGAGATTTCACCATGGAGGAGTTTCTCTAGTGTTTTCAATAGATTTTTCACATCGTTATCAGCGGAGCCTGGCGCCTCATTAGTCGGTTTAGAAGTGTTAACAGGAAGACTGTCAAAACGTGCCTCAGCTGTGGCCTCTCTGTTTCTGAGCGCGTCACTTGAAATATATATATATATATTACCTACTGGCGATAGCCAGTAGGTATATATAGTTAGGACCTAGCTACCATTCTATTGGGAATAACTTTGGCACCGGTTGAGGAATTTGCGTGTAATTATATATATACATATCTTTAGGGACGTAAGTATGAATAACTGTTGGAACAGTAGGAGTTGTTTTGTGACTTTGTGAGTTAATCAGTATTTTTGAAAACACAAAGATAATTATGTGACCTTTTATTTTGCATAAATGGGTCTTTGCAAGATGGTGTTGCCTCGATCGGCCACGACAATAGTTTGAAGGGATATATAATAGCAAATGTTGATATATATTATGGGTACGGCGTGGAGTTGGTTGCAATCCTTTTTGGAGGACTGGTCACAGTAAGTCTGGCTGCCTCCGTTTTTCTCGTCATCCTCCCCTCTCTCCACTGGTGTCCCGCAGGGCTCTTCCCTTAGCCCCCTTTTGTTTAACATCTTTATGACTCCCCTGGTCTACCTCGCGGAGTCATTGGGGGCTAGGGTAATGGCATATGCGGATGACATGCAGTTATTGTTCACCTGGAGAAGGGGCGAGGATTCGGTCATCATGGTTCAGCGTTGTCTTTCTGCGGTGTTTCGTTGGCTGGCCAACGCACAGCTTAAGTGCAACGATGAGAAGTCGGAGGTGCTCCTGTTTGGGGCATTTCCTGCTGGCTTTAGAACTAGACTATGGCCTCCGGACTTTCCGCCCCCTCAATCAGACAAGGGCCTTGCAAAAAACTTGGGGGTGTGGTTTGAGGAAAATCTGAATTTCGCGACGCATGTCAAAAAACTCACAGGGACTTGTTTTGGTATACTTAAAACCCTGCGAAAATTCCTCCCCCTTCTGCCTATGGAGGCCAAAGAAACAGTAGTCCGGGCTTTGATCCTTTCGTGGTTGGATTATTCCAACGCGCTTTTAGTTGGTTGCCCAGGCTATTTGATAAAAAAGTTACAGGTAGTTCAAAACGCGGCTGCTCGGCTCCTAATGGGCCTCTCTTCCAGGCAGAGCGTGCGGGTCCATCTCCGCCACCTTCATTGGCTCCCTGTTGAGGCCCGTTTGAAATTTAAAATGTTGGTCATTGTCCAACGTGCCTTGTATGGATTAGGCCCTCTCTATATGCAGAAGTGTTTCACTTTTTATTCCCCTACTAGGACTCTGCGGTCTTCTGACCAACTCCTTATCCAGACTCCGCGTTTTTTGCGGCTGCTCTTTTACCCGTAAAGCTGGCCTAGCTTGGAATGAGCTTCCTCTTGCTCTTAGGAAGGTTGCTGACCCGGCTGCCTTTAAAAAGAGCCTAAAAACACTATTGTTCTGAGCCTATTCTTTTGAGGCTTTGCCTGCTGTGTTGGTGTGCGGGGGTTCAGGGTAGCAGCGCCGGGATACTCTGAGTAACTGCGCGCTTTAGAAATGCAGGATAACATATTATTAAAAAAATGTATTAAAAAAATCCTTTAATGGCCAACTGCCTGAATTAGGATCCACAGATTACATGAAAAGGCGCTTTAAGAATAAATTATAACAGCAATTATTGTCTTTCCAGCAGGCAGCACATGATTGAGAAATATTGGTAACATATTGAGAACTTGGAACTAATTGAATAAGAGGCATGGATACTAACTGACTTGCCATTATTGAAATTATGTAAATTTTTCTATATCACTAAACATGTAGTGTGAAGGAAAAATGTGTGTTTTAATATGGATGTACCAGTTTTTAAAAGAGCAGTTTATTGTATGGATATCAAAATATACAGCTGCCCTTTGAATATATAATATTGGACTGACAAGATAGCTCTAAGGTTGTTTGCTCTCAATATTAATTTACATGTAAAACATAAACTGCAAAAATTAATTTGAAAAGTGCTCTGTTGGTCCTATGAGAGTACGATAATGAAATGGTAAGAAATTTGCAGCGTGTTTTTGTTCACAATTTAAATTCATATGTAGTATAATAATAAATGTGATGATATTGAAATTGCTCAGAAAGTATAGGAAAATCATTAGAAATTCAAAGAAAACGGGTTTCAGTGGAATGAAATAGGTAATATAGTTTGGGCTTATTGTTTGCATGATTAATTATATATATGTTTTTAACTTGATTTATGTGTATTTTTTAATTGCCATTTTGGTGTAGATATGTTTTTTCAGGCCTGATGAAGTCCCAGTGAGGAACAAAACACGTTGGCTGGACTGATATGTCTATGTATGTTAAGAAGCCACCATTTTGAACCATAAAAAAAAACAGTTTTCACTCTCGAAGGTTGGAGCCATTTCCTTTGGTTGATTGCATTGTGATAGTTTATTTGCACTGTAGCGCATTGGCCGCTGCTTCGCCTCGCTTCTGTTTGAAGTGTGTAGTTTTGCATAGCTTGTTTGTGCTGTATTGCACTGAGCGCTGCTTAGCCTTGCTTCCGCTGTTATAAATTGAGCTTTAGTGGGCGTTTACCCCCGGCGCTGTGCTCTGCCCTCCCCCCCGCTGCCATTTTGTTTATTTTGGTGTTGTCCTCGCTCTGCGTCCTCGTGAGCCCGCCCGCCTCCCAGCTGAGCCGCCCTCCCACTTTGTACTTACAGCGCTCCCGTTCCTGGAAGCGCTGTGATCCCCTCAGCGCTGCTTGCTGAGAGGTCGCTCCCCAGCCTCCCTGGCGACCTGGTATCGTTGTGCTACATCTCTGCTGCATTCCAGCTACATTTTGTCTTTGCACTAGGCGCTGCTTCGCCTCGCTTCTGATCTGATTGAATTGTATTGCATTGTGATAGTTTATTTGCACTGTAGCGCATTGGCCGCTGCTTCACCTCGCTTCTGTTTGAAGTGTGTAGTTTTGCATAGCTTGTTTGTGCTGTATTGCACTGAGCGCTGCTTAGCCTTGCTTCCGCTGTTATAAATTGAGCTTTAGTGCGCGTTTACCCCCGGCGCTGTGCTCTGCCGTCCCCCCGCTGCCATTTTGTTTATTTTGGTGTTGTCCTCACTCTGCGTCCTCGTGAGCCCGCCCTGCCTCCCAGCTGAGCCGCCCTCGCCCCTCCCCCCTCCCACCATCCATATATGACAGTAGCCCAAGCGCGCAGCGTTCACACGCAGCGATCGCGCCCCATTCGCGCCGAAGGTGCGCCAAAGGTAAGCCCGTCTATGCCCGTCCGCGCCTGGACCGCGCCCAGCGCCAGACCCCCTGGTACTCGTAATGCCCACCCCTCCCGCATTACCTACGATGCCACCACCCTCCTAGCCCTTAACCCCGGCCGTTCCCCCTACTGCGTCCAAGCCGCTCCTGGACACACCGATGGACCCTTCTCCTGCAATTCCTGCAAGTTCGACGGCACCAAGAACAACTCCTCATCTACGAACACACAACAGATATCCGACCCCAACCACCTACAATGCATCCTGCTCAACACCCGCTCAGTCCACAGGCACGCCATTGACCTCTGGAATCTACTAGACACCATCTCTCCTGACGTCGCCTTCCTAACAGAAACTTGGATGAACGCCACATCAGCCCCAGACATCACCATTGCCATCCCGGAAAGCTATAAGATCATTCGCAAGGACCGTACCGGACACACAGGAGGAGGCATCGCTATCGTCCATAAGAAATCCATCCGCATCTCAACCAGCTCAGACGTCAATCTCGCCAACTCTGAACACCTTCACTTCCAGATCCACATCGACCCCAAGACCACACTCAGAGGCACCCTCCTTTACAGGCCTCCAGGACCCCGCGCACAATTTAGTGAAGACATCACGGACTTCATCACTCCACACGCACTCCCCTCCAAAGATTACATCCTTTTGGGAGACCTCAACTTTCACCTTGAAAAGAACAACAACCGCAACACCACCACCCTTTTGGACAACCTCGCCAACCTCGGACTTAAACAACTTGTCACTTCCCCCACCCACATCGCAGGTCACACACTCGACCCTATCTTCACCTCCAGCAATCATGTCTACTTCGGCCACACCACGGCTCTCCTCTGGACTGACCACAGCTGCGTTCACTTTACCTACAACAAGCGCACACCCAACAACCACCCCCAACCCACTCTGCAAAGAAACTGGAACAAAATCACCATCGACCAGATCTCCTCATCGCTTCTTCTAAACCCCCCAGCCCACTCCTCAAACCCCGACCAAGCCGCCACCAACCTCACCCAATGGTTATCCAACAGCGCCGACATCCTAGCACCACTGAAAAAACGACAAATCAAACTAGGCAGCAAGAAGGCCTCCTGGTTCAACGAGGATCTTAAGAAATCCAAGAAACTCTGTCGCTCCCTTGAGAAGGCCTGGAAAAAAGACCCAACCACCAGCACCAAGGACGCCTTTAAAAACGCCACCCGCGTACACCACCAACTGATCCGGAATGCCAAGAAAGCCGTTTTCAAGGATCGACTAGATAACAACGCCCACAACAGCAAGGAATTATTCAACATCGTCAAGGAATTTACCAACCCCTCAGCCAACTCCAAAGACATCACCCCCTCTCAAGCCCTCTGCGACTCCCTAGCCTCATTCTTCCACAACAAAATTGCAGACATCCACAACAGCTTCGACAACCAACCCAAAGACCAACCCACCCATCCCCCTGCAGGACCCCCACCCCCCTTGAACACCCTCAATGACTGGAAGCCAATCTCCACTGAGGACACCATCCGTCTGATGAACTCTATCCACTCAGGATCCCCCACAGACCCATGCCCTCACCACATCTTTAACAAAGCAGACTCCATCATAGCACCACACCTCCGAGACGTCATCAACTGCTCCCTCAACTCCGCAACCTTCCCGGAAAGCTGGAAACATGCCGAACTCAGCGCCCTCCTGAAGAAACCCACAGCTGACCCCACCGAACTCAAAAACTACCGCCCCATCTCACTCCTTCCATTCCCGGCCAAAGTCATCGAGAAAGCGGTCAACAACCAGCTCGCCGCCTTCCTCGAAACCAACAAATCCCTCGACTCCTCACAATCCAGCTTCCGAGCCAAGCACAGCACTGAAACCGCCCTCATCGCAGCAACAGACGACATTCGAACTCTACTGGACAATGGAGACACAGTCGCCCTCATCCTCCTTGACCTCTCCGCAGCCTTCGACACAGTCTGTCATAGCACCCTTTTGCAACGCCTCAGTAGCGTCGGAATCCAAGGTAAAGCACTGGAATGGATCACCTCGTTCCTCACCGGAAGAACCCAAAGAGTCAGCCTTCCACCATTCAAGTCAGAGGCCACTGAAGTCATCTGCGGTGTACCACAAGGATCTTCACTCAGCCCCACCCTCTTCAACGTATACATGAGCCCCCTCGCGGTCATCGCACGCCAACACAACCTCAACATCATCTCCTACGCCGATGACACTCAACTGATCCTATCTCTCACCAGAGACCCGAACACTGCCAAAACAAACCTGCATGAAGGAATGAAAGAAGTAGCCGACTGGATGAAGCACAGCCGCCTGAAACTGAACTCAGACAAAACAGAAGTCCTCATCCTAGGCACCTGCCCCTCCGCCTGGGATGACTCTTGGTGGCCAGAGGCCCTTGGAAAAGCCCCCATCCCGACGGACCACGCACGGAACCTAGGCGTCATCCTGGATTCCTCACTTTCAATGAACAGACAAGTCAACGCCGTTTCTTCATCTTGCTTCAACATTCTTCGCATGCTCAAAAAAACATTTCGTTGGATCCCCACCGAAACTAGGAAAACGGTCACCCACGCCCTGGTCACGAGCCGACTGGACTACGGAAACACCCTCTACGCCGGTACTACCGCTAAACTCCAGAAAAAACTCCAACGCATCCAGAACGCTTCAGCCAGGCTCATATTAGACATCCCGCGTAAAGAACATATCTCTGGTCACCTGAAAATCCTCCACTGGCTCCCCGTCAATAAGAGGATTACTTTCCGGCTCTTAACCCACGCACACAAAGCACTCTATGAAATCGGACCCGAATGCCTCAACACAAGACTGTCCTTCTACTCCCCCTCCCGCCAGCTACGATCCTCCAACCAAGCCCTTGCCACTGTACCTCGCATCAACAAAACCACCATGGGAGGTAGATCCTTCTCCTACCTGGCAGCTAAAACCTGGAACTCACTTCCCACTCACCTTCGCCTTACTCAGAACCACCTAGCATTCAGAAAGCAACTTAAAACGTGGATATTTGACAAGTAATTTCCAACCCCTCTTCAAGCGCCTTGAGACCCTCTGGGTATGTAGCGCGCTATATAAATTTATTGACTTTACTTGACTTGACTTGACATTGTGGGAGAGTTGAGATTAATGTTTTTTACCACAGTCCAAAATTGAGAGGACAAGACTATGAAATGGGTTACAATTAATTCATTTGATGTAATAAATATTGTGACACAATTTGTGTGCTTCTCAATGTCTATTTTAACATAGGCACTTGCATCAACTGTTATGATCCATTGTGTTTCCATGTGGTAGGGCTGTTGATTAGAGTCCTTAATGATTTGATTTGTTATGTTTTCAAATGCATTCTGTTGTTCTTGTAATTAATTAAATGGCTCACTGAAGGTAACGAAGTTCATAACAAATGTTTCATAGTACTCACACAGTCTATTAAATGACATGAGTTTCTCCTGATTGTATGATATAGGGAAATTTTTAATATCGCTCACCAAGGATTCCTTAGGAACAGCAGCCTTCGCAGAGATAGAAAGGCCCAAACAGTCTACTTACAAAGCCTGCATTTCTCAGCACATGGTTCTAAGACTTTGTCAGTCTAATTCATACTTCTTGCAGGACATCATAATGTTTTCTTATATCATTGGAAAACATTAAAATGTTGTTCTAAAACTATCCAAGATACAAAAACAGTGGTTCACGCACAATTTATTTTAGAGAACGAATAACAGTTTCAGTGGATGTAGGATTCATTCGCAACAGTGGCAGTTATCACACATGGAGCTTAAACAAGCCTTGTCAAAGTCGGTATAGTCAGTACATTCATTGAGCTACAGTGGCTGAATGCATTTGTTCGTACATTGATAACAATTACATTTTCAAAAAGAGGTGATAAAAAACTGCAGCAAACGTGATATAGTGATCAATGTGTATGCAGAGTAAAAAGTAAAAAAAGTGTGATCATATGAGACGGATTGTGTTAAAGTCTGTGTGATCACCTTTTTTTCAAGTTCACATTCTTGGCAAGTCAATCCATCCATCAGGGGCCACAGCCTTCACATTAGAATCTAATAACTGCTAAAGCTTGTGTGTATGCAAGGAAATGAGCAATCATATTGAAGGGGGAGCTGGAATTAGCTGTAACTTAGACTTCCATCCCCAACATAGACAGTACAAACAGTGGAGGACTAATATCTTCACCATCAATTGTTTGACACTTTGGACCATAAGAACCATGTTCTTGGATTCTTCATGGTCATATTTTCACTTTTCAAAGCTTGGGGGATGCGCTTTCATCACTTGTGCTACAATAGACTTGTTGTCATGGCAGGGCTTTGCAAAATGTCCTGCACGTTTCATGGGTTGTACTCTCTGTTCATTCTGAGACATACTTCGAATGATGCAGTAGCACAGTTCCTTATCCTTGACACATTAGTTTGTTTTCTATGCTGTGATTTGTAATCATATCACTCTTACTTTGCTTGTCAGTCCTATACCAAATGTTATTTTCTCCACATTCTTTGCTCATCCTCATTACCTAAGCTAAGCATTGCTCAATGGCCTTGGTAGTCATTACTACTTTTTGCAAACCCAAAGCCTCCCTTGAATTATTTTACTATGAGTATTCAGCATAAGCTGATCTCTTATCATATCATCAGCAGTTGTGCCAAAGTTACAAGTGATTGTAAAGCTTTTTAGTGCTGTCAGAAATGTGTCAAACCATTCTCACCTGGTATAACAATGGTCCTTCCCTAATGCTATGCTTATGATTGCCTAGAAATAATTGTCTAATCTTGATAATCTGCTACACCCTCTGGTGCCATTGCTTTAAATTAAGGTCAGAAAAATTAATTGACCTTCTATTTCCAAGGATTGGAGGATTCGTTTCCTCCTCTACTGATATTCAGTCTGCAACAATTGCCACTAAGTATGTTTAAATCAATTCTTTCTGCCTTTTCCACAGAATTGGTGGTTCAGCTGTATTCTAAAAAAATATTTGGGGTTGCTAAACTCTGTTTCCAAATTGTACAGCATGAAGAAAGGGTGGTAAGGAGCACAGTTCACAATAAATAAAGGTTTGAATATCTATTAACAGTGAATGCGAGGAAAAAATATCTTACGTTTATATGAGCTGCAGGTTATAATGATGGCTGAAGAGAATTTGTGAACTTTTTCTAATTCCTTGTTAGAAAATGTAATACTGCTAGTTAATAGTGATAAGTCATGTATTACAGTGAGATAATTGTCAAAGAAATTTAGGAAAATGTTCCCTTGCAGTATTTGAGGATGTTAGATATAGTTTGTTGATAATATTGTATGGTTTCACAATTTTTTAAATAAGAATCTGACAAGCACAGGAAACATTTAACCAAAACCTTTCCTCAGGAAGTTATAATATGTCCCCTATACAGATGGAATAAATAAATAACATGAACATCTGTGGAGCACAAAATAGTGCAGACTGCATGAAGTCAAGGCAGGGGTGCTGCTCATTAGGAAGCATCTCTACACAAGATGTGCACAGCTAGGTAGTAGCTGCACTACACTTCAGGAGCAATCACACAGTAGGTGCAGTGTGGAAGTGGCTCACCGTCAGGCATTAAGTTTTACATGTGTTTCACTTAGGAACTGCATTTATTGTTCCCCCGCGACACTTAAAGGGCAGCACTTGGCCATCTCATCTTCAGTTCCAAGACTGGATGTTTTAAATAAGGCACATGAAGATAAACAGGAGGCAGTGTTGCATAAACTGAGTCTCTGGTTCAGCTCTACAAAGTTTGTTTTCACACCCACGGATGACACGTAGTCCAATGCACCAGCGCTGAATGTGAAATATAGGTCATTGTAGGTCCGGAGAACTCCACCTGATATTCAAGATGGTGTCAATGCTTTTGGGTTACTAACAGGGAACAGTGGTAGTCCATAGAATCATACATTATTGATCTGCGCACTCAAGATCCCTAGTACCATAATATGTATTTCAACATATTTATTTAAAAAAAAATATATTTTAAAATGCCGGGATCTAGTGCAGATGTGGTTGGTAACATCACAGAAGATAATAAAAAGCAGTTAAGCTTTTCGATAAAACAATAAAAATAGGGAAAATAATAACATCACAATTTATATCCCTTACACACTCATTATGCTATCTGTAAGTGCCATGCTAGTTTTAGCGGATAAACAAATAATAAGCCTGAGTTTCTTTGTGGTCTGTTATTATTGCTTCTCAGCTATTTCAAGCACAAGGCCAAGAGCTAGGCAATTCTGCCTATGAGATACCACAATCCTGGCACAAGTTTGTGAAGGAAGAATGGAATGCTTCTAAAGTCTCAGGAAGTCTTGCTTGAGGCTTCTTCAGTTGAGTTGGAATCTGTTGCCATGCTCTTCTGGATCTTCAATCTATGTCTGTGACCTGGGTGAAGCTTCTCTCCTAAGTGGTCAAGTAAAAGTTTTTATATACTGAATCTTATCAGAGACTGGAATTTCTGACACAAGTTAAGGAATATCTGACATT
The DNA here is from genome assembly GCF_964263255.1 of Lissotriton vulgaris. NCBI lineage: Eukaryota > Metazoa > Chordata > Amphibia > Caudata > Salamandridae > Lissotriton > Lissotriton vulgaris. Next base: position 50,980,302 of record NC_141688.1, read on the forward strand.
GATTATGTGTGTCCCAGAAATTTCCTTGTGGACTTATAAGGTGACAGAATGTTAATTTAGACTAAACTATTTTGTCTATGGATGTTATTTGTAAAAAGCACCTGCCCAGACTAATATTGCACTGGGCGATTTGTAGTGTTTTTGATGAAGTAGCAATTCATCACAAGTTCAATAACACATGTCTTCACACTGAAATGAAAAAGAGGTCTCTGCACTGGAAGACCTGATTCTTACAACCCCCCCCCTTGATAAGAAAGATACATTAAAAACACTCAGTATCATGTGCAAGATTATATTTGAGGAATATAAACAAGTTATGTGCAGTGAAAAATAGTGTAACAAATCTCAGAAAACAGGTACAGTTACTTTTGTGCATAGGGATGCAAGCTGTTCACCTTTGTTTCCTTTCGTTGATGATGTGGACAAGAGTTCTCCACTAAATTCAAAGGTTGAACATTGTTTAGTCTTCAGTGATGGTAGGGGAAAACAACAAAGTGTAGCAAATAGAACTGCATCTGTTGGATTTAATAGCACAGCTCTCAATTTCACCACAGCAGAAAAAGCACATCATTTTCAGATGTTGCTGGAGCAGATGAAGCACATCATTGTTGTCGATGGAATCCAATGAAGAAAAGATGTCTTGTGGGCCTACTCTGGCCAGAGCAGGTTTTGGCACGGCTGGTGGATTTGTATTTGGTAATTGTTTTGATGACCCATCAACTTCTGTGTGTTTCAGGATGGGCAACTGCAGTGCAGTGCAAAAGGCTAGTACAACCTATTTGTTTGAAAACGTTCCTTCATTTGTGGATTAACAATGTCAAGTGTTCACAGGTGGTTGCTCCGAAACTAGAATGCCACATTTATGGCAATGCGTCTCTGTAGATAACTGTATTCCACATCGCACGTTTAAAAAATAGACCTTGTTGTGAAACAGGGCACTTAAACCCGGATGGAATCCAGTCCTTGAAAGTCTTTTACTCTCAGGTAAAAAATAAGCTTTTGCGGGGAAAAAACTATTTTCTTGTCACTTGAGGTTAAAATATGTATTTTAGAATGTGGGTCTTAACAAACTTAATTTAAATTTGTTAAGAGTATAATCTATCAAACCTATCTTTGTCCCAAGGCTCACGTTCAAAACTATCATTTTCACCAGGAAAAATAATTTAATATCACAACGTTTTAATTTGTTTTTGCACAATTCTCATGTACGTGTAATAAGACCGGAATCATTGCCTAGAACCATATGTATTCACCTTGAAGCCATAACTCTTTACATTAAAATCACATACCATCAAATCGAAAGTCATTCTAAATACAGGCAAGTTGAAATCTGAATAATTTCAGTTAAATTACTATCAGTAATGTTTTCTTTCAAAGGTTTGTAGCTTTGAACATTGAGTTTCAACAAAATGTTCAGTGCAGTTGAGTCTGTGAGTGTTTATTTTGGTTTAATCAGATTACTCTAACATTTCTCTGTGTTAGGCGTGTTGCAAAAAGCAGATGTGCTTGACTCCTCAGCAACAAAACTTTCTCTGAAAGTTTTACCTTTATTTGTGCATAAGGCCTTGAAGTGGTCCTATTGTGTTTAATGTGTATAAAAGTACATTTCTCAGGATTTACTGCTTTTGTAAATGTCATAATAACAACAATTATGAAAGCAGAACATTTATTTTTAATTATGAAACATGAACCGCCATTATCAAAGGTAGCATAAACAAATCAATCAATGATTTCTTGTACAGTATCAAAGTCCAATGGACCTGAAAAGGAATCACGACTAATCATATTATTCATTAAACATTTTGAACACATATGCCAATTGCAATGTCTTAGTGTATCCCATATCTTAATAAGGATCTCTTTCCCAGATTTTGCCCTCGGCCACAAGAAAAGCTGTAATGTTGGCAGCACAGAGATCTTGTTGAGCTCTGAGGGATGAGTGATGCAGCTGAAGTTCTCAAACTACAAGTTGTAGAAAAGTTCTTTCAGGGACACAATATCCCTTCAGTAGCAGTAGAACAACAGCCAGCAATGTCAGCCACACAATGCAAAAGAAACACAGTTGTAGAAATCCAAACATCAAGCATAGGACCACAGTGGTGTAAGGTACCTGTCACGAAACCAAAGATATGAAAGATGGAATCAATTGCGTACAGTGACTGTGAATTGTGATGAAAAGACTTCTGTTTAGAATTCAGATTTATTTCCATAAAGCATTGTTGCTTAAAAAGACCTCATCAATGTTAATGCTGAGGTTCATGGTAGACCCGAGCAGTAGTTGAGCGCATAGAAATTATGAAAACTGCAGCAGCAGGTTCCTTTGTTGAATCTGGAACTTGGAATAAAGCTGGAGACACAGAAGGCTCAGCAGGGCCTAGATTGGACTCAGGATGCTAGCATCACTCTACTCTTCTTAAGGTTGTTACTCCAGGTTAGTGAGAGATTGAGAGGTTGCACTTCGGTGCCAAAAGAGAGTTTGTGCAACAGAATCAGGCACATGATGCTTTTAATGTGAGTGATGGACACCTTCTAGCAATTCTTTGAAAAAGACAGTGGAGGCATGATGACAGTTCATGGGGGTTGTACCCTTAGAACTGGAACAGGTGGTCTTTAAGATAACTCAAATAAATTTTTATCAGCAATCTTTTTATCAAACTTTGATCAGACACCCATCAGCAACTTTGGAAACCATAATTTCACATGTGGCAGAGTTGCAACTAGTCACACTGGATATTTAAGTTCTGTCTTCTTGAATGCTTTGCAGCAGTTTTTGTACAGTTTCTAGGCCAGACAATGTTGCCTCTGTCACCTTGCCAGCATGCTCCAGAACAGGTATATACTCCAGAGGACATTTCATTTGAAGTTCAACCACCTATTACTCCTGTAGGCAAAGTCATGCTTTCTAGAGCATCCTATTGAATCCTACACTCCTCTAGTGTGAGAACTGAAGGATCAGCTTTAAAATGAAACTATCAGGGATTGGGTATTGCTATGCAGGGGTGAAGCCTAAACAAATTAAGTTTGTGTGTATTGCTTTTAAGCTGCTAGCACCAAAATGTCACGCACTGCAACACTAGCCAGCCACCAGCTGTGCCATTCACAGAGAACAGCTCTGTAGTATTTGTATGGGTGAAATAGTTTGGAAGTTGTTCTTGATGTGTAATGATTGATTAATATTAGCATTGTAAAGGGATTGCAAAAAAATAACTGCCTGCACTACATGAGATGAGATGCAAACTTTGTATCAAACAGCATTTAACAGAAGAACCTTGCAACACAGAATTCTCTATGGGGGGTTGAAGCTTGCCTTTAGCTGAGAAAATATGATTAGTGGAATTTCTGTACAACTTTCCTATAAATTAAGTGCTTGTAGTCTAAAAATACTGAGGGAAAAAAATATACTGCTTTGTTTCAAACATGTAAGTTTCTAGTCCATGTAAGATTTCGGTGCGCATTTTTATCCAATTTATTTCAGAAAATGTGAGAAAAATGAATCATTACAAAAAAGGCTTCACTTACTCAACCTAATATAGCAAGTAAACTCTCAAAAGTTTAAAATCCCCAGCAGGGATTACATATATTTTTTTACCGTAGACTATGAAATGTTCACGTAGTCCAGTGCGGGATAAATTGCAAATAAACTAAATTGCACTAAAATACAAACTTTTACATTTTATAAGAGTTACTTGTGTAGCTGTGTGTGATCAGTAATGTTCTGGTCAGCCCTTTAGAAAAATCAAGTATAATTTGTCAGGACTATTTCTAGCCCATAACTGATTTTACTTAGGAATCCAAAAATGCTGAAACCTATTTGAAAAAGAAAAGCAGTTAGATACAGATACTGTTTTTTAGGTGCTACGTTTTAACTGAAAACTCCACTGGAACTGTTCAGGATTATTATAAATGTACATTTTCTATTAGGTTAATTTCTAATCATGTGTTGTGAGTCTGCATGCGTGTGTCTATATGCAAGTCTAAATTTATATAGTGCAATCCTTTTATATGGAGTGTGTCAGGTTTATAAAACCAGAAAAAGAAGAGTGTTTATTTAAAAACATGTAAGATACTATAATGCCTTAATATTGTAGCTAGTTTAAAATAGCTTTTATGTCATGTTTAGCTTTTGTCTTCAGGAGATATTAAGCCTGCACTTAGGACTTACTCCTTATGTGAATGACATGTGGAACTGTATTTTTTTCATCCTACCCCGTTTTATTTATGTGCAGGGCTACTGCCTACTTTGAAAGCCCACTTACTTGAATATTTTTTCCCTGAGCTCTTCAGGTACAAAATGGCAATATCATTACCTCCTCTCTTTGAGGTGCATCTTAAGTATAAAGACTGGAGGCTAGTCAACTGCTGCAAATGATTATGTCAAAAAAATGGTTCCCCAAACAGTAGATACATACAACCAGAATATTGTTTTGATTTTGTGTGGTGTTACCACTGCAATCAGTATATCGTTTAGTTACATTTACCACCAGCTGTATTTTAACCCCTTCGCTGCGGTGGGTAATTCCCCCGCTGTGCTGGGAGGCGGGGGGCGCGTACAGCGCCCCCATGCTCATGACGAGCTCAGCTCGCCATGAGGCCCGGCGCTCTGGTGCTCATAACGAGCTGAGCTCGTCACATCTGCACCCGTTCCCGTGGAACGCTCAGCACAGCAGGGAAAATATCCCTGCGTGTGAGGTTTCACGACTCATGACGAGCTGAGCTCGTCATGAGCATCGGAGCGCCATGCCTCATGACGAGCACAGCTTGTCATGAGCATCAATGGTGTTAAAGTTTTGGGGCGCTAGAAGGCTCACAAGCAGAATGGCCGCCATCTGGTGAGGCTCCTGCTGCCTGGACCATAAATCCTTTATTTATCCTGACTAAATGGTTCGGAATTTGGCTGTAAAGGAACTCAAATGCAGACAGACTTGAACCCCAGCCTCGGTGAAAATTTGGAAGCGATCCGGCGCCGCCTGCCTGAGCACCGTTTCAAGGAAGAGCTCCCCGAGGTTGGCGCTAGAGCGGAGAGGAGTAATGTGTGCGGCGTCTGGGGCAGGAAAACCCGAGGTTTGCCACGAGGGGTGTAGGCCGTGACCATTGGAGGCGGACTTAGGATGGACGGCGTCCGGCAATTCCAAGACAGAGAGAGTACCCCGGAGCGACATGCGGAGCGTGGAGTGGCTACGTACAACTGCCTGAGGACATACCGGTTTGGCTGCACGATACAAAAGTGGGTTGCGGCAGTGCAGCGACTGACCCGGCTGGCAGCCCAGGATAACAAGTCAGGCCGGTAAGCAAGCACCGCAGAGGCTTGGGTGGTGGCATAACGGTTGGAGTGCTGCTGCGCTGCACGAGCGCGAAGACGCAACTGTGGACCCCCACAGCAGCGCACTGAGGCAAACGAGAATAGCGCTGGGAAGCCCATGTGATGCAGGGCTAATTAACTGCATCACGGAATACTGCAATTGGCGGAACCTGGGTGAATGTGAACTGTAGCGGTGCGGCATAACTTGGCGACTTCCTTGGCTTTCGCCCTGGCTGATGATTTGTGCCATAAAGGGTGCTACGGATGTTGAAGCGCTGCGAAGCAGTAATCTCCAAGGCGACGACCAGTACGGAGGAGGCCAGAGGAGTGGAAAGTTTACTACCAGGGCCCCAACTCATCGGTGACTCGTAACTCAACTACAGGGTGGTACAGACAGGAGACCCTACTACTCGTGGGCACATACATCTGCAGGCACACCTGACAGGAGTTAGCGTGTGGTGAGCCCTATGAAATGCGCAAAGGACGTACATAGGGCATGTGAGTGCTGGTTATACAGATGACGCTGCAGTAGGGTGACACAGAGGATCGATTTTGTGTTATCTATAGAGGGCAGGCTTTGCGTAGCAGTGGTAGAGTCACGGAACCCTGTTATTAGTGGCAACATGGGAAAACCGGACACCCGCCAGCCAAAAATCAACTTTTAAGCAGCAAAAAAGGGGCCGAAGCCTAACTCAGTGGATGCTGAATCGAGTAGTACAGATGTGGTGGGAAGCGGAGTGGCATCTACTGATGTGTAACAGATATTACAGGAAATGAGACAGGGGTTCGCTACCGTAGTGGATAAAGTGGATCGGATGTCATCTAGAATGGACGCAATTGCGCACAAAATGCGCACAAAATGGACCAGCATGAAGAACGGATCAAGGAGACTGAGCGGCACATATCAGACAATGATGATACCACTGCTAGTCACACAACGCAACTAGCGAGAATGGATAAGCTCCTACAGGTAATTGCAGCAAAGAATGAAGATTTGGAAGCCCGTAGTAGTCGTAATAATATTTGCGTGACTGGTGTACCGGAGTACACGAACACTGGGCGTATGGAGGACTGTATAGAAAAGCTAGTCCTGGCCACCATTGGGTCTGATGCCTTTTCCACGTAATTCATCGTTCAGCAAGCACACCGGTCTCTTGGACCAAAACCGAGGCCCGGAAATCCACAGAGGCCCATTATTGCGCGATTGTTAAAATATCGTGGTCGTGATGTGGCCCTGCGTGCAGCGGGCACCAAACAAAATCTGACGTACAAAGGAGTAACCTTTTCGATTTACCCAGACTTCACTTCACTGGTGCAGGAAGAAAGGCGCAAGTTCATTGATGTGAAAAAGAAACTACGTGCAGCACAGATTGACTATGCATTGCTGTATCCCGCACAACTCTAAGTGACGCACCAGGGAAAACAGCGCTTCTTTACAAACCCACAGCACATGGAGGACTATCTGCGAACAATGAAGCGGACTCTACGAGGAGTAGGTGGCCGGGGTTCTGCGCAACGAGGCAATGCACAGGAGACAGACGAGGAATCTTGAAATGTAGAACCCGCTGAACAGACCTTAATTCAATGTAAAGAACATATGTGTTGGTGGTTCCCAGCGTAGTGACGACACTGGGGTCACTTAATAGATGAGAGACCAAAGAAGTTCACAGGTATTCCGGTGGTAATGTATTCCAGGTCCCACTACCCCTCCTCAAACGGAGCCCAGAGGTCGCACAGGTCCCAATGCTTGAGGAGGGAAAAGTGGCTTTGTGGCTATCTAGAGATATCCCCCTACGGGTATTCCCCTATGTTGGATTGTATCATCTGGGTGACAATGGTGCTAATGTTGGGGGAAGTGGGAGGCGGGTGGGTAGAGTATTCTGGCAAGTTGGGGTTGCTTCAGTGGGAGGTGGGAAGTTCGTAGGGGAGAAGAGAGGTATGCTGTTGTATTGCATGGATACTTGTTGAAGGTGAGGGGGGAGAAATGGGGAGGTTGTTTGGAGGATTGGGGGTTGGGCTGTTGTAGTGCGGTGCACTTGGAAAACAAACATTGGGGATCTGTTTGCTACAATAATAGTGCAGACTTGCATTCGTTGTGGCGAGATATTGCATGTTACATACCAGTAGATACTAGCTGTATATTACGAAGTAGTGTTGGTCATTTTCAGGACTGCCAGATCTGCAGACGGTTTCACTACTATGAGGTACACTATCCATGGCAGTGAATGATCTGAACATTATAACATGGAACGTGAGGGGGCTGGGGGATCCGCGAAAGAGGTGTCATGTGTTGTCATATCTAGACAGGCATAAAATACACATTGCTTTCTTGCAAGAAACGCATTTTAAGCCTCAACTCAGTAACACCTTTGCCTGTAGATGGGCGGAGCATAGGATATTTTCCTCGTATTCGACATAAGCGAGGGGCACTGCGATTCTTGTTAAAAAAGGCACATCGTTCATCTTGGCAGGAGAAAGATGTGGCACACACAGGAGGTACTGTGTGGTATGGGAACGATTGGGGCATGCGTTGGTCACTTTAGTATGTTGTTACGGTCCAAATACAGATGACCCTCAATTTTTTACTGAGCTATGGGCCAATATTGTGAACACTGGATCCGATCACATAATGTGGGGCGGGGATTTTAATATGTCGCATTACCCGGAAGTAGATAGATCACACCCGGCCCCCCACCATTATACTAAAGCGCGTGCTGAATTACACAAAACACTCAGTATAATTTGGTTGATGCCTGGAGACACCTTCACCCTACTGCACATGAGGGCACACATTTTACTACAGACGCGGTCTCATGGGCGCATTTAGATTACATATTTATGTCAATGGGGATGTGTCCTGTGATTTCTGAAGTGAAACACCTGGCCAGGACCTATTCGGACCATGCGCCAGTGCGGCTTACCTTATGTGCATAGGATTTGGGCCCACCGAGTTCTTACTGGCGTTTGCAACCTACCATGCTGCTTTACACTGTCTTTCAAGAGGAACTAAGAGAGGAAGTCCTGGACTTCTTTGAGAGCAACAAGGATACTGTTGAGAATGTTGAAACTATATGGGAAGCCTTTAAAGTCACTCTGAGAGGGATTTGCATAGCGAAAGGATCTGGGGTACTTAAGAACATACTGACCGCACTGACCACTCTCGAAACTAATCTCAAATCGCTTGAAGAGTCCCTGGCCATACGCCCAGATGGGACAGTTCAGTCAAAAATTAGGGAGAAACTCACAGAATATATGGAAGAAGCCTGTAGAGAGTCCAAATTTCGGGGGCAATACTGGACAGCTTGCCGTTATGGCGAAGAAGAGAGGCTGGGTAGGGCGCTAGCTGCAATGATTAGACTACACGACATACCAATGTGGTACTGGAAATTGAGAAAATAGATGGGTTGGTATATAGGGATACAGCCCATATATTAAATGCCTTCACTACACATTACACTAAACTATACACTACCACGAGGACTGATGAACTCGGTTTAAATGAATATCTGGAGGATGTATCCCTGGGTTGGCTGAGCAATACACAACAACAGTTCTTGAGTACCCCGTTTGAATTAGACCAAGTGCGAGACGCTATAATGCACATGCATTCTGGTAAAGCCACCGGATTGGACGGGATCCCGTTTGAATTTGATAAAACGTACATCGATTTTATGGCCCCAATACTGCGGGAAGTATTTGAAGACGCATTGGAAGTGGGACACTTACCCCCCTCCATGAGAGTGGCCCTCATCACATCACTGCAAAAGCCTGGGAGATCCACCGCAGAGCTGTGACTCATGTAGGCCTCTGTCATTACTCAACTGTGATGTTAAAATCCTAGCTAAACTCATTGCTACAGGCCTTAATCTCCTTATGGAAATACAACCACTGGGTCTGGGCTCCCAACGGCATAGCTTGCCACAAGCTTATAATAAACAAGATAAGTGCAAATGCCGCTATCTACAGAAAAGACAACTGTTTCGTCAAAACATACGGGTTAGACAATATGTTTGATAGTTTTTTATCTGAATCATTTATTTCTTCCTTATTTTTGAATTTTTTCACTCTTATTTGAGTATATGATTTAACAGATTTTCATGCAAATATTAAAACATGGTGTACACAACATACAATGTGAATATTTCAGTATATCAAAAACAATTCTCCTATTTACAAAAAAACTTTCATTCTATTGTACATTCATCCACATTCATTCATCAATCATCCCAAATACAAACAACACAGAAAAAACATCAATAGTGTTATAAATTTTGGAATCACAGTATTCACAATAGTAAGCCAACAAAAATGTTTTAGAAACAAATATATACACAGTTTTTAACTTATATCCAATTATTGATATGGTAATTTTGGCTTATAACATGAAATCATGAGGTCTACGCGTTTCGAACTCGTGTCATTTGCGAGTTTTCATCAGGACCAATATCTGTTTTGGAAGCACCAGAGGTGACTTTTAGAGTTTTTGTGACTGCCTCTACTCTGCCTATCCCCAATACTCAAGTTTCTACACCTACCTCGCATGTGTCAGAGCAAATGAGATTGACGACGAAATCAACAGCTACAAAGGCAAAAGAAACCATAATCAACACCTTATATGTACTTAAAACTGTTTTTTCTCCACTCGACCATTCACACTCTCTTACTTGTGTATTAGTGTGGTATTGGTAATACTGCCTGACTCCCAGGGTTCTACAATGTGAAAGAATTCCCATTAATATCAAGGTTGTGGTAGACTCTTGCTGATGATTATTTGCGACTGCCACTGTGCTTACCTGAAGGTGGGGAATCAGGCACGTTGTGTACAGAGTCGCCGGTTTGCCGAATTGAATTCTATGGGGCAAAAACGGGGGACCCCGAGTTAGAACTTCTTATCTTAAGTTTTAGCATGGCTACTGATGGGCATACAGAGAAAGAAATGCTTACTTGGTTTAAACGACTGTGGACTCCTTGTAATCCGATTTCCAAAAACACGTTCTCGATCGCATTCACTTCCTGTCTATAATAATATTCCCTTTGCACAATGGATAACAGAGTGGTATCGTTTTATAGACGACATCTTCTTTGTGTGGAGTGGGTCAGAAGAAAATCTAAAAAACTTCCATGAATGGATAAATAACAGAATGCCCACAATTAAGTTCAGTATGGAATATTCCAGAGACAGAATGCCATATAAATAATTGGATATAAGTTAAAAACTGTGTATATATCTGTTTCTAAAACATTTTTGTTGGGTTACTGTTGTGAATACTGTAATTCCAACGTTTATAACACTATTGATATTTTTTCTGTGTTGTTTGTATTTGGGATGATTGATGAATGAATGTGGATGAATGTACAACAGAATGAAAGTTTTTTTGTAAATAGGAGAATTGTTTTTGATATACTGAAATATTCACATTGTATGTTGTGTACACCATGTTTTAATATTTGCATGAAAATCTGTTAAATCATATACTCAAATAAGAGTGAAAAAATTCAAAAATAAGGAAGAAATAAATGACTCAGATAAAAAACTATCAAACATATTGTCTAACCCGTATGTTTTGACGAAACAGTTGTCTTTTCTGTAGATAGCGGCATTTGCACTTATCTTGTTTATATTAATCTCCTTATGGACAATTTGATTTTGCCTGATCAGTCGGGCTTTGTTCCTGGTAGGGCAACATCTCACAACTTGAGGACTTCCTTTACAGTTATGAATAACGTCTCTGAAGACTTGCCTATCGCGGCCATATTTCTAGATGCCACCAAAGCATTTGATTCAATAGAATGGGATTACGTGTTTGAAGTGATGAAACGTATGGGGTTCCCTCCTACTTTTTTATCCTGGATTAGCTTACTATATGACTCGCCCACAGCTAAAGTAGTCGTTATTGGGAAAGTGTCTCAGTAAATATCCATCACGAGAAGCACGAGGCAAGGTTGCCCACTGTCGCCTCTACTGTTTGCAATTGCAGTGGAGCCCCTAGGGGCGAAGCTGCGGCAAAATCATAAGGAAAAAGCGTTGCAGTGCAATATGCGACAAATCTTGATATCTCTATACGCGGATGATATCACGCTGTATATCCATGACCCCCACCAAAATTTGAACCCCATCCTTAGAGAGTTTTTAAGATTTGGCAGACTTTCCGGTGTTCATATAAACTGGAGCAATTCGTGGCTATTTCCCCTTCCGGCTGCAACAGCTAAGTTCCCCATGGACTACCCTATAACCTGATTGCAGGATGAGTTTAAATACTTAGGGATTCGTATATCAAGAGACAGAGATGAATTGATGCGGCTCAGCTATGGGACAACTATGGTCCGTATTTCAGACACAATCACACATTGGATCACTCTACCATTGTCAATGGCAGGTAGAGCATCTTTAATAAAAATGGTGATACTACCACAGTTACTCTGCTTATTCCTGAACATTCCTTTTTACCCCGGGAGGTATTTCTTCCAACAGTTGCAATCGGAACTAACCCGCTTGGTCTCCCATTTGAACCCATGACTCAAATGGGAGATTCTCACCAGGCCTTATATACAGGGGGGATTTGGGATTCCCGATTTTGAATTGTATTATTATAGTGCCTAAGCACATTACGCTTTTTTCTTGGTACACCAGCCTCGGTATATGCCTCAGATAGCCGCAGAGCATTGCCGACGACAGGGATGAGCATGGTCAACGCTTGGTCCCAACTGGGCAAAACGCTAGATACGCCTCTGATATTCTCACCGCTTTTACCACTAACATACCACCCAGACATGCCCCTACAACCAGAGACTATACTTCATAAATTAGCTGAGCGCACACATGTTAAAACGTGGGGAGACCTGTATCATGAAGGGACGTTCCGAACATTAGACCACTTGTTTCTTGGTATACAGCGATCACCTCTCGACACTTTCCTGTTCATTTGCCTTCGACACGGACTTAGGTCTGTTACGGCTGACTTTCCTAACGAACCCCAAGTTTTCGCGCCACTACAGTGGATTCTCTAGGAAGCAAAGGCCAAGGAACTAGTGTCGACAATTTATAAGACAGTGCATGCGCTGAGAGAGCTGCCAGTTCCTGCAGCCAGAACAAAGTGGGATCAGGAACTGGGTGTGGACCTGACGGATAGACAATGGGATTTTTGTTCGCAACAGACTGAGCGAATTTCGTCAAGCAGTAGACTTAGAATAATTCATTATAAATTCATACATAGGCTATATTATACACCTGTTCACATGCATAGGTACCAACTGCGCCAGTCAGACACTGGTGATAGATGCCATGCTCCAGGAGCCGACTTCTTACATGTAGCGTGGGCCTGTGAGGGAGTGCAAGCATATTGGCTACAGGTTTTACTGCCCTATCTAAGATGATAAACATCGTGGTGGAGCCCTCACCAGTACTGGCTCTCTTGGGATATGTAGAACCACTACAGGCAGCACACCGCAAATTTGTCGTGATGGCGCTACTCATGGCTAAAAGGAGAGTGGCATGCCGGTGGGGCAGAGGGAGAGCACCTAAATTCAAGGAATGGATAAGTGACTTGCCTATTGTCAGAAACAAATACCGACATATGCTGAACTATTACCGGTAACCTCCAGACCAAATGACATATGGGCCCCATTGTAGTGCTATTTACTGGCGCAGGTTAACTCCGACCCCCAGAGGGAGCACAGTCCTTGCACATCGACTGACATTTGATAGTTTGAGTCTACAATCATAAGTAAGGGTGGAAGGTGATATGGACTGTGGAGGGAGACCATAACGGAAGATCTGTGTTGTTTCATTGATAATACATGGGTAGGAATCACCTAGAATGTGCGAGATGGGGTTTACTGAGGCTTTATTAGTATCTGTCATTTACAACGCTGGGCTGATCTCTTTCTATTGTATATCCAGTTAAGAAAGTGTGCTGATACTTCAATATTGTGGAAATGTAGAGTTAGATTACCAATGTTACTGTCGAGTGCAGATGGAACTGAATGACCACCCTATGATGTGTAACTGTATGATAATGTATTTAACAAGTGTTGCCACATGCCGTACAAAGTACTGAATGTTACATTATTGATGCAATGTGTGGATACATGTGTACCTTTTAAGTTTGAACCAACAAACAAAAAAAAACCTAATAAACAAAGCTAAAAAAAAACTTGTCACTTCTGATGCACTCTAAGGTTGTTTGCTCACAATATTAATTTACATGTAAAACATAAACTGCTAAAATTAATTTCAAAAGTGCTCTGTTGGTCCTATGAGACTTACGATAATGAAATGGTAAGAAATTTGCAGTGTGTTTTTGTTCACAATTCAAATTCATATGTAGTATACTAATAAATGTGATGATATTGAAATTGCTCAGAAAGTATAGGAAAATCATTAGAAATTCAAAGAAAACGGGTTTCAGTGGAATGAAATAGGTAATATAGTTTGGGCTCATTGTTTGCATGAATAGTTATATATATGTTATTAACTTGATTTATTTGTATTTTTGAATTGTCAATTTGGTGTAGATATGTTTTTTCGGACCTGATGAAGTCCCAGTGAGGGACAAAACGCGTTGGCTGGACTGATATGTCTATGTATGTTAAGAAGCCACAAGATTGAACCATTAAAAAAAAAGTTTTTACTCACAAAGGTTGGAGCCATTTCCTTTGGATGATCGTGGGAGACTTGAGATTAATATTTTTGACCACAGTCCAAAATTGAGAGGACAAGACTATGAAATGGGTTACAATTAATTGATTTGATATAATTAATATTGTGATACAATTTGTGTGCTTTTCAATCTCTATTTTAACATAGGCACATGCATCAACTGTTATGATCCATTGTTTTTCTATGCGGTAGGGCTGTTGATTAGAGTCCTTAATAATATGATTTGTTATGTTTTCAAATGCATTCTGTTGTTCTTATAATTATTTGAATGGCTCCCTGATGGTAACAAAGTTCATCACAAATGTTCCATAGTACTCACACAGTCTACTAAATGACATGAGTTTCTCCTTATTGTATGATATAGGGGAATTTTTAATACCTTTTACCAAGGATTCCTTAGGAACAATAGCCTTCGGAGAGATAGAATGGCCCAGATAGTCTAATTCATACTTCTTGCAGGACATCTAAATGTTTTCTTATATCATTGGAAAACATTAAAATGTTGTCCTAAAACTATCCAAGATACATAAACAGTGGGTCCCTCACAATTTATTTTAGAGAACAAATTACAGTTTCAGTGGATGTAGGAATCATTCGCAACAGTGACAGTTATCATACATGGAGCTTAAACAAGCCTTATCAAAGTCGGTATAGTAAGTACATTCATTAAGCTACAGTGGCTGAATGCATTTGTTCATCCCTTGATAACAATTACATTTTCAAAGATGTGATAAAAAACTGCAGCAAAAGTAATATAGTGACAAATGTGCATGCAGTGTAAAAAGTAAAAAAACTCTAGACTCAAATGAATCCAAGAGCAAGTGTGATCAAATGAGACGGATTGTGTTAAAGTCTGTGTGATCACCTTTTTTTTCAAGTTCACATTGATGGCAAAGTCAATCCATCCATCAGGGGCCACAGCCTTCACATTATAATCTAATAACTGCTAAACCTTGTGTGTATGCAAGGAATGAGCCATCGTATTGAAGGGGGAGCTGGAATTAGCTGTAATTTCAACTTCTATTCCAAACATAGATAGTTCAAACATTGGAGGACAAATATCTTCACCATTAATTGTTTGACACTTTGGACAATAAGAACCATGTTCTTGGATTCTTCATGGTCATATTTTCACTTTTCAAAGCTTGGGGGATGCGCTTTCATCACTTGTGCTACAATGGACTTGTTTGCTTTTTTGTTGTCATGGCAGGGCTTTGCAAAATGTCCTGTACGTTTGCATGGGTTGTTCATTCTGAGACAGACTTCGAATGATGCAGTGGCACAGTTCCTTATCCCTGACACACTTTTTTGTTTTCTATGCTATGATATCTCATCATATCACTCTTACTTTGCTTGTCAGTCCTAATGTAAATGTTATTTTCTCTACATTTTTTGTTCATCCTCATTGACTTTGTAGTCATTACCTAAGCTAAACATTTCTCAATGGCCTTGGTAGTTATTACTGCTTTTTGCTAACCCTGGGCAAAGCACTACGCTACGCTTGCGTAGTTTGCGCTACTTCGCACGACGCGAACTGCACATAGCACAGTGCAAACACGTGTAGCGTAGTGCAGCGGGCATTTTTTGCTTGCTCGTGGTCCTCAACTTGAAGTTGGCGACCGCGAGCAAGCAAAATGACATCCTGGTAAGACTTTTTCCCCGTTCACGATCAGCAACATCAAGTTGCCCAATCGCGAGCTTGGAAAATAAACCTCCCGGCGCGATTCTTAACGCGAGGAGGTCAGGTTTCTCATTACGAGTGGTTGCATATGCTCGCTACCGCTCTCTATGAGAAACTACCAGTCCGCGTTGAGAAAGCTGCAGCTCTAGTAAAAATCTACTTGAGTGACAGCTCGCACTGTGGAAGATGCCGTTTTCAATGATTGCACAGTGCCGGATGCTTGTCCGCACTGTGCAATATTCGAAGACGGCATCTTGCACAGTGCAATGAGAGTACTACGCAGTACGAGTAGTGCTACGCATAGCTAGCGTAGTGCGAGCTACAATTTGCATAGCTACGCGTAGCGCTACTTCGCGAACTATGCCCAGCCCTACTTTTTGTAAACCCAAAGCCTCTCTTGAACTATTTTACTATTAGTGTTCAGCATAAGCTGATCTCTTATCATCTCATCAGCAGTTGCACCAAAGTTACAAGTGATTGTAAAGCTTTTCAGTGCTGTCAGAAATTTGTCAATACATTCTCACTGGTATAAAAATGATCCTTCCCTAATGTTATGCTTATGATAGCCTAGAAATAATTGTCTAATCTTGATAATCTGCTACACCCTCTAATGCCATTGATTTAAATTAAGGTCAGAAAATTCCTTGACCTTCTATTTCCAAGGAGAGGAGGATTATTTTCCTCCTCTACTGACATTCAGCCTGCAACAATTCCTACTAAGTATGTTTAAAGCCTTTTTTCTGCCTTTTCCACAGGATTGGTGGATCAGCTGTATTCTAAAAAAAACATTTGGAGTGGCTCAAACTCTATTTTTCTAAATTGTACAGTATGAAGAAAGAGTGGTAAGGAGCACAGTTCACAATAAATAAACGTTACCATACCTATCAACAGTGAAAGCGAGGAAAAAAATTCTTAAGTTTATATGAGCTGCAGGTTATAATGATGGCTGAAGAGAATTTGTGAACTTTTTCTAATTCCTTGTTTGAAAATGTAATACTGCTAGCTTTTGCACAATTCACATGTAGGTATAATAAGACATGAATTATTTCCTAGAACCATATGTATTCACCTTGAAGCCATAAGTCTTTACATTAAAATCACATACCATCAAATCAAATATCGAAAATCATTCTAAATACAGGCAAATTGAAATCTGAATATTTTCAGTTAAATTACTATCAGTAATGTTTTCTTTCAAATGCTTTTAGCTTTGGACCGTAAGAGTTTCAACAAAATGTTCAGTGCAGTTGAGTCTGTGAGTGTTTGTTTTGTTTATTCAGATTACTCTAACATTTCTCTGTTTTAGGTATGTAGCAAAAAG
The DNA here is from genome assembly GCF_964263255.1 of Lissotriton vulgaris. Classification (NCBI taxonomy): domain Eukaryota; kingdom Metazoa; phylum Chordata; class Amphibia; order Caudata; family Salamandridae; genus Lissotriton; species Lissotriton vulgaris. Next base: position 50,997,262 of record NC_141688.1, read on the forward strand.
CAGATATGCTTGACTCCTCAGCAACAAAACTTTCTCTGAAAGTTTTATCTTTATTTGTGCATAAGGCCTTGAAGTGTTTCTATTGTGTATAATGTGTATAAAAGTAAATTTTTCAGGATTCACTGCTTTTGTAAATGTCATAATAACGACAATAATGAAAGCAGAACATGTATTTTTAATTATAAAACATGAACCGTCATTATCAAAGGTAGCATAAACAAATCAATCAATTATTTCTTGTACAGTATCAAAGGCTAATGGACCTGAAAAGGAATCAGGAGTAATAATATAATTTATTAAACATTTTGAACACATATGCCAATTGCAATATCTTAGTGCATCCCATATATTAATAAGGATCTATTTCCCAGATGTTGCCCTCGGCCACAAGAAAACTATAATGTTGGCAGCACAGAGGTCTTGTTGAGCTCTGGGGAATGAGTGAGGCAGCTGAAGTTCTCAAACCATGAGTTGTATAAAAGTTCTTTCAGGGACACAATGTTCCTTCAGTAGCAGTAGAACAACAGCCAGCAATGTCAGCCACACAATGAAAAAGAAACACAGTTGTAGTAATCCAAACATCAAGCATAGGACCACAGCGGTATCAGGTACCTGTCACAAAACCAAAGATATCAAAGACGAAATCAATTGCGTAGAGTGACTGTGAATTGTGCTGAAAAGTCTTCTGTTTAGAAGTCAGATTTATTTTCATAAAGCATTGTTGCTTAAAAAGGCCTCATCAATGTCAATGTGGACTCAGGCTGATGTTCATGGTAGACCCGAGCAGTAGTTGAGTGCATAGAAATGCTGAAAATTGCAGCAGCAGGCTCCTTTGTGGAATCTGGAACTTGGTATAAAGCTGGAGACACTGAAGGCTCAGCAGGGCCTAGATTGGGACTCAGGGTGCTATCATCCCTCTACTCTTTTTAAGGTTGTTCCTCCAAGTTAATGAGAGATTGAGAGGTTGTACTGTGGTGTCAAAAGAGAGTTTGTGGAACAGAATCAGGCACATGATGCTTTTAATGTGAGTGATGGACACTTTCTAGCCGTTCTTTGAATCAGGCAGTGGAAGCATGATCACAGTTCATGGGGTTTGTACCCTTAGAACTGGAACTGGTGGTCTTTAAGATAACTCAAATACATTTTTATCAGCAATCTTTTTCTCAAACTTTGATCAGACACCCATCAGCAGCTTTGGAAACCATAACTTCACGTGTGACAGAGTTGCAACTGGTCACATTGTATATTTAAGTTCTGTCTTCTTGAATGCTTTTTTGTTCAGTTTCTAGGCCAGACAATTTTGCCTCTGTCACCTTGCCAGCATGCTCCAGAATAGGAATATACTCCAGAGGACATTTCATTTGAAGTTCAACCACCTATTACTCCTGTAGGCAAAGTCATGCTTTCTAGAGCATCCTATTGAATCCTACACTCCTCTAGTGTGAGAACTGAAGGATCAGCTTTAAAATGAAACTATCAGGGATTGGGTATTGCTATGCAGGGGTGAAGCCTAAACAAATTAGGTTTGTGTGTATTGCTTTTAAGCTGCTAGCACCAAAATGTCATGCACTGCAACACTAGCCAGCCACCAGCTGTGCCATTCACAGAGAACAGCTCTGTAGTATTTGTATGGGTGAAATAGTTTGGAAGTTGTTCTTGATGTGTAATGATTGATTAATATTAGCATTGTAAAGGGATTGCAAAAAAATAACTGCCTGCTCTACATGAGATGAGATGCAAACTTTGTATCAAACAGCGTTTAACACAAGAACCTTGCAACACAGAATTCTCTATAGGGGATTGAAGCTTGCCTTTAGCTGAGAAAATATGATTAGTCTGTTCATGGAATTTCTGTACAACTTTCCTATAAATTAAGTGCTTGTAGTCTAAAAATACTGAGGGAAAAAATATACTGCTTTGTTTCAAACATGTAAGTTTCTAGTCCATGTAAGAGTTCGGTGCGCATTTTTATCCAATTTATTTCAGAAAATGTGAGAAAAATGAATCATTACAAAAAAGGCTTCACTTACTCAACCTAATATAGCAAGTAAACTCTCAAAAGTTTAAAATCCCCAGCAGGGATTATATATATATTTTTACCGTAGACTATGAAATGTTCACGTAGTCCAGTGCGGGATAAATTGCAAATAAACTAAATTGCACTAAAATACAAACTTTTACATTTTATAAGAGTTAATTGTGTAGCTGTGTGTGATCAGTAATGTTCTGGTCAGCCCTTTAGAAAAATCAAGTTTAATTTGTCAGGACTATTTCTAGCCCATAACTGATTTTACTTAGGAATCCAAAAATACTGAAACCTATTTGAAAAAGAAAAGCAGTTAGATACAGATACTGTTTTTTAGGTGCTATGTTTTAGCTGAAAACTCCACTGGAACTGTTCAAGATTATTATAAATGTGCATTTTCTATTAGGTTAATTTCTAATCATGTGTTGTGAGTCTGAACGCGTGTGTCTATATGCAAGTCTAAATTTATATAGTGCAATCCTTTTATATAGAGTGTGTCCGGTTTATAAAACCAGAAAAAAGAAGAGTGTTTATTTAAAAACGTGTAAGATACTATAATGCCTTGATATTGTAGCTAGTTTAAAATAGATTTTATGTCATGTTTAGCTTTTGTCTTCAGGAGATATTAAGCCTGCACTTAGGACTTACTCCTTATGTGAATGACATGTGGAACTGTATTTTTTTTATCCTACCCCGTTTTATTTATGTGCAGGGCTGGCGCCTACTTTAAAAGCCCACTTACTTGAATATTTTTTCCCTGAGCTCTTCAGGTACAAAATGGCAATATCATTACCTCCTCTCTTTGAGGTGCATCTTAAGTATAAAGACTGGAGGCTAGTCAACTGCTGCAAATGATTATGTCAAAAAAATGGTTCCCCAAACAGTAGATACATACAACCAGAATATTGTTTTGATTTTGTGTAGTGTTACTACTGCAATCAGTATATCGTTTAGTTACATTTACCACCAGCTGTATTTTATCCCCTTCGCTGCGGGGGGTAATTCCCCCGCTGTGCTGGGAGGTGGGGGCGCGCACAGCGCCCCTATGCTCATGACGAGCTCAGCTCGCCATGAGGCACGGCGCTCTGGTGCTCATAACGACCTGAGCTCGTCACATCTGCACCCGTTCCCGTGAATGCTCAGCACAGCAGGGGAATTATCCCTGCGTGTGAGCGTTTCACGGCTCATGACGAGCTGAGCTCGTCATGAGCATCGATGGTGTTAAAGTTTTGGGGCGCTAGAAGGCCCACAAGCAGAATGGCCGCCATCTGGTGAGGCTCCTGCTGCCTGGACCATAAATACTTTATTTATCCTGACTAAATGGTTCGGAATTTGGCTGTAAAGGAACTCAAATGCAGACAGACTTGAACCCCAGCCTTAGTGAAAATTTGGAAGCGATCCGGCGCCGCCTGCCTGAGCACCGATTCAAGGAAGAGCTCCCAGAGGTTGGCGCTAGAGCGGAGAGGAGTAATGCGTGCGGCGTCTGGGGCAGGAAAACCCGAGGTTTGCCACGAGGGGTGTAGGCCATGACCATTGGAGGCGGACTTAGGATTGACGGCAGCCGACAATTCCAAGACGGAGAGAGCACCCCGGAGCGGCATGCGGAGCGTGGAGAGGCTACATACAACGGCCTGAGGACATACCGGTTTGGCTGCACGATACAAAAGTGGAGTGCGGCAGTGCAGCGACTGACCCGGCTGGCAGCCCAGGATAACAGGTCAGGCCGGTAAGCAAGCACCGCAGAGGCTTGGAGTGCTGCAGCGCTGCACGAGCACGAAGACATGACTGTGGACCCCCACAGTAGCACACTGAGGCAAACGAGAATAGCGCTGGGAAGCCCATCAGGATGCATGGCTAATTAACTGCGGCGGAACCTGGGGGAAAGTGAACTGTAGCGGTGCGGCCTAACTTGGCGACTTCCTTGGCTTTCGCACTGGATGAAGATTTGTGCCATAAGGGGTGCTACGGAAGTTGAAGCGCTACAAAGCAGTAATCTGCAAGGCGATGACCTGTAGGAAGGAGGCCAGAGGAGTGGAAAGTTTACTACCAGGGCCCCATCTCATCGGTGACTCGTAACTCAACTACAGGGTGGTACAGACAGGAGACCCTACTACTCGTGGGCACATGCATCTGCAGGCACACCTGACAGGAGTTAGCAGTGTGGTGAGCCCTATGAAAAGCGCAAAGGACGTACATAGGGCATGTGAGTGCTGGTTATACAGATGACACTGCAGTAGGGTGACACAGAGGATCGATTTTGCGTTATCTACGGAGGGCAGGCTTTGCGTAGCAGTGGTAGAGTCACTGAACCCTGTTATTAGTGGCAACATGGGAAAACCGGACACCCGCCAGCCAAAAATCAACTTTGACGCAGCAAAAAAGGGGCCAAAGCCTAACTCAGTGGATGCTGAATCGAGTAGTACAGATGTGGCGGGAAGCGGAGTGGCATCTACTGACATGGATATGCAACAGATATTACAGGATATGAGACAGGGGTTCGCTACCGTAGTGGATAAAGTGGATCAGATGTCATCTAGAATGGAACCAATTGCGCACAAAATGAACCAGCATGAAGAACGGATCAAGGAGACTGAGCGGCACATGTCAGACAATGATGATACCACTGCTAGTCACACGACGCAACTAGCGAGAATGGATAAGCTCCTACGGGTAATTGCAGCAAAGAATGAAGATTTGGAAGCCCGTAGTAGGCGTAATAATATTTGCGTGTTCGGTATACCGGAGTCCACGAACACTGGGCGTATGGAGGACTATATAGAAAAGCTACTCCTAGCCACCATTGGGTCTGATGCCTTTTCCACGTAATTCATCGTTCAGCAAGCACACCGGTCTCTTGGACCAAAACCAACGCCCACCGAGGCCCATTATTGCGTGCTTGTTAAATTATCGTGGTCGTGATGTGGCCCTGCGTGCAGCCAGCACCAAACAAAATCTGGCGTACGAAGGAGTAACCTTTTCGATTTACCCAGACTTCACTCCACTGGTGCAGGAAGAAAGGCGCAAGTTCATTGATGTGAAAAAGAAACTACGTGCAGCACAGATTGACTATGCATTGCTGTATCCCGCACGACTCCGAGTGACGCACCAGGGAAAACAGCGCTTCTTTACAAACCCACAGCACGTGGAGGACTATCTGCGAACAATGAAGCGGACTCTACGAGGAGTAGGGGGCCGGGGTTCTGCGCAACGAGGCAATGCACAGGAGACAGACAAGGAATCTTGAAATGTAGAACCCGCTGAACAGACCTTGATTCAATGTAAAGAACATATGTGTTGGTGGTTCCCAGCATAGTGACGACACTGGGGTCACTTAATAGATCGGAGATGTTGGAACCTTGGGATGTCAGGTCACCTAAGGTAGCCTGGCCTAGGGTAGGTCACATTCACTAAAGGCAAGAGTGTGAAGGTTGCAAACCACCCAGCAGTAAATTAACGCAATAACACCCAAAAATGACACCACACCACTGTTTGGAAAAATATGTGCTTGTTTATAAAAATAGTTTTTGCTCTTCAGTCACTTTGCATAACAACACACTGTACACATTGATCAGCAGATTCCACTTGACATATAACCTTGGCAGAGTGCAGTTCAGTAGAAGTTGGACATTTATAAAGTTAGATCTCTCACCCCAGTGGAGGTTCCCTGGCTATTATAGGAACGTCCACCACTTTGACCCTTCCTCCACTTCAGTTTAACACATCAGGAATGTCCAGGTCTTAGAACCCTGGAAGATTACCTCCCCTCTCCACAGAGTTTACCCTCCCTGCAAGAGATCAGTAACCCCAGGATGACAGGTTCAAACTTTCAAATGAAATGTTTCTTTAACTCAATTATCACTTGCACATAGGTAGTTGAGATGAGGACACAGTTTCTTCTCCCCCTCCCCCTCTGCAAAAGAATCTCACACTTTAGCATACATGTTTGTAACTTCCTGTAATTGCAGGCACTCCCCCCAACACTGTGGAGACTCTCCAAAACACTGCCCACTGTGCCTGCTAAAAGTCGGCTTGTGTCCGGTTCTCTCAGGCCCTTATTGAACTCAGTACAGATATTCCTAGGACTTAGCGAGTACGAGGGAGGGTTCTATCAGATGGTTCCGATTAGGGCCCAAAAGAACTCCTCCTCCGCTTCCCGTGTGATCCCCACAGTCAAGCCGCTTTCCTCCCTTAGCGTCCACCTTACTTGTTACTGGAGCATTGGACGACGCTTACTCAGTTCCAATCCGTTCGCCGCCTCTGCTGCCGCTCCACCCGCGACGCTTCCTGAAGCTGATTACCCCGCCGTCTCCTCCGGCGCTCCCCTCACCTCGCTACAGCGTCAGTCGGAAGGGAAGCACTTCTCTTCCTGTCCTGCGCGGAGTTCCCCCGCAGACGCCGCCTCTCCTCAGAGCTCCAGACACTCCCCTCGGGCCCGCCTTCTCTGCGCTGGCGCCAGGGAGAGACGCTACTCTCCCGCACCTCCGCGCAAGAGCGGAACTCGTTCACTTCACTCGGCGGCCTCCCTGAGCGTCTCCGCTGCCGAACCAGAATCAGCAGAGATAAAGGCAGAGGGGGCACCCGGCAGAGGCGCGAAAGTCCCTCTCAGCATGCACTGGCCTCCTACTTGGCCGAGGGTAAGGAGAGAGACTCGGGAGTCGGGCTGCGTGGTGGCACTCTCCCTGCAGAAGATCTGAAGCAGGATTTTCCTCTCAAAGGTCCTCAAACAGTTTGAACCTACTGGTGGATATACCAGAGGAGGGGGGGTTATTGTGAGGGGGAAGGTGGGGGGGTTCGTTTGAAAGGGCTAGAGGGTACTTCCCTTCCTCTTAGCAACCCACAGCAGAGTCTTTACAGAGTCTGTCTCAACTGGGCAGAGGACTGCGCTCCACAGCGCTGCAGTCTCCTTCTCCTCCTCACACCCCTTGCTTCCAAACTAAGGGTTGGTCAGGCGCCCAGGGTCTTCCGCAATCCTAAACAGCAGGGACAAGTCAAGTAACCCAAGGGAGGAAGGGTGGTGAATCAATAGGTCAACCCTTTGACTATCCTACCCCCGCCTTCAGCTACAGCCTGTCCTCCAGCTGACTCTCTCTAGTAAGACAAAATGGCTTTCCAGCATTCCGCCTTTTATAGGCTGACCCTCAGGAGTCCAGAAGGGACCAGAAGGTTCTGGAACACCCTATTCTACTCTATGGGACAGGTTCTGGGTTTGGCAGTTAGGACAGTTGGTAGCCACCATTTTGTGACTCCAACTATATTCCTGTCAGGAAAGGCCTATAGGCCTGAGGTGAAAACTATGAGGGGGGGAAAGAACACCTATCCCCTTGACCAACACCTAGAAAAAGCTAGTGGACACAAAAATTAATAAAGGTATGAGGGGCAAAAAGGGGACAAAATAAATAATAAATTGGAGGGACTACGCAAAAAGCCAGACAGGTCTAACACGCGTACACCCCAGCTGAAAGTGGGGAGAACTACCCAACCCCTTGGGAGTCCTCATCACTAAGGCGGAAATACATAGAGAGACCGTCTGCATTGGCGTGGTCCACTCCAGGCCGATGTTCCACCCGGAAGTCCATTCCCTGTAGGGAGATGGACCACCTCAACAGCTTGGGATTTTCCCCCTTCATTTGCATTAGCCAACGAAGGGGTCGGTGGTCAGTCTGAACCAGGAAGTGCGAGCCAAAGAGGTATGGCCGTAGCTTCTTCAGAGCCCACATCACCGCAAAAGCTTCCCTCTCAATTGCACTCCACTTCTGTTCCCGGGGAAGCAGTCCTCTGGATAAGAAGACCACAGGCTGATCCAGGCCCTCTTCATTTAGTTGCGATAACGCTGCCCCAATGCCATGTTCTGATGCATCTGTCTGGACAATGAACTCCTTGGAGAAGTCTGGGGCCCTCAGGACCGGTGCTGCACACATTGCCTGCTTCAGTTTCTCAAAAGCTTGCTGACAAGCGTTCGTCCAAACTACCCGTCGAGGTTGTTTCTTAGAGGTGAGCTCTGTGAGAGGCGCTACAATACTGCCATACCCCTTCACAAAGCGACGGTAGTAGCCTGTGAGGCCCTGGAAAGCTCGGACCTCAGTCTGTGTCTTGGGGGGTTCCCAGGCCATGATTGCCTCAATCTTCGCCTGCAGGGGCTGCACTGTCCCCCTACCCACCAAGTGTCCAAGGTACACAACCGACCCCTGCCCAATCTGGCATTTGCTGGCCTTGATTGTCAATCCAGCTTGTTTCAGGGCCTGGAGAACTGCTTGCAAATGTGGCAAATGGTCCTCCCAACTGCTACTGAAGACAGCAATGTCATCCAGGTAAGCAGCAGAGAAACTCTCCATTCCAGAGAGGACCTGGTTCACCAGCTGCTGAAATGTGGCGGGGGCATTTTTGAGCCCAAAGGGCATCACGCAAAATTGGAAGTGTCCCTCAGGCGTGGAGAAGGCTGACCTTTCCTTTGCTCCATCTGTCAAGGAGATCTGCCAGTACCCCGAAGTGAGGTCAAAGGTAATTAGGTATTGGGCAGCTCCTAGCCGGTCAATTAATTCATCCGCCCTAGGGATCGGATGAGCATCAGTCTTTGTAACTGAATTCAGTCCCCGGTAATCCACACAGAACCTCAGTTCTGGTGTGGTGCCTGGTGGAGCGGCTTTTGGTACTAGCACCACCGGGCTGGACCAAGGACTGTTGGAAGGTTCTATAACTCCCAGCTCTAGCATCTTGGCAACCTCTCCATGGATGCTAGCCTTCACCTTGTCGGACAGGAATGTATGACGTTACAACGAATTCCGTTGCCACGCATGCCTTTACCACGCATGCATTACAACGGAATTCGTTTACCACGCATAACCTTTACCTCGACTATTTGCGTGGTGACATCATACGTCGTTAAGAGGAAACGGATTTTTTTTCCGATTTCTCTTAAACAACGCTGATTATGTGCAGATTTTGACTTGACTTCTGGTGAGTTTTTTTATTTGGGGGGTGACCCCCCCGAACACCCCTTTTTTTACTTTTTACCTCTACCACATATGCCTTTACAACAAACATCGTAGTAAAGGTATGCGTGGTAAAGGCTTTAGTGGTAACCACGCATGCGTTGTACTGCATGCGTGGTTAAAGATTTCGTGGAAACGGCTTCGTTGTAAAGGCCGTTTCCCGTCGGACAGCCGGTAGGTCTTTGACTTCACTGGTGGGCTGTCCCCTGTGTCCACATCATGGGTACACAGGTGAGTCCTTCCCGGGACAAGGGAGAACAACGTAGAGTACTGCTCCAGTATCTGGCGGCAGTCCTCCCGCTGCTCAGGAGTTAGAGTAGGAGAGAGAATCACTCCCTCCACTGACCCATCCTTCTCTTGAGACGAGAACAAGTCTGGGAGAGGCTCGCTTTCCGCTTCCTCTTCCCCATCAGTCACCATCATCAAAATGACCTCGGGCCTCTCATGGTGGGGTTTGAGTCGGTTGGAATGCAGCACCCGTAGGGGCTGTCGAGGGGTCTTAAGGTCCACCAGGTATGTGGCCTTACCCTTCTTCTCCAACACTTCAAAGGGGCCTGTCCAGCGATCCTGGAGGGCACTAAGCTCTCCAGGTTCCATCACCCACACTTTCTGGCCAGGCTCCAATTCCACCTGGTGAGCATTGTGGTCATACCACTCTTTCATGACTGCCTGGCTGGCCTCCAAGTTGTCAGAAGCTTGCTTCCACAACTTCGCCATTTGGCTCCTGAAGGCCAGCATGTAGCTCACCACATCCTGGGGGGGTTTCCTGGGAGACTTCTCCCAACCATCCTTCACCAGGCTGAGAGGACCACGTACAGGGTGCCCATACAGAAGTTCAAAGGGGCTGAAGCCCACTCCCTTCTGTGGCACTTCCCTGTAAGAAAAGAGCAAACAGGGTAGGAGGACGTCCCATTTCCTCCGCAGGCTTTCGGGCAGATTTCTGATCATGCCCTTCAAGGTCTTGTTGAACCTCTCAACCAGTCCATTCGACTGGGGGTGATAAGGAGTGGTGAACCGGTAGGTCACTCCACACTCCTTCCACATCGCCCGCATGTAAGCTGACATGAAGTTGGTCCCCCTGTCAGACACAACTTCCTTGGGGAATCCCACTCGGGTAAAGATCCCCATTAGGGCTCTAGCCACCACAGGTGCAGTGACTGTCCTCAGAGGAATTGCCTCTGGGTACCGTGTGGCATGATCCACCAGAACCAGGATGAACCTGTGACCAGCTGTTGTTGGTGGATCTAAAGGGCCTACAATGTCGATGCCCACCCTCTCAAAGGGAGTGCTAACGACAGGAAGTTGTTCCAGGGGAGCCTTCAGCTTCACCCCTGTTTTCCCACTGGCCTGGCAGGATAAACATGTCCCACAGTAAGTGTTGGATGCCACTTTCATCTGAGGCCAGTAAAAGTGGAGGACAAGCAGAGCAAAGGTCTTGTCCTGGCCTAAGTGTCCTGCCAAGGGTATAGCATGAGCCAATTCTAGCAGAAAGGCTCGGTATTGTTGCGAGACTACCAAGGCCCTTGATGAACCAGGTAAAGGTACCTTGGGTTCACTGCAGAGGAGTCCATCCTCCCAGTAAATATGGTAGTGTCCCGTAACATCACCTGCTGCCTGGGCTTCAGCCTGTCGCCTCAGTCCCTCAAGGGTAGGGCACTCCCTCTGCCCCTTACAGAATTCCTCTCTGGTAGGACCTCCCTCCACATGCCACTCAGCAGGGATGGGTAAATCCTCCAGAGAGTCTGCTTCCCCCTCCACGGACTCCTGGTCCACCACCGCAGGTGGCCGATCTGTCACATGGGGTGTGGAAGCCGAAGCAGGCTCTTCCTGTCTCCGGGTCTGTCCCTTTTTGGCAGCGGGTTGGGCCATTGTTCCAGGCTCCAACCCAGGCAAACTCCCTCTCCGGGCAGTCGCAGACCGTGTGCTCGCACAGGCCCAGTCAGGTGTACCCAGCATCGCAGAGTGCGTCTGGTATTCCACCTCTCTCCAAGTGTTGTGCTCCATGTCATTCCCCAGCAGACAATCGACTGGCACGGCAGGGCTTACGGCAACTCGAAGTGAACCTGCAAACCCCTCCCACTCAAAGGGAACCTCAGCCACTGGATAGTGGCCCATTCTGCCGTCAGCCATCGCGGCGGGTTGGAGTACATGGGGAACCACCTACTCTGGAGACACCAGTTGACTTCTCACCATAGTCAATTGACAAAAAACAACCTAGGCAACCTATAGAATATAATCACAGACAAATGGCTACAAGAGGTTAAGAAATTGTATATTGCTTTATTCTCAGATTATATATTAAAAAAAAATTGCATAACATATAGTACAATCGACAATGGACATGAATAAAATTTACTCTCACATAAGTAAAGGTTGAACAAATTTATACATTAGTGGCAAAAAAATATATTCACGAATTCTTGGATTAAAAGGGAAAACATAGAAAAGTGGCCGATAGGATCTCTACGCGCGTTTCGGCGAACCAGCGCCTTCTTCTGGAGTAGCCACACAAAGCTCTAGAACAAAATATTTTTAAAAAAAGAACAACATTGCATTAATAATACATCTTTAAAACTGTATGTATAAAAACATGTAGCAATCTACATCTTAACACTGTAGCCAACAAGTCTTGTATCTAGATAATCTAATATATATCTTTTCATTTCCTAGTGTGAGTCATGAGTCCAATCAGACACAGGTCTTAATTTTAAGCACAATTGAAATGGATTAGTACATGGGTACAAAGATATTCATGGGATATAGTGCTTTCCTAATACTAGTTGATTCAAAAGAGCTTAAAACCAGAGGCTCAAATGGATATACATGGTATATAAACATAACAACTTTATTGTCAGCGGACACCTAGATTTAATGACTATTGGTGTTCCTATTCTATTTTTAACATCGCTCGTATAATTCAGATGTATAGCTCACTCTTTCAAGCGATGTTATGTACTAGATATTATATAAGGTGATCATAAAAAGTTGGTACTCACAAGTAATTTTCAAGTTTTACATCAATGATTAATGAGACGTATAGCCGATGTTTTTTTGGATATTTTCCAACCAATAGGTCTTTTCTTGATGCTATTGTTAAAAAAAGGGGGAGGACAAAGATAGCATTCTTTTTTTAGTTTATTTTGTCCCTATTATTCAATTGGGTGTATTAGAAAATTAAGAATAAAATTACCTTATTTCGGATATCAAAAATTAAGTCCCGCCTGCCAGATAGGTGTTAAAGATGTATTTCTAGAATCTGGTTTGTTTCAAATATCAAGTTAGTTAAAAGATCTCCCTGCCTGTTGATTGTGAAACAAGAGGGGAGAATTGAAAAAATTGGAGAGATAAGCCTGACTATATTTTTTAATCATAATCCTGTTACGTTAAATATAAAAACTGAGGTTTCCCATCTTACCCGAGGTAATACGGCAGAGCTCCTTAAGATTGTGGATATATTTGTGTTTGAGATGAAATTCTTCCTGTCAAGATAGATCATTGTATACTATAAATATTAAAGTTGTTTATTAGATTACCTATAACGCATTCTATTATTCTAATGCTTAAGTAGCTTACCTTATAAAGAGAATTCTTCCTGTATATTCTGGATTTTGATAAACATCTTGGATAATGGTTGTTTTTTTGGTTAAAAGATCTCCCTGCCTAAAACGGGGGAATGATTCAAAAAAGATATATCAAGATCCTAGCCTATTGCTATTTTACAACATTAGTATATCAAAATGATTGCAAGGTCTTACCCGAATAATACGGCAAGGCTCTTTGCAGTATAACAGGTAGTATTCTCGCTTGCATGGATTTATAAAGACATCTAAGGTCTCAAGTGGTTTTTTGGAACAAAGATCTCCCTGCCTAAAACGGGAAGTAATTAAAAGAAGGAATGTCAATTTTATGCCTTTTCGAAAATATATCATTATTTGGCATATAGATCAAAAGTCTTACCCGAATAGATCGGCAAGGCTCTTTGAAGGTAGAAAAAATGGGGGGAACGCCCTTTCTATAAAACAAAGTAACATATAAGTGCGAGTTAGTTGTTTTTAAGTTGAGAGTTTAATTTAAACTAAAAGTTATGTAAAGGGAAGAATCCTCAAAAGCATTCCCGGTGGGGGCATTCTTTACCTTTGATTAGCAGCAGGGCAGCAGTGAATCTGGCGGCGGGATTCCTGGGTGTTCAGCCGTGACGGATGACGTCTGGGATAGATCGGTGAAACTGATGGGATTCCACTCGATATATAAGGGCGATTCTGATTGGTTTAAAGTCGGCTCACCTGTGCTGGCCATCTTTTTGTGAGAAACAGTCGTAGGACTATCTGTTTGATGGACATAGAAGACCCATTCAACCAGGGGCAGTTGGTTTTGAGATTTCTCTTAAACCTTGTATATTTAAAGGTTGCGTTTTACCTGCGATGTATTTTAGAATTATCTTTCCAATTCTAAAGGATGGGATAATTTATTAAGTGACACTTTATCTAGAATTATAATGAAAGTCAGACTATCCGTTTGATGGACATAGAAGACCCATTCAACAAGGGGCAGTTGGTTTTGAGATTTCTCTTAAACCTTGTATATTTAAAGGTTGCGTTTTACCTGCAATGTATTTTAGAATTATCTTTCAAATTCTAAAGGATGGGATAATTTATTAAGTGACACTTTATCTAGAATTATAATGAACTTCATGTATGCTGAGGTTAGGACTGTTTAACGCATAGGTTCACTTAACAAATAGCCAACTGAGTTTTAAGTGAAAATCATTCCATTCGAGTCAAACTGAAATTTATACAATAGCATGCTCCCAAGGGATTTCACTGTTGAGTCCTTGGTTATATGTATTAAAGACAAAAATCCAAAAGACTTCCCTTTTTTTACGAATTGCAGTTCCTCCTTTAGAGTCAGGGGTATGGATTTTCTCAAGGATTCTCCAAGTGAAGTCTTTTTCGCTGTGGTTTTTCTCTATGAAGTGCTTCACCATTGGGGAGGCTAACTTCTTTGTCCTGATTGCCGAGCGATGCTCGCTAAGACGTGTCTGTATCATGCGGGATGTTTCTCCCACATACCCTAACGGACATGGGCACTGTATGTAGTAGATCACATTAGATGATCTGCAGTTACTCATCTCTTGGGCTCTAGTTTTGTGGCCATTATGAGAAAATTCTTCTCCTCCTATAATATTGCTACAAGAGGAGCAAGAAGAGCAGGGAAAAGTGCCTTTGAGGGGCTTGTTTGACAATATAGACCTTTGTGATAAGCATTCTGAATTAGAGTTGTTGAATCTGGAATGGACTATATACTCCTTGATGTTTTTATTTCGTTTATGGGCGAACAGGGGTTTGATTAATTTCTGTTCAGTGGTACAGTTACTGTTTAGGATATGCCAATTGGAGTTGATAATTTGTTTGACTTTGTTGTTTAATGTCGAATGTTTAGTGATGCATACTAATTGATTATTGGGGTTGGGGTTTTTTTTCTTGAGTAGGCTGTCACGGTCATAATATCTAGCTCGTTTATACGAGCTTCTGATTAATCTATGAGGATAGCCTCTTTCTAAGAATTTACTTCTCATTATCAGGGCCTGTTTGTCAAAGTCAGCTAATTCTGTGCAGTTTCTTCTTACTCTCAAAAATTGTGAGAATGGGATACTATCTTAAAAGGGTATTCCTTGCGGTAGGTTTTACGTGGAGGTCTACTTTCAAGATACCTGTATCATTTCTTATTTCGATATCAAGAAATTCCACATGCTCACTGCTAATGTTAGAGGTGAAGCGTAGATTTGTATTGGCTTCATTAATCCATTTGATAAACTCATCTAGAGATTCCCTCCCATCGGTCCAGATAAAAAAGATGTCATCAATATATCTGGACCAATGGGAGATAGATTCAAAAAATGGGGCGATCTCATTGTGGACAAATTCATCTTCAAAGGCGGCCATAAAGATGTTGGCTATAGATGGTGCCACGGAAGCGCCCATACTAACGCCTTTAATTTGGCGGTATAGATGGTCACCAAATTCGAAGATGTTTTCTGTCAATACAATCTCCAAGCATTGCAGTAAAAATGTTTTTGGGCAGGGAATATTGTGTAAGTCAATGAACCATTCTGTTGTTCGTATTGCATCTATTAGGGGAATATTGCTATATAAGGACTCTACGTCCATTGTCACTAACAGATCTGTGTTACAATTAAAAGCTAGTCCTTCTGTTTTGCTAATCATATCTCCTGTATCGCGTATGTAAGATGGAATTTTCGGAACATAGGGGCGTAGATAATTATCCACATACTTGGATAGTGGTTCTGTTGCTGTGCCGATTGTCGAAACAATTGGCCGGTATGGAGGGTTATTTGGGTTCTTATGGATCTTCGGAAGTCCATATATACAAGCAGTTTTAGCATCATTGTGGTTAAGAAAGTCATATTCTTTATTGTTAATGAAGCCGTTCTCTAGGGCAGCAGTAGTCAGAGATGAAATTTTTTTAGACAAGTTAGTAGTGGAATAAGAATTGATTTGTTTATAGAAGGTTGTGTCATCTAGCATATTTAGCATATTTTTCTTATATTCATTTGTATCGATGATGACTATTCCACCTCCTTTGTCGCAACCTTTGAAGGTGAGGTCTTTGTTGGATGAAAGGGATAGTAGTGCTTTATGCTCATCCTTTTCAAGATTGTATATTGGTTTGGGGACAAATTTGAGGGTTTGGTGTAATTTCTTCAGGACCACAAATTCAAAAGTAGCTACTTCAGGTCCTACTTGGTCTAGGGACGGGCTAAAGGTAGATGGTAGACTAAGTGGTTGGATTAAGGACTGTTCCTCCTCTGAAACTATGTTGGAGAAGAATTTTTTTAAACGAATTTTACGGAAGAAAGAAATTATGTCGCAGTATAATTCAAACAAATTTGCATAGGAGTGAGGGACATATGATAACCCTTTGGAAAGTAGTTTAATACTGTGACTGTCTAAATTATGTTTGGAGAGATTAAAAATTGGAATCACATTCCGGGTTTCCAATATTGTCTGCTCCGTGTTTCGCGGATGAATTGTGGTTCTACCTGGTGTTGATGATGTTGGGGCTGGTAGTTGCCCCTCGGTTGGCCCTGGAAATGAACTCTGGGGCGTCCCCGGTTGCCCCCGCGCGTCCCTAAAAAAGGGGGCTGTCTTCGGTTACCTCTATTTTGATTTTGGTTGTAACTGGGATCTGGGTCATAATATCCTTCAACACTTTCATTCTCTGAGTCAGATGTTTCTGAGAATGTGTTGACCCGTTGTTGTTGTGGTTGTTGATCTCTTATTTCTGTATTATAATGGTTTTGCTGGTAAAAGTCAGGTTTGAGGTATGGATATGTGTTTTCAATTGTTGCAAAATGTTTATCTTTGAGTAATTTATCATTCTTTCTCTTATCTAGATAGTTTTTGAAGGACTCAAGCTCCTTATTGCATTCTTCGATCTTTTTGATGGCATCATCTAAATTCCCCATCTTTTTAATTTTATCTTCTAGATTTTCTACTTCTGTTCTGACTTCTGCGGCTAGTTCTTTTGCTGTTTCCACTATTAGCATCATTAAGTCTCTTGAACAACGGCTCGCAATTCTGCTCCATTTGTCCAAAAAAGCTTTAGAATGGATGAAGAGGCCAGGAATATTTCTAACCCTTAATCCCATCGGAATGATGCCGAGCCGTAAATATGCTAGCATAAATTCGCCATGGGCCTCAATTCTTGTTAATTTCTTTTTTAGTTCTATTAGTTTCTTGGTATCATCATTATGGGGATTAGAATTTGTAGCAGCACCACTAAAAGGAGTTGATATTCCCACTAGTGTTTCAAACTCTTCATCCGTGAATCCAAAAGTTTGTTTCAGAGCCATGGTGTTGGTCAGAAAGGAAGAAGAGTGTCTAAATGGAGGCTCAATAACACGAGGAAATGAAAAGACGATCTGATGGTAATTATATAGTAATGATGTGATAAAGAGAGATAAACAGCCCTGCACAGACAAGCTGTGGGAAAATCTTGAATATTTAACAAGGACCCCCTGAGGATTCGGATACAGCAAAGTTCCTAGGCCAGGGAAAAAGAACCAATTGACAAAAAACAACCTAGGCAACCTATAGAATATAATCACAGACAAATGGCTACAAGAGGTTAAGAAATTGTATATTGCTTTATTCTCAGATTATATATTAAAAAAAAATTGCATAACATATAGTACAATCGACAATGGACATGAATAAAATTTACTCTCACATAAGTAAAGGTTGAACAAATTTATACATTAGTGGCAAAAAAATATATTCACGAATTCTTGGATTAAAAGGGAAAACATAGAAAAGTGGCCGATAGGATCTCTACGCGCGTTTCGGCGAACCAGCGCCTTCTTCTGGAGTAGCCACACAAAGCTCTAGAACAAAATATTTTTAAAAAAAGAACAACATTGCATTAATAATACATCTTTAAAACTGTATGTATAAAAACATGTAGCAATCTACATCTTAACACTGTAGCCAACAAGTCTTGTATCTAGATAATCTAATATATATCTTTTCATTTCCTAGTGTGAGTCATGAGTCCAATCAGACACAGGTCTTAATTTTAAGCACAATTGAAATGGATTAGTACATGGGTACAAAGATATTCATGGGATATAGTGCTTTCCTAATACTAGTTGATTCAAAAGAGCTTAAAACCAGAGGCTCAAATGGATATACATGGTATATAAACATAACAACTTTATTGTCAGCGGACACCTAGATTTAATGACTATTGGTGTTCCTATTCTATTTTTAACATCGCTCGTATAATTCAGATGTATAGCTCACTCTTTCAAGCGATGTTATGTACTAGATATTATATAAGGTGATCATAAAAAGTTGGTACTCACAAGTAATTTTCAAGTTTTACATCAATGATTAATGAGACGTATAGCCGATGTTTTTTTGGATATTTTCCAACCAATAGGTCTTTTCTTGATGCTATTGTTAAAAAAAGGGGGAGGACAAAGATAGCATTCTTTTTTTAGTTTATTTTGTCCCTATTATTCAATTGGGTGTATTAGAAAATTAAGAATAAAATTACCTTATTTCGGATATCAAAAATTAAGTCCCGCCTGCCAGATAGGTGTTAAAGATGTATTTCTAGAATCTGGTTTGTTTCAAATATCAAGTTAGTTAAAAGATCTCCCTGCCTGTTGATTGTGAAACAAGAGGGGAGAATTGAAAAAATTGGAGAGATAAGCCTGACTATATTTTTTAATCATAATCCTGTTACGTTAAATATAAAAACTGAGGTTTCCCATCTTACCCGAGGTAATACGGCAGAGCTCCTTAAGATTGTGGATATATTTGTGTTTGAGATGAAATTCTTCCTGTCAAGATAGATCATTGTATACTATAAATATTAAAGTTGTTTATTAGATTACCTATAACGCATTCTATTATTCTAATGCTTAAGTAGCTTACCTTATAAAGAGAATTCTTCCTGTATATTCTGGATTTTGATAAACATCTTGGATAATGGTTGTTTTTTGGGTTAAAAGATCTCCCTGCCTAAAACGGGGGAATGATTCAAAAAAGATATATCAAGATCCTAGCCTATTGCTATTTTACAACATTAGTATATCAAAATGATTGCAAGGTCTTACCCGAATAATACGGCAAGGCTCTTTGCAGTATAACAGGTAGTATTCTCGCTTGCATGGATTTATAAAGACATCTAAGGTCTCAAGTGGTTTTTTGGAACAAAGATCTCCCTGCCTAAAACGGGAAGTAATTAAAAGAAGGAATGTCAATTTTATGCCTTTTCGAAAATATATCATTATTTGGCATATAGATCAAAAGTCTTACCCGAATAGATCGGCAAGGCTCTTTGAAGGTAGAAAAAATGGGGGGAACGCCCTTTCTATAAAACAAAGTAACATATAAGTGCGAGTTAGTTGTTTTTAAGTTGAGAGTTTAATTTAAACTAAAAGTTATGTAAAGGGAAGAATCCTCAAAAGCATTCCCGGTGGGGGCATTCTTTACCTTTGATTAGCAGCAGGGCAGCAGTGAATCTGGCGGCGGGATTCCTGGGTGTTCAGCCGTGACGGATGACGTCTGGGATAGATCGGTGAAACTGATGGGATTCCACTCGATATATAAGGGCGATTCTGATTGGTTTAAAGTCGGCTCACCTGTGCTGGCCATCTTTTTGTGAGAAACAGTCGTAGGACTATCTGTTTGATGGACATAGAAGACCCATTCAACCAGGGGCAGTTGGTTTTGAGATTTCTCTTAAACCTTGTATATTTAAAGGTTGCGTTTTACCTGCGATGTATTTTAGAATTATCTTTCCAATTCTAAAGGATGGGATAATTTATTAAGTGACACTTTATCTAGAATTATAATGAAAGTCAGACTATCCGTTTGATGGACATAGAAGACCCATTCAACAAGGGGCAGTTGGTTTTGAGATTTCTCTTAAACCTTGTATATTTAAAGGTTGCGTTTTACCTGCAATGTATTTTAGAATTATCTTTCAAATTCTAAAGGATGGGATAATTTATTAAGTGACACTTTATCTAGAATTATAATGAACTTCATGTATGCTGAGGTTAGGACTGTTTAACGCATAGGTTCACTTAACAAATAGCCAACTGAGTTTTAAGTGAAAATCATTCCATTCGAGTCAAACTGAAATTTATACAATAGCATGCTCCCAAGGGATTTCACTGTTGATATTTGTTTGCCACTAATGTATAAATTTGTTCAACCTTTACTTATGTGAGAGTAAATTTTATTCATGTCCATTGTCGATTGTACTATATGTTATGCAATTTTTTTTAATATATAATCTGAGAATAAAGCAATATACAATTTCTTAACCTCTTGTAGCCATTTGTCTGTGACTATATTCTATAGGTTGCCTAGGTTGTTTTTTGTCAATTGGTTCTTTTTCCCTGGCCTAGGAACTTTGCTGTATCCGAATCCTCAGGGGGTCCTTGTTAAATATTCAAGATTCTCACCATAGTCATACTGGCTCCTGTATCTCTCAGAGCCTCCCCTCTCTGGCCATTGATGGTGACCCATTGCCCATACTTTGCAGTATTTGGGGGCACCTGGATCTTTGGAACCATCTCCCGCTCTCCCAGGGACACTAAGGTGACACCCGCCCACTCACCCCCCTTATCTAAGGGCAACTCCTCCCCGAGCACTACACTAGCTACTCCCGGTGGTTTTCCTCCGGTGGGAGGGGGTGGTCTCTTTGGGCATCTGACATCTCCCTTATAATGTCCAACACCACCACACTCAAAACAGTGGAGAACCCTTGGCTGCTGGCTTTGGCCAGGATTAGGGTTTCTGGGCGGGTTCGCCTTAGGGGTGAAACCTGTTCCTTTCCCTTGGAAATTGTTTTGGGGACCTTTAGAGAACTCCTTCTTTTTATCTCCCCCCTCCTTCTTCTGGGGGGCGCCCTGTCCGGCTTTTTGGGAATCCCCTCCAGTCCCCTTCGAGGACACCCGGGTACTTGCCCAGATGTCCGCCTCCTCTGCAAGCTTCCGGGGATTGGTCAGCTTGCTGTCCACCAGGTGTTGGCGCAGCTCGGGAAAACATTTCTCGAGGAGGTGCTCTTTCAAAAATCGATCATACAACCCCTCATAATCCTTCACCTCACTGGCCTTGACCCAGCCCTCTAAGGCCTTTCTGGCGTAGTCAAGGAAGCCCACCCAGTTCTGGGTGCTTAATTTGTGGCTCCCCCTGAACTTCTGACGGTACCTTTCTGGGGTAAGCCCAAACTTCCTTACCAACGCCACCTTCATGGTGGGGTAGTTGGTTTGTTCCTCTGGTTCCAGGGCCAGCAAGGTGTCCCGACCAGCAGGAGGCATGTATTTATACAAACCACCCCCCCAGTGCTTCTCCTGCACCCCATGGGCTCTTAGGGAGACCTCATAAGCAGCCAACCACTTGGCTATGTTGTCCC
The DNA here is from genome assembly GCF_964263255.1 of Lissotriton vulgaris. NCBI lineage: Eukaryota > Metazoa > Chordata > Amphibia > Caudata > Salamandridae > Lissotriton > Lissotriton vulgaris. The sequence continues at coordinate 51,018,232 of NC_141688.1, forward strand.
CCTGACTGAAGCTAGCTATAAGGTCTTTCGGTAAATAGGGTCTGGACTCCCTGGCTGTCTCTTTTGTCTTGCTGCCACCATTCATTTCAGGAGAGGACCCCCGTCGCAGGCTTCGGAGTTCTAATTCCTTCAACCTGAACTCATGGGCCATCCTCCTTTCCTCCTTCTCCTGCTCCAGCTTAGCCAACTCCCATCTCAATTGCCTTTTCTCCCTCCTATCAGTGAGCTTGGCTTCAGTTAAGCTTCCCCCAGAGGCGCTACTGCCCCTCCTGGAGTAGGACACTGGTCCTGGGAGTAAGTTTTCCCCCTCAGAGTGGAATAACCCATCTATCTCCACCACTGTGTCCCGGTCTACCCCTTCATCCTCCTCCTTCCCTTCTCGGTGTGCCTCCACCCAAGCCCTTAGACTGGTCTGGAGCTCCCCCTTCCTGGCACCATGCTTGAAAAATACCCCCATTTTCTGGCAGAACTCTTTCAGCTGAGCCACAGAATAGGTATCTAGGTTTTCTAATGCAAACTCAATTTTGAAATAGGCAAAACCAGATTATACACACCAGGAAATGTGAGTTGCAAGGGCAACCTAAAGCTACCTCCACCCACCACCAGGAAAAAATTTGGAAAAGCAAAAAGACAAATTAGGAGGGCCGCTAGGAGAAAATTCCTGGTGTAGGCTTAGAGTATTACGTTTAATTACTACTGAGTAGCTGCAACCCCAGTCAGGATCCCACCGCTGGACACCAATTTGTTGGAACCTGGGATGTCAGGTCACCTAAGGTAGCCTGGCCTAGGGTAGGTCACATTCACTAAAGGCACAAGTGTGAAGGTTGCAAACCACCCAGCAGTAAATTAACGCAATAACACCCAAAAATGACACCACACCACTGTTTGGAAAAATACGTGCTTGTTTATAAAAATAGTTTTTGCTCTTCAGTCACTTTGCATAACAACACACTGCACAAATTGATCAGCAGATTCCACTTAACATATAACCTTGGCAGAGCGCAGTTCAGTAGAAGTTGGACATTTATAAAGTTAGATCTCTCACCCCAGTGGAGGTTCCCTGTTTATTATAGGAACGTCCACCACTTTGACCCTTCCTCCACTTCAGTTTAACACATCAGGAATGTCCAGGTCTTAGAACCCTGGAAGATTACCTCCCCTCTCCACAGAGTTTCACCCTCCCTGCAAGAGATCAGTAACCCCAGGATGACAGGTTCAAACTTTCAAATGAAATGTTTCTTTAACTCGAATATCACTTGCACATAGGTAGTTGAGATGAGGACACAGTTTCTTCTCCCCCTCCCCCTCTGCAAAAGAATCTCACACTTTAGCATACATGTTTGTAACTTCCTGTAATTGTAGGCACTCCCCCCAACACTGTGGAGACTCTCCAAAACACTGCCCACTGTGCCTGCTAAAAGTCGGCTTGTCTCCGGTTCTCTCAGGCCCTTATTGAACTCAGTACAGAGATTCCTAGGACTTAGCGAGTACGAGGGAGGGTTCTATCAGTGGTTCCGATTAGGGCTCAAAAGAACTCCTCCTCCGCTTCCCGTGTGATCCCCACAGTCAAGCCGCTTTCCTCCCTTAGCGTCCACCTTACTTGTTACTGGAGCATTGGACGATGCTTACTCAGTTCCAATCCGTTCGCCGCCTCTGCTGCCGCTCCACCCGCGACGCTTCCTGAAGGTGATTACCCCACCGTCTCCTCCGGCGCTCCCCTCACCTCGCTACAGCGTCAGTCGGAAGGGAAGCACTTCTCTTCCTGTCCTGCGCGGAGTTCCCCCGCAGATGCCACCTCGCCTCAGAGCTCCAGACACTCCCCTCGGGCCCGCCTTCTCTGCGCTGGCGCCAGGGAGAGACGCTACTCTCCCGCACCTCCGCGCAAGAGCGGAACTTGTTCACTTCACTCGGCGGCCTCCCTGAGCGTCTCCGCTGCTGAACCAGAATCAGCAGAGATGAAGGCAGAGGGGGCACCCGGCAGAGGTCGAAAGTCCCTCTCAGCACGCACTGGCCTCCTACTTGGCCGAGGGAAAGGAGAGAGACTCGGGAGTCGGGCTGCGTGGTGGCACTCTCACTGCAGAAGATCTGAAGCAGGATTTTCCTCTCAAAGGTCCTCAAACAGTTTGAACCTACTGGTGGATATACCAGAGGAGGGGGGGGGTTATTGTGAGGGGGAAGGTAGGGGGGGTTCGTTTGAAAGGGCTAGAGGGTACTTCCCTTCCTCTTAGCAACCCACAGCAGAGTCTTTACAGAGTCTGTCTCAACTGGGCAGAGGACTGCGCTCCACAGCGCTGCAGTCCCCTTCTCCTCCTCACACCCCTTGCTTCCAAACTAAGGGTTGGTCAGGCGCCCAGGGTCTTCCGCAATCCTAAACAGCAGGGACAAGTCAAGTAACCCAAGGGAGGAAGGGTGGTGAATCAATAGGTCAACCCTTTGACTATCCTACCCCCGCCTTCAACTACAGCCTGTCCTCCAGCTGACTCTCTCTAGTAAGACAAAATGGCTGTCCAGCATTCCGCCTTTTATAGGCTGACCCTCAGGAGTCCAGAAGGGACCAGAAGGTTCTGGAACGCCCTATTCTACTCTATGGGACAGGTTCTGGGTTTGGCAGTTAGGACAGTTGGTAGCCACCATTTTGTGACTCCAACTATATTCCTGTCAGGAAAGGCCTATAGGCCTGAGGTGAAAAACTATGAGGGGGGGAAAGAACACCTATCCCCTTGACCAACACCTAGAAAAAGCTAGTGGACACAAAAATTAATAAAGGTATGAGGGGCAAAAAGGGGACAAAATAAATAATAAATTGGAGGGACTACGCAAAAAGCCAGACAGGTCTAACAAGAGACCAGAGAAGTTCACATTTATTCCGCTGGTAATGTATTCCAGGTCCCACTACCCCTCCTCAAACGGAGCCCAGAGGTCGCACAGGTCCCAGGGCTTGAGGAGGGAAGAGTGGCTGTGTGGCTATCTAGAGATATCCCCCTACGGGTATTCCCCTATGTTGGATTGTATCATCTGGGTGACGATGGTGCTAATGTTGGGGGAAGTGGGAGGCGGGTGGGTAGAGTATTCTGGCAGGTTGGGGTTGCTTCAGTGGGAGGTGGGAAGTTCGTAGGGGAGAAGAGAGGTATGCTCTTGTATTGCATAGATACTTGTTGAAGGTGAGGTGGGAGGGATGAGGAGGTTATTTAGGGGGATTGGGGGTTGGGCTGTTGTAGAGCGGTGCACTTGGAAAACAAACATTGGGGTTCTGTTTGCTACAATAATAGTGCAGACTTGCATTTGTTGTGGCGAGATATTGCATGTTACATACCAGTAGATACTAGCTGTATATTACGAAATAGTGTTGGTCATTTTCAGGACTGCCAGATCTGCAGACGGTTTCACTGCTATGAGGTACACTATCCATGGCAGTGAATGATCTGAACATTATAACATGGAAAGTGAGGGGGCTGGGGGATCCGCGAAAGAGGCGTCATGTGTTGTCATATCTAGACAGGCATAAAATACACATTGCTTTCTTGCAAGAAACGCATTTCAAGCCTCAACCCAGTAACACCTTTGCCTGTAGATGGGCGGAGCACAGGATATTTTCCTCATATTCGACATATGCGAGGGGCACTGCAATTCTTGTTAAAAAAGGCACACCGTTCACCTTGGCAGGAGAAAGACGTGGCACACACGGGAGGTACTGTGTGGTATGGGGACGATTGGGACATGCGTCGGTCACTTTAGTATGTTGTTACGGTCCAAATACAGATGACCCTCAATTTTTTACTGAGCTATGGGCCAATATTGTGGACACTGGATCCGATCACATAATGTGGGGCGGGGATTTTAATATGTTGCATAACCCGGAAGTAGATAGATCACACCCGGCCCCCCACCATTATACTAAAGCGCGTGCTGAATTACACAAAACACTCAGTATAACTTGGTTGATGCCTGGAGACACCTTCACCCTACTGCACATGAGGGCACACATTTTACTGCACACAGGGTGTCATGGGAGTGTTTAGATTACATATTTATGTAAAGGGGGTGTGTCCTGTGATTTCTGAAGTGAAACACCTGGCCAGGACCTATTCGGACCATGCGCCAGTGCGGCTTACCTTATGTGCAGAGGATTTGGGCCCACCGAGTTCTTACTGGCGTTTGCACCCTACCATGCTGCTTTACACTGTCTTTCAAGAGGAACTAAGAGAGGAAGTCCTGGACTTCTTTGAGCGCAACAAGGGTACTGTTGAGAATGTTGAAACTATATGGGAAGCCTTTAAAGTCACTCTGAGCGAGATTTGCATAGCGAAAGGATCTGGGGTACTTAAGAACATACTGACCGCACTGACCACTCTCGAAACTGAGCTCAAATCGCTTGAAGAGTCCCCGGCCATACGCCCAGATGGGACAGTTCAGTCAAAAATTAGGGAGAAACTCACAGAATATATGGAAGAAGCCTGTAGAGAGTCCAAATTTCGGGGGCGATACTGGACAGCTTGCCGTTATGGCGAAGGAGAGAGGCCGGGTAAGGCGCTAGCTGCAACGATTAGACTACACAACATACCAATGTGGTACTGGAAATTGAGAAAATAGATGGGTTGGTATATAGGGATACAGCCCATATATTAAATGCCTTCACTACACATTACACTAAACTATACACTACCAAGAGGAATGATGAACTCGGTTTAAATGAATAACTGGAGGATGTATCCCTGGGTTGGCTGAGCAATACTCAAGGACAGTTCTTGAGTACCCCATTTGAATTAGACGAAGTGCGAGACGCTATAATGCACATGCATTCCGGTAAAGCCAGCGGATTGGACGGGATACTGATTGAATTTGATAAAAGGTACATCGATTTTATGGCCCCAATACTGCGGGAAATATAAGAAGACGCATTGGAAGTGGGACACTTACCCCCCTCCATGAGAGTGGCCCTCATCACATCACTGCTAAAGACAGGGAAACCACCGCAGAGCTGTGACTCATATAGGCCTCTGTCATTACTCAACTGTGATGTTAAAATCCTAGCTAAACACATTGCTACATGCCTTAATCTCCTTATGGACAATTTGATTTTGCCTGATCAGTCGGGCTTTGTTCCTGGTAGGGCAACATCTCACAACTTGAGGACTTTCTTTACAGTTATGACTAACGTCTCTGAAGACTTGCCTATGGCGGCCATATTTCTAGATGCCACCAAAGCATTTGATTCAATAGAATGGGATTACGTGTTTGAAGTGATGAAACGTATGGGGTTCCCTCCAATTTTTTTATCCTGGATTAGCTTACTATATGACTCGCCCACAGCTAAAGTAGTCGTTAATGGGAAAGTGTCTCAGTAAATATGCATCACGAGAAGCACGAGGCAAGGTTGCCCACTGTCGCCTCTACTGTTTGCGATTGCAGTGGAGCCCCTAGGGGCGAAGCTGCGGCAACATCATAAGGAAAAAGCGTTGCAGTGCAATATGCGACAAATCTTGATATCTCTATATGCGGATGATATCACGCTGTATATCCGTGACCCCCACCAAAATTTTAACCCCATCCTTAGAGAGTTTATAAGATTTGGCAGACTTTCCGGTGTTCATATAAACTGGAGCAATTCGTGCTTATTTCCCCTTACGGCTGCAACAGCTAAGTTCCCCATGGACTACCCTATAACCCGGTGTGAGGATGAGTTTAAATACTTAGGAATTCGTATTTCAAGAGACAGAGATGAATTAATGCGGCTCAACCATGGGACAACTATGGTCCGTATTTCAGACACAATCACACATTGGATCACTCTACCATGGTTACTCTACTTATTCCTGAACATTCCTTTTTACCCCGGGAGGTATTTCTTCCAACAGTTGCAATCGGAACTAACCCGCTTGGTCTCCCATTTGAGCCCACGACTCAAATGGGAGATTCTCACCAGGCCTTACATACAGGGGGGATTTGGGATTCCCGATTTTGACTTGTATTATTATAGTGCCTAAGCACATTACGCTTTTTTCTTGGTACACCAGCCTCGGTATATGCCTCAGATAGCCGCAGAGCATTGGCTGCCTCTGCCGGTTCCTATTGAGGGTGCACTGTATGTCCCGCCCCCTGGTAGAGACTAGACACCGACGACAGGGATGAGCATGGTAAACGATTGGTCCCAACTGGGCAAACTGCTAGATACGCCTCTGATATACTCACCGCTTTTACCACTAACATACCACCCAGACATGCCCCTACAACCAGAGACTATACTTCATAAATTAGCTGAACGCACACATGTTAAAACGTGGGGCGACCTGTATCATGAAGGGACATTCCGAACATTAGACCACTTGTTTCTTGGTATACAGCGATCACCTCTCGACACTTTCCTGTACATTTGCCTTCGACAGGGACTTAGGTCTGTTACGGCTGACTTACTAACGAACCCCAAGTTTTCGCGCCACTACAGCGGATTCTCCAGGAAGCGAAGGCCAAGAAACTAGTGTCGACAATTTATAAGACAGTGCAAGCGCTGAGAGAGCTGCCAGTTCCTGCAGCCAGAACAAAGTGGGATCAGGAACTGGGTGTGGACCTGACGGATAGACAATGGGATTTTTGTTCGCAACAGACTGAGCGAATTTCGTCAAGCAGTAGACTTAGAATAATTCATTATAAATTCATACATAGGCTATATTATACACCTGTTCACATGCATCGGTACCAACTGTGCCAGTCAGACACCTGTGATAGATGCCATGCTCCAGGGCACCTTACACCTAGCGTCTTACACCTAGCGTGGGCCTGTGAGGGAGTTCAAGCATATTGGCTACAGGTTTTTACTGCCCTATCTAAGATGATAAACATTGTGGTGGAGCCCTCACCAGTACTGGCGCTCTTGGGCTATGTAGAACCACTACAGGCAGCACACCGCACATTTGTCGCGATGGCGCTACTCATGGCTAAGAGGGAGAGCACCTAAATTCAAGGAATGGATAAGTGACCTTGCCTATTGTCAGAAACAAATAACGACATGTGCTGAACTATTACCGGTAGCCTCCAGACCAAACAACATATGGGCCCCATTGAAGTGCTGTTTACTGGTGCAGGTTAACTCCGACCCCCAGAGGGAGCACAGTCCTTGCACATAGACTGCCATTTGATAGTTTGAGTCTACAATCATAAGTAAGGGTGGAAGGTGATATGGACTGTGGAGGGAGACCATAAGGGAAGATCTGTGTTGTTTCATTGATAATACATGGGTTGGAATCACCTAGAATGTGCGAGATGGGGTTTACTGAGGCTTTATTAGTATCTGTTGTTTACAACGCTGTGCTGATCTCTTTCTATTGTATATCCAGTTAAGAAAGTGTGCTGATACTTCAATATTGTGGAAATGTAGAGTTAGATTACCAATGTTACTGTCGAGTGCAGATGAGTTCTGGATGACCACCCTATGATGTGTAACTGTATGATTATGTATTTAACAAGTGCTGCCACATGCCGTACAAAGTATTGAATGTTACATTATTGACGCAATGTGTGGATACATGTGTACCTTTTAAGTTTGAACCAACAAACAAAAAAAACCTAATATACAAAGTTAAAAAAAAAAAACTTGTCACTACTGATGCACTATAAGGTTGTTTGCTCACAATATTAATTTACATGTAAAACATAAACTTCTAAAATTAATTTCAAAAGTGCTCTGTTGGTCCTATGAGACTTACGATAATGAAATGGTAAGAAATTTGCAGCGTGTTTTTGTTGACAATTTAAATTCATATGTAGTATACTAATAAATGTGATGATATTGAAAATGCTCCGAAAGTATAGGAAAATCATCAGAAATTCAAAGAAAACGGGTTTCAGTGGAATGAAATAGGTAATATAGTTTGGGCTCATTGTTTGCATGAATAGTTATATATATGGTATTAACTTGATTTATTTGTATTATTTAATTGTCAATTTGGTGTAGATATTTTTTTTCGGACCTGATGAAGTCCCAGTGAGGGACAAAACACGTTGGCTGGACTGATATGTCTATGTATGTTAAGAAGCCACAAGATTGAACCATTAAAAAAAAAAAGTTTTTTCTCACGAAGGTTGGAGCCATTTCCTTTGGATGATCGTGTGAGACTTGAGATTAATATTTTCGACCACAGTCCAAATTGAGAGGACAAGACTATGAAATGGGTTACAATTAATTGATTTGATATCATTAATATTGTGATACAATTTGTGTGCTTCTCAATCTCTATTTTAACATAGGCACATGCCTCAACTGTTATGATCCATTGTTTTTCCATGTGGTAGGGCTGTTGATTAGAGTCCTTAATAATTTGATTTGTTATGTTTTCAAATGCATTCTGTTGTTCTTGTAATTAATTGAATGGCTCCCTGATGGTAACAAAGTTCATCACAAATGTTCCATAGTACTCACACAGTCTATTAAATGACATGAGTTTATCCTTATTGTATGATATAGGAGAGTTTTTATTACCGTTTACCAAGGATTCCTTAGGAACAATAGCCTTCGCCGAGATAGAATGGCCCAAATAGTCTACTTACAAAGCTTGCATTTCTCAGCACATGATTCTAAGCCTTTGTCAGATAGTCTAATTCATACTTCTTGCAGGACATGTAAATGTTTTCATATATCATTGGAAAACATTAAAATGTTGTCCTAAAACTATCCAAGATACATAAACAGTGGGTCACTCACAATGTATTTTAGAGAACAAATAACAGTTTCAGTGGATGTAGGAATCATTCGCAACAGTGACAGTTATCACACATGGATCTTAAACAAGCCGTATCAAAGTCGGTATAGTCAGTACATTCATTAAGCTACAGTGGCTGAATGCATTTGTTCATACCTTGATAACAATTACATTTTCAAAAAGATGTGATAAAAAACTGCAGCAAACGTGATATAGTGACAAATGTGTATGCAGTGTAAAAAGTAAAAAACTCTAGACTCAAATGAATCCAAGGGCAAGTGTGATCATATGAGACGGATTGTGTTAAAGTCTTTGTGATCACCATTTTTTCAAGTTCACATTCATGGCAAAGTCAATCCATCCATCAGGGGCCACAGCCTTCACATTATAATCTAATAACTGCTAAACCTTGTGTGTATGCAAGGAAATGAGCCATCGTATTGAAGGGGGGGCTGGAATTAGCTGTAATTTCAACTTCTATTCCCAACATAGATAGTTCAAACATTGGAGGACAAATATCTTCACCATTAATTGTTTGACACTTTGGACAATAAGAACCATGTTCTTGGATTCTTCATGGTCATATTTTCACTTTTCAAAGCTTGGGGGATGCGCTTTCATCACTTGTGCTACAATGGACTTGTTTGCTTTTTTGTTGTCATGGCAGGGCTTTGCTAAATGTCCTGTACGTTTTCATGGGTTGTTCATTCTGAGACATACTTCGAATGATGCAGTGGCACAGTTCCTTATCCCTGACACATTATTTTGTTTTCTATGCTATGATATCTCAGCATATCACTCTTACTTTGCTTGTCAGTCCTATAGCAAATATTATTTTCTCTACATTTTTTGCTCATCCTTATTGACTTTGTAATCATTACCTAAGCTAAACATTTCTCAATAGCCTTGGTAGTCATTACTACTTTTTGCTAACCCTGGGCAAAGCACTACGCTACTGCACGTAGCACAGTGCAAACATGTGTAGCGTAGTGCAGCGGTCATTTTTTGCTTTCTTGTGGTCCTCAACTTGAAGTTGGCGACCGCGAGCAATCAAATTGACATCCTGGTGAGACTTTTTCCCCATTCACGATCACCAACATTAAGTTGCCCAATCGCGAGCTTGGAAAATAAACCTCCCGGCGCGATTCTTAACGCGAGGAGGTCAGGTTTCTCATTACGAGTGGTTGCATATGCTCGCGACAGCTCGCAATGAGAAACTACCAGTCCGCATTGAGAAAGCTGCAGCTCGAGTAAAAATCTACTCGAGTGGTAGAAAACAACAGCTCGCACTGTGGAAGATGCCGTTTTCAATGATTGCACAGTGCTGGATGCATGTCCTCACTGTGAAATAATTGAAGACGGCATCTTGCACAGTGCAATGAGGGTACTACGCAGTACGAGTAGTGCTACGCATAGCACGCGTAGTGCGAGCTAAATTTGCATAGCTACGCGTAGCGCTACTTCGCGAACTATGCCCAGCCCTACTTTTTCCAAACCCAAAGCCTCTCTTGAACAATTTTACTATTAGTGTTCAGAATAAGCTGATCTCTTATCATCTCATCGGCAGTTACACCAAAGTTACAAGTGATTGTAAAGCTTTTCAGTGCTGTCAGAAATTTGTCAATACATTCTCACTTGTTGGTATAAAAATGATCCTTCCCAAATGTTATGCTTATGATAGCCTAGAAATAATTGTCTAATCTTGATAAACTGCTACACCCTCTAATGCCATTGATTTAAATTAAGGTCAGAAAATTCCTTGACCTTCTATTTCCAAGGAGAGGAGGATTATTTTTCTCCTCTACTGACATTCAGCCTGCAACAATTGCCACTAAGTATGTTTAAAGCCTTTCTTTCTGCCTTTTCCACAGGATTGGTGGTTCAGCTGTATTCTAAAAAAAACATTTGGGGTGGCTCAAACTCTATTTTTCTAAATTGTACAGTATGAAGAAAGAGTGGTAAGGCTCACAGTTCACAATACATAAACGTTACCATACCTATCAACAGTAAAAGCGAGGAAAAAATGTCTTAAGTTTATATGAGCTGCAGGTTATAATGATGGCTGAAGAGAATTTGTGAACTTTTTCTAATTCCTTGTTAGAAAATGTAATACTGTTAGTTTTTGCACAATTCACATGTAGGTATAATAAGACATGAATCATTTCCTAGAACCATATGTATTCACCTTGAAGCCATTAGTCTTTTCATTAAAATCACATACCATCAAATCGAAAATCGAAAATCATTCTAAATACAGGAAAATTGAAATCAAAATATTTTCAGTTAAATTACTATCAGTAATGTTTTCTTTCAAATGCTTTTAGCTTTGGACCGTAAGAGTTTCAACAAAATGTTCAGTGCAGTTGAGTCTGTGAGTGTTTGTTTTGTTTATTCAGATTACTCTAACATTTCTCTGTTTTAGGTATGTAGCAAAAAGCAGATATGCTTGACTCCTCAAAAACAAAACTTTCTCTGAAAGTTTTATCTTTATTTGTGCATAAGGCCCTGAAGTGTTTCTATTGTGTATAATGTGTATAAAAGTAAATTTTTCAGGATTCACTGCTTTTGTAAATTTCATATTAATGACAATTATGAAAGCAGAACATGTATTTTTAATTATAAAACATGGACCGTCATTATCAAAGGTAGCATAAACAAATCAATCATTTATTTCTTGTACAGTATCAAAGGCTAGTGGACCTGAAAAGGAATCAGGAGTAATCATATAATGTATTAAACATTTTGAACACATATGCCAATTGCAATATCTTAGTGCATCCCATATATTAATAAGGATCTATTTCCCAGATGTTGCCCTCGGCCACAAGAAAACTATAATGTTGGCAGCACAGAGGTCTTGTTGAGCTCTGGGGGAAGAGTGAGGCAGCTGAAGTTCTCAAACCATGAGTTGTAGAAAAGTTCTTTCAGGGACACAATCTTCCTTCAGTAGCAGTAGAACAACAGCCAGCAATGTCACCCACACAATGAAAAAGAAACACAGTTGTAGTAATCCAAACATCAAGCATAGGACCACAGCGGTATCAGGTACCTGTCACAAAACCAAAGATATCAAAGACGAAATCAATGGCATAGAGTGATTGTGAATTGTGCTGAAAAGTCTTCTGTTTAGAAGTCAGATTTATTTTCATAAAGCATTGTTGCTTAAAAAGGCCTCATCAATGTCAATGTGGACTCAGGCTGAGGTTCATGGTAGACCCGAGCAGTAGTTGAGTGCATAGAAATGCTGAAAATTGCAGCAGCAGGCTCCTTTGTGGAATCTGGAACTTGGTATAAAGCTGGAGACACAGAAGGCTCTGCAGGGCCTAGATTGGGACTCAGGAGGCTAGCATCCCTCTACTCTTCTTAAGGTTGTTCCTCCAAGTTAATGAGAGATTGAGAGGTTGTACTTTGGTGTCAAAAGAGAGTTTGTGGAACAGAATCAGGCACATGATGCTTTTAATGTGAATGATGGACACCTTCTAGCCGTTCTTTGAATCAGGCAGTGAAAGCATGATCACAGTTCATGGGGTTTGTACCCTTAGAACTGGAACTGGTGGTCTTTAAGATAACTCAAATACATTTTTATCAGCAATCTTTTACTCAAACTTTGATCAGACACCCATAAGCAGCTTTGGAAAATATAACTTCACTTGTGGCAGAGTTGCAACGGGTCACATTGTATATTTAAGTTCCGACTTCTTGAATGCTTTGCAGCAGTTTTTTGTTCAGTTTCTAGGCCAGACAATTTTGCCTCTGTCACCTTGCCAGCATGCTCCAGAATAGGAATATACTCCAGAGGGCATTTCAACCACCTATTACTCCTCTAGGCAAAGTAATGCTTTCTAAAACATCCTACTGAATCCTACACTGCTCTAGTGTGATAACTGAAGGATCAGCTTTAAAATGAAAGTACCAGGGATTGGGTATTGCTATGCAGGGGTGAAGCCTAAACAAATTAAGTTTGTGTGCATTGCTTTAAAGCTGCTAGCACCAAAAATGTCATGCACTGCAACACTAGCCAGCCACCAGCTGTGCCATTCACAGAGAACGATTCAGAAAAGGGGGTGGTGATGAAAAGAGTGTCTGAATTAAGCAGACCACTCTTACCCAGTCCAAAGATCAGGGCTTGATCCATCACCGTTATTAAGCTCACTGCACCATCCCAGCTCAGAACCTGGCTATATGCAAATTAGTCTGTCCCTGGCCCAGTGCATCATGGGAACAGGGCAGACCAAACTACCAAGCCAATTCTTCACCGGAAAGGAGACAAGCTTCCGGGGACCGGTTTCTGGCATTTCAGCCGTCGCCGGCCCGGCTTGCTTGAATCCTGATGATGCAGTGAGCAAGGGACTCATGTCTGAGTATACCCTGCCACACCTATAGTGGCCAAAAACGATTCAGAAAAGGGGGTGGTGATGAACAGAGTGTCTGAATTAAGCAGACCACTCTTACCCAGTCCAAAGATCAGAGCTTGATCCATCACCGTTATTTAGCTCACTGCACCATCCCAGCTCAGAACCTGGCTATATGCAAATTAGTCTGTCCCTGGCAAAGTGCATCATGGGAACAGGGCAGGCCAAACTACCAAGCCAATTCTTCACCGGAAAGGAGACAAGCTTCCGGGGACCGGTTTCTGGCATTTCAGCCGTCGTCGGTCCGGCTTGCTTGAATTCTGATGGTGCAGTGAGCAAGGGACTCATGTCTGAGTATACCCTGCCACACCTATAGTGGCCAAAAACGATTCAGAAAAGGGGGTGGTGAGGGTGGTGATGAACAGAGTGTCTGAATTAAGCAGACCACTCTTACCCAGTCCAAAGATCAGGGCTTGATCCATCACCGTTATTTAGCTCACTGCACCATCCCAGCTCAGAACCTGGCTATATGCAAATTAGTCTGTCCCTGGCCCAGTGCATCATGGGAACAGGGCAGGCCAAACTACCAAGCCAATTCTTCACCGGAAAGGAGACAAGCTTCCGGGGACCGGTTTCTGGCATTTCAGCCGTCGTCGGTCCGGCTTGCTTGAATCCTGATGGTGCAGTGAGCAAGGGACTCATGTCTGAGTATACCCTGCCACACCTATAGTGGCCAAAAACGATTCAGAAAAGGGGGTGGTGCTGAACAGAGTGTCTGAATTAAGCAGACCACTCTTACCCAGTCCAAAGATCAGGGCTTGATCCATCACCGTTATTTAGCTCACTGCACCATCCCAGCTCAGAACCTGGCTCTATGCAAATTAGTCTGTCCCTGGTCCAGTGCATCATGGGAACAGGGCAGACCAAACTACCAAGTCAATTCTTCACCGGAAAGGAGTCAAGCTTCCGGGGACCGGTTTCTGGCATTTCAGCCGTCGTCGGCCCGGCTTGCTTGAATCCTGATGGTGCAGTGAGCAAGGGACTCATGTCTGAGTATACCCTGCCACACCTATAGTAGCCAAAAACGATTCAGAAAAGGGGGTGGTGATGAACAGAGTGTCTGAATTAAGCAGACCAGTCGAAAGATCAGGGCTTGATCCATCACCGTTATTTAGCTCACTGCACCATCCCAGCTCAGAACCTGGCTATATGCAAATTAGTCTGTCCCTGGCCCAGTGCATCATGGGAACAGGGCAGATATCCGGCCCCCGGGAAATTCTGGGGAGGGGCATATAGCCGTCTCCCCCTGGGAGGGGCCTATGGCCGTCTCCCCCAGGGCGACCCATCCATAATGGGTGCCGCCCCCCCGTGGGTGGGGCCAATGGCTGCCTCCCCCCGGGCGCTCCCATCCATAATGGGTGGCGCCCCCACTAGGGACCTTGAAATCACTGCTCACCGATCATGACCTTACCGCCGCAGGCCAGATAGTTGACCGACTATCTGGCCCCCCCACACCTCCTATAGGTCATGTCTCTTCAACCCCACTAGCCAAGCTATCATGTCTCCTATCAATAAGTCGTTCCCCACTCTGGACAGGTGTACCCCATCATCAGAATACCAGTGATCGCCCCAGATGCACCCATGAGATATGCTTTGAAGATGAGCAGAGCGAAACAATTTCTCCATTTTATTGTTGACTTTACCGAATGGTTCAACGCTGTTGTGGCCAAACCACCCCGCCATACCCTCCTCGGAATCATGTGAGACCAAGCTATTGTACATCCCGTTAGCGTCTTTGCTAAACAACTAACTGCAGAAAGTATGTGCTCAATTAAAGCTCGTCTGCCCAACATTACCAAGTCATTGCCCCCAATGTGCACTATGACTACAGATGGCGGTGACCTGTGCCGCCCTAATAATTCTTCCACAAAACTTTGCAGTCGGTCAATACACAGGCCGCCCTTCCCATGGAAGGACACCCTGAAACCATATTCCTCAGATGTGTGGATCGCATCACCTGTCTTGAATATGTCCCCGGCACGCCTCACGTATGAGTGGCCCACGACCCAGACCACTCATCTTCCATTCCTTGTTTCTGAAGTGGTGGTTAGCTGACACCGGGCCGGTCCCAATTTTCGCCCTGCGTCACAGGCTCGTGAAACTGTAATCCAAACAAAAGACAACAAGCACTTCTTCAGTAACTTACAACATGTGCAGCCGCATGTACCGTTTGAAACAAGTCAAAGACCAGCGGCCTAACTGTTAAACATTGTCTGCCTGCAGACCTTGAGCCGTTGCTTCTGTAGTGGCCCCTAACCTGAATGAATGGGTCCCAAAATCAATCGGGTTCAAGCCCGCCGCTGCAATCGTGATTGCCAGCACCCTCTGAAACTGAAACTTTGTTAACGGGGTGCCATCCGCATGTCGCAGCACGCCCCCCCCCCCCCACGTTGTCAACCTCTGTTTTAGGTAGGCCTCAACATGCCTCACTGGACAACAGGGACTACCTGGAGCATGCTGCAACACAATACTATTCCCCTGGGCCTCGTGATCTGTCTTTGACCTGGCTATCGTGATCAGCAGAGAATCCCCCCTCACTTGCGTGTGATCCCTGCGCAGAACCCCCTCCGTATCTCTTTTGTTGGCAGCCACTAGTTCGCTCACCCACAGGGCCCCATAGAAAGCCAACGCGAACGCTGCCCGGAATAGTACAACCTCGCTAGGTGAAGAGCATGTCTCCTCCAGTTTAGCCAACAAGGAAGTCAATCTGTCAAATCCTATTGGGTGCATGGTATCCTTTTTGCGCCCCTCTAAGCGCTGCCAGCCGCGCAGCGCCTTCCTGACTACGAAGGAGTCCGTCGGGTCCCTGATACCATGTAGCTGAGCTATAAATGATATGGCGGCCTTATACCGACTGGCGGTTGCCGCCGACCAGCCCTCCTCATGAAGTGCCACTAAAAATTGGGTAAAGGACCCCTCCTGACCCCATCTATTCTCCCATGCCGGGCCCAAAAAGCGCAGTACGAGCGGAACGCCCCTTCATAAGCTTTCCTTGTCCTGGGCGCAAAACTGGCTGCCACGAGGTTTTGTAGTCCGGGGCGTCGATTTGCCATAATGCTTCGGGAAATGGCGCTGCCACTAGTTCCGCTGAGGGTAAACAATCCCTGAAAGCCTGCATTTTGAAACGAGAGAGCGCATCAGCTGCATTATTCAGTAGACCCGGCACATGTTTTGCCATGAATTGTACGTTTAATCTCAAGCATTTCAACACAATTTCTTTCAACAATCGCAATATCCATTTGCAGCGTGCTGCCTGCTGATTAATGCACTCAACCACAGTCATGATATCGGACCAAAATACCACCGAGCGGTCTCTGAACTCCTCCGGCCATGCCAACAGAGCCATCCAGATGGGGAATAGCTCTAGAAAGCCAATGTTACTCGTCGAACCGCTTGTTTCCAACCATGCTGGCCATCTTTGGGTTGACCAACGGTTTCCAAGGATCGCGCCGAACCCCACGCTGCCCGCCGAGTCGGTCCATAAGCCTAGTTCCGCCATCGAGGCCGGGGCTTTGCTCCAGACTACCAGCCAAATGAGCATGTTCTGGCGAACCTCTGCCGACAGTCTTGTGCGATGATGCCCTTCCTTGAGGCCAACCATGGCCTGGGCAATGGATCGTGAGAAAGGGCGAGCCATCTGCATAAGCCTTAATGCAAAGTTAAGCTGACCTACTGTTTGCTGTAATTGGTGCAGTGTCACTTTCTCGTTCCGAACACACTGCAACAAGGAAGCCCTGAATTTGGTGATCTTCTCCGCCGGCAAGCAGAAGTAACCCTCCACGGAGTCTAGTTCGATACCCAGAAACTCCAGGGAGGTAGTCGGCCCCACCGTCTTACCTGGCGCAAACGGTACCCCGAAACCCCGCATGAGCACGCAGAAATCCTGCAATGCCCCTGCACAGTCCCGAGGGCCCGCTGGGCCGAGAAACAGGAAATCATCAAGATAATGCATCACATGTTGGTGTTCTGGGGCCTTCGAGAACACCCACTCCAGAAATGAGCTAAACATTTCAAAATAGGCACACGAAATTGAACAACCCATCGGCATGCACATATCCATGTAGTATTTCCCCTGAAATGTAAAACCCAGCAAGTGTTGATCTTGGGGATGCACCGGAAGCAACCTAAATGCAGATTCAATATCCGATTTTGCTAACAATGCACCGGGGCCTAGGCGATTCAACATTACCACTGCGTCATCAAAAGATGCATACCTCACACTGCAAATGTCTGGATCGATCGCCTCATTGACGGAACCACCCCTTGGTGCCGACAAATTATGGATGAGCCTGTATTCCCCCGGGTCTTTTTAGGCACTACCCCTAGTGGGGAACACACAAAATCGGCCGTCAGTGGGTCACTAAAAGGTCCTGCGACCTGCCCCAAGCCAACCTCTTTGGCGATCGTTGTGGCAGCAACCGCCGGGTTGTGCTGAACTGACAGTTGGTTCTTACATGAGGGGGCCCCCCGAAAATCACCTGCCGGGATCCTGAAGCCATACGAGAAGCCATCTCGCAGGATCCCAGCGGACACATGATCAGGGTATTTGTTCAGCCACGGGGTCAAAGCCAGAATATCTACAGGCGATTGTTTGGACTTCCGCAGCACCGTATCAATCCTGCTTGGTACCCCCTTTTCCTCTGTACCATTTGCTCTGGATCGGCAGCTAGTTTCGGGGTGGGAGGTGTTACCACAACTAGAGCACGCATGCCTGAACCTACACGTTCCTTGCGGCCTGCTAAACGTTCCCTTATTGAAACCCCAGCACACTCCTCGCTTATTTCCGTTCCCGCCCGATCTAGGCTGAGACTCCCCCCCGTAGGTTGGTCGAAAGGGCTGAGGATGTTTCTGTTGAAAGGCCCTGGAGCCGTTTGTGCTCGACCCTGGTCCACCGGCTGATCCCGTCAAGAACTGCGCATGCCACGATACAGTATCCCAAAAAACCCCAGTCAGTGTTTCATTAAACTCTTTCGCTTTTCTAAAAGCCATGTCATACCCTTTCCATTCTTTTCCTCCATACTTCTCATGGAAGTTCGTGATCCTGCTCTGGTAGCAAGCCAGGTAACTCAACAGTTCTGGTGTTCGTTCAGCGATAATTGCTACAAAAATAGAAAAGGCCCTGATCCAGTTCATCATAGACTCTTCAACCCTGAATTCTGCCATTTTTGCCCGCCATACACTGGGGTGCCATAAATCCTTCTGAGTCTTGGCATATTCTAACTCTCGATGATCAGTCAACAATGAAAACATGTTTATGTATTTATTAGCCCACACCATTTCCTTAGTTGCCATAGGAATATGTTGCGCCAAGCTTTCCCGCCTTGAGCCTACCGCGCCCTCCCCCATCATTGGGAGTAATCTCTTACCGGCTTCTGCCGCACCTCTAGCCGTGTCCGTCGACTCATTCCGGTTTTCGACCACGACCAGATTCGCCACCTGTGGATAAATAGAAGGCACGTTCGCTGTCCCAGCACCCCTTGTCTGCCTTAGCTGCTCAATAATCTGCCTAGCTTCTTCGGCCGGGTCTTCCACAGCCGCGGATCCCCCCGCTCCCTTCTTCAACCAGGGTAACACAGCCGCCATCTGAAGCGCTAGTTTGGGAGGCATTTGGTCGTTATCCATCGGTGTGATAACCACAGGGATTTGCAATCCCCCATCCGGTGTGGGTACCGGGCTGGACGCTGGTGCTACTGGGACCAGTGGGACCTCCATCGGGACTGGGGCCTTGCTAGGACCCGCTTTCCCCTTCCTCTTTTTCCCCTTATCCCCCCCTGGGGTAATGTTTGGCAAAGCAGGCCCCACAATCCTCTTAGGTCACCCTGAGGGCCCCGCTTGGGCCTCCACTCGTTTCCGGAAGTCCGCCAAGCCGCGACCCAGCTGGTCTACTTTACCGAATTTTCTGTCCATCACCGACACTCGTTCACCAGTGTGCGCAGCATTCGTTCCATCTCGGAGCTCTTTCCACTCTTCTTGCCAGGCATATCTGCGTTCTGCTTTATCTCTGCCTGTTGTCCAGTAGCGACTCGGACTCCAGCTACGCCTTGACGACTGAAACAGAAAAAACAACGATTACACGTTCAGAAAACTGCAGCTTGTTCCCTTGAGGGCTCACGAGCGACGAGTGGTGCAGCCTTCAGAGTGCAGGAACAAGAGGACGCTTTCCTGGATTCCCCCGCCTTTTATCCAGCAGCGGGAAGGCGGGGCCGCGACTCCATCCCGCCCATAGGTGTACGGACTTCCGGGCGGGTGTTTAGGACAACCCTTTTAGGCGGCGGGGGCGTGCTCCGACCATGCCGCTATAGGCATACCGGCCGGGACACACCCGCCGCCCACAACGGTTTCCCGGGGGATCGGGGCACCCATCCATATGTTCGGGGTGACCGAGTGGTCTCCCCTTTCCATATGACAGGAAAAGCCTGTCGGCCTAGAACCAGGTGACAAAAACTATTTCTAGTATCCTCATGACATCACTAAAGGAAGTAGGTCTAATGATAACACCCATAAAGGGATCCCAAGAGGGTGGCTGCCGGTTCGGTCTCCACCTGGACAATATTGTCACAAGGCTCATCCCCTCAGTGGAAGAGGGAGGTCTGGCCGATATTCGGGTGATGTTCCTGAATAAGCGCTCTTTGGCGAAGCACCAAAATTAAACTTTCATCTTCTGGAGTCTCAGTCGCCAGATATGTTTTAATTAATGGAGACATGGCTTATGGAGGAATCTTCCCCTAATATACTTCCTAATGAGTATTATATATTGGCAGCGAACAGGACAAAAGGGAAGAAGGGGGAGGGTGTTGTAGCTATAATTAAAAAAATCCCTCCAGTTTACTAATCTGCTCCAGCTGGATTTGCCGGCGTTGAAAAGGTTTGCCATTCATTTGAAATCAGAGACCTCTGCCCTTATGTGCATATTTGTATACAGGCCTCCTCATTACATGCAGGATTTCTCTCAGGCCCTTGCTGAGGCCATAGCACCCCTAATGGTAGATCATGTTAATGTTCTCCTGATTGGGAATCTAAACTATTGGGCAAATGATGTAAACGGGAGTCACCAAGTTGCTGCCCTTACAGCCGCCTTAATCGACATGAACCTAGGACAATGAGTGAACCTCCCGAACCACATTACAGGCCACATATTGGACCAAATTTGGACCTCAAAATTCCCTGTGCTGAATCTGAGCGTAGTCCCATGTGGGTGGTCAGACCATCATGTGATGTCCTTTTCAAAATCCCAGCCAAAGGTGACAGGCCCTCCTATTGGTGAGCTCCATAAAACAAAGTTGAAAACATTTGGCCATATCTTTTCTGATGCGGTTATGACACCTGATCCCGCTAAAGTGCAAGTGCTTTCGAATGCTGATCCCCCACAAGATGTTTCAATGATGTGTTCATTTCTTGGCATGGCCAGCTACTGATCTAGATATATACAAGACTTTGCGACTGTAAGTGCTCCATTAAGAGAGTTGACAAAAATAATGTTTAATTTCAATGGCCAAATTAATGAGAGAACAGGTTTAAGAAAATCAAGCAAGTCATTGAGAATGCTACCGAAATGGCTTATTTCAATCAGAGACGTTTAAAGGCATGGGCAAAGTGGGCTTTGGCCCACGGCCCCAGCCGTTCAGGGGGCCCCCTGATAGAGCCAGCTCTGTTCTTCAGAGTCTTGCCCTGATGAATTTGAATGATTCTTGTGAGAAGTTGGCCTGATATGTAGTGTTTCCAATTCTGGAACCACTGGGTATCAGTCCAAACAAACCCCAAAGATGTCAGGTTGTAAGTCAACCTTGTAGACAAGCTATCCTAGTGGTAGCATGGACTAAGCAGCCTTAAAGGCTTAACTTAAGAGGTCGTGTTAAGCGAGCTTGTTTTACCACATACAATCCTGTAATCAAATGAAAGGACACCACACAAGTATATATTGTAAAAATATATGTATTTATTTCTAAATTACTCCCCAGTACTCTTTATGAGGAAAGGGGCACAAGCGTTAAATCAAAAGCACTGTTAAACATATAAAGTTGGCACAATTATGGCTGAGGGCGGGGGGCCACTCAGACCATATACTAAAAAAATGGTATAAGTAACACTTATCGAGCAATGGTTAGGCCTAGGGCCTAGAGATTCGCTGGGAGCAGTCAGGACAAGCAATGAAGAAGTCGGGAGTAGCCCACAGGAGACGGGTGCAGCACGGAGAGTGCGGCGCGCACCAATGTAAAGTCAATGGTGCGTAAAAGTTAGTTAAAGTGAATTAAATGATGCTTCCGCTGAACCTAGGAACACAAAACTTCAGACACAGACCCTAGAGGTGTGTGCCAGTGTAAGGACACCGGCGTTGCAAAGTTACCTCACCCACAGGCCGTGGGTGCACAGGGTCGAAGTGGCGTCGGGTTCTGTCACGCAGGTTCTTGGTGCTTGGAGCTGTTGCAGCTGCAGGCGCTGTGAAGCAGAAGTGTCCGGTGCGATCCAAGGGTGGATCGAAGTAGAAAAGTACCTGAAAGCAGAGGGGACAGAGTCTGGGTCACTCAGCAGTGACCAGGGTGGAACCAGGACGGAACCAGGCAATGTCGGGCGCAATCAGGCGGTTGTCGATAGGCTTCTCTCCGCTGTCACGTGGGCTCTGGGGCATCTGCGACGTCCAGGAGCAGGTCACGATCTGTCCCACGTAGGCTCTCGCCGTCAGCACCGTCGGCTTCAAGATTGCAGCAAACAGCACTTGGCAAAAGCAATCCACGCAGAACCGGGAGATTGCTTATCACTCGAACCAGGAGGGTCAGAGTGGGTGCTCCTTTTCACAGGAGCTGGTGCAGATCTGGAGCAACCAGAAAAGCAAGTCGGATTTCAAGTTTCGTCGGCACAGGGGCCACAAGCCAGCTGGCAAGTGACCGGGCCAACGCGTCGAGCACACACAGGCAGAAGGGCCCCACGCAGCACTCGTCGAGTGTGGAGGGGTGAGCTTTGGTGCAAGTGGAGCTCGGGGCTGGGGCTTCTCAAACCCCGGTGTACAGCTTCGAGGGTCACTCGTGGGCTGCACGGTCAGCGTCTCATGGCCTTTTCAAGATGGCGTGCCCCACGCTTCCGGTCGCCTCCACGGGTCTCAGCTCTGCAGGGACTGTGGATCGGGCAGGTAGAAGGCAGGCAAGCTTGATCTCGTCGATCTCTGTCGCTCGAGTTCCGGCGGGAACTGCAACAAAGCAAGGGTCGAGGGCTGGATGGTGCCTGTTTGCACAGGGTGGTCACTCCTTGACCACAAGGGAGATTCTTCAGTCTTCTCACGTCGTGTAGAAAGTCGAAGGGTCCAGATTTCGTTTCTTATGTTTCTTCAGGATGATCTGAAGTCCGTTGGGACTGCTCCCCCTCTTATTCGAATCTAGGGGGTTGGACATCCTGCTAGGTCCCCTCCTATGGGTGGGACCCAGGAAGGGGGTGGTTACACCCCTCTCCTTTGATCCTGGCCGCGCTGGGTACAGGGGCTGGGAGGCCCCAGAACCGGTTTGGCCGGATCCTGCAAGGGGCAGCCTTGTGCTCCCCAGGCAGTGTCTGGTTTCTTTGAAACCTCCCTACTCCAATCCACTATCTCCTGTCTGGGGTGGT
Source organism: Lissotriton vulgaris (assembly GCF_964263255.1). Lineage (NCBI taxonomy): Eukaryota > Metazoa > Chordata > Amphibia > Caudata > Salamandridae > Lissotriton > Lissotriton vulgaris. The sequence goes on from NC_141688.1 coordinate 51,040,928, forward strand.
TTGACACCGCCCTGTGACAGGAAACTCTTTGTCCAGGCCTCCTCTGCCGGGTTTCGGTCAGCAGCAGGAGGCCAGACCCGTGTCTGTGGCAGGGGCATCCATTTTGTGGATCTGAGGCTCATTTTAAATCAACCGCGTTTCAGTAAAGTAACATGTCTTCTCCCTCTAGAAGGGTGGAATGCTACCCCCGTCGCCAGAACTGGCGAGGGGGTAGTATTCCAATTCGTATGACACCTTACACGACATGTTTTGATAAAGCCAAACCAAAGTTGCTATATAACCGCGAGGATTATAAGGCGCTTAAGAGTATATGGTATGGCATTATCCCGGATCAGCTTAGGGAGTTGTTCCCGACAGCTGCAGACAGGCTCAGCTCATGCCAGAGCTCCATCTCACATAAAACCACGCACTCTGCCTCCAGGATTGATGAGGCCTTCCATAGGAGTGGCTCACAGGTTATATATGTGTCCAGATATAGGTTTAGATATAGGTATACTATATCTAAGCAAGGGGTGATTACACCCACTTGCCCCAGCTGAGTGATCAGCCAGTTGTGTCAATTTAAGAACCAGCCAGGGGTGGCAAAAGCTATGCTTCAGCCCCTGGTAGGCCTTGGTGGCACCTATGCCCTGAGCACCTATAGTGCATGGTACAGGGGCTGACAAGGAGTCCATTTCCAATTGTGGTATGTACCTATAGCACATGTATTATAAATTTAGAGAGAGAACAGCAGGCTGGGGGTCTGATTAGCAGGCCCACAGCCTCAGTAAGTCGAAAACCAGTGAAGCAAAAAGCAAAAATTGGGGTGACCATAGGATAGCAGACCCTACTCTCCTACATAACCCCCCCCCAAACGCAGGGACATTAAACTTAACCTTGACCAGATAAGTCTTCATGTTCTAAGTGGAAGTACCTGGAGAGACCATCTGCATTACCATGGTCAGTCCCTGGGCGGTGCTCCACTGTGAAGTCCATCCCCTGTAGGGAAATGGACCACCTGAGCAGTTTGGGATTTTCACCCTTCATCTGATTTAGCCACAAGAGGGGCTTATGGTCTGTCTGAATTAGGAAGTGAGTACCAAACAAGTATGGCCTCAACTTCTTCAGGGCCCAAACCACAGCAAAGGCCTCCCTCTCAATAGCTGACCAACGTTTCTCCCTGGGGGTCAGCCTTCTGCTAATAAAAGCAATGGGCTGGTCTTGACCATCTTGATTAAGTTGTGAAAGCACAGCTCCCACCCCCAACTCAGAAGCATCTGTCTGTACAATGAACTGTTTGGAGTAGTCAGGACTCTTCAGGATAGGTGCAGAGCACATGGCCTTCTTCAGGTCATCAAATGCCTTTTGACAGCTAACTGTCCACTGAACCTTTTTGGGCATCTTCTTGGATGTCAAGTCATTCAATGGTGTCACAATGGACCCATAGTTCTTTACAAATTTTCTGTAGTACCCAGTCAGGCCCAAGAAGGCTCTGACTTGTGTCTGGGTAGTTGGAGGAGCCCAGTCCTGTATGGTCTGGATCTTGCTCTCCAGTGGTTGAACTTGACCCCCACCTACTAGGTGGCCCAAGTACACAACCTTGCTCTGCCCTATCTGGCACTTAGTAGCCTTGATAGTCAGGCCTGCCTTTTGCAGGGCCTCCAGAACCTTCTTCAGGTGGATCAGGTGATCCTCCCAGGTGGAGCTAAAGACAGCAATATCATCTAGATATGCTGCACAAAAGTCATCCAACCCAGCAAGGACTTGGTTCACCAACCTTTGGAAAGTGGCAGGTGCATTCTTCAAGCCAAAGGGCATTACCACAAATTGATAATGTCCACTAGGGGTCGAAAATGCTGTTTTGGCTTTTGACTCCTCAGCTAGTCTGATTTGCCAGTAGCCAGCTGTCAAATCAAATGTGCTCAGAAACTTGGCAGAAGCCAACTTATCAATGAGCTCATCTGCTCTTGGAATGGGATGAGCATCTGTCCTAGTGACAGCATTGAGACCTCTGTAGTCCACACAAAACCTCATTTCTCTCTTCCCATCTTTGGTATGAGGTTTTGGCACAAGGACCACTGGGCTAGCCCATGGGCTCTCTGATGGCTCAATCACTCCAAGCTCCACCATCTTTTGCACCTCAGCCTTTATACAATCCCTGACATGGTCAGGTTGCCTGTAGATCTTATTCTTCACAGGCAGATTGTCACCAGTGTCCACCTCATGGGTGCACCAGTTAGTCTGACTGGGTGTGAGTGAAAACAATTGTCTGTGGGCCTGCAACACCTGTCTGCAGTCCACCTGTTGCTGCTCAGTGAGGCTGCCTGCCAAGGCTACTCCATCAACTGAACCATCATCAGGGTTCTGGGAAAGCAGGTCTGGGAGAGGGTCACTCTCTTCCTCCTGTTCCCCATCTGTGGCCATGAGGAGACTCATGTCCTCCCTGTCAACAAATGCTTTCAATCTGTTCACATGGAGCACCCTGTGGGGGCTCCTAGGGGTACCAAAGTCAACCAAGTAGGTGACTTCTCCCTTCTTTTCAATGATAGGGTAGGGTCTAGTCCATTTGTCCTGGAGAGCTGCTGGCCCCACTGGGTCCAACACCCACACCTTCTGTCCTGGCTGGAACTCAACCATGACAGCCTTTTGGTCATGCCAGGCTTTCTGTAATTCCTGACTTGCCTCAAGGTTTTTGGATGCTCTCTCCATGTATTCAGCCATCCTGGAGCGGAGACCAAGTACATAGTCCACAATGTCTAGTTTAGGCTTTTTGAGAGGTAACTCCCATCCTTCCTTCACCAAACTCAATGGACCTCTTACAGGGTGGCCAAACAAAAGTTCAAAAGGGCTGTAGCCAACCCCCTTCTGTGGGACCTCTCAGTAAGCAAAGAGCAAGCAGGGTAAAAGGATGTCCCATTTCCGCCTAAGCTTCTCTGGTAACCCTTTTATCATTCCCTTTAGGGTCTTGTTGAACCTTTCCACAAGCCCATTGCACTGTGGATGGTAGGGTGTGGTAAACTTATAGTTTACTCCACACTCTTTCCACATTGCTTTTAAGTATCCAGACATAAAGTTAGTACCTCTGTCTGAAAGAACCTCCTTTGGAAAGCCCACTCTTGAGAAAACTGCAATGAGGGCTTTTGCCACCACAGGAGCTGTGGTGGTCCTCAGGGGAATTGCCTCTGGGTACCTGGTGGCATGATCCACTACCACCAGTATAAATCTGTGCCCAGATGCTGTTTGAGGATCCATGGGACCCACAATGTCTATTCCAACTCTTTCAAAGGGTACCCCCACCACAGGTAGTGGTATCAGGGGGGCCTTTGTTGTGCCACCTGACTTACCACTGGCTTGGCAAGTGACACAGGAGCGACAAAACTCCTTGACATTTTCTGACATGTGAGGCCAGTGAAAGTGTGGAACAAGCCTGTCCCAAGTCTTATTCTGGCCTAAGTGTCCTGCAAGGGGAATATCATGGGCCAAGGTAAGAAGGAAGCCCCTAAACTTCAAAGGTATGACCAACCTCCTGGTTGTGCCAGGCTTGGGGTCTCTAGCCTCTGAATAAAGGAGCCCTTCATCCCAATACACCTTATGGGTACCTTGAGCATTCCCTGCAGCCTCAGCAGCAGCTTGCTGTCTGAGGGGTTCAAGTGAAGGGCAATCTAATTGGGCCTGCCCCAGGTCTGCCCTTGAGGGTCCCCCTGTCCCCAGAAACTCAACCTGTTCAGGTTCAAGCTCATCTGAGACAGTCTCCTCTTGGACTGCAGAATCAGTTTCCTGTGAAACTTGATCCTCAACCTGGGGCAAGTGGGAAGGCACAGCCTTAACCCTCTTGCTCCTTCTCTTGGGTTGTGGTTGGTCTATTGTTTCAAGATCCACCACTGGTTCAGGAAGGCACTTCTTAGCCTGAGACCTTGTCACTGCAAGGACATGAGCTGAAATCCCTAGCATTTCTGCATGAGTCCTGTACTCCACTTCTGACCAAACTGAGCTTTCAAGATCATTGCCTAACAGACAGTCTACTGGGAGGTCTGCACTCACAACAACTTTCTTTAGGCCATCTACCCCTCCCCAGGAGAAGTTCACAACAGCCACACTATGGGAAGTAGTGGAGTTGCTTGCATTGGTCACTAGGTAACTTTCACCTAGTACAATCTGTCCAGGGTCCACAAAGCCAGGTGTCACCATTGTGACACTGGCACAAGTGTCCCTGTAGGCCTGAGCCAGTTTCTCATTAATTAAGGGAGTCTGCCTATATTTGCCCAGGTTACTGGGGCTTACTGCAGTGGGCAAAGATATGTCCACATCATATAGGAGAACTGCCTGTGTGGGGATTCTGACTAGGCCAGATTCCACCTCAGTACCCAGGGTCAACCCTACTAAACCCTTTGGCTGTGTACCACCACTGCTGACTGTACTAGGGGGTGCAGTTGCTTTAGGAGCTGCAGTGGTGGGGACTGGATTTTTCTTAGTGCATTCACTGCCCCAGTGTGAAACTGATTTGCAGGTATTACACCAAGGTTTCTTTGGGCCATCATTCTTCTTTTTCTTGTTTCCATTTTGGGAACCCCCCTCCTTATTGCTAGTTTGGGGGCCTGAAGACTTCTGGTCCTTTTCTTTATCTTTCTGATTCCCACCCTTCTGGTCTGTTTTCTTCTGGTCACCTTGGTTCTGGTTTTTCTGCTTAATCCTTGTTCTGACCCATTTGTCTGCCTTCTTTCCCAATTCTTGGGGAGAGGTCAGATCAGAGTCAACAAGGTATTGATGCAACAGCTGGTTCTGACAGTTATTAAGGATCTGTTCTCTCATCATAAGATTGTACAATCCTGTATAGTCTGAAACTTTACTTCCCTGCAGCCAACCCTCCAGAGCCTTAGTGGCACAATCTACAAAATCAGTCCAGTCCTGAGTCTGTGCTTTTTGGGTGTCTCTGAACAACAACCTGTATTGCTCAGTGGTTAGGCCAAACCCTTCAATAAGAGCACTCTTCAGAACAGAGTAGTTTTTGGCATCCTCAGGTCTAACAGTGAGGAGCCTGTCCCTCCCTTTCTCAGAAAAGGAGTACCATAAAATTGCTGCCCACTGATCCTCAGGGACCTGCTGTACCATGCAGGCCCTTTCAAGAGCAGTCATCCATTTGTGGATATCATCCCCTTCCTTGTAGGGGGGCACAATTTTTGTCAGGTTTCTATTGTCATAGGCCCTGTCTTTTTCTTTAGGAACTTTGCTGCCACCAGTGGCATCTAAGCCACACAATTTTCTCTCTCTTGCTAAAGCAAGTTTAGCTTGAGCCAAGGCTACCTCTTCCCTTTCTATTTGGAGTTGGACAGCCCTCATCCTGGCCCTATGCTCTTTTCTCTGGGAGGAAGTCATTCCTCTTTGAGATTCTCTTGAGGCACTAGAAAGGTGAGAGTCCCTAGATAGAGATCTCTCCCTTCTATTGCCTGGGAGAATTAGGTTATGAGATCTGGGGTGGTGCTGGCCTCCTCCATTCCCATGTAGGTCCAAGTTGGCCTGGTTAAGGCTGGCAACCTGTACCTGGTTTCCCTGCTGATCCTGATCTTCAGGCTCTTCTACATCAGAGCCTTCCTCTTCCTCTTCCTCCTCCTCTTCTTCTTCTGGAAGATTCTCATTCTCAGGGGAGTGTATCCCTTCACCTGATTCTAAGGGAGCCTGACTCACCTTATCTAGGTCATCCTTTTCTAGGAGAGCTATTAGGGAAGGAATGGTAGGGCCTCTGCCCTTTTTTAGCCCCCTGGCTGTGCACAAGGCACTCAGGTCTTTGTGGCTAAGGTTGTCATATCTGGATGTTGTCCCTATAGGATCAACTTCTACAGGAGCAGAGCCTGAGGCTCTATCTGCATCAGACATGACTGCTAGTGAGGTGTAAGTGGTGCACTTACCTACACTAAGTGGTTTCCTACTGTACCTTGCTAGTGAGTTGTAGTCAGGGTGTGCTAATCCCTTTAATCTACAACTACTAAGTTCAGTAGAACTTAATATGCTAAGCTTTTGATTTATATGTACCTAGAGGTACTTGATGTGATCTTTCAATTTGATAACGATTGCAATGGTAAAACAAACAGCAAGCTCAAATCCGCACCGCTGCACACCAATGTGAGAAGTTGGCCTGATATGTAGTGTTTCCAATTCTGGAACCACTGGGTATCAGTCCAAACAAACCCCAAAGATGTCAGGTTGTAAGTCAACCTTGTAGACAAGCTATCCTAGTGGTAGCATGGACTAAGCAGCCTTAAAGGCTTAACTTAAGAGGTCGTGTTAAGCGAGCTTGTTTTACCACATACAATCCTGTAATCAAATGAAAGGACACCACACAAGTATATATTGTAAAAATATATGTATTTATTTCTAAATTACTCCCCAGTACTCTTTATGAGGAAAGGGGCACAAGCGTTAAATCAAAAGCACTGTTAAACATATAAAGTTGGCACAATTATGGCTGAGGGCGGGGGGCCACTCAGACCATATACTAAAAAAATGGTATAAGTAACACTTATCGAGCAATGGTTAGGCCTAGGGCCTAGAGATTCGCTGGGAGCAGTCAGGACAAGCAATGAAGAAGTCGGGAGTAGCCCACAGGAGACGGGTGCAGCACGGAAAGTGCGGCGCGCACCAATGTAAAGTCAATGGTGCGTAAAAGTTAGTTAAAGTGAATTAAATGATGCTTCCGCTGAACCTAGGAACACAAAACTTCAGACACAGACCCTAGAGGTGTGTGCCAGTGTAAGGACACCGGCGTTGCAAAGTTACCTCACCCACAGGCCGTGGGTGCACAGGGTCGAAGTGGCGTCGGGTTCTGTCACGCAGGTTCTTGGTGCTTGGAGCTGTTGCAGCTGCAGGCGCTGTGAAGCAGAAGTGTCCGGTGCGATCCAAGGGTGGATCGAAGTAGAAAAGTACCTGAAAGCAGAGGGGACAGAGTCTGGGTCACTCAGCAGTGACCAGGGTGGAACCAGGACGGAACCAGGCAATGTCGGGCGCAATCAGGCGGTTGTCGATAGGCTTCTCTCCGCTGTCACGTGGGCTCTGGGGCATCTGCGACGTCCAGGAGCAGGTCACGATCTGTCCCACGTAGGCTCTCGCCGTCAGCACCGTCGGCTTCAAGATTGCAGCAAACAGCACTTGGCAAAAGCAATCCACGCAGAACCGGGAGATTGCTTATCACTCGAACCAGGAGGGTCAGAGTGGGTGCTCCTTTTCACAGGAGCTGGTGCAGATCTGGAGCAACCAGAAAAGCAAGTCGGATTTCAAGTTTCGTCGGCACAGGGGCCACAAGCCAGCTGGCAAGTGACCGGGCCAACGCGTCGAGCACACACAGGCAGAAGGGCCCCACGCAGCACTCGTCGAGTGTGGAGGGGTGAGCTTTGGTGCAAGTGGAGCTCGGGGCTGGGGCTTCTCAAACCCCGGTGTACAGCTTCGAGGGTCACTCGTGGGCTGCACGGTCAGCGTCTCGTGGCCTTTTCAAGATGGCGTGCCCCACGCTTCCGGTCGCCTCCACGGGTCTCAGCTCTGCAGGGACTGTGGATCGGGCAGGTAGAAGGCAGGCAAGCTTGATCTCGTCGATCTCTGTCGCTCGAGTTCCGGCGGGAACTGCAACAAAGCAAGGGTCGAGGGCTGGATGGTGCCTGTTTGCACAGGGTGGTCACTCCTTGACCACAAGGGAGATTCTTCAGTCTTCTCACGTCGTGTAGAAAGTCGAAGGGTCCAGATTTCGTTTCTTATGTTTCTTCAGGATGATCTGAAGTCCGTTGGGACTGCTCCCCCTCTTATTCGAATCTAGGGGGTTGGACATCCTGCTAGGTCCCCTCCTATGGGTGGGACCCAGGAAGGGGGTGGTTACACCCCTCTCCTTTGATCCTGGCCGCGCTGGGACAGGGGCTGGGAGGCCCCAGAACCGGTTTGGCCGGATCCTGCAAGGGGCAGCCTTGTGCTCCCCAGGCAGTGTCTGGTTTCTTTGAAACCTCCCTACTCCAATCCACTATCTCCTGTCTGGGGTGGTTTGACACCGCCCTGTGACAGGAAACTCTTTGTCCAGGCCTCCTCTGCCGGGTTTCGGTCAGCAGCAGGAGGCCAGACCCGTGTCTGTGGCAGGGGCATCCATTTTGTGGATCTGAGGCTCATTTTAAATCAACCGCGTTTCAGTAAAGTAACATGTCTTCTCCCTCTAGAAGGGTGGAATGCTACCCCCGTCGCCAGAACTGGCGAGGGGGTAGTATTCCAATTCGTATGACACCTTACACGACATGTTTTGATAAAGCCAAACCAAAGTTGCTATATAACCGCGAGGATTATAAGGCGCTTAAGAGTATATGGTATGGCATTATCCCGGATCAGCTTAGGGAGTTGTTCCCGACAGCTGCAGACAGGCTCAGCTCATGCCAGAGCTCCATCTCACATAAAACCACGCACTCTGCCTCCAGGATTGATGAGGCCTTCCATAGGAGTGGCTCACAGGTTATATATGTGTCCAGATATAGGTTTAGATATAGGTATACTATATCTAAGCAAGGGGTGATTACACCCACTTGCCCCAGCTGAGTGATCAGCCAGTTGTGTCAATTTAAGAACCAGCCAGGGGTGGCAAAAGCTATGCTTCAGCCCCTGGTAGGCCTTGGTGGCACCTATGCCCTGAGCACCTATAGTGCATGGTACAGGGGCTGACAAGGAGTCCATTTCCAATTGTGGTATGTACCTATAGCACATGTATTATAAATTTAGAGAGAGAACAGCAGGCTGGGGGTCTGATTAGCAGGCCCACAGCCTCAGTAAGTCGAAAACCAGTGAAGCAAAAAGCAAAAATTGGGGTGACCATAGGATAGCAGACCCTACTCTCCTACAATTCTTGAACATAGATGGTTTTAAATCCTGTTTTCCTTTAATTTATTTTGAATATGGGTAAGGCGTGGGAGTCTATTACAGACATTTTGTAGAGAAATGTTGTGTTTGAACACCATTCAATGTCCATTCCAAAATTATTTTAGACCTGAAGAGGACACCTCATAATAGAAACGTGAGAGGGTCACAGAGATTATCTGCGGTAATATTAGGAATCTGCTGCCATGTTACAATATCAAAACCATTGTTACTATTCCTGAATATAAAATGGAATCATATTTAGAATCTGTCCGTGTGTCGGGGACCTGGCCAAAGATGACTTGAGAGAAAGAAACTGGACCATCAATTCAAAACTGTTCCAAACAGGGGCCCCCAGAATACGATTGGCCCAGGGCCCCCAAACTCCTTAAGATGTCCCTGATTTCAATCAGACATTTCATACAGGGGGTGTTGTTGACTCTAGCCCAGTTGGGTTAGGTGCTATTCTTGCACAGCCCAGTGGACACCCAAATGCTCAAAGGCATTTTGTGGCCTATGCAAGTAGGAGTTTGTCCCAACCACAACGTGCTTACTCACAACCTGAAAAAGAAAGTTTAGCTGCGGTGTGAATGCATGAAAACTTCCATGTATTCCTGTACAGAAAGTCTTTTACACTGGTAACTGATCATCAAGCTTTACTAACAATATTTAGCAATCCAAAGGCCAAGGTGCCTCCTAGTATTGAATATTGGGGATTATGGCTACAAGAGTACAATTATAACATGATGCATTGTCCAGGGAAGGCTCATAACCTTGCTGACTACTTTTCCAGAGTGCCCATTCAAGGTCATGACACTCCATTCAAGTCCGCTGAAGGTTGTATCAACTTCATCATAAAATCAAACATACCATCTGCCATTTCGTTAGCCCAGATTAACACTGCCATGGACCACGATAGCGACATGCTATAGTTTAAATATGTATTTACATATCAGTCGTGGGACCAGAACATTCAACCTCTCACCAGTGAGGGTGAATATCAATAACACAGAAATGTAAAAGATGAACTGTTCCTAACTCTAGAGGGGGTCATGTTGTGTGGATCCAGAATATTGATTCCGGGGGGGACTGGGGCAGATAATGATTGAAGTGGCCATAGGGGAATCGTTGCCACAAAATGAGCTCTCCGAGACTGAGTCTGGTTACCTTGACGAGCAAGTTGAGAAGGAATTAATGGCTTGTCATCTATGCAACTGCCTATCTTCAAAAGTTACTGAACACACCCTAAACATGTCAGAACTACAGAAGCATTGTGGAATTTTAGTTTACGAACTGAACATCATCTGCGCCAGCTTGTCACCCACGTACAACATGCACGATCGCCCTTTTAGGTATTATGGTCTCCCTGTCCACGATCGATCGCCAGCGCGCCCCTCTGACCCAGCAAGCATCCTCCGCGCACCCTGGCTCCCCCTCCCTCCCTCTCACGAGCCTAACCCTTCTGCATGACCCTGTCCTTGGGAGTCACGCCCGCGCCTGACCAGCATCTCCTCTCCCCCCATGAATGCCCCTCTGTTGATAAACCTTCCCTCCGCGCTCGATTGTCCACGAGGCATGAATACCACTCCTTTGATGACCCCTTCCCCCGTGTCCAGCTGTCCACACAGGTCCGAGGCCATTGCCTAAGCCGGGAGATACCATTTACTGCCCCTCATTGTATGGAATCACCCCTCTTCAAAGGACACACTGTCGATCAGGGCCTCCCCACCCCCTGGGATATGATCAGGCGCACACATCCTAAGACTTGGCGAAACACCCAGCTGCGTAATGACCCCCCTCCTCTTATCAACAGGTTGAGGACCTCTATTGTGAAGATATATGGGGGTGGGATTGACACGAGGATTACGGGGATGTGTCTTTCCTTGCTTCACAATGTTCCGATTGTAATAAAGAAAGGTCACATGCCATAAACCAGTGTATAAGAGGCCAGGCCTCCGAGAGGCTGTTAGAGCACCTCGAGACGATACCTTGTTGTCTGATCTGATGTGTTCTGCTCCGTCGGAATAAAACTTCTGTTTCCTGCCTTCTGGTCTCCGGCGCCTGCCTCATTGCTTGGTAAATTGAATGGTACAAGGGCGGTTAGCGCCAGGCAAATCTTGAAAAAGGTCATAGCCCTACCTTTTTCCACAATTGGCGTCCCAAAGCGTGGGGCCCATCAGCGACACGTGGATCCAGTGGGAGAGGTCCCAACGACAGAGTGAACGACTGCAACGATCGGGAGAGCTCGTGTCCGATAGACCCTCGTCTGACAGCCGATCATCCGACCTTCACTAGTTCCGAACAGACCTCTCTCGAGTGATCTACGGTCCTGACTGGGAACCATCAGGAGTGCCACGGACATCACGAAGAATAGAGGACGATCGGGCGCTGGATTCAGAAGACAGGAAACCGTCCATGCGGTCAGGGTAAGGTCGTGTAGACACGACGAACTGAGAAAAAAAATTGTTTGGTTTGGATAATACTAGTATTACGCTTTGTTGAAACCCTCTGGAGATTCACCGTCTGCAAACGGAGAAAATAACAGGCTCTCTCTTTGCAAGCAGTGAAGGATAGGTAACGCAGACTTTTGTCCCCATTGTAATCCGTCGTGCCTATCTTCCTCCCCCACTGTTGTCCCGAACTGTCGTTCGTGGATTATTGTCTGGAGATTCTTTGTCTGCAAACAGGGAAGAACAAGGTCTCTCTTTGCAGGTAGAGAAAGGGTGGGTAACGCAAACTTTTTCGTACCCACTTATTCTCCCCACTGATTGTTTGATTGACCGTACATTAAGTGTTCGGTATTGGTTCTTTTGAGGTATTAACGGCCTCCAAACAACGTAGAATAGAAATATTCTGTCTAGTCTTTGTCCGCCGTGATAAGATAGGTAGTGCAGACCTTTGTCCCCGTTGTAACCCGTCATGCCTATCTTCTCCCCACTGGTTGGTAGCCTGTACAGCCCGGACCGCTTATTAGAGATGAATCATCCAGCTCCACTGGAGGGCACCCCTAATAAGGACATGTTCACTAAGCATGGACTAGTCGCTATAGCTTATACTAAGTTATGGCATAAATATACAAAGAAGAACCCTGAAAGTCAGTGGCTACTGATAGGTTCCTTTGACGATCATAAAATAAAAGCATTAGAAATAGCGCTCCAGAAAAATAAGACTACGCCCACTATGCTCGACAGTATCTGCATGTGGCGCAAAGAAACGGAACAACGAAAGAAAAGAGAAGAGGCAAAAATAGGGAAAGAATTACGAAAGGCAGCCCACCTAGCCGCAAAGCAACTAGAAGAAGAAATAAAAGAAAGAAAGGAAACTACGCGAAACCAAGAATCAGGGTCGACAGGCCAATGTCCTGTTAGGACCCCCTCTGCGCTCTACCCTGAATTGCCCTCCAAACAGCGGGCGAACGATGAGTTACTACCAGGTCCCCCAATCATCTACATGCCCCCTCCGTATGCCCCCTGCCAACAACACTCGCAGGCCCTAAATGCAAACGAGAACAACCTCAGCGCTAGTGCACCGGCCCTCACGGCCTCCGCACCAGCCGCATTAACAACATCGTCAGACGATCCCGAGGCTAGCAAGCAACCACCAGCCAGACCAAATAGGTTGAGCAAAGATGAGCGGGATGGGATCGACAAAATAGCAAAGACATTAGTAGAACGAAGGGAGAGCGAAGAATACACAATGAGCATATATAATTCACATGTCGACAGCCACAGACGGCATTTCATTTTGCGATTCAGCTACCACATCCTGAACGCATATGAAGATAGGTATCAAAGTAAGGGCCCCGCTAAACTAACAACGCTGTATAGGAAGATTGATGTTGGAGATGGGACTGAATGTGAGGCGACGGAACTCTTCATGCAGATGCTTGAGGTCCTCCGCCACCTCACGGAGCAAAAACCAGAAGCCAAGGTTACAGTCCCTGAAGCGACCTCAGTAGAAGTAGCCAATACTATGATGCCCATCAGAGAGGCGGCTCCTTACTGGATCCCGCCACGTGGTCAGGGAACCAGCGATGATATTAATCATGCGGATGCAAAAGGGAGGGTTGTGTACAATTGGGTTTACCAACCATGGGACCGACAAGATATCCTAACCTTTAAGCAAACTCTGCCCGATTTGAGAAAGAACCCGACAGCATTCTATACCGAATTAGGCACAGCCTTGGGTTCGACGATAATGACTTTAGCGGACATTGACTTGTTCTTCGGGTTATGCCTGCCAGCTGACGTGTGGAAGCAAATCCGGAAGGCTGACCACACGGATCTGTTTGGGCATACCTGGGACCAACTCGGTAAATTAGATAGACAACGAGAACCTGGAAGGAAACCAGTAAAAGACATACTAGAACTCCCAGACAAAATAGTTCAGAAATTAAAGACACTGATCCCAGAAAGAAAGGTAGACTGGTCGATAGTCACGGCCTGTCGACAGAAACCCCAGGAAGATGTGTCAGAATACTTCTCCCGGTTCGAGACAGTGTTCTCCGACTACAGTGGCCAAGACATGACCACCGCAACCGGACAGCACCTGTTTGTACAAAATTACGTGAAAGGCCTAACACAAGAGGTCTCCCAAAAGCTGCAGACGAGTGAGAGTAGTTGGGGGGCCTCCAAACCCGCAGCTATCCTTCAGATGGCTCAGCATTACGAGCACCAAAAGAATGAGAATGATAGGGCGTCCGAGAAAAGAAGAAAGATTTAAAAGAAAGGGTAATGATAGCCCAGATACAAGGTATAACGGTAGGACGGGAACACCAAAGGGGAAACTACCAATCAACCACCCCCAGAGATCTACCTCCTAAAGATCACACTCCCACACCCCACACTGGACGTAGAGACATTAGCAATGACCAATGCGCCTTCTGCAAAGGGTTCGGCCATTGGAAATCCCAGTGTCCGGTTCTGCTAGAGATGAATAGAAATAGGGACTCCAGGGATGTGGCAGGTGGTCCGAGAAATAGAGTACAAGGACGAGGGCACACCAACGACACCAACAATGACAGATCAGGGAGACTGAACACATTTGACCGTCCCCGACGGAACCAATATCAGCTGTCCGAAGGTGAAGATGCCCCCGACTTTGCATAGGACTGCCAGGGGCAAGGGAGGGATCCAGTCGAGCTCTGTGTTGACCAGCAAGGTCCTTATGTCACCGCTAAGGTCCTGGGTACAGAGTCTCCATTCTTGGTAGACACTGGGGCGACACGTAGTGTGTTATCAAAACGACTGATTCCAAGGGCACCCTTGTCTGGCTCACACATAACGTCGATAGGTTTCGATGGAACGCCCTCCACTAACCCCCTGTCCGTACCTATTACCTTTGACCTAGAAAACAACACCACTGACGCGACATTTCTGCTCTCCTCCAACTCCCCTGACGCCATTATGGGCATTGACTTACTGAAACATTTTCGAGCCACTATTAGGTGTTCCCCAGATGGAATCCGAGTCATCCTGTACGACAACCCAGACATGCCCAGATCCTGCCCCTCACGACACATGTGCTCCATAACTGACGCTGACCTGTCCTTGCTTGACACCCTGCCCCCGTACCTGTGGGCCAAAAATGACTCTGATGTGGGATGAATGATGATTGACCCTATTCATATAACTGTAAGACAGGACGCTATGCTCCCGAAACTCCCACAATATCGGATATCCCCAGAGGGCGAGAAGGCACTGGTAGCGATCATTCAGTCTCTGGTAGATGCAGGAGTGGTTGAAGAGGTGGTCAGCAACGTCTGCAACAGCCCAATCCTACCTATTGTTAAGAAGCAAGGTGAAGGAGATGAGAAAGCGTACCGCTTCATCATCGACCTGCGAGAAATTAACAAAGTGGTTGTACCCCAATACCCTGTAGTCTCCGATATCACCACCATTCTGACCCTCATCCCGTCCACTGCCACCACCTTCACTGTTATCGACCTTAAGAATGCGTTTTTCTCTATCCCCATCCATCCAGAGAGCCGTTATCTCTTCGGCTTCACTTTAAAATCCCGCTCGTACCGATTTTGTAGAGCTCCCCAGGGGTACACTGAAAGTCCCAGCATTTACAGCCAGGCCCTCAAAAGGCAGCTGGATGCTTTCCAGCTGCCAGATGGAGTGGTGTTGATCCAATATGTCGATGATATCCTTTTGGCGGCCGACACCACCCCGCTTGCAACGACAGCCACCGTCCAACTCCTACACTTTCTTGCAGAAAATGGCCATAAAGTCTCCAAAAAGAAGTTACAATTCTGCCAGCCACAAGTGACTTACCTAGGCCATCTCCTGTCCAAAGAAGGGAGGAAACTTACACCCGACCGAATCCAAACCATCCTAGACACCCCCATCCCAAAAACGCAAAAGCAAGTCCGCTCCTTGGTTGGCCTAACCTCTTTCTACAGACAGTGGTTACCTAACTTCAGCCTCATTGTAAAACCTCTACTTGCCCTATTAACCAAAGATGCCTCCTTCCCGCTCCCTTGGACCCCTGAGTGTCAAGCATCCTTTAAGGAATTGCGAGATGCTCTCTGTTCAGCGCCTGTCTTAGGAACCCCGGATTACTCCAAACCCTTCTCCCTCTTCACCCACGAAAGGGAGGGGTGTGCATTGTCTGTCCTAACACAATCGATTGGTCCTAAGCAGCGCCCTTGTGCCTACTTCTCCGCCACTCTTGATCCTGTAGCCAGAGCTTTGCCTGCCTGCCTTCGAGCGGTAGCTGCCGCTGCCGTCTCTATCCGCCAGAGCGAAGGAATCGTACTTTCAAACTCTCTGACCGTGCTAGTACCCCATGCTGTCGACACCCTCCTGAACCAAACCAGGACTCAACACCTGACTAGCGCACGACTGACAGGGTACGAACTGACGCTACTTGCACCCCACATCACACTAAAGAGATGCACAACTTTGAATCCTGCCACATTGTTGCCCCTGCCTGAAAATGACCCCGACGTTCCTCCCATCCACGACTGTGTGACCCTCACGGACGAACAAACTAGGAGTAGAGTTGACCTCCGAGATACTGCTTTCACTGATCCCGATGGAGAGCTATGGGTAGACGGCTCATGCATCAAACTCCCAGATGGCACCACTTCAGCTGCCTATGCAGTCACGACAGCCCGAACAGTAGTTGAGACAGCCTGCATCACACAACGATCTGCCCAGGCAGCAGAACTGATAGCCCTCACACGAGCATGCATCATAGCCACGGGGACCACCGCGAACATATACACAGACAGCCAGTATGCCTTCGGGGTAGTCCACCATTTTGGACTCCTGTGGAGGGAGAGGGGATTCCTGACGTCCCACGGCACCCCAATCCTCCACGGAGATCTAGTCTCCGCCCTGATTGAAGCAGTTCTCCTCCCCAAACGATTAGCGGTGATCAAATGTCAGGCACACAAAAGGGTGACAGACTTAGTCGGGCAAGGGAATGCACTGGCCGACATCACTGCACGAACCACAGCTGAGAATAGGACGGTGACACGCATGTATGTGACAAGGTCACAAGCCGAGAAATGGAGTGACACAAGGGTAATGATCAGAGATATTCAGTCGGCCAGCACCCCTCACGAACTGACTAAGTGGGCAAGGGTGGGTTTGAAGGACGAAGAGGGCTGTTGGCGAACGAAGGATGCAAACAAGTGGTTGCTGCCCGACTCATATCAGATCCCCATACTAACGATGGCACATTCCCCCGCACACATAGGATCTGCACCCATGATCGAGCTCATTTCCAAAGTCTGGCACAACGACAAAATCCCCGACTCAGCCAGACGCCTAGTCCAGCAGTGCCTTATCTGTCTGCAACACAACCCCGGGAAAGGAACTGTGGTACCCCGGGGAGGGTTTGGGACCCCCAATCACCCCTTTGAGGTCCTTCAGATGGACTACATCCAACTAGAGAGATGCCAAAGCTTGAAGTATGTACTAGTCATCGTATGTGCCTTCAGCAAATGGGTAGAGGCCTATCCAACCCGTGACAACACTGCCATGACTACTGCCAAAGTACTACTGAAAGAATTCTTCCCTCGCTATGGCCTTTGTCAAATTTTATGGAGCGACAATGGCCCCCACTTCATAGCTGAGGTTATCCAACTAATCCTAAAGGGGTTGGGGGTGAAGCAAAGGTTTCATGCGGTCTTCCACCCCCAATCCGCCGGTCTGGTGGAACGCCATAATGCCACACTGAAGTTAAAATTGTCAAAAATAGTGGCCACCACTGGACTTAACTGGCCGGATGCCCTCCCACTGGCCTTGTTATCGATGCGCTCCACTCCCACCAAGCACCATTTGACCCCCTACGAGGTCGTGTTTGGGCGACCGATGAATCTCTGGACTGCTCCCAAACCGACCTCCATTCATGACGTCCCAGACGTCCTACTATCTGATTATTTGTGCAAGTTAACTAAAACGTTGTCTGTCATTCATCAACAGGTGCAGCAGGCCATCCCCGATGCTTCCAGGGGCCCCGGCCACGGCATCCAGCCGGGAGATTTCGTCCTAATACGAAATATCCAGCGGACCAAGAGTCTGGAACCTCGGTGGACGGGCCCCTGGCAAGTGCTGATTACCACCCGAACGGCGCTTCGAGTGGAGGGGAAGAAGCACTGGCTGCACGCACATCACTGCCGGAAGGTCTCTGCAAACCTGGCCACAACAGAAAACGTCAACACCCAAGAAGAGCTCCTGAACAAAGACCGACCGACATTGAACTGTTATCCCGATACTGAGGCACTCGAACTTGCAAAATTCTCTGATCCCACTGTGCCATCCAGAGAAGGGTATTTCCTGCGTCGAAAGGAGGGAGCTTCGGCTAAGTAGGCCACGGACTAAGTTAAATCTCAGAACGGTGACCTCAGCACAACCAAGGGGTGCCGGGAGAGAAGCTAAACGAAGTCTGTGGTTCTGCCCACTACCGAGCCCCTTGAAGGTGATGGAAGCACCAGATGAGAAGATGATGGAAGCGCCAGATAAGAAGATGATGGAAGCAACAGGAAATACCCATTATAGAAACCCAAAGACTGACAATTTGCACAAATCAAAGACAATAGCCCTCTTTATTGTCTTCCTCTTCTGCCTCCTCCTCATGACCTCCTTCTGGATTCTGGAGGAAAGCACACCGGCTCATGAGGCATTGCTACCTACTGCACAACCAACACCCCTGAAAGAGCATCACCTAGTCTCTCTGTCGCCTCAGCTGCGAGAAAGGCGCAGGGAATTCTGGAACAATTCTTTCGTGCAACTGTTGCACCAACACAACCTTGCCGCAAATGCTACGAACTGCTGGATCTACGGGTTGCTCCCGCATGCCGCTGGACACTCCATCCCCTTCATCCCTTCTCCTTTCTCAGTTCACGGCTCCTGCCTCGCCTGGTTGATCCTCATGCAAGAGAGCCACAAGGACAACGCCACCTCCAGCCAGACGGTGTCGCACTTCTACTCTGGTTTCTGGCTGAACAAAACCGGAAAGACGTCTGCTGCCCTGTGTCCTGCGCTAACGGGCGCCACCTTCCTTAAAGACATTCCAGCCAAAGAACGAGTCGAAGTACAGGTGCTCCACAATCCAGCCAGGACCACCTTCTCTCATCTGCAAAAACAAACTACCGCTACTCTGACTGTGGCCCTGTCTGTTATCAATGTCACAGGTCTTGTGTGTCTCGAAGGTCATGGAACGCAGCTGGTGGGTCACAGTGCCTGCCGAATCACCAGAACATTGGACTCAGTTGACCCCCCTTCCTTTGTTGCTTCTCCGAATATGTACTTTGTGTGTGGCACCAAAGCTTACACCTGGCTCCCGAGAGGTTGGAAGGGCGCCTGTTACATTGCCTTCGTTCTTCCACCCACATATGTAGCCCCTGCCAACCATCACCGGCAGAGGCGTGCAGATGACATTGGACAAGCCGACTCCACCGGAGCACAGTTCCTAGATGCAGCAAAGGGACTTGTTCCTCTGTGGGGCCCAATGGCAAACAGCTGCGCTATCCGACACCTGACTCAGGCAGTAGAAACAACGATCAACATCACGGCTGGCATCCTCGCCAACAACACGGCGGAGCTTCAGGCGGTCCGCCTTGTGACCCTTCAAAACCGCCTTGTCTTAGACGTGGTCCTAGCCGATCGAGGAGGAGCATGCCGCATCATCGGATCCAGCTGCTGCACCTACGTGCCAGACAACTCGCCTTCAGTCTACAAAGCCATTGAACACCTCCACAGACTTTCCTCGGAGGTTCACCAAGAGCAGGAAGGATGGTCGCTTGGGAGCTGGTTTTGGGACACTTTGAAGGACTGGGGTTGGAAGTTGTTTTCCTTCATACTGATACCTGTTGTGATATTATGTGGGTGTTGCCTGGGTGTTCAATGTCTACCCCCCTTGTGCGGTTTCGTTTCTAACTGTATGTGCCCAAAGACTTTGGACTTCCGAAATGAGCACATGAGTCCCCTCTATGAAGCAGAAATACGTGGCCTTATGGGGATAAATCCGAACTGACAAGTTGGCGAGACATGTTAAAAGGGAGGACTGTGGAATTTTAGTTTACGAACTGAACATCATCTGCGCCAGCTTGTCACCCACGTACAACATGCACGATCGCCCTTTTAGGTATCATGGTCTCCCTGTCCACGATCGATCGCCAGCGCGCCCCTCTGACCCAGCAAGCATCCTCCGCGCACCCTGGCTCCCCCTCCCTCCCTCTCACGAGCCTAACCCTTCTGCATGACCCTGTCCTTGGGAGTCACGCCCGCGCCTGACCAGCATCTCCTCTCCCCCCATGAATTCCCCTCTGTTGATAAACCTTCCCTCCGCGCTCGATTGTCCACGAGGCATGAATACCACTCCTTTGATGACCCCTTCCCCCGTGTCCAGCTGTCCACACAGGTCCGAGGCCATTGCCTAAGCCGGGAGATACCATTTACTGCCCCTCATTGTATGGAATCGCCCCTCTTCAAAGGACACACTGTCGATCAGGGCCTCCCCACCCCCTGGGATATGATCAGGCGCACACATCCTAAGACTTGGCGAAACACCCAGCTGCGTAATGACCCCCCTCCTCTTATCAACAGGTTGAGGACCTCTATTGTGAAGATATATGGGGGTGGGATTGACACGAGGATTACGGGGATGTGTCTTTCCTTGCTTCACAATGTTCCGATTGTAATAAAGAAAGGTCACATGCCATAAACCAGTGTATAAGAGGCCAGGCCTCCGAGAGGCTGTTAGAGCACCTCGAGACGA
The DNA here is from genome assembly GCF_964263255.1 of Lissotriton vulgaris. Lineage (NCBI taxonomy): Eukaryota > Metazoa > Chordata > Amphibia > Caudata > Salamandridae > Lissotriton > Lissotriton vulgaris. The sequence continues at coordinate 51,061,013 of NC_141688.1, forward strand.
TACCTTGTTGTCTGATCTGATGTGTTCTGCTCCGTCAGAATAAAACTTCTGTTTCCTGCCTTCTGGTCTCCGGCGCCTGCCTCATTGCTTGGTAAATTGAATGGTACAAGGGCGGTTAGCGCCGGGCAAATCTTGAAAAAGGTCATAGCCCTACCTTTTTCCACAGCATGCCTGGAAGAGAATAGCCATTTACTTTTTTGGTCTGCTCGACAATGGACATCACCTGATGGTAATTGTGGACGAATACTCACAATTCCATTAATTGAGGATCTCTCATCCATCATTCAAGCGCAAGTCATTGAAAGACTGGATGGCATCTTTGCGACACGGGTTGTTCAAGCGATCCTACAATCTGACAATGGCCCACCTTTTAATTGTCGTGTGTTCAAAGACTTCTTAGTATAGAGCATCGAAAGAGCATTCCTGTGTGGCCTTAGGGTGACTGACTGGTTGCAAGACGTATTAGTACGCTTAAGAGAGATGTGCAGCATGCTACACTTGAGAAGCTCAACTTACAAACTGTGTTAAACTCTCCATTGAGAACTTACCATTCAACACCTTACACAACCACTGGAGAAAGTCCGGCAACAATTATGTCCAAGATACCCCTGTGGGCCAATCAACAAGAAAGACATGAGAATGCAACTCATGCAAGGGACTTGGAGTAGAAACAAAAGATGAGAACATATGCTGACCGAAGACGACATGCAAAAAACATTGTCTTCCAGAGAGGAGACAGAGTGCTTGCATGTCAGATGCGAAAAGAAAATCTGATGCTCCCTTTAATGCAGAACTATTTTTTATATATATCTTTATTAATATTTGCATAAAGAAGAACATACGTTACAATTATGTAGTCATCTTATAAATCTATCTGTCCACGGGGGACTAGTGAGTCGGGAGAGATAGGTGTTAGAGGAATAACCTTTGTTCCATGCAGGATAAAAGTATACATCCACCATCTACTATTCATACCAATAAATTAAACATTTCGTAGTTATCTCTCTCGTGCTCCCCTCCTCTTCTCTTATCACATTAGGTAAGAGAAGAGGAGGGGATGTTACTGATGACATTATATAAAAAGGATCTATCATGAAACCACAACTATCCCCCTCCCTACCTTGCCCCCCCTCCATGTCTGTATACTGCTCTCCTAAGTATCTATTCTCCATGTCGTCTTCCCTGTCTGAGATTGTGTAACCCCCTTTCCTATGTAGGTGTCGCCCTGATATTATCTTGTGTTTCCTTTGTCTCTGTTTGATTGGGTGGGGAGCCATTAGGCGAATGATCACCCCGCAGTTCCCCCAACATTGCTCTCCAAGCCTGTAAATCATCTGCCACTTTTTCATCCCGCCTGGTCCTCTGCTTTCGGACCACCTCTACCGTGGTCCAGTCATTTACATCTCTTACCCACTTCAGGATCTTTGGCGGTTCCCTACTTAGCCATGAAGTGACTATCCTTCGTTTTTCTAGTACAAGCCCCAAAAATACAAACCACCTACTGGTCTTCTTGTTTTTAGGAATAGGCAGTAGTCCCAGTAAGGCCGTACGCATCTCCCAAGGTATCACCCACCACGCAGCCTCTCTCAGTCAATTCAAAACCTCGCTCCAGTAAGGACCTATGATGGGACATGCCCAGGTCATGTGTATAAATTCCGCACCCTCTGCTCCGCTGAGTGTTCCGGAAACATCCTGTTCAGTTTTTTGAGTGTGAGATATATTTGGTGAACAAAATCATATTGTGTCTATTTAAATCTTGTGTTCGAGCTCAACTGTTTTACCCCTTAATTAATTTTAGTCCATTTCTTAGATGTTAAGTGTACTTGCTACAGGGGGGTTTCTCCGGAAATGAAGGCCATATCTCCCTGGCCACCTGAGCAATTTTCTCATATTGTAGAAATTGACCATTACCTAGATTGAAAAGGTCTACCGCCGCTTCCCGTGAAATATATTGTTTTTTATTATACAGGTCTCCCACCATTAGGCATCCTCCGTCTTGCCATCTCCGCACAGACATAGAGGTTGAAATTCTGGTGAGTGGTTGAACTACCCTTAGGGGCATATCTGGGGCATACGGCACTTGTTGTAAAACGCTCCTGACTACAAGTTCCCAGGTTTCTGTGACATGGCGTATTATCTAGGGGCCTGTCTGGGGTACTTTCCTCCCCATCATCAATAGTTCCAGGAGTGACCGGTCCTCAAATGTTCCCTCAAGCAACCTCTTCTCCCAGTTCTCTTCTGTGTCAAACCAATGCACAGCATGTTGCAGTTGTGCTGCCATGTAATACAATTCTAGGCATGGAACCTCTAACCCTCCGGCTTGCCATGTTCTCTGTAATGTCACCAAACTAACCCACTTGCATTTGGCACCCCACATCAGTTCTATCAGCAAGCTGTCCCGGATTATAAAAAAGTGTCTGGTATACTATTCAGGGAATGTTGCAGCACATAACGACAGCGCGGGAGAATGATCATTTTGATTAACGCTATCTGCCACATAAGCAATAGAGGCAATCCCTGCCAGACTCACACTGAACTTTGTAGGCCCTCGATTACTTTTCCTATATTCAATGTTAGATATTGTTAAGCTGGTCTGGCCAGCCAAATCCCCGGGTATCTGGTCCCCTCTAGAGCCCACTTAAATATCTAATCCGGGAGCTCGCTGCCCATTTGTAAGGTCAACCGACCGATCGGTATCAATTTTGATTTCCCAGAGTTTATCTGTAATCCGGAGAGTCTACTGAAGTGTTGTAGGACAGCCGATAACATTGGAATCGCCTCAGCTGGCTGTCGGAGATATACAAAGGTATCATCCGCATACATAGACACCAAATGGTTGATTGTCCCCAGTGGGATCCCAAACTCAACCAAATCCTTCCTCAGAGCCGCTGCTAATGGCTTATTTCCTTGAAAACAGTAGTGGCGATAATTGACAGCCCTGTCTGGTACAACGTTGTGGTGTAAAACCCCTCGAAATTAGCCTCCCCATGCGTATCCAATTATATGGGGCAGAACAAAGTATCTGTATCATCATCATAGCACTCTTTATTTCGACAAAGATTGTCATAATAGATACAAAACAGCACAATAAAATAGTAAGTAGTACATTAAGAACGAGCGTCTGCAGGACATTATAAAACCAACAAATAGATGTTAAAAGGTATTCCTTACAAACAAACAACAGCAGAAAGGCATTTATAAAATCAATGTGTGATGCAGTGTTGACAATTGTACAGTGTGCCCAGTTAATAGATGTTTTCTCTTGTGCCATATACTTTCTATAAATTTTGCGACGGCAAAAACAATCATGTCAGATAAATCAGTTTGAAAAAACCCTATACGCCTGCAAACAGCGAGAGAACCCCAAGTTTTTGCAGGCCGAGACAATCCAATACCTGCTAGCTCGCGCATAAGCATGGCAGAAAAACAATATGTGCAGCTCAGTTTCTTGCTCTAATTGGCTTGCGGCACAGTGACTCGGGGAGGACTCAGACCATTTACTAGTGTACGCTTGAACAGGCAAAGTGCCGTACCTCCATTGAAGGTAGAGTTTCCTGGTGGCTGTTGGAAATATAATGTCTAGGACTAGTTCAAATTTATATATGTCCTTAGCCTTCAGAAATGACTCAGTCAGGGTGCCTGGATCTGTGTTAAGTATATGTGCCTTAAGTTTACTTTCACGGTACAATCATCTAACCAAATGTTTCTGTGATACCCTGGTGCAAGAGGACAGGGGGTCTGATCATAAGGAGGCTAATCCCAGTCGCCCTAGTTCATGCCCTATATAATTGAACCAGGGTATTTTCACCACATTTGGGAGGGTCAGGATTTCCTGCAGCTCAGACCGATAATTGACTAACTCAGGTGTGGTCCATATCCTGCGCCAAAAGGTAAAGGGCCTAACACCCAGATCTTCATCAAGGGGGCTAGGACCCAAATCAAGCCTCATTGGCAACAGGGGAGTACTAGAGGGTAATAATAGTAAATGCCTGATAAATTTATTCTCTGTTGCCACTAGTTCTCATTTATACATGTGGCCCCAGAGCTCACCTCCATACATAACCGCACTCTGGCCTGGATTCTGTAAATCTCTAGCGGCGGTCTAATCGGCTTAGTGGAGGATTTATTTTTGTTTAGGGTTTGAACCCTATCTAACCTGTTTGCACGAAATGTGGGTTGGGGTGAGATTTTGATGGTGGATTGAAAACCATAAATTTGGTTTTTAATGCATTATTCTCGAGGCCATGTTCTCCACAGAATGCCTCAAAACCGTCTAGCACTCTTTGGATTCCCATAGGCGATTTAGACAGCAGCAGGGTGTCGTCTGCGAACATAATCGCTGGCACCCTGCTGCCTGCCAACTTAGGGGCATAGCAGTTTTCCACCCCGTTCAGATGGGCTATGACCCCGTTGACATAGAGGCAAAACAGGGTCGGTGCAAGCACACAACCCTGTCTTACCCCCCTGTCAACAGGGAAACTGTCAGATAAGGCTCCCCCCTGCCACATCTGACGTGTGCAAAATTATCTGTGTGCAGGCGGATAATTATATTTAGTAAAGGTTGCGGAACCCCAAACTTTGAAAGAACAGACCAAAGTATTTTACGAGGTACAAGGTCGAAGGCCGCTCGTAAATCCACGAAAATGGTGTAGAGGCTGCCACCCTCTATCTTAACCGTTTTCCAAAATATAAGGGCCAGGCGGAAAACTTGATCGATAGTTGAGACTCTGTTTCTGAACCCAGCTTGATATGGGCTCAGGACAGAGTGATCAAACATCCATGTTGATAGGAAATCCAGAATCAGCCTTGCAAAGACTTTTTGTGGGACATCATAAGGCTGATAGGCCTGTAGTTGGCTGGGAGCAGAGGAGAGCCCTTCTTGAAGATAAGAACATTCTCTGCTCCCAGCCAAGTACTAGGCACCGGCATCCCTCCCAGGATTGCATTAAATACCACCTGAAAACATGGGGCCCAAACCATGGGTTCATGCTTAAACAAGTCCCCTGGTAGTCTATCCAGTCCTGGGGCCATTTCTGCTGAGAGTATGGAGATAGCTGCCTCATCCTCTGCCACTGTAAATTCATCCCACTCCATAGATGGAATAGAGGGAGGGTCTACTACTAAAATACCTAGCTCCCCAAGCTGATCTGTAGGCGCTTGGTCGTACAGGGATCGAAAATGGGCCTCCCACACAGATGATGCAATATTAGCTTCAACTGCTGGGGTCGGGTCGGCAGAACCGGTTTTAACAATCTGCCAGATTTTACGGGCATCTTTGGATTTTAGAGCACCCATCATATCTGTCCAGTTGTCATTATCCCATTCGATCTTGGCATTTTGGATTAGGACTTTATACTCCTTCCTCTTAGCCCTAACCAGTGCAATGTTGTCTTTTGCTTCATAGCTATCAGAAGGTCTGTTTTGGCCTTCCTACAGGCGGCATTATACCATGAGGCCCTTAACCCTTTGCCTTTCTTTTCCTGAATTACCGGGTTAAGTACCTCCGCCAGGGTGCCAGATAGTTCCAAATATATATCCCCCAATTTAGTGAAATACTCCTCAGTACGAGTTTGTGTTAGAAGAATTTCAACTTTTTGGAGGGATGGGACTGTTTTGGCATAAAGTCGTTGAATATCTTTGGGGTTCCCTATAATCTTTGACCACCTGACTCTTCGTCTGTCACTAGATAAAATCGCTCTAGGGTCCAGGAGGTCATAAACCCCCTGAGAATCAACAGTAGAACCTGGCATCGAAAATTTTAGGATCAGCGCGTTATGGTCGCTTTCATCTCTACTGATTACATCAAAGCCCATGACTCTAGCCCAGTCACGCATTTCCACCAAAATGTAGTCCAACCGAGGTTTATGCCCTAGTCTATTAAAGGTGGGCTTTGGAGGAATGTCTCAGGTAGCCTGCCCATTACAGGCCCTTAAAGCATTATTAAGGGTCAAGGACAAAATTTGGGTAGATAGCGGTGTCCAAGACTTCACTGGGGGGCCCGCCAATGGAGGAATTGCCCGCTGGTCATCTTCCTCCATGGTTGCACCCTCCAAGAACAGTGGTAAAGGCTCAAATTGGCAATTTAAGTCACCCCCTACAACGTAGGAGGTGCCTTGCGGGATAGTACTCAAAAACGCAGCTAGATCCTCAATAGCAGCTGAAATATTAGTTACCCCCACTGGTCTGGAGTATACATTGACCAGTGCCAATTTGAGGGCATTTGGCCACTCCAGTAATACACATTGCACGTCCATGGAGTTTGTCACAAGGGATCTTTCCTTACACCCTAAATGGCAGCCCACCCAAATGTGGAGTCCACCAGAGGGTCGACCCTTCCCCGCCCATTTCGCTGGGATTGAAAAAGTGGCAAATCCAGTACGCCAGTAATCTTCACTGGCCCATGATTCCTGAAAGAGGCAAACATCTTGCATATCTATAAATGCCCCCCATTCTGGGGGCTCAAGTTTGTTTGGCAGCCAAATCCCAGGAAACAATGGAAATTAAGCCCAGATCCCCCCTATCGCTCATGGTACAGGCAATTGGTCTAGCCACTTCCAAATCTTGTGAAACCTCGTGTGCTTGGGAACAGTTCAGACCACGTGAGTGGGTACTCTCGGGGTCTGCCATTACTCGTGTTATCACGAGTGGGTGCCCTTATGTGTACGCTTCTACTAGGCACAGCTGGAATAGTAGACCGCCACTGATGTTCCTCAGTCCTAATGTGATGTCAGTCAACCATATCCAAACAGCTGAACCTATTGAGGTGTGAAAATTGATTGTACAGACCACAGTGATAAGGGATATTCCGTTCACCCCTCCCATAGACTCTAGGTGACGGCCAAGACCAGTTCTCTCTGCGTAGTTTTCTAGGTATTACCCAGGACCATGCCTCATCCACCTCTCCCCCAAACCGCTCAGGTTTGTCAGGGTAGAAGGCGGACAGTGGCAAGGCCTGAATAGAAGTATCTGGGGTAGCTGAAGGCCAATTGCGAATGGGGGCCACCATCCTCGGGTCCCTAAAGTTTATTAGGACACAGTCACCAGTGGTACTTTTCCTTGTTGGGCCCACCCACGGTACTCGTCTGACTAAAATGATTTCACTAGTGATCCCAGGGGGGAGGGGTCTATATTTATTTAGCCAGCTTAAAACCTTGTTTTTTAAAGATTGAAATGTTTCTTTCACAGAACCAGCAAGCTCTGGAACCCCGCTTAGGATGAGCACAAACGGGGCTGCCCCAGGGGGTAGGTTTATCGCTCGCTTATTGTAATGGAATTTTTCCTCTCAAGCATTACTCCCCTCTGTCTCTGTGGCCCTATTTATACCAGTGCCCGATTTAGTAGGAGGAATAACAGCAGGAGGGGGCTGAGTGGGTGCAGATTTAATGGGGGAAACAACAGGAAGCGGGGGCTGAGTAGGTGGGAGTGTGATATTCGGCCCCACTTGTATAGCAGACACAAAGATATTGCCCGTATACCCCTGTTGTAGGTTTGCTGACTTGAGATAGTCTATAGTAGCCCCTGTTGCCTCTTCTATTTTGGTCAACCTAGCTTCCATTTTAAGAAATCTTGCTTCTAGCAGATGGATTAAAGACTCCAACAAACTAGCCAGATAGTTGTGGTCTGCTGCAACTTCACCCACCCCCCGGGAGCCACTAGCAGATAGTAAGCTGACCAGGTCAGCAGGCTGATAGTCTGCCTGAGTACTATGTTGGACGCTAATGTCTGTAGGTGTTTGTTCTGCTTCCTTCCTCCCCCTGTTATCCTCCATAAGGTTGCGGTGTTTGGCGACCTTCGCCTTTTTACCCCTGATGCATATGTGCCACGCTTCCTTTTGGGGATTGCTCCTTCCCTGAGTCCTTGAGTCGATCGATTTTGTGGCCTGCCATTGTCAGTTACTGATGGAACTGCTGTAATAACTGAGTCCTGGATGAAAGAACCGTTCAACAAAGGGTCCCTTAGTGGTGCATCAATACTTCCCAAGTTCGACGGAGTACTAATTACCACATTTGTTTCCACAGGGACTGGCTGTCTGGTTGGAGTCAGGGCTTTTGCTATATGGCCAAGGGAAGATCGCTTAGCATTCTCGATTCCCTGGGAGAGTCTGCGTTCCAAAGTTGCGATTTAATGTGTCAGGAGTGAATTAGCTCTGACAATGAAATTATCCATAGCACCGACTGTATGGGCAACAGAATTTGCAGCTTTACTCCTGGTTTCTCTGCTCACCATGTTTTACCGAAAGTTTTCAGTACCTGTACAAGTAGGGAAAGCTTTGAGTCTTGCCCCTGTAGCTGGATTAATGGATGTCCCGGTGCAAAAATCCAAGGAGGGTGGCCCGGTCCGGTCTCAACGGGGCTCGAACGGGCTAAAACGTGCCCGCCCTTCGCCCGAGCTTTGCCCCGGTCATCGTCCCGCCCGTGTCCCTCTTACCGCGGGAGTAACCGATGTTATATATGAGGCAAGGGGGCTGGAAGAGGACCCAGGTGCGCTAGATGATGGTGCGCTCAGACTGCTGGTCCTCGCAGTCAGACTCCTCTGGTCAATGGAAAAGTACTTCAGGTGTTAGCACCAAATCGGCAAGAGCACAGGCAAGAGTCAAAGGCGCCACGAACCAGAATAAGTTCCCGCTTTTCTCCTCGATAAAAGAATCAACACGGATAAAGTGTCAGCAAATTCCTCGGCTGCGAACGGCCCCCGCGTTGCGGGGGCCACGAGCCGTTAAGAGGCACAGGGCAAGGGGGCGGGAAGAGGACCCAGGTGCACATGATGGTGCGCACAGACTGCTGGTCCTTGCAGTCCCACTCCTCTGGTCAATGGAAAAGTTCTTCAGGTGTTAGCCCCAAATTGGCAAGAGCACAGGCAAGAGTCAAAGGCGCCACAAACCAGAATAAGTTCCCGCTTTTCAACTTGATAAAAGAATCCACACGGATAAAGTGTCAGCAAAGTCCTCGGCTGCGATATCTGTATCCATTTGAGAAAATGTAATCCCATCCCCATTGTGCGCAGAATGTATTCCCAGCCTACAGAATCAAATGCCTGTTCAACATCTAGTAACGCCAGGGCGTAGTCCTCCTCTTCTAGGGAGGGGGAGTGCCATATATGGGCTAACCTTCTTAAATTGAGGGTAGTACTATGCTTAGAAATGAAGCCTGCTTGGTCATGATAAATTAAGTGGTGCATGTGTGGTTGCAGTCTGGCTGCCAATATCCCACTCTGGATTTTTACATCTCTATTCAGGAAGGAAATTGGTCTATATAAACTTGGTAATTGGGGATCTCTCTCTGGTTTAGGTACCATGACTACCAACACTTCCCTCATGGATGTTGGCAGCATTTTTTTCTGGAAAGCTTCATTGTATACCTCTAGGAGATGGTCCAGCACCGTATGTGCATATTTTTATAAAATTCAGATGGTAGTCCGTCACTCCCAGGACTCTTAGAATGTTTCAGGGCTTTCATAGCTCCTGACAACTCCTCCTTGGAGATCAGCTCGTTCAGCAAACACCTAGTCTCATTCTCGAGGCGCCTCAACTCTAGGGTGGCGATGAATCCTTCCATCGTTTCCGTGTCTGGAGGAGGGCGCCCCTCGTATACCTGGGCTAGATGATTGGACAGAATATGTAGTATTTGTTGTTGACTGTATACTGTGTGCCCTTCCCTAGATTGCATCTGCACTATGGGGAAACCAGCTGCTTCTCCCTTATTTAGTCTGGAAAATAGGATCCCGGATCGGTCTCCTTCAGCATGCAGACATGGCCTGCATGCGGTATAATTAAACTTTTCTAGTCTGTGTAATTGTGTCAGCAGATGTTCACGGGCCTCCTTCCATTCACCCAGTCTCTGAGGGTTCATCTGGAGTATCTTCTTTATGTCTGAAAGTTTACCTCCTAGCAGTTTAATGTCCTGTTCTATTTGTCGGCGGAGCCGTGTATTGCGTATTTATAGAGACCCCTCGGATGACTACCTTCATGGCCTACCACTCTATTGCTCGTGAGGACGCTGACCCCCAGTTAATTTAAAAATATTTAGAGAGTTCCTCTACTACCATGACTGCGCAGGGTGGGACTGTGAGTGCCTCTGTCTGTAACCTCCATGTTGGGATCACCATTGCTTAAGGACAACAACATGGGAGAGTGATCTGAGATGTATCTCGGAAGATATGCCACCTCCCCCACACTGGCGACCAACTCTCTAGAGACAAAAAATGTATCCAGCCTGCTAAATGTACCTGCTGTGGGGGTATGACATGAGAAGATTCTACTGTCTGGGTGTCTCAGGCTCCACACATTTATCAGTCCCAACCCTTTCAGGACATCCTCCAGTGCTACAGTCATGCCTGGTTTGGTGTTTTTCCCGGGGGAGGGGGGCTGCCGATCTAGTGTCCCATTTAGTACACAGTTAACGTCCCACAGCAGCATACCCGCCCCCTATGTACGACATCACAGCAGCCATTACGTCTGGAAAAAAGCTTCGGACATCAGCATAAGGAATATAAACATTAATAAAACAGATTTTTTGACCATCTAGTCTGCCATACAATATTACATAGAGCCCTTCAGGATCAATCATGTGTTGTACGTGTTGGAAGGGGGTCCCCGTGGCTACCCATATAAGAGCCCTCCTTGCAAATACTGAATATGAAGTGGCGTACATTTCCCCTCTCTACCTCCATCTTATATACGGTATTGTCTCACCCCAAATGGGCATCTCCTGATGGCCCGCTATCGAGATTTTATATCGCTTTAAGTAGTTATTCACCTTTTTACGATTGTCAAACAATGCCATACTTGTATATTCCAGGTAAGCAATTTCATCATGGAGGGAGCCATAGCTGTTCGTGAGTATTCTTGTACTTGATTCCTGTATTCTCCAGCCCATCATGAGACAGATTGTGAGACAACATGTTACATTGGGGACATGGATCCCTGAAGTCTACCCCAAACCAACAAATAACAAACCAAACTGAATAGTGTCCCCAACTCAACCTCCACCCACTAGGCAGTGAAACGGGTCTGTCCCTCCCCAGATTATATGTTATGTTATGTTATGTTATGTTATGTTATGTTATGTTATGTTATGTTAAGTTACTTTGTTTTTTGTACAGCGCAAATGACCACTGGTCTCTAAGCACTTTGAAAAAAGAGAAACACAACCAAGTCACTAATACTCCGCCTGCTGCCGGGCTAACCATTAGGCAAGAGCAATTGCCTTTTTAAACAGGTAGGACTTTAAGGCTTTCCTAAAGGGGAGTAGCACTGGTTCTCTTTGTAGAGCTTCCGGCAACTCATTCCATATTTGGGGAAGGAGAACCGACAAAGCTTTGGATTTAAGTTTGAATCTCAATGGGGCAAGCTTATAGAGAGAAAGAATCCCCCTTTCCCACCCTACACCCATCCCTCCAAAGTTTTCAAGTAGGAGAATTATCCACTGCGACTTAGCTTTCAGTAGTACACTTTTAGTTATTGAATCGTCCAATAGGCAGTGGTCATGCCTCAATAACAAAGTGCCTTGGAAGTGATTAGGCCCTTGGCAGGCGAGAAGAGAAGACCCTACAGCCCCCCTGTCAAGTCTCTGTCTCTCTTGAGGGACGTGGTCCTCCCTCACCACAGGCCATACCAATGTCCATTTCCCATTTAAAATTCAATTAAGCGAAGGAGTATTAGAATGAATCCCACCAATCACTTATCTGAGTCTGTGGGCCAACGAGCCCTCGCCTTCTTGCTGTGCCTCGAATTCAGGAAATGTTCGTATCGGGCACAATATCTTACTGCTATCTGCAACGTGCCATCAGCGCAGACCAGGACCCTTCCATAGCTGCCAGTGTCCATTTGACTTTTCCCTGCAGACGGTCGTCATCATCTCATTGAAGATTCTACAGTGCCCAGTCCATTCCAAAAAGTTGTTGTGTGAGTCCCGATGGTTAGTGATTCCTCCAGTTACATTCATCCACTCGGAGGCCTGTGCTGCTGAAAAGAAAAACAGGGCTTTACCCTTGTGCTTCATTCGGAGCTTGGCCGGGAAAAGTAGGCTGTACTGTATTCCGGCTTCTCTCATTCTCCTTTTCACTGACAAGAAAGTGCGTCTCTGATCCTGCACTCTTTCTGTATAGTCAGGATATATTGTGATCCGTTGACCCTCGAAAAGTAAAGCATCTGTTTTGGGGTACTTGCAGGATTATGTCCTGATCCCGATAGTTAAAGAACTGGGCTATGATGGATCTCGTGGAGCACCCGGTTTTGGTGGGGGAACCAGCACCCTATGGGCCCTTTCAACATTAAAATACTTGGATGGTTTCCCGGGAGAAAGTACCTTGGTAATCCAGTCCTCTAGGAACAACTCCGCTGAGGGCCCCTCCACGAGTTCCGTAAATCCCACAAAGCGTAAATTATTCCACCACAAGGATCACTCCTAGTCTTCTGCACGATCATCCAGCTTGATTGTTTTCTTTTGCAACTCCATGACCGTTTCCCTGATAGATTTAATCTCTGTCTGAGCGTTTCAACATGCTTGTCAGTTGTGGTGACCCAATCCGCTACCTTACGCAAGTCACAGCGCAGAAGGCCCACATCAATGGCCATAGCCGCAATTCTCAAAACCATATAATCTCTTTTGTTCTGTAGGGCCGCTAGAATGTCTGCTAGGGACGCTTCTGGTCAATCCTCCTCTTGGGCCCCCTTGCTCTTTCTTCCTCCGCTGGGGCGTATGTATGTACCCCTTTCTTTACGGGCTGGGCGTAGTTAAGGATTTTATTGGCCTGGGCCTTGTTTACTTTTCCTTCACCATGTCGGCATCTTTTCAATATCCACACTACTCGAATAGCACACCTTATGTATTTCGTGCTTCGACTCACCAGCTATCTTGAGCATCCAGTACTGTTCGCATCTCCAGGCCGATACAACAGGCCCCCGCCCAATCTGCCCCTCCGTGGTCTTATGAGGCAATGCCTATTGCAGTTCTTCACCTTGGCTCAGCGGCAACTGGCCTGTCACGTATTCCGATACGGGTGCTCATCAGGGCCTGGTATCCATCCATATTATCAAGGCTGTCAGGGCACGGTGCCCCACAGTCCCATTCAAAGCCGCCCCACCTAGTGGGGGATCTCACGATCTGTCTCATGACATAGCCTGCCGGTCTGGGTTCTCCTTGTCAGATAGCCTGCTGGGGCAGTCTATCAACGTGCAGGGTCAGCTCTGCAATAATTTGCCAGCATGCTGTTCCTCTGGGCTAGCTTTCAGCTCTGTGTCAGCCCTCTACACCGAGCGGACCAGCCTCTGCCTGCAACTCACTGCCTCTCGTCGCTGACGGACCCCGGCTCTTTAATCGCCACTCCGAGTATTGGCCTGGTCCGGACAGTACCAGCGCAGCTCACGTCTTCATTCGGGTCATCGATATCCCTGATGCTGTTCTCCTGGCAAAGGCAGTGCGCAGGCCGGTCCAGACCCTTGAGCTTCTGACGAGATCTCCTATCTCCGGCACTCCACGCAAGATGGCAGTCCGTTTTCACAACGTCCTTTCCTTCCTCTTGCCCTTCAAGTTCCTCTCTTTTCCGGTTATTTACAGCTGAATTCCCCATGCCAGTACTACTTCCTTGCCGTGCCGACGTTTGTGGGGCCGTTGCAAGATCACACTACAGGATCCTATCGGATTTCTCTGTGGATTATTGGGCTCACCGCACAGGCCATCTTGTTGGCCACGCCCCCTCATAATGCAGAACCTTTCCAAGTGGTGTCGACCACAGAACACATGGTGACTACCCAGCACCCTGGGATCACTATTTCTCTTCTCACATTCGGCATTTGCTTCATAATAATCAGATCTCCATTATCAAGGAGAGCCTGTCTCTAAAGTGCCCAAGACTACGGGCTGCCTTTTTACTATGTATTGCTTGTTTTTGGGCAAATACGCCTTATTACCTCCAGTGTAGGAGGATTTTTATTGCAGTTTTCCCAGAACATAATGTTCTATGATGTTTTGGTATGTGTTGCCATAATATTTGATCATCGGGAGAAGGACTGGATGTTCGTAGGTGTACGGCGAGGGGTGCACCTTGAGGCAAGTGTGACTTCAGGGGTCCCTGAACTCTCTTCCCATTAGGACATTAAGGATCCTACGTTGGGGTACTTGAGAACACCAGTGTTAGGTTAGAGGTTGACATTGGTCGCCCTAACATAGTAGCAGTATCTAAAGTCATATTGGCAAGACAGGAGCCAATTCTCATCCTGAAGAATGCTGGGGACTCATTGGAGTCAATGGCAGAAACATATTGACAACAATAGTGATGAGGGAGTAATAGTTCCCCTAATCCCCACATTCGAGCTTTTAACACCAAGTAATACCCTATGAATAAATGTAATTTGGGGTAGTGCATTGGTTTTTAAATCACTTTTTGCATGGGCCCCCACTTAAATGATTAGAAGTGCCTCCCTGTCTTCAGATGTAGGCCCGCTCTCTATCAAACCTGGTTTTTAGAGAGCAAGGACTTCCTATGATGGAGCAATACTCATGGTGGTGGGTGAGGGCAGCCCTTCACAATTTTTTAGATGTCTAACACTCTATCTATATAGTGCTTCTAGGGATATGGTTTTGTCACATAAGTGACTGATACTTTGGAGGTTCTACAGTATTGCCATAATATTTTGCATTCATTATCTGAGATTTCTTGCTTTAGGGCTGTCTCCCATCTATCTTTTACAGTGTAATTGGGCATCATGCTGTGGTTCTCATAGTATTTTCAAGATCATGCCTTTCATCCCTAAGTATATTCTAATATTTTTTCCACAGGAGTTACTTTCCTTTGTGCCTGCTGCAATGTCCATTATTGAAGTTGAAAATATTTTATTAAACTCTTTCCTTGAAAACTGAACTTTTAGCTTTGTTTAAATGCCTTATTCTGTTGTTACTAAAATATGTCAGGCAGGATTCTGAACTAGCTCTACTCCCACCTCTTAACCTCTTCTCCGTGGAGTTCCAGAGTAAATTGTGGGTTATTTTAAAAAAATGTAATAAAGTTGCACCACCTCACAATATAGTACATGTATTAAGCACAATTATGTACAGTCCATCCAACATGGAGCTCATCGGCAAGCACACATATAGAATCAACTACCCACCCGCACTCACCAAAAACACTGCAAAACGCTTTAAACACAATCTACTGAGGTCCCACCCTGAAACCCCCTTTGCAGACACCTACTTCTCACCGGTCAATGGTGCCGTAAACATTGATATCATCTTCCACACCACACGAAGAGCTCAATGGAGAAAAACGTTCCTCTCCTTACTCACCGTCTCCAGTTCTAGGAAATCCGCTCATGGCCGAACACTCACCATCACACCTTCCCAACTCTTCCCGGGCAGAACCACCATCACTATCTATAAAAACGGGATTGTCCTTATCCAATCCACAGACAGGAACCTGGAACTACTAGACAACCCAACTTTCATACAGCACCTCTCCAAACCACGGACCCCCACTCACAGCACTCACAGCACTCTCAGTCCTATCACCCTTGATTTCACAGCCCCCAATCACAACCATTCTCTCCTAGCTCAGCCCCTAAACGACACGCACCTCTCCTCTACCCCCGTCACCACAGTCATTCCTCCACTTACTGTAGCCACCCCACATTCCTCATTCACAGACTCAGACCTCTCCCCCTCACACACCAGCCGCACCCCCCCACCAACATCTTGACCCCCACTCATACCACAACCATTCCGCTCACCCCTGACACCACTTCCCACATCCACAACGCCGCTAATCTAGCTCAGCCCCAAAACGACACGCACCTCTCCTTTACCACCGGCACCTTAGCCATGCACCCATCCACTGCTGCTACCCCACACCCCTCAATCACAGACATTGATCTTGGCCCCACATACACCAGCCGTACCCCCTCCCCCATACACCAGCCCACATTCCCATTCTCTTCACCCATGACATCACAGCCCCCACCCACATCCCGCCTAATCAAGCTAAGCATCAGATCGACACGCTCACAGACAAACTCCACCCTTTATCCCCCCCATTCTCAGCCCACACCTCCACTCATTAACCAACCACGCAGAACATGCCGCCCCTATCTCTTCAACTACGACTCCTCAACAAAGAACCACATACAATCCCACCTCCCCCCCATTCTCACCCCTCACTTCCCTACATGCGCCCCTTCACCACTAATAAACGCCCATCCTCCACCCTGCACTCTCCGCCTACCACCAATACTCTCATCCACACCACCAACCTCTCCCCAATGTCATCCACGCCCGATCCTCCCATCCCCACCTCCAACACAACGCCCGACCCTCCCATCCCCAGCTCCAACACATCTCCCACACTGGACAGCACTACGGCCTCCCTCATCCAGCTCAAAGAAGACATGCACATCATCAAACAACAACTACTCTGCCTATCACACTCCAGTCACCCCTCACCCAACACCCTCCACCAGATCAAACAAGACATTCACATCATCAAACAATTACTCAGCACACATCCCAGACACCCCTCATGCGCCTCCACCATCACCTCCCCTCCCAACTGGACCTCCACCCGGGCGGCGAACTCTCGCACTCGACTCCCACCGCACTGGACCACAATCCCTGTTCACAACTGCGAAAACCGCCCCCATCGCTCCTGTAATCCTCTCTCGGACCTCAACACAATCGCCCTCCTCCGCTCCTACGACCCAGCTCCCCATAGCAATACACCCAACACTCTCACTGCCATTCCTACGATTCACTCCAATCCCCTTAGACCCCCCACACTGAACAACAGAATCGCTATCCATAGTAACCTGAGTAAAGTCCCCCTTGCTCTAGAACCCCCTTCCACCCTTGACACACCCCGTCTCAAATGCACTCTCCTCAACTGCAGAGCAGCCGCAAGACACTCCTTCGCTATCGCCGATCTCATCCTAAAATTGGATCTTGACTTAATCATCATGACTGAAACATGGCTAACAGAATCTTCTACACCTATAATGGACATTCTGGTTCCCCCCAACTACCACATCACTAGACTTGACAGGTCTGGCAATAAAAAAGGTGGCGGAATCGCATGTATACACAGGCGCAACCTCTCTGTCTTGAAAGTAACTTCCCCTTCCTTACCCTCCCCAACCTCCTGTGAATACATCTGCCTCGATATTATCAGTGAGGGCAAACCGATCTGCACTCTTCACTGCGTTTATCACAAACCCGGCGACAACCTTACCTTCTCCCAACAAATCATGGATATGATCTCAACCAACTCCGGGCGACAACTCACACAAATATACCTTGGTGACTTGAACCTCCACTGGAACGATCATAATGATGTGGTGGTAAAAGGTCTGAAGAATTTCCTTAACGCCCTTGACCTCACTCAAATTTGCAACAGTCCAACTCACGAGAAAGGCTCTATCCTCGACCTTATCATCTCCAAAGAGGCCTCTATCCAACTCGAATCTATCCAACCCTGTGACTGGTCAGACCATCATATTATCACATTCTTCATCAATGAAAAAGTTAAATTTAACCCTGTTCAATCCGCCAGGCCCAAAGTCTGGAAAAGAGACATGAAAAAACTAGACTCAAACTCTCTGCCCCCCAACAGCTGCAACTTACTACTTCCTCCTACTGGCGTTAAGGACGTCCAATCCTTGACTGATCACTATCTTAACACTATGTCCTCAATAATTAATGAAGTCGCACCCTTGCAGCTAAAAAAAGCCTCCGCAAAAATCTCCAATCCCTGGTACGACGGGAGTCTCAATGACGATAGACGCGCCATGCGAATGGCAGAGCGCACCTGGAGATCAGCTCCCTCTGCACTGAACCTAAAAACCCTGAAGAAAAAGAGAAATGCCTACTTCAGGAAAATAAAACGCTCAAAATCAGTCTTCTTCAGCCGTCAGCTCGACCAAGCCAAAAATCGTCTGAGAAAGCTGTTTGAGCTTATCCGAACGCAATCCAAAGAACACCCCCAACCTCTCAACACAATGGGCGAAGCTCCCTCCTGCGAAGACTTCGCCTCTTTCTTTAACCAAAAAACTGACAACATAAAGAATGATCTACACATGGACGCAAGCCGCTATCCCAAACCCCACTGCATAGCACCCACTAAACCAAAAAACAATGCCACCTGGTCAACCTTTGTCACCTACACGGAAGAAGAAATTGGCAAACTGCTCAGCACTCTGAAACCATCCAATCACCTCACAGACCCCCTTCCTGCTAATGCTGTCAAAGTCCTTACCCCGTCGCTCCTTCCGCTCTGGACTAAAATCATTAACAGCTCACTTCAACAAGGGACCATTCCCGACTCCCTCAAAGTTGGACAAGTCACACCCTTGCTAAAGAAACCTACAGCCGACCCCTCTGACCTCAACAACTACCGCCCGATCACCAACATTCCGACTCTTGCCAAACTGCTGGAAAAATGCGTAAAAATACAATTGACTAAACACATTACTCAGTTTGATCTCCTCAACTCTCATCAATCAGGCTTCAGAGCAAATCACAGTCCTGAAACGGCTATGACTCACATAATCGATGACGCCCTCCAAATCCTAGATCATAACGATACCTGCCTCCTCATCCTCCTTGATCTCTCCTCCGCATTTGTCACCGTCAAACATGAGAATTTACTCGAACTATTAAACACAAGAATGGGCCTATCTGGAACAGTGCTCAAATGGTTCACGTCCTTTCTGCATAACAGGTCGCAGAAATTCAAGAGCAACAACTTGATGTCCGCGCCAAGACCTGTATCGCTAGGCGTACCACAAGGATCCTCCCTATCCCCAGCTTTGTTCAACCTAGTTATGGAACCTCTCACCACCTTGCTACAAGAATCCAATGTACACTTCCACATGTATGCTGATGACACCCAACTTTATCTCAAACTACAATCACCCAATGACATCACGCTCTTGAACTCAACGATCAGTAGCACCCAATCCTGGCTGGCCGCTAATCATCTCAAACTCAATGCCCTTAAAACAGAGTTCCTTCTGATCTCACCTCCCGCGAAGATCACTACCGCACAAATGTGGCTTAAACACCTAACGGCACTCAATGTTCAACCCACCATCGTGGACTCGCGAAATCCTTGGGCATAACACTTGACACCAATCTCAGCTTGCAGGAACACATCAACAAAGCAACTAAGGGAGCAAACTACCAAATCAACACCCTTAGGAAACTTAAACCCTTCCTTCCAGCCAAAGACTTCCAAACTGCGGTACAATCACTAGTCATACCTCGAATAGAATACGGCAGCACCGCCCTCTGCGGTCTCCCCCTAGCTACTACGGCACCCATAAGAGCCTCTTTAAACGCCGCAGCGAGACTTATCACTGGATCAAAAAAACACTCACACATTTCCCCTGACTTCAAATCCCTGAACTGGCTGCCTTTTGAAGCCAGAATACACCTGAAAATCGCTTGTTTGACGCACAAGGCTGTCCACCTGAGCTCACCTAGATACCTCGCTCAGAAGCTGACGATTTCTGGAGGCTCCAGAAACACTAGAGGCACAAACAATCTTTTGCTAAAGCCTAAAAGATTCCGCAAAGAAAAAACCTACAAACGCTCTTTCTCAGGAATGGCTCCCAGGATTTGGAACTCACTCCTCCCTGAAACCAGGCTCATCCCCTCTACCATACTTTTCAAGAAAGAAGTAAAAGCGATCCTCATGGCTAAATGCACTTGAACCACTACTGGGGATCAACTTCAAAGACTCAGTGCTCATCTGTACTACTTGTTCGAACCCTTTGCATTTTTGTTTGACTTTGAAATTGACTTACTTGATTGTTTATGATATCACTTCACTGTACTTTTAACACTATAGATGTATCTGTGTATATTTGCTCCTCTCCTCTGTAAAGCGCTCTGATATCTGCGAAGATCTTGTTCGCGCTATATAAAACTTTCAAAATAAAATAAAAATAAATAAATGCAATTCCTCCTCTTGGGATTCTTTGAATATTCATCTTTTTATTTGTTCAATCAAAGCCAACGCATTTCGTTCTGAAACCAGAACTTCTTCAGGGCATATAGTGTTCTTTACCAGCAGATACGGTTGTACAGTTACATTTAGTTCCTCTTCAAACGCGCAAAGAATGGATCCAAGAATGGACCGCAACACCAGCACCCTGCTCGACAACCTCGCCAATCTTGGACTCAAGCAGCTGGTGTCCACCCCCACCCACCTCGCCGGACACACACTCGACGCAGTCTTCTCTTCCAGCACAGACATCGACTTCAGCCACGCCACAGAGCTTCAATGGACGGACCACAGCTGCGTCCACTTCACCTTCAAGAGAACGACGACCCACCACCACCAGCAACAGGCCGCCCGCAGAAGCTGGAACAAGATCACAGCAGACCAGCTCGCCACCTCCCTGAGCCAGCACCCTCCTGCCAGCTCAGCGAACCCCAGCCAGGCCGCCGACAACCTCACGAAGTGGATCAGCATCTGCGCGGACGAGCTCGCCCCGCTGAGGACCCCGCCCAGCAGACCCGGCAGCAAGAAAGCCCCGTGGTTCACCGACGAACTCAAGAGCTCCAAGAAGAACTGCCGAGCCCTCGAGAAAGCCTGGAGAAGGGAACCTACACCGGACAACAGGACCTCCTTCAAGCTTGCCACCCGGAAGCACCACCAGCTGATCCGCGCCGCCAAGAAAACAGCATTCAAGGACCGGTTGGACAACAACGCACACAACTGCAAGGAACTCTTCAACATCGTTAAAGAGCTTTCCAACCCCAGCGCAGGAAACAACGACATCACCCCATCGCAAGACCTCTGCAACTCCCTCGCTTCATACTTCCACAACAAGATCGCGGACATACACAACAGCTTCAACAACCAACCAACGCACACCATGACCAAACAACCACCACCCACCACCACCCTCCACGCCTGGACCCCGATCAGCACCGATGACACCATCCGCACGATGAACTCCATCCACTCCGGATCACCGACCGACCCCTGCCCTCACCACGTCTTCAACAAGGCCGACGCTGTCATCGCACCCCACCTGCGAGACATCATCAACACATCCTTCGACACCGCCACCTTCCCTGAGAGCTGGAAACACGCCGAACTCAGCGCTCTACTCAAGAAACCAACAGCGGACCCCACCGAACTCAAGAACTACCGCCCCATCTCGCTCCTCCCGTTTCCAGCCAAAGTCATCGAGAAGACCGTCAACAAGCAGATGGCCGCCTTCCTCGAGACGAACGGATCCCTCGACCCCTCACAGTCCGGCTTCCAAGCCAATCACAGCACCGAGACCGCCCTCATCGCCGCCACCGATGACATCTGAGCCCTGATGGACAATGGAGAAACAGCGGCCCTCATCCTCCTAGACCTCTCCGCGGCATTCGACACGGTCTGCCACCGCACCCTAGTACAGCGCCTCAGCAACATCGGAATCCAGGACAAGGCGCTGGAATGGATCATCTCCTTCCTCGACGGAAGAACACAGAGAGTCCGCCTACCACTGTACAAGTCAGAGGCCTCCGAAGTCATATGCGGCGTCCCTCAAGGATCATCTCTGAGCCCCACCCTCTTCAACGTCTACATGAGCCCCCTCGCGGCCATCGTACGCAAACACAACCTCAGCATAATCTCCTACGCCGACGACACCCAGCTGATCCTCTCCCTGACCAACGACCCCGCCTCCGCCAGAGCCAACCTGCACGAAGGGATGAAAGAGGTAGCCGAGTGGATGACGACCAGCCGCCTGAAACTGAACTCGGACAAGACGGAGGTCCTCATCCTGGGGTCCTCACCCTCCGCCTGGGACGACTCCTGGTGGCCTCCTGCCCTGGGCACCGCACCCAAACCGACAGACCATGCACGCAACCTGGGCTTCATCCTGGACTCCTCCCTCTCCATGACCAGGCAAGTCAACAACGTCTCCTCGGCGTGCTTCAACATCCTACGCATGCTACGGAAGATCTTCTGGTGGATCCCCACCGAGACCAGGAAGACCGTCACCCAGGCCCTCGTCACCAGCCGACTGGACTACGGCAACGCCCTCTACGCCGGTACCACCGCCAAGCTCCAGAAGAGACTCCAGCGGATCCAGAACGCCTCAGCCAGACTCATCCTCGACATCCCACGAACCAGCCACATCACCGGACATCTGAGAGACCTTCACTGGCTCCCCGTCAACAAAAGAATCACCTTCCGCCTCCTCACCCACGCACACAAAGCCCTACACGACCAAGGCCCGAGCTACCTCAACAGCCGGATCAACTTCTATGCTCCCAAACGCCACCTCCGATCAGCCAACCACGCCCTCGCCGCCGTCCCCCGCATCCGAAGAGCGACTACAGGAGGAAGGTCCTTCTCCTACCTGGCCGCCAAGACCTTGAACTCCCTCCCTCCCGACCTGCGCCTGACCCAAGACCACCTCTCCTTCAGGAAGAAGCTGAAGACCTGGCTGTTCAAGCAGTAGCGGCACCCCCCCCCCCCCCAGCGCCTTGAGACCCTACGGGTATGTAGCGCACTCTATAAGTGTCACTGTTTGTTTGGTTTGTTTGATCCAATGTTTCATAGGGTCCCTGTCATAATATACTGACAGGTTCTATCCAATTCTATTTCTCTTCTCTCAATTAGTCCGTTTTTCACAAAGAGCAATAGTCTTCTTGCCAAATGTAAATTCCAAAGGCGCAATCAAAAAAGTAGTTTATATTCACTTCCCAGACCCAGCATCAATATACAGCCTTGAATATATGTCTATCTGTCCAGCAAAAAACTCCCGTACTATTGGAAAGAACCGCCAAATCCGCAGCCTCAAACTGTGGGTTATCATGAATTATTAGGGCAAGGAATCTAGGTGGTTAGCAGTGGCAGTGGTGGCTGGTAGGTAACGATGGCGGGGGGGCTTGAAGGAGGGGTACAAAAAAAGAAGACTTATCTACTGGTCGTCAGCTGCTGCCTCTCCTCCATCCTTCTACCTGCTTTCCTGGCTCCCAGCCACACCTAGGCTCCCAGACTTTCCTAGCCAATCACAATGCTGCTGTCACCAGCATGACAGTAGCACCATGATTGTTCTGAGCAGGCTGGGCCGGGACACAAACAGGGAGTGGGAACCTGTGCATGTTCTCCACTCAGGCTGTGCAATACTGCCCGGTGGAGATTAGAACATGATAAGTGCACATGGTAAAGTCGGCCCAAGATGGCCGGCCAAACTCTCATGTGCACTTGTGGTGCTCCAACCACTCTTCCTCACTCCGACGTGACCAAGCCCTGCCTCACACTAACCTGGCTCCATACTAAAAATGAAATGATAATAACTTTCTGTTATTATCATTTCATTTTATTTTTCCTTTGCACTGCTCAGAGAGCAGTGGAGCGACACACCTCCACCTCAGCAGAGGAGCCGCTGCTGGTGGTTAGCCCTTCCTATTTACTCTACCTATCTAAAAAAGCTAACACTGTTTTGATGAGTATGGAAAGGTAAACATTTCTTGGTCTCTGAGATTTATGAAGCCTCGCTAGATCCCACAGGATCTGCCCGCTACTGACATTGCAATGGGAAGCCAATTTTTTATGATCTCATTTGTAATCCACTCAATTTTAATTCAGGTGAACATGCATGATCAAATGAATAATGTCTGGGCAAGTCAATACTCTATTTTCTCTAAAGGGCCGGATTACTTTCTTGGACCTACTGTGAACCCAAACAAAGCATATTATTTTCCTTTGTAGACCCTTCAACTAATCTATTAGAATGACAGTTGCAATAGTCTGTAAAATGCATAGTAATCTGGGCATGATACTAATTTTAATGATATTAATCATACCTATTGATGAAACAGATATCTGACACAGTTTCATGGAATATTCCAGTTCTTAAGCTTTGATTTTAGGCGTATTCTCCTAAGGTAATTCCGTTAGCTCTGGAGAAAGGCAACTACCCACAATGTTAATCAGCCAGTAGCCCACTAAAAGGGGCTTATCTGCTGTATATGTTGTTTGTCCTTGTGTGATTATGCTATTTCCAGAATGTCCAGTGTTAGAATATTGATCCCAAAGCCTAATTCCCTTCTTTATTTCTTTAATTCAGTTGTTAGTGCAGAAAGAGCGCTCTGGTGGTTGGATAATGTGCGCATCACAACATCCACTAAGAGGCATATTTTATGTTCTTTATGCTAAACCAGATGCCCCTAGGGTCAGCCTTCATCCTAATTCTATTCACCAGCACTTCAACCACTGCGAAAAGCAGGTGAGAGACAGGGCACCGCTGTCTGGTGGTTCTTAGCAGATGGAATTGCTTTGCTCTTCTTCCAATGATCTTAATATTTATAACTGGTTCTTAATAACCTGCCAGCATCCATGCCCTAATTTTGAGTCCTAATCCAGAGAGTTCTGAGACTGATTTCAGAACTTTCCAACTAGTCAAATACCTTCTCAGGGTCTAGGCTCAGACGGACCAGGGGTATTTTTTTCTGAATGCTTTCTCAACTAGCCGCACACTCCTATGCGTGTTTTCAGCGCTATGTCTGCCTCTGATAAATCATCTTTATCTGAGTGAACTAGAAAGCACATCAGCTTATCTAGTGAGTTGGCAATGACTTCTGTAAACATTTTTGTACCTGTATGACACATAGTCAGTTCAATCTTTCTCTAGCTTTGAAGCAGCTTGCTTATATTGCTGCTTCATTCATTATCGGTGCAACCCTTCCACCCTTTTAGAAGTAGTTAAATAACATCTATTATATTTACCATTTTGCAGGATGAAGATTTTATAGAAGTGGACCGGGATACCAACAGGCCCTGGCATTATTTTGGTTTGTGTTCCCTTTATTGCATTGTCATGTTCTCGTGTTTGTATTGGCTGTTTTTCGGTCCACTGGGTGCAGATGAATCACAGATGTAAGGATTCAAGGAATGCTCTAGTAATTGCTCCAGACTCTTCCCTCAAGTGTATAATTATTTATTAAAATATTTAACTTCTTCCCTTTTGTTCGGTTATTTTGTTATCCATTCATTATTTAATCAATGTGCCTTCTCTATGATACATAGAAGGTGCAACAAAGACTCATCCCTCTGTCCACATAGCCGACATTCTTTAGTTGGCCATGTGTGTTTCCATTTGGGGGTTAGGTCTTTCGTGGGGTATGCCTCCAGCCTCAGCAACGTCTAATAGTGCTTTTTGTAATATGAGAAGTGTTCAGATAGGTACTGTTGGGGTTTTTGAGTCTGGTACAATTGTATCACTGCCCATCAGTGATTTTTAGGTCTCGCCTGTCGATGCGCATGCGCATCGAGCAAGGCGAGAATATTGCGAGTTATCCACTCTTTATCTACACTGCAAGGAATCGTGGCGATTCCTTGCAGTGCCCGTGACTTTTAAGGTCAATGCGCATGCGCATTGAGCTTATGCGCATGCGCATTGACCTTAAAAGCGCGTGCGCGTGCACGTCCGTCTTTGTTTACCCGCTCCGCCCCCTCCCGCCGTGTCGCATTTCTCCTCCCCCTCCCCTCTCTTCCTTCCGTCTGCCTGCCGTGTCGCACCTCTCCCCTCTCCGCCCCCTCCCCTGCCCGCCCCCTCCCCTGCCCGCCGTGTTACGCTGAAAGGCTTGTTTTTAACCCCGTGGTTCTGTTGACCTCTTTCCTTTTACATGTGTCTGACCCTTTAACTTCTTCTCTTTATGCCTTAATCGGACTCTGTCACGCAGTCTGTCTCTTTCCTTCTGTCTTGATTTTGCGGCCTCCCTCCCTACGACTGTCTCTGTCTCCCAGTTTACTCTTGTTTTCTGTTTCCCTTGGCTAGTGCTCCCGTTTCTTGGCTCTCTTTTGCCTCATTTCTCCCACCCTCGTTCTCCCAACCTATACCTGTATCTCTCCGCTCACCTCTATGCTGTTTCCTATTGCCTGCCTCTCTTTGTCCTTCTCTCTCTAGCACTGTGTGCATCTCGAGCACCCCCCCCCCTCTCTCTCTCTTACACTTTTACAGTGCCCCTTCTTGCTAGCTGTCTCTCTTTCTCTCACTCACCAACTTTTTTCACTCCCTCTTCTGTGCTCGCCCAGTTCCACCCCCTTCACCCGCTCCCTCTTGCAATCCATCTCTGCCTACATGTTTCTCTCATTTGCATTTCATTCCCCTCATCTCCTTCCAACTCTACCCCTTGCTTACCGTCGACTGCTCTCCACAGGCCACAGTGTACCGACGAACGCATTTCCCAATAGAGGCAGTCTGAGTAAAACACACTGATAAATCAAGCCCTTAATATGTCACTCTTTATGCCCCAGCCCCTGTTACTCTGCAGTCTCGCTCTGTTCTTCTTTATCTTGGACATGATCTACCAGCTTTTCTTTCCTTCATTGTATCTCTCAGTTTACCTCCCTTCCTCCTCCTCTCTCTCTCAGTGTCGCTCTTTGCCTCTCTCTCCCGCTCCATGTCTCTTTCACCACCCCGCGCTTTTTGCAGCCTTGCACTGCCCGCCTTTGCCTCTCTGCCATCACCCGGCTCCCCTTCCTCCACTCGCTCTCTTCCCAAGCAGCTGGTTGTAAATCCGAGGCCTCTCTGGGACTGCGCTCGGCACTCCCGCGCCTTTTCACTCGATTGCTCGTTGTTTACTCCGTGATTATTGTCGATGGAATTAACCTTCATTAACCTTTTATTTCCCTCTCCCAATAAGCTGGAGTTTACAGTATTTCTGTTCCGTTCAGTTAGCCTGAAAGGCATCAGGGCTGCGCGCATGCAGTCTTAGGATGGGTTGACCACCCCTCCCCGCATACTAGCCAATGCCACAGCAAGCCCCCTCCCCCCCAGTTCAAGGGACGCTCGAGAGACCCTCAAGAAAGCTGTCCAACCATCCATCGGCGCTATCCCCAGATGCAATATGCAATGGCTTCTTTCTTCCTAGAGGGCAGCCTGGCCGGAGGTTTTTCAGGCAGCAGGCTCAAACTAAGAAGCCTAACGCAAACTGGCGCCTCTCCACCCTACAGAATTGGTCGAGGGACTCCCAAGCCTCCCGTATCTTTAAGATTTATGAGACCGTCCTTGGCTGAATAGGGGTCCCCTGAATGGAGCAAAAATTAAACCAAAACCACCAGCTGGGGCTGTAAAATCACACAACAGCCAGTCATCGGCAAGCAGTCCGGAGCTTCCGTCTTCCCGGTGAGTCTGCCCATACTTTGCATGGCAGTGCATCACAATAGATTACAGTGGGCTCACATGAACACACCACACAGGCCGAGCAAGCAATATATTTCATATGTTGTACTCTGGGTAAATGTGAATTACTTTTATGTTTGGGTTGCTTTGCACTTGAGAGTGTTAGTTATGAAACTTCGGTCAATATTGTATCGTTAAGTCCAGATCAGTCTGCTACACAGTCTTTTCACACAGTTGTTTTTTGCAGTCAAGCTGGATCGATCTGCACAGATTTGCCTCAACCCTCAACCCCTCACCCTCAACCCCTCACCCTCAACACCTCACCCTCAACCCCTCACTCACCCTCACTCACCCTCACTCTCACTCACTCACCCTCACTCACCCTCACTCACCCTCACTCACCCACCCTCACTCACCCTCACTCACCCTCACTCACCCTCACTCACCCTCACTCACCCTCAACCCCTCACTCACCCTCACTCATCCTCACTCACCCTCAACACCTCACTCACCCTCAACCCCTCACTCACCCTCACTCACCCTCACTCACCCTCACCCTCACTCACCCTCAACCCCTCACCCTCACACAGTGCAATAGGTCTCGGAGGATTTTTAGTTAGAGCTTTTAGAATTGTTTATGGCTTTTTTTATTTGTAATTCTTTAGCATTGGCTACAGGAAACAAAAATGCTAAAGATTTACAACAAAAAACCCATAAACAATTCTAAAAGCACTAACTCTAATGCTGCGAGACCTATTGCATTTCCAATGCTTGTTTTTTGTTATTACTGTTTTATCGATTAGTAAGGATGTTCGTTTGATCATATAATTCACAGATTTTTTAAATCCAGAAAACTGCACTACGCCAGAAGCGAATTTTTTAGCACTGATGAAATGGAGATCTTTTAGCCTTGTATGGATTTCAATCTCCATCCAACAGCGGTGTGCTAAAATGTTCTCATCAGCTGCTCTCATCCTCCAGTAGTATTTAACTAGTGCGCCTTGTCTGACTGGTTGGTGTTTTTTAAATCCATATTCCAGTTGGCTTTGGGCTTGAAAGATATGTTGGGGAATTGAGAACAAGCGTTTGAATAGAGTGGATTTTGCTGTGTTTAGAGCTGCAGCATCTTTAGTATTCAAAATTTATGAGCCGTACGCGATGGAAGGTAGAAATTTAACGACGATTACCTTGAGCAAGTGCCCTGTTGAGCATCCTGAAAGGTTTTGCTGTAAGCTTTTAAAAGCAAAGATATCCAAGTAGTTCAATGCCTGTGGTGCAATAAGTCAAGTCATGTGCCAAGAAACCAGCATCCTTCCTATTGAACAGTATTTTGGATTCGAACATCAGGCTGTAGATCGACTCCATCTTTAATCTGGATTTCTTGTAAACATTGTGTCATTGACACTGGCCTTCTTTAACATGCCGCATATTTCTGACTTGGCCAGCGTTTACAGTACCAGGCCCGGCCTGTTTTAGCTTTCTGCCGACATTGAAGTTTTCCAGCATATTCTGATGTGAGGGGAAGGCTGCTTTGTGCAGATAAGCAAACACTTTGAAGGGGTGGGGGCCCAGAGAAGAGCGAAGCTCTATTAAGCCCCCAATCAGTCACTGTTTCAGAGAAGCAGAAACGTTTTGTTTTCCTCACTTTCACACTGCCTGCAGGTCATGGGCGACCTCACTCGGGGCACTATCTTGTTGCCAAGGAAACTAGAGGTACACCACTATTCTGCAGTTCTTCAGCTTCCCCTGTTTCACCAGGTGCCAATTATGTAGCAACTCTAAACATATTAAATCTAATGAGCAGGTATTGAGCTATTTTCTCATTATCAATATTTCAATGTAACCCGAAGGGAAGACCACAGCATGTACAAATGTGTGTTCTTCCTCCTTTTCATCTTCTACACCAAAGAGACTCCTACTCTGCTGTAAGATGCATGGCCTTTCTCTCTAAGTGATGCATAACTTGCCTATGGCCAGGTTAGTTCTTGTATCATTGACTAAGCCATTAAGCCCTTCACATGTCAAATCATCCATCTTGTAGCCTCATAATCAGCCCCTTACATTTTTTGTTGATGTATTTTTTTCACAACAAAATTGGAGGCTTTGAACTCTGCTAATGCTTCTCTTCAAGTGATCTCGGCACTTTCCACATCACCCTGTGATCGTGGACACCGAACCTTATAAGAAGTGTACAGGTGGCATCCCTTACATTCTTAAGGTTTGTCAAAGTACCCATTTTCCCCGAGTACCTTTACAGGTATTTTTTTTTTTCTTCGAAGCTTTGTCAACCAAAGGAAGGTACACATAGCAAGTCATCTTGTAACAGAACGCGTTGAATAACTAGCTTGCCTAGAACCTACAATGAATATCCACCTTTCTTTGCTATTTATTTTACAGTCCTGAATTACCCCCCACTCGGACAGGAAGCAAAATGCCTGAGTTGAATTATGGGCTTTTCAGATTACCTGTACCTGAAAGACATAACGGGAAACAGCCACTACAACGAGGCCGTTTCCACGCTGTACTTAACCCTGCATGCTTTACAACGCATGCGTGGTTACCACGTAAAGCCTTTACCACGCATTTCCTTACTACGAAATACGTAGTAAAGGAATGTGTGGTAAAGGTAGAATAAAAAAAAGGGGGCTAGGGGGGTTTCGGGGGGGGGGGTCCCCCCCCAACAAAAAGATTGAGTTTAAAAAAAAAGCACACTTACCATAAAGAGAATGATTTGTGCCTTTCGTCCTTCATGCAAAAAGCCAGCCTCCCTAACGACGTAATAACGTTCGTGCGTCCACGTACTTCCATAACAGAAAAATAGAAAAGAGACCAATTTTCATTGAAGGAGAAGTCCGTCTATGACAAATAGTGAGTATTTTTTTAAAATTATACTAACTTTTAATGATTTTCGGGAATATATTAGGAATGGGGGAAGGGATCGAATAAAGCATTTACAATGAAAATGCCAGTAACAAGCATAGTTATACAACGAAAATCGAAGTATAACTATGCGTGGTAAAGGAATTTTCGTTGTAAAGCATATTCGTGGCAGTGGCATTCTCGTTGTAACGCATGCGTGGAAAAGGCATGCGTTGCAACGGAATGCGTAGTAAAATCATACAACCGTTTTTTTTTAATTTCTAGTCTTCACAGGGAAATATGTTTGGTTTAGAGGTAAGATCGCCCGGTTTTCTCCAGTGCCACAGCCATCACTAGTAACGGATACACACAACCTCTAACATAAAACAATCAACACCCTGAATCCAGTTACAGAGAGGTAATAGCATCACTTAGTGATGGCTGTGGCACTGGAGAAAACCGGGCGATCTTACCTCTAAACCAAACATATTTCCCTGTGAAGACTAGAAATTAAAAAAAAACACACTAACCACCAGCTAATTCGGCATATGGTTGGGGACAGATTTATGAAGCTCTTGCTCCGCCGGTGCGTCACTTTTTCCCATGTTAAAAATGACGCACCGGCGGCGCAAGGCCTTCATAAATCTGCCCCAAGGATCCGGAATTACTTCACTTCCCTTCTAGCCAGCCAGTGGCGGCTGGTGGCATTTGAAAGTGGTGCGGCGTAAAATTATAGCCATACTGCACCGTTGCGAGCAAGCGCAGTGGGACGCATAATGTTGCACACTAAAGACTGACAGTATGACGGCCAAAAGTTCAATGACTCAGGAATGAACCAGACGTCCCTTCAGCCAAGAGTAGGCAAAGAGCTGGCATCGTTGACGCCAGGCAGTGTTTAATTTAACTGTGGGCTCAGAGTGCCATTTTAATTGGACTCCTCACTCCTACCATCGCGTTGTAGACAATCCCGGGTTCCTCTTAGGCATGTTCTAGGCACGCCAGACCATGGTTATCTGTTGTTTTCTCTGGGGGCAGATTATTCAAGCCGCCTGCGCTAAAAGTTATAAATCATGATGCATATGTATTTTTTATTACCGTTACCGATTTTGCAGCGTGAATGAGTAAAGTGCTCTCGCGTGGCCGACAACACACACACATACACAACAGACAACACTCAAAGAAATGTATTCAATTTCACACACGCATACACACATAGGGGCATATTATCAAGCTTGTGCGCTAAAATTATCGCCGCTTTATCGGCCGAAAACGGCCGATAAAGCGGCGATAATGGGCTTGATAATATGCTCTGTGGAATTCCAATCGAAGCCCATGTTAGATGTGAAGACATCTAACATGGGCTTCGATTGGAATTCCACAGAGCATATTATCAAGCCCATTATCGCCGCTTTATCGGCCGTTTTCGGCCGATAAAGCGGCGATAATTTTAGCGCACAAGCTTGATAATATGCCCCATAGTTCCATGTGAGGGCAGCTCAAGGGAGGTGGACGCGTATAACTGGCACTTAAAGAGAGCGCACAACATCATGTTGCATATTCTATCTGGTAAACGGTGGCATTTTCAGACTGCATTTCAAAGAAATGTAAAGCGTAGGGTCACATTTGAGAGAACCCAACACACATTGTGAAACGCGACTGCTACCAAGCAATGTTAATTACCTGGACTTCATATTCCAAGCAGTATAATGCAACTTTGAGAAAATGCCAAATACTTGTCATGAGAGAGACGTCCTTTTCTTAGAGTGACGTAGGCACGCACATGAGGGAATCTGACAATGTTGCTGCAACAGGAATTAGTAGTAGAAACAGCGGTCTCGCACCTTGCACTGTGAATAAAATGTGACACCGAGTTTACATCATGAAATAGCAATTATTCAGGAGTAACTTACGGGAACCAGTGTGCTGCATGCGCGAGAAAAGAAAACAAACAATTTACCAGACATGGAGAGAATTCTTTTGATGCCAGTCACCACGGCTCTGTAACAATCTTTCCGATAATCGGAATGATTTAAAGAAATACCTGTTTAAAATGTACCTTAATGTTTAGTCTGTTCAACCTTCTCCTTCTATTCCAAGGGCCTAATTTAGAGTTTAGCAGATGCTGGCCGTCTGCTTAAAAAGCGGAAATGCTCCATCTGGCCTACTTGGAGTGCATGTTGTACACTTTAAATAATACTGAAGGGGCATCCTCTGACTTTTGGCCGCTGGTTCTGAATTCCTCTATAAAACGACACTTTCTGCCCTCCATATTTCGAGTGTACATACATACAGTTTACAAAAGGCCCTAAGTCTTTACAATATCTCACTATCTTTCTACACGACAGAATAAGTGCTCAGATGTAACCTTAACACACACATCCATTCACGACAACACTCTACACCAAACATTCATGCATACACGCACGCTCGTACAAAACACTTTAAAATAAAAGAAAAACACACACTCTTACCTTACCTTGCTCCACCTCTGGGCTCTGCTCTCCTCACGTCTCGTCACAGGCTCACAGCCCCTCTCGGCCAATCCTGGCGCCAGGGGGGGCACAGGCCTTCTCGCCCGCAGCACGCCCATTTGGGCATGCGCAATCAAGCTAAAACACAAGTGCGCATGAGTGGACACGGTGCGAAAATTCGCCCTCCGTCCCCACTCATGCGCACTTGTGGACTGGTGCTGCATGCCCCCTGGCCTGGCCTGGTGACGTCTGATAAATGACGGCAGACCGCCCACCCCCTTCAGGGCGGTCTGGCGTCATCCAGACAGTTGAGTTGAGTTTGATCTTCTTCTCCGAGCCCTCGGCATCTTTGAACTGAATCACTTCAAAAGTTCAAAGATGGGCTGAGCGCGGGGGGGGGGGGCAACGCCCCAACGCCCATAATGGACAGACCGCTCCCCCTCCTATGCGGGGATTTTCCCATCAAGATTCCTCCCACTGAAGTGTTGTTTTTTCATACATATTTGAATGATTTATTGTACTGATTTCTACTTGTAAGGATAGCTGCGCATCTCTTTAGCTGTGCACAGGTTAGGATTTTGACCTGAAGGTTAGTCGACAATGGTCGGTAGCAGGCCTCTCTTTAGGTCTTGCATAGGTAGCCAAGCGCTGCCTCTACGAGGCATCAAGTAGTTAGTATTAGTGGTGAAACTCCACCCATTGTGTGTATATTTGTTTCTTTGCCTCCCATTGGTTAAATTTTGTGTTGCTCTTTTTATGGAGCTCATTCATTAGTTGGTAGTCCGAAACGTCACTTCCCTTTTGCTTCCATTTTGCAGGAAGCAGCACCAACCAACTACAGTTTCCCTTCCACTGCTCAGCATTATCTACTCATTTACGGACTACTTTCTTGTTTATTTTCCACCGCTGTTCACCACTAGCTGCCGAGTTTGGAAGTGTTGGCTTTTTAGTTTCCTGTTCTCACCCTCTCCCGTTGGCCGTGTTGCCCATCTTCCCGCCCCCTTTCCTGTTGTCCGTGTCCTGTTCCCTTTGTTCCCGCCTCCCTCCCGCTGTCTGTTGTCTTGCTTTCCCGCCTCCCCTCCCATTGGCCGTGTTGCCCATTTTCCCACCCCCTTTCCTGTTGTCCGCGTCCCCGGTCCCTTTGTTCCCCCCCTCCCGCTGTCTGTTGTCTTGCTTCCCCGCCCCCTCCCATTGGCTGTGTGTTCCATCTTCCCGCCCCTTTCCTGTTGTCCGGGTCCCCGTTCCCTTTGTTCCCGCCCCTCTCCCGCTGTCGGTTGTCTTAAGGCTTGTGGCGGTGCGGCTGCTCAGGGGTCAGTTTCATCCTTCATTTATGTTACGTTCCGTTTGTCCCCGCCCTCTTCCCGCTGTCCGTTGTGTTGCTATTTGTGTCAGCCATGGAGGTGCGTCTGCTCAGTTGCTGGGCTTATCCTTCCCAGCCGAATTGGGTATTCGTAACCTGTTCCCTTTGTTCCTGTCCCCCTTCCGGCATCTGTTGTCTTGAGGCTTGTGTCGGTGCGGCTGCTCAGGGGTGAGTTTCATTCTTCATTTTTTTTACCTTTCCGTTTGTCCCCCCTCCTCCCGCTGTCTGTTGTGTTGCTGTTTGTGGTGGCCGTGGAGTGCCTCAGTATTCGGGCTGTCTATGATCAGTGTCTGTGCAGTTTTCTTTTTCTTATCAAAGCCTCTATTTTTACTGTCTTTGATCCATGTCTCACTACCAGAGGGGTCTCTGATCCGTGTCTCACCTTTCTCTAATATGTTTCTCTGTCTGCTGACTCTCCTTCTCTGATGGTGGAGAAGTGTGGCTCAATGGTTAGAGCAGCAGATCCTGATGCCGAGATCTAGCCCGGGACCAGGGTTCAATCCCCCGCCTCGGCGGGTCTTGGGCTCAAAATTCCGCGGACCTGATAATTCTCGCCTCGGTGCCTATTCCAATCATGGAGTCCCACTCTGCAACTCTGGGCAATAGCTTGCTTAATCTCCACAACGGCCCCCACAACGCTAAGGATGCCTGTCCTCCACCTTGGGGGTGCCCAGGAGTGGACACCTCACAGGGAAAGCCAGGATGGGTTCCACAGCGGTATTCGTACAAGCGCCTTGAGACCCTTGCGGGTGAGTAGTGCGCTATACAAGTATCAATTTACATATACAATTTACATGCACGTCTCTGTAGCCTTGCCTGTTTCGGATCCGTGCTTCTGCGCCCGCAGTCTCTGGGCTCTGTCACTTCAGGCTTCCCTGTCTCGGGTCTGTGTCTCTGTGCTTGGCTTCTCGAATTCTTGTCATCGCTTGTCTCTGTCCCAACTCTCTGCAGTCTCTGATCACTAGCACGGTATCTACTGCTTTAGATCTGTGTGCATAGATAGGGGTACCTGCACTTGTTCAATTGGAATGGGATTGTACCTGTGCTTCTCGGAAGGCAGGGAAACAATACTTTTAATGGGAGCGTACTGTCAGTTCTCATGCACATACTGGTACTCAGTGGTTAGGAGTCCCAGCACTACTATATGTGCTTGTCAAGCACTTTTCTCTGCTAAATGTCCCCCCCTCCCTTCTTGTTGTTGCGCTTGAGCGTGATTACTCATCCACCTAGGGACATCCCGTTCTAGTGATCAGTGTCCCGAGTAAATTCAGAATTTTATGCCCCAGGGGCCCTTTTCTGTTCCTCCAGTCACTACTCCTCCGCTTGTGGTCACTGTGTTGGTGGTAAGTAAGACGTACGTGACTTACATGCCCGGAGGTGTTGTGAGCTCACACCTGCTTACTCTTCAGGTTTATTATTCTACGCTGCACACTAATCCTCGTGACTGCACCATCCCTGCTTTTCCCCAAAGCAATAGAATACGTAATGCTTAATATTAGAGAGTTGCCTCGTTGCTATGTGTTTGGTACATTTGATATGAAACTGAGTTTCCTTTTCTGTAAGGCAGATGTGGCTTTGCTTGCTGATACTGCTTTTCTCAGGTTTGCTTGTCTAGTTTAGGGGCGGTGGTGTGATTATGCTGTATACCACCTTGTTTTTGTTAGGCGCCACACTCATGAGTGCATTACAAATGTGTGCTGCGGAGCTCGACATACTGTGGGCGCTCTTCCCCAGAGCTGCCTCTTAGCGCTATGGAGAGGTGCCCACGTGGATGTTTCGGTACTCCTAGAGAATGAGCCGGTGTCAGTCTGTGCCTGAGGATCTGCCCCACGCAGACACCCATCCTCATCTTCACCGGAGGTTCGCTCAGTGCAAGCGGAACCCCACCACCCTCACCTTTAACTTTCATTGAAACTGTTTTTTTTTTTTTTACTGTAGTCTTCTTATTGCTATAAATGAGATAATTACAATACGAGCACCTACTGCATGTTTAAGGAATCACAGTGAGTAAATACTACAATGTTAGTATGACCGTTATACCACACTTACGGGAGGAGTATTTTAGCAGCCCTTTTGGCGGGAGTTCCCTTGCATGTCGCTGCACTTTTATTTATTTCTAAGTATGAAATGAACAGGCGATCGGTAATTCTTCTTGGGATTTAGAAGCTCGCGCACTGTACCCCCTGCACCGCGTTTCCGTTAGTTTTCCCTTGTGTCACGTTTTTTGTGTGCGCCTCACACTGTCTTCTCCCTCCTCTGTCCCTCAATGTCCTGCGTCTCCTCTGTTCTTCACTGTCCTTCTCTCTCCTCTGTCCCTCACTGTCTCTCTACTCCCTCATCTGTCGCTCACTGTCCTTATCCTCTGTCACTCACTGTCCTTGTTCTCCATCCTCTGTCCCTCACTGTCCTACTCATTCTCTGTCACTCACTGTCCTTCTTTTACCTCCTCTGTTGCTCACTGTCCCTCTCCTCAGTCCCTAGTTGTCCTTCACCCTCCTCTGTCCCTCACTGTCCTTCACCCTCCTCTGTCTCTCACTGACCTACTTCTCTCTCCTTTGTCCCTCACTGTCTTCATTTTCCCTCCTCTGTCCCTCATTGTCCTTGTTCTCTGTCCCTCACTGTACTTCTCTATCTCCTCTGCCCTTCACTGTCCTTGTTCTCCCTCCTCTGTCACTCCCTGACCGTGTTCTCTGTCCCTCACTGCCCTTCTCCTCTGTCCCTCACTGTCATTCTTCTCCCTCATCTGTTCCTCACTGTCTTGTTCTCTGTCCCTCACTGTCCTTCTCTCTCTCTCCTCAGTCCCTCACTGTCCTTCTTCCCCCCTCTATCTATCACCCTTACTATATCTATCTATCG
Source organism: Lissotriton vulgaris (assembly GCF_964263255.1). Classification (NCBI taxonomy): domain Eukaryota; kingdom Metazoa; phylum Chordata; class Amphibia; order Caudata; family Salamandridae; genus Lissotriton; species Lissotriton vulgaris. The sequence continues at coordinate 51,097,680 of NC_141688.1, forward strand.
CCCTCACTCTATCTATCGCCCTCACTCTATCTATCTATCTATTGCCCTCACTCTATCTATCTATCTATCTATCTATCTATCTATCTATCTATCTATCTATCTATCTATCTATCTATCTATCTATCTATCTATCTATCTATCTATCTATCTATCTAGCTATCTAGCTATCTAGCTATCTATATATCTATCACCCTGACTCTATCTATCTATCACCCTCACTGTATCTATGCTCTAGTTGGGAGGCTTGAAATTCAGGGAGGTACCATTTCAGCGCCAGGACACCGGTTGGTAACAGCGCGCTTTACAAATCATATAAATAAACAAATAAATAAATAAATATCTATCTATCACCCTCACTCTATCTATCGCCCTCACTCTATCTATCTATCTATCTATCTATCTATCTATCTATCTATCTATCTATCTATCTATCTATCTATCTATCTATCTATCTATCTATCTATCTATCTATCTATCTATCTATCTATCTATCTATCAGCTTGCAAGAAGCTTGAGCGGAACTGGCGATCTAATTACAACGATAGGGACAAAGTTAGTCTGAAAGCGAGCCAAAAGGCTTACAAAGACATTATAAGGAAGGCGAAGAGCGCATATTTTACCGGTCGCATTGAGAGGGCCAAGAACTCTTCGCGGGAACTCTTTGATACTGTGTCCAGCCTGGCCATTCCTAAGCCAGTGATCGTTCCACCAAGCCTTGAACTCTGTGAGTCCCTAGCTAAGTTTTTTCTTAGCAAGGTGCAAACTATTTTTACAACACTCGAGCCTCAGGTGGCTCAGAGTTTACTGGATGGCTCACACAGGACTCCTGTCACCAACCTACAGGAGGTAAAATTCTCTGCGTTCGAGCCAGTCTGCTCTGAGGACATCCTAAGATTGCTGCACGCAACGAAATCGGGATATTCCCTTGATCCGTGTCCGGCGTCAGTGGCAAAACTGGCAGCTTTCCCAATAGCTGACACCCTAGCCAATTTTTTCAACCAGATGATTGAGTTGGGCGATTTTCCCACATGCTGGAAACGGGCTTCTATTGTTCCACTGCTCAAGAAGCCCTCATTGGATATCGCTGATCCCAACAGTTACAGGCCCATCGCTAGACTGCCACTACCAGCCAAACTTATTGAGAAGGGCATGAATTTCCAGCTCTGTGCATTTCTGGGTACCTCGCAGGGTCTGGATTCAGCCCAACATGGGTTCAGGGAAGGACACAGTACCGAGACCGGTCTGATAAAATCTACGGAGGAGGTCAGGAAGGCTTTGGATGCAGGGAGCCAGGTGGTGCTGGTCCTTCTCGACCTGTACGCGGCCTTCGATATGGTCCACCACAGTGTTCTGGTGGACAGGTTAGAGGACTGCGGGATTCAGGGGAGAGCACTGAGTATTCTGAAAGCTTTCCCTATGAACAGGGTCCAGGTGGTGGCGATGGGAGATTTTGAGTCTAGACCTTCCGAACTCCCAAGGGGGGTCCCTCAGGGATCCTCCCTAAGCCCTACCTTATTCAACATCTATGTATCCTCTCTTGCCCCGGTGATCCGATCCTACGGGTTTGAGTTAACATCTTATGCAGACGACATGAAGATTGTTGTATCGCTGCTCCCGGGGAAAGAACTAGGTGTGGCGGCTAGGTTTCAGGACTGTATGACAGCAGTCAGCACTTGGATGGCAAAAAGTTGCCTAAAACTTAACTCCTCCAAAACTGAGGTGCTACTATTCTGCTCTAACACTAATCTCTGGAGCCCTAAGTGGTGACCGGAAGACATGGGGTCCCCTCCTTCCCCTGCAACGAAGGTGAAGAACCTAGGAGTTCTTATTGACAATCAACTTTCCTTTAAACCACAAGTTAAGGCGCTCACCTCTTCCATCCATTGGACTTTGTAAATCATTAGGAAGATCCTCCCCTTCTTACCGGTAGGGAGCAGAAAGACGGTGGTGTCAGCACTTGTGCTCTCCCGCCTTGATTACTGCAACAGTCTACTCCTTGAGGCCCAACAAGGGCTGCTTAATAAGCTACAGGTCTTGCAAAACGCGGCTGCCCGTCTCATCGCCGGACTGCCTAAGTTTTCATCTGTTTCCTGGGAGCTGGAAAAGCTGCACTGCAGTGGCGGTGCGTCCATTAAGGGCGCTGGGGCGTTGCCCCACAAGCCTCCTGCACCCGCAGCTCCCTCGACGTCTTTGAACTTCAGTAACTCTCAGGGTACTCAAGTTCAAAGACGCCGAGGTTGAACTGACAATCATGTCAGTCAACATGACGTCAGACTGCCCACCCCTTCAGAGTCTGAAGGGGTGGGCGGTCCGACATCATGTTGAATGACATGATTGTCACCAGGGGCAGCAGGAAGGAGCACAACGTCACTGAGCACAAGTGCGCATGAGTGGGGACGGAGGTCGAATTTTCCTCTGTGCCCACGCATGAGCACTAGTTTCTGTTCTGCTGGCGCATGCCCATTAGGAGAGCAAGGGATGAGCACCTCGGTCTCCTAATGGGCAGAGCGTAACACTGCCCTAAGTCAATCAGATTGGCTAAATCTGAGGTTTTGCCAGCAGTGACGGAGACACGGCTGTTCCTGTAGGCGCCAACGGGAGTCCGGACCCCGGAGCAGTCAGAGGCAGCGCGGACCCGGTAAGTTTTTTATTTATTTTTAAACTCCTCTCGGCCCACACCCGACTCCCCCCGGCCTCAGCGCAACCCTACCCTACCCACCCCGTACCACCTTATGTAGCCAGAGTCACCGATGGCAGTCTACGTCTGACAAGAAAGAATGCATCTAATGTGAGCACCGTCTCTCCGAGGGAACTATCTGCCTGCAGCCTGCCATTTCTCAGGGTAACAGTCTGTCAGCACATTTGAGCTAGAGCTTTCCGGCCAAGAGAGCAGGCTTGTACAATTATGTTACCTGAATGGCCCTGCTGTCGAATGCTTATTATTGTTGTATCATGGCTAAGAGAGGGCTTTAGCTGAAAGTGAAAACATCTTTTTAAATGGTCTCTCAGTGCTGGCGGTGTCCTTGTACACAGCACTGCAGGAGGTTTGTGTGGTGACTAACTCGTGGGCGTCGTAAATGGCTTTGAATGAGTCAGCAGAGTAAGGTAATAATGGTCAGGCCTGGTTAATTGTTGATGCGCAGCATGGGAGAAGAGGGCACGCGTGCCTTATCTGGGCCCTGCTGCCCAGAGTTTGAAGAGCCCTGCCTGCCTATATTTATCCTGGCATGGCATTGTGGGCAGTCATGGAGTGTTTTTGCTGTGAAAAAGTAAAGTTTTACTTTCTGAATTATCTAATCCTTTGTTTTAAATACATGCAACAACTGGAGCGTGAATGAGAGTAGGCAGCAATATTGTGTAGAGTAGCAAAGGTTTTCCTTCTCAAACTCCTTTAAAATGCGAGCAATAAATGCAAAGGATTTGGCATAAAATAAACACAGGACTGGTGTTGGATGGCTATCTGTATTTGATGGGGATGAAAGTGGTGGTAATCGTGATATGAGCTTGGGCAGGCTACAAACTCTATAACAGGAAATGTTTTATTTTTATTTTGTGCCTAGTAAAAATAGAACGTTAACTATTGTAGTTGCACAGAAAAGAACAGTGATTGCATGATATGTATAGGTTACAGCAATATCCAGAAAGCCATAGTTTTGATTTTAGTATTGAGTTGCTGAGAATCTGAGAGACCATGAATACTGTGTCTAGTTTGAGCGTGGATAGAGCTGCAAGTGGGAGATACTGATTTAGTTAAAACAGGATATCCTTTTTGTGAAATTTAACTTGACACATCACCTCACTTCTATAACAAGTTTACCTATGACATGGTGCAGTAATGCAGTATTATGTGGGACAGGTTTCTAGTGTTTAAATATTTCAAGGTTATAATAAACCTTCATGCTTGCTCAAATGTGCTTTAAAATGCACCATTTGCCTACTCTTTTTTTCAAAATTTCTGGAGTCCTCCCTCTCCACTGAACCTCCCCTTATGACAACCGTCTCACTAGCTTTTATTGCAACATGGCATTCATCCCCAACTTTTACGCCTCACCACTTTGAAATATCACCAGCCGCCACTGCTGCACTGGCTCCCGGTACGGAAACGGATTATGTTGAAATCTTTGTGCATAGTCTACAAGGCGCTTCATGGACTGGGCCCACATTTCTCCAGCAGTACTTCCAATGGTACATGCCAGGCAGACAACTAAGTCCTGCCTGTATGGGGCTGATTAGGACAGCCCGCATCAGGAAGGTGCGTTGGGAGGGCAGAAGCTTCATCAGAGGGGCGGCAAATGCTTGGAACACCTTACCTCTGGCCCTAAAGCAAAGTGCGAACCTGTTGGCATTCCGGAAAAATCTGAAAACATGGGGCCTCATTTATGACTTTATGCCGTAGGGAAGCGCAGCAGGCCTTCCTGCTGCGCTTCCCTACGCCAAAAGAAAAGGGCTGAAATGCGCCGTATCTATAAGATACGGCGCATTCCTGTCCTTTTCCCCTCCGCCGGCGCACAATGGGCTGCCTGCGCCAGCGCAGGCACCCTTGCACAATGGTGCAAGGGTGCCTGCGTTGCGGGGAAGATTATTTTTGTACAGGAAGGGAAACCTTTCTGTACAAAAATAATCATAAGAGGCTTTTCCTCTTTCTATGTGTGCTGTAGAATGCAGCACACATAGAAAAAGGAAATACGAGGAGAAATAAAGACATTTCTCCCTGTTGCGCCTCCCTTACGACTCCCCTGGGGAGGCGTAAGCTTTTGGCACTGCTTCAGAGTTACGATTTCTCGTAAATCTGGGGCAGTGTCAAAAGGCCATGGATGTTGCTGGGAACGCCCCCAGCAACACCCACTGCACGCCCCTTTAACGCAGTACACTGCGTTAAAGGGACTGATATTTATCAGGCAGCAGTACGCCACAAAAACTGGCGTACTGCTGCCTGATAAATACCACGCTGGCTTCTGCGCCACGGAACTTCATGAAAAGTGAAGTTCCGATAGCGCAAGGGGCCTCATAAATGAGGCCCAAGGCTTTTTACGCTCTAGTTGGGAGGCTTGAAATTCAGGGAGGTACCATTTCAGCGCCAGGACACCGGCTGGTAACAGCGCGCTTTACAAATTATATAAATAAATAAATAAATAAACAAAAATATCTATATCTATCTATCTATCGCCTTCACTCTATCTATCGCCCTCACTCTATCTGTCTATCTATCTATCTATCTATCTATCTATCTATCTATCTATCTATCTATCTATCTATCTATCTATCTATCTATCTACTCCTCCCTCTATCTATCTATCTATCTATCTATCTATCTATCTATCTATCTATCTATCTATCTATCTATCTATCTATCTATCTATCTATCTATCTATCTATCTATCTCTCTATCTATCGCCCTCCCTCTATCTATTAATCGCCCTACCTCTATCTATCTATCGCCCTCCCTCTATCTATCGCCCTCTCTCTATCACACTCACTCTATCTATTGCATCACCACAGCATCCCTCAGCACCACCTCAGCATCACTCAGGGGCACCACAACATCACTATGCGCTACCACAGCATCACTGAACGTCACAGCATCAATCGTCGCCACCACATCACTCAGCCCCACCACAGCATCAATCTGTGCAACCATTCAACAACAACTGGTTAAAATATGTTCTCTCAATATTTCAAGCTTTATTACAAATGTCACAAAAAGTTGTTAATATTTCACTTCTGTTCTTGGATTTTCATCACAATAAAAAACACTGAACATAATCTTCACAAAAGTTATTTACAAAAGTTTAAGCTATTGCCATTATAAATTACAATCACTTTTATTTAAGTATTAATTATTAAAAAAATAAATGCCATTGTTATTTGTAATATCAATACATCTAAGTCACGTAAATACAACACATATTGTAGTACAAATGCTATAGGTGTCACATTTGCAAAAGTTAAAACTTTTGGCATTGTAAATGACAAAACTATTAATTTCGCTATTTTCTAAACCAACACATGAATAAAAAATTTGTCATTTACAATACCATTAGCTCAAACTTTCCTAATGCGAGACCTATTGCATTGCAAATGCTTGTTCTACATGTAGTTGAAAAACAGGAAACGTTGAACTATTTTTATCCCATTTAGCAGAAAGATTTGTTGAATTGAGTTAATACTGCAGTGTATTTGTATTGGCTGTATGATAGAGTCATGCATAGCTAAACCACTCCTACCTCTACCACGCAGCCCAAACCACCAATGCGTCTTAACCACGCATTCCTTTACCATGCATGCCGTTACTAAGCAATTTCATGGTAAAGGCATGAATGGTAAAGGGGTATGCGTGGCTCAGCTCACCGCTACTCTGACTCCCCTCCCCAGTGCCCTGCCCAAAGCCCTCAATTACAGACCACCTACCTGTCCCCTCCCCCCACCCTGAGGCCCAAAACTCCCACCCGCGCTGTCCCTATAACTACCCCAATCCCTTCCACTGTCCTGAGGACTAAAACCTGAACTCCTAATTAAAAATCAACACCGAGCCCCCAGCCCTAAAACCTACCCCACCCTCCCCTAAGCCCTAAAAAATTACCCAAACTACCCATTCCCCTCCCCCTGAGGCCTAAAACCCTGCCCCTGATCATACAATACCCCGACCACCCCACCTTGCGCTTTCCCTAAAAGTACCCTAACCCCTTCCACTGCCCTGAGGCCTAAAACCCTAACCACCTAATAAAAAAAACAACCCGACCCCCTGAGCCCTAAAAACCACCCACCCTCCTCTAAGCCCTACGAAATGACTCGACCCTCGAGTCCTTAAAAACGGCCCTAACCCGCCAGCCCTGAAAACGACCCCCAAAACTTACAAACTAACCCCCCCCCCAACCCCTAAAAGCTACCCCGCAGCCCTCCTTACCTCACCACGTCCTCTCCTGATTCATCTTGCTTCCGCCCAGAAACAGCTCGACCGTGCACTGCATTAACCATACTTATGCGTAGTAGAGCCATATGAATGCTTAAGGCAAGCGTGGCAATGCGTGTGTTGTCGGAACGCGCGCGGCTCTGCCCTCTTTGTCTCACTGTTTCCCATTGGTACCAGCTTTCAGTGTGGAAATGTTCAGTCTTGTGACGCTCCTGGGCAGCGCCTACTGAGATGGAGCTCAGAGTCGATGTCCCTGTCCTGGAGTCCCTTCTGTGTGTCTTTGTGGTGCAGGCATGCAGCCAGTGTACACACGGCGAGTGCACACTGTAGGAAGGAAGTGTGTGGGTGAGCAGAGAGCTCTTCACGCTAGTATTCATTCAGGTTTCGTCTCCACAGACCTCTAACTGTAAGTATCACAGCTCTTGTGCCACCCTCAGCTCAGTGGGATGCCAAGGCATGGCACTGGAGGGCACACATTGCTGCTGAGGAGGTCATCGCCAGCACTTGATCGACATAAGACATCTCCACACTCCTCCCTTCGAGCCGCCATTATGGGACAGGGATCCCTTCAACCAAAGAGCAGATAAACCGAGCACGAGAGATCGCAGTGCCTGGTCTGTACAAAATAAACGAAGTGACAGCCCAAAGTTCATAATAGGAGGTTGCCACCCACAGCCTGTGCTGCCTCTCCCACAAACCTTGGCACCGCCCTCTACAGCGCACCCCACGGAATCAAATTGATTGCTATCAGTATCTTAGGAACTGATTTGCCCAGTGCAGCTTGGAAGCTCCATTTTTCTATATTTTATTGTTATTATCTCATCGTGCTTGATTTGATGCTCATTGTACAGTATGTCACATTGAATGAAATTGATTTCCAGCAATATGAGCAAATTGCACATCATTTAATTGCAGAGTGCCATCTGGTAGTTGACTTATTTTTATGGTTATTATCTGGATCGTGTTAGGTTTGCTGCATATTCGACACTGAGCCAGTGTACAATATGTAGCAAAGCCAACACGATGGAGATGCGGACAGTGAAACAAATGCAAATGTAATGTCCATACGGTACTACCTATGTCCCATATATCACTAGCACTTACTTATCAAAAAGATATACTTGCTGCCATTGTGAGCCGGACAGTCAGGATGGGGTAGTGAGCACACCCTATTGGATGCAGTTGATAGCTAGCAATGTCTGGGACATAGAGAATTGCATATATATTTACTGTAGTGTTATCTTCAACCTTTTCTTCATGCACAGTGACTAACTGCACGTTTGGGTATGCCTTACCCAACACAGTTGATAGCTAGTGATGTTTGGATACTGAATTGTACAGTTCCCCTGGTAATTTGATTTTGTATTTGTATTACTTCTACTTCTCTCGTTTTGCTGGATTTGCTGTCTTTTGTACAGTATCTGTTTCCACCTACTCCAATCTACAGGGATGTACTTATGATCTGAATATGCTGTTACTTGAACTTTGCTCACCAAGTCAATGTCTCAGACTCTCTGAAGCCAAATTTGTACTCGGGTTCCTCACACCAGAGCGTTGTATGTTAAAGTAACGTATACAAAATGATTGTCTTACATAAATATCACGCCCTGATTATTGGTTACATCTCACTGGATGTAGATTTTTAATTATTAACCCCAATATGATAAAATCTTTGTAGACAATATTTTGAACACAATATTTAAGTCCGATGAGTTTCTGATACCAGCCCCACCATAGGGTGGGATGCCTGGAGAAGCTCAGAGCCAGTGGGCTCTGTCATGAGTGCCAGACCTCTGACTGCCTTCTTTTTATTGTGCATGCTGCTCATGATTGCCTGTGCGAAAGTCACATCTTAACCCTGTAGCCCACAACATCAACTGGACAGCAACATGGGTCATGGGAGGCACTGTGCACAGGAAACATACTGTGTAACGCAGCCTTTACCACTCAATGCTTTTACATCCTATCCTTTACCACGCATGGCCTTTTCCATGCAAGTCTTTACAGTAGATCTTTATTCATAAAGTTTTGTATAGCGTGAACATGACCCAGGCGGGGATCAGAACATTTCACAATAATGATAGGAAGGATATAATAGAGGGAAAGGACAAGTGTTACATATATATGCATAGCGCAAACAAGATCCAAGCTTCAATTCTTTTTGAAGAAAGCAGTGGATGAGATGCGACGGACTTCCGGTGGAAGAGAGTTCCAAATCTTTGGGGCAACTCCTGAGAAAGCTCTGTGACTCGTTCTCTTTTTGTGAAAAATCTGTGGCTTCAGTAGCAATGAACTTGCACTTCGTGATGGTCGGCAACCACCAGATAGTTCTAGTTTTTAAACAGATAAATAAGGGACTTGAAAGGATGGGCTTTGTGAGTCACACAGGCTAACTTTCTCTGTTATCTTGCTTCGTATGGCAGCCAGTTTAGGGATTTTAGGGCTGGGGATATGTGATCTTTTCTTTTTGTCAGAACATAAAAAGCCTTACAAGGGGTAAGGACTATCCTTGGGCACTCTTGATGCACAACAGTGCGTAAATAAGTAAATGTTCAAGTGTACTTCAAAAATTGGCAATGTAGTTTTTAATTGGTATGATCCAAATGGTAATCAAAACTGTCTCAAATTTGCATATTTCATCATATGTTAATGGTGTTTTTGATGTAGACAATATAATTGAAGAATTTAAATCATGAACACTCCAATGTACAATTCCATAATAGAAATAAGCCCCAATGCATTTCCTGCTAGTTAGCACTTCTTCAGGGGGAATATGTCTAGAAATGAGAAAAAGAAAAAGAAACGCTAAAGAAAGCTTAATTCTAGGAACTGCATTAAGTCAAAAGACTGGGTAGGGAGAGTGCTCATAGTAATAAGTTAGCAGGTGCCCGCGAACTTAGGGGTATTTATACGAGTCAAAATAATGTACACCCGTAGCTTCAGGAAAACATTAAGAATATGGAGTTATTACGCAAAATAGAAATTAAGCCGTGTTAAATTGCATGCAAAGCCATGCAGTGGTCATAATACCCAGAAGTACCCGAACTTTAAATGTGGGAGAGTGAAGGCGGTGAAGACAGTAGTTATAAAAGTCAGGTAACGGGGTGAAAGACGTAATTGATGTGCCGAAAGGGTGCGGGATCTATTGAGAAAATAAAAGGTAAAGTACAAAGTGCCGTACATGCAGTTAAATCGGTGCCGGTAAATTCCAGCCTGGAAATAGGAAAAACGAACCCGATGTAATACCGCTTACCAGGCATGGGAGTTAATCGGTCACGATAGGAAAGGTGGATGGGTCCGGTCCGACCGAACGGCAAACCGGAAAACGCCGAGCATGCGAACATGCTCCTAATTAGAAAGTAAAAGCGTGAACATAAAAATAGGACTCCGTGGTGAAACTTGAATCAGAAGGTAGCTAAAAGTGTGTGTTCAAAACGGGTGTAAACTATGGGATAGTTCGTATAGGAGAAAACAAAGATAGACGTGGAAAGAAATGCAAACCTGTAAAAGTATGATAAGTGGGGATCAAAAGTGTGTACACAAGGGTGCACAGGATCGGGGTGAATAAGAGAGAGAAAAGAGAAAATGAAAAAAACCCGTGAATGATAAGTCAATAAGTACAATAAATTGAAAATACGTAGAGGGTATACATTTACAAAAACACGGGTCAATAATGATTAACAGGCAATAGAGAGATCAGGTAAATATTAACACAACAATCAGAATGCTCAAGCAGTAATCATAAATGACAGCTAAATTCTAATCTGTCATTGAGTCCTTTCGGCTGTAGCGCATGAAGAAGGTATATCCAATGTAATTCACTTTGTAGGAGATGTTTTCTGTTGTCTTTGTGAGGTAATTTGTTAACCACTTCCAAAATTAGAAGACGAATTTGACTGGGATTATGCGATTGTGCAACAAAATGTGCGGCAATGCAGGACTTCAGGTTCTTCGTGCGGATATTACTGAGATGTTCTGTCAGTCTCGTTTTGATTTTGCGTTCCGTTTTTCCCACATATTGGAGGCCGCACGGGCACTTCAACATGTATGCAACATTGGTTGTATCACAAGTGGCGTTCACTTGAAGATGAATCGGGGTGCCTTTCGTGGGGTGAGAGAGAATGTTACCAGGTATAATACTGCTGCAATGTCCGCAGTTGTGACACGGTATAGTTCCTCTGACAACAGTCTTTGTAGACAATGTTGGTTGTTTTAAAAGAGATTGTATATTTTTGGAACGTTGGTAAGCAAAAATTGGTGGTTTCTCAAAAATCTTATTGAAGTCAGTTTTCAATTGTAACATTGGCCAGTGTTTGCGAATCGACTCTTTTATTTTGGCTGATTGAGTAGAAAATTTGGATACAAATTCAGTGAGATTTGTGGGATAACCCCGTTGTTGAAATTTGGTAATGATTTTCTGACTGTCTTGAGCATATAGTTCAGCAGTTGATGCAGTCATAAAATCATTACCAAATTTCACCAACGGGGTTATCCCACAAATCTCACTGAAAATGATGAACAACGAGCATTGGCTCGAACAAGGGAAGACTTAATAAAACCTAAAAACACTCCTCAGGAAGATGACAAACGCCTTGTATTTGTATCCACATTTTCTACTCAATCAGCCAAAATAAAAGAGTTGATAGAATTTGAAAAACCTTAGAAATTAACGGAAATAAACAAAGGTTACAGAGACTTTATTATTAGGCTGAGATTTCACTCATACAAAACCAATTAAATACAGCAGTTATAGTTACCTCAGTTAACTATAACTTACGCCCCGCAATGCAGGGCTTACAACCTCACATCTTACATAACTCATAGCATGGTCAGTGACATCACTGATGACATCTCAAATGACACAACTGATGACATAACCAAGGGAGTGTAATTGTTTTTATGAGTTTTGGTTGTGACGCATATACACTAACCTACTACAAAAGTTAAATTAGTATACTATTTGCACTACTACTGAGCTACTGAGTGATACTACCTACTTTTAACATATAATATGTGAGTGACTGTGTGACTGTATGTATACTTGTGTGTATGGGTGTGTGAGTTGCTGTATGGTTGTATAAATGGGTGTGTAAGTAGCTGTGTTTGAGTAAGTGGCAGTGTGAGTGAACCTATGGGTGGGTAATTGGGTGTGTAGTGACTGAGTGGGTGTCTGAATGGCTGTGTTAGTGAGTGACTGGGTGGGTAAGTGGCTGTATGTGTGAGAGAGTAGCTGTTTGAGTGGGTGTTAAGGGTGTCAGTGTGTGAGTGACTGTATTGGAGAGTGAGTGTCTGTGTGAATGGCTGTATGGATGAGTGAGCAGCCGTGTGAGTGCTTGTATGGATGTGTGAATGGGCATGTAAATGACTGTGTGACTTCCTGGTCTTTTTAAAAATTTTATTAAATATTTAATGGGGTGGGCGGGGGCCCCATTCCCTGGGAAATTTTCGCCCCATGGACCCCATTTCCCAGGGCATGGCCTTTTTTCAGTGGGCGTAGGGGGCTGCGTAGCCCCGCTCCCGGGCTATTTTCCTCCCCCGGGGCCAGCCTTATTTAAAATATTAAAAGAAATAGTGGGAGGGTGGACCAAACAGCTCCCCACACAGGTCCATTTCAGCCCCGGGGACCCCTTCCCCAGGGACCTAGCCTGAATTGTGGGTGCCCGGGTCCCACCCAGGGCACCCACTTGTCACTCACTGAAACGCAGGCGGAGCCTGAAGGCTCTACGCTTCCTGCGGGAGCTCTGCATTGCTTTTACTTATAGGGAGCTGCTAATCATGCAGCAGTTTGTTTGTGAAATTAATTGTGCTCCACTTCCAGCAAGCAAGAGCAGCTTTAATGCTCTCGCTTACTGAAAGTGGAGTACAGTTTGCTACAGCTTGGTGGGAGCAGTAAAGCTCCCGCAATGCCATAGCAAACAGCCATGTCCCAGGGTTACGCACCCCGGGACATAGCTGGAGCCAGCCTTGGGGGCTGGTGGTCCACAGTTCCCTCTATGGCTCCAAGAGGGGGGCTGTGTGACCCCCCTACTTGCCTGAATTTGGCCCATGGGAGGTGCTGCCGGGTGTAAAAGAGGCCCCCCAATTATAATTAGATAAGCCCCGTGGGTGGTGGTCACCAGTGTAGTGGGGGAGGCTGAACAGGACTCCTCCATATTTTTTTTAAAAAAGGCCCAGGGAGGTGTTGGTCCCCGGGGCATTAAAAAGCCCCAGAAATAGGTTGTCTCTATGCTCCCCTCCCTTATTGAAATGCTCACCTAAGGGTAAATAATTAACGAAGCGCAGGAGGCCGTGATTCATTTTTTGAAAACAATTTTGCGTGATACCTGGTCCCCGCCAATTTCTTTTTTGGCCCAGATATTTTTGTGGGCTCCCTCCCCAGAGTTGCTTCTAATCTACCCTCTTTTCTTATTTTTTTAACATATTTTTTGTGACTCGATTCAAACCGAGTCACAAGATGACTGCCAACAGTTCCTGGTTGAAGAGTTGGCAGCATTTAGAGATCTTCATTCCCCTGCATTAGCCCTCCATCAAAGATATCCCCAACTTTTTTTTTCTCAACAACTTCTGACGTATTTACATCATATAACAAAAATCACAATCTTCGTAACCAAGTCTACCTTTTTACATAATTTGGTGTAATTTCATCCAGCAGTCCAGGCTATAGGTTCGATTATGCGTCCATGTAGGAATTAAAATGGGAAAATGCATTTTTTAGCCCACTTTTTCTTGCCCCCCACTTGACGGATCACGAAAAAACTTGTCATGCACAACAAGACTTACTATGACACTTTTGAAAAATTCTGTGTAGTTTCGTCAACCGAACCAAAGATATAGGCAAGTAAAAAACACTCATATGTGGAGGCAAGTAAAGTAAACCTATACTTCTGCATTGTAGGATCTCCATTGAGAGTCATACATGCTTGGAGAACACATTGCTATACGGTTCACTTTGTGGAAACAGCATCAAAGAATGTCTTTATCCATGAATCTTCTTTGTTAATGTGTTGAATGCAGGCTTAAAATGTTTTGTTGTGGAAGGGAAGAAAAGATGGTGAATATTGATGTGATATGACAGAAAGAATATGCAAATAATTGTTTTTTTCCAAGAATAAGTAAGAAAAAGTATGTATAAAATAAACACATAAATGTGGTAAATTTTACGTTTTTTGTGCTGAAAGCCAGTTCATAACACCCAGTGGCTACCCAGTGGTGGTCGACACTGGATAGTTATCATTTGGACCACATTTCCATAGGACATTGATTTTTTTGTTTGCTCATGCCATTTAACATATCCTTAAAAAACTTTTCCAAAAAAAGTCTTATCTGCCTTATGCCTTTCCTAGAAAGGTTCAGGGTGATCAATCAAATGGTGGCTGAGCAAAGGAAGAGTCCCAAAACCCCTGCAATTTTTCATAGGAAAATTGAACAGGTATAAAAAGAAATTAAAAGAGCTGAAAGGAATAACACTAAATCTGGGAGAAAAGCTAAATCCATTTAGTTGTTGTTGAAAAATTAAGGTTCTAAACTGATGCATATTTCACATCGCATAGAACGTGTGGACCTGGCAGATCAAAAGATAATGATCTAACTGGCTGCCAGGAATCAACAAAGACATTGCAGTGGCCATTTGAGGACCTAATGACTCAGTCGCAGGGAAGAGATACCACGAATCCCTATGCCTGGTGTGTGTTAGGGTCCACATTTTTAACTGTACTGTGAATTCATTGTACTGTTTAAAAAGAAAAAGGGCACCTATTGTATTATAATTTGGTGAAAATGTCACTTACAGCATAAAATATTAAACAAAAAAAAAAACTGAAATTCACCTGTAATAGTTGACTGTAGTAATTATGACTTGTGGCATGAAGCAACTATATCGCGTGCCCTAGCCATGCTCTACGTATACCCTCACATATTAAATCCCTCATGACATGTATAATGATGGCATTGATTACATCACTGATTACATGCCATCTAAATGTCATGATTTTTGACAACACTATGCCTGGTGGCGGAACAAGTTATAACTACTTCATGCCGCTAGTTAGGATTACTTCAGTTAACTATAACTGGTGAATTTCAGTGTTTTAAAAGATTTTTATTGTTTGTTGTAGGTGACATTTTCTGTTTACCGAACTGTAATCCAAAGTACTGGATTCAGAGACCTAGTTTGTGTGTTATGGTCACTGCTCAGAATATGTCAGTACAGACCAAAAGAGAAGGAAACATTTCTTTCTAGAGTCCCCTCACTCACCGGGGTTTCCCCACGGTGACATGCTTCATCATTGGGGCCATCCCAGTTCTCTACGAAAAGGGGCGTACTGCGACTAGCGGACTACGCAGGAGCACTATTGTGTGTGGTGTAAAGTGATATGGTGGTGGAGTGGGTGTGTGAATTTAAAAATACCGTGCTAGTGGGCCTCAACAGATTTTATTTAGCTCCTAGATTGGTATATTAAAATGGGGGTGACACTGCTATTTAGCCTTTAGTCAGGGCTAAATCAGTGTGTGGTCAACATGTTTCAAGCTCCCCAGGCTTTTCGTCAGGACCATACAGGGACCAGCCCCGTATTTTCCACTCCTATATTTTCCTAAATAGGATGAGTAAAGTTACCAAAATACATTTAACGCTGTTAACTTTTAAACATGCGTATTATACATACGATTCTACTTTTTCGTTGTTTATGTAGTGGTGCTTAATAGCACTTCATGGTCTCTGGTGGGGGCAGGATCACCTCAAGGAAACATTGTTCCTTATCAGCGAAACCGCACCGTGTTACCTACTCGTTCCCCTCCGGACAGCAACAAAATTTGTTGAGGCCCACTAGCACGGTATTTTTAAATTCACTCACACCCACTCCACCACCATATCACTTTACACCACACATAGTCTTTTCACAACAATAGTGCTCCTGCGTAGTTCGCTAGTCGCAGCATGCCCCTATTCGTAGAGAATTGGGATGGCCCCAATGATGAAGCATGTCACCGTGGGGAGACCCCGGTGAGTGAGGGGACTCTAGAAAGAAATTTTTCTTTCTCTTTTGATCTGTACTGACATATTCTGAGCAGTGACCATGACACACAAACTAGGTCTCTGAATCCAGTACTTTGGATTCCTACTTTTTTGCTAAGTTTACTTGGAGGCCGACCTAGTTTTGTTTATCCTCCTTCTCCCTCTGTCCTTTTACCTTTACCGAACTGTAATGTCACTTTAGACTTTGGTCTTTTCAGTGAATTTAGTATATTTGAAAATAAAAGGAAACATTAACTGGACAAAATAAATATTGAGTTTGACATGAGGATAAAGAAGAACATGGTTATTATACTCACTGCATAGAATATGCACCTGCAGTTGGGTGGACACATATGGCTGCATTGCTCCTTCCGAAGGGGATTTTATTTGATCTTGAGGGGATGATAAAATGCTAGAATGTACATCTCAATCTTTCTTCAAACAGATCATGTTGAATTCCAATGAGTATCTTTGATTGCCTCATGAGAGCCTTTGAAGTTTACTTTGCTACATAATTCCCGAATGTGCCGTCTCACTGCTACAAAAAGCACGAAATATTTCCTATTTGTTAAATAAAAAAAGTTTTAATATAGGCTAAGTATGCAACACATGCAAATTATAACACCCAATAAAGACAATCTTAAAAAGTATGTTAAAACTGTGTAGGAATTAGAAGTATTTTAACTTCTCAACGTATGATGTCGTTATGTGTTGTGCATTACCGATTGTATAGGAAGATGACTTTACTGATGGTAAATGAAGATGAGTTTTGTTTTGCATAACACTTGCTTTTCTTCAGTCGAACATTAACTAATGTATTATTTAACACAGACTGCTGAGCGGTCTGGTTGAAATATGTGCTCTTTACATCTTCGTTTAGTTTGACTGCATATGCATGCAATTTTTTCATTTTTCTTGAACGAATATAACTTGCCTATTTGCTTAGACTTTGTTCTGTAGCCTCCCATGCAGTTACTTCAAAAATAAATAATGTAATATTGCAGTTCATATGCACGTCGTTTCATTCCAAATTACAGGTGTTACTATTACCCAAGATAATGGGTCTACACTGAAAATCTGAAGTGGTTTGCCTATGACCTCCAAATCACTGGATAAGTCAGCTACAAATGTTTAGCTTGCCATATTTTGTTTTGCAGAGGTACATACATTCATTAGCCGAAGTGTACAACATCTGATGCAGTTGTACTTTAGCAGGGCCAAATGCACTATGTTGAGTCAAATGCACATTGGTTCAATAGATGTGCGTAATTTGGCAAATTAACATTAATTGAAGCAAGGATACAATTGGCTTGGCACCAACTTTTAGGTGATGCTTATTGCATAGTCAGATAGCAACAGAATGTGTAGACCTTGTATTGGTAATGGCAAGTCTGAGTAATGCATTAAACAAATGTTTTGCCTTTCAGGAAAGCGCCGAAGGCCTGGCTCCATACGCCATAGACAATCCATTCTTGACAGTTTATAGGCTGAGCATGGTTCTCTGCATGGTCGGCTACAGTGCCTTGATGCTTTCAGGTGATTGTTGTGCTTTACAAATTTAAAATGAAATCATAATCAGATCAAACAATAGCTTGAGGGAAGGAATGTTTAAATTCATTTCAACTGGTGATCGCTCATGCTCCATTCCGGGCTATTTCTTTTCACACACTGTGTCACTTTAGGCAGAGACCAGCCATATGCAAATCTATATTGACTCAAATTCATAGGAACAGTCAACACCTAACTGCTAGGCCAGGTCCCTTCCTGTTAGTGATACAAACTCAGACTTGTTTTGTCCTATATAGGCCTCATCAGTGAGGTATGGCTTGAGTCCTGTGGCGCAGTGAGCATGGGATGCACATCTGGGCACATCCACCACACTTAAGGCTTTTACTGCAATAAAAAACAAAATGCTGATAGGAAAGTTTGACTTAATCTCAGCCACTGACTATCATTATGGCCTCATCCCTGTCACTCATTTTTCCCAAATTGTTTCACTTCAGAAAGAAACCAGCCACATGCAAATCAGTCACGGTCCTGTCACAATAGGAACTGTCCAGCATGTACAGTCGGGCCATGTGCCCTGCAGATGGGAACATAAGCAACGCTGGTCCACTTCCAGCCTACTTAGGCCTCATCATTGAGTTATATATTCAGTCATGTAAAGCAGTGTGCATGGGGCCAATGTCTAAGCACTCCCTTTCTACTTAGTGCATCTATGTTGGACTTGGCACTTTTTGGCAAGTTCATCCCTATACCTTTTTGCCTTTTCTGTGACCTGGTGTTGGTGGTTTTAGGCCTCTGGGCACTTTAGCACTGTGGTCCAGGGTAAAGTGCGTGCACTCTCTGTGTACATTAGTGAGATTGGCCTGCCCTCCCAGAATAAATGCTGTGCAATGGTGTGCGTAGATTTATTGTGACTATTTGGGAAATTCCACTTTTAGAAGTTGGCGTTTCTGTGTGCTATGTGTCTGCCTGCCTGATGTGAACTGCATGTCTGGCTTGTGAGTGACAGGGGCTGGGAGGTGTGTGTGGCCCCAGGAGGGGCAGGTTGAGTCAGCGCTCGGCTGAATAGGACACCTGTCCTGGAAGTAGTGGGAAGGGTAATCTATGTGAAAAAATTCCTAGGTAGTCTTAATAGTGACAACAATTTATGTGGACCCAGTGGTAATAGGAAAAGGCAAACAATTTATAAATGATCAAACAGTCATTAATTAAAAATAAACATGTTTTTAATATATTTGATAAAAATCATATAAAGAACAAGGAAAGTGAATTTATATGACAGTACAATAAAATTATATGCAATTAATACATACACTAACACAATAAACAGTCTTTATACATAAAAAGGACACCATTTAAAGATCAATGGTGCCTACAACCAGGGTGAAGAAACAGTACTCGACGCGCGTTTCGGCGAAAACGCCTTCTTCAGGAGCCACAAGAGTAAAATTACTGACAACAGGATAAAGCAGCACACTTATATCTTCTAGTGGATGATAAAAACACAATGTACCTGTTAGAGTAGATTCGCAATTATCTTGATAGGAGTGGTACAAATAAAATATGAATATCACGGATTCCTTGGTTGTGTTATGATAGAGACCTGTTATAATATTTCACAGAATGTAATTCTTGATGTTGGTACCATGTGATCCACTTAAAGCGACAAAGAATGATGCAGTACAAAAACTGAGGTCAATAAACGTAGTCAGAGTGTGTCGGATATGAGATGTTAAAAGCAGAAGTGTTTCTGTAGTTAGCAGGATAATGACTGATGCAGCTGACACGTGAAATACAGGATATGGCGTGTGGGGATGCCGGGATATGGCGTGCCGTCGATGAAAAACAAACATTTCATCGACGGCACGCCATATCCCGGCATCCCCGCACGCCATATCCTGTATTTCACGTGTCAGCTGCATCAGTCATTATCCTGCTAACTACAGAAACACTTCTGCTTTTAACATCTCATATCCGACACACTCTGACTACGTTTATTGACCTCAGTTTTTGTACTGCATCATTCTTTGTCGCTTTAAGTGGATCACATGGTACCAACATCAAGAATTACATTCTGTGAAATATTATAACAGGTCTCTATCATAACACAACCAAGGAATCCGTGATATTCATATTTTATTTGTACCACTCCTATCAAGATAATTGCAAATCTACTCTAACAGGTACATTGTGTTTTTATCATCCACTAGAAGATATAAGTGTGCTGCTTTATCCTGTTGTCAGTAATTTTACTCTTGTGGCTCCTGAAGAAGGCGTTTTCGCCGAAACGCGCGTCGAGTACTGTTTCTTCACCCTGGTTGTAGGCACCATTGATCTTTAAATGTTGTCCTTTTTATGTATAAAGACTGTATATTGTGTTAGTGTATGTATTAATTGCATATAATTTTATTGTACTGTCATATAAATTCACTTTCCTTGTTCTTTATATGATTTTTATCAAATATATTAAAAACATGTTTATTTTTAATTAATGACTGTTTGATCATTTTTAAATTGTTTGCCTTTTCCTATTACCACTGGGTCCACATAAATTGTTGTCTACTATTAAGACTACCTAGGAATTTTTTCACATACAATATTTACCCTGCCCTAGGAGTTTCAATAATCACTACCCAGGGGGTCCTTGTTTTTCTCATGGTGGGAAGGGTAATCCCCTGACTCTGAATAGGATGGTGCCTGGCCGAATGAATGCTGGCTCCACCCCCTGTAGTGTGTCTGATGATGAGCCCCCACCTGACAAGGGGGAAGAGGAGCTTGCAAAACAAAGTGCTCCAAATCTCCCCTGAACCAGTTGCATCTGGTTCCCCCATGCCCTGCACTACAGACAAAGGATTATGTTGTTGTAAGTAGAGGGGCGATGACCCCATAAAATTGTTCAGTCCTGTGCTTGGGTGCTGGTCCTGATCCTGCTTGGGCATGCTGCCGCTAGGCCCCAGGAGGACCCGCCATGAGGGCTTGCCTCCCTGGGCCCAGCTATGCTCCAGGGACCTTTTGCTGCTTCTTATCCGTTAAAGGACTTTTGTATTGCCCTTGCAGCCTAGGAGCACTTTCTACCACTTCTGCCAAGGGAAAGGAGTGCGAGGGTTCCGCAGCACTGGGCTACTCATTCTGATGGAGGGAATCCCGGCATGAGGGATTCCCCCGTTATGCCTGAAGAAGCAGGAGCCCACCCCGCATTTTGCCTGCTTAGTGGGAGCCTACCCCTTTAAGGATCAAGAATGGCGGGTGCCCACCCTTCATTTTGCTATTATTAATTAGTGGGAACCCTCCCACTTTATATTTTAAATTACGAGGGAGCCTACCCCTCATTGCTGCCAAGAAGAAAAGAAATCACTGCCGCCGCGATCGTGCGGCCCGGAACCCAGGCAAGAGCCGCCTGACTATGGGCGGGGCCTGGTGCGCGCTGCCGGAAGTGACCGGGGCTCCCCTGAGATGTGGGAGTCCCATGTGTAGGAGAAGCCAGGCGGGAGCCCACCCTCCGGCGGAAGCCCACCCCACTTTCGTGAATGCTGCGTAGTACCGCCGGAACAGGAATCCAGGCGGGGCTCCTGTGAGGAAGACAGAGCCCTGCGTGTTGCTGCCCTGCAAAGACCGGGAGAAGTGAGACCGGTCCCGCAGCAGAGAGGAGTGAGAGTCCCACCAGAGGAGTGGGGTCTCTACTGATGCCTTGACGTATATTTAACAAGGACTCCCTGAAAACATAGATACTATAGTTCCTAGTTCAGGGAAAAGAGAGCAATTGACAAAAAACAGCCTAGGCAACCGATACTTTGAGCAGAACACAATATAAAAGGACAATTGGCTACAACTTACTACAAAACTGGGTATTTTATTAATGGTTTAAAAATAGAAAAATCAATGACATATAACAGTTTTCTATTTACATGAAATAAAATAACGGCGAAATAACAAAATTAAAATCCTGCATAGTACATTACCAATGAAAAATACATTACAAAACTCTACACAAACATAAGTTAAAAAATGGCAAATAAGTGGCACAATAATTCTCATGATCTCCTGATGCCCACATGCTGGTGAAGCGAGGAGACCAGAGGAGGCCGAGAGTCCCGGTGAGAAGGGGCTATCTCCAGTGTGGTGGTGCCGTTTGAGGCACAATACTCGTGCTTGGGGTTTCAGAGCAGCCCCGCCTGACAGTGGAATGCTCCTATGCAAGCTACAGGGGTCTAGAGGGCCCAGGGGTGCTCGTGCCTTCTCCCATGGCTATTTTGGTACAGTTGCCCCACTTTCTAGAGGGCCGCTGCATAAAGGGGGCACTTTCATTTTCTAAGAGTTCCTGAGTGGTGCACAGAGGGAACGTGTAGTGCCAGTGCCATGTCTGCAACCTTTTGGGGGCAGTTTGATTTAGAGAAACCCAGTGGGGCTGAAGAGGGCGCTGAAGAGGCACAGATGTGCCAGCGCCCTTTTTTGTTTTTATCCTCAGCTGCACCATACCAGTGCAGAGACTGTGAGGTTTGTAGGGCGCGAGGCCCTAATATGAGTTATGTGGTGCTAGGAAATGTGATTCGTGTACTATGATTTGTGCACCCTGTTTTATGCCACTAACTGTGGGTTATGTATGAGGGTATTTGCAGACTGTGGTTTATGTTAGTGAGATTATTTTCTACTGTGAGTTATGCCCCTAATGTGAGTTATGTTTAGGAGATTATGATCTAAACTGGCATGGCTCTGAACCTCCTGCACTCCTTTTTACAGCACAGGGAGCAAAGAGTCAAGCTTGGTGAGTTCCTTTCCCCTGCCATGTCCTTGCAGTGTGGGGTGCCACAAGGGTCGGCTCTCAGTCCGACCCTATTTAACATTTATGTCGCCCCCCTTGCAAGGCTAGTAAAATCTCAGGGGATGGAACTGGTGTCATACGCCGATGACACCCAGATTATGGTGTCACTGGCCCACTCAGTGTCATCATCTGCCACCAACTTCAGGATCTGTATGCAGACAGTCTCTGACTGGATGCTTCAAAATTCCCTGAAGTTGAATGGCGACAAAACTGAGATCCTGGTCTTTGGCAAGGACCTGGATATTTGGTCGGATGAGTGGCGGCCGGCCTCACTGGGAACCTGTCCATCTCCCTCCCAGTCGGCAAGAAATCTTGGGGTAATCTTTGACACCTCCTTATCCATGACTCTGCAGGTCAACCGTACGGTGGCCACCTGCTGGGGAGTGTTAAAGATTCTCAGGAGGATTCTTCACTATCTCTCTCCCTCAGCACGTAAACAGGTGGCAGTAGCATTGATAGGTTCAAGGTTGGACTACTGTAATGCGCTTTATGTAGACTCCAACAAGGGGCTCATTCAGCGATTACAGGTAGTTCAAAATGCGGCTGCTCGTTTTGTCTTAGCACTTCCCAAAGCTTCATCTGCTACGATGGCCAGAAAGAGCCTTCATTGGCTGCCCATTCATTTCAGGATCTCGTTTAAGATCCTCTGTCTTGTCTATCGAGCTTTGGCAGAGGGTTCTTCTGACCCCCTTGGTGCCCTGCTGACCCGCTACCAGCCTGGTAGATCTTTAAGACCTTCTGAGATGAATTTGTTGGTTGTCCCACGTGCCAAAAGGGTTCGTTGGGGAAACAGAGCTTTTTCCATTGCTGCTCCCAAACTATGGAACTTGTTACCTCTTGAGATTAAGATGCAACCCTCTCTGTCTTCCTTTAAAAAGGCGCTCAAGACCTGGTGTTTTGTCAGGGCATATCCGTAATTAGGATTAGTCTCTGTTATCTGGTATTATTTGGTCAGGCGCCTTGACGCCCACCTGGGCTTAGTTGCGCGTTAAAAATCGTTTTTCATTTCATTTCATTTCATTTCATCTAATATGTTTAGTCTGGTTTGTGTTACAGGATAATGCTGAGTACAGTGGTTGCTAGTATTTACTGGTTGTGTTCTACGGTTATTATATGTTCTACATTTACTAAGTTCACTTCGTGATGGTTCTGACGGTGGTCCAAGTGGCCCTGCCATGTGTATATAATCCCCTGTAAATATTGCCTAGTGCCAGGTGGCACAGAGTATATTGTGTGATTACTATTCTAATGTGTTTTATGATAATACAAAGGCTATTTTTGATACAACCTTATGTGGAGTTCTTTTGTGGTGTGCCTAGTATGTTGTTGCTGTGTGGGTGTTGCGCAAACGCTTTACAAATGGCCTCTGGGATAAGCCTGACTGCTCGTGCCAAGCTTCCAAGGGGGTGCGCAGGGGTTATCTTTGGTGTGTAACTTCCTTGCTCTGACTAGAGTGGTGGTGTCTGCCTGGCTTTGGTGCAAGCCTTAGCCAACCAGAGATCCCATTTCTAACATTGGTTGTCAGCGGTGAGGATAGGACTTGTGTTTGCGCAGTACCACAGTGACAACTCGTTACACTACACGCTCTGCATTTTAGATAGTCACATGTTGGGGTATTATTGTTTATGAGTTTGTTTTATGTATCATTTCTTTGAAATGTCTTTTCTTGTTGCACTATGAGTTGGGGGTCCTGCCAAGGAGAGAAACCAGAGAATCTGGAGGAGTTGTACTACCCTTGTGCAGACTGCTATTTATGGGTGGCCTGCAGCACAAGCTAAAGGAGTTGTACTGCCCCTGTACTATCTGCTATTTCTAGGGCTGGCCTACATGTGCAACTTAATTGGCATGGGGTAACCAGCTTGGAAGGGTAGATTATGCCCTAAGTGCAGTTTTTGTTTTCTGGAATTCCCAATAAGGGTGGGATCCAGTGGTTGCAGCAATAGGTAGTCCAGTGCAGTAAGTCCCATTCCCAGTTCCCAGAGTATGGTACCTGGTTCCCAGTTAAGAGGGGTACAGGTTGTGTTTCAGGGCAGTAAGATTCTGTCTCACCAGTCTTGTGGGGGGAGTGTGGATGAGTGTTGTGATGCACTGGACATTAGGGTGATTGGTTAGCACGGTAAATGGTGTTAAAGGGCTCTTCAATCTGTTTTGTCAGAGAGAACCTGCCCCGTACTTGTTTTCCGGAGTTGCGCCAACACCCGATGGAGTGTGTTGGGGGCATATTATCAAGGACAGGCGATACATTATCGCCGCTTTTATCGGCAGGAAACTGCCAATAAATCGGCGATAATGGCCTTGATAATATGCTCTATGAATTCCAATCGAAGCCCATGTTAAATGTGAACACATCTAACATGGGCTTCAATTGGAATTCATGGAGCATATTATCAAGGCCATTATCGCCGATTTATCAGCAGTTTCCTGCCGATAAAATCGGCGATAATGTATCGCCTGTCTTTGATAATATGCCCCTAAGTTCTTTGATTCTATGGAGCTTGCATTGTGGAGTGATACTAGAAGAATGGTGCAGGTGTCTTCCAACCTAGAGTAGTGGAAGTGGTTCAGAGTAGCCCAATAGGTAACCTTATATTGAGGATGTTGTAGGGATTCACATCCTGTCTCGCAGAAGAAGGAGTGAGATTGGGCTGTGTACCGAAGTGCCCGCACCTCAGGTTCCAGTACTGGATGGTTCTTAGAGGGAACACCAGGTAGGGAGCCTAGTCTGTCCTGTTGGACCGTTCTTCGAGGGGGATCTCCCTTGTTAGGTGAGCTGGGAGTGTCTGTAATCAGGCCTCCATCAGTTTTAGTGTCTGGTGATGCCACTCCTTAGTGGAGGGTGCAGAAGTCCAGATTGAGGGATGAGAAGGGGAAAGAGGCCTCAGTGGAAGAACCAGTGGGTCAGGGGCCACCCAGAAAGGCTGAGTCAACAATGATTGACCATGGTGATGCCACTTCTGTCCTGGGGCATCTTCACGCACTGTCAGAGGGACAGGAGGTAATGAGCTCTGCACCAGGCAGTCTGTCACACGTCACATTAGTTATGTGCCACCCTGAGGGGGGGGACATGCGTGCTCCCCATGAAGTCCTTGTTCATCGGGCATCTGACCAAAGGGTACCATCCCTAGGTTATGGAGCCAGGTTCCGGTGTTTCCTGTCCTGGATGGAAGGGCGACTGTAATCAGTGTCCTGATCGGTTTGCCTTCTAGGGGTACCAGTCTAGTTGGGAGGGTATAGGGCTCTGGAAGGGGATGCAGAGGGAGGGAGTCCTCGCCTCTGATCCCGGTGCAGCCAGTGAACTTGGATCCCAGGTCGTAGACCAGTTTATGGAGAGAGGTCCTGAACTGGTGGGAGAGTTGTGTTCTGGGTATGCTTCTCCTGGGAGAGTGCGGAACCCCAAAAGAGAGGTAGGGTGAGAAGACACTTCGCCCATGGCCTCTGGTCAGCCTGAGGGTGCAGACCCTAGGTTGCAAGATCAGTGGTAGTTTGGAACTACACTGAGAAGGAGAGTGGAGAATGGCTATTATGTGCCAGGGGTTACTGCCCCCCACTCGGTGGATTGGCAAGGACCAGTGACATCTGGGTGGCCTAGGGCCTGGCCATGGACAACTAGGGAGTACCAGTGGGGTAGCCTAGATGGGCCTGAGAGTTTTTTTAGAGGGAACCATGTGGGTTCAGAATGACCTGGAACCGGAGGGTGTCCCTGCTGGTGCAGGCCTGTGTCCGTGTTCTATCACCCAAAGCAGGGAAGCCCATCAAGGGAGTGATTTGTCTACCCAGCATTTTGGCGGGAAGGGGGTTGTGTTGGACGTGGCCCTTTTTGGCAAGTTCACCCCTAAACTTTTTTGCCTTTTCTGTGACCTTGTGTTGGTGGTTGTAGGCCTCCGGGGCACTTTAGCACTGTGGTCCAGTGTAAAGTGTGTGCACTCTCTTTGTACATTAGTGAGATTGGCCTGCCCTCCCATAGGAATGCATTGGGGATTCCCTGATTAGTGTGTGTCAGTGGTCATTCATGGTATGGGAGGAGCAGTGTGGTCAAATTTAGAATGTATGAAATTGTGAGAATAAATGCTGCGCAATGGTGTGAGCAGATTTATTGTGACTGTTTGGGAAATGTTACTTTTAGTAGTTAGCATTTCAGTGTGCTATGTGTCTGCCTGCCTGATGTGAATTGCATGTCTAGCTTGTGAGTGACATGGACTTGGAGGTGTGTGTGGCTCCAGGAGGGACAAGGTGAGTCAGCGCTGGGGTGAATAGGATATCTGGGCTGGGAGTAGTGGGAGGGGTAATCCCTGACTCTGAATAGATGGTGCCTGTCCTAGTGAATGCTGGCTCCACCCCCTGCAGTGTGTCTGATGACGAGACCCCACTTGACAAAGGGGAAGAGGAGCTTGCAAAACAAAGTGCTCCAAATACCCCCTGAACCAGTTGCATCTGGTTCCCTCATGCCCTGTACCACAAACAAAGGATTATGTTGGTATAAGTAGAGGGGCTGTGACCCCATGAAATTGTTCAGTCCTGTGCTTGGGTGCTGGTCCTGATCCTTCTGGGGTGTGCTGCTGCTGGGGCCCAGGAGGAACCGCCATGAGGGCTTGCCTCCCTGGGCCCAGCTATGCCCCAGGGACATTTTGCTGCGCTTTATCCGCTGAAAGACTTCTGTATAACCCTTGCACCCTAGGAGTGCTTTCTGCCACTTCTGCTAAGGAAAAGTATTGCGAGGGATCCACAGCTCTGGGGTGCTCATTCTGATGGGGGGAATCCCGGCGTGCAGGATTTCCCTGTGATGCCTGAAGAAGCGGAAGCCCACCCCGCATTTTGCCTGCTTAGTGGGAGCCTACCCCTTTAAGGATCAAGAATGGCGGATGCCCACCCTTCATTTTGCTAATTTTAATTAGTGGGAACCCTCCCCGCTTCCAATTTTAAATTTGAGGGAGCCTACCCCTCATTGCTGCCAAGAAGAAAAGAAATCACGGCCACCGGGATCGCGCGGCCTGGAACCCAGGCAAGAGCCACCTGACTATGGGCGGGCCTGGTGTGCACAAACGGAAGTGACTGGGGCTTCCGTGAGCTGTGAGAGCCCTGCATGTAGGCGAAGCAAGGCGGGAACCCACCCCGCACTGGAGAATTAAAGAGAAAGTCCGGCGGGAGCCCAACCCGCCTTCATGAATGCCGCGTAGTTCGTATCCGGAGCAGGAATCCAGGCGGGGCTCCTGTGAGGAAGACGAAGCCCTGCGTGTTGATGCACCGCAGAGACTTGGAGAAGTGAGGCCTCTCACACAGCAGAGCGGCGAGAGAGTCCACGAGGATTGGGGGCTCTCCTGATGCCCACATGCAAGTGAAACGAGGAGGCCGAGAGTCCAGCCTCCAGAAAGAGCCCGGTGAGTACGGGCTATCTCTAGTGTGGTGGTGCCGTTTGAGGCACATTACCAGTGCTTGGGGATTCAGAGCAGCCCTGTTTGACAGTGGGCTGCTCCGACGTGAGCTACAGGGATCTAGAGGGCCCAGGGGGCCCATGCCTCCCCACATGGCTGTTATGGTACAGCTGCCCGCTTGCTAGAGGGCAGCTGCATAAATGGGTACTTTCATTTTTCTAAGAGTACCAAAACAGGGCTCAGAGGGCACGTGTAGTGCCAGTGCCATGTCTGCAATGTTATGGGGGCAATTTGATTTAGAGAAGCCCAGTGGGGCTGAAGAGGGAGCTGCAGAGGCACAGATGTACCAGCGCACTTATTCGTTTTTATCCTCAGCAGCACCACACCAGCGTGGACAGCTGCAATGTTTTGCGCACATTTGTTCAAAAGCCACAGTGGGTGCTCAGGCCTACAATTCTTCACAGTTGCATGGCAAGTAGAGTCAGCTGCAAAGTTTAGGCCACAGTTCTATTGGGGCATGTTTGAATGAGATAGGAGTGAGATACACTCCTCTGCCCCAGCGCAATTGTGCACTTGCGAACTTCGCTGCATTGGCAGCCGCACTGACTTTGGGACATAGGGCATTTGAGCCCCTTTGAGAAGGCCAGTTGGCCAGGGGGACTGTGAGGTTTGTAGGGCACCAGGCAACAATGTGAGTTATGTGGTGCTAGGAAATGTGATTTGTGTACTATGATTTGCGCACCCTGTTTTATGCCACTAACTGTGGTTTATGTATGAGGTTATTTGCATACTGTAGTTTATGCTAGTGAGATTATTTTCTGTGCGTTATGCCCCTAATGTGAGTTATGCTTAGGAGGTTATGGTCTAATATGTTTAGGCTTATGAGGTTGGTGCAGAATATATTTCACTCTTAGTGTGATACTGTGCATAATATGGTGTTTGTTACAGGATAATGCTGAGTACAGTGGTTACCAGTAATTACTGGTTGTGTTCTACTTTTATTATATGTTCTACATTTACTAAGTTCACTTCGTGATGGTTCTGACAGTGGTCCAAGTGACCCTGCCATGTTTATATAATCCCCTGTAAATATTGCCTTGTGCCAGGTGGCACAGAGTATATTGTGTGATTACTATTCGAATGTGTTTCATAATACAAAGGCTATTTTTTATATAACCTTGTGTGGAGTTTCTTTTGTAGTGTGCCTAGTATGCTGTTGCTGTGTGGGTGTTTGCAAATGCTTTACACATGGCCTCTGGGATAAGCCTGACTGCTCGTGCCAAGCTACCAAGGGGGTGAGCAGGGGTTATCTTGGCGTGTAACTCCCTTGCTCTGACTAGAGTGGTGGTCTCTGCCTGGCTTTGGTGCAAGCCTTAGCCAACCAGAGATCCCATTTCTAACAATCTACTACAACAAACAGGAATGGAATGGAAGGAACGTTCGAAGTAATTTAATCCACTGGTGATTGCTCAGACCTACTGCAGACCACCTTTTTTCACCCACTATGTTATTTTGTACAGATACCAGCCATGGGTAAATCAATTTCGGTCCTGCTTCAATAGGAACAGTGTAGTCCCAACTGCCAGGCAAACTCCTATCCAGGTGAAAACAAAAGAACCCTCATATGATTTCAGAATACTTTTTCTCATCAGTGAGGAATAGCTTGAGTCTTGTGGTACAGTGTGCATGGGATCCATGTCACCCACAGTGACCGTGGCAATAAACAACAAAGTGAGGAAAGGAATGCTTGAATTAGACTTAGCCGCTGAAGACTACTATGGCTGCATTCCAGTCCATTGGTTTTCACTCACTATATCACTCTAGATCAGCTACTGGCAAATCAGTCTTGACCCTGCACCAATGGAAACACTTTAGCAAAACTGTCAGTCTTGTTTTCTTTGGTAGAGTAGAGGTCTCCTCTGTTGACT
Organism: Lissotriton vulgaris; assembly: GCF_964263255.1. Lineage (NCBI taxonomy): Eukaryota > Metazoa > Chordata > Amphibia > Caudata > Salamandridae > Lissotriton > Lissotriton vulgaris. The sequence goes on from NC_141688.1 coordinate 51,127,225, forward strand.
ACAATGCAATATTTTAGAATGGGCTTAGGGTCAGCACCCTGCTCATGATATGTCTTTCTTGTCTATTAGTCCCTGCGACGTATTCAATGTCTTTTCTCCCTATTCTTGCAATACCCCAGCCCTGCAGCATGTCTTCTTTACATTCTTTTTGATGAGATGGATTGTGACATAAGGGGACTATTTTTTTCATTTTTTTTGCACAATTCTACCAGACCTCTCCTATTGCCCACTTGCTCCAGTGATCTGGTATGCCAAACTTGAAACCTATGTGCACATGTCCATGTCCAGGTAATGCCAGTCTCCAGTTAATCTGCACCTCCTTCACCGTAACACACCTATCCTCTTCAGCCAGCCTGCTACATGACTTAAGAACTAAAGGTAAGTCTTGCTCTGCTTGCCCTTTCTTTCTAAATCACTTCATGGCTCCTTCTGCTCCTTCTCCTGCCTTTGCTGCTACTTCTCTTCCATCAACCACTGTGTTATCCCAGGCAATGCTTCCACTATTACTTTTACTCTCCTTCCCTCCCTCAATTGCTGCCTCACAAATAGTAAATTTCTTCTCAAATATCAACTGGATATTTTGTATTTCTTTCAATATGACTACAAAGTTGTTTTGTGTCTCAGCCAAAGGTGGCTGCATGAATCTTTGGCTCCACATATTACTAAGGCAGCATCTAAAAAAATGTCAGTCAAAATTGGGAAGGAAATTGAGGTGGTGGCTCTGCCATTATCATCAGTGGTTCCATAGCTGCCTCATGCACCCCAACGCTACTTGCCATCCCATGAGGGAATATTATTTACTATCAAGTTAACTTCTACTGGATTGTTGTGCCAGGTTATAATATACCAGCCTCCGCATAACAAAGGCAAATTTACCTTAGTGCTTATGAGTTTACTAGTCCCTACCATGAGAAAAGCTTTTAACTTTGTGATTCTAGGCGATCATAACATCCATTTCAAACGTGAAAGGAAACAAATGGGAGAATGGCTTCTGAAAATCCGCCGCAGCATTTGTTAGACCCCTGTGCAGCCAGTGCGTCACTTTTATTGATGCACCAGCAGCACAGTGGGCTTTCTCATATTTACAAGACCATGTAAAGCCACCCTCAGTGGTGTTTCATGGCCTTCTAAACATGTTTCTCTTTCACGCATAACTTTGCGTGAAAGGGCATACCATGAGTGTTGCTGTGGGTGTTCCCACGCAACATCCGTGGAACATGATGCTTTCCCAGATTTACAGTGTTATGTAAACCTGGGAATGCGTCAGAATCCTATGCCTCCCCAGGGGAGGTGCAACGAGGGCAAATACTTTTATTTCCCTTTGTTTTTTCCTCTTTTAATGTGTGCTGCATTCTGTAGCAGGAAAAGAAAGAGGAAAGGGCCTTTAATGATTGTTTTTGTGCAGGAAGCTCTCCCTTCCTGCACATAAACAATCATCCCCTCAGCGAAGGCACCCTTGCAAAATGACACAAGGGTGTCTACGCTGGAGCAGGGCTGCTGTTTGTGTGCTGGGGCAGGGGAGAAGGACTGTATCTTAGGTATACAGCACATTCCTGCCCTTTTATTTTGACACACAGCAGCAAAGCAGGAAGGCTTGCTGTGTGTCAAAAACTTGTAAATGAGGCCCTGGGTCTCCATCTTCTTTATAAGGTCCATATTAAGAGAGAAAGTCATATCCTAGACGCTATTTTTACCTTTCATCCTGGGCAGATCTTTTCAATTAAGCCTGACTTTACACTCAAGTGAAGAATTAAACTAGAACATTCAAATCCTGCCCAGCTAGTACCTGCCAGTAATATCTCTCTGCCTTCTTTGGAATTTGCCCCTGCTGACAATGTTATTGAAACCTTTCAGTATACTAGCTCCGGCTACCCTTTGGACACTTGCCCACTCCATATCAAGGCATTGGTCCCCTATACTATAGCATAGGTCAGGCACTTCCTGATCTATACTGTCAAATGGTCCCAGAAGCCTGGAAGCATGGTGGTTTCATCCCACTTCTTAAAAAGCCCAATGCTGATCCGTCCATTATGAATAATTATCATTGTGTCTCCTTGCTTCCTACCCCATGAACATCCTTGAGAAACCATAAATTATCTGTTCTCCACATTCTTTGAAAATAACAATATTCTTCACTCAATATGGCTTTCACCCATTCTTAGTAGAGAGTCAGCCCTGATAACTGTTACTGATGATCACAAAATGTTGTGCCAGGTACAAAGGCCACTCTGCTGCCCTTGTTCTTTTAGATCTGTCACAGGTATTCCATACGGTCTCTCAGCTGCCTGATTCAAAGACTCATCCATCTGACAATCTGTGAAAACACACTCAGATAGTTAGATTCTTTTCTGCCCCTTTTAAAACAAGCAAGTGTTAAGACTCTTGTAAGGTTCCTCAGAGCTCGTCCCTGAACCCCACTCTTTTAATGTTTATATCTCTCCACTGGCATCCTTGGATCACTCTTTTGGCTTTGATCTGGTCTCAAATGCCAACAACACAAAGATCATCGTGCCCATATCCAACAATTCTGACCTACCAAAATGGATTTTGGACACTCTGATGAAATTATATTATGATTAAGACCCACAGCCACAAAACATTTCTGCTACACATGGTTAGCCAACACACAATAGTATATGCACTTTAGACTTGAGGGTAACCTACCCATCACCACTGTTTGCTGTAGTCACTTGTCATGGGCATAGCTGGGCTGTACCTGTTATGTTATGTTAAAAAAGGTCTTATAGAGCACTCGGCTACACAAAAAGTGTCCCGGCGCTAAGACAGAAAAAAAACCAAAACTAAAAGCACAGGAGAGAAGTGAAGAGGAAAAAACAAAGAAAGAAACAAAAAGAGATAATTAGGTTTTTTGTTGAAACAGCCAGGTCTTCAGCTGCTTCCGGAAAGTCAACAGATTGGCGGTTTGCCTAAGTGGAAGGGGGGGAGCTTATTCCAAAGTCCTGCCACTTGCACTTGAAAAGAGTGGTCTCCTTTACGGACCCTGCAAAACTTCGGAATGACCATAAGATGTTGTTGGGCAGATCAAAGAGATCTAACCGGTACATAACCAGAGACTCTTCTGCAGATGTACTTTGCTCCAAGGCCATTCAGAGCCTTGAAGGCCAGGACCAACGCCTTAAAACGAATTCTACTGCGAACGGGCAGCCAGTGCAAATTTCTGATATATTGGGAAATCTGCTCTCTCAGCCCAAGACTCAGAATAGCCCTGGCTGCTGCGTTCTGCACCACCTGCATTCTATTTAATAGGAGCTCCGGAAGGCCCAGATACAGAACATTAGCATAATCCAATCTGGACATAATGAGGGCCTGAATTACAATTTTCCTTTGTGAGGTCTGGAGTAAAAACAGAAACCTCCGCATCATTTTTAGGAGGCCCAAATAAACACCTGCACAATTCCTGAACATGGGGTACCATTGAAAGGGTGTCATCTATTTTTACTCCCAGGTTCTTCACAACCCTGACCGCGGCCTGAGGTGGGGACATATCTGGAGGCCACCATTGTGTCCAGACATCTAGTGGTAGGGAGCCGAAAAAGATCATTTCGGACTTATCTGAATTACATTTCAAATGATTCTGTTCAAACCACCCAAAAGTTTCTTTCAGGCATTTATTAATCTTCTACCCGTTAAATTCCTCTCCTTTTCTACAGGTGAACAGCATTTGGGTATCATCGGCTTATGATATTATTGTCACCTCGTTGTCTTCGGCCAGGGAAGCCAGGGGGGCAATGTACAGATTGAAAAGTACAGGGCTTAAAATAGAGCCCTGTGGCACCCCCACTCTTAAAGATTGTATGTTGGCCGAAAACGGAAGTGACCAGACCTCCTGATTCCTACCGTCTAAAAAAGAGGTAAACCACTTCAACACCGTGCCCGCAAAACCTACTTGTATGGATTGCTGCCATTCCACACTCTGTGGACACAGGTAGAAAGGAATTGACCGTGCCGCTGGCAGTGCTCTTGCCCATACCCCTCCACGGTGCTGTTGCTGCATGTTATGTTATATTGATTTGTAGAGCGCACTAATCGGCCGAGAGGGTATCAAGCGCTTGATCAACAGTTGTGAGCCCACAATTTGGCCGTAGGGATTCATAAAAAATTATAATCTTCAAACAGTATATCCATGACATGATTTTGGAGTACCTACTTCTCATTTGTTTAATCTTACGTGGCTTTATAAATTTGACCCGAAACATCAAACTGAGAATATTTAGGAGTAGTCCTGAAATATTCAGATAAATTACTGAAAATCAAACAGAGTGAGAGCGTTTTGAGGTTTTATAAATATAGAATTAGACGTTTTGGGTCTAACTCAAGATGGCATGTGAGAGTACGTAAAATAATTCTCCTGCAATACCACCTATCATAATCATAAATGCCTTTGGGAGTCGGCCCTGTTATGTCGATATTTCCGCCCCACTCCCAACTCTTCTTGGCCCACCCCTCCTAAATCCTGGATCCGGGCCCAAGCGAGGAGGAGTGCCAAACTGCCCATTCATTTGTGGAGGAAGACAAAAAAGGGAAGTCTGAAATGTCAGAGCTGTGAGTGACTCCAGCAGTAATGCACACAGCAATCGCACCTCTATCGTACGTGCAAATTGTCACATGGCAGCCATAAATGAGCATTTTAGGCCAATTACCCACAGCTCAGACAACCTACCTCCCTCATCCTCAGCCTGGCGGGCTAAGGTTATTTGTATTCATGCCTCGATGTTTAATGAAAAGAAAATATCTTCCTCCTGACAATATTTGTTTGAAACATTTATAATTGCTCTCATTACAGAGTTGCAAAGGCAGCCTCGAGCCAATATGTTCTAACTCTCCTAACAAGCCGCTTGTGCGTTGACTTACAGTACAAGGAAGCTGCAGAGAGAACCTTGAATGGATGTCACTTCTTGACCATGCAAGCAGCCGCCACTGAGGTGTAACAGCATCGCCAGGGCTCGATACGTGTGCACCGCCATTTCTAGATCATAAATGTTATCTCTGGGAAATTAGTTAATTTTATATGTATACGATGGTGAAAATAGGGTTCACCGTCGCCGCCCCACTTCATGTATTCCTGAAATGTGTATGCAAATTTGGCTTCAACAAAGCCAAGTATGAAACTATTTGCTGAAATTATATCACTGTGCACAATATCCATAATTGTGGGTGTGCTGTCTTTTGTTTACGACAATACAAGGAGGCTTTAACGTATCTGAACTTATTTTACAATAGCGATAACCGGAATTCTCCTTTTACACAGTACTAAAATCAATTCAAAATCTTTCTTGCTCTATTGATTTCTGTAAAAAAAAATGTTTTAATTCAATTGCTTTGAATTAAAAAAGAGCGATTCAAAATCAAATTCCCGTCTACAGTTAATTTCTTGTGTTTACTCCACAGAGACTAATTACAGCCGCCATTGCCAATCTATTTAAGCAAGGAATGGGTGTATGGTGTTAAGTTCAATAAAAATACATTAAAAGTATGTTTCGAAAATATAACTCATTTTTTATTAATTCAACTAATGTTGGCAGTCTAACCTCTTATAAACTTGTCGACAGGTATGTACGATTACAAAGAAATGGTTGCAGAAACTTAAAACTAATGGAACAATGGGACCTTAGTCTTTGCCTTTGCCCTATCATTGATGTTAAATCGTTAAAGACCTCTTATTACAGAAACTATACTGAACTTCAGGAGCATGCAATGCCTTTATTCAACACTGGCACTCAACTTTCTCCCCAGATAACTAAAATATAGGTAAATGTTCAAGACTGACCACCCATACACCATATTGTTCTTCCAAAATGCAGAATTTTAGTTGATAATGTGAGAGTAGGACTACTTTGTCTGCATAAGTAATTACGGACAAATGGACCCACCTAATTTTCAGCAGGGTGGACTATCCTTCTTTGTCGATCTGTATTATTTACTTTGTCATGCACTGTTGTAATGTTTGCTTATTGTTTCTAAGGTATAGCACAAATTACTCATAAGGCATAAGCAATCTATGAATGAAATAAAATATAGCGAAATGAATCGACCCCTAACACAGTTGTTTAATTACTGGTAAACTATTAAACAATAGTAGTGCAAACCTTGCTTGATACAATTAAAACAGAAAGTCACTGTGTGCTTTTAACCCCTTCGCTGCTAGGCCTTTTCCCCTCCTGTGCTAAGCCTTTTTTTGGCGATTTGGGGTAGTGCGCGCTTAGGCCCTTGTAACTTTTTGACCACATAAGGTATCCACGCCAAATTTGCGTCCTTTTATTCCAACATCATGTGGATTCTAAAGGCGCCCAGGGTTTGTGGATTCCCTTGGAGGGGTCCCAGAAATTAACCAAAATATAGTGTTTTTTTGTTTTTTTCAGAAAAATGGGAAAAACGGGCTGCAAATGAAAGCCTCTGGGTTTTTCCCTGAAAAAGTTATCAAAAAAGGGTTTGTGGGGCTGAAATCTCCATTTTCTCAGCTTTTAGGGAATGACAGTCTTTTGTCAGAGAACCGACATTTTTCACACAGTTTCTGCATTTTTCTGGGACATAGCCTATTTTTGCTATTTTTTGAGCTTTCCACCTCCTACCAGTTAATGGTAGAAATGAGTTTGAAAGCAATAATGGATCCTGGAAAGCTGTACATTTTCGAAAAGTAGACAAAATTCTGAATTCAGAAAGGGGTAATTTGTCTAAATCCATGAAGGTTTCTTTATAAAAAATAACAGCTAAATATTGGAATATTTGAAAATTTATTGAAAAAAACAGCCTTTTGTCTCAACGTTTTCACCTATAACTTTTTCTAATTTTGACAGCTCTTGGAAAGCAATATACCGTTACATCAGTTAGACCTTCCTGGTTGTGGGGATATATAGGACTTGTAGTTTCACCAAGAACCCGACGAACCCAGATCCAAAAACTGAGCAGCAACTTGCAATGGTATTTTTTCATTTACTGGGTATAGAGCACTTTGTCTTGGAAAATGTATACATGGAAAAATCTGTATGAAAGACACCTATGTATTTCTGAATTGGGTACAAATTATAGAATTCAGAAACAGTATATAATTGCTAATTTTCAATATTGGGAATACTCATACTAGCATGAGAATTATTGGTCATTTTTCAAAAATATTTTTTTTACACAATGTCTTTCATTGAAAGGGAGACATGCATGAAAGCTCATTTGGTAATAACAGTTGATTTACAAATCTGAATTACCCCAAGTCTCCCGATAAAAGCGGTACCTCACTTGTGTGGGTCGGCCTTGTGCCTGCGACAGGAAACGGCGCAAAATGCAACGTGGTCACACCTAAATTTTGCAGTTACAAATTGACCCTTTTTTGGCAAAGTGCCTACCTGTAGTTTTTGCACCCTAGCTCTGCCGGCACCTAGGGAAACCTAGCAAACCTATACATTTTTAAAAAGAAGACACCCAGGGGAATTCAGGATGGGATGACTCGACTGCCTACCACCAGGTTTTGTTACCCAGAATCCCTTGCAAAGCTAAGTATTTGACAAAAAAAACACATTTTCCTCACATTTCTGTAGAGGAAAGTTCTGGAACCTGCGTGGATCAACAAATTTCCACCCACCCAGTGTTCCCCCGGTCTCTCGAAAAAAAATAGTACCTCACTTGCGTGGGTAGGCATAGTGGCTGCGACACGAAACAGCGCAAAACGCAACGTGGTCGCACCTCAATTTCCCAGTGAAATCTTGCACTCTTTGGACAAAGAGACTACCTTTAGTTTTTGAGCCCTAGCTCTGCCAGCATCTAGGGAAACCTAGCAAACCTATACATTTTTAAAAAGTATACACCCAGGGGAATTAAGGATGGGGTGACTCGACTTCCTACCACCAGGTTTTGTTACCCAGAATCCCTTGCAAAGCTAAGAATTTGACAAAAAAAACAAATTTTCCTCACATTTCTGTGGAGGAAAGTTCTGGAATCTGCGTGGATCAACAAATTTCCACCCACCCAGTGATCCCCCAGGTCTCCCGAAAAAAATTGTACCTCACTTGCGTGGGTAGGCATAGTGGCTGCGACACGAAACAGCGCAAAACGCAACGTGGTCGCACCTCAATTTCCCAGTGAAATCTTGCGCTCTATGGACAAAGAGACTACCTTTTGTTTTTGAGCCCTAGCTCTGCCAGCACCTAGGGAAACCTAGCAAACCTATACATTTTTGAAAAGTAGACACCCAGGGAAATTCAGGATGGGGTTACTCGACTGCCTACCACCAGGATTTGTTACCCAGAATCCCTTGCAAAGCTAAGAATTTGACAAAGAAAACACATTTTCCTCACATTTCTGTGGAGGAAAGTTCTGGAATCTGCATGGATCAACAAATTTCCACCCACCCAGTGTTCCCCCAGGTCTCCCGAAATAAAATGGTACCTCACTTGCGTGGGTAGGCATAGTGGCTGCGACACGAAACAGCGCAAAACGCAACGTGGTCGCACCTCAATTTTCCAGTGAAATCTTGCGCTCTTTGGACAAAGAGACTACCTTTTGTTTTTGAGCCCTAGCTCTGCCAGCACCTAGGGAAACCTAGCAAACCTATATATTCTTGAAAAGTAGATACCCAGGGGAATTCAGGTAGGGGTGACTCGACTGCCTATCACCAGGTTTTGTTACCCAGAATCCCTTGCAAAGCTAAGAATTTGACATAAAAAACACATTTTCCTCACATTTCTGTGGAGTAAAGTTCTGGAATCTGCGTGGATCAACGAATTTCCACTCACCCAGTGTTCCCCCAGGTCTCCCAAAAAAAATGGTACCTCACTTGCGTGGGTAGGCATAGTGGCTGCGACATGAAACAGTGCAAAACTCAACGTGGACGCAACTCAATTTCCAAGTGAAATCTTGTGCTTTTTGGACAAAGAGACTACCTTTTGTTTTTGAGCCCTAGCTCTGCCAGCACCTAGGGAAACCTAGCAAACCTATACATTTTTAAAAACTAGACACCCAGTGGAATTCAGGATGGGGTGACTCGACTGCCTATCACCAGGTTTTGTTACCCAGAATCCCTTGCACAGCTAAGAATTTGACATAAAAAACACATTTTCCTCACATTTCTGTGGAGGAAAGTTCTGAAATCTGCGTGGATCAACAAATTTCCACTCACCCAGTGTTCCCCCAGGTCTCCCGAAAAAAATGGTACTTCACTTGCGTGGGTAGGCATAGTGGCTGCGACATGAAACAGTGCAAAACTCAACGTGGACGCAACTCAATTTCCAAGTGAAATCTTGTGCTTTTTGGACAAAGAGACTACCTTTTGTTTTTGAGCCCTAGCTCTGCCAGCACCTAGGGAAACCTAACAAACCTATACATTTTTAAAAACTAGGCACCCAGGGGAATTCAGGATGGGGTGACTCGTCTGCCTACCTCCAGGTTTTGTTACCCAGAATCCATTGCAAAGCTAAGATTTTGACAAACAACAAAAACACATTTTCCTCACATTTCTGTGGTGGAAAGTTCTGGAATCTGCGTGGATCAACAAATTTCCACCCACCCAGCGTTCCCCCAGGTTTCCCGAAAGAAATGGTACCTCACTTGCGTGGGTAGGCATAGTGGCTGCGACATGAAACAGCGCAAAACGCAACATGGTCGCACCTCAATTTCCCAGTGAAATCTTGCACTTTTTGGGCAAAAAGACTACCTTTTGTTTTTGCGCCCTAGCTCTGCCAGCACCTAGGGAAACCTAGCAAACCTATGCATTTTTGGAAACTAGACACCCAGGGAAATTCAGGATGGGGTGACTCGTCTGCCAACCCCCAGGTTTTGTTACCCAGAATCCCTTGCAAATCTAAGATTTTGACAAAAAAAACACATTTTCCTCACATTTCTGTGGTGGGAAGTTCTGGAATCTGCGTGGATCAACAAATTTCCACCCACCTAGCGTTCCCCCAGGTCTCCCAAAAAAAATGGTACCTCACTTGTGTGGGTAGGAATAGTGGCTGCGACATAAAACAGCGCAAAACGCAACATGGTCGCACCTCAATTTCCCAGTGAAATCTTGCACTTTTTGGACAAAAAGACTACCTTTTGTTTTTGCGCCCTAGCTCTGCCAGCACCTAGGGAAACCTAGCAAACCTATACATTTCTGAAAACTAGACACCCAGGTGAATTCCGGATGGGGTGACTCGTCTGCCAACCCCCAGGTTTTGTTACCCAGAATCCCTTGCAAATCTAAGATTTTGACAAAAAAAACAAATTTTCCTCACATTTCTGGGGTGGAAAGTTCTGGAATCTGCATAGATCAACAAATTTCTACCCACCCAGCGTTCCCCCAGGACTCGCGAAAAAAATGGTACCTCACTTGCGTGGGTAGGCATAGTGGCTGCGACATGAAACAGCGCAAAACGCAACATGGTCTCACCTCTATTTCCCTGTGAAATCTTTCACTTTTTGGACAAAAAGACTACCTTTTGTTTTTGCGCCCTACCTCTGCCAGCACCTAGAGAAACCTAGCAAACCTATACATTTCTGAAAACTAGACACCCAGGGAAATTCAGGATGGGGTGACTCGTCTGCCTACCCCCAGGTTTTGTTACCCAGAATCCCTTGCAAAGCTAAGGTTTTGACAAAAAAAACACATTTTCCTCACATTTCTGTGGTGGAAAGTTCTGGAATCTGCGTGGATCAACAAATTTCCATCTACCCAGCGTTCCCCTAGGTCTCCCGAAAAAAATGGTACCTCACTTGCGTGGGTAGGCATAGTGGCTGCGACATGAAACTGCGCAAAACGCAACATGGTCGCACCTCAATTTCCCAGTGAAATCTTGCACTTTTTGGACAAAAAGACTACCTTTTGTTTTTGCGCCCTAGCTCTGCCAGCACCTAGGGAAACCTAGCAAACCTATACATTTTTGAAAATTAGACACCCAGGGGAATTCAGGATGGGGTGACTCATCTGCCTACCCCCAGGTTTTGTAACCCAGAATCCCTTGCAAAGCTAAAAATTTGACCAAAAAATAAATTTGTCTCACATTTCTGTGGTGGAAAGTTCTGGAATCTGCGTGGATCACCAAATTTCCACCCACCCAGCGTTCCCCCAGGTCTCCCGATAAAAATGGTACCTCACTTGCATGGGTAGGCATAGTGGCTGCAACAGGAAATGGTTCAAATCGTACGGTGGTGAATTTACAACACCCAATTGCAAAACAACCTGGATTTTTGGGGGGAGGGCACCTGAGTTTTTGGCCCGGGGCTCGGTGGTATTCTTTGGAAAGTACCAAACCCAAACAGTTCTGAAAAGTAGACACCCGGCGGAGTCCAGGGAGGTATGGCATGCGTAGGACCCCCAATGTTTTCCTACCCAGAACTCTTTGCAAACCTTAAAATTAGGTAAAAATATCACTTTTTCAAACTTTTGCGTGGGATCTCGGTACCGGCAAAAATGTCCTACCACCCAGCGTTCACCTTGTTCTCCCGAGGAAAAGGATACCTCACTTGTGTGGGTGCCCCAAAGCAGAACAGTCCAAAAATAAATTTTGAAAAAGTAGTATTTAAGTTTTACAAGTTAAGCCCCCCTGCCTTAGTCACAGGCCTTGGGCCCACCCACACAAGTGAGTTATCATTTTACTCAAGAGAACAAGGGGAACGCTGGGTGGTAGGACATTTGTGCCGACACAGAGATCCCACGCAAAAATGTATGGAAAACTGTTTTTTTAACCTAAATTTATGGTTTGCAGGGATTTCTGGGTAGGAAAACATTGGGGGACCCATGCATGCCATACCTCCCTGGACTCCCCCGGGTGTCTAGTTTTCAGAACTGTTTGGGTTTGGTAGTTTCCAAAGATGCCCGCCGTGCCCCGGTCCACAAACTCAGCGCCCCCCCCCCCAAAAAGAAGGTAATGTTGCTATTGGTTATTGTAATTTCTCCACCGTACGATTTGGACCTTTTCCTGTTGCAGCCACTATGCCTACCCACGCAAGTGAGGTACCATTTTTATCGGGAGACCTGGGGGAACGCTGGGTGGGTGGAAATTTGTGTGAGCCCAATGATGCCACGCTTTCCCACACAAAAAAGTGTGAAAAAACTGATTTTTTCAGCAAAAATTGATGTTTGCAAGGGATTCTGGGTAAAGGAACGTTGGAGGATCCACGCAAGCCATACCTCCTTGGAAGCCCCCGCGTGTCTACTTTTCAGAAATGTGTGAGTTTGGTAGGTTTCCCTAGATGGCCGTCTAGCACGGGCCAAAAACCCAGGTAACCCCTCTTGCAAAAGCTGGTGGTATTGACATTCAATACCACCAGCTTTTGCAAGAGGGGTTACCTGGGTTTTGGGCCCCGTGCTAGAAGGCCATCTAGGGAAACCTACCAAACCCACACATTTCTGAAAAGTAGACACCCGGGGGCTTCCAAGGAGGTATGGCTTGCGTGGATCCTCCAACGTTCCTTTACCCAGAATCCCTTGCAAACATCATTTTTTTCTGAAAAAATCAGTTTTTTCCCCTTTTTTTTGTGTTTGAAAGCAAGGCGTCACTGGGCTTACACAAATTTCCTCCAACCCAGCGTTCCCCCAGGTCTCCCAATAAAAATGGTACCTCACTTGCGTGGGTAGTCATAGTGGCTGCAACAGGAAACGGTCCAAATCGTACGGTGGAGAATTAAGTTTTCAATTTGAGAGCGTGTGATTCAAGGAAATTGTGACAGACAATTTCAATTTTGCAGGAGACTGTGGATAAAAATCAACAATAGAATTCACCATAAAGACATGACCATATACTTCCATGGTTTAAAAATAATATCTAAATTTAGTAAGTTATTTATAGCTATAATGTACACCGTAACAGAGTTACTCAAAAGTCAAACATTCAAGCACGGCTAACTATTCCTCAAAGACACACACATACTGGTTGGATTTGGCACGAGGGCGAGTGATGGTTCAGTACATTACATTTTATTAACAAGATATTTCAAAAAATGAAATGCTCTGTCAATAAATAAATGCATAAAAACCGAACCAGTGACTGGCAACTCGTGAGCTGTAAAGGCATGACAAGGCACCAACCGTTTTACAGGCCATTCACCCACCTTTCATACCTGATACAAACCAGACCATTGACACCATCCGGAAGGAACAGCAACACATTACAACAATCACAATAAGGGACAAGGTACACCCTACTTCAGAAAGAGATAAAAGACAAACATTACTGCACAGCCATCTAATCCGCAAGCACACACACATTCTGGTTGGATTTGGCACGAGGGTGAGTGATGATTCAGTACATACAATTGTATTCGCAAGTAATTTCACAAAAATGAAATACACTGCGTATAATTGAAAGTATGATAAACTGAACCACTGACTCACAGCTCGTGAGCTGTAAAGACACGTCAAGGCACCAACCTCTTTACAGGCCATTCATACACCTTTCGTACGTGTGACACATACAAAACATTCACACCGCCAGCCGCGGACCCATCACATTTCAACACTCACACCAGCAGACAGCGCCATTCAAGGGCCCATCACTTTCACACGCCCACATTTCTGACATTGCAACAACACAAAATGATGGACTGCGTGGAGTGTCACTCACTAGCAGTGTGTGTAGTGACCAACAGAAAGTAACTACTCACACACCGCCAGCCAAGCGCCACCGACACCACCATCTAAGCACCAGACCATGCACACCGCCAGCCAAACACCACTCAGCACACACCGACAGCCAAGTACCACTCCACCCACACCACCAGCCAAGCACCACTCCACGCACACCGCAAGCCAAGCACCACTCCACACACACCACCAGCCAAGCACCACTCCATGCACAGACAGCAAAGTACCACTCCACGCACACCTCCAACCAAGCGCCAGTCCACACACACCACCAGCCAAGCGCCACTCCTCGCACACCATCCAGCCAAGCGCCAATCCACACACACCGCCAGCCAAGCACCACTCCGTGCACGGACAGCCAAGAACCACTCCACGCACACCATCCAGAAAAGCGCCACTCCACGCACACCGCAAGCCAAGCACCACTCCACATACACCGCCAGCCAAGCACCACTCCATGCACAGACAGCCAAGTACCACTCCACGCACACCACCAGCCAAGCGCCACTCCACACACACCACCAGCCAAGCGCCACTCCACACACACCGCCAGCCAAGCGCCACTCCGTGCACAGACAGCCAAGTTCCTCTCCACGCACACCATCCAGCCAAGCGCCACTCCACACACACCGCCAGCCAAGCTCTAGCCCAGGCACACCACCAGCCAAGCACCAATCCCAACACACCACCAGACAAGCACAAGACCACGCACACTGCCAACCAAACAACAGACCACGCACACCGCCAGCCAAGCACCAAGTCCACAGACACCGCCAGCCAAGCACCAGTCCACAGACACCACCAGCCAAGCGCCAAACCATGCACACCGTCAGACAATGGACACTACACGCAAACCAACATCATACTTTAGTTTTTTTAAAACACAAATAAAAAACAGAAACAAATTGCAAATTGATACAAATCTACTAACACAACAACTAAATCTAAATACACTACACAAATGCCAACTTTGAAACAGAACAATCAGTTTTAAAGACTAGAGACCAGCCTGTTCACTTTACCACTCATGGATGCTCCCAAAACTTCTTTTGTGTGTGATACATTCTAAAACAAGCAGGCACACACAGCCCAGGGTTAGAAGGACAGTCTGGGCAGTACATACGAACCTCCTTCCGCAAACCTCTTCGCCAACAGACTCTACATCTCCGACTGGGAAAGTCTTTTGAGGTTGTAGGAGGAATTTGATCAGGAAAGTGGCGATCTTTCAATCTGGCAACATCCTTCACCACTCCAACTCTAGGAACACTTGCCTGTTCCACTAAAACAAGGCTGCCTACTACAGACTCCTGAAACTTCACAAAAGTCATCTTTGACTGAGGACAAGATTGCTGGAACACAACAATAGCATTAAAGGTTGCCAAGTGGAAAAGATGGATAGCCAACTTCTTGTACCAAATGTAAGACTTACAAAGAGCAGCATACGGTTCCAACCTCTGATCTACTCTGTCAACACCACCCATGTGCTTATTATAGTCCAAAATGCACACAGGTTTGTGCACTTCTGCAACCTGACCCCAAATAGTCAACGCTTCAGTGCTTTCATCATGTATGGAAGTCAACATGTAGACATCTCTCCTGTCTGAAAACTTCACAGATAAAAGCTCCTCACAACGCAATGCATTGCACTGTCCCCGAGCAAGCTTTTTGCAAACAAGTTCTTTTGGAAAACCTTTTCGGTTACAGTGGATTGTGCCACAAGCAACAGTGTCCACTTTGGCCAATTCCCTGAACAACCGCACACCAGTGTAGAAGTTATCTACATATAAATGATGGCCTTTGTTAAAAAACCCTCTACCAAGTTCCCACACAATTTTCTCAGTCACTCCAAAAGTGGACGGACAACCAGGGGGGTTAATCCTGGATTCCTTACTGGTGTACACCCTGAAATTAGAGACATATCCAGTCTCACTGTCACACAGCATATAAAGCTTAATTCCATAGCGTGCCCTCTTACTAGGAATGTATTGCCTAAATACCAAGCTGCCCTTGAACAACACCAAAGACTCATCCACTGCAATTTCTCTCCCAGGATAAAAGATCTCATAAAATCGAAGCAGAAGCAAATACCTATCACGACTCATGACTGCCGGAAATATAGCTGTTGACATCAAGGGACTAGTAGACCAATATGAAGCCAATGATGGTTTCCTAAGCAAGCCCATCAAAAAAGTTAAACCTAAAAACTTTTTCATCTCCTCCAATTTTGTGGGAGTCCACCGGTTAGCTCGAGCATGGGGCTTAAGGACGGCACTGTTCTCCCTCAAAAACTGTTCTGCATACAAATTAGTCTGCTCTACGATCTCTGCCAAAAACACATCATCCATGAACAACTTGAAAAAATCAATTGGCAAAAAGTTTTCAGTGTTCACCCTACACCCTGGAACACCAGTAAATTCAGGCAATGCCGGCTGCACCATGCCTGGGGCAACCCAGAGGTCAGAACTGTCATCGACAAGTCTCCGAGCCTCAGGCTGCCCCCCAGCTGCCTCTTGTCATCCCACTACACCAACTGGAAGTCTAGGAGCCCCAGGCTGCCGCCCAGCTGCCTCTTGCGGCACTATCGGCACATCAAGGTCCTCCTCTACCACAGGCACTTCTTCCACACCAAAAATAGCTTCATCAGCACTCAGGGTATCTTCATCATCAGACGATGCCATGAGCAGAGAAAACTCACTACCCGAATCTTCACCTCCATCTCTGCCTCAGAATCAGAGTCACTCTCAGCACCATGGTCAGAGGAAGAATCAAAAAGCATTCCAACAACTTGCTGAGCAGTAATCCGGCGGCTAGCCATTATCCTTACAAATAAAGGAGTCTGCACAAACAACTCAACAACCCCAACACTGTGCAAAGTAAGTTAAAAAATGGAAGCCTTTATCACAAATATCTATATTTAGAAAAAATATACAATTCACTTACAAGAGACAACTACACTCACCAGCACCTACTCTGCAAAGACACAGAAAAGACGCAACAATATCTCACTAGAAAGAAGAAAAAAAAAACTTACATCTACAGAAGGACACATCAAAAACAAATGCAAAACATGTTTTACAATCACAACAAACAGAAACCAAACATACTCGTATTACTACACACTTTGCAAAAAAAAACAATTACATTACAATTGAACAAAAAAGAGGTCTCTTACCAAACACATGCAATTACAGAAACAGCAGAACAACAGAACCACCAGTAACGGAACCGCACACTGCAACACTCTAAAGAGAAAAAAAACAATACACATTAGAAGAAACAAAAACAACACACATTACAACAGGCTATGTCACAGGGTATGTCACAAATGGGGTGTCTGTCCCCAAGGGGGGAAGATTATAAATCATTATAAACGTGGGCCCCCTAGAAGCAACCCTACGGAGGGCAGAGAGGCCAAATAAAGACACAGCAGAACATACTTTTGAAAACAAATGGGCCCTAGGAAGCGACCCTTCCCCAAGGGGTCGCTTCCTTTTCAAAAACAAACAAATCCCTGGTGACTAGTGGGCTTTTCTGCCCCCCCTGGGTGCAGATCGGCCGAAATTACGGCCGATCTGCCCCAGGGGGGGCAGAAAAGTCTGAAAAATAATTTATCCCCCTAAGGAAGCGACCCTTGCCCAAGGGGTCGCTTCCTTTATAAATATAAATAAATCCTTGGTGTCTAGTGGGCTTTTCTGCCCCCCCTGGGTCCAGATGCGGCCCAAAAAACGGTCGATCTGCCCCCAGGGGGGGCAGAAAAGTCTAAAAAATAAATATGTCCCACTAGGAAGTGACCCTTCCCCAAGGGCTCGCTTCCTTTGCAAATGTAAATAAATCCCTGGTGTCTAGTGGGCTTTTCTGCCCCCCCCTGGGTGCAGATCGGCCAAAATAAACGGCCGATCTGCCCCAGGGGGGGCAGAAAAGTCTGAAAATGTATTTGCCCCAAATGGAAGCGACACTTGCCCAAGGGGTCGCTTCCAGCACACAACAAACACAATCCCTGGTGTCTAGTGGGGCTTTCCTGGTGCACGATGGCGACGCTGTGCGCGATCGTGCACCAGGAATGCCCTGCATTGAGACATCAGGGGAGAGGAAACACAGTTTCCTCCCCCCCGATGCCTCAAGGCACCGAAAACCGCCCCCCCACCCCACTGGAGCACCAAAAACGCACCTGTATGCTGGACGCGCTGGAAACAAATGGCTTCCAGTGCGTCCAGCGCTTCCTGATGACGTCGGCACGCGCTGTGCGCGCTGACGTCACCAGGCAGCGTGGGGGGGCCAGGGGGTGGCAGCGGAAAGTCTTCCGCTGCCACCCCTGCAAAAACAAGAAAGATCGCTGCACAAGGGGGGGAGCGCCAGCGCTCCCCCCCAGGGCTGTACTGATGACGGAGCGGTACCGTCATCAGCACAGCCCAACCGATGCTGATGACGGAACCGCTCCGTCATCAGCATCGAAGGGGTTAATGCAAACTTTGACCCACGTCTTTAGGTATAACAGCCATACCACATCTATGAGCTTAAAGACCACACACTATGCAAGCAAATTTACCAGCAGCAGAATAATGTAGACCACATCAGAAAACAGCCTGAATGCCTATGTTGTGACAGTACTAGAGGGTCATAAAAGGTACGGTAGCTTTGTGGAGTGAAAGACATGAAGCATTGCAACTTCGTAGCACCAGCATGCACGGCAATCACTACCACAACAGACAAGCTCCACTGCCTCCTGCTCAATGCACAATTGCTTAGCAAGCAAGCCACTACATTTTGGGACACCATGACCTCCTTCACCCCTGATCTCATCTTCTTCAATTAGACTTGGCTCAACCTCGCATCTGCCTCCTACATTGCCTCATTTATGACCAACGGCTACAAGATTACACACAGAGACCGCGTCAACAAGTATGGAGGCATATTCACTATCATCCACAAGCAAACCATCCACTGCACCAACACTGCAGACAACATCACCCCAATCATTGAACATAGCAGCTTCCAACTCTGAACCAACAGTAAAACAACCATCAGACGCACCTTGGCTTACAGACCACCAGGACCACACCCCAGTTTCTGCAATGGCATTTCCGACTTCATCACTCTGCTCGCCATCAACTCCAAAAACTAGATCTTCCTCGGCAACTTCCATGACCACCTAGGCAACCAAAAGACCACCAACCTTCTTGAAAGCATGAGCAACATTGACATCATCCAACTAGTCACCAACCCCACACACATCGCAGGAAATTCACTCAACCCCATCTTCACAGCCAGCAACAGAGTCAAGTACAGCCATGTCGCCAAGCTGAACTGGACAGACCACGCAATTACCCACTGCCCAATCTCTGGAACCCCCTGCACTGCCCCCAAGCCACCCATCACTTCACACCAGAGCTGGAACAAGGTCTAAGAGAGCCAAAGGACCGATGCCAATAACCCCTCCCACCCTCACACAGCAACCAACCTAAAACAGGCAGTCAAGAACCCCTCCACCTGGATCATAGACTGTGCTGACAGAGTTGCCCCTAGCAATCACTCATAGCTCAAGAGGTCCTCAAAGGAAGCCAGCTGGTACACTATAGAACTAAGACCCATGAAATTCACCTGCAAATGAATTGGAAAAAAAATGGCGCACTAGCATGGAGACCACGTACCGAACCACATTCAAAATAGCACTCAACTAATACCACTAACTCATGAAAAAGACAAAAGAAGTGCCCTGGCTGATCGCATCAGAGCAAGCTCCAACCACACCAAGGAACTCTTCTTCAACATCGTCAGAGAGTTCTCCAGCCGCTCAGCCTCTGAAAATGTAATCACCCAATCCCTGGAAATTTGCAACTCCCTTTCAGACTTCTTCCATGACAAGATGTCCACCATCGACAGAAACTACAATCCCGAACTCACCAACATCGTCAGCCATCTCGCCCTTACCAATGAGGAACAGAACCACCTGCTCACCACCTGAGATCAGCTCACAATGCAAGACACCACGGGCATCATGAACTATGTCCACTCAGGAGCACCCATGATTCCCTGCCCCCAACACATCTTCAAACTAGGGAGTAAGACAATCAGCAGTGATCTCATTGCTTTCTTCAAGGCATCAATCACCAAAGAAAGGAAACACTCAGAAGTCATGCTTCTAATCAAGAAACCATCCTCCGACCACAGCAAACTTACGAGCTACCGTGCAACTCTCTGCTGCCCTTAGTCGCCAAAGTCCCTTAGAAGGCCATCAATCCCCTACTCACAGAACATCTAGAGAATAACAATCTTCTGGACACGTCCCAGTTCGGATTCGGCACCAACCACAGTACAAAGCACGCCCTGATTGCAGCCTCAGTCGACATCCAATCCCTCACCGACCAAGGAAAATGGCAACCCTCACACTCCTCGATCTCTCAGCTGCATACAACACAGTATCACACCGCACCCTCATCAGAAGGCTTCACAGAGTTCGAATCCAAGGAGATGCCATAAAATGGATCACCTCCTTCCTCACTGGTAGAACCCAGAGAATCTGCCTTCATGCCTTCACCTCGGAACCCAAAACACCATCTGCGGCCTCCCTCAAGGTTCCTCCCTCAGCCTTACCCTGTGAACACCTACATGACTTCCTTGGCCAACATTGTCACATCACATGAACTGAAAATTATATTCTATGCTGACGATACCCAGCCCATCCTCTCACTGTCAGAAGGCCCCTCTGTCACGCAGACCAGCTTCCACAGGTGCATGACAAACATAGCTGACTGAAAGAGAGATAACTGTCTACAACTCAAAACTGACAAGATGGAAGTACTGATCTTTGGGAACAACACTACCCCTCGGAATGATGCCTGGTGGCCTCCCAAACTAGGACCCTTACCCCCTCCGTCTGAACCCAACCGCATCTGTGGCATCATCTCGGACAGTAAGCTCACCATGAAAGACAGATCAGCGCAGTTTCATTTGCCTGATTCCCCACCCTGTGCATGCTCCAAGACATCTTCAAGTGGCTCCCCATCGACATCAGATGAACCGTCACACAAGACCTCATCACCAGCCGACTTGACTACTTTAGCACACTCGACATAGGAATCACCAACTCAAGTAACTGCAACTAATACAGACCTAAGCAGCCAGACCCATCTTAGACCTCCCCAAACGAACCCACATCATCCCCATCTCAAGAACTACACTGGCTCCCCATTCAGAAGCGATGCCAGTTCAAGATGTTGATCCACACATTAAAAGCCCTCTACAACCTGGGACCAGTTTACATCAACCAACATCGATTGAACTTCCACTGTCCCTCGAGACATCTGTAGCCTGCCTCCCTCTGAGTCACCCACATGCCCGCATTCCCTACATGAACAGTGGAGTGAGTTCCTTCTCCTACCTCGCTACAAAGAACTGGAATGGCCTCCCACTTCACCTACGGGGCTCATCCTCACTGCTGCTATTCAGAAAAGGACTCAAGTCCTGGCTGTTCAACTAAGCAGCAGCACTCTCATCA
Source organism: Lissotriton vulgaris (assembly GCF_964263255.1). Taxonomy (NCBI): domain Eukaryota; kingdom Metazoa; phylum Chordata; class Amphibia; order Caudata; family Salamandridae; genus Lissotriton; species Lissotriton vulgaris. Next base: position 51,148,293 of record NC_141688.1, read on the forward strand.
CCTGGATACTTTCACAGGTGATTAGTCACGCTATACAAATACAGATTCATTGATTGACTCCCTAGAGATACACATTTTATTAGGATAGTTTGGGTTACAGAAATCCCCCCAAAAATGAGCAATTCAATTAAGAGATATTTGGATCTTGGCTTTTCAATATCAAAGTACTCTTTGACAATAACTAGCTTGATATCCGACTTGTGATTAAGTTGGCTAGGGATCTGGCAACTTTAGTCTCACACTATGAATCATGTACCACATCTGATATTTGTTGGCACAAGAGTGTAAAAGTAGGGTGCATTTTCCAGGGTCATCCTTGAATTCCACCTTTAATAAACCCTCTGACCTCATCACACAATAACATTTATTATTGAGGACTCATTTCTCAATATATTTATGGGATTGCAGTATCACCAGAGTTATAGATGGAGAAATAACATTGACCCAACATATCATTATTAAGCCTCCATACAAAGTTGAGCCACATTCAACAAAATCAAACTAAGGAATATGAATGCCTGCCAAACTGAAGCATTCTATCTTATAGGTTACTGGTTTCCAAAAGGTTTTTCATGAATGACCTTTATCATTGCTTCCCTGTTTTGTAAATATCCGAGTGTAGGAAATTTGGTTTTTGATTGAGGGGCTGAATATCCTTCTCAAGTAACAATCACATTTCCTGTCAGGGTGAACAACAAAATATACTAAATTAACCTGCACTTAACCTTCTGGTAGTTTTGCACAAAAGCAGTGTCATATAGTTACTGCTTTTCTATATATTGTGTTAAGTTAGCATGAGTTTATTAAATGTTTAAACGACATATTTTCCTTCGGCTTCAGTTTGCACACAACACATAATTGTTATTGTAGCTTTCAACCTAGACGAAATATGTGATTTATTTGAGAATAATATGTTATTGCTCTGATATCAGTTGTGCTTGGTACACTTGGTACACTGTCTGCACACTGAGAACTGCACCCTCTAAGAATAACCTAACAAAAGGTTGCTGGGAGGCCTGATCCTCGCACCACATTAGACATAACACAAATAATGTTGCTGCCAACATTGGGCTCTAAGCGGGTTTAAGATAGAGTTACCGAGAATGCAAAAACACACTTGATGGTGCTTCGCATGCAGAGAGCTGGTAGCTGATGATGTGATCTTCTACTGCTGACATTTAGAGGTATGGGCCCGCCCTGCTAAAACCCAAATGAGACCTTCTTAGATATAATATAGTATGCTAAATAGGGTGCGCGAAATATAGGTGATACAGATTTCTATAGATTTTTGCATTATAATATGCTATCACCGTTCGCTTACTATGGATTAGTGACTATGCTGATAACTCTGATTTTTATAATATGTATGTTGGTATTATATAAGATACTGCGTTTGAGAACCTTGCATTGAAAAATAAATATTTCAAACTTGCACGTGTGTTCTTTTACTCCCCGTTGTGGTTTGAAATGATTATAGAGCGAAAGAGTGTTCATGTGTTCCACGATACCTGAGGTATTCAAAGTTCATGTTCTGGTTTGTCTAAGGCATTGGGAGTTCGTTATGACCAATGAGACACTGTAGCTAGCTCGGTAAGGGGATTTCTGAAACTAAGGTGAGTTTTGGGTCACCCTAATTCACTAAGGTTCTAGATCTCTATGCACAGTTCTGTGGGAGAACGGAAACCCTGCTACATGGCGCCCATACGTTGTTGGCCTTATATCATGACACTCGAGTAGTTTATCATTCAAACCTTAACCCCTTCATTCCCGTTTCCGGAAAACGGCAGTGTCGGAAAAACCTACCTATTTTTGAAATAGGTCCTTTCGAACTTGAATCTATCTAAAACGGTTTCCTTGAATTACTACCCAGTTGTGCTACAAAGTAATCTTTGTTTTTTAACGTTCCTGTGCAGTCATGGCTCAAGTCGTGGACATTCCGCTGCATAGTCGCATTGCGGTGCGGGACCATTTGCAGGCTTATGATGTCCCTTTGGAAGGCTTGGCTGTGGTTATGGTGGTGAGTGCGGAACATGCTTACCCTTACGAACTCTTTTATTCGTGGGTGACATTCCCGGCGGTAGACGCTAATTCTGGAGTGTTCCATTCGTACACTCCCTCTGCTGTACCTGCGGTTTATGCTCCGTAAAGGGCACAGGAAGTACCTATCGATGTTTGGCAGCATGGAGTTTGGTTTGGTGGCGCCCTACCCCATTCTTTGACAGCTCCGAGGTTAGGTCCGTTGTCCATTCCGGGCACAAATTGGCCCGCTTTGGCTGGATTTACTCCTTACCCTAATCGCGCCACTTGTAACGTAGGTGACCTGCGTCGTCTTCACGAGGTCGCGGTTGAAGTAATTAGGGCACTTGTTCATTACACAAGTCGTAATGTTCAAGGCGCGGCCCCTAGGGGTGCGCAGCTTCAAGCAGGTCAGGCTGGTTTGAAAATCAGTCCTGTCATGGTGAATTCCGTAATGGGCAAGAAGCCCCAGGATAAGGATGACTTTCCTTTCTGGCTTGCCGAGAAATTTGACCAGCTGGAGGCTGTGTTTCCTAATACGAATCCTGGTGAAAAACACCGGATTCTTACGCTTAGTTTGCCGAAGGATTTGGCCCCTGAGCTTGTTGACTGTGAAACATGGGGTAAGAGTTTTGCAGAGGTCTATTCGAGGTGCTTTGGCTCCCCGTCTATGTCCAACCTGTCTACGGTCCTTAAACGTGTTCAAGATGATCACGGACCGGAGGCAGCGGTTGAGTTGGGTATGCGCCTGTGTGGCTCCTTTGATGTAGTTTACGATCTGATCCTTGCGAATGTTAAGGGGGATGCAGTGAACTTCCAGGTGGCTAACGTATTAGCGGTGATTCCCGACGCAGACAAACCCCGTCAGTTAGCAAGGATAATTGTGGCGGCTTATAAAATGGTTGGCCGCAATGCCAAGGGTCTTAAGACTTTTTCTGATACAGAGAAAAAGCAGCCCCAGGGACAGTCTTCGGAGGCGATCGCTCAGCCCAAATCCAAGAAACAAAATTGGCCCAGAAAACAGAATCAGGGTAAGCAACAGCAACAACAACAAACACAGGTTTTGCGTCCTGCGTCTCCGTTGCCTGCGCAGTCGGAACGCGTTTATGATTTGCGTGACCGCGCGATGATTAAGTCACCTGAACGTTTTCAGGCTTCTGACCAACGCTCTCCTCGTTCCTTTCAGGACTCGTCGGCTCCGTCAACCGGTGGTGGAGGGGGCGGCAGGGGCCGGGGTGGCCAGCAAGGACGTGGTCAGCCCTGCCCGCGCAACAGTGCAGACAAGCAGGAGGGCTCCACGCCTCAGAGACCGCAGTTTGCCAAGAAGAAAGTCGCAGCCTTTAACGGCGCATCGATATGCCCCAGATTGTGAGAACGAGGCTTCGGAATCTGACTTGGGCTCTGACCTTGCTGGACAGCGCGGCGGAGATTACCATAGTGAGAGAGGCCCTCCGTCCACTACTGAAGGTGACAGCGACTGACACTTATGTTGTGATTGAATCGGCTGATACAAGAGTTGCTCCCCCTGATAGACTTTTTGAAATTGTCCTGTTAATTGAAGGTGACATACAGCGTACAGTTAGAGGGGTATTTTGGGAAACCTTTTGTGCTCGCAGCTCCAAGAGGGGAGGAGGTGATCCTCCTCAGTTTCGCGAACACTGTTTTGAGAGTGGAAGCGCTGCACTTTGCAGAAGATTGGGCTCTGGCGCTTGCACACGATTGGATAACAAAAAAAGAAGGGGAATTTCTATGCCAAAAGAACCCGAGGACCCCCTACCTGTATACACTACCGAAGATTCATAAAAATCTCCAAAATCCCCCAGGAAGACCAATAGTGTCGGGGATCGGCTCAATGTTGGAACTGGTGTCAAAATTCGTAGACGCTTTCCTGAGACCAATGGTCAACGTACCTTGACATACCTGAAAGACACAAAGGATGTCCTGAATTTACTCAAAGATCACAATTTCAATCCAGAAACACAGCTCCTAATAAGCTGCGATGTTGAATCCCTTTACACAAGCTTGCCACACCAAGAGACCCTAACAATAATAGAGGATGTGCTGTTCCAAGATGAATGGGACTATCAGACTCCACGTAATGTGATTATGGAATGCTGCTCCCTGGCACTGAAAGAGAACTTTTTCGAGTATGAAGGGAACATATATCTCCAAAAACACGGGACGAGCATGGGGAGCACATTTGCGCCGAGCATAGCCGGTCTCTATGTTCACCACCTTGAGGTCACCAAAATCCTGAACGCCAGGAATCCCTTCAGGCACCACATTAAGACCTGGAAGAGATACATCGATGATATCCTTATCATCTGGGATGGAGATGAAAAATCCTCCAGACAGTTCCTCACATGGCTAAATCTACAAGACGACTTTTTGAACTTCACAAGCACAATCTCAAAAAGCAATCTGGTCTTCCTGGATTTAAACATTTTTCCGAAAGGTGGCAAACTGATGACTACTACCCACTTTAAAAGCACATCAAAAAACTGCCTACTAATGTACCAAAGCTTTCATCCCAAACATCTGCGGGACAATTTACCGTATGGACAATTTCTCCGCCTTCGCAGAAACTGCACTGAGATCAGCAATTTCAATACTCAATCCAAAGATCTCAAAAGAAAATTGGAGGACCGCCAGTATCCAAAGAGAATCATTGAGCAGGCCTACAAAAGGGCAAGGAATAACTGCAGAGAAAGCCTTCTCGAAGACAAAATCCAAAAGGAGGAAGAGCGAAGACCTATTTGTGTCACCACATTTAACACAAGCTCCAACCAGGTGTCTAAAATCGTAAACAAGAATTGGAAAATCTTGAACAGTGGCAATCTACAACTACCAAAACCAATTTTTTCGCACAAAAAAGCGCAGAGCATCCGGGACGTGCTAGTCCACACTAGACCTAGGACTATCATCAACAATCAAGCAAGAAATGTAAATTTCATGCATGGTCACCATCCCTGTGGTAATTGTAAAGTATGTTGCCTGACAAAAAAGAGCACATCAATTACATTCAACGATGGCAGAGTTTGGGAGCAAAGAAACTTTAGCAACTGCAACAGCTCGAATGCCATATATTTGATAAAGTGTCCGTGCAATATGGAATATGTGGGAATGACCAGCAGAGCCATCAAGACGAGGATAGGTGAGCATAAGAGCACCGTCAAATGTAAAAAATCCAGCAGCAATTTAACCAACCACTTCCTAGAAAAGGGCCACAAACCAGAAGAAATGTCATGGACAATAATTGAATTGGTCGCCAGAGAAGAACAATTATTAGAAAAGGAACAAAGATGGGTATTCAGAATCAAATCCCATAAGAACGGCCTTAATGATGACATACCCTGGGGTCGATTATGAAGTAGTACTGAATAACTATGGACCTCTCTCTGAAAATTACCTATTTCAAAAACCCAATCCATACATCCTACCTAATGTTTTCACCAACGCTTAACCAAATGACCGACAGAAAAAACACCACTTCTGTTCCAAAAACAAGCGGCCATTTTGGGTTAGCAGACTAGTAGTTGGAAACAATACAAATGCCGATGACAATGCAATACCGGCATATGTATAAATAAACGAAGGCGAGGTGAAGCTGATGTTCTCCTCGGAGCGGCACGGGGGTAGGAATAAGGCACTGTCGAGCAGCGGTTACGTTAGTAAAATCAACTGCGAACTAACAGCCGAGTGTGACAGATCTTCAGAAACAACAAGGTAAAACATGCTCCCGCGAACAATGCCGTCTAACGAGAGTATGCGGCTCTATCTATCCCCTTTTTACTTGACCGCATCGAAAAAACCCTCGTACCTGCAGGCTCATGAGGCACGTTTTCAGAACCGGGAAAGTATGTATACTATCTATATATATCTCTGTGCCTTCCCTATCATTTGCAATCGCAACTCATAAAACGAGTAAAACCGATCGCAAAACTTTCTGTCAACAAAAGAACAGAGACATTGGTAGCAATGGGTGTCAGTCCTTCTCTGTGAGTCACTGTTATATGTGTGTTGAGACTTTATGTATGTTTACCTTACCGAAAACAAAGCTCTGCAATTAGGAGTATATTTAGTAATAGCTATCTTCAAATTTTTGGTAGATATGCATATGTTTAAAAATTCAATGACAAGTTCTAGTCTAACCATGTGCTATGAATGTATTTACATCACCCTGTTATTTTTCCTTTCTCTTGCAGAGACCACTGCGCCTTTTTTTATTTTCAAGCTTCACACCGGGCCAACTCATGCCCCGAAGCACAAACTGGTAGCCGATTTTTGTTATCAGTTTGTAGGACTCTAGGCTATACTACTTAGAACTGAGTACCTCCCAGTAGGGACCACCACTGGTCCTGATGATCAGACAGTAGGGGACTGTCTGTGAAACATGTCGACCCGGTAGTTGCTAAATAGCCCTACCTCACAACCCCTTTTTAGGTCTCCTGGCGTTTAACAGAGCGTCAGCACTGTGTCGCCAGGAGATCTTTTGTCAGCGACTCTCATTCCCAGGAGACAGTCCTGGCCACGCGCATCCTTCCAGGCGATTTGTAACTGGAACGCGCGCTGTGGCCAGGCGCTGTCTCCTGGGAAGCGCAAGCACCACACACGCATGCGCATACACACACACACGCGCCCATGCACGCACGCACATACATACATACAGAGACACCACCCCTGACTCATACACACACGCGCGCACACACACAAGTGCAGACACCACCCCTGACTCATACACACACGCGCGCACACACACAAGTGCACCGAGGCCCCCCCTCCCCCTCCCCCGCCGTCACCGTCGCACACATTCGTACACACACACACACGAGCATACACACACACAAGTGCACCAATCGCGCTCCAGAACTTACCTTACCTCAGCATGCGGCGCCCAACCTCCTGCTGGCGCGGCCCCGGGGCTCTACACCGCTCACAGGAGCCCCGGGCCGCGAGACGCTACGACTCTGCCTGCCTCCTCTTCCGGTGTGAACGTGGCCCCGCCCCCGTCACAGGCGACCGTGCCTGACTTCCGGGGCGGCCGCGAGTTCAAAGCTGCGCTGCTGATGTCCGGTCCCAGGGGCCTGTAGCGGGTCCTTATTTCGTGCCACCACTCGCCATGCCCAACCCACTCGCGGTAGCTTGCCTCGCTTTATGGCGGGCGGGGGGGGCTTTATGTTTTGGGCGGGGGGGCGACAGATGCCTCTGACTTTGGGGTGATGGGCAGTTCAAAGCTCACAGCATTGGGCTGTAGGGTGGGGAGCGGGGAGGGCGATGGTAGCATGAGGTTGGTTGACCAGAGGCATGTGAGGAAAGAGGAAAGGAAGGCAGAAGGGGCAACCGGAAAAGATCGATCAAAACAGCGAAGATGGCCTCAGTATCCACTAATCTGACCCTTAGGATTTTATCGTGAGATGTCAATGCTCTAGGCCAGACAATTAATAGGGAAATCGCGCAGAAATACTTATACTGGCTGGATCCGGACTCAATACTTCTGCATGAAACACATCTGGGGGCATTAAATGGGACTTCATAGGTAGGGGTAGGTTGAAGCTTTTGGCACATCCTGTGTTTATATCCGGCTCACGGGCATGAATTATTTTGCTCATCGATCACTTTCACTCACTGTAACACAGACATTGACGGACTCTGTGGGTTGCTATTCGAGGTGAGTGGAACAGCGAGCAGGTGATGGTGCTATCCTGGTATATCCCCATCCCCAGGGTTGTAAACTAGGGCATTATCCAAGATAGGCAAATGGATGCTACAGTCTGCTGTCTGTGCTCGTCATAGGGAGAGACTTGATTCTGACGATGAGGCCCGAGATGGACAGATTCACATCAACAATGCACCTACGGCGAACCAACAGTAGACTGCATAATTTTACACAGTCGATGGGTCTGATGGACTTCTGTCAGGAGTCGCCTCGGAAGGAACAGCACTACTATCTGCTCAGTCGGATGAGGACAATGTCCCAACTAGATTACTTTCTGGTGCCAGAGGTCCAAGGGGGCAGATTTGGGGACACACACTCCATCTCACAGGGCATATTGAACACCTCTCTTTAATGTACTACACTTGGACTATAACCAGGATCTCCATGGTCGGGTGGCAGTTGGATCCCTGGGAAATCAGAGACTGGCACAGTAAACAATATCTCTGACAAGCGACAGATCAATCTCTTACAGAAAAGGTGCACTTGTGCTATCCAGAATCACTGAGTGTGAGGCTTAAAAAACAGTCATATGGGGATGGCTCATCTCGAATAGCGGGTAAGCGTAGAAAAAAGCTACATGCGCGCAGGGAGCTTGAGACAAGACTGAGCCAATGGGAGGGGGAATACGTGTTACACCAAGAGCCTACACCAGCTAGAGAAGACTGTAGACAGATATAGGGGTAAGATGCCAAAACAATCATGCACCCAACACACTGCAGACTGTATGAAGTGGGCAATAAGGCGGGGGAAACTCCTGGTAGGGTAGGGCCATTGGGAGGAGGGACAGCAATGGGTAAGGTGGATAAAACAGAGGCAGAACTGGTTGAGATCACACCAGAAATTGCAAAAGCCTTAGCTACATACCTAGAGCAGGTGTACCAACCAGGGCATCAGTGCTTGATGGAAGAAGCTGAGAGGCTTATCGGTGATATTCCTGACCCTAATTTGAATGAAGAAGACCGGACTGATTGGACAGGAAAATAGAGGCAACTGAAATTGGAAAGGCCATCAAGCAGGCAAAGAGTCGGAAAATCCCGGGGCCGGATGTCCCCCGTTAGATTTCTTTAAATGTTTGGGTGGCAAATTGAGTAAAACACTGATCCGGATGTACTCTGAAGCACAAAGTGTGGGTTGCCTGTAGAGTGATGTCCGCCAAGCCACTATTGTGCTGTTTCATAAGAAAGGAAAGCCTGTAGAGGATTGTGCGTCATACAGGCATATTTCACAGCCTAACATTGAGGCTACAATTCTGGCAAAAATGCTTGCCAGCCATCTGTTTCAAGTAATTGAGAAACTGATTGGAGCATATTAAGCAGACTTTAAACCCCTTAGGTCTACTCGCCACAATTTGCGAGGCCTATATGGTGTTCTGGGGAGGCAGGCTGAGGGAGCCAATTGTATTCCTATTTCTAGATGCCACTAAGGCATTTGACTCTTAGGAAGGGCCTTTTTAGGTCTCCTGGCGTTTAACAGCGCGTCAGCGCTGTGTCCGCCAGGAGATCTTTTGTCAGCGACTCTCATTCCCAGGAGACAGTCCTGGCCACGCGCATCCTTCCAGGCGATTTGTAACTGGAACGCGCGCTGTGGCCAGGCGCTGTCTCCTGGGAAGCGCAAGCACCACACACGCATGCGCATACACACACACACGCGCCCATGCACGCACGCACATACATACATACAGAGACACCACCCCTGACTCATACACACACGCGCGCACACACACAAGTGCAGACACCACCCCTGACTCATACACACACGCGCGCACACACACAAGTGCACCGAGGCCCCCCCTCCCCTTCCCCCGCCGTCACCGTCGCACACATACGTACACACACACACACAAGTGCACCAATCGCGCTCCAGAACTTACCTTACCTCAGCACGCGGCGCCCAACCTCCTGCTGGCGCGGCCCCGGGGCTCTACACCGCTCACAGGAGCCCCGGGCCGCGAGACGCTACGACTCCGCCTGCCTCCTCTTCCGGTGTGAACGTGGCCCCGCCCCCGTCACAGGCGACCGTGCCTGACTTCCGGGGCGGCCGCGAGTTCAAAGCTGCGCTGCTGATGTCCGGTCCCAGGGGCCTGTAGCAGGTCCTTATTTCGTGCCACCACTCGCCATGCCCAACCCACTCGCGGTAGCTTGCCTCGCTTTATGGCTCTCTCCACACGCCTAGCGGCCGCCACTTCTCACCTCCTTTGCAGAGTAGGCCTCAGCTAGCTTCGTGCTCCATCTACCAGTTCGGGCCGAATTTGCAATCGGCACCCTGGGCAGTTCTTTCAGGGCTTGCGGGTAGGTCTCTGTGCCCCACGGGGGGTTGGGGGCGGAGAAACACCAACCTCAGCGAGCAGCTCCGACTTCACCCGATGGGCACACCAGGCCGCAGGTTGCCTCGTGGCACGGCCTACACCTCCTCGGGCTCGCGTGATGTTCCCAGGCGGGCGCTCCAGTCAATCCTCCCCTCACCTCGCCACTAGACTCCGCTGCTCGTCGCTTCCCTCCGCTATCTTTGATCGGCGTCAATGTCGGGGGACAGATGCAGCCCAGTATCCTGCTTCGATCGGTGATGTCGGGGGTCCAAGTTTTGCTGCCGGGATGGGGTTTATGATGCGTGTTTCTCGGAGTACAGCGGGAGCCTCACTACAGTGCGGCCATCACCTAGCGCCCCTCACTTCACGGAAGGTTGAAAGATGACACTTAGTATCACTGGTTCGTGCAACAGAAAGAGAAAAGACCATAGAAATCACTTAATTCGGTAGGTGAAAGTGATACACACCATGCCGATTTATCAGCCAACAGTGTCTATAAGTTTACGCTGTGTGCTGTCTGAGAGGGAGTAAAAACTTCCACAGAGACCAAGCAGAGTGGTGAGTGCAGAGTGGTGAGTGCAGAGTGGTGAGTGGTGCAGAGTGGTGAGTGGTGCAGAGTGATGCAGAGTGGTGAGTGGTGCAGAGTGGTGAGTGGTGCAGAGTGGTGAGTGGTGCAGAGTGGTGGGTGAGTGCAGAGTGGTGGGTGAGTGCAGAGTGGTGGGTGAGTGCAGAGTGGTGGGTGAGTGCAGAGTGGTGGGTGAGTGCAGAGTGGTGGTGAGTGCAGAGTGGTGGTGAGGGCAGAGTGGTGGTGAGGGCAGAGTGGTGGTGAGTGCAGAGTGGTGGTGAGTGCAGAGTGGTGGTGAGTGCAGAGTGGTGGTGAGTGCAGAGTGGTGGTGATGGTGGTGAGTGCAGAGTGGTGGTGAGTGCAGAGTGGTGGTGAGTGCAGAGTGGTGAGGGCAGAGTTTTATTTTTGATTTAAAGAAAAAAAATGTCATGAGCAATGCCAATAGCTCTACCTTTAATGATGCCGAGACCATTGCATTGCAAATGCTTGTGTTGCTGACTATGCTTCCCGGGAGACAGCACAGGCCGCGCGCAAAGGCGATCGGCGTAGGCCACGCGCGCGCGAACACGCTCAGCTGCCGTCTCCTGGGAAGCTCCAACACCCTACATGCATGCGCATACGCAGAGACACACACACACACACACACGAGCGCCCATGCACGCATGCACCCCCACATAAAGAGAACTCACCCCTGCTGTCGCATACACACACACACACACGTGCACCAAGCGCCCCCCCCCCACTTACCGCTACTCCGGTCTTCAGCTGCCACCGCGGGGCTCTCTCTAGGGCATGGGCTTCTCTCCGTGGGCGGGGCTTCTCTCCGTGGGCACGGCTTCTCTCCGTGGGCGCGTGCACCCGCGGTTCGATCCCCGGCCGCTCCTCCTCACACGTGGGTGTCCTCCCTGACGGTTGCATGCGTCAGCACCCGCGTAGCTAGGGGGGGCGAGGGCGTGGTGAGGTGCCCTCGGGGGAGGAGGAGGCTGTTGTTTTGGGTTTGCGGACAGTCGCAGAATCGAAAGCAGACTTTCAGTGAGTGTTTTTTTCATTTATTTTTTAAATCGATTGTTATGATTATGCTTTTGTCCCTGCCTGTTCAGCTTCATTACAATAGCGATTGCGAAAGCTATACATTTCAGTGCTGCTTTTTCTTGCAGCATTTACCATCTTTATACAACAATTCAGAGTTTGATAACAAATTAATATAACACATTGTAATATACAATGCCAATAGCTCAAACTTTAAAGCTGGGAGACCTATTGCATTGTAAATGCTTGTTAATATTCCTAGCCAGGGAAGCGAATACAATTATTTTTTCCACTAGCCAGGGAATTTTTAACTTTTTAAATCACATTATTAGGTCCCTACACCTCACCACCTCCACTGTCACTGCACAAACACATAGTCTTTCACCACAAAATTAAAGTGCTCCAGCGTAGCTCGTAGGTCGCAGCACGCCCCGCCCGTGGAGGGACGGGAAGATCCCCATGATGAAGCATGACACTAAGGGACTCTTAGTGTGTGAGGGGTATTTTAAAAGCACATAGTGCCTTCATCCCACTGGTCCGATGAAGAGCCAACCTCCCTTTCAAAAATATATATATGAAAACCCTTAAAAATAAACACTTGCACTTTTTCTTGATAGAATCTCTTTGTTTATATGAATCTACCAGGAGGGTGATTCTATCGCTTCCTCTACACTTCCTTTTTTGATTAACAGTTTACGGCAGCGTGCAGCTGCGGAAGTTCACAAAATAAAGAACTACATTCTTTCGAAACACATGTTGTGACTCTCTACCTTGGATAGACACCCATCAAAAAACCTACTACCAATTCAGGAATGGCTGTCCTAGGACTGGCTTTCACCGAGGAAGAAATCTCAAACCTAATGGCAACATTAGGAACCTTCAAGGGCCTAAACTGTGGAGAACCAAGTACAAAAAACAACGACTGGAACGAGCTGGAAGAATTGAGAAGAACGCAAATCAAAACAGCACTTCATGGGCTATTGATGTCCGGCCCCGGCTGGCCTCATAGTACACAATGAACCATTCATTTTTCTAGACGATAAGACCTTCAAAATCGACTGGTCACAAATCTCATGGAGATGCACACGAGATTGGATCGTACTAATAATAAAGACTGCGAGCAGATTAACCACAGAACTAAAAATAGAAATACAAGCAATTGAGGTACGAATAAGGAGTTACGAGTCTCCTGCAACCATAAAGAAATATCTTGATGAAATGAAACAGACACTAAATGAGTTTAAAGAAACCTTGAAACAAAGCAAATTTGATAAACTCAAAAAGGACACAAGCAGATGGTCAAAAGAAAAAGTCTATCCCTACATCAAGGACGACTATAAGCTAACTCGCGAAAATACCACTGAAGATGAATCTTCAGACACTGGTTCCAACAGCTCTGGCTCGAGCAGAAATAGAAGCCCAAGACAACGAGGCAGGGGCAGAAACTTCCGCCGACCCAATCACCGAGGTACGAGAGGATGGAACAACTACCCTCCACATATGATGTTTCCACACCAAGGATATGGGATGCCGCCATTCCAGCACCCCCAAGGACCACTCCACCCTTGGGGTTACCAACAGCAGGATTATGGTTTCTTTGATCACAGGTCTTTTTTAGGGGCACGCCAAGGATGGTGTAAAGGAAGGAACAGAAGAGGTACAAATGTACACTGGGACACCACAACAGAGGATCCACCGAGAGTGTCTACGAGGAGCATTACAGGAGCGATGAAGAAATGAGTCTAATAGTCAATCTCACAGAGACACCGAACTATCTACGTCCCAGAAAAAAGTTTTGGAAAAAGGACTTGGTTATGTTCCCACATCAAATCTGGACAAATTCCACCTTTGCAAAGAGATGCAGGAGTTTATGAGACACCTTAAACTCCAAGTATTCTTCAGAGACAAAGAAAACGACCAAAACCAAGGAGACACAGGATTGAAGCCAAAATCCAGCTTCATCCCCATGAATAGTACATTAACTGTTAAACTGCTTGCCTTTGAAAACGCAGTCATGAAGGAACTAGAGGAACTGAATCCTACCGACAAGCAGATATACCAGAACATCTCCAAGGATGAACGTATAGCCCTTCGAGAACTAAGTAATAACAAAGAACTGGTAATAAAACCTGCTGATAAAGGGGGTGCAACCGTAATCCAGAGCAAAGAACAATATCACAATGAGTGTATGCGACTACTAAATGACCAACGGAACTATGAGATCCTACATGAGGATCCAACTGAAAGAATACGAACCAAAATCAACACTATGGTAGAAGAAGCATTGGCACACGATTGGATAACGAAAAAAGAAGGGGAATTTCTATGCCAAAAGAACCCGAGGACCCCCTACCTGTATACACTACCGAAGATTCATAAAAATCTCCAAAATCCCCCAGGAAGACCAATAGTGTCGGGGATCGGCTCAATCTTGGAACCGGTGTCAAAATTCGCAGACGCTTTCCTGAGACCAATGGTCCAACGTACCTCGACATACCTGAAAGACACAAAGGATGTCCTGAATTTACTCAAAGATCAAAATTTCAATCCAGAAACACAGCTCCTAATAAGCTGCGATGTTGAATCCCTTTACACAAGCTTGCCACACCAAGAGACCCTAACAATAATAGAGGATGTGCTGTTCCCAGATGAATGGGACTATCAGACTCCACGTAATGTGATTATGGAATGCTGCTCCCTGGCACTGAAAGAGAACTTTTTCGAGTATGAAGGGACCATATATCTCCAAAAACACGGGACGAGCATGGGGAGCACATTTGCGCCGAGCATAGCCGGTCTCTATGTTCACCACCTTGAGGTCACCAAAATCCTGAACGCCAGGAATTCCTTCAGGCACCACATTAAGACCTGGAAGAGATACATCGATGATATCCTTATCATCTGGGATGGAGATGAAAAATCCTCCAGACAGTTCCTCACATGGCTAAATCTACAAGACGACTTTTTGAACTTCAGAAGCACAATCTCAAAAAGCAATCTGGTCTTCCTGGATTTAAACATTTTTCCGAAAGATGACAAACTGATGACTACTACCCACTTTAAAAGCACATCAAAAAACTGCCTACTAATGTACCAAAGCTTTCATCCCAAACATCTGCGGGACAATTTACCTTATGGACAATTTCTCCGCCTTCGCAGAAACTGCACTGAGATCAGCAATTTCAAAACTTAATCCAAAGATCTCAAAAGAAAATTGGAGGACCGCCAATATCCAAAGAGAATCATCGAGCAGGCCTACAAAAGGGCAAGGAATAACTGCAGAGAAAGCCTTCTCGAAGACAAAATCCAAAAGGAGGAAGAGCGAAGACCTATTTGTGTCACCACATTTAACACAAGCTCCAACCAGGTGTCTAAAATCGTAAACAAGAATTGGAAAATCTTGAACAGTGGCAATCTACAACTACCAAAACCAATTTTTTCGCACAAAAAAGCGCAGAGCATCCGGGACATGCTAGTCCACACTAGACCTAGGACTATCATCAACAATCAAGCA
The DNA here is from genome assembly GCF_964263255.1 of Lissotriton vulgaris. Classification (NCBI taxonomy): domain Eukaryota; kingdom Metazoa; phylum Chordata; class Amphibia; order Caudata; family Salamandridae; genus Lissotriton; species Lissotriton vulgaris. The sequence goes on from NC_141688.1 coordinate 51,163,438, forward strand.
AGAAATGTAAATTTTGTGCATGGTCACCATCCCTGTGGTAATTGTAAAGTATGTTGCCTGACAAAAAAGAGCACATCAATTACATTCAACAATGGCACAGTTTGGAGCAAAGAAACTTTAGCAACTGCAACAGCTCGAATGCCATATATTTGATAAAGTGTCCGTGCAATATGGAATATGTGGGAATGACCAGCAGAGCCATCAAGACGAGGATAGGTGAGCATAAGAGCACCGTCAAATGTAAAAAATCCAGCACAAAATTAACCAACCACTTCCTAGAAATGGGCCGCAAACCAGAAGAAATGTCATGGACAATAATTGAATTGGTCGCCAGAGAAGAACAATTATTAGAAAAGGAACAAAGATGGGTATTCAGAATCAAATCCCATAAGAACGGCCTTAATGATGACATACCCTGGGGTCGATTGTGAAGTAGTACTGAATAACTAAGGACCTCTCTCTGACAATTACCGATTTCAAAAACCCAATCCATACATCCTACCTAATGTTTTCACCAACGCTTAACCAAATGACCAACAGATAAAACACCACTTCCGCTCCAACCAGGAAGTGTTCCAAAAACAAGCGGCCATTTTGGGTTAGCAGACTAGTAGTTGGAAACAATACAAATGCCGATGACAATGCAATACCGGCATATGTATAAATAGACGAAGGCGAGGTGAAGCTGATGTTCTCCTCGGAGCGGCACGGGGGTAGGAATAAGGCACTATCGAGCAGCGGTTACGTAAGTAAAATCAACTGCGAACTAACAGCCGAGTGTGACAGATCTTCAGAAACAACAAGGTAAAACATGCTCCCGCGAACAATGCCGTCTAACGAGAGTATGCAGCTCTATCTATCCCCTTTTTAGTTGACCGCATCGAAAAAACCCTCGTACCTGCCGGCTCATGAGGCACGTTTTCAGAACCGGGAAAGTATGTATACTATCTATATATATCTCTGTGCCTTCCCTATCATTTGCAATCGCAACTCATAAAACGAGTAAAACCGATCGCAAAACTTTCTGTCAACAAAAGAACAGAGACATTGGTAGCAATGGGTGTCAGTCCTTCTCTGTGAGTCACTGTTATATGTGTGTTGAGACTTTATGTATGTTTGCCTTACCAAAAACAAAGCTCTGCAGTTAGGAGTATATTTGGTAATAGCTATCTTCCAACTTTTGCTAGATATGCATATGTTTAAAAATTCAATGACAAGTTCTAGTCTAACCATGTGCTATGAATGTATTTACATCACCCTGTTATTTTTCCTTTCTCTTGCAGAGACCACTGCGTCTTTTTTCATTTTCAAGCTTCACACCGGGCCAACTCATGCCCCGAAGCACAAACTGGTAGCCGATTTTTGTTATCAGTTTGTAGGACTCTAGGCTATACTACTTAGAACTGAGTACCTCCCTGTAGGGACCACCACTGGTCCTGATGATCAGACAGTAGGGGACTGTCTGTGAAACATGTCGACCCGGTAGTTGCTAAATAGCCCTACCTCACAACCCCTTTTTAATATTCCCAGCCAGGGGAGCGAATAACATTATTTTTTCCACTAGCCAGGGAATTTTTAACTTTTTTAATCAAATTATTAGGTCCCTACACCTCACCACCTCCACTGTCACTGCACAAACACATAGTCTTTCACCACAAAATTAAAGTGCTCCCGCGTAGCTCGTAGGTCGCAGCACGCCCCGCCCCGTAGAGGGACGGGAAGACCCCCATGATGAAGCATGACACTAAGGGACTCTTAGTGTGTGAGGGGTATTTTAAAAGCACATAGTGCCTTCATCCCACTGGTCCGATGAAGAGCCAACCTCCCTTTCAAAAATATATATATGAAAACCCTTAAAAATAAACACTTGCACTTTTTCTTCATGGGATAAATTGTCCAGCCGCAGCGATCCTTGAACAATTGGAATATCAAGGTGTAATTGAAACGTGTGTGTCACCGATGAATAACCCCCTTTTTACTGTAAACAAGCCAGACGACTCTTACCGTTTGGTTTTGGATTACCGGCATTTAAACTTGCATTGCCGTAACTGTGCAGTACAGAATACTCACGGCTCTGCCCTTGTAAATAGTCTTGTGCGTAAGCGGTTCAAAACCACGCTTGACATTTCCAATGGTTTTTATGCCCATACATTGGACAGTCTAAGTTCCCAATGGACTTCTTTCACATGCGGCGGGGTCAAAAAAATGTTTCGGCGTCTCCCAATGGGCTATAAGAACAGTCCTGGAGTATTTTCCGCTCGCATTGTCTCTCTGTTGGAGAGAGTCGACCCAGATGCTTGTTCCTATGTGGATGATATCTATCTCACAGACGACGAACTTTGGGAGCATCTGTGTCGAGTGAACAGTATTATTTGTAACTTCGCAGACATGGGTTACAAGTTTAATTTTGCGAAATCGCACATTGCAGAATACACAGTGTTGTTTCTAGGCTATGAACTAACTAATGAAGGAAAAGGCTTGGCTCCTCACTTCCTGGAGAAGTGCGCACAGTTGCGCTCTCCGACAACGCTGAAAAAATTACAGTCTTTACTGGGCTTTTTGAATTTCGGAAGGACTTACATTCCGGAATATGCCCAGCGTATCAAGCCTTTGTATGCTTTGATACAACCATCTTTTTCCAAATCATGCTGGCTGCCTGAGCATTCAGCTATTCTGCAGTCATTGCAAGCTGATTTGCTCGCTTCTGAATACTAACAGACTCGTGATAACCAGACCAACCTGGTGATAAGAATTGTCCCGGGGACGGTAGGTTTCACGTACCTAACTTTTAATGAAGGAGATACCGTACCTATGGCTCACAATTCACACTTGTACAATGGCAATTCTCAAGGAACGTGCCCTGTCACAGGGAAAACGCATGTTGGTTGTTACCCCGTGTCCTGCCTTGGAGGCAGTTACGAAAGCCAGTGTACCAAATTCTAAAGCTTTGCACCCTCGGTGGATTCAATGGGCTGCATCCTCGTCATCCCAGGATGTCACGTTTATTTTTGATGCCACTTTACCATCGCAGGAGTACTTACAGTATGAATTTGTTCATCCTGCTCCTTTAGGAATGCGGCCGTTGGAGGATTTCCATTGCATCATTTACACTGATGGTTTGGTGCAGGTTGCGCATGGCTCTAAACATGCCTACGTTTCCGCTTGCGCCATTGTGGTCGGTGACATGGTGAACGATGAGTTCAAGTACAGTGTCGTGCACACGCAGATGCTTGGAGACTGCACCGCACAATTGGCAGAGCTTTGTGCTCTGATGCTTGTGTTGGAGTACGCAGATCCGAGTGTGACGACTTTGATCGTAAGTGACTCTTACTACTGTGTCTAGTCTTACAATGAGAACTTGTTCTTTTGGGTTCAGAATGAATTTCGTGATTCCAAAGGTAGCACTATAAAACATAAAATGATCTGGGTCCGAGTGGCGGAACTCAAAGAGAAGTTGCCACTCGTGTTTGTAATTCATACTCTTGGCCATCAGCGAGTGGGGGTCCACGCTGTCGGAAATTCACTTGCTGATGAAGCAGCGAAGTCAGCAGTATCTTAATACTTAGTTGCAGCAGTCACGAGGTCCAAAAGTAAGATAGATGATGACATCTTAACAGCGGTTGCTGCTACTGAGAAGGGAAGTAAATATCCTGCGGGGTTCCCTTCTAAATACACATACCACTTAATTCCCGATAAGGTTCCTTATGTGAAAATTCCTGAAGTTGGCGAACGTTTAATTCCCAACTCGGATCGCAGGGCTTCTTTGATTACAGCGGCTCATGAAGGTGTGGCGTCTGCACATGCGGGCGTCTCGGCCACTGTAACTCAGCTACAACAGAGGTTCTGGTGGCGGGGACTGTACAAACAGACGCGCGATTATGTCCTTCAATGTGACATTTGCCAGCAGATTAAACCTTCAACTGCTGCGCGTCCGCCTCAGACACAGTTGTACATTTCTAATAAACCACGGGGGTGCATTTATTTAGATCACTGCGGTCCTTTTTCTTTTGATACTGCATATAAGTATATCTTAGTAGCAGTTGATTCATGCACACGCTTTGTGTGGGTTTGGCCCCATCGGAGCGCTGATTCACGTACTGTCATTAAGGATTTGCGAGTCTTTGTAGGGATTTTTGCCTGTGGTACCTTCCATTCGGACCAGGGTCCGGCCTTCGCCTTTAAGGTGTATAAGGATGCTATAGTTTCGTTGGGGGTCCAAGTCAAGTTTTCATCTCCGTACAGACCCGAGGGAAACAGTGTAGTTGAACGAATGAACCGTGACTTAAAGCAATCTTTGGCAGCTCGAGTTATAGGCACTGGCAGAAACTGGTTGGCCCACCTCAATGGCGTGCAGCGTGCGCTTAATTACTAGGGGTGGGCGGCCAGCTACGCTCTGTGCACGGAGTGTGCGTAGTGCCGTCTACTCCGCATTTTGCGTAGCGGGCGTAGCCAGGCGGCACTACGCACGCTCCGCAGACGGAGCGTAGCTAGCCGCCACCCGCCTCCCTCCCGCCCTCCCTACATACTTTAAATTAAAAGTGTAAAATAATTAAAAGGCACTTACCTTGCCCGCCGCTGCCCGCCACGTCTCCGGGGCTCGCTATCTTCATTCTGCCGTCTTGTGTACTAATGCGCATGCGCGGGCGGCCGCGCATGTGCATTTCTCACGAAAAAATGCGCATGCGCGGCAGCCCGCGCATTGCGCATTAGTAAACAAGACGGTAGCAATGAAGATAGCGAGCCACGGGGACGCGGCGGGCAGCGGCGGGCAAGGTAAGTGCCTTTTAATTATTTTACACTTTTAATTTAACGTATTTAGGGAGGGCGGGAGGGAGGCTGTGGTGCGTAGTGGGGCTACTCGGAGTGCGGAGGTGGGCGTAGTTTCTCGCCCACTTCACGTAGCTCCGCAAAGCCCCTCTACGCCCACTACGCCCAGGGTTATTAATAACCTCCCTAGAAGGTCTCTGGGTGGGCGGACCCCATACGAAAGGCTCTTTGGTATCAAGATGTACGTCCCTGACCTCGACGGTCTAGACTGCAAGGCCCAGGCCACGGCCTTTGACGTAGGTGAACATTGCAATGTTTTACAGGATCTACAAAAGACCAGAGACAGTCTAGCAAAGGAACATTTGCCCTCCACATCGGATGATGCGTTGCAGATCCCGGTAGTTGGCTGGCTACCCCAAGTTGGAGAACTGGTTCGAGAGAAGATCGATAACAAGAAAGAGTTTGGTCCCTCATATCGTGCACCGGTTCGAGTTCTTGGAGTGAAGGGCACGAGAACAGTCATATTACCACCACTTCCGGGTCGTAAGGAAAACAGATTTATTTCTATTGACAATGTCAAGACACACAGGGTGGCCGATTCTTCATAGCATGACACCGGCTGTATCCTGTCCTTCCATGGTGAGGCATTCTGTGATGGCTATTACTTCTGGTGCAGAACAGGAGGTGTCCCTCGAGATGCCTGCTATATCCAGTGCTTTATTAAATACTATTCCTGTTACTAACATTGATGAGCTGAACTACACCTATCCTGCTGATTTATCAATGCCAGATGTGCAGTCTTGTTTGGCCAACCAGTCCAGATTCTCTTTTGACTCTGTTTCGGAAATTTCAAAGAAACCCTCAACTATTGCAAAATATGCCACTCTATTTAAAAAACATTTTTTAATTCCCCCTTGGACATACATTTGGTTGATTCTATTTTCATTTTACCTTTTTATGTCAATTGGTTTTGTGTTTTATTTTTTCTGCCTGATCGATGGCCACTATGTCAAAGAAAGAACAGGAATTCGGTACCTTAATGGAACATTGGCCCCTCTTTCCTCTTCAAATTCAGCACACAGACTGAAACGAGACTTGAATACAGTCAACATTACTGCTTGGCCTGTCCTTGATGGGATTGTGTGGGATGCGGTTAGATTTCAGATACATGGGCCCACCGAAGTGATTAATGTTCCAAATGTGCTTAGAGTAAACATGGGGGATGTGATTAAACAAAATATACGTTCTGATGATTGGGATATTCAGGCCGTAGAAGCATTATTCTCTGATTTGAAATATTATGCTGCTTTTGATGCTGAGGATTTATATTTAGATTCTGTTAATTATGGTGATTTGTTTTGCTTCCAACATTATGGCAATCATTTTCTGCATAAGACGAATTCCAGGAGGGTTGCTGTGAATTACACACAGTGGGAACACTGCCCAGCTCCATTAATAGGCAGCTCCAGTACATTTCTGAAAAAATACACTTATTTTACAGACTTTAATCAATCAAATCCTGAGTCATTTTATTTCAAAATGACACAAAAGTCCATGTCCAAAGTTAGACTTACCGATACAAAATTGCTGTATTCGAAGTCCTTTCTAGACAAATTGGCTGTAGATGGCTACGAATTCGGGAAAGGAATAATTGACCTTAAATCGGTTTGGGGTACCAAAGATTGGCAGGTACAAGGCACTGAGGCTTTGCACTGTGCATGTCTCATCCCGAATCACATGTTGTTTCTAAATTCTACTATTTACCAAACAACGTGCTTTGGATTGGCTACTTCTAAAAAATTAAATACACCAATTATCCCCGAATTAGAAGAATATTAAGGTTGGGGTAATTTTTCTGAATTGTCTATTCGTGAGTTACAGGCTCTATTACACAATTCATCCTTTAATGTATCCAGTTTGGACCCAAAGGGTTGGCTGATGTGGCAAAGAAGTGCTGATTCTTGCCAACGTCATTTTCTGGGTTCGGCTGAAGGGTTCACACAAGTCAGACCTGATCCCCGTTTTGAAACTGATTATACTGTCACCACTTATTCTGTGGGGAAACTGTGTCAGAATTGGTTACAACATTCCACTTTAGCTGCAGTTAAGCTACATCTGTCTCAGTTGACTGAAAATGTGGATTTAAATGATTTTATAAAAGGCCCGGCTAAGGGTAGGTCTAAACGGTGGATTTATGCAGTTTGCAATGAAATTTGGAAATTTTCACAAATTGAAGCTGCTAAGCGCCTAAGGGCAATTGACCAAGCAAATTTGGAGAAAGTGCTTGCAGTTGTCGATAACAGTATTAACATGCTTTCTTCCCGAATTTACACGTTGAACAATATTGTCTCTTCTGTAGATGACATTGTGAATGATGAAGTGTCAGTATTGTACCATGGACAAAATCAATTGCGTTCTGTGATGCAGTTTGCATGGACACTACAGACTCTGAAAGCGGGTCGCGTGCCTTGGAGTTACATGAACGTGTCATCACTATTTGGCCCATTTAATTTGACTGACAAGCAACGCATGCTTTCCATGCGGGATGCTTCATTTTCTATGTTGCACATTGAAAAGTTAGAATCTTTGCCCTTTTCTGTAGCTGAAGCAGCTGCTGCTACATGGCTTATCCATGGTGTTATTACTTTACCATTTGCTTTGTATAAATTTACTAATTGTATGCGATATATTGCAATAGGGCGATATGAACCACTAGGCAGTGCTTTCCTACATGAGGCATGGTCTTTACCATACACGTACAGATGCCTGAAAGATGGAAAGGAAGTGAATCTGAATGGTGAAGAATGCACACAGTCGCCTGACCGTTCACTGATATGCAGACACATCCAGTTGCATGGTTCTTGTAATCAGGACCGGCCTAATTTGGCTTGTGTTTTAAAGGGCACACCAGTTCCTGCAATAGTTCCCACATTCACTTTATTGACAAACGGTAGTTATTTACTTTTGAATAACGAGGAGTGTTGTGGGTTAATGGTCGGTATCGCCTATGTGGTTACTGTATCAGAACGTGTGGTGTGTTGCAAGAACGTGTTATATCCACCCACGCATGGGAATTCAGATGTTTCCATCTGGCCGCGCATCCCAACCTTGAAAGCGGAGTTCAATGGTATGAGCCGAATAAGGGCTCTTTTGTCTCAAAAGGAAGTGGCCCTGAGCTCGGCCTGTGAAACTTATGTCCTTCACATAGCTAACACACGCACAGAGGTGCAGGCACTTTTAAATACTGACTTGCCGTTTCATTTCTGCGAATTAGTTCATCAAATCTTTAATGCCTCCTCCACGTCTGGCTTAGCTCATTTTTTTAAATTGGTTAGCAGTGGTCTTGTGACTACATTTGAAAAGATTTTTTGTGTCATCCCCGCTTTCTTTCATTCAATATTTTCGAGTTTGTTTGGCGGATTCCCTGTTTTGCTGGCGTTAGCTGCAGGCGTTTTAATATTATTCTGCTTCCTAAAACATGGATGCCCATCCTGCGCAAGAAGCCGCTCAGCCCCTTCTGAGACTGTTTCCTACCCGGATGCTTGATTACTATGGCACCCTGCCGCTTGCGACTTAAAGCACGGCATTTGGATTATCGTTTCGATTTTCCTATTTCACATGTGTCCAGCCTGTGTTTCATTGCCTGAGCTGCGATTTTGACTGGGCCATTGATTTGTGTCTCTGCTTGCCGTTATCTCCTGAAGTTGATTTTAATCACCTGATGGGCCCCGTAGTTGCTCACGAGTTGGTTTGTTCTGGCGAAAGGATTATGGCCTTGGCAGCGATGCATGGACTAATGGGTCAGTGGGACATCCCCGCAGCGGCGCATGAGTTTCTGGCACATAGCGTTCTTGAGAACCCACTGAGTTGTCCTCTGATGTTGCTAGAGGGTCCGGTGCTGGAGGAGCACGTATGTTCTTTCCCATTGCTTAATTGGATGGCTGAACTGTTTTCGGATGATGACAGTGATTTCATTTTGGAAGCTGTGGCTACCTATTTTGCATATTCTATCCACCCATGTGTGGCTTTGGAGACTTTCACTATACTGGCACGTGACTTTTTAGTAATTCGGAATGGTGCCTTTTCGTTTACGGACATTTGACTCATATGTTGTAGGCCTATGATTTTATATTTGGCCTCAAGTTCAAGACTTTTATTACATTTTTTTGTTTGGCATTCATACATATTTTGGATTGTTAATTTTTATATACATCTACATACATTTAGCTTGGCTCAATATTGTTGAACTCTGCTTTCATGTTATGCCTTTATTATAATATTGGCTTGTTCTTTTTTGACTGTCCTCGGATCATTGGGGGGTGTCATATAGTTACTGCTTTTCTATATATTGTGTTAAGTTAGCATGAGTTTATTAAATGTTTAAACGACATATTTTCCTTCGGCTTCAGTTTGCACACGACACATAATTGTTATTGTAGCTTTCAACCTAGACGAAAGATGTGATTTATTAAGAGAATAATATGTTATTGCTCTGATATCAGTTGTGCTTGGTACACTTGGTACACTGTCTGCACACTGAGAACTGCACCCTCTAAGAATAACCTAACACAAGGTTGCTGGGAGGCCTGATCCTCGCACCACATTAGACATAACACAAATAATGTTGCTGCCAACATTGGGCTCTAAGCGGGTTTAAGATAGAGTTACCGAGAATGCAAAAACACACTTGATGGTGCTTCGCATGCAGAGAGTTGGTAGCTGATGATGTGATCTTCTATTGCTGGCATTTAGAGGTATGGGCCCACCCTGCTAAAACCCAAATGAGACCTTCTTAGATATAATATAGTATGCTAAATAGGGTGCGCGAAATATAAGTGATACAGATTTCTATAGATTTTTGCATTATAATATGCTATCACCGTTCGCTTACTATGGATTAGTGACTATGCTGATAACTCTGATTTTAATAATATGTATGTTGGTACTATATAAGATACTGCGTTTGAGAACCTTGCATTGAAAAATAAATATTTCAAACTTGCACGTGTGTTCTTTTACTCCCCGTTGTGGTTTGAAATGATTATAGAGCGAAAGAGTGTTCATGTGTTCCACGATACCTGAGGTATTCAAAGTTCATGTTCTGGTTTGTCTAAGTCATTGGGAGTTCATTATGACCAATGAGACACTGTAGCTAGCTCGGTAAGGGGATTTCTGATACTAAGGTGAGTTTTGGGTCACCCTAATTCACTAAGGTTCTAGATCTCTATGCACAGTTCTGTGGGAGAACGGAAACCCTGCTACAGCAGCCAGACTCAACTTAGAGCCAATGTATAAAATATGTATGCAGCACACAAATAGTAATAAAGTGAAAACACAACACAAGAAAAATCCCAAACCAATTCAGAAGAATAGTTTAATAAATAAAATCATAACAGAACGTCCCTGTCAGAATGGACAAAGATCCCTTGGTCCTGACGAAATGGCATGATCCTTTGGAATTTAAACAGCCATGAAACATATTGACCCCATTCACTGAACATATGCTAATTTGAGTTTGAGAGGTTATGAATTCCTCCCCTCTCTAGGCACGATTGAACAGTCCTTGTTTTTAATATAATATAAAAACCCAGTGAATAAAGGATAACTTGTGGGTTTCTCATAGTTTGTTTTTAATACTCACTCGCACTCTCCCGTCTCTACTTACACTAGTTTTTTTTACCCCTTCCCCTCAGACTTCACATTAGCAAAAAGAGAAGACCTCTGGCAAACAGCCACCCTGCTGGTCTGTTTAGCATTGCAGCGCCGGCCTGGCGACTAGCTGCCAGATGATGACATCCTTTGAGGTGTGGGAGAGTCCTTGCTCCTAAAAGGAGCGATCCCCCCAACTATTCTCTCATCCTCCTGGCACCTGGTACATTATCCCTCCCTTTGACCTCTCTACTCCTTCCTTAGGAACTGCATACTCACTTTTCCTTTCAAACATTTATAGGGGTGTGTATTTTTGGACCTATCTAAAAAAAAATCCCTCCTCCTGTGATTAATAAAAGATCTATTTTTTCAGGTCGAAGTGGCAGTTTAAAACTGCACTTCAGGCTGCTGTAGTAGTCCTGAGACATGTTGTTTTAAAGGCAACTTTAGTGTGTGGCAGAATGGGCGCTGCAGGCCCACAGATAGCAATATAATTTATAGGCCCTGGATGGGAAACATCTATTGCAACGGAGGTATTACATGATAGTGCCTTTACAATGCAGTCAGTACCACGACTGCGATTTTACCATGAGTTCCATTACAACGCAAGTATTACAGCAACTTGTTTTATGGAATGCATTGTTGGACTGGTGTTGGATTTTAAATCCAAGACCTTCCCTACTGAAACACCGATTGGAGTTGGAATTGTAATTTAAACTATTCCACAGTCCAGCGCTTCCCTTAATAAAATCTTTATAATGACTTGCATTGTAATGGTAGTCGTGGTAACGACACAGTTGTGGTATTGACTGTGTTGTTAAGCCACATGCGGTTTTGGCATGTGTGGTAACAGATGCCATTCACCCTGGACATATGTAGAACCATTTATTAAGGTCTTACAAGTATATTAAATATGCCAATTGGGTGTGAGCCAATGTTGCCATGTTTTAAAGGTGTGAGGTTAAGCACTTTCGGATTGGTTAGCACTGGTAAAGTGCACAGAGACCTAAAGCCAACAAAAACTAATTCCGCAAAACAGGAGGGATGAAGTGAAATGTTTGGGGAACTACCACCTAAGAGTGTCAGGTCTAACACTTTGCATTTGTTTTTTATTAAAAAGTGTGGCAGCCATATTTCTAGAGATTTATAAATTGCATTTCTTATGTGCCTCTCCCTGACTGTTTCTTTGTTCCGGGCCATGGAAACTGCTAGTTAAAGTTAGTACCACCAAAATGATACTTAAGCAGAACCAATAGAATCCCAACAGATTACAAGCAAATGATGGAGTCCAGTGTAAATCAGAAGTAGAAGTCTCCCCATTTAATTGAATTTACTCAAACATCAGTGTGGAGAATTTAAGAGGATGAGTATTCGGCTTTTTGTGTATCAGTAGTCTCATGTTATGTGGCCACCTGTTCGAAAATCATATCTTTTCATAAAAGGAAATTCAACTCCAGTGGAAGGAAAGCTCCCACTCAATTGCAATATTTTGTGGATAATTGCAGTTATCTTGCTGAAGATAGTTTTAACAGCCATAATAAATTTAAATTAAACAGTATGAAACAATATGCACACCAGGGCTTTAGATTACCAACCCGAGGAGACAAATCCACCAAATATCGTCCTTTAATCCCGTGTTCGGTCCTTGCAGGGAATAGCCACCAAATGTTAATAACAATTGTACTTTATGAGGGTTAGCTATGTGAAAAGTTTCCTGTTTCTTTCCTCCCGGTTTATACCCTTGGAACTAATCACTCTTACAGGCTGGATTTTAAGAAACATTACAAGTTCTGTCCCACAATGTAAGTGTTGGAACTGTGAATCTGTAATCACATTTTAAAAAAGAAAGCTAAAGCACACAATTACATTACATGTACCAGAATAATTGTCCACTTTATTTCCAGTATCACAATTACCATGTCTTACACTCTATCAAATCTAGATAGGGCAAATAAAGAAATAATAAGGGTACCTGCTATCTGAAATTCCTGGAGGTTGATCTTGAAAATGTGATTAGATCTAATTAGTGTCTTCGGATCTTTTAAGCAAACATGTAAATTCCAATGATAATCATTACTGTTAAGTTACATGATATTGTTTGTACAATTCTCTCTGTATATGTACGACTTCTCTATTCAGTTGAATTGACCCTTGGTGTCCTATAAGACATATTTCTTCTATCCTGGATGTTCATTTATTCATGCTGTTTGTCTCATGGTGTGGGCATCGCCCTGAAAGAGAATCGGAGCATAGTGTTTGTTAAATGTAACAGCTTTAAAACCTTGTTGAGGCATTTTGGTAATATACACATATAATGTAAATAGTTCATATTTTCAGAGCAATGTTGGCCTGTGCGCATTATGCAGTATAACTATACTATGCGCAGTTCTGAACGTAAGTGTTTATATGACCAAAGTTTCACACATGCCAAGATACACTGTACCTACAATGTTCACAATCCAAAAATGCAATCATTTGTCAAGTGAGGGGATCACACATAATCATTGTATAACCAGTACAGTATGGATATTAAAAGTCAGTTCTGACACCAAAACAGATAAATATGGGGACACATCTGAGGCATTAAATATTCCACCTAAGCTATGTAAAATCGTAAACTAAAAAGAATAGGGAAACAGGCACCACCTGAGAAAAACAGGAACCCTAAAAAAAAAACTCTCACCATTAGTTTTGTCCTCCTCTCCTTGTGCCACGAAACAATGAGGTCGCCAGACATCAGCTACAGTTGTGTTGTGTGTATGTTTCTGATATTTATCATATTAATCTGTGTCTTTGAATATGTGTTGAATTGTGTTTTATGTGAGATGAGTCATATTTGTAATTTTCTATTAATGTGTTTCTACTATGTTTGCATTTTTATAATGTGATCTGCATAGGTGTCTTGAATGTTTACTGTTAAAGGATTATTACATTTCTTTTGTATAAAATTATATAAATGTTTTATGTTTGCACAATGAAATATATATATATATTCGGAAGATTTCTTATGAAGTGAGTTTGTTCTCATTGCTTTGGGCACATTGGATTACAATATATATATATATATATATATTACCTACTGGCGGTCGCCAGTAGGTAGTTATAGTTAGGATTTTTTAAAATGTTAAATCTCAAAATTCTTTTTGGATTAACTTTGGCGCCGGTTGACGAATCTGCCTGAAAATTTCATCAAAATGGCCTCGCGGCGCCCCGGTCCTTCCCTGAAAGTTTGGGGGGGATTCGTCAAGCGGGGCCTGAGATAAAAGGGGGGTCCCAAAACGCGTTTTCCCCATGTTAATTTCCATAGGGCGGTCGATTTCACTTTTAGCTCGAACGGCTGAATGGATTTACACCAAACTTGGCAAAATTGTAGCGACTGGTAGCCCGATGTGCCTTTGCTATGTCTCAAGATATGTACTCCAGTGGATTTTGAGTAATTTAGGTTCAAAAAAAAATATATATCTATAGGCGCGCCCCGGTACACGCACCGGGGAGCGCACCGGGCGCGCCACACGACTTGCGCGCGGAAAGCTGATTGGCTCTTGGGTGTCGGTAAACATTCTAAACAGTCTGGAGCGGCCGCCATCTTGTGTCTCGGTAAAATCGAGACATAAGAGGTGGCAAAAACAAAGGGGGGAATTGACCATAAGGGGGCAGGGTAGACCCCCTCCTGACCCCCTAGGTTTAATGTGGGTGCTAAAATAGGGTCCCGCGGGGCATTTAAAAAAAAAAAATTCGATTTGCGCGGGGGGAGCGCCCGGTACGCGCACCGGGAAGCGCACCGGGGAGCGAAGCGCGGGGAAAATCCAGGACCATATTTATGAAGGCCTTGCGACAGTTTTGCGCCGCCTGTGCGTCACTTTTTGTGACGCACCAGCGGTGTAAAAAAATGCGCATCGTTACGCTATATTTAAAAAGTGACGCATCTAGGTAGATGGGTCACTTTTTAAAACCCTACGCCACATTATACCTGCGTCAGGTATAATGTATGCAGAGAAGGCGTTCCCCCGCAAAAAGCTTCGTAATAGCGACGCAGTGAAATCTATGAGATTTCACTGCGTCACTTTTAGGATGCTGTTGCGTCAAAATCTTGCGTCTGTCTCACAGCAGGTGTAAGACTGACGCAAGACCTTTCACATGGTGCTTTCCCCATGTGAAAGGACGCATTACTGGAGTTGCGTCACTTTTGTGACGCACTCCAGTAATGCGTCACTTTTGTGTTTACAGATACGTCAGAAATACTGACGTATCTGTAACTCCTTGCGACATGATTCGTCATACATTAAATATGACACATCTGGAATGTTGTAAGGAGTGCGCACAGAAAAGTGACGCATCGCACCAGCGGTGTAAAAAAATGCGCCTCGTTACGCTATATTTAAAAAGTGACGCATCTAGGTAGATGGGTCACTTTTTAAAACCCTGCGCCACATTATACCTGCGTCAGGTATAATGTATGCAGAGGGGGCATTCCCCCGCAAAAAGCTTGGTAATTGCGACGCAGTGAAATCTATGAGATTTCACTGCGTCACTTTTAGGATGCTGTTGCGTCAAAATCTTGCGCCTGCCTCACAGCAGGTGTAAGACTGATGCAAGACCTTTCACATGGTGCTTTCCCTATGTGAAAGGACGCATTACTGGAGTTGCGTTACATTTGTGACACACTCCAGTAATGCGTCACTTTTGTGTTTACAGATACGTCAGAAATACTGATGTATCTGTAACTCCTTGCGAGTTGATTCGTCATACATTAAATATGACACATCTGGAATGTCATAAGGAGTGCGCACAGAAAAGTGACGCATCGCTGTTTTCACGTAGCGATTCGTCACATTTCAAAAATGAGGCCTCCAGTTTATTCACTGTGTCACCTCTACGACCCTTTCTTGCGTTAATACGTCCCTTTTGCATACATTACACCTGACGTAGGAATAATGTGGCACAGGGGTTTACAAAGTGACGTATTTACCTAGAAACGCCACTTTGTAAATATGAATAAATAAGGTGAATTTTTTATTGGACTGATGCGTCACAAAAAGTGATGCTTTGGTGGTGTTAAAGTGATGCATGGCTTCATAAATGAGGCCTTGTGCCTTCAACTCCAGCAATGCATCTTTTCTTATCCTTCCACACCCCTGTTCCTTTTCAACATTTTCTTTGAATATCAACATTCCCCATATTCACTCTTCTTCTCCTTACTTTCTTTCCTAACACTCACCTTCTTTCAGTCCTCCTACTTCACTTCCTTTCTCCTCTCATACCTTTCTGTTCTTTCTTACTCATTCTCCTTTCCATTATCAATGCACTCTATTTCACTTACTCTTTTTTCATTTTTTTTAGAATATAGCTCTTTGATGAGAATTGGAGGTAGTTCTGAAAAGAACTTTTGGTTTTCTTCTTTTTTCTAAACAGGAACAAAAACAGGGAATGGAAACTGCTCAACAGGAGCAAAAAAAACAAAAAAAATTAGGGGTGGGAAGGGCAGCGATGGTTCTCCAATGCTCGAACCATGAGCTGGACACTTTGCTCCCCATAGGTGAGGAGTTGATTGCAGTATCTGCATCTGAGGACACCATGGTTAAATGCAGGTTGAATGTTTGGCACCTGCTCCTGCGATTGCCCCCTCCCAGAAGAAGTTGCCCCTCCGGTGGATGTAGAGGCCCCATCACTAGGAACCTCTTGTGCCAGAGCCCTGACACTTTCCCGGGCATTATTCTGGGGGTGCTTCCTCTGGACATGGCGCAGCATCGTGAAGTTTCCAAATGAGTACTTTTTTAAGGGGTTACCCCGCGACAGCACTTCTTTGCAGATCCTGCACTCCACTTTTGGAGCATTCACCTTTTTTTGGTCAGGTGGGATTTAAAAAAATTTCCAAATGAAATGTTCCTTAACTTTTCGTTGAGGAGGCTCTTCATTGATGAATTCTGGTTCATCCTCACTGCTGGATTGTCTGGCAGCCATTGTAAAACCAAGAAATATCCAGGAGCAAAAAGGCAGGTCTTGCAGTCACAAAAGTGAAAGAAGAAGTGAAGGAAATGGGTGGGGATTTCATTCTTTGTAAAAAAAACTTTTAGCAACCAATGAAAAGTGTTATTTTAAGGTCACATGACTTGACGCGCTTACGCTGCGCGCTCCGGAGCGCTTCCGGGTACGCACATGCGGCGCGAACGTAGGCGCTTCCGGGGCGCACACGCGGCGCGAACGTAGGCACTTCCGGGGGCGTATACGCGGCGCGAACGTAGGCGCTTCCGAGGGCGCTTACGTTGCGCGCCGAAGTGACGTCATCATACTTTTACGGAAATGCATAATCATTTTCCTTATAAAAAAAAAAGATTGTATTTGTATGGTACGAAATGTTTTGCATTATTATTAACTTTTCATTCATATTTTTTTTCACGAACGAAAGTAGCGCTCTGGGTGCGCTTTCCGGTGAGCTTACCGGAGAGCTTACCGGAGCGCGCACCCAGAGCTCTCCAGGAAAAAATGATATAAAAAAAACCTCAAAAATTAATACTTACACAAAACAGCAAATTGTAAAAAAAAAACATAGGTTAGAAACTCGATATAGAAAGGAATTAGCATTTAAAAAACCTATGAAATTCACTGAAAAAACCATAGGTTTCACACCAATTATAGTTAGGAATTAGCATTTAAAAAACCTATTAAATTCACTGACAAAACCATAGGTTTCACACCAGTTATAGTTAGCTGGAAATTTTATTGACATAAAACCATTGAAATTCCCACGTTATAGTTAGTTGGACTCACTATAACTTGCGCACCAGCAATGCACTGCTGATGACGTCACATATTACATCACTCATGACATGGTCAGTGACATCACTCATGACATCACTGATGACACCATCCTTGTGACAGAGTGACAGACCTCCTTTCAGTCTAATGTAAGCCTTGAAACATATTCAAGAATAGTATTTAACATTTTCAAAAAAGTGGAGATACCCATACCAGTTACAATAAACAATTCAGTAATTCCACCATCTATATACACATCCACTCATTCACAAACAGTTCTATATAGTCACTCATACATATACTCACTCATTATATGTAGTGATACACCTATACATCCCGTTACACACCGACAGTCATCTAAAAGTTACTCACACACATATTCACACATGCAAAAAAAGTAATGAACATTCATTTATTTGCATATACAGCTATACACACACTACCACTTTACTTCTAAGAATACTTACACATACTTACTCTCTTAAACAATCACTTATATAAACACATACTAATTTAAACAGGAACTCTTATAATCTCTCACTCTCACATATACTCAGTTTTATAAATCAATACTCACATATACTAGATCAAAACATATGTTGTTACTGAAAAAGACAATAGTGAGACAGTCGTTTACTCACTAACATACACATATACACACTCATACATCCATACAGTCCTGTACATATGCTGTCTTCAAAACACATACCAAAAGTGAGTCAGTCACCAACCCATACAGCCACTTATACACAAAGTGAAACACTGATACATACATTTCAATATATAAAAGTTACTTGCTAATATATGTATTCACTAAGATACACTTAATAAGGCAGTTAACCAATCAATTATTTTAAAAACAAACATCCATTTACACACTTATTTAACCATTTATTTTTGCATTGTACTTTACAAATACATATAAAAAAAAATATTTTTCAGAAAGACACACATTCACTGGATGGTGTCATCAGTGATGTCATGAGTGATGTCACTGACCATGTCATGAGTGATGTAATATGTGACGTCATCAGCAGTGCATTGCAGGCGCGCAAGTTATAGTGAGTCCAACTATCTATAACGTGGGAATTTCAATGGTTTTATGTCAATAACATTTCCAGCTAACTATAACTGGTGTGAAACCTATGGTTTTTTCAGTAAATATATATATATGGAGAGGAGAGAGAGATGTCAACAATGTCTATAGTCAGTTTTTGAGCAATACTTTGCTCTGATAGTGTAATTCACTTCCTCTGTGTATTTCTATGGAATTCCCTTAGAGTACATGGGAGTTGCCCTTTGAGGAGTTTGATTTATTCCACCTGTTGCCTGGAACAGATTTCAGCCTGTGTGGGCTTCAGTACTACTGGAGCCAATGCCGGTTTAACTTTACTGTATTGCAATTTACTTACTGTTTTGTAGGTGTGTTCTTGTATTACAATGGCTCTACCTTTATTACCCCTTGATATTCTCTCAGTTTCTGTGACTCTGCATGTAGTATACATTCTGCATTTTCCAGCTACTCCTCCTTTCCACTCCAACATTTACAACTAACACATACAACAATGTGTTTGCAAGTTATTGAGAAGGCCTTGTGACATCTGCTATGTCCTCAGTGTAAGTGACATGCTGGGTGTAACTCCACATGGTAGAAATACAGTAAAATGTGAAAACAGTTAATTTTGTTTTCTTCCCTCTACACGGAAAATAACATCATCTACCCTTCCATTGAATCTGCCAATTCCACTTTTTCCAGCAGAGCTGCGTGATCTGAGAGGTGAACAGGGAGATGTTTTATCCATGTCACTTTCTCCACCTCTCTCCTGTCCATAAAACAGTAATCTGGTCTAGAATAGTTGGTGTTCTGTTTACTACGGTAGGTATAGTCCCTGCATTCCCCATTTACGATTACGAAAGACATTGCATAGTTTATAATTTTCCAGCATATCCGCTAAGTAAGCTCTCATCTTTGGGGAGTTAATCTGAATGCGGTATGAGGATCTATTAAGGTTATTGTCTAAAAGAATGTTAAAATCTTTAAAATCATCAAAATCATTAAAATCTACCAGGCTGGAAAAAGGTTTGCCAAATAAGAGGTGTCGCGTGGCGACAATAACCAGGCCATAGTAGCTCACTACTGTACAGACTTTGATGTATATTAATCTTGGCGATAATCCAGCAGCCTCGCTCATCCGCTTTAAAGCTTGTCAGCCCTACTCCTGATCTTTTTTTAAATATAAGGGCTATACCTTTAGTACATTTATGGGCTTATTTATGAGCCCTGCTGGTGCGTCACTTTTTGTGACGCACTAGCAGTATAAAAAATGCACTATGTTGCATCATATTTACAAAGTGAAGCATCTAGGTACATGTGTCACTTTGTAAACACATGCACCACATTATGCCTTTTCCAGATGTAATGTATGCAGGGTGGGCGTTCTGATGCAAGTAAGCCTCGTAGAAGTCAAGCTGTGAAATCTGTGACATTTCACTGCATCACTTCTAGGACGCAAATGTGTCAATATCTTACACCAGAGTCACAGCAGGCATAAGACTGACGCAGGCACATTTGAAATGGGACTTGCCCATGTGAAATGGCTCATTGATGGAGTTGCATCACTTTTGTGACACACTCCAGCAATGAGTCATTTGTGCGCCTACAGATACGTCAAAAATACTGACATATCTGTGACTCCTTGCGACATGATGCATCATACTGTAAATATGACGCATCCAGCATGTCGCAAGGAGGACGCAATGAAAAGTGACTCATCGCTGTTTTCATGCATGCGTCACTTTTCATAAATGAGGGTGCTAGTACATAGTACAGCCTCCACCCACTTTTGCTTTAACAATAAATCTCTACAATCCTGCATTCTTAGGTGGGTTTCGTGTAACATGATTATTTGTGATTTGTGTTCCTTCAAGTAATGCAGTATAATACATTGCCTTTTCTTTACCTGCAGCCCATTAACATTCCACATCCTGAAAGAGGTTTACACCAAACTCCCTCAGAGTATACTCCCCATCCTGAACACCTCCCTATCACAAGGTACGGTACCCGACTCCTTTAAAAACGCCACCTTGGTCCCTCTTATAAAAAAACCAGGTGCCGACCCCTCCAACCTCGCTAACTATCGCCCCATCTCCCTCCTCCCCTACTGCGCAAAACTACTGGAAGTCTATGTAACTAGCCATTTATCCAACTTCATTGAGATATCTGACTATTTCGAACCCAACCAAGCTGGATTCCGCCAGGCACATTCCACCGAGGCGGTGATCCTCGCTGTGCAGAACACCCTAAGGACCAACGCCGATAACGGAATCCACCAGGCCCTCGTACTACTCGACCTATCGGCCGCGTTCGACACGGTGGACCACACCATTCTATTACACCGTGTCGAACAAGCCGGCCTCAATGGCACAGCCCTCTCTTGGGTTAAATCCTTTCTGACGGACAGATATCAGGCAGTAAAGCTGGAGAACTTCACAGCCCCCACCCTACCTACCACTTGCGGTGTCCCACAGGGCTCCTCACTGTCCCCCCTACTCTTTAATCTTTACCTTAAACCCCTCCTGCACTCCTTGAAAAATAGAAAAGTAATTATTTTTAACTACGCTGACGATTTGCAGCTGATATTCCCCCTCAACTCCCCGGATTCTGTCGAGGAATTCCAAAAGACCATGCTGCATATCCAGAGCTGGATGGATCGGAACCATCTTAAGCTAAACCCAGGAAACTGAGTTAGTACTCCCCTGTGATAGTACACTGAGCTGGGGCCCCCACTTCTGGCCACCTTCTTTGGGCACTCCCCCCTCACCATCCCAGACAGCGAAAAGCCTCGGGTCACTCTTAGCGCCGATCTCTCTCTGAAAACCCAGATCGGAACAGTGATCTCCTCCTGCGTCTTTCAATTGAGAAAAATAAAAAAAATCGCTCATCTGTTGTCTCATTCCGCCCTCATCCAAGCAGTACTCGCGCTAGTCCTCTCGCGATTAGACTTCTCTAACTCGACCTACCTCGGCCTCCCCCTCACCATCTCTAAACGCCTGCAGATTGTACAAAATCAAGCGGCCAGATTAATCTTTAGGAGCAACCGCAGGCAGTCAGCCAAACCACTGTTAGCCTCCCTCCACTGGCTCCCCATCACTCATCGGATCATCTTTAAGACAGGCTGCATAATTTTCAAGGCTCTTCACGAAAAAAGCCCTAGATTCATCAACCAACTTATTATCAAACATATCCCGACCCGTGAGCTTCGGTCCGCCCAACTCTCAAGGCGCCGACCTTTAAAAAGAAAAGACTCGGCGGATCCAGCTTCGCACACCTCGCCCCAAAGACTTGGAACTCTCTGCCCTTGTCCATCAGGAGCTGCTCCAAGCTGATTGAGTTCAGACGTGCATTAAAGACCTGGCTATTTCAACAAGCGTACTGCTAGAACTCTACATCCACCGTACCCTCTTCTCTGTTTCTCTAGCGCCATGAAACCCCTGGGTGTCCGCGCGCTTAACAAATTCCGCATAGAAATAGAAATAGAAATAGAACAAACTATCTAAAGAACCCTTTTCTTTTTTAGCTTACCTTCATCCCTTATACTCATCATTTTCTTTTTAGTTTTTCCTTTTTTAACCCTTTTTCCAATTGCTACTTCTATTTGGTGCTACCCTTTTACCCTGACTTGAGGACTCAATTTTTTTTTACTTTGATCCCCATGCTCCTCACTACTTGTGCTCCCCCCTGGGAGCCCTCCCATTCTTATGTCTAGGACTTAACATAGCCTATTCAAGCTCAACCCTGATGAAGTGTTACTATCTGGTTTCCTGGCTCAGCCATTTTTCAGAAATCCCCTCCCTCCGAACCTGCCCTATAAAGCTGTCTACTTCTTCAGAAGCCAGAAAATTGTACATTTTGTTTTGCCACATGACCTTGAGACTGGCTGGAAATCTTAGTTGCACATTAGCCCCAAGTCCCCTCAGCTCTTCAATTCTTTTGCCCAGCTCGCACTGCCTGTCAGCAGTCTCCCTGGAGATATCTGACCTGATTTTAAAAGGAGCCCCTGAAGCTTGCAGTGACTTTTCCTTCAGAGCCAGACTAAACAGTTTCTCCTTCACAGTGTAGGAAAGAAAGTTCACTGGGATCTTCCGGGGTTTTTAAAGGGGTCTCTATGCTCTACCTGAATTTCACCCTCCAAATTGGAAAAGCTAGCTACCTGTGGGAAGGCACTTCTCAACAGGTTAATTACGAAGGATATAATGTCTGTACCTTCCATGACTTCCCCAACTCCCAGGATTGTAACATTATTCCTTCTTGCATTGTTCTCCAACTTTTCTAGTTTATCAGTCAAGGTCTTCTGTCTTTGCTTCAAATGCACAATTTGTTGGTTGTTCTCTTGGGCAGATGGCTTAAGTCCTTTTAGCCCACACTCTAACTCCAGTGTTCGTTGTGTTATGCCCTCAATCTTTGTTTCCAGACTAGAGCAAGTTGCATGAATCTTTTTATGATTTAACTCAGAGATCAAAATCAGCTCCTTGATTTCCTGGGTTAGCTTACCTAACATAGCCTAGACTGAGTCCAATCCTTTAAAGGTCCCAATGTCCTGTAAAACTTATTCTGCACGGGAATAGCCGGGGAGTCTCCTCCTTGACCGTCCAAATCCAAGTCCAATACCCCCTCCGTCTTATACTTTGCCCTACTCTATCCTAAAATCTGATATGACCTTAAAGTAAATGTTCAACAAGGGGTAATCTTATGGGGTGTTTCGGCTAGAGAGTCCTCCCTCTCCTGATTCTCCTTTAAATGTGGTATTAACTCTACCTTGGATGGGGGTATCCTAGTAACTGGAATTTTACTCAGACAGGTGTTGCTTTGAGT
The DNA here is from genome assembly GCF_964263255.1 of Lissotriton vulgaris. Classification (NCBI taxonomy): domain Eukaryota; kingdom Metazoa; phylum Chordata; class Amphibia; order Caudata; family Salamandridae; genus Lissotriton; species Lissotriton vulgaris. The sequence goes on from NC_141688.1 coordinate 51,186,482, forward strand.
ATTTATTTATTTTGCTGACACCTTCACTGGGACGAGGGTGCACCTATTTCTGCCTTCAGACTCGTCTGCTCTCGGCACCCATAAAGAACCATGATATCTGAATGTGTATCTGGTGGCAGTCACCTGTTGCTTCCTCCCTCTGGCTTTTTTTTTCCTGCTTAGATGGTTATGCCCCCCAGAATCGCTTTGCTAGAGCAGCAGGATGTCTAAACTGGCTACCAACTGTGCACAGACTGCCACAATTGACTTACCATCGAACCCAGCATCCATTGTGGCATGTCCGCAGGGACCACTTCTCTTGCTACTAGCCCTGCTGGCCCTATCATAATGTAGTGCATTACGGCTTCCTCTGGGCCCCTTCCAGACTTCTCCTCAAGCTGCTTGCCTCCTCTGTGCATCGAACTTGCGCTGACACTGCCACCAGCCATGTTGCTGACTCGCAACAGGAGAATGTGCTGTACCGCGCAAAGATGCCAAAAGGGACCCACCGCGATAAACCAAAGTGGTGTCTCTTGTATGAACATCCGGCAGCCGACAGATGTGAAGGAGAGAGGGAACTAAAGCTACCAGTTGCAGGTGAGCTATCCTGCAGTCATTCTGCACTCCCTCCTGGTGGCTCCTGACTGGTGCTCAGCTGGCCGCCATGTTCCCTTCCAACCAGAACCTTTGTTCCCTCCCGACCGGAACCTCTCAGGAAATTGAAACTGTTACTGAATTAATTATTAGTCTTTGATTCAGAAATGTCATGAGAAAGAAAGAGTAAAATTAGAAAATTGAAAGTAAAATAATAAACAAAACAGCACTTTGTGGCTATTTCTAATAATAAAAACAAAATAGAATCCACCAGGGGGGTTGGAAGTGGTCCCTACTATGGTGGGGAGCACTATGTGTTTTTAAAATAACCCTCACACACCAAAAGGACCCTTGTTGTCATGCTTCATCATAGGGGTCTTTGCACCCCTCTACAGGATGCGGTGTGCTACGACCTGCAACTACGCGGGAGCACTTATACACAGACTATGTGTGGTGTGTGTGGGTTTTTGTAATGGTCAGTGAGTAGTCAGGTTTGAAGTGTTAAGTGAAAGTTAAAAAGCACCAGGCTCGAGGGGTGTAACAGCAAAATTTAATTGGCCCCCGGTTCTTCCAATAGCACCTTCAGAATCGCCATCTGCATTGCTGTGAAAAAGATTTCAACAGTGGAAAATGGATTTACGCAGCAGTGTATAAATGTGATTTGTATGCAATAGGTATTGTGTCTCCCTCATTAACGTCAAGTAAGTGAAACCCACTGTCCCTGAAACTATATGTATTGCCAGGTTTGTGGTGTTATCACGCGTCAATAAGTATTTAGTTGCAAGAAAATCTGATTGCAAAGAATGTAGGATAGAGGTATGTTCCAGAAGCCACCTGGCAGAAGAATAAGTAGGTTGTATCAATGTATAAAGCATTTTGATACGCTTGGCATAATCGGGAATGTATGTCCTCACAAAATTAAAAAATCACAGCAGGGACTGAAGTTTCTTCAGTGTACAAGGGGGTTGCAATTGTGCAGATTTCTAAAAGAAGTGGGAGGCTAAGCCCTTTCCGACATTATTGAGCTTGTATCCCAAAAAGAGTACGGCCAAATGGGCGATGTGCGATTTTGCTAAATTTAATTTATATCCATCGCGGCAAAGGACAAGATAACTCTGTTGACTCAGACAAGATGTGGCATTTGTCAGATAGATGTCATCTACGTACAAGAATGCATCTGGGTCCATGCCGTTCAACAAAGACACAATACGTGCCGCAAATGCCCCAGGGCTATTCTAATACCCCATAGGCAAACACAGAATTTTTTTCTGATTCCCAACGACAGTGAATGCTGTCAAGTAACGGCTCTCAGGAGTGAGATTGTGACTCTAGAAACCATTAGAAATATCAATTGTAGTTTTTACGAACAAGATTGTTAACCAGCGCAGAACTGTGTGTGTTTTGCACTGCAAAAGTGCGACAATTACTATTCAAATTTCGGTAATCTAATACAATCCAATATGAACCATCAGGTTTTGATACTGTAAACAGAGGTTAATCATCAATGATATTCATGATTCAATCACGACTTGATACTCTGTGTTAAAATGTCACACATGGGAGCCTTTGCTTCATGTCTGATTCGATATTGCAGTTGTGGCTGTGGAATAGATCGTAAGGGTTTTTCATGAGCCAGTAAATAAATATCCCAACTCACCTGATTATTGTACACTGCCGGGGCAAGGGCCAAAGCCCATTCAGCTGCAAAAGCCTTTGCACGTTCCTCAGGAGCATAATGCAAAAAACTCAGAAGTGTCACATCCTCCCCTCTGGAAGCGGCTAGCACAAAGGGTGGAGGCAATCTGCCTCTGCTAACAAAATGTCATACGAAGAGGTGAGATTCTCCCAGAAAACCGCCTTGATTAGGCGAGGTATATCACCTTCAATTTGGAAAATAATCTCATAGAGCCTATCCGGAAGAGCAACCTGGGTATCTGCAGTCTCTACTATAATGAATATATCAGTTGCTGTCTCCTCCAGACAGGGACGCAGAGCCTCCTGCACTACGGTAACCTCCGCTGCGTTGTCGAGTCGAGTCACTGCCAATGTCCAATCCAGGAGTCGCATTCTCACCGTCTGAGTCATATCTCGCTGTTAAAGTGCCAACTGTTTCTTCTGACAATGAGGTAGAACCTCATGTTTTCCTATAACTGCAAACTGTCGAGGCTGATCTCGTCCATGTGGCACAGGTCGACTTTTGCCACGATCTTGGTGTTCCCCTCCACTGGCTTGAGGGCTTGATGCATCCTGTGAAGAACGAGGAGAATGCTGATAAGGGACTTGAAATCTATCAGGAGTCTTAATTTTTGCACAGTCGTGCAAGCCGTAAGTTTGCTCAGAAGACTCAGGTATTGGTGAACCAGCACTCAAACCTTGCTTCTGCTGTTGCTGTCCCTTTTTAGAAAAGAACAGACACCCATTTTTATCAGTCTGGGCTTTTTGTTGAGTTTGAGATTGAGTTTGCTTTTGAGTAAAAGGTTTAACTCCCAGACTATTGCGGCCTATGATCTTATAAGTGTTTGCAATAATCTTTGGTAATTCTCGTGGTTTGTCCGCATCTGGGACAGCCTCCAAGCGGTTTGCCACTTGAAAGCTTACCGCATTGCCCTTGACATTGGCAAGACCTTATCAGCAACCACGAGTCTCATTACCAACTCTACAGCCGCTTCGTCCCGTGTTCATCCTGAATCCGCTTTATATCGTAGGGGAGAACGGTCATTGAGGGAGTGCCGAAACATTTCGAATATACCGCTGCAAACACCTTAACCCAGGTGTTACAATCAGTTAAATCAGGAAGTCTTTAGGCAAACTAATAGTCAATATCCTGGTTTTTTTTGCCACAGGAGAGATATTTGTAAAAACATCCTGTAGTTGTCCAAATTTTTCAGCAAGCCAATAAAGTAATTCATCCTTATTCTATGAACGCTTTCCCATCACTGAATTAACCATAAGGGGACTGATAGTTTCACTACCAGTTCCAGCAGGTTGCGCAGCAACGCCAGATGGTCCCACCTGGAAGTTGCACAACATGAACTGTATAACAGCTCTATGTACGCGTATCAAAGACTTATTTAATACATGAAGGTCTGCAATTGCAACAGTCTAATAACGTGGTTGTGGGGTGCACTCAGCCAAAACGGGCCACGTGGCCCCATCTCTCGATAAAGGGCCCAACCGAACTGGTGATATTGGGTGAGGAAGGACGCCATGAAACCAAATCTGGTGTTGCCAAGCTGTTGGCCAGACTTCAAGAGCCCTATATGGCTGATAAGTGTAAGGAAGGGCTGTGGCAGTATACTTATGAAACAAATCATCTGTACCATCCACAGCCGGAAAGGTGACCCAAGAATAAAACACCTCAAAGGGGTAACTTGGATTCGCTTCCACAACAAATATAAGCTCGGCACCCGCAAGAGGTACTCCATATTGAGCCAAATGCTCCTTGAGCGGGTCACGGCTATGAGGCGGAACATCAACCGCCATAAAAAAAACAAAGAACACCAACCTACAGCATGGCAGTGCAATAACGGGTCAAGAATTTAGAGAAAAAAACTTTTAAAACTTCAAGCTTGAAAGAACCTATAAAACATCAATATAGGAGGTTACACCGTCACAGCTGTCTCCAGTAACAGAAGTGAAGGGATTGTGGACAAGCACAACTCAAGCACCTCACAGATAAGAACCAGACCAAAAGTTGGTGGTACCATGTTGCAGGGATTCTACACATACACAGAACGATGCTCAGGAAAACAGGACCTCAGTAAATAGGGGTGTACCAACCCACCACATTAGTACTCAAAATCCCCAAACCGACTAGTGTTAGTGTCTTATTCGTTCTCCTCCAAATAACACAAAGCTAGAAATGATTAGACAACCTAGAACACAACACTCCAGACCCTCTCAGGAATCGCGGGAGCAAGACATACTCATTCGCTCACTCACTCATACTTGTCCACATTAAGAATCTGCAGAGTCACTGAAATAGTTCAAATAATACAGTATACAGGCCACACCAGCAGCATAATGAATAACATCAGCACAGTTAGCATTGTTACAATACCATAGGTTACAAAGGGGGAAGCCATTATATACAGACTGTGGAAAAAGGACAATGAGGCCTGACCACCCTCCCCTTGACTAGAAGTTTATTTTATATGAAGGAAGATCTCTGGGCTTTGACAGCAGACCTCATACCTTAATGCCTGGATGTAATGTTTACATCATAGGAACAGCTGAGCTCTTCTCCATGGATCAGCTTTCTCCAAGTGTGTTAAAACAACATGAAACCCAGTAATAACAAAGCATGAGTTTTCAGTATTGCAGCTGTGTGTAGCATATTATGTATAGGTGCTAAGGACTGACCAGAACAGAATAACCAGGGGCATTGTTTATCGACCATGCACATCGTGTTCAGACTAATCTCCAGGAAAAGCAGAGAATGCGAAAAGCAGCCCGTTCTCATGTGAAAAGCACAGAGTCTTGCAAAAACAAAGTCTTGTAGTAACATGCGCAAAAGTAGCATCATGGCAGCAAAGCTCATGCTAATTTAGCAAAGTCGACAATGTCGCTAAGGGCCACATAACAAAGGGCTGCTCATCGCTTATACAAACTTCAACCTAACCTATTTAGGAAGAATTCTGGTATCCATTATCGGTACATGAAAAACAACAGATTTGAATCCAATAAATCATCAGCATTTCAAAAGTTGGAAATATTTGCATCACGTTTCTTTTATGCTCAAGGGTCATATTTATCTTAGACACTGAATTGAGTACACATTCTACCCAGGGACTTCAACCTGCACTGAGTAATAAGGAGGTCATCTCTGTTATTTCTGTTGCCCTGCTCTAAGCAGACCCTCCATCATTTCGCAATTTCGCGATTCACGGAAAAATCGCAAAATCAGCAGTTTGCCACAATGGCCGCAATATTTACAATTTAGGCCGCAATATTAGGTCTCTCGGCAGGCATCAAAAGATTGTGCCTTCTTATTGGCTGTGCTCACACGTCACTACGTGCTGTGCCGCCGTGCAGCCATAAAATAGCCATTCTGTGTCAGAATATGAATGTGGTGCTCAAATAGAACGCTGGCCTCTTCTTTACATGTAAACAAACCGCTGATGCTTTTGATAGAGAAGGAGGAGGCTCTGAATTCAGCAAAGAAATTAAGGTGTTAAATTACAAATATTACATTAAAAAATGTGCATTTTTTTACTCCGGTAGTGTTTATGTCACTCTCCTCTGTGTGTTAAAGGTCGTACTTCCCCACAGAGCGGTTGAAACCCTTCTGTTGCCTCCCCAAAGTCAGCGAATGGATGGCTGGCTCATTTGACACTGCAGAGAGCAGAGAGATGTAAAAGGCTAGAAAATGGAAACCCTTCCTTTCCACAAAGCTGAGTTTAAAAAACACAGATTTGAGAAAAGCTGGAAAATCAAATTAGATTTGAGGGTGTGGATCTGGGGACAGCACAAACAGGTGAATATTGTTATTCACACACAATAAAAGAAAATATGTGAATTCTTGGGAAGCAGAAAACATATGCAAGAATGAGCACAATATACTGAATGCTAAATAAGGAAAACAACCTGGGTTAATACCTTAATACATCAAAACATTTGTTGGCTCCCCATCCTATTATTTACTTTTCCTTGAATTATGTGCAATATATGGGATGGTTTGCTTAATTGCGCACCAATTGCTGATTTGTATTTTTATCCTCTGGAACTTGTGTGCACAATTTGAAAAACAACAAGGTCAGACAAGCGCTTCATTATGCTAAGAAACTGCCCAGCAGCCCTCATTATTTTTGCTGTCTGTGCTTGCAGGCAATACAGATTTGCAGACTCCAATTTTGTGTGTCTCTCTTAGTGGTAGCTGAAGCTAAACTGGTAACATTTCTCCCCTCATTCTGCTTCACTAACCCTGACCCTCAACAGCACTCATGAATCTCTTCCTAACTAAAAGTTGAGATTTCCAGTTGTGACCATTTTCTTCATTAAGACTGAGCAGGCGAATCTCATGCACCTTCCCTAGGTCTCACTGCAGCCCCTCCAGTGCTGTGATCCAGTGTGCCATGACTAGGGCTCTCTTCAGTCTTCAGCTCAACTGTAGAATCCAGTGCATTGATCCAGTGTGTCAGCTCTCTTCATCTCGACTGTAGTCTCCAATTCAGTGATCCAGTGTACCTTCACTAGGTCTCACTTCAGCTCCTCCAGTGCAGTGAACCAGTGTGCCTTCACTAGGCCTCACTTCAGCTCCTCCAGTGCAGTGTCTCAGCAACAATGTGCAGACAGTAAGGATTTTTTTTTTATTGTCACCTACAGCCATGTCAAAGATGAAGGCCAAGTTCAGGGGCCATCAGACGCAGTGCTTAATTTGTAAAATAATAAGTGCCAGGGCCATGACCAGGAGGCCACTGCAACTTGCAGCACCCATCGCCCCTGCCATCGCTGTCAAAACAACTACTAACCATCTCTCTCACCTACAAGTGCCACAGATCAGATCATTCCAGGTCCCCAAAGATAAAGGAACGGCTGGGGAGGCAGGACTTAGTAATTTCTAATGTGTATTACATTCATAAACAGCCGTTGGTCTGCTCATCTCAACATTAGATGAGTAGCGCCACCATATGGCAGACTGTCATAAGTGCGGTGTTGAAAATGAAATGCTGTGCCGAGTACCAGAAAACTAATTAAGTGCCGCCGAGCACCGGAAACTACCGGCTCAAATTAAGTACTGATCAGGAGTCTCCTTTTGATCAAGAATCCTGAGTTGACTTGGCCTGGAACCTCACTTAAATGCAAATACAGAGGGGAAACAAAAGAACACAGCTTGTTATCTCTTCACAGGTACTTAAGTGATGCCAAAAATTATACTGCCAGCCATTACATGTCGCGGGACTTAGCATAGCAAACACATACTCTCAGACACTTTAAACATGCTATATTTGAAAGTGGAATACTCTGCTAAAAGAGTTTCCATTGATTTAGGACTTAAAAGGAATGATTATGAGTAAAATAAAGTGCCGCAATATTGCAGCTAATTTTCAATATTTGTGCCGCTAAATTTCAATTTTTGTGCTATTAAATTTGCAAATCTATGCCGCAATATACTGGGGGGTCTGTCTAAGAGGCGCCATGCACTGGTCTATACAGGATTTGCATAGAAATTCATTTATTTCAGGGTTGATGCACTGCAAAGGATAAGTTGGCTGCTACATAATGACCATCCATCACTTTTCAAATGTGTCTGACAAATAGTGATCTGAATGAGGAATAAACTATAGCAAGGCATGCACAAAGCTGTGACTTTTTGTTGATGCAAGGATGTGACTTTTATAGTGCTTTGGTTCCGTTTGTGCTATAATAATGATCTCTGAAGTGCAACTGTGTTTCAAAATGCTGAAGCGGCAGGCATATTTCAGCTTTGATTGTGAGATGGTCTTAAGAGATTTGGCATTGATGTATTATTGAGGTTTGTTTCATTATTCATCATGTTTACTTGCCTTCAAGAGGAGACAGAATTTTCTGTGCTCTGTTTCTAATATCCGCAAATGCACCTTTACTGCAGTGGCGGCTGCTAAGGAAGTGGGGTGGTAGGCAGGGGAATAAGGGAGGAGGAAACAAAAATCACTTAACTGGTTACAGCCGCAGCCTCTCCTCCATCCTCTTGTCTTCCTCCTGACCACCAGAAGCAGGAAGCTCCCAGGCTCCCTTAAGCCAATCACGATGCCGATGCTGCTGTCACAAGCATGACAGCAGAGTCATGATTGGTCTGAGCAGCCTGTTTGGCTGCTCAGACAGTGCCTGGGAGTCTTGGGAGGAGTTAGGAAATGCTAAGTGTGCCTGACGGTTTGGATGGCCTAAGATGACCGGCCAAACAATCATGTGCACTCAGTAGTGCCCATACCACTCCTCGTCCTGTGAACCAGCCCAGCACCCCACCAAACTAGCTCCGCGCAGAAAAATTAATGATCATAACAATGCGTTATTATCATTTTATTTTTCCTTGTTGCACTACTCTGAGCGCAGTGGGACGGCGCTCCTCCGGCTTAGTGGAAGTGCAGCCACTGCTTAACTGTTTACTCATGATACATTACACTGTTATTTTTCGATATTCATATTTGTACCTCAATGTTTCCACATCAGAAGGGAAGCACAGCAGGCAAACAAAAGCCTCTAAACCCCAGAAAAATCTTAACTTGTTGAGTAAGTAGAGTTAATCTTTGAATCTGTGATGCTGAAGATTAGAGCAATTAGGATAAACACACAACTAAATATAAATGATTTTACTGTAATAAGAATGTTTGTGGCTCATTTACAAATGTGTGCTTTCGATTCAATACACATGATTAGAGATATCCAGGAGTCATTCAATTAAATAAAACAATCTTTTGCTTTGATGCTGCCAATGAAAAGTACTAAACAAAAGGTTTCAGTATATTATCTGTATTTCAAATTTCCCGAGGATGCCTGAAGGGAATTCATTCATTTATGTTTTATTTCGATAACTTATCTCATAAAAGCATCGCAGAGCATTTTAAAAACCAGTTACAAAGTTGCAAAATGACAAGCGATACAGAGATAGACCAGAAAGTGTGCACGGCCAGAACGTAAAACTGCACTGTTGCACGGCAAAGCATAATATAGTTATCAGAAGCTTCACAATAAAAAGAATTCAAAATTATTAATTAATAAAACCGTAAATAATTACGTTAGTAAAAGTAAAAAGGTACAATCATAACAGTGCTGCCAAATAAAAGCAGAATGTGGAACCCACCGTGTGTACCCAATAAAAAGGCACGTTTGGATCCTCTATCGGGTGGCAGGTGAGGTAATATAGAGTGCCGATGCATATGGTGATGCTTTAGTAGTGGATTAAACAATCATTTCGAGCTGGAGTGAATTTTCCACAGCTCCTAGGATGTGATGTGAAACCAGCCCATGCAGGGCTTTTTGCCTAACCATCCAGGCGTGGCTGAATAACTTGGACACACCACATGCAAAGAGGGCTCTTGTGTCAGACTTCAGAATGCGCACAGCAACCCGGTGGTCCAAAGTGCCCAATTGTCGCCAGATTGGTTTTAGCCATTTAGACCTGGCTGCTTTGTACGTCGGACAAACAACCTAACATGGGCAATGCACTCTAGCGGGGGTCTGCAGCATGGGCAATCTTCTATTGTCTGTATAGGTGGGTGTCATTTTGTAATTATTGTGCGAACAGGAAATGTACAAAACCTAAAGTGAGTGTACAGCATCCTGTCTCTTGGTACCTGAATTATATCTAAATATGGCTCAAGGCCTCTGCTCTGCTTGTGGCGATAGAATTCTTCCGTTAGTCTGCCTACGTTTACCTTGATGATGAGTTCCTGGCTGTCTACCCAGTCCCAGTACGATTGTTTGAGCTCCACTTGGCTGGGAGGATTTTGCCTGTCTCAGTATTCTTTAAAACCCAGAGCTATCAATGTTTTCCTAATGCTTGATATCCAACTAATTCTGTGGCTAACATCGAAGCTCATAACCTCGGATAGTGCTTCGGCATATTTGGAAAGTTCAGGGGTCAGCCTTAAACGGGCCTAGAAGAGCACATGGTCAGCGACTGGCTGCCGCCCCCCCCCATCTGACCACACCAACACCTGACACATGAACATGAGACCTGGTTATCTTTGGAAGGCGGGAGGTCGCAAGACCCCCCGGCCGTATTTATTAAGATATGAAATTAAAAAAGGTTTTTAATTGCATGGTCAACAATTTATACAAAAATCAGCAGGACATTAGATACAATATTGTCAACAAGTTTGAGAGGCTAACCTTAACAGAAACTCTAATACAGATTGTTTCCTAACCGAATCTAACATCCTCATCTTGATTTTTGTATACTACATTTCTGGCCATATGGCAAGGTTGCTAACCGGTGTCAGGTCCTACTAGCTGCGCCTCACCTAGAGATGTGCGCATGCGCAGCCGGGCCTGGTAATTACCCGGTCTACGCCGTGAACTCCATTTACCCACTAAAGGAAGGCCCTTACTCTGCTCCATCCGGTGACGTCATAAGTATGCACGCGCGGGGTGGCTACCAGCCTAAGGAAAGCGTGACTACTCCAACCGCGCCCCTTTGAAGCACCAGTTACCTTGCCCCTGAAGTTCTAGGAGTGGCCAAAGGCCCCTCCCCCTGGACGGGAACCTCCCATGGATGATGCCCGCCCCCTCAGACCTTAAAATAGCTGCTCACCGGTCATGACCTTACCGCATGCCCCAAACCTAATAAATACGACGACCTAGGAGAAAAAATTCTAATGACAACTACTCTAGCTAACACATCAAAACATCAATTTAAAGCTACAAAGGGAAAAAAGTCTAAGCACAATTGCAATATCATAACATGTTTCATCACAGTTCACTAAAAGGGGGAAAAAATTCCTAAAGAAAGCATCACCAGCATAATATACAAACCAGACACAGATCACTTATGCATATCAAGGATAGCAACAAGCACCTACAGATTCCGCTTCAACTAGACTAAGACAACATCAACCATTTAGTTTCAGGGATGGTGGGTGGGGAAACAAGAAGCCCCGAGTGCGGGGCACAACACGCTGTGGAGGAGCGTCCAGGGAGAAGAGGGTCTCCTGGGCGCTCCCCGCTTCTTTATTCACAAGGGACTGGGTGGGGGTGGCTACGCCCCCCACCCAGCCCCTCCCGGCATGCCCGCCCCTGACCCGGACATCCTACCATGGTATCCGGGTCAGGGAGGGCACCAACCAATCGGTGGTGGGGCGCGCCCAGGAGGGCACGCCCCACCACAGAGGGGCACAAAGGGAGGGGGCGATCGCCGCGCCGCCATGCGGGCGGGGGGTCAAGAGCCCCCCCTTTTCACATGGTCAGCGACTGGCTGCCGCCCCCCCCCCCATCTGACCACACCAACACCTGACACATGAACATGAGACCTGGTTATCTTTGGAAGGCGGGAGGTCGCAAGACCCCCCGGCCGTATTTATTAAGATATGAAATTAAAAAAGGTTTTTAATTGCATGGTCAACAATTAATACAAAAATCAGCAGGACATTAGATACAATATTGTCAACAAGTTTGAGAGGCTAACCTTAACAGAAACTCTAATACAGATTGTTTCCTAACCGAATCTAACATCCTCATCTTGATTTTTGTATACTACATTTCTGGCCATATGGCAAGGTCGCTAACCGGTGTCAGGTCCTACTAGCTGCGCCTCACCTAGAGATGTGCGCATGCGCAGCCGGGCCTGGTAATTACCCGGTCTACGCCGTCAACTCCACTTACCCACTAAAGGAGGGCCCTTACTCTGCGCCATCCGGTGACGTCATAAGTATGCGCGCGCGGGGTGGCTACCAGCCTAAGGAAAGCGTGACTACTCCAACCCACGCCCCTTTGAAGCACCAGTTACCTTGCCCCTGAAGTTCTAGGAGTGGCCAATGGCCCCTCCCCCTGGACGGGAACCTCCCATGGATGATGCCCGCCCCCTCAGACCTTAAAATAGCTGCTCACCGGTCATGACCTTACCGCCACAGGCCAGCATTGTTAACCGACGATCTGGCCTCCCCCTACCTAGACCCAAATCAGGAGCAAGCTTGTTTAGCAAATCCCTCCAACCAGGCCCAGAGATTGTTAGACCACAAAACATTCCCCGCCTCAGTCAAGTGTACTCCATCCCCTAGGTAATACTGTTCGCCCCAGATACACCCATGTGGAATCGTCTGCAACCGGGGGGCCCGAAATAGTTTGTCCAACTGTGTGTTGATCCTCTTTACCGAGTGATTCAACGCCCTAACCGAGTCCCCCCCTCGCCACTGCCACCGAGGGATAAGTTGCAACCATACTACCGTGCAACCCGGGCAAGTCCTGGCCACCCACCCCGCAGTGGAGATGATCTCCTCAATAAGGATGCGTCTCCTCAACTTGGCCAAATCATTCTCCCCCAGGTGAAGTATCACCACTGACGGGGGGGCGGGCTGCTGAGGTAAGAGTCCCTGGAAGAAGTCCCTGAACTGGGTGAGACATAGACCCCCTCTCCCGAAGAATGAAATGTCAAACCCCTTTTGCGCGGCCCTTTTTCTACGGTCTCCTGAAAGAAAAACACATTCAGCACGCCTCACATACGAGTGACCCACGATCCAAACCATTTTCTTGTGTTGATCCCGATGCTTGTTCCGTGATGGCGTAGATCGTTGATGCCCGGTGGAGAGGTCCTCCCCTGCGTCACAGGTTTGAGAAACTGCAAAAAACCAAAAACAAACCGGGCGTGAGCACCATCCTGTCACAACATGTCAATTCGCACATATCGTTTATAACATTCAGAGGACCATCTCTCAATTTCCTTCCCATTTTTAACCGGGAGGCCCCTTGCCACTGCCTCAGTTGCTGCCCCAATCCTAAACGAGTGAGTGCCAAATTCCTTGGGGTCAAGACCTGCCTGTCTGACCGTCAGCTCCAAGACCCTTCTAAACTGGTACCTGGTCAAGGGCGTACCGTCGGCGTGACACAACAGTGCACCTCCCGCCGTGCCCCCTCGCTGTTTATGGAAGATTTCCACATGAGCAACCGGGCAGCAAGGATTGGCACGGGCTCGTTGGAGCACTATGGTGTGACCCCGTGACTCCTAGTCGGTTTAGGATTTCTGAATTGTCACCCACATGGTATCCTCCCTGATCTTTACACAGGCCCCTTGTAGGCCGCCCTGCTGATCATGTTTGGACGCTGCTACCAACTCACCAATTCTCAGAGCCCCATAGAAAGCCAGGGAAAATGCAGCTTTGAACAGAAGTACCTCCCACTCCGAGCTACAGACACTGTGCAGTGCCACCAATAAAGATGTCGCCCAATGGGCCTTCTTTTATCAGCAGGGTGACCCTGTAAACGGCGCCAACCCCTCAAGGCCTTGCGCACCATAAAGGTGTTAGTGGGGTCTCGCATGCCCTTAGCCTGCGCAAAGAAGGAGACCGCCGCCCTATGCCTGCTCACAGCCGCTACGGAGCGACCCTCCCTGTGCATCCATTCTAAGTAGGCCGCAAAGCTGTCCTCCTGTGCCCACCTAATGTCCCATTCCTGCCCCAAGAAAGTACGGTAAGACAAAAACGCCCCTTCGTAAGCTGTCTTGGTCATGGGGGCTAAGCTAGCAACCACGAGGTCCTGTAATCTGGGGCACCAATCTGCCAAAGTACTGCCGGGAAGTGAGCCGGAGAGGGGTCTGCTGCAGGAAGATGTTCCCTGAAAACCTGCATTTTAAAGCGAGAGAGGGAGTCAGCTGCATTATTGAGAATGCCAGGGACATGCTTGGCTTTGAAGACCACATTCATTTTCAAGCATTGCAACACAATCTCCTTTATCAGGCGCAGTATGAAAGGACAGCGTGCCCCCTGTTGGTTTATGCACTCCACCACAGTCATGTTATCTGACCAGAACACCACTGATTGATTACATAGGTGTTCGGGCCAGACCTTCAATGCCACCCAGATTGGGAAGAGTTCAAGGAAGCCAATATTGGTGGTCAAACCCCATGCTCTCCCTTCTTCCGGCCATCTTTGGGCGACCCACTTGTTCCCCAGGATGGCGCCAAAGCCCACACTACCAGCCGCGTCTGTCCATAAACCCAACTCTGATGATGTTGTGGGAGGACCGGGCCACACTACCCTGCCATTGAAATCCTCCAGGATCGCCATCCATATGAGCATATCCTGGCGAACCTCAGATGACAACCTCGTGCGGTGATGTTTCTCCCGTAGTCCCTTCATTGCTTGGGCAATGGAGCGTGAGAACGGGCGTGCCATAGGGATAACCCGCAGAGCGAAGTTCAGTTGCCCCACCACCTCCTGTAATTGTTGCAAGGAAAACTGGTGTTTGCGTAGGCATTGTCGTAGCGCTGCTCTAAACCTAGACACTTTGTCCCGGGGCAACCTGAAGCATCCTTCCACTGAGTCAATTTCAATACCGAGAAATTCCAAGCAGGTGGATGGGCCAAACGTCTTCCCCGGCGCTAGCGGGACCCCAAAAGCCCGCATGAGCACGCAAAATTCCTGCAGTGCCCAGGCACACTCCTGAGAGCCCGCCGCACCTAAGAAGAGAAAATCATCCAGGTAATGCATGACCTGCTGGTGGCCCGTCGCCTGTCTCATGACCCATTCTAGAAATGAGCTAAACGTCTCGAAATATGCACATGATATGGAACAGCCCATGGGCATGCATTTATCCATGTAAAACTTGTCCTCAAAAGTGAAACCTAGGAGATAATGATCTGCTGGGTGGACTGGGAGGAGATGGGAAGCAGATTCTATGTCTGACTTTGCCATCAGAGCCCCTGGCCCCAGGGCACGCAACAAGTCCACCGCCTGGTCAAATGAGGCATATTTTACACTACAAATCCCTTCATCAATCGCATCATTCAAAGACGCTCCTCTGGGCGCCGACAGGTTGTGGATCAGTCTGAACTGGCCCTTCTCTTTTTTGGGAACTACTCCTAGCGGTGAACATCCAAAATTGGGGACAGGCACCCTCACGAAAGGGCCAGATATCCTGCCCAGAGACAGTTCTTTGCTAATTTTTGCGGCCACCACTGTAGGGTTGTGTTTTACCGACAGTTGATTCTTGCAATGGGCGCTACCTGGGTACCCCCCTGCCGGGATCCTAAAGCCTTGGGAGAAACCTTCCTAAAGTAATGTGGCTGCTGTGTGGTCCGGATATCTATTTAACCATGGTATCATTGCCAAAACATCTACAGGCGTGGGGGTACCCAACCTGTTTGTACTACACTGGCTTACCTCTTCCCCTCTGACCGTGGTTGCCCTGCTTGGACCTGCAAGATGATTCTGGGTGTGAGGGGTGCCCACAGTTCCCGCATGCATGTTTAAATCTACAGGTGCCCGGGGCCCTTGTGCAGGTGCGCTTATTAAAATCCCAGCACACCCCTTTCTTTTCTGACCCGCCGCCCCTATTCTTACCCGGGACCTCACCCGCTTGGGGTGGCCGAAAGGGCTGTTGAGGTCTGGCGGAAAAAACCTTGACTGCACTGGTGGACTGATGGGGGGGCGAGCTCTCTGAGAATTGCTGATGCCATGACATAGAGTCAACCTTGTCCCATGTCAGTGATGGATTAAATTCCAAGGCTTTCCTGAAATTGACATCATACCCTTTCCACGCATCCCCAGAGTACTGTTCACTCCACCCCACAATCCTGCTCTGGTAGCATGCCAATGGCGCCTGCACATTAGGGGGTCGTTCGGCCTTGATAGCCGTGAATACTGCAAAAGCCCTGATACAATTAAGTAGAGTTTCCTCCACTCTAAATCTAGAACACTGTGCCCTCCATTCACTTGGATGCATCCACTCCTTTAGCGTCTTAGCATGTTCCATTTCCCTATTATCAAGCAATAATGAATAAATGTACACATATTTATCAGCCCAAATCATCTCCTTCACAGTCTGTGACACATGTTGTGCTAAATTCTCACTCCTGGAGGGTATAGAACCATCTCCCAAGAGAGGCAGCGCCACCTCCTTACCATTTCCGGGCACCTGGGCCGGCTGCCCACCATCTCCGTTCGGTTGGGCTGGGCTGGAACCTGCGAGGGAAGAAGATGAGGGCACTGCAGCACTGTCGGCCACCGCTGCCGATTTAATCTTTGCCACAAATTTTGCCGCTTCTGCCGCATGATCTGACGAAGCCGGTAACACCCCCCCTTCTGCAGCCACGGCATCAAGGCCGTTATCTGAGATACCAGTTCAGGAGGGATTGAGTCTAAGTTACCTGCCGGGACTGCCGGCGCCACTGGGGCATACCCAGTGGCAGAGGTGTAGGAGGCAAGGGCGCAGCCGGTGGCGGCAAACCCGTGATTGGGGTTGGCACAACGGGCGAAGGGGCAGGCACGGCAGGTGGCAGCGCCGGCGGAATGGCAGGGGCCGGCGCTGCAGGAACAGGAACTATTGGCATAGGTGCCAGAGGAGCCGGAACCGCAGGGACAGGTATAATAGGTTCCGGAACCAACGGCTCCGGGGGTGGGGGGGCAGTGTACCTGGGCTTCTTTGCTTTGGACCTCTTTGGTGGGGTAACAAAATCCCCCCTTGGCAAGGGGGCCGCCCTCTGGCGAATAGGCCTACCCGATGGGCCAGGAGCCTCATCAAACCTCTCATTAAAGCGGGCCTCTAATTCATCAATTTTCCCCAATCGCTTGTTAATGTTGCTCATTTCAAGCATCACTGTCTGCATCATAACCTTCATCCTGGACCCACCTTTACCACCCCTTGGCCCTGGCATGTCCAAAACCACCAACAACTGCCTACACTCCTAGCGATACAATTTGAGCGTATTTGCGCTTTGTACCTTCACCAGATGGAGGATGTCCAGGGGGCTGCAAGCACCATGCAACGGCGACCGCAACACCACCGGCTTATTCGGCTATGTCAGGGGTGAGTAAACCTAGTGTAGACCCACCCGGCAGCAACCAGGAGCGATGAAATGCTAGCCCCCCATTCTCCTCTTACCGACCAATCCTGCGTACTCCCCGCCGGTATTGTGTCCGCAACCGCGTCCTGCGTCCACCGCTTAGAGCTGTTCAACTGAATTGCAGCGATGTTCTCCTTAAGCGCCTCTAATAGAAAATATATCAATACCCGGGAGTATGAGGCAGAAGTAGTTTTGAAACCGGCGCCTAAATAGGGTCCCCTTTTATCCCCCACCTTAACACTGTCTTTGTCTGTATGTCTAAACAATTTGAAAGTACACCCCAGATTTCCGTTTACAAAGGGGGACCAATTGAACACTCACTCTGGTTGCAAAGTTGCAATAAATTAGAAGGGGGCCCAATTGAACACTCACTCTGGTTGCAAAGTTGCAATAAATTAGAAGCAAACACTCACTCTGGTTGCAAGAACCCTTGTTTCCTATTTTAAAAATGACCCCCAAAGTTGCAATAATTAAATTAGAATCATCCACATGTATTTAAAGGCAACCTTTCCCCTGGTCTCCCATCCAGGTCCTGCCCTGGACGACCCTGCTTTGCAACCTAAACAGTTCACGAACAGCCGGCTGATTTCACTGCGCGCTGTAATGCGGTGATAGGAACACTGGAAACGGAATGCCTCTCTCCCTCTAAGGCTCACACCCTCTCAGTCGCCCGCTCGTGCAGAGCCCCCCACCGCTAATCCCCGCGCCGAGAAATACCTGATATCCTGCCACCCAAGAGACCAAATACGTGGCGCTCCACGTGGCTCCGGCGCCCTATCCGCGCCGAGAAATACCTTGTTCACCCCAAATTTCGGACACCTGGCAATCAAGTAGGCAGCGCTCCACGTGGCCGGGGAAAAATGCAGCTTAGCTTTAACGGCCTGATGAGGACCAGAAGATCGCCGGGCAACCGCCGCTGGATACCCCCCAAAGCTGCCTCTCGAGTTCGGCCAACCACCGCTGCACGCCGCCCTGTATTAAGAACAAAGGACAAATTAATAACGATCCGCCGCTGGACCCGCACACGCTGTCTCCACAGAGCTCGGGCAACCGCCGCTGCACGGATGAACCTGCAATAAAAAGGAACAAAATTAATAGAAATAAGAAGCCCCGAGCGCGGGGCA
Organism: Lissotriton vulgaris; assembly: GCF_964263255.1. NCBI lineage: Eukaryota > Metazoa > Chordata > Amphibia > Caudata > Salamandridae > Lissotriton > Lissotriton vulgaris. The sequence goes on from NC_141688.1 coordinate 51,204,650, forward strand.
CAACACGCTGTGGAGGAGCGTCCAGGGAGAAGAGGGTCTCCTGGGCGCTCCCCGCTTCTTTATTCACAAGGGACTGGGTGGGGGTGGCTACGCCCCCCACCTAGCCCCTCCCGGCACGCCCGCCTCTGACCCGGACATCCTACCATGGTATCCGGGTCAGGGAGGGCACCAACCAATCGGTGGTGGGGCGCGCCCCACCACCGAGGGGCACGTAGGGAGGGGGCGATCGGCGCGCCGCCATGCGGGCGGGGGGGCCAAGAGCCCCCCCTTTTCAGTGGGCGCAGTTTAGCAATAGCTCTGAACAACCGCCTGCCCATGTCAAGCATTAAGGGTGTTAATGAGATGTTAGGGGAGCATCACCAAGTCCCTCAAAAACATATGCTCAGACCTACAGATGTCATCGACATTATTGAACCCCCATAACTCGGCTCCATAGAGGGCTGAGCTAACTGCTTTGGCGTCATAGACCATGAGGGCCGGGGCAACTGGGATGCTTTGTGAAGAGCTATGTTCTTTACCTAGTACCCTGGCCACACGTTTATGGCTCATGAGCATTTAAGTTAAATGGGGCCTCCGTGACATTTTATCGGAGAGTCGGATGCCAAGGTAGTCGAAGGTTCTGACTCTCTCCAGTTATGTCCCATCCAGCATAAGGTTGTTTCTAAATGGTTTGTGGGGACATGAACTTAGTTTTTGAGGTGTTAATGACCAATCCCCGAGAGTCACAGAAAGATTAGACTCTGTTCAGCAGTCTTTGTAGCACTGCTGGGGTCTTAGACACCAGCAGGGTATCATCAGCAAACAGGAGGGTCTGTAACTTGTCACCCGCCAGGGTTAGAGCATCAGCTGGGTCTTCTTGCAAAAAGCTGACCACCCCATTCACATTAAAGAGAACAGGGTGGGGGCGTGGCCAAGATGGCGGGCTGAGAGGTCGCACTTGCCGAGAGCTCCCGGGCCCCTGAAACCCGGCACCGTTTGCAACCGCTGATTCCCCCCCGGATCAAGCGGGGAATGCGCCTGGTGACCCCGGTGGTGATGTGGAGTGGCCATTGAGCTTTGATTGCCTCGCCGGAGGTGCGAATCTGACCGAAATAGCCCGAGGCGGAGCCCGCTGGGCGGACGGTGGGCGATCCCGAGGCCGCAAGGCTTCCAGGCTTGGGGTCTCGACGGCGTGCTCAGCTACCTGTGGCGTCCCGTTGGAGTGTCTGGGCCGAAGTGGCCGGATAGGTGCCGGCGGAGGCTTCGCCGATGGAGCGGAGCCGAACGGAGGAAGTCGGAGAGAGCGGAGCCGAGCGGAGGAGATCGGGGGAGGCGGAGTCGGCCTCCGGCCGCTACGCAAGACCGAGGCCTGGAGAGACCTAGCCTCGTGCGGCCGTTCCGGCCGAGCCCTGGTAGTGGAGGAGCAGTGTTAAGCCCCCGGGGGTGTTAATCTACTGGGAGTGCCGGCCCCGACTGCCTAAGCCTGCCCTCCGGCGGTGTTTTTCACTACTGGACCCGCGACGGAGGTAGGCCTCACTCCCTGGGCGTTGGCCCATTGACTGTAACGGGCGGCCATTTTGTGATCCCCGGACCGGCTGCCCGGCTTTGCTCGGGACCTCCATGTGACGGAGCTTTCTGGCCGGAGTATAGCAGCCGTGGCACTGGTCACCTCTTCGCCGAGCGACGGCCATAGTTGATTCCCGCACCGCCAGGATGTCGAACGCTAGGGGCCAGAGGAGGGGTGATCGGACTTTGCCGGACATGTTGGGGCGTGGGGCCCTACGCAGCGGAGGGAACCAAACAGCCACGACCTCCCCGGCCCCTTCCAGAGGCGCTGAAGGCGGTGAACCCCCGGTGACGCGATCGTTCCTGGAGTCGCTGTTTAGCTCCTTGCGGGAGGATTTTCAGACTTTGAAGCAGGAGGTGGCCGGGGAGGTTCGCTAGATTCGGCGAGAGGTGGACTCCCTGGGAGAACGAGTCAACACCGTGGAAGAGGCAGCTCACTCCAGGGACGAGGAAATCACCCACCTGCAGCAAGAGGTCCTGCGGCTGCGGGAGCAACAGATCGAGCTGCAGGCCCACGCCGAGGACCTCGAAAATCGGTCCAGGCGGAACAACATCAGGGTCCGGGGCGTCCCGTCGGGCGAGGAAGGGGAGGACGTGACCGCATACCTGGAGGCCCTCTTCCGTTCGATTCTGGGGGAGTCGGAAGACTTCCAGGTTCGCATAGACAGAGCGCACAGAGTGGGCCGCCCCCGCAGAGCTACGGCGCCCCCCCCAGACATCTTGGCCTTCCTGCCGGACTTCCCCCTAAAGGAACGGATCCTTCGCGAGGCGCGGCGGCAGCAGCCTTTCCGATTCCGCGATCGCCCGGTGGCCTTCTATCAGGATTTATCTACGGTCACACTGCAGAAAAGAAAATCCTTCAAAATCGCCACGGACTTCCTCCGGGAACAGGGGACACAGTACTCTTGGGGGCACCCTTTCCGCCTGATTTTTCGGTGGAACGGCATATTGCACCAGCTCCGGTCCCTTCAGGATGTCTGCACAGTATTGGGCATCACGGCAACGGATACAGACACCCCGACACCCCGCCACAGACGCAGCACCCGGGACGGTTGGCAGCAGGCGGGGGAGAGGCGCTCCCCGCCGCCGGAGCAGCCGGACTCACCCACGATTCGGGCGGATATGTCGGCCGCCATCCAGGAGGCCTCCAGAGCGACGGCGATCGGTGAAGTGGCCCTGACGGCCTGAACTCACTCCGGGGGGAGTCTGCATTAGCCTTTTCTTATCGCAGGTGCGGGGGTTTTGGGGGCGGGTGGGGCGGGATGGCGAGTGCAGGTGTTGGTGGCTGGACATCCACTAAACTGACTTTCCACAGCCTTGTCTGTAAAGGACCGGACTGGGACAATGACCTCTTTCTATGGTTTGAGAAGCGGGGGACAGGAATGTGAATTGCAGGGGGATGTTTTGAGTTTGGGAGTTAGCGAGGGGACTGGGAGTTGGGAGTGGTGTGGGGTTGGGTTTGTGATGTTCTTGGGGAAGGGGGGGTTTCTTCTGTTGTGGAGTTGTGGGGTTCGGGGTCTGTACTGTGCCGCAGAGATGCCTATGTTGTTGCGCGCTGGGGTTTCGTGAAGTGGCTTCTGTGTTCGCTTGCTGGGCCTTGCCCGCTTATGTGCATTTTGTTGGTTTCCCTCCTTGATGGCTCTTAAAGTTGTCACTCTGAATGTGAAAGGGCTGAACAATCCGGTTAAAAGGCGAGCGGTACTGTCTCTACTAGAGAATTCCCAGGCGGATGTCTGCCTGTTACAAGAGACCCACTTGCTGGCAAAAGACTGTCCCAGAATGCGTACCCCTAAGTTCCCCACGCAGCTTTTTTCCTCCAGCGCTTCCAAAACGGCAGGGGTTGCACTTCTGTTCTCCAGGGGGTTCCGGGGGGAGATCTTACACAAAGTGGCGGAGCAGAAAGGGAGGCTCTTGGCGTACAGGATTAGGGTGGGGGGCTTGGTGCTGACTGTAGGCTCTATCTACGGCCCCAATGACCGCCAGGAGCAATTCTTGCATAGGGCACTGGATGATGTGGCATCCACCTCTGACAGGCACATAGTGTTGGGGGGGATCTGAATCTGGTTTTTGATGCGGCGCTGGACAGGTCTGTGCAACGGCGCCACCAGTTGGGAGAGCTTTCGGGCTCGGTTCGCGCCCGACTTGAGGAGCTGGACTTGCATGACATGTGGCGCCACCTCCACTCTACTACCCGCGCGTACTCTTACTTCTCCCACGCACACAAGTCTCATGCGCGACTAGACCATTTACTCGTGTCGGGACCGATGCTCGTTTCCGCCTTGAACGCTGACATGGGGGTCCTCTCTCTTTCCGATCATGCGCCGGTAGAGGGCACCTTCAACCTACCCCCGGTGGCCCGGCCGAGGGGGGTTTGGCGACTCCGGGACACATTATTGCACAAGCGGTCGACGGTGGAGCAGATTCGCGCGGCCATCGCGGACTTTCAACGCGTAAATGACAATGACGACACCTCCCGCGCGACGCAATGGGCAGCTCTGAAGGCTGTGCTTCGGGGCGAGTTTATCGCTCTCTCCTCGGCGGAGAATAAGGACCGACAGCTTAAAAGGGACGAGCTTACCCGGCAGGTGCGGGAGCTGGAGCAGGTTCATCTCAGAACGGGAGCCCCCAGGATCTGGAGGCAGCTGAAAGCCGCCAGGAAACTCTTGTCCGCCCTGGACACGGACCGGGCGGAATACGCGATGCTTCGTCTGAAGCACAAGTATTATACCGGTGGCGACCGCTGCGGACGGCTCTTAGCCAACAAGCTCAGGGTGCAACACCAACAGCACCGAGTGAAGGAATTGGTTACCCCGGCCGGGCACTCGGTCACGGAGGATGAGCAAATAGCGGATGTCTTCCGAAATTTTTACGCAGATCTCTACACCGGTGAGGTCCCTTCTGCCCAGACATAGACGGACTACCTGGAATCGGTGCAGCTCCCTTCGTTGACGCCGGAACAGGCCCAGTATTTGGAACGGGAGATCCGTTTGGAGGAGGTGGTCACGGCGATCTCCCGGCTCAAGCCGGGCAAGGCCCCGGGACCGGATGGCTTCATCCCTCTGTTTTATAAAACCTTTTGTCAGGAGCTGGCGCCTCTGTTGACCCGCCTTTTCAACACGTTCGCAGAACCGGGTGCCATTCCCCCCGAATTCCTGCAAGCCACGGTCTCCGTGATCCCAAAACCGGGCAAGGACAGGACCGCCTGTGGGTCTTATCGCCCTATCTTGTTACTGAACACGGACTTGAAAGTGTACACTAGCATACTGGCAGCACGCTTGGCACTTCATCTCCCGGGCATGGTCGACCCGGATCAGGCGGGTTTTATACCTGGTAGGCAGACAGTGGACAACACAAAGAGGGTGACTCATATTCTTGAGAAGGCCTCCAGGATCCCCGGGGAAAAAATGCTCCTTTCCATAGATGCGGAGAAGGCATTGGACCGGGTGCACTGGCCCTACCTGGAGAAGGTCTTGGGCAAGTTCGGGATAGGCGAGAGGTTTCGGCACCTAATCTTCAACTGTTACCGGTTCCCGTCTGCGGTGGTCCGAGTGAACGGGGGCAGCTCCCGGCCCTTCCCCATAGAGAGGGGCACGCAACAGGGATGCCCTCTGTCCCCATTGCTCTTTGCTCTTTACATGGAGCCGTTTGCTCAAAGGGTTCGGCAGAACCCTGACATTGTTGGGGTCAAGATGGGCGCATTTCCCCATGCGATCAGCCTATATGCAGATGACGTCATTTTGACGCTCGACGACCCACGGAGGTCGCTGCCGGCTTGCATTGCTGAATTGGACCTCTTCGCCGCGGTGGCAGGCTTCAAGGTGAACCTTGGGAAATCAGCTGCCCTCGACATTTCGCTCACCGGCGCCACCAGGGCGGAACTGCAGAGACTTTATCCTCTGAGCTGGTCCAGGGACCAAATTCCGTATTTAGGGATTCTGTTGGCGCCCTCCCTCCCGGCGATGGTCACGGCCAATTATGCGGCTTTGAGCTCCTAAATCAGAGAGGAATTGGGCCGGTGGGACAAAGGCACGTTGTCACTGCTCGGTAGGGTGGCCGCAGTAAAGATGACCCTCCTGCCTCAGGTGCTATACCTGTTTAGGGCGTTGCCGCTCCAGCCTCCCGCAGGGTGGCTTGCAGAGACTCAATCGGCCATTGCGCGGTTTGTGTGGCAGGGCCGTAGACCGCGGATTAAGAGGAACATTGCAACGCTGGCGCCCGAATCTGGGGGGCTAGGGATACCAGATTTACGGAAATACTTCCAGGCCGCCCAACTTCGCTACCTGGTGGAATGGAGCCGGTGGGAGTCGGACAAGCACTGGCTGTTCCAGGACCAGGCGGTAGCAGGTAGAACGCTACAGGAGGTGCCGTTCTTGAGGAGGCCACACCGGCCCTCTAACCTCTACGCATCTTTTGTGACACGTGTCCCACTTCGTGTGTGGGACTCGGTAGCCATTAAGCATGAATTTACTACCTTCCCCTCCCCCTTCACGCCGTTAACTGGCAATCCGGACTTCGGTCCGGGACTGGAGGCCCGCTGTTGCACTTTGCATCACCTATACGGCCCGAAGGTGTCATCTCCTTTCAGGACTTACGGCGGGAATACGGCTTCCCTGAAACGGAGCGCATGAGGTATATGCAGGCGCGCCACTGGGTGCTACAACCCCAGGTGCGCGACTCGGCGGATCGGGAGATCACGGTGTACGAGCGCTGGTTAATCACTCGCACGTCGGACGCTAAACTTATCTCCGATTTGTACAAGATGCTGCAGCCCCCCCCCCCCCTTTTACATTCACAACCCCGGTAGGGAGCGCTGGGAACGGGGGCTCGGACGAGTGTTGAGCCACACAGAATGGGACCACATCTCCTACCGCTCACGCCATTCGGCCTATCACATGGGGCTTACGGAGACCTTCACTAAAATTTCGACCTACTGGTACCGCACTCCTGAGAAATTACATGAGATGGACAGATCAATCCCGGGGACGTGCTGGCGTAACTGTGGCCAAACTGGCACGCTTACACATATACTGTGGGATTGTCCCCTTTTGGCTTCTTATTGGGAGGAGGTTCTTGGTGAGGTGGACAAATGTTTTGAGATAGAGCTGCCACGGTTCCCTGCCTATGTCCTGCTGGGGTTGCCAAATGGGTTGATGTATCCTCTCAGGTCTAGAAGGGGCAGACAGATTGCGATAGCCTTAGGGTCAGCGGTGCAAAACATTCTCATACACTGGCGCTCCACCACGCTTCCCACTGTTGTCGGCTGGCTGCATAGGTTGTGGCATGTCCTTGGCATGGAAAAGATGTCTTTGGTAGCACTGGGGGATACAGATGCTTTTGAGGAGCTGTGGGCGCCTTTCCATAGCTTGTTGTGTTCTGAGTTCAGGGAGATCACTTGCCCCAGGTATCTTAGGTTGCTACGACTGACACCGCCACCAGATCCGCCTGATTGACTGGTTAGAGTTGGCGTGGAGTAGCGGAGCCGACCGGAGGGTCGCTATGAGGGGAGAGCTGGAGGTCAATGGCACAGTACAGGGGGTGGGTTGGGGTGTGGTAGTTGGGGGACTTTGTAGGTTGGGTAGGTTGTGGAGCAGGGTTGTTTCCCCATCCCCCCTTTTTTCCCTCCCCCCCCTCATTTCCCCCTCCATTCCCCCCCTTCCCTTCTCCCCTTCCCTTCTCTTCCCTCCCTCCCCCCCTTCTCCTTTTTATTTGTCCTTAACCACAGGCGAACGAGCTGTGTATCCATGCTGGAAGGAGCCCATGACAAGAACTGAACTGCTTTGATGTATCTAAGACGCTATATGCATTTATTGTGGTGCACCTGTGGTTTTTTCTTTTATTGCCCTGTTGTTTCCTTCTTTACTCTGCTTCAATAAAATACTTTAAACCTAAAGAGAACAGGGTGGGTGCCATAACACAGCCCTGGCGGACTCCTCTGTTGATGGGGATCTTCTCCATCAGCTGGCCTTGTGTCCCCCATCTTACCTGTGCATAAGTGCCCTCATGGAGCCGGTCCAGCAGGTTAAGGATAAAAGGAGGGATGTCCATACATCCAAGTATCTGCCACAGCTTATTCCTTGGTACCAGGTCAAAGGTAGTCTTTAAATCGATAAATTGCTTGAAAAAAAGTTTCTATTGTCATTTAAAATAAATGAAACTCACAGGTTTCCCTCAATATAAATTCAATCAATCCAGACTACTTTCCAGGTTATGGGTCATCTTCATTTTGTTTACATATTGTGGGGCTGGCAGCAGGATAGCGTCTTTGATTGTAGGAAGTAATGCATTTAATCCTCATAAGGATGTTGTGAAAGGAATTTAAGGCGAATAAACCTGATTTGGAGAAATTGGATTATGATAAGACATTTTAGTTCCATCTCTAGCAACATTGTCACTAAGGGGTCATTTCGATTTTGGTAGAGGTGGAACACCCACCAAAAATAGCAGATTCCGTGCCTGCCTGACATTTCCCATTTTTCTGTGGAATATTTTTAATCCACCAACCTTTATAAAAAATTCCTTAACTCCTGTGTTGACCATAGAAACAATATGTGGTAAAAATAATCCAACACATATAGATTTGCTGCCTATAGTTCAGTTTTTATGTTTTGACTATTAGGTCATCAAAAATGCATTTTGTTTTATTGGCATTGTAAAATTTTAATGTAAGAGATAAGTGCTGAATGGTGGGTGTGACTAATGCTTTTCTTAGTGAAGCCTTGTATTTGGGTTCTTTGGAGAGCATCTTATATATTAGATTTATGCTCCCTTGCCGCAACATTGACCTCCATGCCACAAAATAGATTACATCAACTTTGACAACACATTTCTTGTTTATTATGAACGACTTCTCTTTATGTACAGTGATTAGATGACCATGTCATAACAAAGAAGATTTTAGATCACTGATTAGGAGAATGCTTAAAGGTTCGGTGAGAGGTATCCTCTTGTGCTATGCTTGAAAAAATGGAGTGACAATGTTAATTTCGAGATGAGAAAATTTGTCAATTCTATATCAAAACAGTGACGGTGTATTTGGTGAATTACTTTGACCAAATTAAATGGGTTGGAGTGATGTAGCGGCAGAAATACTATTAACGAGTAGAGACTAATGGCTGGGTCTTGCATTTCTCACAAATCTTTGACCCAGGTCATTTAGTGCTTGAACAGCCTCCAATAGTAGATTGGTTGTTTTTCACCTCATCTACTGAGTCGGCAATCCATCATAGTGGCAGATGTCACCAAGGCTATTCTGAAAAACCCGGATGGGAAGATGACAGGCCCCAACTGGGTCCCTATCGATTTCTTTAGGCATAATTCCAACTTCTCATCAACCTAATAACTAATGTACTCTGAGCTGGCATAAGGGTTTGTCCAATCAATTACTGGAGGGAGTCAATCTTCGTGACAATTTTTTTAAATGAGATAGGAATCTCCTGGCTTGCGACTTCCCTTTTTTATTATTGAATGCATCTGTTAAAATATTAGGGTGGCTAATTTTGGTCTAGTTGGAAGACTAGGCTGATGCCAATTCATTTTGTTCAGTTTACCAATATGGATTCCGACCGGGCTAAGCACAGTTTAACAAGCTCTCATTTTATCCTTAATAACAGAGATATGTTTCAAAGCTAGAAGGTGTTCCCCGTAAACATGGCTTTTATGGGCCTCAGCTGTGCTTTTCAATTTGCTGATGGGGGAAACTTTGGGAGCTAATGAAACTGGCAGGAACTGAGACCTTCTTATACGACCTCCTCAAGCGTCTTCACTGGTCTACAACTATGAAAGTGTGTTACTCACATAAAGGAGTATGTACTTATACAAAAGGGCTACAAGGGGGGTAAGGCAGGGCTCTATCCTAGCACCATTTTTGTTCTTATTCTTCCTCAATGCCCTTGACTTGGCATTAGCTCTAAGCATTAAAGATGTCCCTAAAATTGGACCCTCCCGGTTCCACCCTGTTTTATACACGGGCGATGCGGTCCTTTTTGCTCAAACAGCCGTTGGTTTACAGGCATTGCGTGATTCATGTAATCATTTTGTAGAAAATGTCAACTTGAAAGACAACTATCAGAAATCTTTTATTTTTACATGAGGCTCAAAAAAAACCCAATTGAGAAACTACTCAATTGGGGGTACACCAATATTAATTATTTGAGTATCCTGTTTGATGCCAATCTTAACTGGACAGGCTAATCAATCAGAGGGCCCAGAGGTGTATGGCGGCATGTGAAGCAATCTTAGGCTTTGCAAAACAGCTTGGCCATAAGCCAAATTAGAGAAATTATTCTGCTATGTATGAGAAAATGCCTTTCAGTGGGTGACTAAGCTGAGGGTGTTTAGGGTTATGCCAGCTTAGGATTTTTTGCAGTTTCTTGAGAATTAATTCTTGTGCAGGCTATTTGCCATCACCAAATCCATGCCAAGTTGAACCTCACATCTAGAACTGGGTTTGCATTACTTGGAGGACCATGTGGGAATGAATGGTTTATTTACTTTTGTGGCTGAAACTATGGGCATAACTGAGACTTACTTTTCCCATGTGTTATTAGAGGACTGTCTCATCTTAAAAAATATGTCTTCTATCCTGTGGCTTACTTATGTTAAGCCAGCCTTCCAAGACCTTTGTTTCAGCACTTCTTTTAACTCACCAGGCAGTATTGGTGTTCTCTCTGAGGAAGAAGCAAAGCACAAGTTTTCCAATTCTCGGAATGATGTCAGAATGGAAAGGTCCCTTGAAATTGCATCGTTCCTTCATTACTTGCAAATTTTGACTTCAGAGGGGCTGGAACCCCATTTCTCCTGGGTAGTGAGTCCTGAGCATATATTCTATCTCACACACTTGAGATAAAGTATGGTCCATTTTTAGTAGCTTTCCCATCCACAAGCTCTTGGTTTGCCTCACTCCTGTATTATCCTTGTGATTTTGTTTCTCCCCAATACGTGCACACTGTATTGTACTCCGAGATCTCAGTTTTTATGTCCATTATTACTCCTCATCAATTTTCGTGCATATAAATACATTTTATATTACTTACAGTGCTTAGAATTCCAATCAATGTTCTACTCAGTTATATCTGTTGTGCCTTAAAGATAAGAAAGAGATATGCCTCTTAAGAAGGCCACATTTATGATTTTTTTTTCTTGATCAGATGTATAGTGCTCTTTTTAACATATGAACAGTTTTTCTGAAATGATAAATAATTTCAGAGCATGTTTATTAGATTCATATCCTTTGACTCTATTTTGAGAACAGTGGAGCGGTGCACTCCCAAGTTAATATAGCGTCAATAAAGAAGCTTGATCAGTCTCTTTGTTGCAAAAATGTATCAATCTTTATTTAAAAACAATCCATGGGATTTGTGCAAAACATCAGCCAACGCATTTTGTTCAAATGTTGAACTTCGTCAGGGCAAGTGTAGCAGAGGTGTGTATGGCGAATATGATGCTTGTAAAAGGAGGTTCTGCGGGCCCAATCTGGTCCGGACCCTGGTCTGAGACAATATGTGGGCCTCCTTGATAAGGGCCAATAAAGTATTCATGCAGTCTCTTAAAAAGGCATCTCGGCTCAAGGAGGCCCACACATCGTATGCAGCTACAAGACCGAGTCCGCTTGATATTATCTCAGACAATTGTCAAATATGTAGCTGTTGTACTCAGGATGTGCTATATGCAGAGGGAAAACAAAAAACGATTCCAACTCCGCAGTGTAACTTGGCCACAATCGTCAAAATCAGTTAACCAATGCCTTAGCACCCTCTGCAACAGTGCAGGGAAATATGATAATGGCCTAGCTTTCTGATCTTCATTACTATCCAGTATTTCCAATCTGACCATCACTTTGGCTGTCCATTAGGATGCAATAACATTATGCTTCGAATCAAATGGCAGTGATGCCCTCTTTCATCTCTCACCACCTCTGCTAGTGACCACAAACATAGGAATTGAGGATAGGGGATAGTAACAGGGGAAAGCAGAATTAGATAACAGAGAAAACTGTAACTTCTGCTGATCAATGATGCATGCAGGATGTAGTTGATAACTAAAAACAAAGATATATCTTTAGTAACTTGCCATGAAGGTTCTGTACTTTACTGTAATAGTGAATGAGCAAATCGTAGCAATATCTCTGTATAACCTTGTTGGGATTGGTCCTGCTTGCAGGGTCATCCCGAAACTTTTTGCCTTTCCCCTAGTCCTTTTGCTGTAATGGAACTGGTGGGTTCAGGATGTTAGACACGTTGGCGCTGGTTAGCAGTGCAAAGTGTGTGGGCTTTCTGCCTTACATAGGTATATTAGGAACCCCCCCCCCTTTAGGGGACATCTCCCCCATGGTAGGAAATGTATATGCCATGTGTGGTGTGAGAGGAAAATAATAAATACTGTGTAATGGTGTACGCACCTTTATTTTCATCATTGCGAAATGTCACTTTTAAAATGGACGTCATTTCTGTCTGCTTGTGCCGCCTGCCTGAGGTGGGTTGGCAGTCTAGTGTTTGAAGTGATAAGGTGCTCTACACTTCCCCCAGTGACAGTGAGGTTGGAACTGCCAGTGACCTTCTAGAAGCTTCCAGCTCTTTCTGGTAGGTGGGAGGAGGGGTGTATATGTAGAGCAGTAGAGATGCAATGTGCGCAGATTGAGGGTGGTGAAAACTCTGCCAGGAGGTACTGCCGCATGGGCCTGTGTGCTGGTCCCTGAGCCCATCTGTACCCCTCTGCTGTCCACAGGGTCAGTGAGAGCCTTTTCTGGAGTGAAGACTGAGTGCCACTTTATGGGAGATGACTGCTTCTGGGAGCTGCTGTCCTGTACTGACGAGTGCCCACTGTCTGCTGATCTTGCCCAGCATGGCCTGCCTGCTCTGCTGCCCTAGCACCTTGTGAGTGCTATACTTTGACTGCCTGCACTTCAAGGAGGTGAAGAGCGTGGGCGCTACTCCCACAGGTGGGACCCCGGGAACTGGTGAGGTGGCCTGGTGAGCGCCATGTTTGAAGTGACTGTGCTGCTCTGCCTGCACTCTAGTGCTTAGTGGGCACTGTTTTCCTGAGTGATTACCAGAAGAGGTACACTATTGTCTGTCCCTGAAGCTTCTAGTGGGACCTAGTGACTCGCAAGCGCTATATTCAAGGTGCCAGGGGAAGAGGAGCTGACGCATGCGGCGCTGTGCTGTCAAAGCGCTATGTTTCAATTTCCCCAGCATGTGTGCTGCCTTGGGGTGCTGCCAGAGTGCCATATTTGCATTGACTGTGCTCTGCTTGCTGCCAAGGCGCTACAACTGTGCCCAGGAGAAGAGGATCGGACTTCTGCAGTGCTGGGGTTCTAAAGCCCTATGAGGTGATCCCGGCGTTTGGGATCCCCCACTGCCTGCTTGGTTGACAGTGGTCAGCTGCAACGTATTGGGGGGGCATTGTACTCCCCAGTAGTAGAGAGAGAGGAGTGGGAGACACTCCTGCCCTGCCCCATTGCTTTGCGCACTTTGCTTTTGCTGTTTTTGCAGCCAGTCCTGACTTTGCGGAACATAGGGCATTTGAGCCCCCTAGAGAGACCAGTTGGCCAGGGACAGTTTCAGAGTGTGGTGCCCCCTATTGGGACAAACTGTGTTTATGCTGGTGAGGCCTATTGCCCCATATGATTTCTTGCATAATATTGTTGCATAATGCATTTGTCCCTAGGATGATACCTAATGCTTTTCCCTCCGGTTTGCAGTGCTGATTTTGAGCCATTGGTATTTTGAGAGCCCCCGAGTAGGGGCTCCCCAGGTGCAGTAGCGCCAGAAGCGAATCTGCAACCTTGGGGCAGCTTTTCCAGGTGTATTTACATAAAGTGTACTGTTAATGTTGCTTATGCCTAATGCATGTGGTTATATTGCTAATGGTTTCTTTCCCCCCTAATGCTTACAGGATGTTTGGGGGTTAATAGGGATGCACCATTATGCTAATGTTCTGTCCTAATGTGCGCAATGATGAAATGCCTCATGTGTATGCCCCATTCTAATATGATTAGGCCCCATGTACCGCAGGAGTTGCCTCATGCATCTGCTAATGCCTAAGGTGATGTTGCCTAGCGTTTTTACGCTAATGAGAATGCTTCATGCCTACTATGTTTATGCCCACAGGTTGATGCCTAATGCTTTTCCCACCTAATAGATTATTCATACTGTTTGTATGCCTAATGCATTAATGTTGGCAATGTTTTTACCCTAATGCTATCTTGTGGGGGTCCTGCATAAAGTGCCTAATCCAAGGTGATTTAATGCTCCCATGGTTTAGGCCCCAGCTGAGTATGGTGTGCCTAATGATATGCAGAATATGCCCACACGATATGCCTAATGTATTCGTGTTTTCAGGTCCACTGTGACGGTAAGCCTGAGGTATTGATTCAGGTTTTATGCCTGACCACTGTGTGTTTTATGCCTAGTGCTAATGTTTTTTTCCCCTAAGGCTGCAATGCTGGTGTTCTGCATACTATGCTTAACCTGAGGTTCCCATTCCAGGCTACGACAACGATGATTTATGCCTGAAGTTATGTGTAATGTGTTTTCATGATTAATGCGTTTATGCTACTGTTTTTCCCTAATGCCTACGTGGCTGGTTTCATGTTTAGGCCTACCTTGACAAATGCCTAAAGTGATTTATGCCAAGTGCATGTCTACTCACCAGTGGGTACGGCCGGTGAGACGTTATTGCTTATGGACTTTCAGTTATCCTTGGACTTGTGATGGTTCTGACAGCGGCCCGATTGGCGCTGCCCTGTATATAGTCCCCCTGTGAATTATTCCCCGGTGCCAACTGGCACAGTTTATCTGCACCTGTGATTCCCTTCTGATGTGTTTATTTTACAATACACATACTGTTTTTCACTTAACCTGGCGTGGAGACTCTTTTTGTAGTGTGCCATGTGTGTCGCCTGTGTGTGCTGCGCGGACACTTTACACATTTCCTCCTGAGTTTGGCCCGCCTGCTCTGCACCACGCTACCCGTTTCTAACAAACCGTCTTTCTGATTTTTTATGTGAAACCTATAATTCCTGAAATTAAACATACAAAATATGAGTACCTTGAATATATATTCAATGACACTTTTGTCCATGCATAGAACACCTAACTCAAACTTTGTCACTGTGTGCTCTTTGTGGAAGACAAGTTATAGTTATGGTTAATTCTTGTAGCACTGCAAGATAATTAGCAAATGTTAACATTTTTCTCTTAGCAGTTCACCAAACATACTAAAACTCTAATAACTTACGCTTTGACATTCATACATAGCATGAGCAACGTAGCCCAGTGTGGTATCCTAGGTCAGTGGTCTAGTTGCGCTCCTTGGAACATACATCTCAGTTCCTCTACATCATATGAACTGCTTAGAGTAAAGCTGCTGGGCAACTCCTCCTGCGGGAGGAGTTGATTTGCAAGTGTGGCCTAACTGATGGATGGAGCCATGTTAGCAGAATAAATATCTTCGTGAACCTCACTTGAGGTAGTGTTATTTCATTAAAAGAAGGAAAGAAATTTGGCAATGATTGAAGCGTGTAGTTATACAGCCTGCATGCCAAAAGAAGATGTGCCTCCTTGAATGAAAATGCCTCTTTTTTTGTGACTGTACCCTGGCCTTAAAGTGTATATGTTTGATTGGCTTGTATCTAATTGGCATAAGATCACTTACTGGTAAGTCCCTGTTTTATGGTACCCAGGGAATGTAAGTCAGAGGGTCACCACAGGGACTTCAGAACGCTTTGCGCCCCCTCGGTTTGACTAAGGTAAAACATAGCTCCTATTCTGTCACTGCAGACTGGAAGGTAGTTTTAATCTGCTAACTCAACTTCGCCATTTAAAATAAAGGCAAAGACAAGTCCTCCCTTTTTGATATATGTAAGTCCCTTTTAAGGTAGACCTAGCGAGACCTAAGGCGGTGTGCTGTGTATTACAAAGTGGAACATCCATCTTATTTTTACATGTTCAAACAGTAAAAACCTGACTGAGACTTCTAAAGTTGATACTGTGAGGTATCAAACAACTCATTACATTAAGCCAGACTTAATGCCTAAGTCATAACTAATGTAACTTGTTGCATTGTGCAACTTTTACAAAGTTGCCACTCTGTTGCCCTAAATACACTGTGCCCATCCACACTTGCACATGGGGTCTGTCCCTGAGACAATTTTCTGCCCTCCTGGGGAGATGTGCAAATGTATTTCAGGAAAGGAGACAATAGAAGCCTATGCAGGAGAGAGGTGTTTCAACTCCCTGGCAAGAAGATATACAGGTGTTGGCCCAAAAGCCGAGCTTCAAAGAAGAGGCCATCTTTGATGGGGAAATGGTGAACACTTGAAAGAGGGGCTCTTCTATTGTTCAGGTAGGCAGGCTGGCACTCGGGAAGGAGAGGGGAACCCAGTCACTTAACTGGTTTTTAATGGGTGTTTAGCCCTCTTGTTAGTCACATCTCTGGGTTAGGCTTGCGAGCTCTACACACCAAGTGAAGGGTTCTGCCATTTTGAAAGTGGGCAGAATGGAGAATTCTGGGATAGCCAGATGCCACACTTCAAAGGAAGTGGTCATCAAGAGGGAGGTAATTTAGTAGCCCATTGGCTACTGACAGCAACCTGCCCTGAGGGAATAGTTCAGAAATTAAAAGGACACCGCTGACCCCCAAACCTCAGTTCATGGACTAGGGTAGAGGAGTGAATAAGGACTCCTCTGCTGTACCAAGGACCCAGTGAAGCGAGGTTGCACTGGTATGGCATGCACCTGCCTAACCTGATGGGTAGAAGAGGAGAAGGGACTGTGCCTACTGTGTCCTGCACATGGAGAAGTTGTACACTAGCCCAGCAAGAGACCCCAAGGATCATTTGGCTGACCTCCTGTTTGAGGGACAGTGCTATAACAGTTGAAGAAACATCCTGGGGCAAATTAGTAGCCCATATTTTCACATGGCCACCTCTCTTTGGCATGCAACACCAAGGAATAATAGCAACACTCAAAGCTGCTCCTGTGTCAGTTGGACCCGGCAGAGTCACAGAAGGTGAGTTACAGGCCAAGTAAGGATTTTCCCATGACCGCATCGCTGGACTTCTGCTCAAGAAAACTTTGATGGACATCAACACCTGTGCCAAGGGTCACCTGCCTAGTCGTGGACCAAGGAGTAGCTTCAGAAAGACACCTGTTGAGCGCATTACATCCACAGTATCCTTGAGCATCTTCAGCATCCAGTATCCTTTACATCAGCACCGCTTCCATGGGAGTCTACGGCAAGGAGATAAAGTGACTGGAACTGCCTGAAGACTAATTCTTTCGGAAAGGTAACTGTTTCTGAGAGGCTTGCTCCAACAAGGACCCCCTGACTGGGTCCTTGTCGGAGTTGGTTGCCTAAAGTAACTTAAAATAACACCATTAATACTTGCTCAAGAGTTTCTTGAAAAGATTTGTCAAATTTGTTGAATTTGCCAATGCGTTTTCGCAGTTAAGTTTAAAAGAGCATATTTACTATACATTGTAATTGTTGTATATCTGGAACCGTCTGGTACACCTTTTCGTTTTGGTGTCTAAAAATAAATAAAAAAAAGGCAGTCTATTTCTTGAGTCTCTTGTGAATGTATTTGGAAATAGTGTTGGTGTTGTTTAAACGCATGTGTTACACTTGTTCCTTTGTGCAAGCCTGACTGCTCAGAGCCACAGTTATCCAGGGTTGAGGTAAGAGCTTGACAAATGCACCATACTCGTCCTAAAGGGGGTGGTAAGTGTATTACACTATGAAGACATACATCCATTATATAATTCAACATATTTCCTCACACTCCTTTCGAATTTTTCAGGAAGAGGTAACCATGTACCCAGGTGAAACCAGCATGGGCGAGGGAGCTAGTTTTAATCAGGTGGGCAAAGGGAGTGATATGCAAAAGACTCAAAGGGAATAAAATCAACTATGACAGGAGAAAAGCAATAGCTGATATTTGAGTGGTTCTGTTTGGAAATGTCATTCATCAAAATCAGTTAATTTCTAGGTTGTTTTTAAAAAAAATTATAACAATGAGTAGTAGTTTTACCTCAGTTTACTCATTCTGCATATTCTCAAATTGTTATTATGTTTTTACATTGTGTTTCCTTTTTGGATTCTCTTTTTTGTTTTCTGATAAGGGAGATGTGTGATATCCTAGTTTAGCAGTCTAGCTGCACTCCTTGCAACTTATATCCCTGTTTCACTGCATCATCTTGTATGCTTACAGTTAGGATGCAAGGGATCTTCTACTGGGGAGAGTTGGTTTAATACCGTGCCCTATCAGAAGTATGGAGCAGTTTTACTGGAAAAGATCTCTTCCTGAGCCCGACTTGAGTAGTGTAATTTTGCTAGAAAGGAAGAATTTCACATCCTGGCTTAAGAAGAACAAGTTAATTACCTTTGGTGATGCCCTTCTGGTAGAGTCTCTGTATAACCACAGATTCCTCAATTTAGAATGTTCCACAGGTGTCAGATTGTATCTGGAAAATCTGGAGCAGTACCTCCGCACCAGTTGGTGGCGCTGATTGGATACACTATATCTGCGTCCTAAGTGATGTTGCGAAGCCCTTATTAGCGTCTCCCAGTTGCGCTGACATCAGTTACTTTTATGACTATTTCCACACCAAAAATGCAGAACAACGTTAAACCAATGTTTTCACCAGTGTGCAGTATCTAATCAGATCTGTAAGGGGAAGAGCCTAGTTTGCAGAGTGGGAAGGATGGGAGGGCTGGTGAGGAATTGGTGGTTAAATACAATCTCAACTAGAAAACGTGTTACTGAAGGTAAGTAACTTTTTCTTCTGATAGAGACTTTTAACAGCAGATTCCTCACCTAAGAATAGATACCCAAGCAATATCTGGAGGTGGGTTTGCAAAGTGGCTCAGACCAGAATATGCTAGGGGACTGAATGGGGAAAATGCCCTTTTTAACGGACCTGACTGTCTATGCAGTAGTGCTTCATGCACATGTGGAGGAACACCCACCTAGTGGCATTGCAGATTTCTAAGACAGATGCCCCACTTCCCAATGCAGTAGTAGCAGCCTTGTCCCTGGTGGTATGGGCTCTCAGGGCCTCAGGAGGCTGCTTCTAAGCTAATGAGTAGCAAATCTTAATGCAGAGAACAATCCATCTAGAGATGGTATGCTTCGGCTCAGCCTTACCCCTTTTCACTCTTGTGAACTCAAATAAAAGAAGATTGTCTGCCCAAAGGTACTTTGTGGGATCAATGTGGAGCGAAAGAGCTCTTTTTGGCTCCAGGCAATGGAGTCTCTTTTCCTCCTCAGAGGGATGAGGGGGGGACGAAAAAAGTAGGCCGAGTGATACTCCAGCCAAAATGAAATAGGGTGACAACCTTTGGTAGAAAATAAAATAGGCATGCGTGCAAAGAATCAGTGTATTATGGGAAAAGTTGTTTTACAGATAATGAACTGAGGGAGCTTGAAGTTTGCTGACCCTTCTGAGCAATGTAATGGCCACCAGAAAAAAACGTTGTGATAGTGAGGAGCCACACAGCTATGTAGGGGCTTGAAGGAGAGGCACATTAAAAACATGAGGGCCAGATTGAGGTCCTACTTGGGAATCACTAAAGGGGTAGGAGGAAGTAAATGTTGCAAATCTTTCAAAAAACAAGTCACTGCAGGTAGCTTGAACAGGGAGGGTTAATCATATTCAGGCAGCCACAGGAAAGTCAAAATATCCAAAAAGAACCCTTTGCAGTGCCCAGGGAAAAGCTTTGCTATAACTGCACCCGGTCTCCTAACACTGTCCAGATGATTATCTTTTACTAGGCCCAGGCGCAATTTCAGTGGCGGTCCGCCCCATTGTGGGCGTTGGGGCGTTGCCCCCCCTGCCCTTCCTGCACCAGCAGCTCCCTCAGCTTCTGTGAACTTAAGTATTAAACTGTCAGTTTACTTAAGTTCGTCAGACTCAGAGTCGCCAAGGGAGGAGAACAGAACACTGACAATCATCATGATGTCAGTCAGTCAGCATGACGTCGGACCGCCGGGGGTGGGTGGTCCAGCGTCATGTTGATTGGCATGTTGTCAGGCATGGGGGAGCAGGGAGACAGCACACAAGTGCGCATGAGTGGGCAAGTTCGGCGATTTTTCCGCCGTGTCCACTCATGCGCACTCATGTTTCACTCGTTTGCTCATGCCCATTAGGAATCCCTCGGTCTCTTAAAGGGCAGGCAGCGGACAGAGAGTAACCATGCCCTCAGCCAATCCTGGCGCTGCTGGCAGCACCAGGATTGGCTGAGAGGGGTTGCCTCCCACTTGCCAGCAGCTGCCTTTCCTTGATGACGAGGCAGAATAACGCAGGACGGCGGGAGCGGGAGTTGGGACAGAAGCTGAGGTGGTAAGTGCCTGTTTACAACGCATTTTCCAGCAACGGTTGATTAAAAATCACTTGGCCTTCTAGATTTCACAAAAGTTGCTTCGAACTTGGATCACAAAGTTTTCGGCTGGGAGGGGCGTTATGACTTCTGTGAAACATCTCCTTCCTTCAATGGGGCAGCTCGTTTTTCAAATCGAAGCAATATGCTGCTACATGTACGATCACTGTTGGGGACACGGTTAGGGATTCTCGCACTTCTCCTGTTCATGTCATTGACTTGCTGACAGTTAATGTAGCTTTGTAGATTTCTTTTCTAACTACACAAGCTGCAGCAAATTGCTTTGCCAAAGCTTGTGTTGATATATTGCATGTCGTTGCCCAGCCCTGCGTTTTGAATCTAAAAGTATGTTGTTGTTTTACTTGTTACTTTTTTGGTGGCTCTGGTCCTGTCTGACAGTATTAATGTGTCTTACTTATTGCAGTGCTGGGTCGCACACCACTTGTGCCGTGCATCAAACGTATCTTTTCACCTCTGCTAGTTGAGTAAATACAACTTTGGTCATTTAAATAAGTAACTCTTCTAAAGCCCCTTTGTGCCCCAGTACTGGAGTGTGGGAAGGTCCCCAAGGAAAATGTGCGAGTGTGTTTGTGGAGAGGGGGTGGGGGGCGACATGTTAGCAGGGTCAAGCAACGCAGGCCTCGAGATCAGAGACTGCGACCAGGGTGTCACTGTGGATGGACAGAGGGTAAACCAGGCACCTGCGAGTTCACCCCGAGACATCTGCTTTCAGTTGTGGTTTGGAATTAACCCATAATTACTGCCATTCCTTAATGACTGGTCACTGATGTCCCAGAGTCACGAGGGCGCCTGGGTCTGGCTACAGTGTTTACTGCGATGCAACATACTTACATCAAGTAATAACGTGGCAAAGAAGATTTCTCTGAGGTGATAATATTAAGCCATACGCGTCATTACTTCTAAGATTTCCACTAATCAGTGAGCTGTAAAATAAATTAGCAGCGTGCAAATTGGTCCGATCACATCTCAGGCAATCCCTTTTTGCTGTAGTCAGGCTGGGGCAGAGTCAGTCAATTGCCAACAGGGCTGGAACTGAGTCAAGGGAGGGGGTGGCGGCTGAAATGGGGCGAGTGAGTCACCGTAGAGAGCACTGCAAGGAGGTATAGAGCAGGTGACACCGTAACAGTCCGCCTTTGGTCTGGCAGTACGTATAGATTCATTTTACAAACACTGTCCACAAAATAAATTGACATTGAGAAAAATGTGATAGTAAAACTGTTCTGCCTGGCCTGCCTTAATTTCCAAAAACCACAATTTAAGATTCCTTAGAGGGTTTAAAGCTCCTGCTGCAGGCATCTCTCAGCATCAGGCAAGTCGCATGATATGCCAGTAATACAGCTTAGGTGGTTAATACAGCTCAGGTGGTTAATGCACTTGCTGGAGAGGTCTGTGTTCACTCTGATCATAGGTTTGAATTATAAAATAACTTACAGGGTCAAAAGTACCTACTGCAGAAAGTTGCATGTAAGTTGTAGTAGGTCACTTATTTGAATTAACGGTAAGATTGCTCAGTGAGTTGTTGCATGTGTTCAGAGATGCATGTATAACCGGCAGATAACGCGTGACAAAAGTGTTAAAGTAGCTGTATGAGGTATTCACCCACTGCAAAACCTGTAAGGCAACTGAAACTTTTATTATTTTAAGGTTGGTTAAAGTGGTTATTTTTGACATGTATCAATCCTTATTATAAAGTGCCAACAACCAATTCAGTGTGCTGTGGTACAATGAATGACTCAGTGAGTTGAACACTTGCCGATTGAACCTTCAGTACCTTATAGCTCACAAGTGCAAATCTGAGCCTTCAAACTTCCACACACTTCAGTTGACAATTGGCTGAGTTACTATAGAGGATGTTTTGAACGCTCTGTGTGTTCATGCCATGCGTGGCCACATAGTCCTCCAAGCGCTGTCTTGTTTACAGTCGGAGATGCCAATCCTAGGGAAAAGGGGATCCCATGTCCCAGGCCTTTCCCTCCAGTGCCTGATCTTTCAACTGTTGCTCATTTAAAATTCCAGTCACAACCCGTGCTTTTAATAAAGTTATTAAAGCAGTGGCAAAGCTATTACTAATTAAAGGGTCGAGTTTTCTGGTGAGGAGGAAATTTAAAGAAAGGGCGCAGAACAAAGTGGCATGTCCAAGATCACATAGTTCTTGTCACCCGGGGAGGCGAAGGCTGAACGTTGGTTCCCCGGCTCTGCCGTCATCGTTTTAGACCATTGAGCATATCAGGTATGACGATGAAGCACCGAGATACAATGCTATTTGTTGTTATGTGTGATGTAAAAGATTAATACCAGCAATAATACCATTTACGTATGAAATTTACTGCTCCGATTTTAGACTCCCTGGTGTAAATTGTATTTTAACTTTGACAATTGTTCTTGCTGTGTCCAGCCAGTGGAGTCTGTGAGAGCAGAGACAGACAGGAGTGATATCCAAGGGCACAAGAAGAGGAAAACAAACAGGAGTGATATGTCATGACATGAGGAGAGCAAAAACTAACAGTAGTGATATGTAAGGGCACATGGAGAGGCAAAGGCACACATGAGAGATAAGGACACGGACAAAGGAAAGACACACAGGAGTGATATGTAAGGGCACGGGGGAGCAAAGATACAGATGAGTGATATGTAAGGGCACTGGGAGAGCAAAGACACAGAGGAGTGATATGTAAGAGCACAGGGAGAGCAAAGACGCACATACTGAATAAGCAGCTACCTATGTTATATGACATCTCTTTATTAATGTAACTTTCCCAATTGCTTTATTAGCCTTCCTGCTTTCTCAAATTTGCTTGAAAATGCACCATTTATCCACTCTTTTTTCAAAATGTTGTTCCGGCTTGCTCGCTACGCTCGCTCGCTGCGGTGCATTAGGACAATATAGTTACGCCTAACCACTTTCAAATGTCACCAGCCGCCACTGCACAATTTTAACTATACCAGCATAATTCAACTAATTTTGGCAATTTCATGTTGCTCTTATGTGAAATTCCTGTATCGTGGAAAACGCATCCTCATGTCAGAAAATGACGAGAGGATGTATGTTGTGCTAAAATATAGCACAAAATGATGGCTCTGTATTTCGTGTAATAATGTGTAATTTCACTTAATTTCCCCAAATTCAGTGTAGTTAGGCAAAAACATATTATGGAAATTGCCCACAACCCTATCCTGTACATAGAAGGGAGACTACAATGGGACAATTGCTTCAGATAATTTGACCATGATTGAAATGATCCTATTCCAAAACAATAATGCATCAATATCCAGAAAAAAAAAACACTGCCCCAAGTTTACACTGGTTTTTGCTTTGCCATTGAGCAAAGCAATAAAGGCACAACTGTGCAATGACAATATATGTTTCATCTTATATTCTGTACTATAAAACATTGTATTTGAGCACTTCTGGATTAGATCCCTCTACTCCCCAAAAACTTGAAAACATGGCAAAATGAAAAACTAACTGGCAAAAGAGTACAAAACATAGATATTTCAGAGAAGTACGAGTCTACATTCAATTTAGGTCGAAAATGAGCAGATCTATGCCAGACTATTTCCTTATGGTCTGAGTATGACACAGCAGGCTAGTGCAGGTGTTAAAGGGAGATTAGAGATTAAAATCCCCTGAGCTCTCAGCAGCATGTCATCTTTTTACAGATCCTGTTATCGTTGCTTGACAGTTACTACTGTTTGCATAGCCACAGCATGTACTAAAAATTTAGATAGCAGGATATGTTGAAGAAACAGCAAACCTCTGAAGCCCCTGCTTCTTCCTCAGGTTTGCCAAATGAATTTTCCTAAAACAGCAAAGAAAGGTTAGGCACATGCCAAGCCGTGATACAGACCCCTGTAATGTGAGGGCATATATCTTTCACTTTATTGCATGACAATAATGGCACATGTTGGACCTGGCCATTTCTGCAGGGTTATCTCCAAACTTTTTGCCTTCCTCCGCCTATTTTTCAAAATTTCTTTTGTTGGCTTCAAGTGCTGCAAGGTGGCTTCAACAGACAGCTACCTTTGGCTTCTCTGCACATGGGGGACCGAGCAAGGTCTCTCCACTGATCTTTACTGTGAGTGCCCCTCATCCTATTCGGACATACCTAGGGGGCATTTGCTGGATTGTGGCATTATGGGGTGATTCCTCGACGGAGGCCCCCGATCAGGAACTTGACACATTAGGGAAACTCTCTGAAATTACTGTAATACATTTAGTATGTGCACAGCTGCTCCTGTGCCTTATGGGTTAAGGTGATCTTTATTGAGCCATGTACTTATTGTAATATATGGTAATTTGTGTGTTTTTTCTCTATACCTAACTAGCATTACATGCACTATTGTTATGATGTATATCGTTTTGATTCTTGCATTGTCCAGGATAGCGAGTACTATCTCAGTATTTGCATAGTATGCACAGTATTTATGATTTGTGTTGTTTTGGTCTTGTTTTATGCACAATATACCATATGTATAGTTTTATATAATCGTGTGTAGAGTCGCTTTTCTGGGATATTCATTGTGTTTCTGTGTGAGTGTGTTGCGCACACACTTTACACATATCCTCCGATGATAAGCATGACTGCTCTGCGGCTAGCTACTAGAGGGTGAGCAGAGGTTATCTTTGGTGTGTAACTTACTTGCCCTGACAAGAGTGGTGGGTTCTGCCTGTTTTAGGTACTTACCCTAGCCAACCAGAAACCCTTTTTCTAACAGCATATCTGCTACACTGAACTAACCACTGCATTGCAGGGTAAATATCGGCAAGTGCAAAACAATGTCATACATTCACCCCAGTACAGAGATCTGGGCCTAAATCCATCTTTATGTCGGCAAGTATCAGGTAAAAAGGTTAGGTAGGTGATACGGAGATAAAAATAAATATATTGAACATGTAGGTCCATACTATTAACAAAAGCTTCCCTGTCACGGATTAGGAGGGGCTCTCTGCGCTACAAGTTCAATGTCATGGTTGGCAAAGCATCACAGATCAGGGAAGCCTCTGTGTTTTTCCCAGGGTGAAAGTAACAAGTTTAAACTTGCAACATTATTGCTGCAAGTAGAGAGGAAAACATGCCTCTCACTGTCTGTAAGCTCTACTTCCCCTTACAATTTAGCTGAATCTGGTGGTTCAGTGGCCTAATGAGTAGGGAGCTTCTTTCGACCTCATAGTCACAGGTTCAAATCCTGGCGGGTCCCCTCAGCCTTTGATTCGTCTGAGATCGATAAAACGAGGACCGTTGGGTAATGTGCGCTTCACAAATACACATTATGTTATGCTAAAGATACCAAGCAATGGAAAGACAGGGAGACAAGGGTCAGAGGAGGGCTGGTAAGAGACCAGGGAAAGAAGAAAGGGCAGGGAGAGACATGAGACATGTGACATTGAAAAAAGAAATAAGAAATACATCTAGAGTGAGGAGGCTGACAGAAGAATTGAGAGGAAAAGGCAGGGAGAGTAAGAAGTGAAATTGAAAAAAGAGACAAGGAAGAAATCCAGAGTGAGAAGGCTGACAGAGGAATTGAGGAGAAAAGTCGACAAGAGAAAAAAAAAGAAGTAAACCGAAAAGAGAGAGGGCACAAAAGAAAAGTTATGGACAAAGCAGGGGAGGGAAACAGACCAGATGAAGTTGACAAATGTACCTAACGGTTGCATTAGTAGGGCGCAACGTTCATCCACAAGGAGGTCTTTTGACATTATTGAGAGGTAAGAGATGTTTATTGTCTCCTTGGTCACTGATATTCATTCTATGGAGCAGGGAAGGATTCTAACCTGCGAACATAGCGCAAGCACAGTTCGCTGAAGAGGCTGCGTTGGACCACAAAGCAAAAAGTTGAAAGTAGATGGGAAAGGAAGAAAGAGAAGAGAAAGTATAGGCAATGTGGGATAATATGCATGTATTCTCTTGTAAAACGTATGTTCATCGTTTAGCACAGTACACCAGGAAGAGGTCATTTTATGCTAATATAACAGGCGTATTGGAACGTGCCAGGCAATTATAGGCATATTTAATGTAGCTACTATAAGAAACATTTATTCAGTGGCAAAATGATGGCCATATGTGATTTAAGATTATGGGTAAATATTCAACGAGAACATAATTGCATATTTGGGGCACAAATATGAATTTAAACGTTTTTTTAAAGTGTACTACAACAACGCAGTTTCATTTTTGTTTTTAAGTTCAAAAAGAATTTTATTTCGATTAAGGGGAAAGGAGTAAGGTGTCAATACATAATATAGTGTGAAATAGAAAGTACAAATACATCGGTAGGTAATGGGCATAATACAGTCATAAACAACAATTAAAAGCTAATCATAGGCGTAAAAAACTAAGTAAAATAAAAACAGCAATTGTAAAAATAAAATTAGACAAAGGAAAGTATATACAATTGATAATGCAGAAGAGCAGAAGAAATGGAATGCAAGGGGTAGTTAAGGAGGTTTGAGAACTTCTTGTTGTGAAGGTTGCGGGCGAAAAGATCGTTTGGCACATACATCAAGATACAGCGTAACAGGAAGCCATAAGTCCATTCGCTTAGCTGCCATATGGGCCGGAAAAACAAAAGCAGTGTCCAGTCTGTGATTATGGCAGACATTGTACCACCATGCCTTAAAAAAGATGTTAGAAAAGGTCTTCCAATTGACTGTAATTTGCTGAAACGCAACAGCTAACAATAAATCAATAATCTGAGTATTAATTCAGCATCTGTCCAACAAGGTGAAAGACTTCCTAGAAAAACATTAGTATAGGAAAAAGGAATGCAAGTATAAAACATTACATTAATTTGGGCCCAGACCTGTAGCC
The DNA here is from genome assembly GCF_964263255.1 of Lissotriton vulgaris. Classification (NCBI taxonomy): domain Eukaryota; kingdom Metazoa; phylum Chordata; class Amphibia; order Caudata; family Salamandridae; genus Lissotriton; species Lissotriton vulgaris. The sequence continues at coordinate 51,231,403 of NC_141688.1, forward strand.
AAAAGTCATGAACCGGTTTACATAAAAATAACAAAGTCGCCTGCGGAGAAGAGCAGGACCAGCAAATGTGTGGAGTGGTAGGAAAACGTTTATGCAAATCAAATGATGTGAAAAGAAGTCTATTGTAAATAAAAAAACAAAGTTTGTGTCACGGTCGCTGCTCTAGAGGACTTGCAAATTTTATTCCATATCTTATCCCATAAAGGAACGGACCAAGATGCAGCAAGATCCTGTTCCCAACATTCCTCCACCTTAGATTTGGATCTGACAGAGTCTCTAGTATGAAGGTGCTTGTAAATGGAGGAGGCTTTAGGAGTAGCGCAAAGAAAGGAGTGAAGTAGTGAGAGGGGAGTAAAAGAAGAAGAAGGGGGAAGTGCATGCAGAAGGCGAGTGTAAGTTGTCAATACAGCTTCTTTAAGAATTATGTACTTATGAATAAAAGAAGCAGGCAAGCCAAAGGTGGTGCGAAGAGTGGGGAAGGGTATGAAAGAGGAATGTGAGAATTGTTGGGAAACCCAGATGAGTCCTTTGTGCAGCCACGACTTCCAATAAAAGGGCTTATTCCTTATCAAAAGTGAAGTGTTGTGCCAAATGGTGGAGGCAAGGAACTCAACAACAGTCACAGGGGGAGCAGGAGAAGAAGATAAAAGTAACTTAGCGGTGAATTTGTGGATGGGAGCAGGAGTAGAGGAAGGTTTCTGTGAAAAAGAAAGATATTCAGCAAGAGAAAAAGGGGAGAGGAGGAGGCGTTCAAGTTTGGCCCATAGGGGACAAGAGGAGGTCGGGTATTGTAACCAAAGGGAAGCCTGTTGTAATAGAAACGCCTTATGATAAACTGGGAAATCTGGAAAGTTAACTCCACCTTCTGATTTAGGACATATAAGACGGGCAAGGGACATTCTAGGTTTTTTATTGCTCCAAAGAAAAGATGTCAGAATGGAGTTAATTCTTCTGAAAAATTTAGAGGGAATGGAGACAGGAATATTAGAAATAGTATAGAGGACTATGGGAGACAGCATCATTTTAACTGTATCAAGGCGACCCCACCATGAGAAATAAAGTGGATGCCATCTAGTTGTTAAGTCTGATAATTTTTGAATGCATTTATTTAAGCAAAGGGAAACCGTGTCTGAAATAGAAGGAGTGATATGAAGGCCAAGATATTTAATGTTTGAGGAGCTCCACGTAAAGTTGGAGGCACTCAAATCAGGCTTAAATGTGAACTTCGTCAAGGGCAAAATCTCACACTTGTCATTATTAAGTTTGTAACCAGATATCTGGGAATAATCTTTGACTTCAGCAAGAAAGGCAGGAATGGATTCAGTAGGGTTGGAAATAAAAAGTAAAATATTATCCGCATACGCGGCAAGCTTGACTTGAGAATCTAAGACATGAGAGCCATGAAAATTGGGGTTTTGACGTAATTTGGATAAAAAAGGTTCTAGGGCTAGGTTAAAAAGAAAAGGGGATAGAGGACAGCCTTGGCAAACTCCTCTCCCTAAATCAAAAAAGGAGGAGACTAAACCATTGGTGCAAACCGCCGCACGGGGATTGGAGTACAATAAAGAGACCAAAGAGATAAATTTAAGGCCGAAACCAAACCATTTAAGAGTATGAAACAAATAGGTCCACTCAACACTATCAAAAGCTTTTTCAGCATCTAAGGCGATTGCTGCAAGGGCATTGGGTAATTTATGAGATTTTGATAACACATTAAACAAAAGCCTAGTATTATCCGTGATAAATCTGCCCTTGACGAAGCCTGATTGTTCCTCGCCTAAAAGATCTGGAAGTAGGAGGTCAAGACGTGTTGCGAGTGATTTAGCAAATATCTTGTAGTCAATATTGACCAAGGAGATGGGCCTATAATTCTTACAGTAATGAGCATCTTTCCCTTCCTTGGGTGTGAGACAGATGTGAGCATCAGAGAATGAACCTGAGGAAGCACCTAAGGCAAGAAAAGAATCTAAGAGAGAATGGATATTAGGAAGAAGGAGTTTTTAAAAATGAAGAAAAAATTCAACAGTGGGGCCATCTGGTCCAGGAGCTTTGTCTTTTTTGAGAGTCTGGAGTGCTAGAAGTAATTCATGTTGAGAAATGTCTAATTCTAGGGAAGATAGATCAAGAGGGAAATAGGCAGGTTTATGTATGGTGGAGAAGAAATGATCTAAAGAGTGGATGGAGGGCTGAGTTTCAGAGGAGTATAAAGTTTTGTAAAAAGAGGAGAATTCAGTGAGGATGTCTGCATCATTAGGTTGGAGATTAGAATGAGTGTCGTAGATAGACTCAATGTTCAGTTTGTTGTGCTTGATTTTCAGATAATTGGCTAAAATGTTCCCCGCTTTATTCCTACCACCATACATTTTGCACTGGATTTCAATAAATAGAGAGAGGCATCCTCTGTAGATTTTTTGTTGAAACTCAATTTTGGCATTAATAAGGGCTGTTAAACTGTCTTGTGAATGAGAGGTGAAATAGGCGTGCTCCAATTTCTTGATGTCTTGAAGAAGATCGCCAGTAAGTTTGCGGGCAAGTTTTCATTTTTCTGCAACATATCCAATTATAAAATCTCTTGCCGCAGCCTTAAAGTTATCCCAGATAGTATATTTGGGAATGTAGGAAGTATCATTAAACTGAAAAAATTCATCAGAAAATTCAATAAAGGAGGCGGTAAATTTGGGATCCAACAGAAGGGCGTTATTAAAACGCCATCTCTTAGGACCAACAGGTTTAGGAAGTATGTCAATGTGGGCTATGGTAGGAGCATGATCCGAAAATAAGATAGGACAAATTTCAGCATTAGTAAGAGTTTGGGAGATATTATGAGTAACAAAAATATAATCAATCCGGGACTGGTAATGATGGCATGGGGAATAAAAAGTAAATTCTCTCGTTGTCGGATTACACAAACGCCAGGCGTCAATGAGCTTGTGTTGAGAGATAGCGTAAGAAAATAGCTTATGAGATTTATTTGGGATATAAGGAGCCCTGGAATTGATTGCAACGGTCTGCTAAGATGAAGTTATCATCAGCAATCTGGTGATATGGCGGGAAAAATCATGCCAAAAAGCAGGATCACCACCAGTGGGGGCATAGACATTAAGAATGGAAATTGGAACACCCTTTAGAGACAACTTAACATAAATCCATCGACCTTCGCCATCTGTTTCCTGAACAATAAGGGAGTGGGAGAGGGTTTTACGACATAGAATAGCTACACCATTTCGTTTACCATCACCCTGGGAATAGTAAACCTCATCAACCCATCCTCGTTTAAGTTTAGCCGATTCTACATCAGATAAATGAGTTTCTTGTAAAAATGTAACATCAACATTCAATCTGGATAAGTGAGTTAAAATTCTTTGCCTCTTAATCGGAGAGTTAATGCCCTTAACATTCCATGTAATAATTTTCAATGACATAATATAACAAACAGAAGAAAAAAAAGACCAATGGTAACGTGAGAAGAGAAGCCCATAAGAAAAGGTAAGCAGAAGAGAAAAAGATGAGAAGTGATGCTAGAGATAAAGGAGAAAAGGAGTAGGAAAAAGGAAAAAAGTATAAAGGAAAAATAAAAGAGAAGGCAGGAATGAAAAGAAAAAGAGGAAACAAGAAGAGGCAGGCTAATGATAGAGAGCAAAACAGTGAAGACCGAAGACGCAGGAAAGGAAAATGTAGAAACAAGAGAATATGAAACGAAATATTGAAGATTGAGAGGGAGAAGCAAGCATATGAAAAAAGACACCTTTAAGCATAGACAAACCATGGAAGTCAGGAAGAAGGGGACAAAAGGGACATTAAACATGATAAACAAAAAGAAGAACTGTACTTATGAGAAAGGAGGGGAGCACAATCGGGAGAAGGATCAAACGAGAAGAAGAGGAGGGGGGTAGAGCTAACTAGGGAAGGTCGAGCGAACAGGGTCAACGAATCACCCAACCGAGGGGACGGAACGGAACACGACATATAACCTGTGAATAAAGAAGGAGAGCATTAGGAAACATTAGGAAACAAAACCACTGAATATAAAAGTTAAAAAAAAGAAAAAAGCCAGGTAAAAAGAAGAGCAAGGTAAGGAGAGAGAACATGAAGGAAAAAGGAAGTGAATATATCAACATATGGAAATAGGATATATAACTACTAGATACGAAGCGTTAAGTGAGGTAGAAAGAACAATAACAGGCAACAACCATCAAAAAAGAGAGAAGAGGTAGAAATCACGGAGGAAAAGATGAAGATGGACCAGAAAGGTCCATGTCAGCAGCTTGGCAGGATTTCAGGAAGCTCTGAAGACGAACTGGATCCTCGTAAGTTGTCGTTTTGTTGTTGTTGGTAACCCTGAAAAAACATGGGTGAAAGAGATCGTATCTGGCGATGATGGAACGAAGAGCAGGTCTCATATCCAGGAAGGCCTTGCGCCGATTCGCCGTGGCTCTTGCATAATCCTGGGCGAAGAACAAGGAGGATCCTGACCAAGTTAGGCGAGGCTATAGCCGCTGAGAGAACTTTTAATAAGTCGATGTATTCCAGAAAGTACATAATGATGCCTCTTGGTTTCGAGGAAATGGAGGTAGGGAAAGGACCTCTGCCAAGTCTGTGGGCCCGTTGTATGTTAAGCACAGTGCCCTCTGGTAAATGCAGGAGGGTAGGAAGAAAGGATTTGAAAAAAGCAACTGGGTCAGTCCCCTCACAGCCCTCCACCAGGCCGTAAATACGTAGGTTGTTGCATCTATTTCGATTTTCCAACTCCTCCACCTGCTTCTGAAGGGACGCAACCTGTGAGTGCAAGTGGGAGACTTTGGACGACGACTCCTGAAGAGAAGAAACGCTGCGCTCCACAGAAGTGACTCTTGCATCCATTTAAGACCAGTTGTCAGTCAAAACCTGTAATTTGGCGTTGGTTTCTTCCATAAAAGGACGCAAAGCCCTTATCTCCTCCAATAAAAGTTCCATAGATATGGCAGAAGTAGGATTAGGTGGAGAAGGGGTGTCCTTTTTCAGCCTTTTGGTAGTACCATTCCCTCCAGCTTGCGCAGATTGCTCCATTGAGGACTGCGGAGAGTGGGCAGAAGTTGACTGAGAAACTTCTAACTGGGCAAAGGCTGAGAACACCTTGGAGTTTTTAATGAAAATATGCTGTGTAGGTTTAGTAATGCAGTTCAACGTAAGTTTGCCCATGTAAGCAAGCCGCCTAGAGGAAAGGCAAATAAATAGAGGATAAGCAAAATTCCTGTGAAGTGCAAAGCAGCTGGAAAAGGATATGTATCAGAGAAAAAAGAAACTAGAGAGTTAAGGTGAGCCAGCAACTGTAAGAGAAAAATCCAGAAATATAGCACAGTTCATAAAATGGCCGCCATCCATAGAGAACAGAGGGAGCTCAAATCAGTGTTCAGACCCATAAAAAAAGAGCAATGACAGCCAAAAAGAGCAACACCTCAAAAGTAGGGAAGACATGGCTCAGCAAATGATATAAATGAGGCAGTAGGCGTTAAAATGTCCAAAGTGCAAAGCTGCGTGTACCTGGAATGCAGCCTCGGCTTTTTACGAATACAAAATGGCGGCTGTGTCAGAGCCGCGACCAGGACTTCAGCGACAAAAATGACGGTGTTGGCGGTCTTGTCAGCGTCACCTAAGAGGTTCACGGCGCGCACGCCATGCTCCAATAGAAAGACCTGCTTCCAGCGGGTCGAGAGGCGGTCGCGGTCCGCTGGTGCCCCTCGGCGGGTTCAGAGCGCCAACACCTACGCCGCCATCCACTACGGGCGCTAGCCACTCCCCCCTTCATTTTCGTTTTTGTTTACGAGAAAATAACACTTGATACTGTTTTTTTGTAGGACCCAATACATTCTTGTGCAGTCAGAAATCTTTATTCGGCTATATTTCAAGCCATAAAAGAATACATCATAAAAGCATTTCTGATCAAAACACAACGACGTTAATAAAATATCAAATATCAGAAAAATACATTCTTGTGCAATTTGGCCCTCAGAATCTTTAGCCTACTCTGCCTCGCTATCAGAAAATAGGCAAGGCACCTTAATAAGGAGGGACTGAAAGATGTGATTGCAACTCCTATACAAACTCTGCTTTGGAAAAATGATTGAGTATTTACACCACCTTTCTGAGGTGCTTTGGACTTAGTTTAGATCTACAAGACCATCTCCCATACAACTGCATGAATGCCCTTTAGTGTTTTGAAGTGACCCTACCGACGGCAACACAGAATAAAAGTCATAGTGGCAGAGAGGATGTGTACACAGCGCTGGATCTTTTTGACGAAATACGTCTTCAATTTTTTTATATTTCTGATGTCATCAGGGAGACACCACTTCGATATAATAATGAGGGGAGGAAATAAGGTAACAGGAGATGGCTGCAGCCGTAGTTAAAAACTGGGCATGATCTTTACATGCCTCCTCCTACTAGGTATGATGTGGAAATGGGCCCATCTAAGGAAGGAAACATTTAGGGCATGAAATATATTGGTCTCTGACAACTCAATGTGTCAGCAGATAATATCAGGATTAAGACACAGAGGGGCATATTAGCAAGGGCGTTATTACCGCTTTAGCTGCACTTTTTGCCGATAAGGGTGGCAATTTTTTTAAGTCCCAATTACCAAGCTGTCGCTAACAGCAGTTAGCGACAGCTTCCAGGTGTTAGCGACCGGTTTGGCGTCCACTTTGCATGTCAGCGATATTTATCGCTAATGGCATTCAAAGTGGGTGTACCCAAACTGATAGCGACTGAAAGTAGTTGCTAACACAGCTATCGCCTATTAGCAATACCCGCGACGCGATAAAAAAACGCTTGATAACCGCGTTTAGCAACAGGAGTTTACACCTGGTAAAAACCTGACTTAGTCATATTAGTCAATGGGAGTTGGATTCTATGGCTAAGTCCCCACCTGCCTATTAGCGAGATTTTCCTTAGCGATTGTATTTTTATCGCTGGAAATATCACATTATCGATGGGATTCTCCGCTATCGCTGGATTTATTATCACTGTGGAGATAAACGTTAGTAATACTGCGTTATCTCTGCAATAAAATTCATCAATAGGAGACGATAAAAAAAAACAAGCTAAGCACGGTTTGCGTTAATTATCGCAAGTTGTTGCTAATATGCCCAAGAGGACTTTCGAAGAACTGATAATTTCTCAAGATTGAAGCCTTAGTAAGGCGGAGTACTATCTCAAGTTTAATCTTTTATTGATCAATAGCAATGGGCATGTTGGTTTCTGAAACAATGGTCGGTAATATGCAGAGTGCACGGAGTGGTAGGAATTTTGGTTGTTGAACCCTTTGAAGAAAGCCCCATTGCAAGATACTACTTCTCAATGTCTCTGGATAGCGAACAATATCTATTTTGTGCCAGCTCCTGAGAGGATGGCATCCTACATTTAGTGATCATGCTGCTTCACTGTTTGTTTGCAGCCTCCTCCTTGTAAGACTTCAGTAATGTTGCGTATTTGCTTTCCTAAATTGGTGGAGCCCTGTCAATTCAGAGTTGTAAGGATTGGTGCTGGTCCTAATACTTGGTGTGCAAGGCACACATTTGCAACAGTTTTCACTGTAATGTGGATGTGAGGAAGCCAAACGTGACCTTGGATTCATGCTTTGGTTTTGACAATACCCTAACAGTCAAACAGCACCAACAACAAGGTGCATGGAATGAGTGTTGCTTGCATTATAAGGCGGGTACCCCATAACTGCAACCCATCATCTTTGGCTTATATTTCTTTGCATGCTTTGAGCAACAATGATTTTTGTAACCTAGGTGTACCCTTATAAGATACTTTACTATTTATTTTCAGAGGTTATATTTAACCGCTTCAATGCATGTTGCAAGGGTATCTTGGCATTGAACAACAGATGTTTACTGTTACCCAACGGTACTCATTGTATTGCCCTCAGAAGGATGAAAGGCTGAGTGGATCACCCAGGATTTGAACCTGTGACCATGAGATCAAACACAGCCCCTTTCAGTAGACGCAGTAATCCACTCAGCGACCACATCCGGTTCATCATAGATCAATAGGCCAGCCCACTTCAGTCATTGGCTGGCTTCACTGTGAATTACTACATACTCCTTTCCCAAGAAACACATGCTTACATTAATTAATTCCCATCAGTGCCAAAGTCCACCATGGTAATGAATGCTTTTTTTGTGATAGTAAAATGTGAATGACACACCAGACTAATGGATGGAGTGTGGCTAAACAGCTCTATAAGTAACTATGTTAATACATTTAGTAAAATAAGATGGTTTTAGCTAACACCAGCCTTAAAAATGCCAATCGATCTATCGTTGACTGCTAGCCTTTTGCCTTTACTAATGTTACTAATGCTTTCTTTGTAATGTTTTGTACATTTTTATTAGACACAGATAGACAGGCTCGCAAAGGCAAACATGGAGATAGACTTACAATGACAGATAGATGGATAGGTTTGCGAAGACAGATAGACAGGTTTGCAAAGATAGATAGATAGATAGATAGATAGATAGATAGATAGATAGATAGATAGATAGATAGATAGATAGATAGATAGATAGATAGATAGATAGACAGATAGATAGATAGATAGATTTGCAAAGACAGATAGGTAGCTAGCCTTATGATGACTTATGGTGCCGACCACCTAGCCAGTATTTTCAACTTGATGTTTGAGAAGGGCGACTTTCCCACAGTGTGGAAGCGAGCATCCATCCGCCCATTACTTAAAAACCCTTGCTGGACATCACGGACCCTAATAGTTATATGCCAATTGCCAGACTACCATTGCCTGCAAAACCTATAGAAAAAATCATGAACTCCCAGCTCTGCTCATTTCTGCGTAACTCGAAGGGTCTAGACCCGGCCCAACATGGGTTCAGGGAAGGGCACAGCACTGACACCGCCCTGATTAAATCTACAGAGGAGGTCCGGAAAGTGCTGGATGACGGGGCCAAGCGGTGCTGATTCTTCTGGATCTGTCAGCAGTCTTCGATACGGTTCACCATGCTATGCTGGTGGACCGATTGGAGGGCTGCGGGATCCAGGGGCAAGCACTTAACATTCTGAAGGCCTTCCTGACAGATCGGGTACAAGTGGTGGCTATGGGTGACTTTGAATCAAGACCCTTCGAACTCCCCGGGGGGGTCCCTCAGGGATCCTCCATTAGCCCCACTTTATTTAATATCTACGTATCCTCTCTTGCCCCGGTGATTTGATCCTTCAGGTTCGAGTTAACATCTTACGCAGACGACACCCAAATTGTGGTCTCGGTGCTTCCAGGGAAAGAGCTGGGGGTGGCAGCAAGGTTACAGGACTGTATGTCTGCAGTTAGTTCCTGGATGGCCAAAAGCTGCTTAAAATTAAACTCCTCCAAGACCGAGGTGCTTATTATTGGGTCAAATACAAATCTCTGGAGTTCCAAGTGGTGGCCCCCAGATATGGGATCCCCGCCATCTCCGCTACAAAAGGTGAAGAATCTTGGAGTCATCATAGACCACCAACTTTCCTTTAAACCTCAGGTCAAGGCCCTGACTTCCTCCGTACACTGTACTCTGAAAACCATTAGAAAGGTTCTGCCTTTCTTACCAGAGGGTAGAAGAAAAACGGTGGTGACGGCACTCGTACTTTCGCGCCTTGACTACTGTAACAGCCTCTTCTTAAAGGCACAACAGGGGGTGCTTAACAAACTTCAGGTTTTACAAAATGCAGTAGCCCGCCTGATCGGGGGCTTGCCTAAATTTTCATTGGTTACTAAGGAACTAGAAAAGCTGCATTGGCTACCGATGAGGAAGAGGATTCTGTTTAAAGCCCTCTGCATTGTCTTTAAGGCATTGCATGGTTTAGGCCCAGTGTTTCTTCAGGATCATTTTCAGTGGTACAGACCAGGGAGACAACTTAGGTCTGCCACTATGGGACTGATTAAAATATCTCGGTTCAGGAAAGCACGCTGGGGGGGTAGGAGCTTTGTTGGGGGAGCAACAAAGGCATGGAACTCACTCCCTCTGATTCTTAAATTAAGCACTAATCTGCTAGCATTTAGGAAAAACCTCAAAACATGGCTCTTTACCCTCTAGTCCGGGAATCTTATACTCAGGGAGTTGCCACTTTAGCGCCAGGACACCGATTGGTATTTGTGCGCTCTACAAGTGTTATAAATAAATAAATAAATAAATAGATAGATAGGTTTGCAAAGACAGATAGACAGGTTTGCAAAGATAGATTGATAGAGAAGCTTGCAAAGACAGATAGAGAGGCTTGTAAAAACGGTTACATCGAAAGGCTTGTAAAGACAGATAGAAAGGCTCGTAAAGATAGATAGAAAGGCTCGTAAAGACGGATAGAAAGGCTTGTAAAGGCAGATACAAAGGCTTGTTAAGATAGATAGATAGATAGATAGATAGATAGATAGATAGATAGAGAGATAGATAGAGAGATAGATAGAGAGATAGAGAGATAGAGAGATAGAGAGATAGAGAGATAGAGAGATAGATAGATAGATAGATAGATAGATAGATAGATAGATAGATAGATAGATAGATAGATAGATAGATAGATAGATAGATAGATAGATAGATAGATAGATAGATAGATAGATAGATAGATAGATAGATAGATAGATAGATAGATAGATAGATAGATAGATAGTTATGGTTGCATAAATAGATAAAGGGGTTAACCTACATAGCTAGAGAGGGCTGTCTAGGTAGAGAGATACAGTTGAAACTAAATAAAGATAGGCGGACAGGGTTGCGGCTACAGGTAGATCAATAGAGTTGCAAAGCTAGATATCGATGGAGTTGCAAAGCTAATTATACATAGAGTTGCAAAGCTACATATAGAGGAAGTTTCAAAGTAATAGAGTTGCAAAGTCATATAGGTGCAAAAATAGATAGATAGATAGATAGATAGATAGATAGATAGATAGATAGATAGATAGATAGATAGATAGATAGATAGATAGATAGATAGATAGATAGATAGATAGATAGATAGATGGATAGATGAATCGATCACTTGCTTTTGTAGGTGCCCACATATTTCACCACACATTGATGGAGCATGTGGGTTCATTCTGCAGTCCGGGTCCAGAGTACTGTGTCTCCGACATCTGAGACATCCGCTCCGACTCAAGCCCTCCTGTGTGGCTGCAGATATAGACGCATCACTTGTTCGTGGCTGGAAAAATCAACACAGGGCCTGTTTCACCGCCACTGCATCGACCCCATGGTGTCTAGATTATGCACACATCGCACCTGTTCGGAAAGTTTCTAGAGCTTCGCTCTGCAGTAAGGAGCCGCTTTTGGAATTTGACACATTGCTTATCCTAGCAGTAAGGAAAAAACGCAACACTTCTTCTGCTTGCAGCAGAACTTACGCCTCCATCCCCCTGGGACTCAAGAATTACCCCACTGCTTGTGTTTTCTGATGCTTCTCTCCTTTGTGATGTTTTCTTCTCTGATTTTGATGCATCAAAGTTACTTTGTGCTAGAATCAACGCATCTATAGAGTTATTTGGACTAAATTGCTTAAACCTTTAAAAAGTGATTTCTTTGCTTATGTATGTTGGGTTTTTGTTGTTTTTAGGTCTTTGGTTTAAACTGGTTTGGTGTCCATTTGTACTGTTTTTACTGTATAACAGTATGTATTATGTTCAAATGCTTTACACATTGCCTCTGAGATAGACCTGACAGCTTGTGCCAAGCTACCAAGGGGGTGTGCAGGGGTTATTTTGGGCGTATAACTCCCTTGCCCTGATTAGAACAGTCCACTTACATTAGAATGTCAGCAATTCTGGTCCATTAGTCACTTGCACTGAAGTAGTATATCTGCCAATAACGATGCCACCCAGCTTTCTTGGATGCTGTTCTGAGCTACTTCATCTACATAGGAGATGCTGAAATGCTTCAGACCCCTTGAATTCAGTTATCTACTGTCGGAGATATATGGAAGTCTCTTTAGTTAGACCTATTGGGTGAACAAGTCAATCAATCAATCAAACAAACAGACCATTAAAGTGCACCGCTACTCCAACAGGAGTGTCTCAGCAAAACAACAATTGATGAACGGAATGCAGAACAATGTCAGACATTCACCCCAGTATAGTGATCTTGGCTAAATCCATAGTTTTTTTTCTCCTCATGCCATTCCAGTTTGAACCCAGCCATATGCAAATCAGTCTTGACCCTGCGCCCAATGGGAACAGTCCAGGTTCTCCCTGCACTGGAATCAAGCATACCAGGACCAGTTTCGGGGTTTTCACCCTCATCAGCCAGGATAGCTTGACTCTAGTGGCATGGAGAGCACGGGACCCACATCTGGGCATACCCGTCCCACTCGGGGTGACAAATGCAAAAACAACAATTGATGGACAGAATGCAGAACAATGTCATAAATTGACCCTAGTACAGAGATCTGGGCCTAAATCTATCACTCCAGTGATCTTCATTTGCCTCTTAAACCTCTCTAGCCTGGACACCATGAGCTCTCAGAAGAGCACAAACACAAAGGAGTTTCCTGCCATGTCAAAGGACACAAGGCGACTGAGGTTCCACAATATGCATACAAAGCAGTTGCTAGTGCAGTAGCTACACAGAGACAAAAACACACATAGGAGTAGGGTAAGTAGAGTAGGATGACACTGGGTGCAAAACATACTTTCCAACAATTGTAATGCTATTTTTCTATTTTCTTCTTGTGGGATCCTATGTAGTGTGCCAGATTAGGTCAAGGGAATACATTATGGGTTGAATGCCTCTGGTGATCAGTTCTCATCTGATTCACATGTTTTGTGGTAGTGTTGGTTTCTTTTATCATACTATGGGGGGTGTAGCTACCATTGGTTAAACAGGTGCAGTGGTGCTGGTGCTTCAAGTGCTGAGAGGGCCATTAAACCCAGTTAATTCCTGTATACTGTAGCAGGGTTTCCGTTCTCCCACAGAACTGTGCACAGAGATCTAGAACCTGGGTGAGTTAGGGTGTCCCAAAACTCACCTTAGTATCAGAAATCCCCTTACCAAGCTAGCTACAGTGTCTCATTGGTACTAACAACTTCCCAATGACTTAGACAATGCAGAACATGAACTTAGGGTACCTCAGGTATCGTGGAACACATAAACACTCTTTCGCTCTATAATCATTTCAAACAAAAACTGGGAGCCAAAGAACACACGTGCAAGTTTGAAATATTTATTTTTCAATGCAAGGTTCTCAAAAGCAGTATCTTATATAATATCAACATACATATTATAAAAATCAGAGTTATCAGCATAGTCACTAGTCCATAGTAAGCGAACGGTGATAGCATATTATAATGCAAAATCTATAGAAATTTGTATCACCTATATTTCGCGCACCCTATTTAGCATACTATATTATATCTAAGAAGGTCTCATTTGGGTTTTTAGCAGGGCGGGCCCATACCTCTAATGGTCAGTAGGAGAAGATCACATCAACAGCTACCAGCTCTCTGCATGCGAAGCATCAAGTGTGTTTTTTCATTCTCAGTAACTCTATCTTAAACCCGCGTAGAGCCCAATGTTGGCAGCAACATTATTTGTGTTATGTCTAATGTGGTGCGAGGATCAGGCCTCCCAGCAACCTTGTGTTAGGTTATTCTTAGAGGCTATAGATCTCAGTGTGCAGACAGTGTACCAAGTGTACCAGGCACGACTGATATCAGAGCAATAACATATTATTCTCAATAAATCACATCTTTCGTCTAGGTTGAAAGCTACAATAATAATTATGTGCCGTGTGCAAACTAAAGCAGAAGGAAAATATGTTGTTTAAACATTTAATAAGCTCATGCTAACTTAACACAATATATAGAAAAGCATTAACTATATGACACCCCCCCCAATGATCCGAGGACGGTCAAGAAACAAGCCAATAATATAATAAAGGCATAACATGAAAGCAGAGTTCAATAATATTGAGCCAAGCTAAATGTATGTATCTGTATATGAAAATTAATAAAAATATGTATGAATGCCTATAGTGGCCAAACAAAAATATAAAAATACTCGAACTCGAGGCCTAAAATAAAATCAGAGGCCTAGAACATATGAAGGTAATTGTTCGTAAGAACAAATGGCACCATTCAGAATTACTAAAAAGTCACGTGCCCGTATAGTGAAAGTCTCCAAAGCCGCTCATGGGTGGATAGAATATGCAAAATAGGTAGCCACAGCTTCCAACATGAAATCACTGTCATCATCCGAAAACAGTTCAGCCATCCAATTAAGCAATGGGAAAGAACATACGTGCTCCTCCAACACCGAACCCTCTTGCAACATCAGAGGACAACTGGGTGGGTTCTCAAGAACGCTATGTGCCAGAAACTCATGCGCCGCTGCGGGGATGTCCCACTGACCCATTAGTCCATGCATCGCTGCCAAGGCCATAATCCTTTCGCCAGAACAAATCAACTTGTGAGCAAGTACGGGGCCCATCAGCTGATCAAAATCGACTTCAGGAGATAACGGCAAGCAGAGACACAAATCAATGGCCCAGTCAAATTCGCAGCTCAGGCAATGAAACACAGGCTGGACACATGTGAAATAGGAAAATCGAAACGATAATCCAAATGCCGTGCTTAAGGTCGCAAGCGGCAAGGTGCCATAGTAATCAAGCATCCGGTTGCGAAATAGTGTCAGAAGGGGCTGAGCGGCTCCTTGCGCAGGATGGGCATCCATGTTTTAGGAAGCAGAATAACACCAAAACGCCTGCAGCCAAAGCCAGCAAAACAGGGAATCCTCCAAACAAGCTCGAAAATATTGAATGGAAAAAAGCTGGGATAACACCAAAAATCTTTTCAAACGTAGTCACGAGACCACTGCTAACCAATTTAAAAAAATGAGCTAAGCCAGACGTGGAGGAGGCATTAAAGATCTGATCTACTAATTCGCAGAAATGAAACGGCAAGTCAGTATTTAAAAGTGCCTGCACCTCAGTGCGTGTGTTAGCTATGTGAAGGACATAAGTTTCACGAGCCGAGCTCAGGGCCACTTCTTTTTGAGACAAAAGAGCCCTTATGCAGCTCATACCATTGAACTCCGCTCTCAAGGTTGGGATGCGCGGCCAGATGGAAACAGCTGAATTCCCATGCGTGGGTGGATATAACACGTTCTTGCAACACACCACACGTTCTGATACAGTAACCACATAGGCGATACCGACCATTAACCCACAACACTCCTCATTATTCCAAAGTAAATAACTACCGTTAGTCAATAAAGTGAATGTGGGAACTATTGCAGGAACCGGTGTGCCTTTTAAAAACACAGGCTAAATTAGGCCTGTCCTGATTACAAGAACCATGCAACTGGATGTGCCTGCATATCAGTGAACGGTCAGGCGACTGTGTGCATTCTTCACCATTCAAATTCACTTCCTTTCCATCCTTCAGGCATCTGTATGTGTACGGTAAAGACCATGCCTCATGTAGGAAAGCACTGCCTAGTGGTTCGTAACGCCCTGTAGCAATGTATCTCATACAATTGGTAAATTTATACAAAGCAAATGGTAAAGTAATAACACCATGGATAAGCCATGTAGCAGCAGCTGCTTCAGCCACAGAAAAGGGCAAAGATTCTAATTTTTTCAATGTGTAACATAGAAAATGATGCATCTCGCATGGAAAGCATGCGTTGTTTGTCAGTCAAATTAAATGGGGCAAATAGGGACGACACGTTCATGTAACTCCAAGGAACACGACCATATTTCAGAGTCTGTAGTGTCCATGCAAACTGCATTACAGAACGCAATTGATTTTGTCCGTGGTACAATACAGATACTTCATCATTTACAATGTCGACCACGGAAGAGACAATATTATTCAACGTGTAAATTCGGGAAGAAAGCGTGTTAATACTGTTATCGACGACTGCAAGCACCTTTTCCAAATTTGTTTGGTCGATTGCTCTTTGGCGTTTAGCAGCCTCAATTTGTGAGAATTTCCAAATTTCATTGTAAACCGCATAAATCCACCTCTTAGATCTACCCTTAGCTGGGCCTTTTATAAAATCATTCAAATCCACGTTTTCAGTTAACTGAGACAGATGTAGTTTAACTGCAGCTAAAGTGGAATGTTGTAACCAATTCTGACACAGTTTCCCCACAGAATAATCATTTTCAAAACGGGGATCAGGTCTGACTTCTGTGAACCCTTCAGCCAAACCTAGAAAACGACGTTGGCAAGAATCAGCACTCCTATGCCACATCAGCCAACCCTTGGAATCCAAACTGGATATATTAAAGGATGAATTGTGCAATAGAGCTTGCAACTCATGAATGGACAATTCAGTATAATTACCCCATCCTGAATATTCTTCCAAATCGGGGATAATTGGTGTATTTAATTTTTTAGAAGTAGCCAATCCAAAGCATGTTGTTTGGAAAATGGATGAATTTAGAAACAACATGTGATTCGGGATGAGACATGCACGGTGCAAAGCCTCAGTGCCTTGTACCTGCCAATCTTTGGTACCCCAAACCGATTTAAGGTCAATTGTTCCTTTCCAAAACTCATAGCCATCTACAGCTAATCTGTCTAGAAAGGACTTCGAATACAGCAATTTTGTATCGGTAAGTCTAACTTTGGACATGGACTTTTGTGTCATTTTGAAATAAAATGACTCAGGATTTGATTGATTAAAATCTGTAAAATAAGTGTATTTTTTCAGAAATGTACCCGGCACGCCTCAGGGTGACCCATCAGGGCAAACAGCATTTTTTTTCAAACCCGCAACAGGTCGAAGACTACGTAAAAAGGCTCCGAGCGGCCAGGAGGGAGGGGCGCAATGATGAGGGGGAGGAAGCCGCAGAACATCAAGCCGAACGAGAAGACTAGTAGTGGGAGACTTATGCTCGACTGCTTGATAACTACTCAATGCACTATGGATACAGCTTTCGGACCTTGAGGATCCTAGAGGATGAAACTGGCCTGCGCTTCATGTGGTGGTGCCACTGAGAACTATCTGGCCTCGGAAGGGACTTGCTGCCAGGCGACTGGCGGCTGATCATCGCATTTGCTTGTTAAAGTTAACTTGCCGAAGGTTTTTTTTCTTCTTTGGGAAGAGTACATTGCTGGCCCTGACGGTGGCCAGGAGAAGGAGACTCGCACGAGATGGGTTACTTTGCCACTGATACGATGCTGGCCGTTGCCCAAGCACGGCTGGAGGGCCACATTGAATTGCACTGAGGTGACGGGGGGGCTTTGGCCTGCAGGGACGATATATACCAGGCACCACCCCGCCTTCTCTGTCTTTCCCGTATGTTGCATGCGGATGGGGAGGGGAGAGTTGGGGTGTTTCAGTGTGTACCTCTTTTGCTCCCGAGAGGGAATTCCCCACATGGTTTTTCTAATGTTATAGGACGTATAGGTTGGGGCAGGGGGGAGGGACAAGGTACTGGCAAGTTTGGGTTGCTTCAGTGGGAGGGGGAGGGTCCGGACAGCCAGGGTCGGGTGGCTGTGCACGTGATGGGGAGTACAGTTTTTTTGTTAAGCTGCTAGTTGTTCGAGGTGGCGAGTTTGATGCGTGCGGCAATAATGGCGAGAATGCAGGTAGTATGGATGACATGTATGTGAGCGTGGTTGAACGGGGGGGGAGATTGCGCTTGACAGCGGAGTTGTCGGCGAATGGTACTGGTCGATTCGGGGCTGGGGCATTGACCACCGGCTTCGTGCTAGGATTGAAAGACATATATGGGCGATAATGTGTTGGATAAAGTTGTCATATTGTCCTGGAATGTCCGCGGACTCAATGATCCCCGTAAATGCAGAAATGTACTTGCATATCTAGATCGCCACCATGTGCAAATAGCTATGCTCCAGGAAACCCACCTTAGACCGGGTAACACTCCCAAGTTTGCGAGTTGGTGGGCGTGTGAGAGAGAGTTTTCCTCTTATTCCACATATTCTAGGGGGACGGTGATACTGGTCAATAGGAAACTTCCATTTCAAAAGCTGGGTGTGCGAGTGGATAAGGAGGGGAGATATGTCATCCTTTGGGGGAGGCTAGGATCTGATGTAATAATGCTTGTGAACTGCTATGCACCGAATGTCGACAATCCAGGATTTTTCTTGTCATTGTGGGGCCATATGTTGGAGATTGAGGCCGCGCACGTTATCTGGGGGGGGGATTTTAACTTATCACTACACGACACGATGGATAGATCCGACGGCAGTGGACATTACAACATGAACGCCACGAACACGCTTCAGGGGATACTTACGGAGGCGGTACTGGTAGACAGTTGGAGGCACACGCACCCGGCACTCAGAGAAGGCACCCACTTCACAGCACATGCGCGTTCATGGGCAAGGATTGATTATTGCTTCATCTCACGGGGGCTTGCTGGGGGACTAGTGCAAGCGAAGCATTTGCCTCGCACTTATTCAGACCACTGTCCAGTATTGACCGTCCTTGAAGTACCCGGGCACACTAGGGTGAGACCGCCATGGCGCCTCTTCCCCTCGGCCTTGCTAGATCCTGTCTTTAAGCACGAACTCGGAGAAGAGATCGAAGCCTTTTTTCCTAGAAACAAGGGCTCTGTGGAAAAAGTCGAAACCATCTGGGAGGCGTTTAAAGTCACCGTCAGGGGCGTCACAATCTCTAAAAGCTGCGGGATACTGCGGAGCATAGTGCGCACTCTACACACACTCGAAGGGGAGCTTAGGGCGCTAGAGGTGGAAATGGCAGGAAACACCAGTCCTGAGTTGGCAGCAAGATTCAGAGCTAAACTATCGACTTATGAGGAGGAGGCGGCCAGGGAGGTAAAATTCAGAGGCAAATATTGGACAGCTAGACGGTACTGCGAGGGGGACCGACCGGGGAAGGTATTGGCTGCGCTCACGAGGCACCAACGCTTTGCCTCTCATATCCTAGAGATTTCGGATAGGGAGGGGAAGATCCATCAGGATTCTGAGGGGATTCGAGACACCTTCCTGCAACACTACGGACGCCTGTACTCCACACAACAGGGGGGCGAGGTAGAGTTCGGTAATTATCTGGACGACATTGCGCTCTGCTGGTTGAGTGACGGGGACAGGGGGTTCTTAGGGTGCCCTTTCGAGCTGGACAAGGTCAGGGAAGCGATCATGTCCCTCAGTAATGGCAAAGCGGCTGGGTTGGACGGCCTACCGGTCGAATTCTATAAATGTTATATCGACATAATGGCGCCGGTATTGAAGGAGGTCTTCGAGGAATCGCTGGAGGTGGGGATATTACCGGGGTCCATGAGAGAGGTGGCGATCACCTCGCTGTTGAAGCCGGGTAAGGATTCAAAGGACACTGATGCCTATAGACCTCTGTCTTTACTGAACTGCGACGCGAAGATACTTGCGAAAATATTGGCTACAAGGTTGTCCCTGCTGATGACTAAACTTGTACTTCCAGACCAATCTGGATTTGTCCCAGGGAGGGCCACGTCCCACAATCTGCGCACGTTGTTCTCGTTAATCCCCACCATCGCTCCCGAATTGCCGGTTGCTGCTGTGTTTCTGGACGCCACCAAGGCGTTCGACTCGGTGGAATGGGGATACCTGCTGGCCATCCTGGGCAGGATGGGGTTCCCCCGGATATTCATCGCATGGGTGACATTGCTATACACTTCCCCAGTCGCTAGAATAGTCATCAACGGGGCGCTGTCGAAACAGATGCCGATCACGAGAGGCACTAGGCAGGGATGCCCTTTATCGCCCTTACTATTCGCCCTGGCGATAGAACCGCTGGCCTGTAGGATACGGCAACTGCACAAGGACAGGGCCTTTTACTGCAACCAGCGACAGATAGGCATCTCCCTCTATGCAGATGATGTCACACTGTATGTGCGCCACCCACAAGATAACCTCAACCCGCTTTTAAGAGAATTTGTAGCGTTTGGAGGCATATCTGGTGTACATATTAATTGGCAAAAGTCACAATTCTTCCCTCTCACGGCATCGGTCACCCAATTCCCGCTGGACTACCCCTTGGAGTGGTGCGAATCTGACTTGAAGTATCTGGGGATTACGATAACGCTAGATAAGGCTGACACCATCCGATTAAACTACGGCGTAGCCATTACACGGTTGGCTGAAAATGTCACGCGTTGGTTGGCACTTCCCCTTTCGATGGCAGGTAGAGCCTCCCTGATCAAGATGGTCGTCCTCCCACGATTCTTATATTTATTCCAAAATATACCGTATTACCCCGGTGCCTATTTTTTCAAAAGACTTCGCTCTGAACTGCTTCGCCTGTTTTGGGGCGGTAAACAACCGCGCATTAGTTGGTCGGTCCTGACGCAGCCGTATGACAGAGGTGGCTTTGATGTGCCCGACCTGGAAATTTATTACCTGAGCGCACAGGCGCAACATGCTTATTACTGGATAAGGCCCGTTCCTTTTATGCCACAGGTCGCTGCGGAGGACTGGATAGTGCACCCACTACCTCTTGAGGGCATGCTCATGGGAGAGATTGGAGATGTTGATACGCCCGCCACTACTGTGACTTGCACAATCGATGCCTGGCGGAGGGTGACCAAAATGCTGGACGCCCCCCTACTGTATTCGCCGGCGTTGCCTCTGGCGTATCATCCGAGACTATCACTCCTACTGGAGGGAGGTTTCCGTTCGATGTGCCGCCGCATAAAACTTAGCACGTGGGGCGACCTCTTTCAGGATGGCCTATTCCGCACCAAGGACCAGCTGTTCCAGACTACCCCCCCCGACGCCTATGGAGGTGTTCTATTACATCCGGTTACGTCAGGGTATGCGAGATATTCTCCCTAAATTCCCAGAGGAACCAGGGACGGTACTGCCGTTGCATGTTATGCTCGTATCGGATGGGAGACACTTGGTGTCTAAACTCTATGCTGCTGTTCGAGAACAGCGACCGTTCACCCTGGCTAAGGCTCGGACCGACTGGGAGTCGGAACTACCAGTCGCCCTCACGGACGACCAGTGGAAATATTGCTGCTCGATCACGGCTAGAATATCCCCCAGTTCTCGAATGAAAATTATTCATTACAAGTTTGTGCAAAGGTGCTATTACACACCGGTCAGAAAATTGAGGTTTGGCCTCTCAATGGATGATAGATGTGCTAGATGTCGCATGGCAGGCGCGGGCTTCCTGCATCTGGCTTGGGAATGTGGAGCAATACAGACCTACTGGGGCCAGGTGCATGCCGCCCTTCAGGTAATGATTGCCGGCCCTCTCCCGTTAGACCCGATAGTGATGATTTTAGGATATACCAGAGATGTGCCCAAAGTGGATCGCAAGTTTGTCGACATCGCGCTACTGCTCGCTAAACGGAGGGTTGCTTGCAGGTGGGGGAGGGGATGAGCGCCAAAGTTTAAGGAATGGCTGGATGACCTCCAACACTGTCAGGAACAGTATGGCGTCTATACGGAACTGATGCCTGCTCGTTGTGCTCCCAGTGACATCTGGTCCCCTCTACGGGTATACTGGCTGGCTCAGGAGACGCATAACGACTCCTCCGGGGATGACGACCTGGGCCCTGGCCCATGAGCGCACTGACACTGTACATTTCATTCGCCTCACTACATCCGCACTATAAGACGCATATGGGGACACCTACATTAAGAAACGTCGAAAGGTCCGGGGATGTAGGGCGGTGGAGGGGTTCTTGTTCAGTATAAGTCATGAGACACACAGTCCATTGTCCATCACCACCCTCTTGGAAGTGACGCTGGGGGGCGGACGGGGTGTACACACATTATTTAATGAAGTGGCAAGGGATGGCTGATGACGAATTTGTGGAAAGGCATGGCATGCCGCCCTTAATCGACAAGCACGGGGTCCAGACACAGACATGTCACGCGCTGAGATGCAGTGCTGAGCTGCGCACGCTAGGCACGCACAGATAACATCACTGAGAGGATTCACGTAGCTAGCTGTCAGACATAGACGGAGAGGATGCGGGGAAGGGATGGACAGTGCCGATATGCCTGAGTTGCTCAGGCCCTATGATAGCGCAAGGGGATGTAGTCTCCCGGCCTGAATTACTCCTTGTTACTTCCCTGTTTTCTCCCCCCCCCCCCGCACCCCGGATGATTGAGACGCGATGCCCATTCTCAACTAACTGCTTAATGTGACACTTTGGGAAATGTATATGTAAAATGGTGATTGCAATGTTGAAATGGACCTTGTTCACGTGCTCATCTTTCCCTCAACCGCTGGTACCATACTGCCATATGAAACTATACATGTTGTACCTGTCATGCCTTTGTGTTGTATGCATCTAATAAAGGTTTAAAAAAAAAAAAAAAAAAAAAAAAAGGATGAATTGTGCAATAGAGCTTGCAACTCATGAATGGACAATTCAGTATAATTACCCCATCCTGAATATTCTTCCAAATCGGGGATAATTGGTGTATTTAATTTTTTAGAAGTAGCCAATCCAAAGCATGTTGTTTGGAAAATGGATGAATTTAGAAACAACATGTGATTCGGGATGAGACATGCACGGTGCAAAGCCTCAGTGCCTTGTACCTGCCAATCTTTGGTACCCCAAACCGATTTAAGGTCAATTGTTCCTTTCCGAAACTCATAGCCATCTACAGCTAATCTGTCTAGAAAGGACTTCGAATACAGCAATTTTGTATCGGTAAGTCTAACTTTGGACATGGACTTTTGTGTCATTTTGAAATAAAATGACTCAGGATTTGATTGATTAAAATCTGTAAAATAAGTGTATTTTTTCAGAAATGTATTGGAGCTGCCTCCCAATGGAGCAGGGCAATGTTCCCACTGTGTGTAATTTACAGCAACCCTCCTGGAATTTGTCTTATGTAAAAAATGATTACCATAATGTTGAAAACAAAACAAATCACCATAATTAATAGAATCTAAATACAGATCCTCAGCATCAAAGGCAGCATAGTATTTCAAATCAGAGAATAATGCTTCTACGGCCTGAATATCCCAATCATCGAAACGTATATTTTGTTTAATCACATCTCCCATGTTTACTCTAAGCACATTCGGAACATTAATCACTTCAGTGGGCCCATGTATTTGAAATCTAACCGCATCCCACACAATCCCATCAAGGACAGGCCAAGCAGTAATGTTGACTGTATTCAAGTTTCGTTTCAGTCTGTGTGCTGAATGTGAAGAGGAAAGAGGGGCCAATGTTCCATTAAGGTACCGAATTCCTGTTCTTTCTTTAACATAGTGACCATCGATCAGGCGGAAAAAATAAAACACAAAACCAATTGACATAAAAAGGTAAAATGAAAATAGAATCAACCAAATGTATGTCCATGGGGGAATTAAAAAATATTTTTTAAATAAGGTGGCATATTTTGCAATGGTTGAGGGTTTCTTTGAAAGTTCCGAAACAGAGTCAAAAGAGAATCTTGACTGGTCGGCCAAACGAGTCTGCAAATCTGGCATAGATAAGTCAGCAGGATAGGTGTAGTTCAGCTCATCAATGTTAGTAACAGGAATAGTATTTAATAAAGGACTGGATATGGCAGGCATCCTCCTGTTCTGCACCAGAAGTAATAGCCAGCACAGAATGCCTCACCATGGTAGGACAGGAAACAGCCGGTGTCATGCTATGAAGAATCGGCCACCCTGTGTGTCTTGACATTGTCAATAGAAATAAATCTGTTTTCCTTACGACCTGGAAGTGGTGGTAAAATGACTGTTCTTGTGCCCTTCACTCCAAGAACTCGAACCGGTGCACGATATGAGGGACTAAACTCTTTCTTGTTATCGATCTTCCCTCGAACCAGTTCTCCAACTTGGGGTAGCCAGCCAACTACCGGGATCTGCAACACATCATCCGATGTGGAGGGCAAATGTTCCTTTGCTAGACTGTCTCTGGTCTTTTGTAGATCCTGTAAAACATTGCAATGTTCATCTACGTCAAAGGCCGTGGCCTGGGCCTTGCAGTCTAGACCGTCGAGGTCAGGGACGTACATCTTGATACCAAAGAGCATTTCATACGGGGTCCGCCCACCCAGAGACCTTCTAGGGAGATTATTAAGCGCACGCTGCACGCCATTGAGGTGGGCCAACCAGTTTCTGCCAGTGCCTATAACTCGAGCTGTCAAAGATTGCTTTAAGTCACGGTTCATTCGTTCCACTACACTATTACCCGCGGGTCTGTACGGACTCGAAAACTTGACTTGGACCCCCAACGAAACCATAGCATCCTTATACGCCTTAGAGGCGAAAGCCGGACCCTGATCCGAATGGAAGGTACCACAGGCAAAAATCCCTATAAAGACTCGCAAATCCTTGATGACAGTCCGTGAATCAGCGCTCCGATGTGGCCATACCCACACAAAGCGTGTGCATGAATCAACTGCTACCAAGATGTACTTGTATGCAGTATCAGAAGAAAAAGGACCGCAGTGATCCAAATAAACGCATCCAAGCGGTTTATTAGAGATGTACAACTGTGTCTGAGGCGGACGCGCAGCAGTTGAAGGTTTAATCTGCTTGCAAATGTCACATTGAAGGACATAATCGCGCGTCTGTTTGTACAGTCCCCGCCACCAGAACCTTTGTTGTAGCTGAGTTACAGTGGCTGAGACGCCCGCATGCGCAGACGCCACACCTTCATGAGCCGCTGTAATCAAAGCAGCCCTGCGATCCGAGTTGGGAACTAGACGTTCGCCAACATCAGGAATTTTCACATAAGGAACCTTATCGGGACTTAAGTGGTATGTGTATTTAGAAGGGAACCCCGCAGGATATTTACCTCCCTTCTCGGTGGCAGCAACAGCTGCCAAGATGTCATCATCTATCTTGCTCTTGGACCTCGTGACTGCTGCAACTAAGTATTTTGATACCGCTGACTTCGCTGCTTCATCAGCAAGCGAATTACCAACAGCGTGGACCCCCACGCGCTGATGGCCGAGAGTATGAATCACAAACACGAGTGGCAACTTCTCTTTAAGTTCCGCCACTCGGACCCAGATCATTTTATGTTTTATTGTGCTACCTTTGGAATCACGAAATTCATTCTGAATCCAAACGAACAAGTTTTCATTGTAAGACTGGACACAGTAGTAAGAGTCATTTACGATCAAAGTCGTGACACTAGGATCTGCATACTCCAATGCAAGCATCAGAGCACGAAGCTCTGCCAATTGTGCGGTGCAGTCCCCAAGCGTCTGCGTGTGCACGACACTGGACTTGAACTCATCGTTCACCATGGCACCGACCACAATGGCGCATGCGGAAACGTAGGCATGTTTAGAGCCATGCGCAACCTGCGCCGAACCATCAGTGTAAATGATGCAATGGAAATCCTCCAACGGCCGCATTGCTAACGGAGCAGGATGAACAAATTCATACTGTAAATACTCCTGCTACCGTAAAGTGGCGTCAAAAATAAACGTGACATCCTGGGATGTCAAGGATGCAGCCCACTGAATCCACCTAGGGTGCAAAGCTTTGGAATTTGGTACACTGGCTTTCGTAACTGCCTCCAAGGCAGGACACGGGGTAACAACCAACATGCGTTTTCCTTGTGACAGGGCACGTTCTTTAAGAATTGCCATCTGCACAGCCGTTAAAACGTTCTCCACAGTGGAAAAACGCAGTTCAGCCGAAGTGTACAAGTGTGACTTGTAAGCAATAGGTACTGTATCCCCTTCATTAAAAGTCAGGTACGTGAAACCCACCGCCCCAGGGATAATTCTTATCACCAGGTTGGTCTGGTTATCACGAGTCTGTAAGTATTCAGAAGCGAGCAAATCAGCCTGCAAAGACTGCAGAATGGCTGAATGCTCAGGCAGCCAGCATGATTTGGAAAAAGATGGTTGTATCAAAGCATACAAAGGCTTGATACGCTGGCCATAATCCGGAATGTAAGTCCTCCCAAAATTCAAAAAGCCCAGTAAAGATTGTAATTTTTTCAGTGTTGTTGGAGAGCGCAACTGTGCGCATTTCTCCAGGAAGTGAGGTGCCAACCCCTTTCCCTCGTTGTTAAGCTCGTAGCCGAGAAACAACACTGTGTACTCTGCAATGTGCGACTTTGCAAAGTTAAACTTGTAACCTATGTCTGCAAAGTTACAAATTATGCTATTAACTCGACACAGATGCTCCCAAAGATCGTCGTCTGTGAGATAAATGTCATCCACATACGAACAAGCAACTGGGTCGAATCCCTCCAAAAGAGAGACTATGCGGGCGGAGAATACTCCAGGACTAATCTTATAGCCCATCGGGAGACGCCGAAACATTTTTTGCACACCGCCGCATGTAAAGCTGGTCCATTGGGAACGTAGACCACCTAATCTATGGGCATAAAAACCATTGGAATTGTCAAGCGTGGTTTTGAACCGTTTACGCTCAAGACTATTTACTAAAGCAGAGCCATGAGTATTCTGTACTGCGCAGTTACGGCAATGCGAGTTTAAATGCCTATAATCCAAAACCAAACGATATGAGCCGTCCGGCTTGTTTACAGTAAAAAGGGGGTTATTCATCGGTGACACACACGTTTCAATTACACCTTGATATTCCAATTGTTCAAGGATAGCCGTGACTGAAGCTTTGGCTTCACGCCGTATGGGATATTGAGGTTGAGGCTGCGGCTGAGACCGTAAAGGAATCTCGTGACTTGGAGACAATTTATCCCAGCCACACTGATTGCGGTACACAGCCGGTGCAAGCGCCAGAGCCCACTCTTCTGCAAAATGCAGCGCCTCCACTCTCGATACAGTGTGCGCGAAACTGGGAAGGATCACCTCCTCCCCTCGCGGAGCTGCGAGAACAAAAGGCGGGGGCCAGTCAGCCTCCGAAAGCAAAATGTCATACGTAGACGAAAGATTTTCCCAAAATACCCCTTTTACAGTTCGCTACATGTCACCTTCTATTAACAGGACAATTTCAAAAAGACATTCAGGGGGAGCAACATGCGTATCAGCAGTCTCAATTACAACATAAGTGTCAGTCGCTGTCACCTTCAACAGTGGACGGAGGGCCTCTCTCACTATGGTAATCTCCGCCGCGCTGTCCAGCAAGGTCAGAGCCCACGTCAGATTCCGAAGCCGCGTTCTCACTATCTGGGGCATATCGATGCGCTGTCAGGGCGGCGACTTTCTTCGTGGCAAACTGTGGTCTCTTGGGCGTAGCGCCTTCCTGCTGGTCTCCACCGTTACGCGGGCGGGGCTGACCACGTCCTTGCTGGCCACCCCGGCCCCTGCCGCCCCCTCCACCACCAGTTGATGGAGCCGATGAGTCCTGAAAGGAACGAGGAGAGCGTTGGTCAGAAGCCTGAAACCTTTCAGGTGATTTAATCATCGCGCAATCGCGCAAATCATAAACTCGATCCGACTGCGCAGGCAAAGGAGACGCAGGAGCAGAAACCTGTGTTTGTTGTTGTTGTTGCTTACCCTGATTCTGCTTTTTAGGCCAATTCTGTTTCTAGGACTTAGGTTGACCACTAGTTTCCGAAGACTGACCCTGGGGCTGCTTTTTCTCTTTATCAGAAAAAGTCTTAAGACCCTTTGCATTGCGGCCAACCGTTTTATAAGCCGCCACAATTATCCTTGCTAACTGACGGGGTTTCTCGGCCTCGGGAATTAACGCCAAAGCGTTAGCAACCTGAAAGTTCACTGCATCCCCCTTGACATTTGCAAGGATCAGATCGCAAACTATATCAAAGGTGCCACACAGGCGCATACCCACTCAACCGCCGACTCCGGTCCGTGATCATCTTGAACACGTTTAAGGACCGCACCCAGATTGGTCACAGACGGGGTGCCATAGCACCTCGAATAGACCGCTGCAAAAGTCTTACCCCAGGTCTCACAGTCAACAAGTTCAGGGGCCAAATCTTTCGGTAAACTAAGCGTAAGAATCCAGTGTTTGTCACCAGGATTCGTATTAGGAAACACAGCTTCCAGCTGGCCGAATTTCTCCGCAAGCCAGAAAGGAAAATCATCCTTATCCTGGGGCTTCTTGCCCATTACCGAATTCACCATGACAGGATTGATTTTTAAACCACCCTGCTCTGCTCGAAGCTGCGCACCCCTAGGGGCTGCGTCCTGAACATTACGGACACTGCGACCTCATGAAGTCGCCGCAGATCAGCCACGTTACAAGTGGCGCGATTAGGGTGAGGAGTGAATCCAGCCAAAGCGGGCCAATTAGTGCCCGGAATGGACAAAGGACCCAACCTCGGAGCGGTTAAAGCGTGTGGTAGGGCACCACCAAACCAAACTCCATGCTGCCAAGCATCAGTAGGAACCTCCAGTGCCCTGTACGGAGCATACGCAACTGGTACAGCTGAAGCAGTGTATGAATGGAACACTCCAGAATTAGCGTCCACCGCCGGAAATGTCACCCACGAATAAAACAGTTCGTACGGGTAAGCATGTTCTGCACTCACCACCAGAACCACAGCCAAGCCTTCTACAGGGACATTAAAAGCCCGCAAGTGGTCACGCACCGCAATGCGACTATGCTGCGGGATGTCCACGGCTTGTGCCATGGTAGCACAGGAACTCGAAAAAACAAAGAATACTTTACAGCACAACTGGGTAGTAATTCAAAGAAACCGTTTTAGATAAATTCAAGCTTGAAAAAGACCTATGTCAAAAATAGGTAGGTTGTCCGACACCACCGTTTTCCGGAAACGGGAATGAAGGGGTTAAGGTTTGAATGATATACTACTCGAGTGTCATGATATAAGGCCAACAATGTATGGGCGCCATGTAGCAGGGTTTCCGTTCTCCCACAGAACTGTGCACAGAGATCTAGAACCTGGGTGAGTTAGGGTGTCTCAAAACTCACCTTAGTATCAGAAATCCCCTTACCAAGCTAGCTACAGTGTCTCATTGGTACTAACAACTTCCCAATGACTTAGACAATCCAGAACATGAACTTACGGTACCTCAGGTATCGTGGAACACATGAACACTCTTTCGCTCTATAATCATTTCAAACAAAAACTGGGAGCCAAAGAACACACGTGCAAGTTTGAAATATTTATTTTTCAATGCAAGGTTCTCAAACGCAGTATCTTATATAATATCAACATACATATTATAAAAATCAGAGTTATCAGCATAGTCACTAGTCCATAGTAAGCGAACGGTGATAGCATATTATAATGCAAAATCTATAGAAATTTGTATTTCGCGCACCCTATTTAGCATACTATATTATATCTAAGAAGGTCTCATTTGGGTTTTTAGCAGGGCGGGCCCATACCTCTAATGGTCAGTAGGAGAAGATCACATCAACAGCTACCAGCTCTCTGCATGCGAAGCATCAAGTGTGTTTTTTCATTCTCAGTAACTCTATCTTAAACCCGCGTAGAGCCCAATGTTGGCAGCAACATTATTTGTGTTATGTCTAATGTGGTGCGAGGATCAGGCCTCCCAGCAACCTTGTGTTAGGTTATTCTTAGAGGCTATAGATCTCAGTGTGCAGACAGTGTACCAAGTGTACCAGGCACGACTGATATCAGAGCAATAACATATTATTCTCAATAAATCACATCTTTCGTCTAGGTTGAAAGCTACAATAATAATTATGTGCCGTGTGCAAACTAAAGCCGAAGGAAAATATGTCGTTTAAACATTTAATAAGCTCATGCTAACCTAACACAATATATAGAAAAGCATTAACTATATGACAATAAAAGTACCATAACAGCAGTCAAATTGGCCAATTTCATTGGTTGCACAAGGGCCCATGTCATCCTCTCTATGCTACAGTATTGTGCTGATGTCATTATAGGGACATCACTTGAATGGATGTGAAGGAAAGAGAATGGGAAAGGTGAAAGGTACAAGGATAAAGGCGGACAGGTCCTGTAAAGGATTTTAAGAACTGTACAAAGAAAGACGGAACTGATTAGAGGTAGACTGTTATGTGGTCACCGTAGGCCCGGTAAAATACACCAATATTTTACATTTTCATGTTTTAAAGTTGACATCTTTCGTGAACATTGACATGTAACACACATCTGCCTGCCTGCATGTATAGATAATATTCTTAGAAATGACTTTTGCTTACATTTACGTTTCTTCATTTTCATATAATCAGAGCCTTCAACATTTTGTATGAAAATTCACACCACAAGATGTTGATGTTTGTTAATGTTCGCTCGGCGACAGATTTGTCGGGGTAGAATCAATAATGATGGCCTTACTGGAACTTGTCATGACAACATGGGTGAAGTTTATGATATAAATTACATAATTCCAATGTTTAGTTAGAGGAGCTATTCGCAGACAAATTTGAAAATGTCCTATGCCAGATTTCCAACCTACTTGAATACTTTTTACCTCCTGAGAAGGATCTTGCCCATCACTACACCAAGACGGCTCCCAGATGAAACAAACCCACAGGTAAATGGGGAGTTAAATATCATTACAGAGATTCTGGCAGATTCACCCACCCTAAGCACACTAGGATAGGGAGTGGTAGGTAGGAGCCCAATTATAACTTTACCTATATGCAAGTATATTTTCGATTTGAGAGCACAATGATTGAATTGTTCATTTTCTTTACCATTCACGTTATTCTGATTACTATGTTCTGTTTCCTTGTATTGATTATTGCAGCACACATATCTTACACAAGAATCTTATTGCTGCAAAAAATATTTGAAATGCCAATTCAAATATTTCTTGACCCGCACTCATGTGCAATCAAATGAACAGGGTCTAGATCTGTTTCCAAGATTTCCTTGGGGAGTCAGAGTCATCATGTTCTGCAGTTGCACATACTACCATATACCTTGCTAGGTTAGGGGTGCAGATGGTGCACTGCAAGATAGCCGGGACTAAGGCCAACATATCCTGATGGTGTGCATGGACTCAGTCTTGCGCAGTTTTGACATTTATGTTGTCCAACAAACGCACAGTTTTACTGAGAAAGTATGTACTGTTCGACAAGACCTGCTTTGAAAGACTGAATCCATTAGCATGCCTTGTTATGCCTGGTGATCAAATTTCAGGACTGCAGTGATATTTTCACAATGTCCTACTTTGTACTTTTCAGTGATTTATTAATGCTATTTTGCTGATATTGTTTAGCTTGTTTCAAATTCATTTAATAAAGTGACTGAGTCAACAATACGTGGTGCGTGATGCATTTAGAGCACAGATCAGGAGCCAGATATGCAACCCACAGCCCCCCATGCCATGGTCAGGGGTGGCTTCTCCGTTGGAGCTGAGGAGAGTCGCCCCACTTAAATTTCCTAACAAAGCCGCAGAGATGAAAAATAAATTGGTCATTTATTACCATTTCATTTTTCATCCCTGATCCCGGCCGAGCGTCAGGACAGGGGCGTGACTGCAGCTGAGTGACAGCAGCAGGGAGGAGAGTGGGCAAATAATGCACTGTTAAAAGTGCGGATGTATGACGGTACGACGCGGGCTATTACCACGCGTACCGTTACAACGCGTGTTTTACAACGCAAGTCGTTACCACGACTTGCGCTGTAGGGTCCGGACTTAGGAATAGTTTAGTTTACTATTCCAACACCAGTCCCCGTGAATAGTAGGGAAGGTGTTGGAATAGTAAATTAACTATTCCTTGTCCTTGAGCGCCCTCCTGCGCAAGTCGTGGTTACGACTTGCGATGTAAGAGACGCGTCGTAATGGATGTTCCCCTAAAAGTGTGCATGTCTTTTTGGCCAGCCTTATTGCTACAGCCAGCCACACATAAGTGCAGGCCTCCAGAGTGAGGCTGCTTCCACCATTCCTGGCGCAGCTCATATGCTGCATGTGAGCAGTGCCAGGACTGAGCAAGGGAGTTCCAGCATACAGTTCCAGTAAAGAAAAGTCCTAAGCGAGGACGTCGCATCTTGTAAGTTTTATTTTTCTGTATTTTTTTTACAATATTTTCTGTACATGCACTCCCCCACTCTCAACCCCCAGTAGATGACAACGGCGACTGGCCATGGTACATCTGTCAGCATCCGCATGTGCCCACACATTCATGCTTTGGCCCACCAATAGCACAGGTACTTTGGTATTGCACTTCAACTTCAGGATACTTGCAACCAGCACTAAGCTTTACAAAGGCGTCACGGAACATGCGGAACACACCGAACTCTCGAAGGTGGTCACATAGTATCAGAATACAAAGAAGGAGGGCGGTAGAAGGAAAAACAGATACATGCACATTGCGCAGAACTGTGCAAGAAGTTTAGAGCTAATGCATTATGCAACTACCAAGTTTGTTGCGTCTATAGTGATACAATGATGGAGAACAACAGTCTAGCATCAGCATGGAAACTTACCCCCATTGTAGGGCACTATCCATTCGGAGGATGCTCTGTTTGTAATCTTACAAAAGTGACCAAGAATCTCCAACTTTTCCCCAATCTCAACTGGGAGTTGCGCAGCCATATGAACTGTAACACTACACATGTAGTGTACATGATTATTTGACCATGCAACCTAAAAGATATAGGGATGACCTGCCGCAAGGTGAAACAACGGATTATCGAACACAGGAGAAACATCTCGTGCAAAAAAAGCAATGACGAGGATGAGCAGACATTTCATAGAAAGCAACTATTCCACAGAAGACATCGACTGGGTGGTTTTGGAAACCCTCACTATCACAAACTACAATGCGGAACGAATTCTGTATGAAAAGGAACAACGCTGGGTCCATTGTTTAAAAACTGACAAGGAAGGAATGAACGATAACATCCCCTGGCACTCACTGACAAAAGACCTATGAACTCCATATAACATCACGGTGTGCTTTCCCCGTGTAAGAGTTTCTACATGGACAGCATGATGTGATTGCCACACTGAATAACCGAGTTTGACTATACACAAAAGAGCCTCCTACGAGTAGATAAACATAATTTAATATCACCTTAACACCTGTTCTTTCATAACCGGATATACAGTACCGGCATGCCTACCATCAAGTCTCTCTTTACTGTCAACTACAAGATTACCAAAATGATTATGACATACTCATCAATGAGCAAATTACCACGACATAACTCTATGTCATGTAGCCATGTTTGACTATTTTAAGAAGCCGCACATCAACCAAAGAAAGTAACATTCCTTATGCCAACCAGAGTGTCAACCAAGAGTCTCTCTTTACTGTTAATTTTCAGAACAAAGCTATTAAAGCAGACTTAACAATGAGAGAATACCACTGTCAAAAACTCAGTGTCATACAGACAAACTTGCCAATGAATAAATATAATTTAATTCACCACTACACTTAAACTTGTTCATTCGAATTGCCAACCATGAGTCTCTCTTTTCTTTCCACTTGTGCAATGTGGCAAAAACCCGCTCCAAGCGGTTGCGCGTTACACGAGGATTAGAGTCAGAACAAGTCCCCGTAAACGGCCACGCCAGTAAGAGTCATAGTGATCGCTCGCAGTAGAAGGCAACAAACTGTAAGTAGACCAAGAGTGATTTAACCTCTTTCCTGCTGATGACGGAATGGCTCAGTCATCAGCTGCGGTGGCGCTGTGCTGATGACGGAGCGGTTCCGTCATGCCCCGCCCCCGCTCATGCGCGCCGCGAATTCCGCGCCTGCGCTAAGCGCCCTATTGAGCGGGCGGGGCCATGACGGAACCGCTTCGTCATAAGCACAGCGCAACCGACGATGGTGACGGAGCGGTTCCATCACCTGCATGCGCCCGCCGCTCTGTCGCCCCGCCCCCTTAGCACTGCGGCGGAATAGCCGCCGCAGTGAAAGGGTTAATGACCTTTCATTTTTCATAACAGCAACAGGTGTGCCGAGCTGGCCCAATCCTACGATGCCACCTAAACAAATGTGAACTAAGGTAAAGACGGCCAATTACGATGAGTCACTTGACTGCAACACAATATGTTTTTTGACTAGAGCGAGCACAATCGAACAATGCGTATCACCTCATGTGCGATATATGTTTTTATTCACTAAAACAACGCCGGTCATTTAACATCACGAGCGTCGATAAGCATAAGAACGAATCACTCACCGCAGTGTAAGGGCCAACGGCAGCCTATAAAGTTAAAACTCCGCAGGTTACTAGCAGCATCGTACCCACACGAAAATGAATGTTTTTGGTAACATTTCTTTAATAATGCCATGAGTAGCTTACCTTATTCTTATTCCTAAAACTACCCACATTTTAGCTTGTATACAACTAACGTCAATATACGTTTGTACTCGATGGACAGTTTTACATTGAGTAGCATGAGTTTGAGATGCAATGACAACAATGTTACTAAATGATGTGACTATTGTGTGACTTCTCTTTTCCTTCCAGATACAGATAAACTATCTTACATCTAAACATAAAGGCGGTGAGTACGCCACCTATTTCATTTAAGAGCTAGTATATACTCTTATTCACCTGGTCCTGACGAAAGCCTCTAGAGATGCCAGGAGGCTGAAACATGTTGACCTCTCTCACTAGTGCGAAAGGCTAGTAACCAGGCCTTAACCCGCACGCCTTTGTTTTTAGCTTCCTATACCAATGCTCAACGGAATAAAAAACACTTGAGACTGGATATAAGGAATTTTATACTACACTCACCTGAGCACCAACACACCCTCTTTTTTATCCCTGGCCACTACTGTCAATCCAGTTGGTCTTCCTCCATGTGGAGGTCAGCTTAACATATGAAGGAAAAGACCCAATGATAATGCTGTTGCGACATTGAATGGCGGAGAACCAAGATATACCGCCTAACACCAGTGTTCGCATATGAGGGTTTTTTACTATCATGAACCACTGCACGTTATCATAGACCCTGGGAACACAGGACAACAAGTTCATCCCCCCCCCCCCAACTTGATATTTTGCTATAGCCAAAGGAAGCTGAATGAACTACAATTCTTCTTTTTCCCTCCCCATTGATCTTGGAGTCTATAGTAAGCAATCAACAAGTAAAGGTTTGGAGTTGAAAGTTCCTGATTTACCATCAATTAGATAATAGAGGATGATAGAAGCAGGAAGCGAACCAGCATCTACCCAACTAACTCATTGATCTGTAAGATATTTTTCAGCCATGCAGTGTGGTCAGCCAGGACTAAGGCCTTTGCTGCTTGGTGCTGAGAATGTCACATCTTAACCTGAGAGTTGGCTGAGCTGTGTGAGGATCAAATGTTCAGGTTCTCTTTCCCCAGGAGAGCTCAGACCTCTGCATGCACAGCCTATAGGTCTTTGCACTCAGTGGGGCAATGTCACTCTGTGACACAACAGGAAGCCTGGATGTGCGGCACCAGAATGTGATGGCTGTATGGTGCATGTGCCTAGTCCATATGCCTTGCACGGGAGCCCCCTAAGGACTTCTTACAGCACAGAAGCTGAGGAGAATGTCCTCTCCCTCTATCCTTGGCTGTAGCCACCACTGCATCCCAGTGTCCCTGTGATCATGGGAGCAGAGAGGGGGAGGTCTTGTTGTTGTTCCTTACCCACAGTCTGCCTCTCATCTTCCCATGGCCCTTATCATGAGGTGGGGCAGGGAAGATCAGAGGCTGTGGATAAGTCTCTGGAATAGTGATAACCGCAGGCCAACACCAGTGTTGTATAGCCTGCTGCCTTCCATTGCCTTCAGAGGAGCAACCAACATCCCAGTGTTCAAATGTTATGATGATCACTATGAAAAGTATTTATTTGGTGGGCAGGGACAATCTTTCTACGAGTACCCTGTTTGATGACATTTTTTAAGTAATTGTATTTTAACAATCTTTGTTTGCTTTCTGCTGTAGTGGGGTATGGAACAGCAGCTAGTGGGGATTCCATTGGTCGAGGTGCAAGAAGGGAAACTGACACCTTTGACTGCCGTTGGGACAGTAAAGTACCACAATTATCAGCGTTAAAAGGACCCCTCATGGCTCTGGACCCCGGTGCTACTGCACCTGAGGCACCAGTGGCAGCTATGCCCCTGGTATAGAATCCAAGTGTTGTGGACTCTTCCACCTGGTTTGCTCCCAATAAACTCCAGCCACAACGGACAAGTGTCATTAATACCTGCCTGCAGGCAAAGCTTTTGATCCAAGTCAACATCAACCATGTAAGTATAAGCAGCCGCTCCCAGCGACCGTTGCAAGATTATAAGGGAAAAAAAGAGAAAACAATAGGATGAGGTTTAAGAATCCTGCACACGGATGCCTCGAGATGAGAGAGCATGGAGACGCACCACGCATGACTTGTCTGGCTTGAGTAGACCCCCAAGGGCCACATTTCAGCCAAACCTCTGCTTTTCTTTACACAAACCCACGTACTCGACTACCTGTCAGATATTGATTGGAATCCCAGTTCAGGGAACAGACCTGTATAATTGTAGAATAGCAAACATATGGAGGGGCGTAGGAGCAGATTGGATCAGATGGTGCAGCGGGTTCTTGTGCCAGGCTACGAGGGGTGCCACATCCAAAATACGTGACTTGGGCTCAGAAACCCAATGGCCTGCTTTGAGTAATGCCGGTATGCAACCCAAAGCATGTAAAGTGTACAACATGGTCTTTATTGCAAAGAAATCCAGGAAATTGACACATGGTTGTGTAAGAATAATGTGAGATTTCTGTAGTAGACATGTGCTCCAGTGTACAAGTCCATGAGTACTTGGGGTGGGCAAAAAATCCCACGCCGCCGGCAGAGTTCACAGAGTTTTGCCCACTTTTCGTTCCAGTTGAAATGCTGAGTTCTGACAACACTCCACCAACCGCTGTCTGGTCGAAGTTTCTCACCCATGTGGAGCACGAGCAAGAAATTACGTCCTCTACCTCAATTTTCAGCTGCTAGAACGCCTCCCAGCGAGAGGCAGTTTGCGACCATTCACGTTGAGAAAGCTGGCACTCGAGTAGAAAATCTACTTGAGAGGCAGAAAGAAACCGCAACCTCTTGTATGTCATGTGGTGCTGTTTGCGCTGACTTATGCAGCCTCGAACAAACTCCTGGCGCTAAAAATCAGTACGAGCAGAGCAGCGTGCTGAATTCCACCCACTTGCGGTACTCCACAGAGTGAAACTCCATGGGTTCCGTCCACCTCTAATGAGCACTTCTGTGAATATTCTATGTTGTTTGTTCAATGACAGGAAAGTGGCTTTGTCTGTATGCAATATGTGAAAAAGCAAGGAATCCTTACAGACTAACATTTTCAAAATCAACATGATGAAAAAGTGCATGTTGAATGTCTAAAATGGTACACCACTGAATCTATGGTTAGCAAGGTTAGAGAGGGTTTCTTGCACAATGGCTCTTTACCTGGATCCGTACCCTCCCCCCCCTATCCTTATTAGGCTCCACCCCTTGGTGCTTCAAATGGATGGCACTGTATTCCCAGTTTCCCTGGGGTGAGAGATATCAAATATGTCTGACGGTTCTCCACCAGAGGAGCAGAGGCCTTAGCCATAGCTGGGGGTTCAACAGGCCACCAGCCTGGGTCTAAACGACCCCCAACCTCTGAGAAGACAATCACATAGAAAAGCACAACTTTGGATGGCAATGTAGCATCTCCACTGGGGCTCAGGGCAACATAATGTACTTTCTGGGAAACAATCTTTACACTGCTGTCACTACCCCGACTGCGATGTTACCATACATTCCTACCCAACTCAAGTTGTTACAAAGACTAACTTTAGGGGACCCTTTATTGGAATGGTGTTGCATTTTAAGTCCAACACCTTTCCTACTGATACACTGACTGGAGTTGGAAGAGTAATTTATAATGTTCCACAGTCCAGCACACCCCCACCCCCTCCCCAAGGCAAGTTATTGTAACGGCTTGCATGGTAAAGGAATGCATGGTGCAGTGGCGGAACCGACTGTGGTGTAAAGGCATGCGGGGTTCCGTCATACAACCTACATTGTTTGACAACACAGCTCTATAAGGAAGATAAGGACAGATTAAGTAAAAGAAGACAAGATGAAAAGGAGGAAAAGAGCAAAAGAAAGAGTACAAAATGAAGGATGGGGGCTAGTGGAAAAAATGAATAAAACATTTCACGCAGCCTTTTAGTTATAGATCCAACATCTTATAAACTGAAACCAGTTTACTGATATTGTCGAGTATGTGGAAAAGAAAAGAAACCATTATGCTGTTATGTTTTAGCTTTTTCGCATTCTCAGCTTTGAGGTGATCCTGTTACCAAGTAGAAGGACTGGAAGCTGCTTCTAACGCTGTGAAAGTGAATTGTGTACCAAATGCGGTGTGTGTCATAGCAACTTCTGTCCTTCTCTTCTATGCGCACCCTCACTAGTGCCACATTTTCCGACAGATGGTGTATAGGCTTTTGGTGTTTATTTTGTGTTATTAGATAGATTAATCCTGTGTACCAACATGCATATGGTCGTCATTTTTTAATTGGTGTGTTGTAGTCTTTCTTCTATTTCTTGTGGCAGAAGATGGATTCCTTTTCCTGTGTCTACAGAGAGCCTTTTCGATGCTGTCGTTCTTTCTCCTCTTTTGAGCATATTTGCATGGATTGACACCAGAGCTATTATTTATTTATTTATTTATTTATTATAGTGTTTTGTATAGCGCGAACAAGACCCGTGGGTATCAGAGCGCTTAACATCGAGGTAGGTTACATATTGGCAATACAGAATCATTTATACAAACAAACAGATATGAGGTAGAGGAAACTGTGGCTATGAGAGGGTGCCTAAATCTAACTATTCCAAACGCATGTGCAATTAGCAATAAAGGTAGGTGAGGCTTAGCTTATATCCATGTCTATATCGACAACTAAGGTGAGGTAGAGGTTATATAGTTTTGGCTTTAGAAAACAATTATAAGTTCGCCTAGGACTGTGGTAACGTTCAGGACACAGTCAGGGCTTGTGTGAGGAGTTAGTTCCTTATCAATGATAACATTCTTGAATAATATTCTTGAGAGAGCCCTCCATCCGCTGACATAAGTATTCGAACCCACGATCCGCCTGCTTCCCTATGCAAGGTATTTACTCAACATAAGACTCTTCAGTTCCCGTTTGAATGTTACAATATTTTGAATCTTCCTCAGACATTCCTCAGCTATTACCTCATAAAAGGTGCTGTGCCAGTTCTGTTATTTCTGATCTAAAAGTCACACATCCAGTCATGGGTGAAAAGGTGTTAAGTGTTTAGTAGAGCTAGCACAGTAGCTCGCCAATTTACAAAAGAGTGTAAGAGTACTCTTACGTGCCTTAGCAAAACGGCCCAAACCATAACAGAACATGTATTTCTAAAGTAAATATTCACCAGAAGGGTGTCATTGCAGTGGGACTCATTTTATTGACCGTGGAAGGATGAACTCTAAGTGGACCCATCAGCATTGAAACTTGTGGCCCGGCAGTCATTCTTTCCCTTTATCTTTGCAGTCCATTGTAGTTTCTATGCAGTCAAAGATAGAACCCTACAGTGGATGCATTAGTTCACTGAGCAAACAGAGTTGGCTCCCAGTACATACAATTGCAAAGAGGACACAGTCTTTATTATTCACACGGAATGGTCACACTTAAGATGTTTTAGGGCCAATTCAATAGGCATGTAAGAGTATGTAAAAGAGCACTATCGGCTCTAGGTTTTGAGAACAAGTAGTAGAAAATGGATGGGTGGCAGGTTGAAATGTGTGTGCCAGATTTGGACTGGGAACTGATTTTTACTTATATATCCAAAGGTCATCTTTCCAATCTTACTCCAATCCTTCACCACCCTCTGATAACAGTGAAGATCAATCATCCTGCCCCGGATCACACCCACGAAGTTCCTTAATGACATTTTCACAGTTCGAGTCGCCAGCACAGCTGGCTACAGAGATTTTCTCAGTTCTTCATCCTCTACACCTCCCACACGGTGATTTTACCTTTGTCCTCCATCTTCCATACCTCCACACATGCTGATTTTGCAGTTGCACAGAAAGGCCATATCAAGTGGCTTCTCTGTATGCATCTTGGTAACTTAGTGACCTGCTCCTTAAAATAGGTAATTCTAAGGAATGACATAATTTTTTGATGCAAGCTTGTTAAGTAGGAAGAAATAACAATTCAACATTGTTTCAATTAAACTGCAGGTAATGCAAATACATATTTTTAACATTTGAGCATTGTTATTCAGGAGTGCCATGGGCACTGTATCTTGGTTCACTTTGGTATTACAGGAGGTTCTGCAGATGCTTGTTAATATGGCTTGTGCTGGTACAAAATGTATGCTGGCATGGTCCCAAGAGGGTTTTCCTCATTTGCATGGCTGAAGCCTCGGCCCATGCATGTAAGAGCGGTGGGGCGGGGGGACGAGGGGGGGGGGGGAATTTGACAGACGACGACTGCAAATTATTTATCTATTAAATTTTCTCTTGTGGTCATCTCTCAAATCCCCACACCTGGCCCCACCGCCCACCTCTCTTACCTGCATGTCCGACTCCTGCATGGGTGTGTAGCCTTATGCAAATGAGGTTCCTACTCTGCCTTTGCATCTATGCAGAGTACAGATGCAGGTGCAATTGTAGCCCTGTCCCATAGACTTTTCCAGGATTCCCCCTCAAATAGGTGCATTTACACACTGCACCCACCCACGAGGGGGAACCATAATCAAAATGTGGCCAGTGGCAGTCTTGTGCCCTATGTTTATAATTATGAGATGTCTAGTGGTCCTCTGCAAACTCCTTACAAGTATTACTTAACTGGGTGGGTGTGGCAGTTTGCGGTTAATAAAGTTTGTGACACAGTGCATTCAGTTAACAGTTGCATGCTGAAGAATAAAGACGTGGAAAACAGAGCTCTGTGTTGGGCATTGCCTGGTACCTGCTCACAAGCTGGGGAGAAGGCTACAACTGGGGACAAGAAAGGGGATATGTGCCTCCCACAATGATACAAGACTGCTTTTCCTGAGAGTTTGCCATGGTCCAGCAAACTATATATGCATGCTACGCGTGCCTCACAAAGCGGTCTACACTTGGCGTATGTGGAGTCAAAGTTCAACTCCAGCTTTTAGGAGATCCTTGAAGAAGTTGAAGGCCCTACGGAGTACAGTCAGTTACCATAACACAGAGCCAGCCCGATACAAAGCAGAAACACTAAAGACAGTAACAACCAGGTATGAAGAAGTGCAAAAGTCAGCAACAGCAGTATGCAAGAAAGTGCTAGAGACAGAGATGACCAGCTGCAAAGAAATGCTAAAGGCAGCGACAACCAGGTACGAGAAGCCGCTAAAGGCAGTGAAAACCATGTATAAAAAGTACAAACGTGGGGCATGGCCAACTAAGATGGCTGAGCAGACTAATCAGCTGAGGCTTTGTGGCATACAAGTAGGCAAAGTCACTATAACGGGAGAATGGAGACAAATTCTTGACAGGCGAGAAGGGAGGAGAAGCAGGAAACAGCAGGGATGCCGACAACTTACAGGGGAGCCGCTGATAGGAAGCTTGGATCACCGGAGCTGTCTGGAGGACCCGAAGAGGGAAACGGCGGGAGCCACCCAGGGAGCCATCCCTAGCAACGGGATAGATATCGAAGAGGCACCCATGGCATCTCGGAAGCTGCCGTCCTGGACCGGGAAGATGCCGGAATAGTTGCAGTATAGGTGAGGTCAATAGCAAGTAAACTCCCTCCTGGCCCGGGGAAGCCAACGGGGGACCACGTGGAGGCAGCCGCCTGACTTAAAGATGGTGGCTGTCTGAGTCGCTCCCAACACTGATGCAGCAGAGGTGCCGCTGTGACAGGAGGGAGTAGAGTGTCAGCTTGAGGGTCAGACAGAGGGACCATAGGCAGCCTACACCGGCCAATAAAGACATCTGAGGGCCCCACTCTAGGGGTCCCTGAGCACATGAGCGCCGGTCTCTAATATGGGGCCTGGTTCCATGTTTAAATATCGAAAACAAAAATATAGCCAACAAAAAAATCGATGTAAAAATATCGATTACAAAAATATTGAATCCGCTATACTTAAACAGGTAAGTACAATAATATTGACTCAAAAATATCGATGCAAAAAATAACATAACTTAAATTAAATTAATAAACATTATTAATATTAACAAATTACATTAAATTTAATATATATTTTAACTAATTATAACAAATACATTTAATTTAATAAATATAAACACAAAAAGGTGTTCCTCAAACATATATTTACGCAAATACATTTGATTAACTATTATCTTTATTTAATTTATAAACTTTATTAATTATATAAAAATAAAATAAAAACATATATAAATCATTTAAAATGAAATAAAATATTCTATATTTAATTAACACATGAAACTATTAAAAAATATATATATATTAATTTAATAACAAAATTAAAACATTAGTAGTTAAAACATTGGATAGCGGGAGGGTAAAAATTACTAATCCGACTCAAATGAGTGCAACAGTAGGGAAAGCGCTGGATAGTGTAGGGGTCAAATTAACTATTCCCACTCCATTGAGTGCAACAGTAGGGAAAGTGCTTGATAGCGTAGGGGTAAAAATTGCTATTCCGACTCCAGTGAGTGCAACAGTAGGGAAAGCGCTGGATAGCGGAGGGGTAAAATTTACTATTCCCACTCCAGTGAGTGCAACAGTAGGGAAATTGCTGGATAGCGCAGGGGTAAAAATTACTATTCCCACTCCAGTGAGTGCAACAGTAGGGAAAGTGCTGGATAGCGGAGGGGTAAAATTTACTATTCCCACTCTAGTGAGTGCAACAGTAGGAAAAGCGCTGGATAGTGTAGGGGTAAAAATGACTATTCCCACTCAAGAGAGTGCAACAGTAGGGAAAGCGTTGGATAGCATAGAGGTAAAATTTACTATTCCCACTTCAGTGAGTGCAACAGTAGGGAAAGCGCTGGATAGCGTAGGGGTCAAAATTACTATCCCCACTCCAGTGACTGCAACAGTAGGGATAGCACTGGATAGCGGAGGGGTAAAAATGACTATTCCCACTCCAGAGAGTGCAACAGTAGGGAAAGTGCTTGATAGCGTAGGGGTACAAATTGCTATTCTGACTCCAGTGGGTGCAACAGTAGGGAAAGCGCTGGATAGTGGAGGGGTAAAATTTACTATTCCCACTCCAGTGAGTACAACAGTAGGGAAAGAGCTGGATAGCGTAGGGGTAAACATCACTATTCCAACTCCAGTGAATGCAACAGTAGGGAAAGCGCTGGATAGCGTAGGGGTAATAATTACTATTCCCACTCCAGTGAGTGCAATAGTAGGGAAAGCACGGGATCCCAAAACAATAAAGAACAAAACTATCAACAATTTATTAAATGTAATTTCCAATTTTAACATCATTAATATATAAATGTAAATATGTTATTATTAAAGATGATAGAAAATAATTAATTACACATTATTTAGCACTATAATATCCACAACACACACCTAAAATTTATTACACAATTACGTTTAATATTTACTAATTAATTAATGGAAATTAATGTATTATTATGTATTAATTAATCAATACAAAATTAATTACTTACCAGCTTTCACACCATTTACACATAGAAATATCCTAACACACACCTAAAATTAATTACACAATTACAATTAATGATTACTAATTAATTAATGTCAATTAATTTTAAAATATTCAATAATTAATCAGTAAAAAATGTATTACTTACCACCCTTCACACCATTTACACATATAACCACCACAACACACACCTAAAATTAATTAAACAATTAACATAATTAACTATTCATTGAAATTAATTAACAACTAATTATTAAAGTATTATTAATTAATAAATTAACACATTAATTAATCAATTAATTTTATATAATTAAATTGCTTCCCACCCTATTCCCCTATAAACCCACAACCCACTACGAAATTAATAACGCAAAATTAAACTTAAAATAAATTAATAACTAGAAAAATTCTAAAACATATAATAAAATGACAAACAATTCTTATGAAAACCACTAAAATACATAACATTAATAATAAATCGATATTTTTGTCAACTATATTTTTGTATACGATATTTATTACAACTATATTTTTGTAATCGATATTACTTACCTGTCAGACGATATTCTTGTCATCTATATTTTTGTTGTCGATTTTTCTTCCAGACGATTTTTCTGAGGCGATATTAATGTCCCTCGATATTTCTCCGTCGATATTCCTGCTCTGCACCATGGCGCCTCACCAAGATGGTCAAGGCAGCCACAAGAGACTGTAGGAATATGCACAACCTGTGTCTCCTGGGAAGAACTTGTCAGCTCCTCTAGAGGGC
The DNA here is from genome assembly GCF_964263255.1 of Lissotriton vulgaris. Lineage (NCBI taxonomy): Eukaryota > Metazoa > Chordata > Amphibia > Caudata > Salamandridae > Lissotriton > Lissotriton vulgaris. The sequence goes on from NC_141688.1 coordinate 51,275,522, forward strand.
TTAAGTTAAGTCACATCGGCAAGACACCGGAAGAAGATACTACCCCAACAGCGATATACACACGGTGGGAGAGACGCCTCTGACGGGGGAAGTGGCCTTCAGTGGTCCACTCAGATATAGGTCTAGCATTCCTCCCAGAGATTGCTGCAGAAAAGCACTCTCCTACACGGAAAACTCGCACAGAGGGCATGGGGCACTAGGATGAGAAACCCCAAGTAGGACCACTCAAGGGGATAGAAGTGGACATTGAGTATTGATGGAGTGGAAGTTTGCGCCTAATGCAACCTGCTCTGTATATGAACCTTGAGTACACTTGTAATATTACTAAACAACCCTGTTCGTCATTAATATTTCCCTTTTCCAGTACACGCGGGTGTCCTAGAGATGCTTGCCTATGTGTTTACTAACAGTAACACCGCTTGCACACTATAAAATGGCCGCTTCGCAGAAATTCAGTCTGCGCATGCGTCGGTCATACCCATGTGATGTGACGCACTCGCATATTTGGAGGGAAAAGTCCGCTCATGCGCATTGTAGCTGACCTGCCCGCTTGTTCGAACCATGCTCTGCGCTTGCCCATGTTGCTTCGCATTTCCGTCTATTCCCGCACTAATTATTAATCGCTATAGTTATTATGAAGTAAGGGGTGAAGTGTAGGTAATCATGGTGTACAGTGTGTTCTGTTTTACTGTGATATTAATTTGTTTTCGCTTACTTTTCATGTACCACGCATACATTGGCCTGGGTATGTGAACCCGACTCCATATTGTAACCTGTTCCGACCCCGACACGTGATGAGGGAAAACCCACACTGCGCAGAAGCAAATCTCAGCCAGCTGGCTCCTGAAGCAAGATGCGCATGAGAACCTACCTAGGTTCTTGTCAAAGATGCTGACAGTCACCTTGAACCACGCAACATTGTATCAAACTGCTGTATACACCCATTGTTTTTCCATATTCCTATCCCTGGGAACATGAACTCAGGGGGGGCGGGTATTAAAAATTAATATTCATCATGAGAACGTAAAATTTGGGAGGTAAAGGTGACCTAATCATTCCTCCTGACCAATCATAAGTTAGGACCCTGTTATTTGCAACATTTGTGGGTGGTCTAGGAACTCCCGAAGAGTATATCTAGCCTAGTCAGTTAGGGAGAAATTGTCCGACTTGTCCGAGTAGCAGACCTGTCACTGACCCCACGACTCTATAGGTGATTGATAAAGAGAGCTGCGGAGCCCTCTGTCCGAATTTTCCACAAACTCCAAGGGGTGGAAATAGACTTAAGTGCTGGCGAAGCACTTTGGCTGGGGATTCAAGAACCCAATCGGGGATGTTGGCGGATTCCGTGCAGTGAGGGGGTAACGCAGGCGTTGCATCCGAAGCTGTGGGGGTTGGTCGTGCCCTTTGGTGAGCCCAGTCCTGACCCAGAACCTGAGGGGTATCCTGTCCTGGTTTCCGTGTGCTGCTACCTGCTCACCTACTAGTATCCTAAATCCTTGAGGGTCCTTGTCCTCGTCGTTCCCGAAACTGACCCGTGGCCAGGGTTAGTCTTCATTCTTGCCTAGGTAAATATTACCTGTGGGTGTCCGTCATTCTATCCCTTACCTTCTGCTCTTAATAAAGCCTCTATGCACATGATATTTGCTCTGATCTCTCCTCTGATGCATTTGCAAACTGTTTATTAGTATGTTCCAATTTTTCCCCTTCCCTTAGGATGTATTTGAACTGTTTCTTTGAATTATTAATGTGTGGTGAACTTTAGAAGTTGTAATAAGACTTTAGCTAGATATAATAGGATTAGGGTTGAAATACATATAGGCTATAGAAATTCACTGACTGATGTGGTTTAAACTTGCCGTCCCTAGTTTAAGTCTAAACTGAATAGCATGTTCCCTGTTACCCATACCCTTTAGAAAACTCCGTTTACCTTAAATGGTGTTAGCCTTCTTGCATAGCTATTTCATCTTTTTTATTCTGCTTATTGATGTTTTATCAGCATCTGTCTCATAATCTTGTCACTTTAAAATTGCTACATAAAAACCCTTAAAAGCCTCAGGTGTCTGTGGTCATTCTAAAAGGTACATCAAATGTTGATTGAATGAATAAGTATTGTATTTTGAAACCTTATCACCTACCCTTGTGCTCCTGGTCCATCAGGAGGAGTAGGTACCTGTGGTAAGTCAGGTACTATGACAAGAGTGTCACAGGAGACACACACACAATACTGATAGTAGCGTGTAAAATCACCCGACTTGCAAATTGGGTTTTTCGAACGCATACATGGGCCCAAGTGCGTGATAATCTGGCAGTCTGTAGGGCCGGGTGACCTGCGCGCTCTATCAGTATTTCTGGTAGCAAGAAGATGGTTAGGACTAGTTAGGATAGGTAGATAGGAGAGTTACTATTGAACCGTGAGAAATAAAATGTGCTGCTAAAGAAAAAAACCTTTTTTATGCTGCTATAAAAGATTGTTGGTTTATATGAATGTCATAGAATAAGTTTGATATATTGCATGCATTTTTGAAAATATTACTAACCAATTGTGAGTAAATGTTTTATGTTGTGAGGATCCCCGGGGAACAGAAATAGCAGGTGGTGAGCAGAATCCACTTGGCTGTAAGGTCACTGGCAAAGGGAGAGATTAGTGCATGGTTAGGCAGAACTGGAAGCGCTAATCAGGGTTTTCTTTTTCGAATTTATCTGAAGTGTGTATGTTAGCTATCAGGACCGTGGTGAAACTCCTGTTGTGATATCACCTAGCAAGGGTCACAGGCGGCAGGAGTAATAGGTTCTTGGAGCTTGAGTGGCAGCAAAGGAGAGCATTGGTGAAAAATTTGACTTAATATATATCCCGGAAAGAAGTGGATTAGTCAAAAGAGTAGCAGGTTCTCTATTTGCTTGTGTGAAAAGGATAGGCGGAAGGGATCTATCCGGTGTGAATGAAAAGTAGACAGAAGTGGTTTACTTGCAGTAAAAGAAAGACTCTTTTCCTTTCTAAAACCCTTTGGCATAGTGGCCGTCGTTTTACCTTGTTAGCTAAAGTTTGTACGCGCACTTTAGGAAAAATTCAAAGTTTCCGTTACCTTGTGAAGGAGGGAGTCAGTCGCAAGACCGCGCTGACATCACTCCGTGCCGCGCTGGTATTGGAGGAGCCAGCGAATACAAGGCGAAGATAGAGTTGTAAGGGAGGAGTGAGCGCCGCAGAGTGAGACCGCGTTTCACGAAGGGGCCGCGCATCCATTGGTCAACAGATTTTGAAATCTCAGTGCTGATTGGTTGTCAGAAGTTGAAAGACGTATTTGCATTGGAAACACAAAAGTAAACAAAATTTTCCGAACCGAGCTTGTAGCTTGTGTCGAGAGGTGTATGTGGTATCCTGAATTTTTGCCTGATCCCAGAAATTTAGGGTGTCATAGGGAATTGATGAGAAGAGGCAGACCTCACAATATGTACGGAGTCAAGAGAAAAATGTCCTTCGCTGAAAAGATAAGGAACTATTTCAAAAAAGATAAGCCCATTCGAACTAGGGAGGGAGTAATCATTCCACCTCCTAATACTCCCGCTTCATTCGTGATGTTTGAAAAAGGGTACCATACCTGTGTGTGGTTAGAGAATTGGGTAAAGTACACAGAAGAGGATGGAGTCCTAGCTTTTCCCCTCGATGGTACCTTCAATGGTAGAATCTTGTTTATTCTGAGAACCCGAATGGATGAATTACACCCCCGACCCAGACTAACACAGTATGAAGCTTTAGAGGAATGGGAGATTGAGGCTTTAGAGCGAGACAGACCCCGAATGGAAAAAGGAGTGACCAAATGGTATCCTAAATTACTCAAAGAGACTAAGGAACAAAAGATGAAACGATGGAGACAGAATATGATGGTTGAAGGGCTGTTCCCGATGTTTGGGGTAACTGAGCAAAGAGGTGGGAAAAAGACAGAGAAGAGTCAACCTCTAATAAATATGGGGGACTCGGAGGATGAATATCGGGAGGATTTGCTGATGAAAAATCCACCTCCTTATGCTGAAGCTTCAGGAACTTTAAGTTCGAAAAATCCTTTTCTCCACCATGCAAGGAGTAGGAGGGCAAGCGAGACAGACCTAGCTGGTATCTGCAGTAAATCTAGCAATAGTGATGAATTTTGTAGACCTAGTACTGCAGTCCCAAATTGCCGACCTTTTGGTGAGGATAGACCGGGGTCAGCCATTCCCACCGCCCCGAGTATTTACCCTCCTTTGGTGCCTCAAATATTGCATGGTAACTCATCAGAAAGGGTCTTGCGAGAAAGAGAGAGAGATGCCCTGATTAAACAAAGGAATGAACTGATCCAAACCATAGCTCAGATACATCCCAGCCCGGATGCTCTGACGATACCTGTAACTATTGGTCCCGCTATACCCATTTATGGGGATAGGCAGACTAGTCCTAAAGCTCCAATCCTTACTCCAATGTCAGTTCCCCCACAAAAAGAACCACTTGTTATTGATGACCAGGCAAGCGAGTGTGAGTCTGAAGTCTCTCTAATGGATCTGCCCATAAGAGAGCCCAGTACCAGTGGGTCTAGGTCAGGGAGTCAGACCAAGGCCAAGGAAGTCCTCATAGAAACTACATCAGGAATCCGGAGTGCAACGGTGGTGACTCCAAAGGAACTGGATAGGTGGAATAAGGAAATGGATCGAGAACCTTCCTTGTCCAAACCTTTGGACATTTACCGATTAAGGATAGAGATAGAGGAGTTAATGGCAGGGAATGTGGGATTAGACAGGCTAAACACCCTTAACGAAGAAGAGTTGCTGTTTATCAGTAAAAACCTTACCTGAAATACTAGAGTACTCCATGAAAAACTAATGGATGCGGCTGCAGACATGGGAATTGATGTAAGTCGATCCAAAGTCCTAAAGAAACCGTATAGGGCAGAATTTTCAGACAAGGATTTAGAAAATATGAATGTGTCAGGAAAAAGAACCCAGATAAAGGAACTGTTGAGTGTGTTGCAGAAATGGGGAGATCTGGACAAGTGGAAAACTAGGTGGGCTAAGAAAAAGGAGGAGAGTAGGACAAAGCCCAAAGCTTCTGAGTGTGTGCTAAAAGAAGTAGGACAAGCAGAAAAACTGTGTCCCATGAGGGAAGTGCCAGGAGGAAAATATGTACATGTCCCATGGTCCCGACATGACATTGTGTCATTCACCAATGATTTCCCAAAATTAAGGGAGAAGCCCGTAGAATGGTATAGGCAGGTAGAGCGGTTTGTAAAGGTCCAGAAGTGCCTGTTGAAAGACCTGAATGGGTTCATTGACATTGTAGTTCCGGTAGATTTATGGACCGATTGCAAAATAGAGATTGATTGGCCCAGTGACGAATTTCCAAGGGACCCACACACTGGAGCCCCTTCTGCAGAGGTGATGAGAAAGTATGACCAAGTCATACAATTTCTAAAGAAAAAGGTGCCTGCAAAAGAAACTGATTGGACCCGAATCGATAGAACCACCCAGGACCACAACAAAACAGTCCATTCATATTATGAGAAGCTATTGCAGGTATTCAAGACCTACAGTGGCATCGATAATATTGAAATGAAAGACATGACTCATTTTATTTATCGATTCATGCTAGGGCTAAAACCAGAAATATCCCAGTGGATTAGAGATAACAAAATCTGTTGGCAGGGAAAGCCTATAGATGATGTTCTCAAGTACGCTAAGTACTGTGAGGATGAAATAGAGAACAAGAAAAAGGCCCTGAAGGAAAAAGTGATGTGGGCACAGGTTAAATTGGCTGAGCAACAAGAAAAACAGTTGAGTAAAATGAATGGCAGTGCTTCGAACAATAACTCGGGAGGGGGAGGGAAGCCTCGAGTTAAGATGAGCAAAGAAGAGGCTAAGAAGAAGTTCCCCTGTCACGGGTGTGGGCAGATAGGGCATTGGAGAGACGAGTGCCCTCATTTGCAAGCTGGTAACGCCCCCATAAATGGTTTAAATCCGCAGGTGCAGAAAGAGGGGCCACGAAAGACTCAGCAACAGGTAAATCTACCTCCATTACCTAGAGCTCCTAGACCTAATTATAAGAATCAGGCCCCACGGAATGAGAGCGTTGAAGTATGGGAAGGACAGAATGAGAGAAATCAGGCAACCTCACAGTTCCTATTAAATGATACATTCCTCTGTGATGAACAATACTGACGGGGCCTGAGGGGGGAGGAAGGGGAGTGCGTGCTTGGCGCATCCCTACCGGTAGACCAGTCAGGGCCATACATTGAAGGAAAGGTTGAAGGAAATGATGTCACTTTTCTGTTGGACACTGGTGCTACCCGTTCGACTGTGAGAACAGCGGACGTTCCTAACCTACCCCTCTCGGGAGAAGCAATCCAAGTAGTGGGCGTATCAAACCAGATAATTAGCACTCCTGTAACTGAACCCATGGAAATTTCCATAGGAAATTTCAAGGAAATGCACAGATTTGTGGTCTGCGATTCCAGTCCTGTAAATTTACTGGGACGTGATTTGTTATGCAAAATGAACTGTACCATCTTTTGCACGCTAAAAGGTGTTGAGATTCAGACCCCAGATGAGGATGGCCTGTACAAGCTAATGCTGTTAAGGCCTGATACCGAAGCCAAGCCCATAACAATTCTTGATTTGCCTGAAGAACTCCAGCAAAAGGTGATACCAGAAGTATGGGATTTTACCGGGAAAGATGTAGGATTAATGGCAAATGTGGACCCAGTCAGAATAGCCATCAAACCTAATGCTACCTACCCAAAAACAAAACAGTATAAAATGAGTGCAGAAGTGAAAGCTGGAGTCGCACTTGAAATAAACAGGTTGTTGGAGACATAATTCAAGAGGTGTTGAGCAGTCCTTGTAACTCGCCCATAATTGGAATTAAAAAGCCTAGTGGAAAGTACAGGGTAGTGCAGGACTTGCGAAAGGTAAACCAGATTGTTGTACCTTGTTGTCCCATTGTGCCAAACCCTGCTGTGATATTGTATCAGATTCCCTGGAATGCGGAGTGGTTTACTGTCATAGACTTGTGTCATGCATTCTTTTCCATCCCATTGCATCCAGAAAGCAAGTTTCTTTTCTCTTTTGAATTTGACAGTCATGTCTATGTCTGGAATCATGTCCCTCAGGGGTACACAGAAAGCCCCTCCATCTTTAATCAGATCTTAAAAAGATGTCTTGAATCTTTAGTTCTACCAAAGAAGTCTGTCCTGGTCCAGTACATAGACGACCTTTTGGTGGCGTCTAAAACACAAAGCGACTGTGTTACTGATACCATTGCTCTGCAGAATCTCCTGGGCAGAGGTGGACATAAAGTATCACCTGAAAAATTACAGTTTTGTAAGAATTCAGTAAAATATCTAGGACACCAGATCGAGAAAGGTATCAGAAGAGTCACCTCAGAGAGAATCAGAATAATTCGGGATATGGAACTGCCCAGAACTCAGAAGGACGTTAGAATGTTCCTCGGAGTTGTGGGATACTGCAGACAGTGGATTGTGGGATTTGCGGTACTTGCCAAACCTCTGATAAAAATGACAAAGAAAGGGGCAGACGATCCAGTCACCTGGGATGATGAAAGCATGACAGCCTGGATAAAATTGCGAAACTGTCTATGCTCTGCTCCTGCATTAGGAATGCCTGATTATTCCAAAAACTTTGAGTTATTCTGTGATACACGAGATAATTGTGCGCTCTCAGTCCTGACCCAAGAGCATGGTCTGACTAGACGTCCTGTGGCCTACTTTTCAGCCACACTGGACCCAGTAGCTGCTGGTCTTCCGGGGTGTCTGAAAGCAGTGGCTGCCACATGCACAAGTCTGGAACAGAGTGAGAACATTGTCATGGGACATCCTGTAACGGTTTATGTTCCACATTCAGTTGTGATTCTGCTAACCCGAACCAAAACTCAATATCTCACTCCTAGTCGGCTGACTAAATATGAGAGAATTCTTATTGGTGCAGAAAATGTAATAATTTCCAGATGCAACATCCTGAACCCGGCAACACTATTGCCTCTTGCCCAAGATACAGGAGCGGAAGGTGAATTCGAACATAATTGCATTGATCTGACTGAGTTTAGTACTAAACCTCGTCCTGACATAAAAGAAATGGCCCTTATCAATGCTGACATAGTGATGTTTGTGGATGGCTCTTGCCTGAGGCATGAGGATGGTGGACTGAGTGCTGCCTATGCTGTAGTCACTCTGGAAACCACCATAGAAGCATCCTATTTGAGTGAAGTCAAATCTGCCCAAGTGGCCGAGCTCATAGCATTGGCCAGAGCTTGCAAACATGGGAAGGGCAAACGGGTAACCGTATATACTGACAGTCAATATGGTTATGGGGTTGTTCATGACTTCGGCCAACTATGGCTACAAAGAGAATTCATGCCTTCCTCGGGTACCCCCATCAGAAATGGAAAGGTGGTGCAAAGCCTATTGGAAGCAATCCAATTGCCCAAAGAATTGGCAGTGGTCAAATGTGCTGCTCACCAATCTGGAAAGGATGAAGTGGCAGCCGGAAACAGGTATGCTGACCAAATTGCCCAGTACTGTGCACGCTACAAAATGTCCCTAAAAATCCAATTATGGGGCGGAAACAGCTGCCAACTTATGGTGTTTGAGAATGTATCTTCCTGGAGGGAACTGAGAGAGTTGCAACAGGCAGCAACTGAGGGGGAAAAACTAAGATGGGAGACTGAGGAATGTCAACTCAGAGAAAGGGATGGTATCATGGTGAATAAAGATGGTATGCCTGTGTTGCCAGACTGTATGGCTGACCTAATGGTTCGGATGATTCATGGAGACACTCATGTTGGAAAGGATGCAATGTGCCGTGTGTTTGATAAGATTTTCTACAATTAAAAATTCAGGAATATCGCAGATAAGTTCTGCCAGAGGTGCCTGGTGTGTCAGCAGTTCAATGCAGGGAAGAGGACTGTGGTAGAGCAAAGCACAATTGGAAAAGCAGAAGGCCCCTTTGTCAGATTGCAGGCAGATTTCATACAATTGCCCATGTGTAGAGGATACAGATATGTCTTAGTGATAGTTTGCCTATTCTCAAGGTGGGTGGAAGCTTACCCGGCCAAGAAGAATGATGCCATTACTGTGGCTAAATTGTTACTCAGAGAGCTGATCCCTAGATTTGGTTTTCCAGAGACTATTGAAACAGACCAGGGTGGGCATTTTGCTGGGAAAATCCTAAATGAACTCTATGCAGCATTCAAAATTGAGCCTAAACTGCACTGTGCATATCATCCAGAGGCTTCTGGAATAGTGGAACAAATAAATGGCACCATCAAATCAAGATTGGCAAAAATGTGTGATACCACTAAATTGAACTGGATAGAAGCCTTGCCTCTTGTCCTTATGGGATTAAGGAGCATCCCGAACAGAAAAACAGGCCTGAGCCCCCATGAGGTACTAATGGGAAGAGTGATGTGACAGGCTTGGGTACCTGGACACAAACTGCTGAGTATTTCTGATGATTTGGTGCTAGAATACTGCAGGCAGCTGGGTAACCAAGTGCGTTCTATCTCTCACCAGATTGGAGAGACTGCTGATGAATGGCCAACCACTCCAGTCCATAAAATCAGACCTGGAGATTGGGTGGTGTTGAAGAAACACACCCGGAAGAGTTGCCTTGGACCAAAGTGGGGAAAAGGGAGGCAAGTGATCCTTGTAACTACCACCGCTGTGAAGTGTGCTGGAGTGCCAAAGTGGATTCATGCCAGCCACACTAAGAAGGTAGCTAAGGAAGAGACGGCTGAAGCTGAGGGTGATGCAGCTGAAGAGACTCCAGACGAGGGTCAAGATCTAGCTGATGTGTTACAACCCGGCACCAGCCAAGACAAGTGGTTTCCAGCAGATGACCTGATTCTTGATCCAATAGGAACTAGAAAATATTCCTACTTAGATAGAGAGTGGGATAGTGAGGGTGAGACAGGACTAGAAGGAGAAGGTCAGGTTAACGAGAATCACATCAGACCTGATCAGGAAATAGGCCAAGTAGGGACAGACCAGGTCATTGACACACCTCCAGAGACTCCAGAAACCGGAAAGGGACAGATAGTGGTTAAAGTTGGCGTTCATGCGGAAGAAAATCAAGGGGTCGAAGTGCATGAACAGGAACAGCTAGGAATAGACGAACGTGTTCAGGAAACAGAGTCCAAGCTGGTTAAAAATCAAGATCAAATACAGACCAAACCTGAACAAGGCAAGCTTAGAAACCAGGCAGAAGAAACTGATGAAAGACCTGGACCTAGTCAGACAGGAGAAGAAAAAGACAGTGCCAATACAATAGTGCCACACCAAAGCGAAAACAAGGGGATTCCCGAGGAAGGCAAAGTATCCTCGACCACTAAGAGGCCTAGAAAGCAGGAGAGACCAAGATATATAAAAAGACTGAAACTAAGATTGAAAACTGTAGAGGAAAAATTAGAAGACAGAAAAAAGGCTGCAAGTGAAAGACAAAGAGACGAGGCTCAGCAAAATAGACGCAGCATCAGGTTTAAGAAAGCAAACAAGAACTATTGAAGTCCTGAATGGACCTTTTTGGTGTTGGAAGAAATTGACGACCCTGAAGACAGTGACCGCAGTGATCACAATTCCGTTGAGGATCAAAGCTCTGAGGTAGAAGACCCAACCTGAAAGGTGAAACTACGTAAGCCTCTTGAAACGAAACAAAGAGGGGTTAAAAAAGTCCCAGAAACGAAATGTCTGATTCAAGCGTAAATGGAAGACCAAGAGGGAATTGTTGCAAAGCTTGCTGTAAAATATGCTTATGCAGTGTAGCAATAGTTATAGTAATATGGATAGGACTAACAGTCTTTATACCTTTTATGATAAGTAAAGATCCTAACCTGTACCCTACTAAACCCATGAACCCAGATCCCGTAGTTGTACATACTGAAGAAACGCCACAAAGTGTAGAAAGACATGACAACTCAGTTAGCCTAAGACAAACACGACATGACTTAGAAGCACCAGATGAGGATGGACTACATTTTCACCACATGAGAAACCGATCACATTTAAATGTCTTTGCAAATCTTTTAGTGCATTACGTAGAAGCTATGGAAATAGAAGATTGTTATGTCTGCATGAAGCTACCTACTTCTTTAGCTGAAGGCGTGACTTATCACCATTTGCCCCTGACTCATGGGATTTCCTGTAGTATATTAGCAAGCTTATTTTATAGAAGCACATTACAGTATTACTATTCAAACACTGGCGTGATTTTTTCTGAACTACCTGTTCGAGGGAACCTGAACGTTGTACATATTAGAAGCTAGGTAACTAGATACATGGGAGAATACTTCCTGACTATAGGTGACATAGACTTACAGGAAGCTCGAAGAGATAATTTGACTTGCTCATTACATGAGCAAAAAAATATGTTTTTGAAAATGGCAGAAAAGAGAAGGGAGAGTTTCCAAAGAAAGGCTAATGATAAGAAACAGCAAACTCCTAAATGGGCTGAAAACATGGAAGGCACCTCAAATGGCGATGCAAATCCTGCGCTATTGTTGGATTTTGAACGAAAGGGGAAACTTTGTCTTCATAGAGAAAAGACTAGTTATTATAACAATGTATTCATCGGTTCCAGTGAATGCGACCATAATTACAAGGTAATTGGAGGTTGGGGTTTCAAAAATGGGTCAGATCCTGTGTTTCCCGGAATTTATTATATATGTGGGAACAAGGCTTATTTCAAATTACCGGATCACTGGTATGGGAGCTGCTACTTTGGCATTGTCTTCCCGAAAATATACCATGTGAATAACGCTGCTGGAAGCAATGAAGACACTAATGGCTTAGTGCGTAGTAAACGTGAGAGTGTAGGAGAAATTATAGGTGATATTTTTAGTGCACTGATACCTGGAATGGGGGTAGTTCTGGATACTCACCGTATCTGCAAATTATCTACGGTAGTGGATCGGTTATCAACTGACACTGCTGCTGGATTCCTGCTGGTCAATACTGAAATGGTTGCGATCAGATCAATGGTTTTGCAAAATCGCCTTGCTCTTGATACCTTATTGGCAAAAGAGGGCGGAGTCTGTAGAATGCTGAAGGCGCAACATTGTTGCACTTACATTCCAGATAAAAGCGTGGAAATTAAAAAATATGTGCAAAATATAACTAATTTGGAAAGAGAACTTAAACCATTGGAGGTTGACAGTGCCTGGAAGAGACTGACTGATGGTCTCTCTTCTGTAGGTAGTTGGTTCACTAATGTAGGTCGTAGTCTAGTAGGTAAAATACTGATGCCAATAGCTGGAATAAGTTTGATTGTGTTTATTATAATAATTTGCTGCAAATGCCAAAAATGCAGAAAGAAGTACACTGTAAATAGGAGGGGAGTGAAACGGAATGTGGATGAACTCGAATTAGAAGAATTAAGGAGCCAGATCTATAAAAAAGCTAGAGAATCCCACCCGAATAAAGCTCCAGACAAACGGCATAAAAATAAATTTGTGGAAATTGAAATGAGTGAGATGTAAGAAAATTGAAGTTGGCATCTGTTTCCCATTAGTAGTGATGATAGTAAATATCATCAAAGAGGGGATTGATGGAGTGGAAGTTTGCGCCTAATGCAACCTGCTCTGTATATGAACCTCGAGTACACTTGTAATATTACTAAACAACCCTGTTCGTCATTAATATTCCCCTTTTCCAGTACACGCGGGTGTCCTAGAGATGCTTGCCTATGTGTTTACTAACAGTAACACCGCTTGCACACTATAAAATGGCCGCTTCGCAGAAATTCAGTCTGCGCATGCGCCGGTCATACCCATGTGATGTGACGCACTCGCAGATTTGGAGGGAAATGTCCGCTCATGCGCATTGTAGCTGACCTGCCCGCTTGTTCTAACCATGCTCTGCGCTTGCCCATGTTGTTTCGCATTTCCGTCTATTCTCGCACTAATTATTAATCGCTATAGTTATTATGAAGTAAGGGGTGAAGTGTAGGTAATCATGGTGTACAGTGTGTTCTGTTTTACTGTGATATTAATTTGTTTTCGCTTACTTTTCATGTACCACGCATACATTGGCCTGGGTATGTGAACCCGACTCCATATTGTAACCTGTTCCGACCCCGACACGCGATGAGGGAAAACCCACACTGCGCAGAAGCAAATCTCATTCAGCTGGCTCCTGAAGCAAGATGCGCATGAGAACCTACCTAGGTTCTTGTCAAAGATGCTGACAGTCACCTTGAACCACGCAACATTGTATCAAACTGCTGTATACACCCATTGTTTTTCCATATTCCTATCCCTGGGAACATGAACTCAGGGGGGGTGGGTATTAAAAATTAATATTCATCATGAGAACGTAGAATTTGGGAGGTAAAGGTGACCTAATCATTCCTCCTGACCAATCATAAGTTAGGACCCTGTTATTTGCAACATTTGTGGGTGGTCTGGGAACCCCCGACGAGTATATCTAGCCTAGTCAGTTAGGGAGAAATTGTCCGACTTGTCCGAGTAGCAGACCTGTCACTGACCCCACGACTCTATAGGTGATTGATACAGAGAGCTGCGGAGCTCTCTGTCCGAATTTTCCACAAACTCCAAGGGGTGGAAATAGACTTAAGTGCTGGCGAAGCACTTTGGCTGGGGATTCAAGAACCCAATCGGGGATGTTGGCGGATTCCGTGCAGTGAGGGGGTAACGCAGGCGTTGCATCCGAAGCTGTGGGGGTTGGTCGTGCCCTTTGGTGAGCCCAGTCCTGACCCAGAACCTGAGGGTTATCCTGTCCTGGTTTCCGTGTGCTGCTACCTGCTCACCTACTAGTATCCTAAATCCTTGAGGGTCCTTGTCCTCGTCCTTCCCGAAACTGACCCGTGGCCAGGGTTAGTCTTCATTCTTGCCTAGGTAAATATTACCTGTGGGTGTCCGTCATTCTATCCCTTACCTTCTGCTCTTAATAAAGCCTCTATGCACATGATTTTTGCTCTGATCTCTCCTCTGATGCATTTGCAAACTGTTTATTAGTATGTTCCAATTTTTCCCCTTCCCTTATGATGTATTTGAACTGTTTCTTTGAATTATTAATGTGTGGTGAACTTTAGAAGTTGTAATAAGACTTTAGCTAGATAGAATAGGATTAGGGTTGAAATACATATAGGCTATAGAAATTCACTGACTGATGTGGTTTAAACTTGCCGTCCCTAGTTTAAGTCTAAACTGAATAGCATGTTCCCTGTTACCCATACCCTTTAGAAAACTCCGCTTACCTTAAATGGTGTTAGCCTTCTTGCATAGCTATTTCATCTTTTTGATTCTGCTTATTGATGTTTTATCAGCATCTGTCTCTGTTAGAAACGGGACCCTGGCCGGCCAAGACTCGCGTCGAGGTCAGTCAGGGATCACCATTTCTAAAGTCAGGGCAGGGGAGTCACACACCAAGGCAACCCCCACTCGCCCTCTAGGTAGCGTGGCGCGAGCAGTCTAGGCTAAACTTGGAGGCGGTATGAGTTAAGTATTTGCGCACGCACCCCAGCAACAACACCCAAGGCCCACCACAAAGAAAGACTCTACACAAGGATATATATCAAAAATAGCCTTTGTATTATAATAAACAAAATACATTAGATAACACACGCAAACTGTACAATGTGCCAGAGGCACGGGCAGAATTTACAAGGGGAATTATGTACAGGACAGGGCCACATGGACCACTGTCAGGGGTAGGCACTTGTTACAAAATAATACTGGTAAATATACACTTATGTCGTAAACATAGAATGAGTAGCACCAAAATTATAAATGCAACACACATCCAGTAATCACTGGAACAGTAAGGACCTCCTACGCAACCCTAACTCACTGTAGGTAATCACGCAGGTAACCAGGACCTAAGGAAGGAATACCAACACCTAAGCAATTCACTCTTAGCAAAGGGAAGGAAACCTAAACATAAAATGAACCATCAACAATCTACTATGCAGGTCACATTTAGCATAATGGATAAACATAAACAATCCTCTCCGCAGGTCACGTTTAGCAAAAGGGGATAACCATAAGAATACCTAGTCAGGTTACTTTTAGAAAAGGTACAGGTTAGAACACATGCGCAAGAATTGCATCACAAGAAATTACAATGCGCGGGGTGCACAAAGCACAACACTCATAAATGTCCCTCAGGCCAACTGGCCTCGAAAGGGGCGGAATGCCCTGAGTCTCAGTGTCAGGGGGTCTGTGCAGGCAGCACAGCACACAAACCTAAACGTGGCAACTGTCCACTAAGTGCTGGACAGTTGTAAATATGCACTGGGCAAACGTTGGAGCAAGGAGGGCTCAAGAACCAAGGTGGGCAAGGAGCCTCTCAGGGGCTCACAAGCAGAATGTGCACTGTAGAGCTCAGCGCTCTAAGATAATCAAAAGGAATGCCCCAGAGCCTCTCTCAGGGCTCTCACTACAATGTGGGCGTGTGGAGCCTCTCGCAGGCTCAAGGAAGGAAATGCCCCGAGCCACTCGGGGCTCACAAACAGAAAATGCCCCCTGAGCCTTCGGTGGCTCTAAACAATCATTGCGGGGCGTGGGAGTCCTTCACGGACTCGAGGGTAAGGCGCCATGAGCCTCGCAAGGCTCTAAGTAAAAGAAATGGCCCCAGGAGCCTCGCGGGCCCCAAATACTCAGGAGCGCGAGGTCGCGCTACGGGGGAGGGGCGGACACCGACAATGTGTCCCGATGCCCCTCTCCCTTCCCAGGCACTCACCGGCTCTCTGCTCCTCGACAGCAGTGGGGGAAGGTTGCCGGTCTCCCTCTGCACACGGGGGACCGGTGAAGACTCTTGCTCGCGCTGCGGCGCGGAGGGCGGGACTTCCGGTCGGCCTCCGAGGGGCCGCGCTGGGATTGGCCGAACGGCCAGAACACTTCCGGGTCGTCGCGGGCAGCGCGGCGGCCCGTTCCAGGTAGGCAGGCGGGCTCCCAGTACCCGAGGAGTGGGCTCCCTCGAGGTATTTACAAATCCAAGTACGGGGCAATGCCGGGTGGGCACCGGCCTCCAAAAATAAAGATAAAGCGAGGTGGCACTCGCTAATGCCGCAAATCGGCGAAAACGGTCCCAACGCCGGGTGGGCACCGGCAATGCAAGTAAAGAGCTCCCCAGCGCTCTGGGAGCAAGGCACAGCGCTCTCAAGCGCCAAGGGAAGCGCGCTCGGCGCTTCAAGGAAAGTAAAGCGCGCCTAGCGCTATAATCAAAAATCAGGGTGCCTCCAGGCACAAGAACAGCTCCAGCAGGGTCTGGAGGCAAGCAGAGGGGCAAGGCAGGGCCAGAGCCAGCACACTGGGTCTCCAGGCAGGGAGACAGCCAAGTGGCGGTCCTCTTGGCCCCTGCAGCAGCAGCAGCCCCCTCTGGCAAGGATCCTAGAACAGAACCAAGAACAGGACCAATTGTATGGGGACACAGCCCCTTCTTATACAGACAAACCCTTTGTCTCAGGGTGCAGGGTGGGGGAGAAACCAGTTGCAGCTGGTTCTGAAGTACTCTGTTTACCCCAACCACCCTCTCTATTCACTGGCAGGGCTAGGGCCATCAGTCGCACTACAGGGGGTGGAGCCAGCATTGTCCGGGGAAAGTCCAGGCCCATCAGGGACCAAGTGCACTCCTCCCAAGCCATCAAGCATGCTGATCTCACACTCACCACCGGGCAGACCCATCCAGCCTTCCTGGAGCCAGGCTCACCAGCCAGCTCCAGCCAATCACACTGCAGACATATTTTACAGCAATATGCCAAGTCCCAGAAATGGCATTTCTACACATGCCACATTCACGCAACATACATCATTGCGAAGCATTCATTCCCACGAACACGCACATACCAAACTCGAGCATGCACTCCCCACACATCAGGAATTACTAGGGACACAGACATTCCCCATGCATCCCTATGGGAGAGCAGGCCAGCCTAACTACATGCACGCACTTTACTCTGGGACACAGAGAAAAAGTGCGCACAGACCAGAAAATCATCCACGCATATCACAGATTAAAAGCAAAAAGATTAGGGGTGAACCTGCCATAAGGGCCAAGTCCAACACAACCCCCTTCCAGCCAAAACGCAGGGCAGACCAATCACCACCGTGATGGACTTCCCTGCTTGGGGCGATAAAAAACGGACGCGGGCCCGCAACTGCAGGGACACCCTCCTGTTTTATGCCACTGTGAACCCCTGGGGTTCTTTCTAAAGCTACTGTAGGGACACACTGGATTACCCCACTGGTACTCTCCAGCTGCCCTCGGCGAGGACCAGGCCCTAGGCCACCCAGGTGCCACTGGATCCTGCCAACTCACCAAGTGGGGGGTAGTAACCCCTGGCACATAACAGCCATTTTCCACTCTTCCTGTCTGCAAGACAGGGCTAGACTGCCACTGGTTCTCCAGCCTAGGGTCTACAACCTTAGGTGGACCAGGAGTCTCAGGGAAGGCTCTCCTCCCCTTACCTCTTCTCCTAGGGTTCCTCCTCCTCCTGCGAGGGGTACCCTCTAAACACCACTCTCCCAACCTAGGGTTTAACCCCTCAGGTGGTACCGGGGTCAGAGGTGGGCTTTCCCACCCTCTGCACCCCCTTCCAGAGTCCTGCTCCCTCCCAACCGGGGCGGTACCTCTGGAGAAAGAACTGGTTAGGACACTGCTTACAGTACTCCCACCCTTCAGGTCAGGCAAACCCTGAACCTGGACCTCCAACCTCCGGTCTAGAACCTTCGGTGGAATCACTGCCTGGCACTCCAGGACTTCTGAGGACTCACAGGTCACTCCCAAATCACTCATCTCACTGGACTTCTGTACTCTCCCTCCTGGAGCAGTACTGCCAGACTCCACAACTACAGAAGCTTCGCTCACAGATGCTCCAGGTCCTCCACACACTAGGAGATCTCCCTCAAGTGGACTAACAGGTAAGCATAGGTCCCCACCCTGGTGTTCCCTAAAGAAACCATCCAGGCTCTGAGGCAGGGCTTCGGGCGTCTGGGGACTCTCGGTCTCACACTCACTTCCGCTCCACTGAGACAGACAGCAAGCCCCTACACCCTCCTCACTATACTGAGACCTAGCTGGGCTACTCTCACCCTCCTCCACCACGCTGGGTTGGAGAAAACCTGACCCACTATTATTGGAATTATTCACTAGCGGTGCTAAGGAACCTCTTGCACTCTCCCATCGGTCGGCTTCCGCTGCAAGTTCACATGGTGAAAACAATCCACACCCCAACAGGTGTTGACGCAACTCTACTGAACAACAATTGAGCAGGTGCTCTTTGACAAACATGCTGAACAATTCGCCCCAATCACATTTCGTGGGACCCAGTACCCAATCAGACAGTGCCCCACAACAGTCATCTTCAAAATCTTCCCAAGACTGGTGAGACGGTTTCCTAAGGTTCCTAAACCTCAACCTATTCTCCTCATCTGGAGAAACAGGAACCGTACTCGGGGAACTGGGAGTGGGACTGTCTACACTAACACTTAAAAAGCTGCCACCACTGGACTCCACCCTCCCTGGGGAATCCAGACAATTACACATGCACTCAGGGGGTAACCTACTCTCTTGGGCTACCTTCTCCCTGAACAAGGCCCTCTCAGCCTCTAGCTTGGCAAGCTCCCACCTGAGCTGTTCCAACGCTAGCTGATACTCCCTCTCTTCCTTCCTATCCAACCACTCCTCTGGTGACAGGGAAAGGGATGGGGCGCTGGTACTGACACTGGACCCAGCAAGGGACTCCCTATCTATGGGGTCATCACTCTCTGCTGACATCCATCCACTGTCATCACCATCCAACTCACATTCATCAACAGAATCTTCAGGGCTCCCCACAGACTCACCACCCTCATGGCGTGCAGCCCGGGCCCTATCTCTCTCTCTGTGCTCAAGATCCCACTGATCCTTTTGCCACAGGATCAGGCTGTCCCTAAGCTGGGACTGAGTAACCAACTCACTCACCTCTATGCCTCGCTTTTCGCAGAATCTGACCAGCTCTAACCTACTGTACCTAAACAGACTACAGAGATCAAAAACTGGCTCCATTTTTGCGGACGTTCTCAGGAAAAGTTTGACACAGGGAACCTGGGGGTCTGAGCTAAACAGGAGAATACAATCACAAAATTCAGCAAGATTCCTATCTCTCAGAGAACTTGCACTCCACTGTCCAGCGTAACACACACTCATTCACACACAACCCTCCCCTCGGACTGGTTAGGCAGTTTCTACCACCCCTGATTCTCTCAACCTGACCACTAGTGACACAGGTACCAAACTCTGGGAGCAGGGCGGGGAACAAGGTACTGGACAAAATACAAATGACACCTTTCAGGAGAAGCAAAACTGAACCTCCCTAAAAAACAATAATCCCCAAAAATGCGGTTATCTAAAAAATGCAGAGCTTTGAAGTGTGGCCTGTCGCCACTGTGGTACAGCGCAAACACAAATCCTTATCCTCACCGCTTGCCGCCAATGTTAGAAACGGGACCCTGGCCGGCCAAGACTCGCGTCGAGGTCAGTCAGGGATCACCATTTCTAAAGTCAGGGCAGGGGAGTCACACACCGAGGCAACCCCCACTCGCCCTCTAGGTAGCGTGGCGCGAGCAGTCTAGGCTAAACTTGGAGGCGGTATGAGTTAAGTATTTGCGCACGCACCCCAGCAACAACACCCAAGGCCCACCACAATAAAAGACTCTACACAAGGATATATATCAAAAATAGCCTTTGTATTATAATAAACAAAATACATTAGATAACACACGCAAACTGTACAATGTGCCAGAGGCACGGGCAGAATTTACAAGGGGAATTATGTACAGGACAGGGCCACATGGACCACTGTCAGGGGTAGGCACTTGTTAGAAAATAATACTGGTAAATATACACTTATGTCGTAAACATAGAATGAGTAGCACCAAAATTATAAATGCAACACACATCCAGTAATCACTGGAACAGTAAGGACCTCCTACGCAACCCTAACTCACTGTAGGTAATCACGCAGGTAACCAGGACCTAAGGAAGGAATACCAACACCTAAGCAATTCACTCTTAGCAAAGGGAAGGAAACCTAAACATAAAATGAACCATCAACAATCTACTATGCAGGTCACATTTAGCATAATGGATAAACATAAACAATCCTCTCTGCAGGTCACGTTTAGCAAAAGGGGATAACCATAAGAATACCTAGTCAGGTTACTTTTAGAAAAGGTACAGGTTAGAACACATGCGCAAGAATTGCATCACAAGAAATTACAATGCGCGGGGTGCACAAAGCACAACACTCATAAATGTCCCTCAGGCCAACTGGCCTTGAAAGGGGCGGAATGCCCTGAGTCTCAGTGTCAGGGGGTCTGTGCAGGCAGCACAGCACACAAACCTAAACGTGGCAACTGTCCACTAAGTGCTGGACAGTTGTAAATATGCACTGGGCAAACGTTGGAGCCAGGAGGGCTCAAGAACCAAGGTGGGCAAGGAGCCTCTCAGGGGCTCACAAGCAGAATGCGCACTGTAGAGCTCAGCGCTCTAAGATAATCAAAAGGAATGCCCCAGAGCCTCTCTCAGGGCTCTCACTACGATGTGGGCGTGTGGAGCCTCTCGCAGGCTCAAGGAAGGAAATGCCCCGAGCCACTCGGGGCTCACAAACAGAAAATGCCCCCTGAGCCTTCGGTGGCTCTAAACAATCATTGCGGGGCGTGGGAGTCCTTCACGGACTCGAGGGTAAGGCGCCATGAGCCTCGCAAGGCTCTAAGTAAAAGAAATGGCCCCAGGAGCCTCGCGGGCCCCAAATACTCAGGAGCGCGAGATCGCGCTACGGGGAGGGGCGGACACCGACAATGTGTCCCGACGCCCCTCTCCCTTCCCAGGCACTCATCGGCTCTCTGCTCCTCGACAGCAGTGGGGGAAGGTTGCCGGTCTCCCTCTGCACACGGGGGACCGGTGAAGACTCTTGCTCGCGCTGCGGCGCGGAGGGCGGGACTTCCGGTCGGCCTCCGAGGGGCCGCGCTGGGATTGGCCGAACGGCCAGAACACTTCCGGGTCGTCGCGGGCAGCGCGGCGGCCCGTTCCAGGTAGGCAGGCGGGCTCCCAGTACCCGAGGAGTGGGCTCCCTCGAGGTATTTACAAATCCAAGTACGGGGCAATGCCGGGTGGGCACCGGCCTCCAAAAATAAAGATAAAGCGAGGTGGCACTCGCTAATGCCGCAAATCGGCGAAAACGGTCCCAACGCCGGGTGGGTACCGGCAATGCAAGTAAAGAGCTCCCCAGCGCTCTGGGAGCAAGGCACAGCGCTCTCAAGCGCCAAGGGAAGCGCGCTCGGCGCTTCAAGGAAAGTAAAGCGTGCCTAGCGCTATAATCAAAAATCAGGGTGCCTCCAGGCACAAGAACAGCTCCAGCAGGGTCTGGAGGCAAGCAGAGGGGCAAGGCAGGGCCAGAGCCAGCACACTGGGTCTCCAGGCAGGGAGACAGCCAAGTGGCGGTCCTCTTGGCCCCTGCAGCAGCAGCAGCAGCCCCCTCTGGCAAGGATCCTAGAACAGAACCAAGAACAGGACCAATTGTATGGGGACACAGCCCCTTCTTATACAGACAAACCCTTTGTCTCAGGGTGCAGGGTGGGGGAGAAACCAGTTGCAGCTGGTTCTGAAGTACTCTGTTTACCCCAACCACCCTCTCTATTCACTGGCAGGGCTAGGGCCATCAGTCGCACTACAGGGGGTGGAGCCAGCATTGTCCGGGGAAAGTCCAGGCCCATCAGGGACCAAGTGCACTCCTCCCAAGCCATCAAGCATGCTGATCTCACACTCACCACCGGGCAGACCCATCCAGCCTTCCTGGAGCCAGGCTCACCAGCCAGCTCCAGCCAATCACACTGCAGACATATTTTACAGCAATATGCCAAGTCCCAGAAATGGCATTTCTACACATGCCACATTCACGCAACATACATCATTGCGAAGCATTCATTCCCACGAACACGCACATACCAAACTCGAGCATGCACTCCCCACACATCAGGAATTACTAGGGACACAGACATTCCCCATGCATCCCTATGGGAGAGCAGGCCAGCCTAACTACATGCACGCACTTTACTCTGGGACACAGAGAAAAAGTGCGCACAGACCAGAAAATCATCCACGCATATCACAGATTAAAAGCAAAAAGATTAGGGGTGAACCTGCCATAAGGGCCAAGTCCAACAGTCTCATAATCTTGTCACTTTAAAATTGCTACATAAAAACCCTTAAAAGCCTCAGGTGTCTGTGGTCATTCTAAAAAGTACATCAAATGTTGATTGAATGAATAAGTATTGCATTTTGAAACCTTATCACCTACCCTCGTGCTCCTGGTCCATCAGGAGGAGTAGGTACCTGTGGTAAGTCAGGTACTATGACAAGAGTGTCACAGGAGACACACACACAATACTGATAGTAGCGTGTAAAATCATCCGACTTGTAAATTGGGTTTTTCGAACGCATACATGGGCCCAAGTGCGTGATAATCTGGCAGTCTGTAGGGCCGGGTGACCTGCGCACTCTATCAGTATCCTGCCATTCACAAAGGCCTGAGACTCTGGGAAATCCCCAGACAGATAGAGAACTTAAGCACGGGTTAAACGGCCCACTCAAGTGGAATACAGTATAAAAAGAGCTACCACAGAGGCCCAGAGGGGACACCAGCAGTTTCTGCAGGCCCTATGCCATCCAAAAAGACCCAGACAAACAGAGTCTCCAGCTACATTACTCTTACAGAGACAAGAGGGCCACCATCTGCAGGAGGATAGGAGGAAGAACTGTTGGACTCTTTAAGGGATTTCAAGAAAGAGCTTAGAGAGGGAATTAAGGTGGTAGTGGATGGATCAATGGAAGCCCTGCATTTTGGATATTCAAGGAAAGCGAACATCATTGCAGCAGGATGTTGACTCAGTTGGTAGTCGCAGTTTAGAAGATGAATCGAAGATGCAAGAACTGGAGCATAAAATGGCGGAAATGGAGAACATGACAAAAGGGCTCCATGAGCAGCTACAAACCAACACCCTAAAATGTGAAGTCCTTGAGAACAGGGCCAGGAGAGACAATGTGCGCCTGAGGAATTTAGAAGAAGGGGCAGATGTGGAAGCTTTTGTCTTGGGGTTACTCGAAAGAGATACTCAGCTAGAGAGGCATGAAGATAAAGAAAGATAGGGTACATAGGATGGACCCGCCGGTATCTGGAGGGCAGAAGCGACCCCGAGATGTACTTGCTAAACCACACTCACATAAAATGAGGGAGGCGATCCTCCAGGCAGCACGATCAAAGGACAAAATTTCATTCCTAGGTTTCAAGTGTGATCTGTTTCAGGTGTGGCTCCAGTGACACTGGCATGCCAACAACTTCTTTGTCCAGTCACGGACAAGCTACGCAGGAATCACATACATTTTCGGTGGACCTACCTCTTTGGAATAGTTTTTTCTCTACATAATAAAAACCACCACTGTACCTCTTGGGCCTGGATCCTCTGGACGAAGCGGGAAACAGAACTCCAGACGGATATACAAAGAGAAGGTCAACAGCACTAATCAGAGGAGTACAGTGGCAGCAAATTACAGAAGAGGAAATTACACCACACTGGCAGAGTGGGGAAACTGATCAAACACTGTACACTGGGCCCAGTTCCGCTAATAGGAGTCTGGTCCACACTTACAAGACCTCGCAAGGGGTTTGTTATGTTATGTTATATAGTTTTAAGGAGCGCACAGCTGCCCCAGCAAAACGGTGTCACAGCGCTAATAGCAAACAGAAGGGGAGGCAATCGACAAAAGAGGCCTATAGTGGAGGAAAGAGGTGGGTCTTAATAGCCTTACAAAAAGCCAAGTAATTATCAATGCTGTGAATGTATATAGAAAGTGAGTTCCAGAGTTTAGCTAACAGAGTGCAGAAAGAGCACCCACCAGCACGTACCCTCCTTACCCAGGGTACAACTGCCAGATGATCACCTATCCAGCTGAGTTGGCAGGTGGGAGTATATGATGAAAGCAGGTTGGCCAAGACGCCAGGAGAGGAAAAATTCAAGATCTTGAAAGCAATGCAGAAGGACTTAAACTCCACTCGTCTGGCCACCAGCAATCAGTGTAGACAACGAATAGCACTGGTGGTGGAGCAGTTTCTAGGAAGGCGAAGGAGAGTTCTGGCAGCTGCATTTTGGACCCTCTGCAGTCTCAAAATCTCAGTCTTGTTGGACCCCAGGTAGAGCGAGCTGGCGTAGTCTTAACAAAACGTAAGCCTGAAAAATAATCTGACTGATGGGTGGATCGAAAAAAAACAACAGCGGTTTGAGCCCCAGTAGTATACCATAACAAGTCCCTGCCACTTTCTTAGCTTGGACCTGGAAGCCAAGAGCCGAGTCAACCCAGGCACCTAGATTTTTCACCACCTGTTTGGGTGTGGGTAGCAGGCCACCAGCGTTCACTCCACAGCTCAGGATCTTTCCCTACCAGCAAAACCTCAGACTTGCTGGCATTTAGCTGGAGGCAGTTGGCAGTCATCCACTCAGCGACAGCAGCAAGATCGCTCCGTTTGTAGGTGTCAAGGGCTGCTGAGATCACTGTAAACCAGCAAGGGCTGGACAACCTGGGGTAAGAGGCGAGATAATCCTTTTGACAAAGTGAGGGTTTCAGAGACTCATAGCTTTGACATCATGGGTAGGAAGGCAGGAGATGGCCCCCGAGAGGAGGGGAAGAGGGCAATGTCTTGCTAATGTAACAATTGGCGGGTGTAAGGGTGGAGATAAATTTCTGGGAGGCGGAGGAGGGGGGAAGCTAATCATTGCCTATACTGAAGCTTCTCAGGAGCAAGTGACTTGAATGAAACACTATATAGCTCGCCATAAACAGTTATGGACCAATACATCCACATCTAGTACATGCTTAATGTACTGTATTACAGTATGTAATAGGAAGTTGGGTCAGGTTGAGCCCCAAATTTTCAGATTCAGGACTGTTTTGTTATTACAGTTGGGGGTGCACAGGTGGTAATTTATTCACACAAGACAGATATGGAGAAAATAGGGGGGGTTGACATGGTGATCCTGGGCAGCGGGGAAAGGAAGTGGGGAGAGCTTCCACAAAGGGCGGGAACTATAGCTTGGAGTTCAGCATTACACATCATACATCAAATGTAAATGGTACTTACCTTGCTTACATGGAATGTGAAGGGGCTTAATTCCCCAATCAAACAGCAGAAAGTATGGAAATATTGCCAATACCAGAGACATGACGTTGTCGCACTGCAGGAACACCCATGAAAACAGGAACACTGGTAAAAACACAGGACATACTCCATGATTTGCCGCTCCTCAGATACATCCAAGTACAACGGGGTGGCACTGATATTTCATGGCTCACTGGGGTTCCTGCCAAAAGGAAGCAAAACAGACAGGAAGGGCAGGATAATCATGGTTAAGGGGAAACTACAGGGCTACCCATTACACCTTTGCCTCCGTTTATGTACCCAACACCAATCAATCCATATTCCTCTCCAAGGTCCTAACCTGGTTGGGGGGTATGCTGAGGGAGACATTTTTTACTAGGGGATTTTAATCTGACATGGGATCCGGGCCTGGTTACCACACAATCCTAGAGGGCAACAGCTAGTACCTTCATGTAAGCCTTGAAGAAGGAGTTCCACGAGCTCGGAATAATAGATACATGATGCACAATGCACCTGGATAGGGACTATACTTTCTTTTTGCATACACATAGGTCCTATTCTATGATCAATTACATTTTTGCCAGCAAAAACTTCATCCCAGCACTGCAAGCCACCGCTATGCACCCTCTCACTGTTTCAGACCCGGCCCCATGTACATTAACACTAGCATGGGATAATCCCCTGTCA
The DNA here is from genome assembly GCF_964263255.1 of Lissotriton vulgaris. Taxonomy (NCBI): domain Eukaryota; kingdom Metazoa; phylum Chordata; class Amphibia; order Caudata; family Salamandridae; genus Lissotriton; species Lissotriton vulgaris. Next base: position 51,301,391 of record NC_141688.1, read on the forward strand.
AATACAAGAGATGGTTCTTCTTGGTGGCTCTTACCAGGGACCGCCTACTGCGTGACAAACTAGGCTAATCAATTAAGGAATACTTTCAAAGAAATTACCCCAACGATACCTCACAGGCCACCAATTGGGAAACCTTCAAGCAGTCCTGAGAGGACAATGTATCACACTTAATGCGGAGTTGACGGAATGCAGGACTCAAGAGTGTTTGGTGTTGGAGACAGAACTGAAGGAGGCAGAGAGGGAACACAAGAGACAGTCCACCTGGGGCCTGCAAAGAAATGTAACGGTCCTCAGGGGCAAACTGAATGCTATATATGGCAATAGAGCAGAGCTTACCCTCTTACGTCTCAATTGATCCACCTACGAGAAAGGCAATAAAGTGGGAGCATACTTGGCCAGATAACTGAGGAACAAAAGGAAAAGAGATTACCTAGGGGACATAAGGACCTCGGAAGGAGGGGAGGTGGCCACGGAGTTAGATAAGGGGGATGCCTTTTGCCAAATCTATTCAAGGCAGAGAGCTATACCATAACTGAGTGGGAGGAAGATGCCTTGCGGAGCGAGACCCTTACCAAAGAAACAGGAAGGGGAGGTCCACATTCATGGGTGATGGTTCCGTGCCGATCAACAAAACCACGAGATCCAGACACATCTGCTCTATTTCCACAGGGACGCGGTCAGAGTTATACCCCAGAAGTACCGCCTCCACAAACCGGAAGAAGAAGCTCGGAGCCAATAACAAGGGAGGAGAATCAGTTTGAAGAAGGAGAGGAAGAACACTGGGGAGAGATCATCGAGAAAGAATACGTGGGACCCGACCAACGGAAAGAAGACGCGGGACCTGTTTTACCGAGAGAAGACGCGGGACCCGGTTTGGGGAGAGAAGACGCGGGACCCGACGTGGTAAAGACCTGGATGCCAGAAAACCCCGAGGACGGTGAAGAAAGTTGGTCCAAGGACTGGTGGTGTCCGGAGGCGGCTGGGGAGCGGCCATGACTCAGGAGAGTTACGGCAGAGCAAGGTGAGTGCTTGTGGCTCCGGGGTAACCGGGAGAGGACCGGGAGTAGAAGTGGGTGGAAAATACCGGGGAAGGAGCGTAAACAGGAGGGTAGTCAAAGTGGTGAATCCCTTTTGTGAAATATACGCCTGTAAACGAAGAGAACTTTGCTCTAAGTCGCATGAGTGTGCACTCTTCTTCTTTTCATCCTAGGCACCTAATCTTAAACTCCTAATACAGAGGTTTACCGTTTTTCGTTTCCCCGATTTCGTCTTTCTTATCTCATTTGTTTTTCCTAGCTTTTGGAACTTTAGACTTTGGAATAGGCACATTAAGAATCTAGTGCACCAAGGTGTGGTGATGGGAGTATACCCCTAAATAGTGCCATACAACATTCTGACGGCTCTTTTTCCTCTATTTATACTTCTATGAGCCTCCCGGGTGACCACCACGGTCAAGAACAACCCGAAAGCGGGGCAACACCTTTATCCTCACCAGAACCTTCCAGCTCACGTGAATCATCAGATGAAGAGGAAGACCGTCCAGGAACCCCATCTCAACAGTCTACAGCTCCCTCTTTTGTAAATAAATCATCTTTCAAACCTATACTTAAGCCTCCACGCCTGTTTATCAAGCCTGCCCTCCCACAAGTGTTGTCAGAAGTGGGATCCAAAGGCGAAATGGAGGCTGCCCTAGCAAAGATGGCTGAAAAGCAAGAACATCTGGGGAAGGTTATGGAACGCTTTTTGAATGTGGTCGAGGAAAGTTACACCAAGTACTCGCTGGCCAAGAACAGACCCAAGGGGCCATTATGGACAAACTTACCACAGTCCTAGGACAACAAAGAGGCCCTACAACCCTACCATCAGTAGTACTACAACAATACGTAGCTGGAGAAGATCCTGATTTCTTTTTCAGTAATTTCAAACCCATGGCAAGTGCAGCCTTTTGGCCCGCAGACAAATGGGGACAGTATTTGGAACCACTGTTATCAGGAGACCTACAAGCCGCCTACCAAGCTGCCACCTTCCACGGAACAGTTCCCTATGCAGAGATAAAAAAAATATTTTAGAAAGACTGGGAATAGACGATGAAACCTATAGAATAAAACTAAGGCAAATGAAAGAAGGCCCGCAGGAGACACCGCGCGCTCTGTACTTTAGGGTAAAGGACATGGCGGACCGTTGGTTAAAGGCTGCCACTATAGATAAGGATGGGATCATGGCAAAAATCTATCTGGAACAATATCTGACATCCCTTCATCCCCCCCATTTAACTTTGGGTCCGACAGCAGGCTAACCTCACCCTAGAAACAGCAGTAGAAATAGCTAGTGCTTATAGCAGGGCCCAGGACTTTCAAAAGGGAAAAGAAGAAAACGTAGGGAAAACCGGGGGGCACCCACTCCATAGGCCGACAAGACCTCCTGTAGCCAAGAAACCTGAACCACTTGCTCTTGTTCCCAATGCCCCTTTTCCTAATATCCCGTTCATCAGACCCCCTGTGACGGGACCCCAGTGTTTCCAATGTGGAGGTATGGGACATATAGCTCGATTTTGTCCACAAAGATAAGAGCCTATGGAAATAGGGATGGCTCGCAATTACTATTGTTCTACCCCCAACAAGAAATTCACCCCTTACAAATGCACTGTCTCTGTGAATGGACAACCAGTTACCGCTTTAGCTGACACGGGGTGTTTGCATAGTGTAGTCAGACCTCAAGACTTAGGCAGCAGTATAGGTCCCATAGAAGGTATGGTCGCCATTAAATGTGTGCATGGGGACACCAAACCGTACCCCACCGCTAAGGTATTTATTCAACATCCTCAGGATCAAGGTACGTCCCTAACTGTAGGCCTGATACCCCGACTACCAGAACAAGCTATTCTAGGTAATGATTACGCTAAGCTACCCCAGTTGCTGCAGGAGTCAGGATTGACTGCAGAGGACGAATGGTTAGCTACGGCTCCTTTTTCTAAAGACATGGAAAAAGAGTGGCCGTCTACTAAACCCCGGAAAAGCCGAAGACAGAGAAGGGCTGAAAAAGGGATAAACCCCCTGGTAATGCCAGTCGTTCCGATAGAAAACCCTTGGGAAACAGACCGTAATTTTCATGCTGCCCAGCGAGAGAACCCTGTACTTCAGGAGGCATGGAAAAAAGCACTTGAGGAAGAAGACCCACAATATGTAGGTCCCTATTTTTTCACTAAGAATGGATTGTTGTATCGGAAAGGTGGTCCTGACCAAAAAGCCCAGTTGTTAGTACCAGAATCCTTTCGAGAAAAGGTATTATATCTTGCGCATAGTCACCTTTTAGGGGGTCATTTTGGTGCTGATAAAACCGAGAAAACTATTGTAGAGAACTTTTACTGGCCAGGGATATACCAGCAAGTAAAGAAATACTGCAGAGAATGTCCTATTTGTCAGCGACACAGCCGTTATCATACCCCCATAGCCCTGTTGCTACCACTTCCCATTATCAATGACCCTTTTAGTCGAGTGGGCATGGCTATTATTGGACCCCTGTTACCTTCTCGAAGTGGGTATAGATACGTACTGGTTATGGTTGATTATGCTACTAGATTCCCTGAGGCTATACCACTCCGCCGACCTGACACTGCTAATATAGCCAAAGCTATGATTGGAGTCTTTTCCAGGGTAGGATTTCCCAAAGAGATCCTAACTGATCAGGGAACTCCTTTCGTCTCCAAAATGATGAAAAATATATGTCAGCAGTTAGGGATAAAACAAATCAGAACAGCCGCCTATCATCCACAAACGGATGGATTGGTGGAAAGATATAATGCCTCCATCAAAGCCACTCTTAAAAAACTGCTGGATCTAGAAACAAGAAGGTGGGAAGACATTATTCCCTTGGCCCTCTTTGCTATCAGGTGTAAGGAACAGAAAAGTACTGGTTACTCTCCCTTCGAGTTACTATACGGGCATAAACCCCGTACCCTCTTAGACATGCCTCTAGAACAGTGGGAAACAGAACAAGACGATACCAAACCCTTACCAGAGTACATTTCGAATCTAAAAACACATTTAAGACAAATTCGAGAGATAGTCAGAACCAATTTAGAAGGTGCATAGAACGCCTAAAAGATCCAGTATGACAAAGGGGCCAAATTGAGAACTTTCCAGGTGGGGGACCTCGTATTACTCATGATGTCCTCTTTGGATCAGAAACTTTTGGGGCAGTGGCAGGGATCATACACAGTACTCCAACAAGTCACCTCTGTAACCTACCACATAGAAGTAGACAGTAACAAAAGAATCTCGCAGGTTTATCATGTGAATCTGCTGAAGAAATGGAGGGACCGGCTCTGGTAGCTATTCATAGCGTAGAAACCCAGGAGCCACTGTCTCATCAATGCATTGATCCGGAATTGCCCAAGACTTTAAAAGAAGGATTAATCGAGGTGTTACAACCTCTTGGTTTTGTCTTTTCCACTAGTCAAGGGGTGACCAAGCTTATTGAGCACACCATAAAAACACCACCTGGTAAGCGGGTTAGACTAACAGCCTGATTCATCAAAGACCCGTTTTGCGAGTCTATAATAGAGATTCATAAGGAATCGCTATTACAGGCTCGCAAAACGGGATTCATGTAGGAATTGCAAAAAAAAATTCGATTCCTACATATTCCTTATTTGCGATTAGCAAATTGCTAATCGCAAATAAGGAATAACTCCCCATTCATTCCTATGGGCCAAAAGGCCCATAGGAATGAATGGGGAGTATTCCTTATTTGCGATTAGCAATTTGCTAATCGCAAATAAGATAGCGATTTTAAGGGTGCCAGGGGTGTCCAAAGGACACCCTGTAGCACCCCTTAAATGCAAATTTAAACCGGTGTTGCACACACACATGTCCAAAGGACATGTGTGTGTGCAACATGCAACTTAGAAAAATGCTTTTAAAAGCATTTTTCTAAGTTTTCACTATTTATCACGAGGTTTGACCTCGCGGTAAATAGCGGGCCGAAATTGCGAATTCGCTATTTCAAAATGGATGATGAATTGCATTTAAGGAATCTCAAATAGAGATTCCATAAATGTGATTCCTCGCAAAATAGCGAAATCGCTATTACCGATTTTTGCATTTGGGATGATGAATCCCAAATGCAAAAACCGCACTCGCAAAGGGCCAGATTCTCAGAATCTGGCCCTTTGCAAGCGCAATTCAGCTTGATGAATCAGGCTGTATGACCCGATCGCATACCTGAAGCTAGGCGACAAACAATAAGAGAGGAAGTGCAGAAGATGTTACAGATGGGAATTATAGAACCATCTAAGAGCGAATGGAACTCTCCCATTGTGCTCGTGCCTAAGCCAGATGGGTCAATTTGATTCTGTATTGACTTTAGAGAAGTGAACAAGATTTCAGAATTCAACACCTATCCTCTTCCTCGAGTGGATGAAATGGTGGAAAGAATAGGGAAAGACAAATACATCAGCACCCTAGATCTGTGTAAAGGTTATTGGCAGAAACATTTAAAAGAAAAAGACAAGGAGAAAACAGCCTTTTCCGCATCTGACGGGTTGTACCAATTTAGAATGTTGCCTTTTGGTTTACATGGGGCTCCTGAAACATTTCAGAAGGCCATGAATACAATTCTAAGGCCTTATGATGATTTTGTTGGGGCTTACATTGATGATATTGTGATATATAGCGACACCTGGGTACAGAACTTAACCCATCTCACCACAATCATCCAAACCCTAGGCGCACCCAGCCAAAAGTCATTTGGCTGCCCAAACAGTCAAGTAACTAGGATACCTATTGGGGGAAGGTGTCATAAGACCACAGCCGTCAAAGTTATCGGCTATTTCTCTCATAACATTTCCCAAAACAAAAAAAGATTTGAGAGCGTTCCTGGGTTTACTAGGTTACTATAGAAGATTTATCCCTCAGTTTTCCCAGATGGCGGCTTCCCTGACTGATCTTCTACAGAAGAACTGTAAAACGGAACAGATATTGCAATCCCCTCCTAGTAAAGTACGACGTTCCTTTGAGACCTTGAAAAAGTCTCTCAAATTGGAAACTGTCCTAATTAGTCCGGATTATTCTCATCCCTTTGTCCTGCAAACAGACGCCTCTGACCAGGGGTTAGGTGCGGTCCTTTCGCAAGAGACACCCCAGGGAGAGAAACCAATCCTGTACATTAGCCGTAAACTCATCCCTCGAGAGAAAAATTATGCAACAATCGGGAAAGAGGCCCTCGCCATCAAATGGGCAATAGAAACCATACGTTATTATCTGGAGGGAAGAGAATTCACTCTGTTCACGGACCATGCACCATTAAAATGGTTAGCTAGGAACAAGGGCCACAATGAGAGAGTTTTGAGATGGTTTATCCTTACAACCTTATAGATTCCACACTCGACACAGAAAAGGGCGAGATCAAGGGAACGCTGACTATCTGTCGAGATATCCACAGGAGTCACAACCCCCTAGAAGAAAGCCAGCAAGGGAAAGGGGATGTGAGGAAGATACCTTGCAGAGCGAGACCCTTACCAAAGAAACAGGAAGGGGAGGTCCACATTCATGGGTGATGGTTCCGTGCCGATCAACAAAACCACAAGATCCAGACACCTCTGCTCTATTTCCACAGGGACGAGTTGTACCCCGGAAGTACCGCCTCCACAAACCGGAAGAAGAAGCTCAGAGCCAATAACAAGGGAGGAGAATCGGTTTGAAGAAGGAGAGGAAGAATGCTGGGGAGAGATCACCGAGATAGAAGACGCGGGACCCGACCAACGTAAAGAAGACGCGGGACCTGTTTTACCGAGAGAAGACGCGGGACCCAGTTTGGGGAGAGAAGGCGCGGAACCCGACGCGGTAAAGACCTGGATGCCAGAAAACCCCGAGGATGGTGAAGAAAGGTGGTCCGATGACTGGTGGTGTCTGGATTAGGCTGGGGAGCGGCCGTGACTCAGGAGAGATACGCCGGAGCCAGGTTAGTGTTTGTGGCTCCGGGGTAACCAGGAGAAGGCTTTCTTATCTCCTTTGTTTTCCCTTGGCTTTTGGAACTTTAGACTTTGGAATAGGCACATTAAGAATCTAGTGCACCAAGGTGTGGTGATGGGAGTATACCCCTAAATAGTGCCATACAACATTCTGACGGCTCTTTTTCCTCTATTTATACTTCTATGAGCCTCCCGGGTGACCACCACGGTCAAGAACAACTCGAAAGTGGGGCAACACCTTTATCCTCACCAGACCCTTCCAGCTCACGTGAATCATCAGATGAAGAGGAAGACCGTCCAGGAACCCCATCTCAACGGTCTACAGCTCCCTCTATTGTAAATAAATCATCTTTCAAACCCATACTTAAGCCTCCACGCCTGTTTATCAAGCCTGCCCTCCCACAAGTGGTGTCAGAAGTGGGATCCAAAGGCGAAATGGAGGCTGCCCTAGCAAAGATGGCTGAAAAGCAAGAACATCTGGGGAAGGTTATGGAACGCTTTTTGAATGTGGTCGAGGTAAGTTACACCAAGAACTCGCTGGCCAAGAACAGACCCAAGGGGCCATTATGGACAAACTTACCACAGTCCTAGGACAACAAAGAGGCCCTACAACCCTACCATCAGTAGTACTACAACAATACGTAGCTGGAGAAGATCCTGATTTCTTTTTCAGTAATTTCAAACCCATGGCAAGTGCAGCCTTTTGGCCCGCAGACAAATGGGGACAGTATTTGGAACCACTGTTATCAGGAGACCTACAAGCCGCCTACCAAGCTGCCACCTTCCAAGGAACAGTTCCCTATGCAGAGATAAAAAAAAGTATTTTAGAAAGACTGGGAATAGACGATGAAACCTATAGAAAAAAACTAAGGCAAATGAAAGAAGGCCCGCAGGAGACACCGCGCGCTCTGTACTTTAGGGTAAAGGACATGGCGGACCGTTGGTTAAAGGCTGCCACTACAGATAAGGATGGGATCATGGCAAAAATCTATCTGGAACAATATCTGACATCCCTTCATCCCCCCATTTAACTTTGGGTCCGACAGCAGGCTAACCTCACCCTAGAAACAGCAGTCGAAATAGCTAGTGCTTATAGCAGGGCCCAGGACTTTCAAAAGGGAAAAGAAGAAAACGTAGGGAAAACCGGGGGACACCCACTTCATAGGCCGACAAGACCTCCTGTAGCCAAGAAACCTGAACCACTTGCTCTTGTTCCCAATGCCCCTTTTCCTAATATCCCGTTCATCAGACTCCCTGTGACGGGACCCCAGTGTTTCCAATGTGGAGGTATGGGACATATAGCTCGATTTTGTCCACAAAGATAAGAGCCTATGGAAATAGGGATGGCTCGCAATTACTATTGTTCTACCCCCAACAAGAAATTCACCCCTTACAAATGCACTTTCTCTGTGAATGGACAACCAGTTACCGCTTTAGCTGACACGGGGTGTTTGCATAGTGTAGTCAGACCTCAAGACTTAGGCAGCAGTATAGGTCCCATAGAAGGTATGGTCGCCATTAAATGTGTGCATGGGGACACCAAACCGTACCCCACCGCTAAGGTATTTATTCAACATCCTCAGGATCAAGGTACGTCCCTAACTGTAGGCCTGATACCCCGACTACCAGAACAAGCTATTCTAGGTAATGATTACGCTAAGCTACCCCAGTTGCTGCAGGAGTCAGGATTGACTGCAGAGGACGAATGGTTAGCTACGGCTCCTTTTTCTAAAGACATGGAAAAAGAGTGGCCGTCTACTAAACCCCGGAAAAGCCGAAGACAGAGAAGGGCTGAAAAAGGGATAAACCCCCTGGTAATGCCAGTCGTTCCGATAGAAAACCCTTGGGAAACAGACCGTAATTTTCATGCTGCCCAGCGAGAGAACCCTGTACTTCAGGAGGCATGGAAAAAAGCACTTGAGGAAGAAGACCCACAATTTGTAGGTCCCTATTTTTTCACTAAGAATGGATTGTTGTATCGGAAAGGTGGTCCTGACCAAAAAGCCCAGTTGTTAGTACCAGAATCCTTTCGAGAAAAGGTATTATATCTTGCGCATAGTCACCTTTTAGGGGGTCAATTTGGTGCTGATAAGACCGAGAAAACTATTGTAGAGAACTTTTACTGGCCAGGGATATACCAGCAAGTAAAGAAATACTGCAGAGAATGTCCTATTTGTCAGCGACACAGCCGTTATCATACCCCCATAGCCCTGTTGCTACCACTTCCCATTATCAATGACCCTTTTAGTCGAGTGGGCATGGATATTATTGGACCCCTGTTACCTTCTCGAAGTGGGTATAGATACGTACTGGTAATGGTTGATTATGCTACTAGATTCCCTGAGGCTATACCACTCCGCCGACCTGACACTGCTAATATAGCCAAAGCTATGATTGGAGTCTTTTCCAGGGTAGGATTTCCCAAAGAGATCCTAACTGATCAGGGAACTCCTTTCGTCTCCAAAATGATGAAAAATATATGTCAGCAGTTAGGGATAAAACAAATCAGAACAGCCGCCTATCATCCACAAACGGATGGATTGGTGGAAAGATATAATGCCTCCATCAAAGCCACTCTTAAAAAACTGCTGGATCTAGAAACAAGAAGGTGGGAAGACATTATTCCCTTGGCCCTCTTTGCTATCAGGTGTAAGGAACAGAAAAGTACTGGTTACTCTCCCTTCGAGTTACTATACTGGCATAAACCCCGTACCCTCTTAGACATGCCTCTAGAACAGTGGGAAACAGAACAAGACGATACCAAACCCTTACCCGAGTACATTTCGAATCTAAAAACACATTTAAGACAATTTCGAGAGATAGTCAGAACCAATTTAGAAGGTGCATAGAACGCCCAAAAGATCCAGTATGACAAAGGGGCCAAATTGAGAACTTTCCAGGTGGGGGACCTCGTATTACTCATGATGTCCTCTTTGGATCAGAAACATTTGGGGCAGTGGCAGGGATCATACACAGTACTCCAACAAGTCACCCCTGTAACCTACCACATAGAAGTAGACAGTAACAAAAGAATCTCGCAGGTTTATCATGTGAATCTGCTGAAGAAATGGAGGGACCGGCTCTGGTAGCTATTCATAGCGTAGAAACCCAGGAGCCACTGTCTCATCAATGCATTGATCCGGAATTGCCCAAGACTTTAAAAGAAGGATTAATCGAGGTGTTACAACCTCTTGGTTTTGTCTTTTCCACTAGTCCAGGGGTGACCAACCTTATTGAGCACACCATAAAAACACCACCTGGTAAGCGGGTTAGACTAACAGCCTGATTCATCAAAGACCCGTTTTGCGAGTCTATAATAGAGATTCATAAGGAATCGCTATTACAGGCTCGCAAAACGGGATTCATGTAGGAATTGCAAAAAAAAAATGCGATTCCTACATATTCCTTATTTGCGATTAGCAAATTGCTAATCGCAAATAAGGAATAACTCCCCATTCATTCCTATGGGCCAAAAGGCCCATAGGAATGAATGGGGATTATTCCTTATTTGCGATTAGCAATTTGCTAATCGCAAATAAGATAGCGATTTTAAGGGTGCCAGGGGTGTCCAAAGGACACCCTGTAGCACCCCTTAAATGCAAATTTAAACAGGTGTTGCACACACACATGTCCAAAGGACATGTGTGTGTGCAACATGCAACTTAGAAAAATGCTTTTAAAAGCATTTTTCTAAGTTTTCACTATTTATCACGAGGTTTGACCTCGCGGTAAATAGCGGGCCGAAATTGCGAATTCGCTATTTCAAAATGGATGATGAATTGCATTTAAGGAATCTCAAATAGAGATTCCATAAATGTGATTCCTCGCAAAATAGCGAAATCGCTATTACCGATTTTTGCATTTGGGATGATGAATCCCAAATGCAAAAACCGCACTCGCAAAGGGCCAGATTCTCAGAATCTGGCCCTTTGCGGGCGCAATTCAGCTTGATGAATCAGGCTGTATGACCCTATCGCATACCTGAAGCTAGGCGACAAACAATAAGAGAGGAAGTGCAGAAGATGTTACAGATGGGAATTATAGAACCATCTAAGAGCGAATGGAACTCTCCCATTGTGCTCGTGCCTAAGCCAGATGGGTCAATTTGATTCTGTATTGACTTTAGAGAAGTGAACAAGATTTCAGAATTCAACACCTATCCTCTTCCTCGAGTGGATGAAATGGTGGAAAGAATAGGGAAAGACAAATACATCAGCACCCTAGATCTGTGTAAAGGTTATTGGCAGAAACCATTAAAAGAAAAAAACAAGGAGAAAACAGCCTTTTCCGCATCTGACGGGTTGTACCAATTTAGAATGTTGCCTTTTGGTTTACATGGGGCTCCTGAAACATTTCAGAAGGCCATGAATACAATTCTAAGGCCTTATGATGATTTTGCTGGGGCTTACATTGATGATATTGTGATATATAGCGACACCTGGGTACAGAACTTAACCCATCTCACCACAATCATCCAAACCCTAGGCGCACCCAGCCAAAAGTCATTTGGCTGCCCAAACAGTCAAGTACCTAGGATACCTATTGGGGGAAGGTGCCATAAGACCACAGCCGTCGAAGTTATCGGCTATTTCTCTCATAACATTTCCCAAAACAAAAAAAGATTTGAGAGCGTTTCTGGGTTTACTAGGTTACTATAGAAGATTTATCCCTCAGTTTTCCCAGATGGCGGCTCCCCTGACTGATCTTCTACAGAAGAACTGTAAAACGGAACAGATATTGCAATCCCCTCCTAGTAAAGTACGACGTTCCTTTGAGACCTTGAAAAAGTCTCTCACATTGGAAACTGTCCTAATTAGTCCGGATTATTCTCATCCCTTTGTCCTGCAAACAGACGCCTCTGACCAGGGGTTAGGTGCGGTCCTTTCGCAAGAGACACCCCAGGGAGAGAAACCAATCCTGTACATTAGCCGTAAACTCTTCCCTCGAGAGAAAAATTATGCAACAATCGGGAAAGAGGCCCTCGCCATCAAATGGGCAATAGAAACCATACGTTATTATCTGGAGGGAAGATAATTCACTCTGTTCACGGACCATGCACCATTAAAATGGTTAGCTAGGAACAAGGGCCAGAATGAGAGAGTTTGGAGATGGTTTATCCTTACAACCTTATAGATTCCACACTCGACACAGAAAAGGGCGAGATCAAGGGAACGCTGACTATCTGTCGAGATATCCACAGGAGTCACAACCCCCTAGAAGAAAGCCAGCAAGGGAAAGAGGATGTGAGGAAGATACCTTGCAGAGCGAGACCCTTACCAAAGAAACAGGAAGGGGAGGTCCACATTCATGGGTGATGGTTCCGTGCCGATCAACAAAACCACAAGATCCAGACACCTCTGCTCTATTTCCACAGGGACGAGTTGTACCCCGGAAGTACCGCCTCCACAAACCGGAAGAAGAAGCTCAGAGCCAATAACAAGGGAGGAGAATCGGTTTGAAGAAGGAGAGGAAGAATGCTGGGGAGAGATCACCGAGAAAGAAGACGCGGGACCCGACCAACGTAAAGAAGACGCGGGACCTGTTTTACCGAGAGAAGACGCGGGACCCAGTTTGGGGAGAGAAGGCGCGGGACCCGACGCGGTAAAGACCTGGATGCCAGAAAACCCCGAGGATGGTGAAGAAAGGTGGTCCGATGACTGGTGGTGTCTGGATTAGGCTGGGGAGCGGCCGTGACTCAGGAGAGATACGCCGGAGCCAGGTTAGTGTTTGTGGCTCCGGGGTAACCAGGAGAGGGGCTTTCTTATCTCCTTTGTTTTCCCTTGGCTTTTGTAACTTTAGACTTTGGAATAGGCACATTAAGAATCTAGCGCACCAAGGTGTGGTGATGGGAGTATACCCCTAAATAGTGCCATACAACATTCTGACGGCTCCTTTTACTCTCTTTATCCTCCTATGAGCCTCCGGGGTGACCACCACGGTCAAGGACAACCAGAAAGCGGGGCAACACCTTTATCCTCACCAGACCCTTCCAGCTCACGTGAATCATCGGATGAAGAAGAAGACCGTCCAGGAACCCAATCTCAACAGTCTACAGCTCCCTCTTTTGTTAATAAATGATCTTTCAAACCTATACTTAAGCCTCCATGCCTGTTTATCAAGCCTGCCCTCCCGCACTGAGCAAGCACGATATTTGGAGGAGGTGAAACTCCTGAAGGTGTGGGCAATGCAGAATGATACATTGGGAGCACTGATAACCGTGGAGGAAGTGAGCAGAGCTATAACTAATCTAAAACCTCACAAATCAGCGGGTCCGGATGGCTTGAAGGCCCAATTTTACAAAACGTACAGGGCAGAAGTTATCCCACAACTGGTAAACGTATCTAATTATTTTGTGGAACCTGGGAGAGTGACACAGTCCATGGGGGGTGGCCATTATCTCGGTTCTGCCTAAAAGGAGCACCAATTATGCGGCTCCTACCACCCAATAGCGCTCCTTTATTTGGATGCCAAAATGTATACAAAAATATTGTCCGCACTGATTCGCCCAGACAAATCAGGGTTCATCCCAGGGAGGCAGACCCATGACAACACAAGGGGGTCTTTCATCTAGTGTAAAAGGTAAACCAAAAATCTGTACCAGCTGTTCTTTTGACACTGGATGCCGAAAAGGCCTTTGATCGGTTGGATTGGCCATTCCTTTTTCAGGTCTTGAAGAAGTACGGGTTCTGTGATAGATTCATTGACATGATCCGAGCGAACTATGCATGTCCCAGAGCTAGGGTTCTCATCCATGGAGTGCGTTCAGCAGTATTCTCCTAAGAGAGGGGGACCCTACTGGGATGCCCCTCTCTCCACTTCTCTTCGCCCTAAGTGTAGAACCCCTGGCTGCAAAAATCCAAATGACGCCTGAATTACAGGGTATTAAATTCGGGTAGATGAACACAAGATCTCCCTATTCATGGACGATATGCTTCTATCAGTTGGGTTAAGGGTAAATCTTAATAAGTCTTCTTTGTTGAACCTCACACTGTCTGAGAGGGATATGGAAGCACTGGCTGAATCCAAACCCTTTCAGGGGGCGAAAAAGGAAATCACCTATCTGGGAATAAGAATAACCCCTTAGCTTCAGGACCTCATAGAGCAAGCTATCCCTCAATGATTCGGCAAGTAAAGGCAGACTTGCACAAATGGGCTCCCATGTACCTTTCATGGAAAGAACGCATCCAGGCAATCAAGATGATGATATTGCCTCGGGTATTGTACCTTTCCAGGGCCTCCCGACTGAGATGGATCAGGTGTTTTTCACTACACTAAAATCAGAGTTCATCCTCTTTATCTGGGATGGAAAAAGGTCAGGATTATCCTTTCAACAACTTTAGCTTCCCAAAAACAAGGGGGGAACTGGCGCTACCAGACATGAACTTATATTACAAAGCAGCCCAACTCCTAGTGATCACAGAATGGTTATCCAGGGCATTCGACAAACCCTGGCTGCACATGGGTAGGACGGTGGAGGGCAGGAGCATATGGGACATATTATGGAAGAGCAAAATAGACCGTCCGTCTAATGTTTACCAAAGTGCTCCTACTAAAACTACCCTTAAGGTGTGGGACGATCTCCACAGATCATCTGCCCTGACCCCTTTCCTATCTCCTTTCACATCCATAGACTATAATCCTGCGTGCCCACCCGGCATGTAAACCGGGACTCCTTGATCCGTGGAAGGAGGGAGGGTGGCGTATGATATCTGACCTGTTTCTTAATTGGGACATCCTCATATTTGAGCACTGTCGGAGGGATTTTCACCTCACAGCCAATGAAAACTACCACTACACTCAGCAAAAGCAATGGATCCTTGCCAGGAGAGTTTGAAAAACGGCGACTAGAGAGCTCATGCTAATAGAGAAACCGGCAAAATTTGAAAAGGGTACAATAGGCACAATCTCGCACCTCTACAAAATATTACCATCCACGAGCAACCTAGGCAAAGGCCACTTTGGGAGCACACCTTGGAGACATCCATCACAGACACGCAATGGGACAAATTTTACAAGGACATAAACAGGTTTAACCAATCAATAGGAATGAGGGAGGCCCACTATAAAGTACTGAATGATTGGTACCTGTACCCCACAAATCTCAAAGTAATTTTCCCGAAGACTTCAGACTTATGCTGGAGAGGTTGCGGCCTTCGAGGGAATTTTAAGCATATCTGGTGGGACTGTCCAGCAATCTGTCTTTTCTGGACAGAGATTTTGGCACAAACAAAGGATATACTGGGTTACCCCATCCCCTATGATCTGGGATTGACCTTATTGGGTCTCAGATCAGAGACTCTCAAACGCCAAATGGTTAGTGAAAGAACCATCCTATGTCTGTGTCTGGGGGCAGCCAAAACGGCAGTGGTTGCAGCATGGAAGCAAAGAGAGGCACCCTCCATGACCCAATGGCATGCTCGTCTATGGCAGGTTTCCACTATGGAAAGAATGGCGAGCGTACTAGCAGACACCTTTTAAGAACTTTAAATATACATGGGGATCCCTGGTGGAGTATTTATCGCGGGGTATTCCCTTGTTTGCATGTACCGAGCGTACACGCTGCACTTCACCTCTTTCAAGTTTAGGAAACTGAGGGATGGGAAGCGAACTCTGGCTGGGGACATAAGATAGATACCACTAAGAGCCCTTAGGACAGACCAGGAAACAATACAATCAAACATGTTTCTGTGAAACCCTGTGCATCAGTAATGCTTGGGGGAGGGGAGGGAGGGAGTTATGAGGGATTTGGGTTTCAGTTGTTCAACGTATGAACATGATCAATGGTGCTGTTCCAACATCATCTTATAATTTTAATGCATTCTCCTTCTCCGTACAGAAGCAACTGTATTCTTTTATAGCCGTACACTGCATGATGCTAGAGGGAAGAACGGAATGGCACGATGTAATGTTATTCTTGTGAAAATTCCAATAAAATGATTGCCGACAAAAAAAAGGTGCAAATGTATTTACCAGCACAAGCGAGGGAAGTGCCACACAACCTCAAATTGGATGTGCCGACGCAGCCTGGTTGTGCCGTGCATGCAAAGTGGCAAGTAGCAAATAATACACTGAAAATCCTTTGTAATAGTGACATTTTTCAATTACTGATGACAAGAGCGCCAGATACAGTGCAGATGCGTTCCTGAAACCACCACCTCTTTTAAATACCGCCAAAAAGCAAAATATTGGTGCCAAATGGACTGCCTGAATCGAAATGTTGGATGACTTCATAGATGCTATAAATAAGCAGTAGACAAACAGATCATCAAATTCTTAAAGAACCTGGCAGACGATGGAGTAAAAGAGGTGCTAAAGAAGATATCACAAGCTGATGAAATATCATATTGTCAAATCAAGAAGACTTCGGAAGCCATTCAATCCAATTCTGAATATTAACTATGAAAGGTACACTTTCAACTAAACGAAACAGCAACTTAGTGAAACGATGGATAAGTTTGCTGAAGGACTTGATACACTTATAATGCACTGTAAGTTCAATTAATTCAATGATGAAGAAGCCATGGATCTTAGAGTTATCGATTGTTGCCTCTCCCATTCATTCCGATGACGTATGCTGAGTGAAATGCTCAGCTTGTAGAAAATGCTCATAGCTGCAAGAGCGGAGGAATATGGAAGCTGGTATAATCCAAAATGAATCAGCATTGATTATGAAAAGTAAGCAGCAACACATGGTACAGCCCTACAGAGTGATGCCTCAGAAGAAAAAGAAATTGTGTTTCTGCTGTGGTTTCTCCTTTCCACATGAAAGTAAATGTCCGGCCATTGGACAAATATGCAAAGGCTGCAGGAAGGAAAACCATTTTATAAGGGTTTGCAAAGAAAAAGAGAAACAAAGGGCCTGATTTAGATCTTGGCAGATGGGTTACCCCGTCACAAGACTGATGACTATCTTGTTCGCCAAAATATAAATACCATAGGATATAATTGGATATATATACATTGGCGAATGGGATACGCATCACTGTTGTGATTGAGTAACCCATCCACCAGGATCTAAATCAGGCCCTAAGTGTATCCCTAGGAGATGAGAATATATTTTCCGGAAAATTCGAGAAACACTCTAGCCAGTCCCGCAAAGCTAAATGACAACAAAGACTAAGGCAAGTGGAAATGAAACAAAGTCGAATGTTATTAAATTCATCTTGCAGCGGTTCGTTGATGTCATCATCGAGTGACAGTAAGGAAAATGGCTGTGTGAAGGTGATGTCAGCCACAGACCGACGTGAGCAAGTAGGATTGGCCGCTTGCAAGGAAATGCACAAAGGTGAATGGTTACCCCACCATTATAGGCAGTGGTGCATTGATAAACATCATGCCGGCAGAAAAGTACAAAGAACTGTTTCCAATAGCAAGCCTCACACCATTCAGAACAAAGGTATACACCTGTGCAGATTTTACAGATCCTTTAGTGCATGCACCAAATTCATGTCCTCCCAGATACTTTGTTGATCGCATGCTTATTAAGTTTTGGTACTGATGCTGACATAGGACGGATCTCTATTAACTACAACTTGAATGCTCATTCTGAAGTAGCAAGCCAATTCCCAAAATTGTTTCATGGACTTGGAAAGCTTAAGTCAATGAAGGTACAGCTTCACATTAATGAAGATATTCACCTTTGTGCACAGCAACACAGTTGAATTGCTTTTTACTTACAGGAAGCCATTGAAAAAAGAACTAGAAACACTGTTAAAGCATGACAACATCGAGCACTCTGCTGGTTTCACCCACGGTCGTGGTGCCAAAAAGAGGATAGTGAAGGTTCAGAGGGCATTTGTGTTTATATATGACAGGCCAACACAACAATTGAAAGAGAAACACATCCAGGTCCACTTATTACGTACATGATCATGCACCTGAATGACACCAAAGTTTTCTCCCACCTTGATTTGAGCTGGAAGAAAACTGTAGGTACATTACTACTTTTTCAATCCATGTTGATTTGTTCAGATATAAAAGATTCCATTTTTGTGTGTTGTCAACTGCAGAAATCTTTCAAGGTTTCATTTGTTATATAATTCAGCCTGTTACACATTCTTTTAACTACCGTGATGATATTCTGGTATTTGGGGCTACACGAAAGGAACATGACAGCAGAAACAGCCAGCATAATTAAGAGCGGTTGGGCGAGGCGGGGGCACGGTGAGGGTCAGGGAAGTCAACATATAACGGGATAAGTAAAATGTAATGAAAAAAATATAAAAAACACTTACATTGCGCTCGCCCCATCGCCGAGCTACTAATACCGACAAAGACATGCTTAAACTCAAAGACACATTCATGGAGGAAAACACTTGATTCAAGAATGTTCATGAGGAACTTTCTGTTATGCATGATGTTTTCTTACTAAAAATGGCAAGAATAGTTATCCCTGAAAGCCTGAGACAGCAAGTCTGACAACATGGCATTGCAGCAATAGAGTGTGGTTCCCATGTCTTGACGAATAAGTTGAAAGTGAGCTTAAGGCTTGTCATCTGTGCAACTGCCTGTCTCCCAAAATGACTCAGCACCTATTGAACATGTCTGATCTACCTAAGCAAGCTTAGGAGAGGATTGTGGTTAACCTCTTCAGACCCCCTCAGTAACGAACATCATCTCATGGTAGCTGTCGATGAGCACTCACGTTTTCCTCTAGTAGAAGACTTATCATCAAATGCACGACAGAGTCATCAAGAGGCTGGATGACATTTTCAAAACATGGGGTGTTCCTGAAGGAAGTGACCCGATTAGGGCCACCCGGGTCCATCGCGACCACCTTTCAGCCTTCCATACAAATGAAGAGTCGGTCACACAGTAGAGAATACAAACCAATTATATTTTATTCAGTTACACTTGAGTGGAGTTCAGTCTGACCAGCCTCTTAGGATCGCTGCATAGGGACTGACTATAGCCAACAAAGAGATACATAATTAACTTTTCTAGGAATTCTACAAACAAATGCAGCTGGAACAAAGAAGTACATTAGGATGAGTTTTGATTCTCAGACCAGGCACACATTATGTCAGTGCCGCTAGACTGGTGGGAGAAGGCCTCTATCTAGTTTGAAGGTGTAGTGAAAGAGGCACTCTTGTGGTTTGGCACCCTATGATGACCTTCAACTACCACCATTTTAATTGACTTTAGTGTGTTATTTTACCCTAGCCTTAATGTAGGATGGTCCTGCATATGCCTACTGCTCTTCTTTCTTGTAATAGTACTGTCTTTCAGTGGGAGCTGTCACGGAATATAATAGTCTTGCCAAGAATAGAAGGTGTGGGATGTGCATTTGAAAGCATGAGAGGGAGAGAGAGGTGTGGAATGTACTCTTTGGTATCAAAGTGCAGTGTTGTGGGCAGTGATGCACACATGTGCTCGATGTTGTACATTGATGAGTTCTTACTATTGGCTTTGACATGGCCCCATGTCATCTTGTTTTCTGACTTTGCCTTGCTTAATTATGAGTTCTTACTATTGGCTTTGACATGGCCTCATGTTATCTTGTTTTCTCACTTTGACTTGCTAAATTATGAGCTCTTACTATTGCCTTTGACATGGCCTCATGTCATCTTGTTTTATGACTTTGCCTTGCTTAATTATGAGTTCTTACTATTGGCATTGACATGGCCTCATGGCATCTTGTTTTGTGACTTTGCCTTGCTTTTGCGTGCATAGCAGTGCTTACAAGTTGTTTGGGTTAGTGTTTACTATTGACTTTGAAATGGCCTCAAGTCATCTTGTTTTCTGGCTTTTCCATACTGTTCACACGTAGCAGCAAAGTGGGGAGGGCAGGTTTCTGTTCTTCACATGTTTTTTATGTCTCACTGACCAGAGTGAACTGGATATTATCTGTAGAATGTGCAACTCTGCCTCAGTGTCAAAATACAGGAGCTTGGCCACCCTCCGTCTTGGCCGTGAAGCAGACTAATACAGCCAGCTCGTTTTTTTCTAATGAGAAGGGGCGAGGTTTTCTAGAAGCTTCGCCTCACTTTGAGTAATGGTAATAAAGCTGGGAATCTTCGGGGGCCAAGTGGAAGTTCACCACAGAATAGACGTATTGCTGTGGAGGGGATGGAACTTGAGTCATGATTGAACTCCTTCCTGGGCTGCTGATGGGCTTCTCCAGCTTGAGTTGGCAAGGATGATGCAAATTCAATCGGTGAGGTGTTTCTAACCATTATATATATATATATATATATATATATATATATATATATATATATATATATATATATATATATATATATATATATATATACCTAGTTATAGTTAGGATTTTTTTCAATGCAAAATCTCAAAATTCTATTTGGAATAACTTTGGCGCCGGTTGACGAATCTGCCTGAAAATTTCCTCAAATTTGCCTCGCGGAGCTCCGGTCCTTCCTTAAAAGTTTAGGGGGAATTCGTCAAGCAGGGGCCGAGATAAAAGGGGGGTCCCAAAACCTGTTTTCCCCATGTTAATTTCCATAGGGCGGTCAAACTCACTTTTAACCCGAACAGCTGAATGGATTTCCACCAAACCTGGCAAAATTGTAGGGACTGGTAGCCCTATGTGCCTTTGCTATGTCTCAAGATATGTGCTCCAGTGGATTTTGAGTAATTTAGTTAAAAAAATATATATTTCTATGGCCGCGCCCCGGTACGCGCACCAGGGAGCGCAGCAGGCGTGACACGCGAGGTGCGCACAGAAAGCTGATTGGCTCTCGGGTGTCTGTAAACATTCGAAACAGTCCGGACCGACCGCCATCTTGTGTCTCGGTAGGATAGAGACACAAGAGGTGGAAAAAAAAAAGGGGGAAATGACCATAAAGGGGCAGGGTAGACCCCCCCTGACCCCTAGGTTTGATGTGGGGGCTATAAAAGGGCCCCGCGGTGCAAAATATATATATATTTTTTTTTTTATTTGCGCCGGGGAGCGCCCGGTACGCGCACCGGGGAGCGGACCGGGAAGCGGCCCATGGGGAAAGAAGAATGACAGAGTTATTAAAAAATGTAGCCTTTTTTTATAAATTTGAGGTAGTTCTAAAAAGAACTGTTTTTCTTCTTTTTGTTGTTTTATATTTTTTTTGTGTTTTTGGAACATTTTGTACTTTTTTTGGCTTTTATGAACTATTTTATATTTTTTTGGTATTTTTATGGGGATAAACGAAAAAACAGGGAATTGAAAATGGCTCAACTCGAGCAGAAAAAAAATAAGAAAAAATTTGGGTTTTTTGGGGCATTTGTGGTTGTCCCCAGCAAGGACGATGAGCTTTATGCTCAGTTCACCATAGGAGTTGGTCTTACCACAATGTATATATGTTAAACGGAAATCCCCAAACCGTGGCTGAATGTTAGGGATCGTCTCGCTTGCCTCTGGTCCCGTTGGAGTGGGTTGATTCCTTTGGGAGGTGGAGCTTGAAGATTGTGGAAGGTTACTGGCCAGTTCCCTCATCTCTGCAGCAGAATAGTTGATTGGATGCCTGCGCTGCATGTGGCGAATCATGGTGTTGTTTCCGAAAGAGTATTTCTTATTAGGGTTTCCCCTGGAAAGTTCCACGCCACAGATTAGGCAAGTCACCTTGGCCGCATTTACTCTTTTCTTTTCTTTCCCTCTGGGATTGAAAAAAACTCCCATACAATGTGTGGTTTTGGCTGGTATGGGGTATTGTGTTGTTGCAGCCATCTTCTCCTCCCCTCCTCCTCCTCCTCCTCCTCCTCCTCCTCCTCTTGTTGACCACCAATGTAATCTTGTGGTGGTCCTCTTGGTGGTTGTGGTGGTGGTGGTGGTGCAGATGCTCCAGCTGCTGCTGCTATTGAAGCCATTTGAAAGTACAAAATATATCTGAAAGATTGCCAAACAGGTCTTCCTAAGACAAAGGACAAAGTCAGAATAAGGAAAAAAGGTGGGGTCTTTCATCATTTGGAAAAAAAAAAAGGACTGAACCAATGAGAAGTGTTATTTTCAGGTCACAAGACCAGGGATTTCATCATTATGAAACCAAAACTGTTCTGCACCAATAAAAAGTGTTATTTTCAGGTCACATGACCGACGCGCTTACGCGGCTGTCCCCGGGCGCATCGCGTAAGCGCGTCACATGTTTACGTTGCGCTCGAGTGCTTCCGGGTGCGCTTACGCCATGCGTATCACGTGGACGCGGCTACGAGATACGACACAATGATGTTTTCGTTCGCGGCAAAAGCGCTAACGGGACGCTCTCCGGAGCGCGCCCTGGGGCGCTTAAAAAGACTACGCTTTCTGGGGCGCTCACCGGGGTGCGCCCCGGGAGCGCTCCAGGGTAAAAAAAATATATATATACATTAAAAAAATTGTTTAAAATACAAATAAAATATAGGATTCATTCTTTTTCAAAAATATTACATTTTATAGCTATAGACATTTGCTATTAACAACATTTTGAAATTCAAAGAAAAAAATATAGGTTTGGGGCCTTAGGAATTAGCATTTAAAAAACCTATGAAATTCACTGAAAAAACCATAGGGTTCACATCCGTTATAGTTAGGAACTCCCTTGGCGCCATTCTTACCCTCGTGTTAGTATGCAATTGTTGCTAGTGCTGACTCTGCCCCTGGAAAGTGGGAGGTTACTTCTTCGTTTGTTTTTAAAGGAATAAGAAGCAACGAGGGGTCGGCGCTGTCACGTGGGTAAGAATGGCGCCAGGAGAGTCTCCCTTAACACAGTAAGTGGCGCCGGTCTGCTTGAACTTAGTTTCATCTTCATGCGGCGTGTTTGCTTTTATTATTCCAGCAAACGCCCTGTGTACAGCGACTCTAATGTCCGCCTGATGCGGAGAGATTTACCGGCAATTAAGGTACATGTAAACATCGCGCTTTATTTGGTTTGCGCCTCTATCTTGCCTCAGCCTTACGCTTTTTGTTGTAATGCCTTAGCGTAGAACTCAGCCTCTTCACCCCTGTGTGCACTCGAGAATTTCCCTTTTAACACCACCGTGTGTACTTTAATTAACACGCTGAGACTACCGGCTTCTCCCATTCCCCATAAGAACGTATGCTCTTCATTATAAACAGCGCAGCCTTGTTCTCCCAGATTAAGAATTTTCTAATTCGGACAAGCCCCAGTGCTCGCGCTCAACCAATGGCAACTGCCCTTTTGTATTCTTTGTAAATCAGCTTATATACGTGAACTGCAGCCTTCTTTAATCTGCTACTATCAGCTGACCACCTTACTTACATCTATGTAAATGCAACTCAACTAGATCTGATATAGTGTCCCAGTTTAATGACCCGCTCCCAAGTTCTCTTATTCTCCCAGCTCCGATTTCATTGTAGTACCCACCGTGTGGTGCTCACAATATAAATAATATAAATGAGAGTTAATGACTACAATCTCATTTATGTCCTGGTCAAATTATAGAGACCCTTTTCATGTATGCTATATGCTGGTAATTAATGTGATAGTATAATCTTAAATGCCATTTCGTATTTTGTTTCCTCAATACAGGAATCTGAGTGTGAAATTTTCATACTTCCATTGAACACTACACTAATGGTGTGAGTATTCAGTTTTGTCTTTGTTTTGTCCTGACAAAAGCTCTACAGAACCTCCGGGCCCAATAGAGCTGAAACATGTCGACCTACTGA
This sequence comes from Lissotriton vulgaris, assembly GCF_964263255.1. Taxonomy (NCBI): domain Eukaryota; kingdom Metazoa; phylum Chordata; class Amphibia; order Caudata; family Salamandridae; genus Lissotriton; species Lissotriton vulgaris. The sequence continues at coordinate 51,324,961 of NC_141688.1, forward strand.
TAGAGTTATATGGTAATCCTGTAACTCGATTACCGAATATATCACTATTTCCCCCTTTTAATTCGCAGTGTGCATCTTCTTTATAATAAACTTTTTTTGGTTTTTGGTGCAACACTGTTTTTAGACTTTTTCCTTGTGGCACTGCACTCTATCCCTCTGGACCAGCTCTCACTATTTCTGGACACTTCTACACTTTCCAGAGGTTGCCTCGGGTGAGGCAGGCATATAGCAAGTCGTTTGTCAACCCGATGACTATGCCATGACGCCAGAGAAGGGGGAGAAAAAAGATACACCGCAACAATAAAATCTCAGCGTCTATGAGGGTTGTCAACAAATAACCATTGGTTATTGTAGATACAAGTGTCCATTCCCTTTTGTGATGATTAAGGTACCTATTCAGGGGAACTGAATGGACGCAAATTCCTCTTCCCTCCCATGATTATAATTACCATCGATCAAATCCTGGGGAGTTCATTAAATTTGTATACCCAAGTATTTGAAAGTGTCTGGGGGTGGTCATCAGTAGGAGATGTCCAAAGGCTATAGGGTTGGGGGCATCCCGGTGCCACATAAAGAAAGCGTGAGACTTTTGCGTGTTAACCGTCAGACCCGATACCCATCCAAAACCTTTAAATAGAGAGAATGGGTTCCAGGCTTGTGGTGAGGTCCTAAAAATAAAGGATAATGTCATCAGCATATGCAGATGCTATGTGTGTCGCATTAAACGCGAGTATCCCCAAGCCCATGGTCTCCTTACAGATCTTTTGGAGTAGGGGTTCCAGCTCCAAGACAAACAATATTGATGACAGGGGGCAACCCTGCCGGGTGCCCCTGGTCACAGGGTACACAGCCGACATATAAGTGCCTGTCCGGGACCGAGCCATGTTTATGTTTATGTTTATTGGTTTGTATAGCGCTGAATCACCCATGAGGGTATCTCGGCGCTTGGGACTAAACATCATAGCAGTACCAGTGAATGATTAAAAGAGATATGTTTTTAACATTTTTCTGAATAGGATCAGAGTGGGACAGGCACGAAATGTGTAAAGGCAGGTGGTTCCAAAACATAGGGGCCTGGTAAGAAAATGCTTTGACTCCACTACGTGCTTTTTTGATCCTAGGAACGGTGATCAGTAGCTCTGAGCTAGATCTAAGTGAGCGCATGGGAGAATAAGGGGTCAATTTACAGGTCAGATACATGGGCCCTTGCCCTCTGAGGGCCTTATGGATAATACATCCTATTTTGAACGTTATTCTTTTTATAATGGGAAACCAGTGTAGCTGATTCAGGAGAGGTGCTGAAGGTGTTCTAGCCGGTGCATCAACCGTAAGGCGAGCAGCGGTGTTTTGTACCACCTGTAATCTCTTAATAGCAGCAGTGTTGGCTGAGAATAGAAGGGCATTACAGTAATCTAACCTGCTAAGTACCAAGGCCTGCATCAGGGTTTTCTTAGTGGAAGTGGGCAGAAGGGGGAATATCCTGCGTAGGAGGCCCAGAATGTAGTAGCAGGATCCCGCCGTGGTGTTGGCATGTGTCTCCAGAGTCAGTTTACGATCAATTCTGACCCCCAGATTTTTAACCGCGTCCACCATATTTCAGCTCCTTCGAACAGCATTATCTCTGACTTCCCTGCGTTGAGTTGCCGGAAGTTGGTCTGCATCCAAGCAGCAATGGCTTTCATGCCATCCGAAAATCTAGGTTGGATGTTGGGGTTGTTTTTGTCAAAGGTCAGGAGGAGCTGAGTATCGTCTGCGTATGAGATAGGGGTGAAGCCTAAATCTCTCATCAGTCTGGCTAAAGGAGAAACATAAATATTAAAAAGGGTCGGGCTCAGGCAGGAGCCCTGGGGAACCCCCTTGCTGACTTTAGTCGTGGTTGTTTTAAAGGTGCCCATGGTAACGGTCTGTGTCCTATCTGTCATGAAGCTAGTGAGCCATTGTGGAGCCAATCCTCTAACGCCTATCCTCTCTAGTCTCTCCAATAGGATCTGATGGGAGACCATATCGAATGCCGCTGAAAGATCAAGCAGCACAAGAAGTGCTGCCTGATCTTTGTCCAGGTACAAAAGGGGGTGGTAATGGACGGAGCATCTGAACCAATCAAACACTCACACCCAGTCAAAAGATCTGGGTTTAATCCATCACCGTTCTTTAGCCCACTCTGCCAATGTCCACTTTGTCCAGGGCCTTCCGAATATTGTCCATGACTTCGATAAGGGCAGATTCGGTACTATGTTTGACTCTAAACCCTGATTGGGAGGCATCAAGCTGTTGTGTAGATTCTAAATACTCTGACAGGTGTCTATTAATATGTTTTTCAATTAGTTTGGTCTGTAGGGGGAGCAGAGAGATGAGACAGTAATTGCTAAGGTCAGTGATTGGGGCTTTGAGATTCTTGCGTAAGGGTATGATTTGCGCATCTTTCAATGAAACTGGGAGATAGCCGTTGTTAAAGGAGTTGATAAGGATGACACAGATAGGGGGGGCAAGCTGTACAGCAAATTTAGCAGCGATTTTGGCAGATAAAATATCCAGCCTTATTTGGGTTTATCTTATAAGGTTGCGACTTCCATAGGGCAAAGAGGTGGGAAAGAGCGCAAAAAGTAAGAGGTGTCCTGTGACGGGGCTGCGTTGGGTGTCTCAGGCAGGGAAATAGGGTTGGCTGAAGTAATTTTTTGGTGAATAGAATCAATTTTCTGAATAAGGTATGACGCAACATTGTCACACAGGGCTTGTGAGGGAGATTCAGTCATCTCACAGGCTTTAGGATTCGCGTAAGATTTAATTATGTTGAATAAAGTCCTGGAATTGGAGCCAGCTTCCTCCAATTGCAGGGAAATATGTGCCTTTCGCGCTTTTTTGAGGTTAGTATGGTATGTTGCTAGAGCGCTTTTGTATGTCTCTTTATCTGAGTCCTTATGTTGTGATCGCCAGATGCGTTCTAGTTTTTTGCATCTTTTCTTTTCTGCCCTAAGGGCTGGGGAATACCAGTCAGAGGATGTCAGTGTGTGGGCATGTGTAACTGGTTTAAGTAGGCGTTTTCGTCCAGGATCTTCAAAATGGTCGCATTAAAGTGTAATACTTGTTGGTCTACGTTGAAGTGGCGTGTGTCTACATCCCATGTCATAAAGGGGGAAGCAAAAAGGTCGGTGTTAATTTTATGCCGTGGTCGGTACCATCTGTTCATAGCTGGTGCGGGACTGGGTGGAGTGGTGGGGCTGGATAATTTAAAACTTAATAATGAATGGTCTGACCAAGTCAATGGGGTAGTATCCTCATAGGTAATATATTGTGAATTGGAAAGGATGAGGTCAAGTGTGTGTCCAGCTATATGTTTGGGGGCGTTATTGATTTTGATGAGACCTGCGGAAGCCATTTCCTCCAGGCAAGTTACAGTTTCAAGGTTATGGGAATCCTCACTATGGATATTAAAATCTCCTAAGAGTAGGAAGTTTCATGTGGCAATTATGTGAGGGAAAATAAATTCTAGTAGACGTCCATTAAAGTCTTGCATAGGGCCGGGCGGCCTATAAACCAGGGCCCCTTTCCAACTTTGCTGGGGATGTAGATCACATTTGAAGATGAGACATTCAAATAGTTCCGTACTTGTTTGGTCAAGAATGGTGATCGACAGTGAATCTCTATGGACAATAGCAATCCCTACTCCCACTCTTTCTGATCTGTCTAGTCTATGTATGCAGAAGCCTGGTGGTAACGCAAGGGCAATAGCTGGAATAGCAGTGGGTTTAATCCAAGTTTCAGTGAACAATCCGATAGCCGGGTTTTGATCGTTCAGAAGATCCCAACTAGCGGTAGCATGTTTGGGAAGGGATCTAACATTAGCCAAAAGACAGTGCCACTTTTCCTGTCTAGGTAGGGTGTCCTGGGGTTTGGAGAGGGGGACAGAATTCCAATAAGGGTGTGCCTCAAGCAAAGAATGGCTATGTATGTTGTAGGTGATCAGTGGTGCAGAAGCCTGGTATTTACAAGTTAAACATGAGACCGGGCCTTCCGGAGTATAGCCTCTATTTTCTACAGAGCCACATGGGGTCTGCCTGATCTCAAGAAGGGTGTCCCTGGAGTAGCTATACTTCTGTTGTATCTCCATGGGGGCCTCTGTGGTAAAACATGCAGGGGTTTTGGCACCTGGCAGCGTACTGGTGCGGACGGGTGCAGACGGGCTTGCCTTTGGCGCGCCTTCGGCACCTCGCCGGCGCTCGCCCGCTGCGCACGTCCGCTGGGCGTTGTGCCAGGCATGGTAATAAGTAATGAAGGAGGCAGCTAGAGCACCACCTTCCTTTCCGGTCTGATCCGGAAGTGACCTACAGTAACCCATGACTAACCGTAATCGTTCCCGTCAGCGCAGCCTCTCTCCACGCAACGGGCGGACCCGGGTTGGACCGGAGAGGAGTGCTTGGGAGACGGAATGGGGTAAGTGCGGGACAAGCAAGTAAAAACAGTATAATGTGCAGAGTATTTAAAATCATAAGGCTGTGAGCGGCAATATGCAGTGATACAGATTTAAAAACCGGGAGGCCGGAGTCAGTAATAAGGAATCCTGTGGTAAGACAAATGGCAAGCCCAACCTTTTGACGCGTCCTCAGCGCATCCGTTTATATACTCCTAAAAATTGCAAATAACCGGAGGTCGGAGCTGGTACCTGTCATTCAGAGCGTCCCATGGGAGAGGAGTACAATAATTCGCCCCACACTGTAGCCCCGTGGGATGTCAATTTTTTTTAAGAGGAGACAGCCTGTATGTCCAATCAAGGGTGTCGAACGCCTGCTGCAAATCCAGAGAGATACATCCAGCGGTGTTGAAAGGACCTCTGCAATTTCCATCAACTAATGAAGGCACCTGGTATTGAGAGAGGAGCTGCGGCCCGGTACGAATCCGCACTGGTCATTATGAATACGTTTTGAGAGATGGAAAAGCAGACGCTGAGCTAATATAGTGCGGAGTATTTTATGCTCAGTAGCTAACATAGAGAGAGGACAGTATCCTGATATGTCTCGGGGATCCCTATTAGGCTTGGGGAGGGAAACAACCAGCGCCTGCATAGTCGTAATGGGAAGTCTTTGTTTGTCTAGTGCTGTCTTATAAAGGTTCAATAGGTGTGGGGCCAGTTGCTCAGCATAGGTCAGATAGAACTCCGCTGGTAGCCCGTTCAGCCCCACACTCTTGCTTTTAGGGAGATCCTCAAGGGCTCCCATTATGTCAGCTTTGGTAATAAGGGCCTACAAGTCTGATTCCACATCTGCCGTCAGTGTGGGGAAGGTGAGGTCCTCCAGGAAACCAGTCAGGAGGTCTTGGGACACAGCAGTCGGGGCAGTGTAGAAGGTCTTGTAATATGTGCAGAATGCTGCGTTGATATCGACTTCGGTAGTGGCTACAGTGCTGTCTGGGAGGGAAATCTCCATTATGGGATTCTTGGTGTAGTGTCACGGATGAGACAAGCGAAAAGGGTCCCTGTTTTGTCAGCCTATTTTTGACTATATTGGGTATATGCACTGTAGTCTATTAAGTGGAGTCGTTCAAGGAGCTCTGCATGTTGAATTCTGGCTTCCTGCAATGGCGCCTGCCGAGTGGGGTCAGAGATTGTTTCATTTTCTAATTTATTCAAGGAGTCCTACACTGAAGTAAGATTCTTGTGCAGTTTGCGTCGGGCCCCAACAGTAGCCCCTATAGCTACCCCCCTGATCACGACTTAAACGCATCCCACTCGACTAGGCATGAAGAAGCCGAACCAGTATTCTCTGTGAAGTAATTGGTGATAGCGGTAGCTAGAGTGTTACGGAATACCCCATCCTCCAGTGTAAGCGGCCACAATCTCCAGGTCGGGACGGGGCCCTCCCCCATTCAAGCAGCACTTTTAGTTGGTTATGATCAATAGTGTTTTCCCGAGGTACGTGGATTCAATCACTTGGGGTGATAGGGACAAGGAGCAGAAAATTCTGTCTATTCCTGTGTGTAGCTGATGTGGGGGGGAGTAGAATGAATATTCCCAGTTAGAAGGGTGTTGCGTGCGCCATACGTCGCTATTCTCCCGACCCACAGCCCAGGCATGCAAGAAGTCTGCTATCTCAGTAGTCACTGCACCTTGCACCGGGGGTGAGAGCAGTCCAGTTAAACATTCAGGACAGAATTAAAATCCCAACCAATATCCCAGGGATACAGTACCCATTCTACTAAAACCACATTAAGACTAGCAAGGTAAGCGGTCTGTTCATAGTTTTGGGCATACACACTACCCGGAACAATCAGAACTCCATCAAGTTTACCTCGCAGGAAGACATAGCGCCCTGCTGTATCTACCCTCCGTTCCAGCAGCTCAAATGGTACCCCATTCCTGATCCAGATAAGTGACTCCCATGCAAAGGCAGAGTAGGATGTATTATAGAGTTGCCCTTTCCATTTGCAGTTTAACAACCTCTGAGTCCGTCATGTGCGTTTCCTGGAGTAGAGCTATGTGGACCGTACACCTGTTTAGCTGGGCGTGGATTCGATGCCGCTTCTGTATAGACCCCATGCCCGCACTTTCCATGTGAGTATTTTATATTTAGCTAAAACAGCCATATACCAACATCCGTGGAGAGTAGGGTGCCCTAGGGTGACATTGTGAATACAATAGAGTAAAAGGTGGAGTGTGGACTGGGAACCAAAAGCTACCCCAGGAAAAACAATCCCCAATACTAGGGCCAGCAATCGAACTATGCAGGTCCAAACATACACTAACAATCAATAAGTCCAAACGGTTACACCATGCAGTAATTGCAACTGCAAGGGGGGCGGGCCTAGCACCAAACATTCACTGTATGGGTACACACAGAGTTGAACCCCTGCCTGGACTATGTAGCATTGTGAAAAATAAATGATGCCGAACCTGGGAAGAAAGAGCAAGTCAAAAGAGAAATTCACATATTATACAGATATTAGCAACGTCATACTGTCCCCCAGCAAAGCAAACCAGGGTCACAAATACGGGATAGCCGCAGAGGTCAGGCCTCCACGTCAGCCAAACATGTCCTTGACCACCTGCGGAGTAATTGAGGGGAACAGAGTGTCATTATTGCCAGAGTCTGACAGCGTTACTTCATCGTCAGATTTTTCTGGGGAGGAAGAGATCTGTGTAGGATCCTGAATGGCAGTGCCCACCTCCAGTGCCGATTCCTGTTCCAGCACGGACTGTTCCAGTGTTGGTTTCGTTTTAGTAGGTAGTAATCGCCGGGCTCCACCAAGGTGGGCCTGAGCTGGTTGGACTGCACCTGCGCACCCTGCACCCTCTGATCGTTGTTATCAATGGACTGGGAGGGTAAAGTATGTTCGAGCCAATCGTTCGCCACTTCAGGGCAGTCAAAAAAGTGGGTTTTCTGGTTGTGGATGATTTTTAAACGTGTGGGGAACAGCAAAGCGTATTTCAGACTGAGGGCTTGGAGCTTCCTCTTAAGCGGCTGGTAAGAGGCTCTCTGGCACTGTACCTGCACAGTGTAATCTGGAAACAGGGAGATTCAAGTGTTTTTGAACTGTATTTGGGCATTTTCCTGTGCTCTCTGCAGCAGAAGATCGCGATCTCTATAATTGAGAATGCGGGCTATGAGTGGTCTGGGTGGCCGGCCCGCAGCCGGCCTGCCAGTAGGGATACGATGGGCACATTCCACGCAGAAGAAGGCGCAGAGTCCCTCTGGAGCCACCCAGTCTCTGAGCCATTTCTCAACAAAGTGCATTCTATCATTACCTTCGGAGCGTTCTGGAAGTCCAATAATGTGGATGTTATTTTGCCACGCCCTCCCCTCTGCATCGTCCGACCTGTCGAGCAGCATTGTCAATTGCTCATTCAAGTGCGCTAGCTGGGCATCATGATCTTTTTGTTGAGGTACAAGATCAGTTAATGTTTGGCTGTGGTCCTTGACAGTGTTTGCGAGATTACCATGATCTGCACGCAGGAGATTGAAGCTAGTAGTAAGCATGCCAATTTGGTGCTCAATCAGCTGGCGAGAGTCTCTTATCGCCTGCAAAATCAGGTCCAATTTGTCAGGGGGGGGCGACAGGGCCGTTGGCGGAACGCAGCTGATCGAGGTAGCCTGGGAGGCCGAGTCTGCATCTCCCTGAGGCGAATCCTTGGTGGTTGGCCCCTCAGGTTGCTTCCCCCGCTGGCGCCCCATGATAGCATGCACAGTGGCGAGAAGAAAAAGTGAGAAGACCCACAGGCGTCCGCAGCAGTCGCCACACCCAGCACAATAGGAATGCTAGGCACCACCGGGCAAGAGGACCGCCCGAGCGCAGACAGTCCATAGGCCACAAGCCGAGAGCCAGAGCAGGGAAGGAAAGGCACCCCGGTCAGGAGCAAAGGCAGATGTCAGGGGGATCATGGGCAGTACTCACAGTGTCCAGCCTCAGTCATTGGTCCTGTAGCCGCTCAGAGGGACAAGCGTGGGGCCCAGGCCTCACCCAATGCAGCAGCCTGTGCCAAAATGGCTGCCTGGCAGTGCACGAACGTAGGTCGTCGCTAGGCCACATAGTCTGCTCACCACACTGCTGGCCCGTGCCCAGCCGGCGGGGCTCCTTTGCAGTCTGTGGTTGATGGGGCAATCAGCACCTCACACAGTGGCTCCAGCCTTGCAGCCACAGGAGCTCCATTACCAGCTGCAGGGCGAACATCGCAACCACTCCTTTAGGCCCAGTGACGCAGTCAGCACAGCAGCGTGGTGGCTGCACGTCCGGTCGGCCACGGGCCAGGATTCAGAGCTCAACGCTCCCACAGAAGGAAGATGGGGAGGTCGCGTCAGCAAGGCATATTGCACCGTCTCTTCTGGAAAAGCTCTTCTGGAAAAGCTTGTATGCAGAGCGGTTGGTGTGCCACGGCTTAGGAGGCCTCACTCTGTGGGCTGGGGCCCTCCACCTCCAGGGCCCCCATTTCAGCACCGATCCGCGCCCTTTACAGTGCCAATACTGATCCGGGCGTGCGCCGGATCCGCGCCGCCCTCAGTATTTCCCACGGCAGGTGCCGTCTCCCGGCGGCCATCCCCTCCGATGTCACAGGGACGGGGAGTGCCAATGGCACCCAGGCCTGGGTGTCTCACCCATCCCGAGGATCCACGGCTTCGTCATTGCAGGTAGGAGACACCAGTGGATCCGCAAGCAGGCGGGCAGATTATGTGGCAGGGAGACTCCCAGGTTCAGCGGGAATTGCAGGATGATCCGGGACCCGGCCGGGAGCTCCGTTACAGCGTGACAGCCATGTTCGGCGTCTAGTCATGCCCCCCATTTTATGAACATTTGAGTATGCACCATTGGACAAAAGATAAAATCCTCGATATGCATATATTGGGCCTTGATACCACAGGAGCATATCTAGTATTCATTCCCGAGGAATTTGGATCCTTCATTTATGCTAAAGACATGGTATTTTTAAACAGTATTACTACAGAACAAGTTGAAGTACAAAAATGTATCTATACTATTAATGATTGGGCAACATGCAGGATAATATCCAGCATTTTGAGTAACCATCAATTCTTGGTAATGCAAGCCCACTAGGGTGATATTCTGTTCTTCCATATAAATATTATCACAATACGTGGTATTATCAAACCCCGGGTAAACTTCCCCTTGTGGCTTTCGATAATGCAGACAAGGGCCAGGATATACCATACCAAACTCACACCTTACCACTATGAAGTGGGCTGGGCGAGTATATGTATAATTAACAAGTGACAATGCGTATGCAGTCCATAAAATTGTAACAGATTCAGTAGGGTAACAAGCTATACCTGTCCCAAAAAATCTTTTAGGCATATCCAAAAATACATTATTTGGGACTGTCCTTTTTGTGCGAACTTGGGATACAACTTTGTGTTTAGTACATGATAGTGCAGTCAGATTACATTCCAAAACCCAGGACACGCCACCCAAAATCAACAGCAATAGTAACACAAGAACAGCACATAACATTTTTGCTTCATAGACTACAATTCACGTGTACTAACAAAAGGATTTTCTGGCTGATCCTTGTCGGCAACCATTCTGCCTAAGGAGTGCATAGCGAATGAGAAAGCACGTGGTTGTAAATTGCCAATAAAAGGAATGTACAAGTACCCAGTGTCCGTCAGAGCCTCACTGGTACAGGCTCCTATTGTTCATCTATGTTGGCGGAAGAATTACGGGATAACGTGTTTGGACTCAATCGTGATGAGAGCAAGATAACCGAATAATTTTTGGGAGCAATCTAGATCACAAAGAGAACTGGTCCATTCTTGTCCATTGGGTAACCATGAAGAACGTTAGTCACAAGTGTTGTGACTATTTAGATGGAGCCAAGACACACACTATAATACTTCAAATTTAAAAGCACGTGAAAAAATCTTTTTAAATAAGCATGCGATGTAACACGTGCTGATACCTGATCTGAGTGAGATATTACTATCTCCTAATAGGACTAATTTGACTGGGAACCAATCTGCTTTTCAAGGAACATCCACAAGCTGGCATTCACTTGATGGCAAAGTAGAGATACTTTAGCAAGAGACATCTCTGCTGCTAACAGAACTATGCAGATAACCCCCTTCCACTCCCATTGGTATAACTAATTGAATCTGTAATTGGTCCTGATGATGGTGATATGAATACATTTTCACTGAAACGTGTGTAGACCACTTCCAGACACTTGGGAATCCTATCAAAGACACAGACAAGAAGAGAATCTGTTGAGAAGAATAACCTAACTCTTGAATGTCTATGTTTTGAATTCAAAGTCACATAGGCTCCCATATATGCTTTGTATTTTATTGTCACTTTTTGTGTTGTTAGTATATATGATTGTATGAGTGAATAGGATGATAGGTGAGAATGTAGGTATGATGGTTGTTTGTGGGGTTATTCATAACTTTGTGATTTGTGTCTTAAATGTGCATATTGATTTAACTCATATGAATTTGTAAACATTTGTAGGATTTTATGATCTTGTGAGCTCGAAAAAAAAAAATATATATATATAAAAATGAAAAAATATTTTTTGATACATAATAAAATAATAATCTATGAAGAAAACACATGTGACAGTTTGTGTTTATGGGGAGATATGCCTTATGTCTGAGCTTTTGGCCAATATTGAAATTAGATAGGTCAGTATAGAGGTTTTCTCTCATTGGTCATCTACGTTGGCACTCTTGAACACCAGCAGTGGAGCTGCTCAGTCCTAGCTCTCGAAGAATCCCACGTCGCACAGGATAATGTACCCCCCTCCAATGGAGTACGTTCGATCTATCCTGTCCAATGTCAGAACAACGCACCATTCTCACCTCGCCCTAATCTAACGCTGTTGGTACTATTGACAAAGTATACCCTGACGTGCACAGTCCATCCCTACTAATCTTACTTCTCCTTTGGTGCACCGTTCTTCAACCGAGGGCGCAAATTGTACCTGGGTGGTAACTCCAAGCACAGAGGGGTCAATGAAGAGGGGCTCTTTAATGGCTTTGATCTCAGGAGGGACCGCTGCATTTAGTACATTGTTGTTATCCGCATCCGTTTGGGTCCATATAAGCTGCGTGTCACTGAAGGGGATGAACTGAGGTATTTTCTCTCCCTCCGCATCCCTAATCCCATTCCTCATCCATTCATCATAGGGTAAGGGCAGGGGTACTCGGTGGCAGTGACTGGAATGGATTCAATTCTTTCGGCCTGCAACTTTCACAGTGCTCCCGTTAGCGAGGAGCACCTGCTCGGGCCCCTTCCAACGGGGCTCCAGCACTTCTTCAGCTGAAAGTTTTGGCGTAACACCCAGTCCCCTGGATGGATGTTATGACCAGGCCCCTCTGGTACAGGTAGAAGCAATACCTTTATCTGTTGGTGAATAGACCGCATATTTACAGTTAACTGGTACAGATTATCGGTCAATAAAGGTCCTCAATCTCTGAATACCTACACAGACGCAGGACGCCCCAGCCATTTGCCGGGCATCTAAACAGGAACTTATAGGGTGACGATCCTGTCCTAGAATGTGCTGTTGTTCTTGTGGACAAAAGAGCTAATGGTAAAGCAGCTGGACACTGCAACCCTGTGGTCTCCTGAATCTGTTGCGTGTTTATCTAGGTTCCTGATCGATACTGTGACCTTATGCCCCTATTCGGCTATAAATCCCTTTATTCCCTATATTGGCATAACCGTTCAAGTGCGATTTTCTGAAAAGTCATCTCTGGCCTCACACGAACAGAGCCACATTCCAGCATAGTTCTCTCTGCCACTTCCTTTGCGACCAATTAGTGCAATGACAGAGCAGTAGTCACTATCTGATATTCCTAGATAACACTCCGAGTTCTTGAACAAGATAAAAACTCAGCAAACCTGGAAATCCCCGCTTGCTATGTTTTGATTAGTAATGGAACTCTAATGAGCAACTGATAACTATCACTTCCTAGTGACATCTTTAATTGACGTCTTATGTCCAGCAAACTTGCGTCAAACCCGGCACCTGTCAGGTATAAATATTACCAACGTTGCCTTAAGCAATGTGAACTGCAAGCTACTGTTGCTGATGCTGGCTGCCTGCAAGACCCCGTGTTGGTAAATCTAGCACTCTGTCGCTGCAGCCTGCTATCCTGTGGTGGTGAAGCTGCTGATACCATTATCGCTGCCAAAGTGCGAACTATGGTGCAGTACGCTTAAGGAGCTGAACAGACCGTCCCTCTGCGAAGACATCCAGCAGATTCCAGCTGCCCGCGGACGCTGTCCCCCCTCCTTCCTCGACGCGCTGAAGAAAAGCCGCTGCCTTTCTCGTGCAGAGAAATCCAGCTACGGCGTTTCCGGTTTACCCTCGCAGGTGACTGGGATATCGAGAGAGACCCCTGAAGGAGATACCAATCCTCCATCATTCTATTCAGAGGTATGGTGTTGACTAAACCCTTAGACGAGAATTCTTGAAACAAACCTTGGCAAAACCAACGTAACTTAAAGTTACTTACTTACTCCCCTTTCACGTGTTAGGCTTAGGTCAGGCACACTGGGGTAGGCTTAGTTAGAAGCACCAGTTGAGTATGTTAGCCTAATGTATATATGACTGTATATATGTTTTATTACTTTTAAACCATTGTATGGCTAAGAAACCATATCAATGCTTTTACAGTTCTATTTCGCAATACTTATCTTACTGTACGTACTTTTTATAATAACAATTATTGCAATTGTGGCAATACATTTCTCTTGTACGAGAAGAAAGACTACTCAATAAATGTTAACCCTTTATTGACAAACGCCCGTCTCTCTATTCTCTGCATCTCGTGAAAGTAAACTGCACTAGACTGACTGAGTGAAATACATGTCTATTGTTTCACACGACCCTAGAGATTGACTCTTGATCTGAGGAGCAAAGTTGTCATGTTGCACGGTTGTTGGAAAGCTGAATCCCTTCTTGTCTGTGCCAAGGAAGCTGATCACTTCCTATGCAGAGAAGAAAGTTTCCAGTGACCTCTGAGCTAGTTGGTAACACAACCCAATTAAGTTTAGCATAGTCAGTGGAGGCCTGGAATATCTGCAGTTCCACGTCGATACTACTGTTTATGTTATTCCAATGCGCAGGGCCTAGTGGGAAACTAGGAACTACACTACATGGCGCCCAACGTTTGGTAAGGCGATAAACTAACGCAAGACTTGTAGAGTAACTCAGTCGTGCATATTTCACACCCCTTTCTCCCGTAAATACTCCAATAGACGTCTGGAGTGGGTGAAAGGTTAAAATCCGCCCGACCTTAGTAGGAAGAGATTCCTATGTAAAGCTCTGGTTTATTCAACGTTGAAGGATACAGTGTTCCAAAATATTGTGCACCTAATCTTTGTCTCCTTGGAGACCTACTCTGCAAACCTCGCATTTTTAAAATACCAGAAAACGGAACTCCTGGGGCCGCAGTAGATGCGACTCAGCAGGGTCCCGAATACACAGACCCGGATGCTATTATCATCCCGGCACACTTAAGAAGATCTATAACTTTAAAACTTATAGAAAACGGACTGACACCTCTAGGTGGTACAGTAGTCTTCGTGATAGAGGCTCACGAGTATCGGCAGACAGAGGTATTCTATTCATGGATAAACTTTCCAGCGGTAAACGCTAGAACAAAAGAGTTTCACTATTACAAAATAGAGAAACCTCCAGAAGAGTACGCTCCTTTCGAGGAGATTGAAATTCCACTTAAATTTCAAGAGCACCTGCTCTGGTTTAATGGCGCCCTAAAACATAATGATCACATAACAAGGCTCGGTCCACTAGGTAGACCAGGAGCCACGTGGCCGGTTCTAGCCAGCTACACACCACATCCGGACATTGTAAAAATGTCTAGAGAAGAGCTGTTAGTACAGCTAAACACATTAATAAAAATACATAGGCAATTAGTCCAATATGTAATGCGGACTGCAACAGTCCAACCAGCTGTCAATATACCACAGCTGACCCCTCATCAGGGGAATACAAATAAAATTACACCACAGAACATACAGTCATGTCTTGGTAAAACACCCGTAAAACGGGAACAAATTCCTTTCTGGTTAGCACAGAAAATCACTCAAATAGAGGCAGTATTTCCTGATACTACCCCTATTGAGAAACACAGAATCTTGACCATCTGCCTTCCTATGGGAATCGCACCACACGTGGAGGACTGTGACACTTGGGGTACAGTCTTTGCTTCCATTTACACAAAAACACACGGTGTTCCGTCTATGGCGGTAATACCAGAAGTGCTAAAACAGATTCAAAATGAATTCGGTCCAGAGCCCGCTTTAAATCTAGGTATGAAATTACTGAAAGACTTCAAGCAGGTCACGGCTATATTATTAGCCAACATTAAGGGAGAAGCAGCATCTGTGGCGATCCGCCAGAAGTTGAAGGAAACAAATATAAAAGATCCTGTTGAGCTTGCAAAAATCATAGGAAAATGCTATGAAGAATTAGGTAGAGACAGCTTGGGTGGGAAACCGGTAAAGCCCCAACTGCTCGAAAATCCTGAAAAATGATTTATTAAAAATAATGTAAACACTCCTAAAAAGAGCTGGGATGGAAATAAACAATCCACTCCCAAGGAAAAAGTTTTCCAGTCCAGAGGAAGGTCTCCTCGACGGAGGGAAAGAACTCCGACTCGAGAACGCCAGTCTCCCCAGAGGGAGCCCTCTGAGAAAAGATATAACCTTAGAAATAGGGATAATCTGAAAAAACCTGATAGATATCAAAGTATTGATACACGTCCCTCTCGATCTTTTCCACAGAATTCGGAAAGAAGAGGACGGTCAGACCCAGGAGAGCACACCAAGTCCAAAGACAAGGAACCTGCTCAAAGTAAAAAATCTCAATTTCAGAAAAAGAAGGTAGCCAGTATTAGAGTAATCAACCATGCCGAGAATACTGAGGACACAGTTGAAAAACCGGGAGTGGGCATTGACAATGTTGGACAGTGCAGCAGAAATCAGTATAGCGCGCAAGATCTTGATGAGTCATCTGGAGACAGTGGACACGAATGAATACATTCAAGTTGAAACTGCCGACGCCAGACTTAGCGAGCCCCATAAAATATACGAAATAACATTGCGTATAGAGGGTGATAAGACTAGGAAAATTAAGGGTCTATTTTGGGATAAGCTCTCCAAAGGCTATGATATTCTGTTAGCTGAAAAAGAATGGCCCCCAGAGTTTGTCAGGGAGTGCCCTCGTGGCGAAGAAGTGATTATGCCAGCCTTCTCGAATCACATACCGATTCACAAAAAATATACATATGCAAGGAAATGGGCAGTGGCCCAGGCACCTGCGTTATATAAAAATCATGTAGGATGGGATGAGGATTCACCGCCTCACAAAATCCAATTAAAAAGTGAACCAACTGCCCAACGGCAGTATCCCATAAAGCAAGAAGCTAAAAAACAAGTCAGGGAGATCTTAGATCAACTTGAGTACCAGGGGGTGATTGAAACATGCACCTCTCAAATGAACAATCCTTTGTTTCCTGTCTCCAAGCCAGACAATTCATATCGTCTAGTTTTGGACTACAGACACCTTAATACATGTTGCAAAACCTTTGCAGTACAAAACTCGCATAGTGCAGCCCTAATGAATAATATAGTTAGGAAAAAATACAAAACGACATTAGACATATCTAATGGTTTCTTTTGTCAAAACATTGCACCAGAAAGCAGATATTTGACCGCTTTCTCTGCATTTGGGTCACAGAAAAAATTCTGTCGACTCCCACAGGGGTTCAAGAACAGCCCAGGACTATTCTCAGCTAGGGTAACAGAGTTACTACAAATCTATGATGATGAAGCATTGTCTTACGTAGATGATATTTATCTCACAGACGACGACTTGGATACTCACTTGAAAAGAGTGAACACCATTATACTTGGGTTCGCAGCAGAGGGTTACAAATTCAACTTTAAAAAGTCCCGAATTGCCCATCTGACAGTACTATTTTTAGGGTACGAATTATCAAGTGAAGGGAAAAGCCTAGCGGACAACTTCTTAGAGAAGTGCGCTGCACTCCAAGCTCCAAAAACGCGGAAGAATTTACAATCCATACTAGGTTTTCTGAATTTCGGGAGAACTTACATTCTAAATTACGCAGAGAGGGTTAAACCTCTCTACGAACTAATAAAACCTGATTTTAAACAAATCAATTGGACTCAAAAACACACAGAAATTTTGAGATCACTGCAAACAGACATGTTAGCAAAAACAAAATTAGATACACGTGACAACACGATCGATCTTGTAATCCGAGTCATCCCAGGAAGATGCGGATTCACGTACCTGACCTCTAATGAGGGAGAAAAGGTACCTATTTCATTTAAATCTCACTTGTACACACAAGCAGAAAAAACATTCAGTCACACAGAAAGAACTGTGAAAGCAGTGCAAATCGCATTAGCAAATGAACGAGAACTAGCACACGGCAAACGGATTAATATCCTTACAGCGGAATCCGCCTTCGAAGCGCTATTCAGCCCAGTAAACCTGCCTACAGTGTCACTGGATCCGAAATGGATACAGTGCGTAGATTCTCTAGGAGCGGAAGACGTGAAATACTATTTCGCCCCGCAATTTGAAGAACTGAATGATTTAGAATATGAAGAAGAATATCCTCTGCCAATCGAAATTCTGCCTCTCCCACAATACGCCTGTATAATCTATACAGATAGCTTTGTACAGCATTTCAACGTAGAGAGAAAATCCTACGATGCAGCATGTGCGATCATTAAAGGTCGTTGGCTGTGCGGTAAATTCAGACCGAAAGTAACAAAAACTGAATCTGTAAGAAACTGTTCGGTTCAGAGAACTGAAATCAGATCTTTAAAGATGGCGCTCGAAAATGCAGAACGTGAATTCCCAACACTTATAGTGTGCGATTCTCATTTTTGCGTCAACTCTTACAACAATAAACTGCAGAGTTGGATCAAAAACGACTACAAAGATGACACAGGTGCCACAATAAAGCATAAATTGCTCTGGAACGATGTAGCTCTTTTAAGTAAAGAACTACAAAAGACTCACGTGATTCACGCACAGAGTCTTCAACGTGATGGCGTTCACGTTGCAGGGAATTCATTGGCTAATACAGCCACCGCGGAAGCAACTAACCCGGCTTCCGTAGCCACAAAAAAGCGTACAGATAAATACATAGACGGGGAAACCATGCTGGCAGTAAAAACGACCGTAAAAGGCGACTGTGCAGCACTGCCCGTAAACTATCCACTCAATTATGCATACGTAATCGATGCAAACTCCGTTCCTTTTGCTCGAATCCCTGGAGTGGGGGACAGAGTAATTCCAAACATGAACAGGAGAATATTTTTAATAGCAGACGCACACATGGGTTTGGGTCTAAGGCACAGAGAGATCAAGGAATCACTGACTGAATTACAATCAGTATTCTGGTGGCCGGGAATGAGTGTAGAACACCAAATATATGCAAACAACTGTGAAAACTGTAATAGGGATCGCAGTAGCGAACCTTGCTACCGGCTACCAGTCAGAAAGAGCGTAACGCTGCCTACACCCCATCCCGCGTCCTATTAACAGTTAAGACGAAAAAAACACTTAAAAAATGAGGTCTCCAGCGCTCGGCTGACGCTAGAACGGTTATAAAAGATTTGCGAGTCTTTATCGGCACATACGCAATTACCACGTTCCATTCTGACCAGGGTCCTGCTTTCAGCTCTCGAGCCTATAAGGAGGCCATGGCTAGCATGGGAATTGGGTTGCGGTATTCTTGTCCGTCATACCCCGGAAGGGAATAGTGTGATAGAAAGAAAAAACCGGGACATAAAGCAATCTATAACAGCGAAGGTATTAGGTTCAGGCGCTGGGTGGGTCAAACATTTAATAAGTGTCCAGACTAGTCTTAACAACATGCCAAGAAATTCTCTAAAAGGTTTCAGCCCATACGAACTATTGTTCGGAATTAGAATGCGAGTTCAGGACCTCGATAGTCAGATGTCAGTGGTACAAGAAGAAACAACAGACTTTGACATCAAAGATCGTTTGGCTGTTTTACAGGAACTGAATGAAACAAGAAAATCATTAAGCAACATAAAGTTAAAGCAAAAGCCAAGTACCACTGACGAGGCACCACCCGCAACAGCCCCAGCAAGGCCTGTCTGGATTCCAAAGATTGGGGATCTAGTCAGAGAAAAGATCGCGGTTAAGAAGGAATTTGGGCCTTCTTGCAGAAAAGCAGTACCTGCCTTGGCAGTCACCGGAACAAGATCAGTTGTGCTACCGCCCCTTGCTGGTAAAAAGGAGAACAGAGTTGTGTCTATCGATCTGGTAAAACCACAAGCATGTGGCCTATAATCAACAGTAGGCCCAGTGGACTCCCAAGAAACAACAGAATACCCAAACTTGCAACAATCCAAGAGGTTCAAACTGAAAGACTAATCACATTCGATCAGCCTGCAGTGCACAATGAAGGACTATGCAATAATGCCATGGAACTCGTGCCTCTTGAAACACAGATTGAAACAGTTCGTCAAGAAACAACACCAGTCTACACTGATGTGGCATCAGAAAGTGCTACCGAGAGACAGATTGAAAGAACAATCCCATCAATTGACAGAACTGCCTCTGGTTATTTCATCAACTTCGACAACTTCTCTGAAGATTTAAATGACCCCGAAGTGATGCCAGAAACAAAAAAGTATTGTAAAGAAAATACAACAGGACTCCTTCAACAAATCAAAGAACTATATCTGGATTCACCGTTGATCGAGCATTGGATTATTTCAGGGGTATTCATACTCCTACTCTGCCTAATTTTAGTTTTAATTTTAGGAAAGTTCATTACAATTGAATGGACACAGCAAGTCAGAACATCAACCTAGTCCTGAAACCACACAGATCATCCCAGGTGAAGAAAAGAGAACTGTCAACAGTAAATGTCACAGCAATTCCAATACCTGGTGGGGTAGTATGGGAGAAAACAGACTATGAGATCTATGGTCCGGTCGAAATCCTGAAGTATCCTCATCAACTAAAGGTTTCCTTAAGTGACTTTGTAACACCTAGTACATTCTCTGATGATTGGGACTTTAACAGTATTAATGACATGATGTCTGATTTAGTAATGTCAGCTAGATTCACAGATCATGATTATTTACAAGGTTCATCTAGTTATGAGCAGTTATTCTGTTACACCCACTATGGGGATCATTACTTGCATAAATCTGCACAGCCTAGAAATGTTTTTATGTATAATCAATGGGAACATTGTTCTACACCACCTAAAAGCAGTTCTAAAGCATTTTTTGAAAAATTCAAATACTTCTCAGGGTTTAACACAAGTAATGCAGAAACGTTTTATTATAAACTGTTAGATAAAACAGGAATGAAAACAATGCTGACAAATTCAAAATTGATATATTCAGAAGCATTTTATGACAAAATGATGACATTTGGTTTTGATTATTGGAAAAATAATATTGAAACGAAAACAATTTGGGGTACAAAAGATTGTCAGGTGCAAGGCATTGAAGCACTATTTAGAACCTGCATGATACCAGAACAAATGTTATTTTTAAATGACACTATACACCAAACATCCTGTCTTGGCCTAGCTAAGATCAAAGACCTTAAAACACCGTCTATACCAAAGCCAATACATGAAAATGCAACCGCTGATATTGAGTTAGACGTGTCACAAATTTTACATTTCAACAGAACACATCCTGATTGGAAAAAGTGGTTAATCTGGCCTACAGACACAAATCGCTGTCAAGATAGATTCCTGAATAAAACACAGGGTTTAAAAATGGCCAGATTAGACCCTAGATACTCCCAGAGACAACATCCAGGGATTATAACAACATACAGTGTAGGGAAGCTCTGCCTTGAATGGCTAACAACATCCACACTGGCTGAAATTAAGCAACACTTGTCTTTACTAAAAGATGGTGCTGATTTGCACGATTTCATTCTTGGACCACGCAAACAGCGTCAAAAGCGTTTCATAGCGACCAGTATCTATGCTGCTTACAACGAGGCTTGGAAAGTAAAGCAAATTGAAACTGCTGAAAAAATACGAGAAATTGATCGTATTAATTTGGAGAAATCACTTTCTGTGGTAGACAATGGGTTAATGACTCTGTCTTCCAGAATATATTCGTTGGACAATATTGTATCCTCTGCCTTTGATGTGATAGACAGAGATTTGCTAATGTTACAACATGGCCAGTCTCAATTACGCTCTATTATAGAATTAGGCTGGACGCTGCAAAATCTTCGTTCAGGCTATGTGCCTTGGCGTTTAATCAACACAACGTCATTATTTTCCAGTTTTAACCTTACTGATAAACAGATCAGTTTGGCACAGAAAGGAGCAGACTATACAATCCTGAGCATCGAAAAACTCGAGAGATTACCATTGACAATGTCAGAGAGTCCTTTCATTGAATGGATAATACACGGAATTATCACAATTCCGATAACAACTTTCCGATTTAAAAAGTGCCTTGAATACATACCTGCTGGCCAATATGAACAATTGGGTAAAGGATATGTAAAATCTATATGGAAATTACCATACACTCATTCTTGCTATAGTGACAGCGACAAAAATGTATTTCTTAATGGTGAAAATTGTAAACATTCACTAAGCGGTATACTTTTGTGTCAGGGTATTAATTTACACGGAGCATGTGATGGAAATTCAAACAACCTTTCATGCCACCAGCTAGTCACACCTGCAACTCAGATAGAGCCCTTCTTTATGCAACTTTCGAACGGGAGTTACATTCTTAGAACGGATCACAGATGTTGTGGCCTCGTGCCAGGGAAAAGTTATCTAGTAGAAGTAACATCCATGGTCAAATGCTGTATGCAAGCATTGTTTCCGAGTGGGCCTTCAGACATAGTGACTCCCATCTGGCCTCGTCTGAATCTCTATTCTATACGAATTGATACATTAAGCAAAATGAAATCTGTACTTTTACAGACAACAGTGCCTATAACGTCATCTAAAGAGACGTATGATCTTCTAGTTGCAAGGACAGCTACTGAAGTTCATGACCTTTTATCAACAAATTGCCCCGTGCATTTCGTAGAAATGTTCAGCCAACTCCTTAACATGTCTAGTGCAACAAGCATCCCAGGCATATTTAAGACAGTCTTTACGGGACTGCTAACACCCTTCCAGGCAATTTTGGGAATCTTTCCTAATTTTGTGCACTCCATTTTTGGCGGCATACCATTATTTTTGGGACTCGTCGCAGGGATTCTATTTTTGACCCTCCTGCTACGTTATGGCAAGCCTCGGCTCAGACATAGCTCCCATGGGAATGGAAGAGACAATCCTAGCAATGCGCTACCGGGACAGGATAACTAACGTCCTTGGATTGGCCAGGCTGAGAGATCTAAACATGACCTGGTTCCTTTCATTCAGACCGATATGGCAAAATTGCATTTTACCTGTGCTACGGTGTAGGCTTTGCGGCGATGAATGCGTGTTGGACATCTGTCTTTCACTTCCATCAGCAGTACCAATGGACGTCGATACTTTGCTCAGTCCAATAACGGCTCACGCATTGTGTTGTCCCCAGCGGCTACCAATCCTGATGACGGCATTCGTGGAGACTCCTGTACTACAGCCAAGTGGTAACAGTGGAGCGAGTGACAAAAGCAACATCATCCAGGTACAACGTTCTGTGAGCATTGCTGGTCCTGCCTTCGATGACAGCAATCATTCTCACACCTGCCAAGTTTCAGCGCTATCTAATTTGGTTGAACTATCACCTGATTTTGTAGACCAATTCTTTGAGAGCCTGTCTGATACGATGTTCTCACCCGTACAGAAACAATAACTTTTAGAAGCTTTCCGACACACAGCGTTCCCAAGAACTCTGAATTCGGCCTTCAGTTTTGATCAACAAAAACTGCCAAGAGCTTTGGAAATCTATTTTCTTTGAATTGGACAATTTTTTTAATATTGACCTTTTTTTGGCACGAACAATTCTTTGCTTAACGTAAAAACTATTCTTAGAGAACAGAAGCTTCACACTTCTATTTCTACACACATCTAGAGACATAACAACATTACACCAGCCTCTAGCACACATGTTATTACAATGCATTTTTATGTGATGATTTATCTCGCCTTTCTTCTGTCAGAGATACTTCATGTGTAATTCCTTTTGCATAATCGTTCATTGATTTCATATGCAATAATTTTTTGAATGATTACTATGCTTTAAAAAAAACGTACAGTACCTATATTCCATGTATTACGAGTACGCCTATTTCGAATGCATTTATGTATTTTGGGGTGGGCAATGTTACACATGCATCTTATTGCTTAGTTTTAGTAATTTTGATGGACATTAACCCGTGGAGTGGGTGTTGCGTGTTTATCTAGGTTCCTGATCGATACTGTGACCTTATGCCCCTATTCGGCTATAAATCCCTTTATTCCCTATATTGGCATAACCGTTCAAGTGCGATTTTCTGAAAAGTCATCTCTGGCCTCACACGAACAGAGCCACATTCCAGCATAGTTCTCTCTGCCACTTCCTTTGCGACCAATTAGTGCAATGACAGAGCAGTAGTCACTATCTGATATTCCTAGATAACACTCCGAGTTCTTCAACAAGATAAAAACTCAGCAAACCTGGAAATCCCCGCTTGCTATGTTTTGATTAGTAATGAAACTCTAATGAGCAACTGATAACTATCACTTCCTAGTGACATCTTTAATTGACGTCTTATGTCCAGCAAACTTGTGTCAAACCCGGCACCTGTCAGGTATAAATATTACCAACGTTGCCTTAAGCAATGTGAACTGCAAGCTACTGTTGCTGATGCTGGCTGCCTGCAAGACCCCGTGTTGGTAAATCTAGCACTCTGTCGCTGCAGCCTGCTATCCTGTGGTGGTGAAGCTGCTGATACCATTATCGCTGCCAAAGTGCGAACTATGGTGCAGTACGCTTAAGGAGCTGAACAGACCGTCCCTCTGCAAAGACATCCAGCAGATTCCAGCTGCCCGCGGACGCTGTCCCCCCTCCTTCCTCGACGCGCTGAAGAAAAGCCGCTGCCTTTCTCGTGCAGAGAAATCCAGCTACGGCGTTTCCGGTTTACCCTCGCAGGTGACTGGGATATCGAGAGAGACCCCTGAAGGAGATACCAATCCTCCATCATTCTATTCAGAGGTATGGTGTTGACTAAACCCTTAGACGAGAATTCTTGAAACAAACCTTGGCAAAACCAACTTAACTTAAAGCTACTTACTTACTCCCCTTTCACGTGTTAGGCTTAGGTCAGGCACACTAGGGTAGGCTTAGTTAGAAGCACCAGTTGAGTATGTTAGCCTAATGTATATATGACTGTATATATGTTTTATTACTTTTAAACCATTGTATGGCTAAGAAACCATATCAATGCTTTTACAGTTCTATTTCGCAATACTTATCTTACTGTACGTACTTTTTATAATAACAATTATTGCAATTGTGGCAATACATTTCTCTTGCACGAGAAGAAAGACTACTCAATAAATGTTAACCCTTTATTGACAAACGCCCGTCTCTCTATTCTCTACATCTCGTGAAAGTAAACTGCACTAGACTGACTGAGTGAAATAAATGTCTATTGTTTCACACGACCCTAGAGATTGACTCTCTCTTGATCTGAGGAGCAAAGTTGTCATGTTGCACGGTTGTTGGAAAGCTGAATCCCTTCTTGTCTGTGCCAAGGAAGCTGATCACTTCCTATGCAGAGAAGAAAGTTTCCAGTGACCTCTGAGCTAGTTGGTAACACAACCCAATTAAGTTTAGCATAGTCAGTGGAGGCCTGGAATATCTGCAGTTCCACGTCGATACTACTGTTTATGTTATTCCAATGCGCAGGGCCTAGTGGGAAACTAGGAACTACACTACAAATCTTTGCCAATTTCAGTTTGAGAGTACCGTTGTACTTCTACAGGAAGAATATATGCATCTGGCAACATCCATCTCTGCTTCCCTGATTTGTCAATCCAACATCCCTCATTGTTCAAGTTTGCTGTACTTTCTTGCCACACTGCTAAATCCTCCACCATGGCCTCACTCTGTATTTCCTTCACGTTGGCAAGTGTATCCTAAAACATGGAGAACTTGGGCACCCACCTGGCGGGACCTGCTACAAACATTCTTTTCATCTTAGTCCCAGCTGTTTCCTTAGCTGTCTGATCTGTAAAAGCGTTCACCTTACCCATATCGTCAGTAACTTTCTTATGGGTGCTGACCTTTACTATCGGCAATTTCTTAGGGAGTGTCAAAGCAGACAAAAGCCTATATATGAGAAAGCTGTGCTGTATACTCGTCCCATGGGAAGTAAGGAATCCGCTCTCCGCTCAGAGTAGCCCAAAATTATGCTCGACACACAGAAGGCATATTGTCTGTCAGTATAAATATTGACAACCAGTACCTCACTCAATTCACAGGCTCATATTAGGTTCACTAACTCTGCAGCTTAGGCCAAATGAGAGGGAACTCATGATGTCTCAACTATCATGCACAGCATAGTAATCGAATATGCAGTTGTTGTGGTTCCACCTGGTATTTTAAAACAAGGGAACATCAGCAAGGTATACCTGTCCTTTTGTCTCTTCTTTCGTCCAGAAGAATCAATCATGTATGTCAATTTCCTCATTATCAGAAGGGAGGGATTCAGAGTAGACTGGATTCACAGTGGACTGGATAGAGAGTGGACTGGACTGGATTCAGAGTGGCAGAACGTTTAATCGTAATGTGCTTTTGAAAGAGCGTTAGCTCATAACTGATCAGACGTGCACTGGTGAGGTGCTGTGTCCTTGTCTTATTCAAAAGTGTACCCAGAGCATGGGGTACCATAACTGTGAGGTCAGTATCGAGTACGAGTCCCGCCAGTTGTCTTTTTGAGACTGCCACAGCCGCAACCTCTCTTAGATAGCTTGGGAGGGCTCGGGGGACAGAGTCAAGAACAGCAGAGAAATAAGCACACGGACGTTGCTTATCTCCAAATTTTTGTGTCAATTCAGAAAGGGTACAAACACCCAGCTCATGGACGTAAAATACAAAGCATTTAGCGTAATTAGGGCAACCAAGCACTGGAGCAGAGCAAAGCACAGTTTTTAATTGCTCAAAAGACTGCTTTTACTCTGGCATCCAAGGCAAGGGTTCATGCACATCCTTTAGTGTTGGAGCAAGGAGCGGCTCAGTAAACAGCAAATAGCCAGGTATCCACTGCCTGTAATAGGAAGTGATACCTATGAAAGCACACACATCTTTCTGAGTTTGCGGGACAGACATTTTAACAATGGAACTGATGCACTCAGGGGTAAATCTCCTACCCTCCTTTGACAGTAGGTGACCTAAGTAGGTGGCCTCCTGTCGACAATACTAAAATTTAGAAAGGGATACTTTATGGCCATGTTGAGATAAATGTAGCAGCAATTTGACTGTACTGTCTGTGCAACCTTGTTCTGTATCCGAGGCGATGAGCAAGTCATCAACATACTAAAGCCATACATTACCTGTAGGGAGTGACAAGGAATCCAGTTGACCTTTCAATGCCTGACTATAGATACTCAGATTCTCTGTATAGCCTTGAGGAGCGCAACAGAATCTACAGCTTTTACCGGCGAGGGTGAACCCGGACAGATATCTGCTATCAGGATGAATGGGAATACTGAATAATGCATTTTTCAAGTCAATACCAGAAAAGAATTTAACAGAAGAGGGAATCATCTTCAAGAGACTCGAAATGTCAGGGACCACCGGAAACTGGGGAATCACTACTTTATTAATTTCACGGAACTCAATCACAAAATGATAAACATCTTCTTGATACTCAGAGGGACCCAATGGCGTCCTTTTAAGAATGTGAAGAATAGAGCTATTACAAACATTAGCAGACGTCTCCTCAACCACTCCTTTCTCAATCAAATCCTACACAATCTTTATCAAAGCTCGCTCACCTGCCTGCGGTATCTTATACTGAGGAATACGGGGTAAAATAGCACTTTCCTTGACATGAATCGATACAGGAGATATCTGCAACAAACCCACATCTGTGTCATCCGTTGCCCACAGTGTGGGTGGCACATTTTGAAATTCAGCAGGGATGGGCATATCTTTGGACAGACACTGCTTAGTGCACACCACATCAGGACCCATTGTCATATAGACGCCGGCTGGGGAGCAGTAAATCGTAGCATGCAATTTCTTTAACAAGACCAAAACCCATCAAATTCTCTCCACAATTGAACGTCAACAAGAATGGCAAATCCACAGTGAAAGGACTAATAGTCAAAGCAAGAGGTTTTGAAATGGGGCTCACAACCGGTACACAAAAAAATCCTACTGAAACATTATTATGGCCAGACAGAGTGCCCCAGGGACCAAGAGAAATAGAGCTGTTCGTTGCACCTGTATCCACCAAAAACTCCTTAATCGAACCATGCACATCCACACTAACATATGGACCTCGCTGGTCTACAGGTAGCAAAACTGGTCCTTCACTCTGTCCCCGGCATTCCTAGTTTTAAGTTATCCCAGTCACCTCATTTAATTCATAGTCATCATAATAATACTGTTTGCCCCAAAGGTTCCACTGGCGTATTATTCCTGCTAGTAGGGGAAGCTGTCAGGATATATCACCATGTCCTCTACCATTCCCTCAAGAAGCCTGCTGCAACAACACCTTTGTGTTCAAATCCTTGTGCTTCTTTTCCACCTTCTCCTTATACTCATTGTCCCTATGTTCATAATACCGGCTCCATATTCAAAATACCAGAAGGGGAAGATATGGACCAGGTACTCTCTGAAGCCTGTAATTGAGTCACAATCTAGGAGAGCCAGTTTGAAACAAATCAATTAAGAAAAAACGCACACCTCCTTCGATCGACAAGTCCTGCCCACTATAATCTAGAAACACACCTACAAACCGAGTGAGAAATATCAGACGCACTCTCATCTTTCTTCTGACGACAAGTCAAGAGCTTGTCCCAATCAACCTGTCTGGCCGGGATAAGAGAATGCATATACATGATCATGCGGCATGGCTAGGCAAGAATCTCTGCTTTAGGCTTCTCACCAGGCTTCCTCTCCTGGTCCCATACTTTTATTTGATCCCACCCAATTTCGCAACATGATCCTGTATGTGTACTTGTCGCCAAATATCAACCGGAACTAACAAACCAAAGAACATTTCAATATCCGCAAGCATCATTACAGTTGAAGAAGCTTCCTCAGTCAATTCTTTGTAATATGCAGTAGGATTTTTCCTAGTGTCAGGTAATATAGTCTTAAGGGACAAGACCTCACTCCTTTTCCATTGAGTATAAACCCACTGTTCTTGGAAACTGGCCACTACCCCATGTCTAGTAACAACATTCTGCTGATCCTATAGCTCTGGTATTTCAAGGTGATATATGAGGTGGACAGTCGGACCTCCCTCATTGGAAACTGAGATACTGTTGTCGGGTTCTTCTCCAGCAGCCTACTCCAATAAGCAACCGACTTTGTAACATTGCCAAAAACTTGACTAGGCGCCATATCAGCAATGTATACACAATCCTTCATATCATATATAATCTGCGGTGCTGCATCTTGAAAGACTGCTAACAGACATGTGCTTAAGGGCATGCTGTTGTACAAAAGGCTCATAATTTGTCATCACACTCCATGCATCCTCCACACCGAGAATGGGGTTTCAGGCCCATTGTGCAGCCTGATTAGTCACTACCTGTTTCTCTGCCTCTCCCATATTGTCCAGTCTCTGCCCTCAGGGCACCGTACTGGCATCCCACCACTCTTGAATGTCGGGGAATGGAGGAACACAGTGGGAGTGACAACAGAGGTACTGGGCAATAATATTTATGCTGGCTGGGTCATGGGTGTAAGAGCTGGTGAAAGGGATGCCAAAGCAATGGGTGTTGCAGGAATGCTAAAAGTCGTAGTTGCCACAGACAGCAAAGACAAAGAAAGGAGAGGAGATGCCATGGCCAAGGCTCTCTGATCAACAGTAACAGAAGCAGAAACAGCAGAGACAGACGAACCGGGCAGCTTGGCCTGTGGGGGAGGAGCTGGATGTACCCTCTTTGGGGCATACGGTGGTGGGGGTCTAGCATCTAGCAATTCTTCCACAAAAGCATCATTTTCTTCTTGGGCTACATAGGATTTATCAATATTCAGTCAAAACTTCCTATCTTCTTCACATTCAATTCCTATCTCCTATCATGTTCTACAGCTTTCTGACTCAATGTTTGCATCCTCCCCTTCCGGGCCTCTTTCTTTGCTTTCATTCGCCTTTATTTAGCCTCCTTTTGTAACGTTCTGGGGAATTCAAACATAGACTGCCCGCTTCTTCTCGCAAACAACTTCTCCTGTAAAAACCCAATTTTTTGTTCATCAATGGTCACTGCAGCTCGGCAATGTCCCTCATATACTTGTGCCTTAGCATACTAAACATAATAGGGCAAAGACCATGTTTTACATAAATACCAAAATTCGAAGTGCCTTCTGGAGGAGCTGGCTGACTTTCTTCCAGTTGAGCATCAGCAGCAGAACAACAACAACAGCAAGAAAGCAAAAATCAATAGAATACTGGCATTTTCAAAAGTACGCCAAATTTGTTATGTTGCCAGGGCAAAGTGCCTGCAAACACTTTGTATCCAAAGTGGTCCTCAGATCGTACCAAATGCAAACCAAAATCGGTCCTCAGACCGCACCAAAGACAAACCAAAATGGTACCATATCCAGAAAGAACCAAAAAACTCCCCTGGTGCACACAGGTCAAACAAATTTATTCTCCACTGCTGACTCTTCTGACCAAATGGTCAGATCCAAGGGTTTCCCCATTCAGGACCCCAGTTGGGATGACCGCTGGGCAGGGCACCGACAGGCTAGACAGACGGGGCAGCTGAGATTTCAGGAATCTCTCATGCAGGGATCCCTGGTCCGCTTGACTGACCCGATGATGGCCCCGACCTCCACACCTGTCCGCGGGAGAGGATGGGTCAACCGATGGAGTCCCTGTTCGGGCACCAACTGAAGGAAGTGACCAATTATGGCCACTCAAGTCACTCACGACCACCTCTCAGTCTTCCATACAAATGAAGAGTCTGTCAGACAGTAGAGAATACAAACCAAGTATATTTTATTCAGGCACATTAAAGCAGAGTCCAGTCTGACCAGCCTCCTAGGATCGCTGTAGAGGGACTGACTCCAGCCAACATTATGTACTTTTCTAAAACAAGGAAACCCCCCTATCCCATAATGGAATTCTACAAGCAAATGCAGCTAGAACAAAGAAGTACAGTAGGATGAGTTTTGATTCTCAGACCAGTAACACATTATCTCAGTGAAAAGTAAAACAAAAGAGTTTTCCCGGTGGGGTATATTTTTTCCTGCTCCTAAATCAGGACTCACACTTGTCAAACATCAATCACACCATTCATTATGTGGAACTGGAGAACACTTACCAGGAAGGAACATGCCGAACAAAAATTTTTTTTTTTTTAAAGTATACAATTTATTAAAAGCATTGGTTACAAAGAATCACTATGAGAATTAGTTAAAAACATGTATAACACAAGAATACACAAATAAAGACACAAATTAAAACACAATTTAAACCACCTAATGTGGACGTGGAGAAAGTTAACCTAGAGAGACACTACTATCTGTCTTTCTTATTTCATTTCGGAATACAGTTTGTCAACAAAAAGAGGAATGTTATTCCTTTAAACCGGATTCATTGTTGGCAACGCCGAATATGACTTATAAGTTTGCGTCGACGCGTTTCGGAAGCAACAACTGATAAAGGCTTCCTTCCTCAGGACAATTGCTATTTTTATTCTCCACACATGAAGGTGTCAGACCTAATGCATAAAAATACAATGCAATGTAACTGTTATAACGACATGTACGTTAATGAGAAAAAACACCTATTCTCGTATTGCTCTATCTACTGTTTGTTCCCCCTTGGGGTTGATTGGTTATCCTTCACAAGAGTTTATTTCCAAAACATCCCATATAGATACGAACAATACAAACAACTCACTTTGTCCTAAAACCATCAGTTGATTTATCTTAATTACAACCCTTTATTCAAACACCACCCACTGTCTGTTTCTATTCGTAAGGTATCGAACTTTGTACCCAGCGTCATTTCATATTTCCACATTATTATGAAGTAATTTTTTCTCCAAAGGGGACAACTTTATGTTACATTACACAATGTTTTCAAACTTCATTCAACTAAAATAGGAGGGAGGGACAACTTATATATGCAAGGTATTCTATACCCATTATTCTAATTCTTCAAAACATTCTAGTAAACTTTAACCTTCTGGTTAGTGTTGTCCACATTCATTTACTCAATGTACCACACAGTACCACACTTAAGACATTCACACAGAATAATATATGTACACTGACCAAGAAGGTTCTGTTGCTCGTGGAGGTCTACCTGAAGTGTAGTGATCCACCGTTTTATGCCTGTGTAGTCATCAAGCTTGTTTTCCTCCTTTCTGTAATTGGGAGGGATATAATTGTGAATATAAGGGTATAAGATGCCCCAGTCCTTTAAGTTATTGTTAGGATAATTTCGCGCTATGTTTATTTACCTTGTTGTATGATCAAGCGCTTTTATTTCGCAATGGGTCTGTTTAAAGATTCATCCAATGCGGGTCTTGCACAATCCTGCATAGGTTACAACAAGTGAAATATTTAAATATCTCTCGCGTTTATTGTTTATCAATGATAATCAGAGTATCTTAGTCATATTGTTCACTTTGTGTCGTAAGGCATTTACCTTGTGATTTGTACAGACGGGTGTCCCGGATATGGCGCTACCCTTCTGTTTTAGGTCTGTGTTACTGAAAGAAGGGGTTTGGAAGGACAATGTTTTTATTAATACGGATAAGAGCCTAATCTAACAACAGTTTCTCAACGTTTAGAGGTACGGTGTTTTTACTAGTTCGGAAAAGGACCTAATCTAACAACAGTGCCTCAACTTTGATTCATTACAGACTTTTACCTTGAAAGACGGATCCGGTTTCCGTAACGGGGGTTCTATACTGCAGCCGGGTATTACGACACACGTGGCTGCATGAAAAAATATATATATAAGCAGCGT
This sequence comes from Lissotriton vulgaris, assembly GCF_964263255.1. Lineage (NCBI taxonomy): Eukaryota > Metazoa > Chordata > Amphibia > Caudata > Salamandridae > Lissotriton > Lissotriton vulgaris. Next base: position 51,356,582 of record NC_141688.1, read on the forward strand.
GTCTAAAGAGGTGCAAATATTCAGGGTTTTTAATTTGCATATATCGGATTTAAATAATCTGTGTTCAGTCGGATAATCTAAGCCATCCCGTATTACTACTAACTGCAGTTAACGTGGTCGGTATCTTACCTATTGTTTGCACACGGCGGGTTTTCCCGGAACTGCTCGGCGTGGCGTCTGTTCAATCACCGCTTCTTTTTTGGAGTATCGATTTTGAAAAAAGTTAGTTTTCAAACACTCTGTTTGCTCTTTGTATAAACAAAGCGCCGCAACTTGGAAAAACAATACTAATATACCAAGCCTTGCGATGGGAATAATAACGTTTTTGGGGGTTTGAAAGAAAAAAACCCTCAGCTCGCAACCCTCGCTATTATGACAACCACAAGCCACATGACTCGTTTTAGAATCACGTGACCCAGTGATGCGGCTTAAATGCGACTACCACAATTAGGTTAGTCGATACTTCAAAAAAGAAGCGGTGATTGAACAGATGCCACGCCGAGCAGTTCCGGGAAAACCCGCCGTGTGCAAACAATAGGTAAGATACCGACCACGTTAACTGCAGTTAGTAGTAATACGGGATGGCTTAGATTATCCGACTGAACACAGATTATTTAAACCCGATATATGCAAATTAAAAACCCTGAATATTTGCACCTCTTTAGACACGCTGCTTATATATATATTTTTTCATGCAGCCACGTGTGTCGAAATACCCGGCTACAGTATAGAACCCCCGTTACGGAAACCGGATCCGTCTTTCAAGGTAAAAGTCTGTCATGAATCAAAGTTGAGGCACTGTTGTTAGATTAGGTCCTTTTCCGAACTAGTAAAAACACCGTACCTCTAAACGTTGAGAAACTGTTGTTAGATTAGGCTCTTATCCGTATTAATAAAAACATTGTCCTTCCAAACCCCTTCTTTCAGTAACACAGACCTAAAACAGAAGGGAAGCGCCATATCCGGGACACCCGTCTGTACAAATCACAAGGTAAATGCCTTACGACACAAAGTGAACAATATGACTAAGATACTCTGATTATCATTGATAAACAATAAACGCGAGAGATATTTAAATAATTCACTTGTTGTAACCTATGCAGGATTGTGCAAGACCCGCATTGGATGAATCTTTAAACAGACCCATTGCGAAATAAAAGCGCTTGATCATACAACAAGGTAAATAAACATAGCGCGAAATTATCCTAACAATAACTTAAAGGACTGGGGCATCTTATACCCTTATATTCACAATTATATCCCTCCCAATTACAGAAAGGAGGAAAACAAGCTTGATGACTACACAGGCATAAAACGGTGGATCACTACACTTCAGGTAGACCTCCACGAGCAACAGAACCTTCTTGGTCAGTGTACATATATTATTCTGTGTGAATGTCTTAAGTGTGGTACTGTGTGGTACATTGAGTAAATGAACGTGGACAACACTAACCAGAAGGTTAAAGTTTACTAGAATGTTTTGAAGAATTAGAATAATGGGTATAGAATACCTTGCATATATAAGTTGTCCCTCCCTCCTATTTTAGTTGAATGAAGTTTGAAAACATTGTGTAATGTAACATAAAGTTGTCCCCCTTGGAGAAAAAATTACTGCATAATAATGTGGAAATATGAAATGACGCTGGGTACAAAGTTTGATACCTTACAAATAGAAACAGACAGTGGGTGGTGTTTGAATAAAGGGTTGTAATTAAGATAAATCAACTGATGGTTTTAGGACAAAGTGAGTTGTTTGTATTGTTCGTATCTATATGGGATGTTTTGGAAATAAACTCTTGTGAAGGATAACCAATCAACCCCAAGGGGGAACAAACAGTAGATAGAGCAATACGAGAATAGGTGTTTTTTCTCATTAACGTACATGTCGTTATAACAGTTACATTGCATTGTATTTTTATGCATTAGGTCTGACACCTTCATGTGTGGAGAATAAAAATAGCAATTGTCCTGAGGAAGGAAGCCTTTATCAGTTGTTGCTTCCGAAACGCGTCGACGCAAACTTATAAGTCATATTCGGCGTTGCCAACAATGAATCCGGTTTAAAGGAATAACATTCCTCTTTTTGTTGACAAACTGTATTCCGAAATGAAATAAGAAAGACAGATAGTAGTGTCTCTCTAGGTTAACTTTCTCCACGTCCACATTAGGTGGTTTAAATTGTGTTTTAATTTGTGTCTTTATTTGTGTATTCTTGTGTTATACATGTTTTTAACTAATTCTCATAGTGATTCTTTGTAACCAATGCTTTTAATAAATTGTATACTTTTTTTTAAAAAAAAATTTTGTTCGGCATGTTCCTTCCTGGTAAGTGTTCTCCAGTTCCACATAATGAATGGTGTGATTGATGTTTGACAAGTGTGAGTCCTGATTTAGGAGCAGGAAAAAATATACCCCACCGGGAAAACTCTTTTGTTTTACTTTTCAGTATTTCGGTGCTCTATTTCCCGTTGGGTTATCAAGAGCCCCTCTCTTTCTTTTATAACACATTATCTCAGTGCCAAGGTTGTTCTGTGGGTGCTTACGCTAGACTAGTGGGAGAGGGCCTCTATCTGTGTCTCATAAATGGTAAAGGATTAGTTTTGATCATGTCACAATATGGCGCCTGTACATAAAATGGTGCCCCGAATGCTAACTTATGTAAAACAATACAAGACCATAATTATTTTTTCCTGCATTCCCTCCATTCTCAGATCTGACAATGGTCTACCCTGCAATGGCAGAGAGTTCAAAGATTTTCTTAATCATTTAAGCATCAAACATCAGAAAAGTACACCTCTCTGGCCAAAGCCAAATGGCATTGTTGAATGATTTATGAGTACTTTGAAAAGGGTGGTTCAGCATGCAACACTAGATTGTGTCAACCGTTTGATGCTGACACGCTAAGAGTTGTGGGGAGAAAAGTACAAACGGTAACTGCTCATTGACCTGGATAATCCATAACCAGAGACTCAACACACTTTAAGCCTTTGCCTCGATGTTTAGCAGCTCCAGGCCTAATGAATAAGGTAGTAAGGCAATTCTACCTGAGTGCCCCGGTCTAGCATCTGACTCTTCTACAGAGATGTCAGATGAAGGCCCCCTACTTTTACTTGCATAACTAGATCTGGGAGACTTGTACCAGCACCTCAGTGACTCATCCCAGAGTTATAATGAGTATATGTATATATATTTTTTTGTACTGTATATTTAACAAAGGGGAGATGTGTTGCGTGCTTATGAGTATGAGGCCCCTGGTGGTCCTCGGCACACTCCTTACAAGTATTATGTAATCTGTTGGGTGTAACTGGGTGTAGATAATAAAGTTTTGTGACACAGTGCGTTCAGTTAACTGTTGCATTCTGAAGAATAAAGACGTGCAAACCAGAGCTCTGTATGTGGCGTAGTCTGTTACATGCTCTCAAGCTGGGGAGGAACCTACAGGAAGTGAATAATGGAATCACAGTTTCCATTTGCAGCTCCATCTTTCCTCAATCGCTTCTGCCTAGCGCAAGTGCAAATTGTCTGAGTTTTGTGATCGCCACAGCACAGACAGGAAAAGTTTATCCAACCCATAAAACAGCCCGAGGTATTCTTGCTTGATAGCAGAACATTTCATTGCATTCATGGGAATGATTATCTAGATTTGAAGTGTAATCACGCTTGAAACAGAGAATGCAAAGCAATCATTGGGCATATGTCCACTCAGTTAAAAATATGAAATATTAAAGGTGAAGTTTAGTAAGGAGTAGGTGAAATATTGACTTAAAACTTCCCGGAAAGTCACCTTGCAATTTTTACAATAGTAGATAAAGAAAGGAAATATTCCATACATTTACTTCAGCAAAACGTACCTGACATTTTTTACCAATAAAGACTGTTTGCCTAATATTACTTTGCCCAAGATGTTGTTTGAAGTGCATAATGTTCATGAATGCTTGAAGGCATTGTATACATGTGTTTATAAATAAATGTTAGCAATTACTACGTTTTGCACATTATGTCTGTCTCACTGGCCAGCTATGCCATTATAGACAGCTGACAGCTTTCCGGTGTCACATTGTAACATATTTTATCCAGCATTTAAATGACCCCGATGCCAGGCTAGAAGTTTGATGCATTTTTTTTGCAGGCGTTGCATCTGTTCTTTGCCTTCTAGCAGCTCTGTAGAACGGCTTGTCCATCGACCTACAGATGAGTATTCATCTATCCGCACTTATTCATACTTGCGCCCATCCAGCTATGCATGCACATTCATTCATCCACCCATCTACCCACTGCTGTATGCATTGACAGACATTATACATACATTTACCCATTTGCATACAGACAACCATCAATCCATCCATGTATATATTAGACATCCACCAGTGAATGCATGCTATTGTAATGGACATGGGTATAGTGCAAAATATCATGTCATTGGTACGACGTGGCAGTGCTTTGAGAGTCCAGAAATAGACGTTTAGAAATGTCTTGAGGTCTCCATTTTAGACCCGAGTCTGATTTGATTTGTGATGATGTGCAGAGTCAATGTACATTTGTTGCAGTTAAACACGTTGTCTGTGTCTATGTGCCTATATATGCCATTTGTGTATTGTCTATGTCTAAGTGTGCATGTATACGATATCTGTTTCTGCATTAAAACATATGACACATCTTGCAGCCATTCTAACAAAAAAACACATAATCCTAAAATAAAACAGACCTATTGGCTACAGCAATGTAATTTTATTAGGGCCTAATTTAGAGTTTGGGGGACAAGGTACCCTACCTGCCAAACTCTCTGTTATCCTGTCTCATTTGGAGGCAGGAGGACTCAATGCTTTCCATCAACAGAGCACCTGGGGGATCTATCAATAGAAAGCTTCTTCCAACGGCCCGATAGAGTAAGGGTTGTAGGAGGAAGGGCATTATATCACCCGCCGTTGAGAGTGGACAGTGTAATGTCCTTTTTTTAGGTCTCGCCTATGTAGCGCACATGCGCTGCTTAAGCAAAAGGACCTTTTGCTATCGCAATGGCTTTTCAGCCAAAAACGTGCACGCGTTCCATTGCCTTCAATGGCAATGAGTGCACGTGTGGCGATTGACTTGCAGAAGCGCGCGGCTGCCACCATATGCTATCAATTATCGCGGTGCCAGCTGCTGGCTCCCGCAAGTCAATCGAGCAGGCCCCCTCCTATCTCTCCCCCCGCCCCTCCTGCTGTCGCACGAGGCGCGCGCGCATTTTTTTGTCTTTTTGCGTGCTTGTTATCAGCGGAAAAGCTCACTGGTACATGAGAAAACGCCAGTACAAAAAGGGAACACATTCACCACATTGGTATGGCGACATAGAGTCTACCGGGATTTTACTTCTACAAATGCCGAGCAGTAGGAGAAGGAAAAGCAGCACCAGCACTACAGAGCGCCACGGCATGGTGCAAGCCTAGTTTTGGTGGTTGGGTTAAAAACAGACTTTATCCTGGGAACTTTAGGGCAGGGCTGCAAGTGCTGTGCCATTATAGGAACCCGCCTCATTGTCCTGCGGGTTGTGACTGGAAGAGGGCAAAAGAGGCGTGTGCAGTGAGGTAAGAAATGGCGCTGTTGGTATAACTGCCTGCTCCGCGTCTGAGGCAGTGGGGTACAGTTGGCTATGAGGCAGAATAGAGCAACCCCTAGTGGTGCTTGCCCATCTCTGCAACCATTTCCAACAACACTGCTTGTTTTTAACACAGCGAACGCAGCATGCTGCCAGAACTAGTAGCTCCCTGCGAGCGCGGCATCCTGAGTACCTGTCAATTACTCCCTGATGTCCCAGAAAGAACACCAGTGTTAAAACAAAAACAGCAAACCCGCCGCTCGAACATCGTTTTGTTCATGATGCAAAAATATCCAGTTTCCCAATTCTTACCAACACAACTATTCACTTCCCTGCACCCTGTACCCTCTTTGTTCCCTGGTATAACTGTCTCCAGTACTAACTACTACTGATGCCGGCAGACAAGGAGCAGACAAGATGACCTGCTCCAGCAGCAGTCAGGAGTATGGAACAGGAAACTGGAACAGAAGTTGGAATACAGGTAAGGGGGCAGGTCACAGGGATGAAAAGTGGTGCAGTGTTAAGTGCCTGATGTCACACCTCTCAGCCCTACTGAAAATTTGCCATTTGTAGGCCTCTCTCGCTGGGCCCGTTTTCTGCTCGGTGCCCATATGTATGTACTCTCTACCGTAGTCGTATTTAGCACAACCACAATCTTGTGTGTCACCATTTCAGAACCTTGCCACTTTTGCCCCCCCCCATGCCTGTGCACAAATTCTGCTATCTCTTGAAATGCTTTAATAAATGCTTTTTTTTAGTTAGCACTTCATGCCTCACGTTTACTTTTATTGTAGTAATAAGTAGCCGCTGTTACTTAACCGTGCGGCACGAAAAGCTGTGTAAAATATACCTTGTTTCTATTCTTCCTGCCTAATGTCTCCCATGCCTGGCTCATGACTTCCCACTGCTTATGGCGAGTATAGCAGACGGAACCCACCTCTATTTACAGCATCTGCTTAGTCCCATTAGGCCTAGTTTACCACCAGTTATACACTTAGCACCCCTGGCCTCATCATGTCGCCCCTCTTTTGTTTTTGAATCAGAGCTGTATGAGTTTGTGAGTAGGCAGCTGGCAATGTGCTGTTGTGAGTTATGTGGACGGCAGCCAAATTCAATAGTGTAAGTGTAGGCATGCGTACCAAAGATGTAAACAAATTAGAAACCCACGAACCAAGAATCAATACATCGACATGGAAGAAGAAATCTATGGATAAGACAGTAGCAGAGGTAAGGACGACTGCTGGGAGATTCCGGTCTCCTTGGAGATCGCGGACCTCTGACTAGTCCTCAAACTGAGACCATTGCCTCTTTCAGGATCTTGCCTCGATTGCAGTGACAGCAACAGAACCCCGCGCCTTCCTTCTTCCCCCGGGGACATGCCCTCATACTGCAGCATCCTGTGGAATAGCTGTGATCACTGAGGGTGGAACAGACCAGCTCGCTTCACCCACAGCCAGGATCCCACTGCAGGAAGTCTTCCGACCCCACATGAGAACAGGTAAGCAAGCCTAATTTTGATTCTTATCTTTGCAGTGTTCTCCATACCGCCCGGCTGCTTCTTGTTAGGAAGAGATAATCACTTTTAGTGGAGAAAATAAATGGCAAAATTGAATTTCCCTTTGATGATGTGCATCACTTTTGCCTGTTTCACTGCTGGTTGTGGGTGATTGCCTTTCCTGTACCTCAAAAAGTTCATTTGAAATGAATAAATGAATATAGGGTTGTTATTAAACGGTAAGAGTATGTCATAGAATAGCACAGATGAGATTGTCATAATGCATTAAAAAACAAGCATTGGCATAGCCAATAGGTCTCGCCTTTGGGACCTTATAAGTGTTTAGCCAAGTGCCCTTCACTGATTACTTCTCACCCACCGCTCCTCGTTCCTCACTAATCATTCTTCACTTGCCATCTCTCAGTCCTCAACGGAGTCCTCATCCCTCTGTTCGCACAAGGTCCCAAAAGCGAGACCTATTGGCTATGCCAGTGCTTATTTAGTTCTTGGCTCTAGACAGCGCATGTGACACAAAGAGACATGTTGCATCTACTTTGTGGGCTTCAGCCCACCCATAGGCTTAACATTTGTTAGCTCCATCGTCACCCTCCTATTTCATGATTTATCCATGGCATTCATACATCATGTCTATCCTGCCCTGAGGGCATGGACCAATTGATACTATCCATCTGGTGCTCTTATTTTAAGTAATGTTTCAGGAACTACTTTTTTCTTTCTTTAAGATAATTTCACACGAGCGATCAACTCTCTCCAAGCTTAATCTCTGTTCTGTTTTCTCTGTGCGTCTGCGTCTGACTGCTTTGTCATCCTCAGCCCCATGTCCGTCTATGTGTTCCCTGTCTTTGGCCTGCACAGCCTCCCTTGTAATTCTGCACCATATTGTTCAAATTACCGTTGGGATATTTATTTTTACTGTCATTACGTACTTTTATCAGTGACGTAATACCCTGGCTGTATTAACACAATAAATCTCAAAAGGCATGGTTCTCATTGTGAAACAACATTTGTATACTGATTGATTTAGGGCTTGTTAATTTCATCAGCATATATACGCAACCCTCACTCACCTCAGAGAGGCAAACCCTTGTATTCACGGGCAATGATAGGGTCAATCCAGCAGTCCACGTCTAATCTGGGCCACATAGGCCTGATAGAAAATGAGAAGTTTGTTAATAATACTCTTCATGGTTTTGACAAGGCAAAGAAACAGAATGGAAGGTGCACTCAAATGAAGTCAATAGAGAAAGTAATTTTAAATATCTTCTTCTTTATTCAAAAAAGTGTTCATGAAGCAAAGGCACAGCCAACGCATTTCGTTCCCATTTTTTGCCTTTTAGGAACTTCGTCAGGGCTGTAAAAATTACAAACATATATATATACATAAATATACATTCAACAATCACAGCACTAGACTAAATATGACTAACCCAACAAACAACAACTAACGCAAAATACAATACAAAATTACATAACAACAATTAAAAAATGTTATAACACATCAGGATATACATTGTAGAACCTCTGTAAACAAATGACTGCTTACGGGTCAAGCAGTCATTTGTTTACACTGCGGTTTTGCGCTGATCTGGTTTTTAAATAGAAAGAAACTCACAGCCATTAAAGTTTCCTTACTGTGAGTTCTCTATTCCTTTTTAACTTCACTTTTCTTACACCTTCACCTTTTGCACTGCTCTTTGTTCCATTTGGTGATCCCACGCATGGTCAAACAAGCGATTGTGGGCTCGACCCCAGTCCTACCAGGCGGTCCTGGGAGTAGTCTCGCTGATCTGGAGACACACCAGCCTAGCCCTGTGGATGACCAGATGAGAAAAATCAGATCACCAACAAGATTTTGATGGTAATCCATCTCTGGATCTTGGATCTCACCTACTTTTGCTGGTGGTTACATGCGTTGGATTGTCACACTTTATTTAAAGTCCATTCCGTTATTTAGTTATACGTCTTGTAGACTCAATACAGTGTATGGTTCCTGAAACACATCTGTTTCCTATCAGACACCCAGGTTTTTGTGTATTTATATTACATACTTATATCAATGTCGTAATACTCTGGCTGTATTAAAACAATTAACCTCCAAGGGCATTGTTCTGATTGTGAAACAACATTTGCACACTGATGAAATTAAGGTTTGTTCATTACATCAGTTTATATATGTGCAACCCTCACACACCTTCGAGAGGCAAACAAACTTCTTTCAAACCCTTGCATTCACTGGCGATCATAGGGTCAATCCAGCAGTCCTAATTCTCTAGGCCACATCATCCTGATAAAAAATGAGAAGACATCCTTTAACAAAAGACTGCCTGGTTTTATCAAGGTACTTCCTCAAGGGTGACGACTGACAAAATGCCTACCGTGATGTAAAAATGGCAGTTTTTATAGTGTTTGTAAGAAGTGTGGGCAATGTTGAAAAAATGTGTCACATACATTAATATTTTTATATGTAGTTGCACATTTCTTCAACCTTTGTATTAAAATAATACAACACTTAAATTAATAGTTTTTTTCACTATTGTCTGAACAAATACAAGCATCGTACGCAGCTAACAAGTGTAAGAAACAGCAGTTCTTGTGATCCTGCACCGTATGGTTCAGCTTATCCACGGAAGGTTTCTTTTTACTGCCATTATGTACTTTTATTAGTGACGTAATACCCTGGATGTATTAACACAATTAACCTGTAATGAGCATGGGTCTCATTGTTAAACAATATTTGCATATTGATGGAATTAAGGTTTGTTAATTCCATCAGTATACATATATATATATATATATATATATATATATATATACGCTTTACAAAACGTTTATGTCCTGACTAATTTTGTAATAAAAAAATACCTAATTCTTATGCCCCTAGAGGGTCTGAGAACCATCATCCTTTCCTAAAACACGTCATTGCACATGCCTACATGTAACTTCAAACGCCGCCACAAGCAGTTTTCATTACATGGGCTTTAAATGCACTGCAGGGTGGGTAGTGTCGTCCGCCACTCTGATTGGTAGAGTATCGTCTGTCAAAGTCTAAACCAGGCCCTTGATCTTTACATCTTCACTACCTTAATATTTGCTGTTTCTGAGCAGTGTATAGAGCAGATGTGATATTCTTTACCGTTGTTTAGTGTATCAGTATCAGAAGCATTAATGGCTGCATTTGTATTACTAAGATTTGAAATTATATTTTGTTGGGGAAACACAGATCAGCAGTTAGTGCTATTCTTGCAGAATTATCTTGATGAATAGTAATTTCTCCTTGTCCCTAAAATACATTATAATTCATTGGAACATGTAGCGATTTTTATTTGACAGAAAAGAATAGAATCCACCTAACGACAAAAAGGTGGTACGTGATGTAGAAAAAACTTTCATATCTAAGGTAAATCGAGATTCTGAACAGTCTGTCAGTGTCAATTGTTAATGGTAAGAGAACATGCATCGTCATATTTATTTTAAGTTGGTTACTTTGCTGTAAATATGCAGCCTCTGTCTAAATCTCAACTTTTTAACAACACAGTTTATGCATTAGATAAGGTGTACTGCAAACTACTTTGAAGTTGTGCAACTAAGATGCTTTTACATAACCTCAACACATAACAGTGTAATTCACCCCGAACCACAATTTTTGATGATACTAACATAGTGCCAGATTATAAATTCTATTGTTTTGATTTATATTCCAGGAATAAATGAAGGGGATGATAAAAGAACAAAGTCATATAATTTGCAGCATTCTGTGAATGCCTGAGGCTACAGAAAGTGGTAATAGCAAAATAGCAGTTCGCTTCTACGGTTCTCCTGAGATTCAGACATTAATTAGATCAGTGCATATGCTCAGCCTTGAGAAGGGGTGGATATCATCATTCTTTATTAATAAGAGAAATGCTTGAAATGAGACAGCGAACCAGGAATACATGCCATTTGATTACTATGAGACTAATTAGAGGTTCTTTTAGGACATTTGTCCAGGTTTAATACATGAATTTTGCTTAACTAGACTAAGTAAATATTTGCCAGCCTACCCAGTAATACAGCCAAACGTCCTTCCTTTATGGGTAATTGTATGTCCATTGTTCTTGGCCCTATAGTATTGCTTTGTCCCAGAATGGTTTATCTCCTAGATGTGGGGTGAGGGAAGCCCTTCCCAAATTCATGAACAGGGCAGAAGAACCGGTCTGATATCCTGAGCACAGGACAGTTGTTCTCAGTCTATTGGTACAGTACATGATGATTCTCCTCATCTCCATTGTATTGGCCAATTCTTGCCATCTGAATTGGATCTAAGAAACATGGATAAGTTGAGGTCAAATTATTCTACCTTTCATCCAAACTTCATGTCACAAGACTGGGACACTTCTTTTCAGAATCAGGAAATTATCATAGACCTTAAGAGAAAGGATTCAAAGATGATGTATCCTCATATTCCAGATCCACCCTTCTCAACCTGATGATTCAATCATAGGGCAGCTACTCGATACACAAGTTTTTAGACCTGGCATCATTGGAGAGGGTTTCCCCTGTATTTTTGTTACCTTGGCCTCCTGTTATTTTGCTTTGTGATGGACTTCTTTTTGGCTGATCTAGATGCGTTGGGCACTTTGCCACTGCTGTTCAATGCCAAAGTGCAGGTGCTCCCTGTATAATATTGTTATGGATTGGTGATTCCATGATTGGCATATTTGATTTACTAGTCAGTCCCTAGTACAGTGCACTGTCTGTGCCCAGGATTTGTCAATCAAATTCTGGTGGGCCTGCAGCACTGATTGTGCCACCCACATAAGCAGAATGTAAAGTTAACTCAGGCTTGCCATTGCAGAGCCTGTGGGCAGTCTGGTACTGGCATTTCGAATTGGAAAGTGCACCCACTTACCAGGCCCTAACCTTCCCTTTTCCTATATGTTAGTCACACCTAAGGTAGGCCCAAGGTACCCCTGTGGGCAGGGTGCAGTGAGTCTGGATGAGTCAGAGCTGGGCTGAAAAAAAACGGGGCTGCATTTAGAGTAGGGGGAGAAGGTTTCCTTTCACCTGAAAGGGCCTAGTCTGCTTTCCACAATGCTGCCTCCACCTCCTGCCATGAAGCTGCACCAGAGAGGACAGTACTGGTTTTGACTGAGCACAGGGCTTCTATGCCACCAGAGAACAAAAGATTTTGCTGTATAAGTGTTGGGGCCCAGACCCCAGAACTTTAGATCACTTCTGGGAATAAAGAGTAACCTTTGTCAAGGAGAAGAGCTGGAGAAACTGAAAAGGAATACTGCCCCTGTGCTGTTTGCTCTCTGGGTTTGGCCTGCAGTGGCTACTCTCTGCCAATAAAAGGGAAACAGACTTTGCTGTTTGCTATGTCCCCTGCTTGAGGAAGATCTCCAAGGGCTTGAAACTGAGCTTGCCTCTAGTTCTGTAGTCTCAGGGACACAAAGACGTCACCACCAGCTCTCCTGCACCTTCTGGCTGGGAGTTCTGACATGTCGCATCGTTGGGGGAACGCAATAGGAAACCAACGCATCACCTCCCCATGCAGTAAGAAACCAGGGCATCCCCTCCTCTCCAGTAAGGAACCAATGCATCACCTCCCCTGCGCAGCAGTGAGGAACCAACACATCACCTCCCCCAGAGGAAGGAACCGACGCATCACCTTCCCTGAGTGTAGGGAACCGGCGCATCACCTTCCCTGCGGCCCTTTTTGTTTGTGTTTGCTACGCATCCAATGTACTTTGTGTAAAAAGTATTGCATATGCAATTTGCTTTAAACTGAACTATTTCTAGCATTTGAAAGTCATATTTCGTTTTGGTCTAGTTTTGTTTAGACACAGATTATCTGTTTTGTTTTCTAAACTGGTGTTGTGTCCATTTGTAGTGGTTTCACTGTATTACTAAATGTGTTCACAAATGCTTTACACAATGCCTCTGAGATAAGCCTGTCTGCTCGTGCCAAGCTGCCAAGGGAGTCAGCAGGGGTTATTTTAGAAGTGTATCTCCCTTACCCCGACTAGAAGAAAGGGTCCCTACTTGGAGTAAGTTACCTACCTCTGCCAACTAGAAACCCCCCATGTCTAACACACGCCAACTCCTCTAAGTCAAGAGATAGTTTTCCCAGTATGCGCTGTGCGCATAATTTAAAATTTGATAGTGAAGTGTTCTGAACTTTACTGAGTTTTGAAAGTGTGCCAAACTTCATATTGTTAAGAATGTCCTAATGTAAGTTTTTTTCAGGCCAATTGTTGTTTTGGACATTGTTCTTTTGCTGACAAGTAACACATACTTTCCTATTAGAATGGATTCGATCACTAAAAGGAAGTTCTTGATCCCCATGACATTAAGCCTACAAACTCTCTTCCTAGCTCTCTTGCACAGATCCAAAAGCACCTCTTTGCATGATGAAATAATGGTGGACTAAAACCCCATAGAAGGGAAGGTGGAAGAGGTGGTCAGGCCACCCGCTGCGGTGTCATCAAGATAACCCTGGCGAAGAGCCAATTTGGCTCAAAATGCATTGGGAATACACAGTGATGAACCTACTCTGTGATGTTTCACCTTTCATGTATGTAGTTGCTGTAATAAGGCCGGGATGGGCATTCAGTAATGATTTTAAGATGCTAAAATAAAGATTATAGGTGAAAGGACGCTGTCTCTGCTGTGTTTTGAAGATTGGAAAAACAATGATTATGATAGATGCTTGAAGATTACATTGGATTACAGATAATATTGAAAGTAAAGGACAAATAATAATGGGCAGGTTTTCCCATGTTAGGAGTGTGGCAGGCGGGGAACGTACAAGCGCCCTTAGGCAGATTGACTTTTATAAAACTAGCATTTTCCTGCCTTAGCCATTTAGTACCTGTAGCCTTTCTCTGGGTCACATATCGGGGTGTAACTGACAGTTGGGCTTGTACATTCCTCCTAGACAGCCACACACAATATAGAGCTCTGGTGTGTGTCGATGGGCCATCACTGGCAGGACGAGAGAGCGGAACTGAGTACAGCACTACTTACACTTGCATACTCTGTATCCTGCATCCACACAAAGGGCTGCATATCCCTGTAGTAAGTCTGGAGCCAGGACAGGGAAGGCAGGATGCCTCTGGACTTCAAAGGGATCTTCTAGAAGCTTCTTCCCCTCTGCAATGGCACAACTAGGTATAAATACTGGACCTCAGACACTAACTCTTCAGTACACTTCTGGACCGTGGGTACTCTGCCAGAAAGAAACACTGCTGTGCTGCTGAAAGGACTTTCACTCTGCTGGACAGCTGCCCTGAAGGACTGTGGCACTGCTGTGCTGACCTACTGCCTGCTGCCCTCTTGCATTGGTGAGGACTAGACCTACATCTCCTAAATCCAGAACCCCAGAGTGACTCCAAGGTTAGTTGGCTGGCCTCCTGATCTGAAGCCTTAAGGACCCACCAGGCTTACAACAACCCTGCACCTGGTCTCTGCCTTCTGTGAGTCTACCCTTCAAAGGGTTGGCACTCCAGTCCTGCGTCATTGGAAGTGGGCTTACGGTACTCTTCCATCCTCTTTGGGTCCACCAGAACCGACACATCTCCTCCACTGCACAGCAAAACCAGACAGCCACACACAATATAGAGCTCTGGTGTGTGTCGATGGGCCATCACTGGCAGGACGAGAGAGCGGAACTGAGTACAGCACTACTTACACTTGCATACTCTGTATCCTGCATCCACACAAAGGGCTGCATATCCCTGTAGTAAGTCTGGAGCCAGGACAGGGAAGGCAGGATGCCTCTGGACTTCAAAGGGATCTTCTAGAAGCTTCTTCCCCTCTGCAATGGCACAACTAGGTATAAATACTGGACCTCAGACACTAACTCTTCAGTACACTTCTGGACCGTGGGTACTCTGCCAGAAAGAAACACTGCTGTGCTGCTGAAAGGACTTTCACTCTGCTGGACGGCTGCCCTGAAGGACTGTGGCACTGCTGTGCTGACCTACTGCCTGCTGCCCTCTTGCATTGGTGAGGACTAGACCTACATCTCCTAAATCCAGAACCCCAGAGTGACTCCAAGGTTAGTTGGCTGGCCTCCTGATCTGAAGCCTTAAGGACCCACCAGGCTTACAACAACCCTGCACCTGGTCTCTGCCTTCTGTGAGTCTACCCTTCAAAGGGTTGGCACTCCAGTCCTGCGTCATTGGAAGTGGGCTTACGGTACTCTTCCATCCTCTTTGGGTCCACCAGAACCGACACATCTCCTCCACTGCACAGCAAAACCTTGATCGGAACTGATCTATCACTGCTGCCATGTGGATCTGTCGCAAAGAGCACATCACCTCTGCAGCTGCTTCAGAACACACACGGTGCAACACATCCTCAGTGCAGTCCCTCCCACCAGCCTTCGAAGGCAGCCCCAAAGATGACACTGAACTCTGCATTGCTCCTCCACGTTACCTTGCCTGCGCAACGGATCCTTGATGCCAAACTTAGTAGCACAAGTCCTCAACGATGACGCAGGACCTCACACTGCAGCCTTCCTGCATCTCCGAACCAATGCATTGCTATGGCTTCACGACGTATCTTCTACGGGAATACTCACAATGCTCCACAAACCAGGATTTAAGGTACTCTGCTCACCGGGCCTAACTGGGTCCCGGTAGCCGACCCCTACTCCATCACATTCGGCCTGAACTTGTGACTTTGTCCAGATCCAGTGTGACAAGATATCCACAGTTGGCTCACTATGCCTTTTTGCACTATTTTCACTAAAATCTTTAAACCTGCATATCTCCGGTTTTACTGATTGGATTTTTGTCTGGATTTATTTATTTATATTTACCAGTGTGGGATCCTTTTGTGATGTGCTTTCACTGTGTTACTGTTTGAAGTGTTGCACATTGCCTCTGAGTTAAGCCTGACTGCTCTCTGCCTAACTACCAGAGGTTTAAGCACAGGTTAATTTAGGGTTGTTTGTTTGAGTAGAATTTTGGTTGCTGCATTAGAAGAGTTTCATCTCCTTTATCCGGTAACCCAATTTATTATAAAACCATTGTGTCAATTTATTTACCATTTAAAAAACGTTTTGCCTCTGCACATAAATGTGCAGCAACACGAGCATCCACTCAACCTTTATTAACAGGGTCACACAGACCAGAAGGGCAGTATAAGAGATCTGTTTGCGAAACTGTTTTTTGGCTGTTTTTTTGCCTTTTTTAAGGTCTGGCTGTTACTGATGGTTTGCCTTATATTACCACAAACACTCTACAGCAAGCACAAATGCATACACTCTCCAATAACATGTAAAACATCCATACAGCGTTTCTGTAGAAATGTTAAAGATTCCTCGATTTACAAATGTGGGCCACTTTTTGCTATTATATTCGGTATAATTAAGGACACTTTTATTTTGTTTACTATTTCTTTCCTATTTCTATCCTGCATAGTAAACAACCCTGTTTCTCTTCACTCCGCAATGACATCTGGTTTACTTTTTTATCTATACGCTGGCTCCACAAAAATATACCTAAAAGTGTCGTCCCCGATGACCTCACCATCTAAGCCAACACCCTGAAAGAGACTCAATCTTGCGTGACAAACACCCGAAACTTAAGTCACCAAAAAAAAGAATTCCTACTTTTCTCCCCAAAAAAACACAGCCCATTGATGCAGGTCTGGATGTCACTCCTCCCTTACCTGGAAGGCCCCCCTTCCAATGTTAAGAGCGCCATATCTCTGGGTTTCACCCTTGACAGGCATCTCAGCCTTCAGAACCATATATCATCCTTGGTTATGTTAGAAATATGCGCTTTTTCATCTTCCTCAACCTTGTCGCCCTTTCTCCTTAGAAGCAATCACTTATTTTATCCAACGGTTATTATTATGTGTTGTCTATATCGCAAAGAGCTCTGTTGCCCCAGGCCTAGATCATACTATATAACATCACACAAAAATAAATAAATAAATAATAACATAATCAAATCGAATGGAGGGCTCCCCTGCCTGGTCCATCCTCTATCTGTCCAGTGCATCTGAAGCCACCTGTGACTTTCCCAGTCCACCGTGCAGCGGCGCCATGCAGTCTCACTGCCACAGACGACACTGCTAGCCTTGGCATGGAAAGGCCTTACTTTAATCCCTTGAAGAGCCAATCACTAGCACCCACCCCTACCCCCATCCCACGCCAGCTACGCCCCGACCTCCCCACTCTCCCCCCCCCTCCAGTGCTTAATTTGTAAAATATTAAGTGCAGGTGCTAAACTTTTTGTAGGAGGCCACACCCACTTCCCCAGCTCCACCCACTTCTTATAGTGGCTCCACCCACCTGCTATATTGGCTCCACATCCATCCTCAACTGGTACCTCTGAAGACATGCGAGGCAGACAGGCATGCATCCGAACAGAAGGAGGCGGTGGAAGGGACAGTAGATATATTACTTGGCCATTCACAAGGGATATAAATTAAATAGCCCTGGCCCTGTCAAGTAAGTGCCAATGCTTAGCACCGGAAAACAACTGCACAAATTAAGCACTGTTCAAAAATGCCAAAATGCCTGAAGTCTTTCTTTTTTCTCTAAGTATACAGCTTGCACTCTCCATAAAGCGCTGACCTGTGATCTCTTAATTCATAATGCAGTCATGTTATTCACACCCTCCCCTTTCCCTGCTAGGAGCTCTGATACAGGTGCAAGTCAGTGCAAGCACTATATAAAAATACCCAAAGGCAATTAAATGAATTAAAATGACCACTAGCAGGGCTGCAACCTCCTTTACCCAGTAAAGCAACGGCTGCCTGGTGTTTATTGTTGTTGGTGTTGCTCTGTCATTGTTATCGTGATTATTTGGGATGGTTGAACAATGAGACAAAGCGTTTTACTTTCAGGTCTGGTTGACTTGATGCTTATAGTAGACATTTGTAGGACAAAGAACTGTCCCTTGTCCTGCACGGCAGGCACTGTTGAAACCAGTGGTCTGGCGTTCTCCTGGATTATGTTCCCGATTTTCTTGATTTGGGGTGATGTAAAGCGGGTTCTGTTTTATAATGCAACACCTCCCCCAAAACCCAAAAGGGTTTCACTACGTACTTGGAATTGTAAACACACGTTTAAACTCCAGCTAAAAACTGCATGGAAAGATTCGTATCAAAACACCTAAGGACCATCCATTCACATTTTCCCCTCAACTCTCTGTCCACAACTCTTTTCTGAACTCTCTCATCCCTCCACTTGTCCTCACCATTTCCATACTCCTCCTCGCTGCCAGCACTCATCTCCTTCCTCTATGAGCCTCCCCTCCCTCTGTAGCTCCCCTTTCCCTCCAGTGACAACTCCCGGTTCCGCACCTTATGCCCCCTGTGCCCTTATAAAGGGATCCGGAGCCCGGCAGAACGCACACACACAGCACCCTGGCCCTCACGCCCAGTCTCGCCTCGACGCCAGCTGTGGCGAGCCCTGATGCTAGCTGAGCGCACTGTGCACCGACCCCTGCGCCTGGCTGCCCTTGATTACCTGCTGAGATGGCCCCTTTATTACCAGCAGTATTTATGAATCCATTAATCTGCGTGATGCACGGGGGGGGGCGGGTTGAAGGCGCTAACCTGGAACTCATCACAATCCCCTGCTTTTGTAAATACCAAATTCCAGCATGCAGAAAAAGATTGTTTGGAAGTATGATGTTAGCCATTTCCAACAAATCTGAGAATTTTGCAAATAACTATCACCCTGTTGGTACAAAAATTGTTCTAGAGCTTCCATACCAGACTCAAGTGCTATACATGTATGCAGCCCGGTGGGATTCCACACCAAAGTCTTCAAATACATATTTACATATTGTGCCAAGTCCTCTATGGCTGATTCATTACCCTAAATAATGGGCCTCCCAGGTGGGGAAGAACCCATCATGTGCATTTTGGGAAATATATAAATACATAGATAACATAACGGCGACAATGAGCCTTCAGAAAAGAGTATTATTCATAATCTGATGTTAAACTACATTCCTTCCATTGAGTGAGTTTAGCATTAATGGATGTGGTAATAGATGGCATAGTGTTACCGTTCAGTTTTTTCTTAACAGCTTCCCTCCTGTAACAGCCTTGGGATTTTTTTATTTTTTTAAATTTATGTGTGCGATTTTATATAGCGCGAACTTTACCCGAAGGTGTCAGAGCGCTTTACATAAGATTTCACCCATAAAGTCTGACTTATTCAAAGTGACAATATTTCCATCTTTGTCCGTCTCACCTATGACATTGTTATCATTCTACTGCAACACCCATCTCCATCTCTTGTATAGATATTCTATCTATGGTGACATTTACTCCCCTTAGAGTGAGAAATTAGGGGTGGCGGAAAGTTAAGTGATTTTACTTTGCTGAATTCAACAGAGTTACGTGGGAGCGGGGTCAGGGGCCGCACTCCTCCGCTCTCCTCGTTACGGGGGCGGGGGAGCCGGAGGGGGGGGGGGGGGTGATGTGTGTGTGTTTTGACGTTCTGTACCATACAACGTTAGTAAAGAAGGAGTGAAGATTACGCGCCTTGTAGAGGTAACATTCAATAGCTATTGCATTACAAAAATGTTAGCATTTTAATTGGAAATATATTATACGAGGAGATGCAATAATAATATTGAAAATACTAGGAACGTCGCAAATACCCTGGTTTCTGTTTATTAGGCTGTCACAATGGTTAAGTAAAAACAATTCATTAGATCAGTTCAGAGATATTTGCTCACAGTTTACAACACAGAAAAGTACGATATCACAGCCAACATAGTCAGTCCGAAACCCTAGACAAGTTGCATTTATCAAACATACATCCATTTCACTTGCTCGATGTCGCAATTTAACATGACATCACAGCCGTTTAATTGTTCACGGTGGACATGCGTCTGGGGGGGGGTGACAATGAGTAATCGTAATATTTCAAACCTTTCTGTTAAGTCCTCTTTCACCATTTTATCAGGGAGACAGTCAGGGCTTCCTGGCGCCTGGCAGCAGTGACTGCTAATCTACCAGCAGATTTTGTCTTTTTGGGCCCAACCCAAGTAAGTGACAATGTTCACATCTCGTTTTTAAGTGTTCAAGCGTCAAGCCCTCCCCGAGACACCCTCATCTCCAGGTCTGTTGTTGTGCAGCAAGATGTCCGTCAGTCTGCGCCAAGCTCCAGTGCCTCCCCCCACACAGCCGCACTGTCAGGAGCTGCGAAAGGGCAGCCAGAGGGCGAGAAACCAAAGGGAACGGAAACAAAAAAACACAAGCACTGACTAAAACTAATAGATTTGAGATTTCGCCTAACTTAAAAGTGCTTCTGCTTCACTTGCTTCTAATCTTACCGTTACTCGTGGTGGGCCGGGGGACACAGTCTAAGGCCGGCTGGCAGAATCTCCTAGATACTCGGCGAGGCCAGGGCGAGGGGAGAGGTGCGGGTATGCTGGGGCGGGCAGAGGAAATGCGCGTCACGTGCATTCAATTGCATGCCATCTGCGCACGCGTCGCTTCCTCTGGCGCGCATAGCCCCAACCCACTGCCCAACCCCGGCAGCAAAGCCCTGCCCAGTGCCTGGCCAGGCCCCTGCAACATGACACAAACAGACAGTGTCCGGCCCACTGGGGCCCTGATCCGCGCCGCGGCCGGGCCGGGAACTCTTGCCTTGAAGAGAGAGTAGAGGTCGGAAAGACGTGACGTCCCCACCGACAGAAGTAAGTAGTACTGCATGCAGCAAAGCAGCATCATCGACGACCTGATCAGTGACAGTGAGTCAGTAGCACAGCCACACTCACCAGTGACACACACGCACGAGTCATGAGTTAAAAAATCAAATTCTAAGGCAGGAGCACAGGTGCACTTAATGCGGCGTGATAGACCCGGCCCCCATAATTGAGTGCCGGTGCTGAGCACCGGCAAGCTCCGGCTCAAATTAAGCCCTGCCCCCCTCCAACCCTATCCCCCTCCACATATACAAACAGCCGGGATCTTGTGACATTGATTAACTCGTTAATCAAGACCATCAGGGAATTTATGTACCAACTCCGGGTTTGATTATCCTCCGAGCAGGGTTTCGACAGAACTGCACTTCGAATTTCTAGAGTTTTGTATGAATGTAACTAGCTTGTCTCTTTTTATTGAGAGTCAGGAGCTGCGTGCATCGCCATGGCCAGTCTGTTCCTGATCTGAGCCAACCTTGACAAGCAGCGATATGGTTCAGTCAGCCCCGCGGGGTCTACGTGAGGACATAAAATCTCACCACACATTCATGCCACTCATTGTAAATGTCATTGGTTTCTGATGCTGCTGGAGGTGAATTATCACAACTTGAGTAAAAGAAGCTAAAACATGTTACAAGCGTGAGATAAAATTGAATTACAAAAACAGGCCTCCCAGTATGCTAAAAATGGGCCTAAAGTCCCTGTAAAACCGGGCCACCCCAAAAATTTGCTGCGTGATTGAATAATGAGGTCCTCCAATTCACACATGCGACAGGGGCGTGGCTATCACTAGTGCAGCAGGTGTAGTGGCAGTGACGTCATGCGCACGAAATTGTGGGCTCAAGTATGGTGTTTTGTGGGTGCTGTTGTGTGGGGGACTTCTCCGACACCTATCAGGTGGGCCACTCGCAGTGAGTGGAAGGCGCGGTGGGGGCCTAGGGCGTGTCGAACGAATAGGCCGACAATAATCACTCTGACACAGTGGTAGTGCTTAACTAGTCCGCACGTCACCGCCAACTGGCATACGTCCGTGGCCGGACCCTATTTATTGGTATGGGTCACGTGGTCTTACGCTACACATGTTTGGCGCCGCTGGCGTCAAACACTAGAACACAACATTCCTCCCCAACCAAAAGAAAACAATGATGAACACAATAATAAATTTCGCTCAAACGGTTAGTTACAGTCTTTCAGTCCCACATTAACCGCATGCGCGCTAGCGGAATTCCGCTCGCACGCTGGGTTTTTAAAAAACGCACTTTGCGTGACGAACTGGGCTCGTCATCAGCGTGCGAGGAGGCTATGCCATGACGAGCCCAGCTCGTCATCAGCGTCGAAGGGGTTAACAAGGGTATCAGGCATCATGGCAGACTCATGCCCCAGAACAGTCTTACGTCAAATGATCTCGGAGATGACAGGATGGCACCGGGTTTCTTCTCAGCTGATACTGGGACGTTCCCCGTCTCGGCGTACAGCTACACCCAGCCGGGGACGCTATTTCGCTGTTGGGACACGCCGGCTCACTGATCGATACTTTCGGGCCCCACCGGGCCCTGGCTTCCTCCATTAGCAGGGCTCCCAGCCGGCTCACCATGTGGCAGACTGTGGGGTGATGATGTGGGCGTGCCAGGTTCTGGGTCTCGGGACTCCCGGCCTCCGGGAGATGCAGGAGAAGCAGTCGCAGCCCCTCCGTCGTGGTATCTCTTGAAGTAAGATACGTTGCGAGTTACAGTCTCTCGGCCCTGTGCTGCAATGACCCGAGTTCCTCTTACATTGATTACTGTCCAGGGACGTGTTTCATAGGGCAGCCGGAATTTTCCACTGGTGACGCGGTTCTTGAGTAGAACTCGGTCTCCCCTAGCGATCCGTGGCACTTGAGATCTCCGGCGCAGGCTGACCTGGGCATACGCTTTTCGCCATCGCGTTTCAATGTGACCTCCATTAGATGAGTTCGGCAGCCACAGGGGGTGGTGAGGTATCGAGTCGGAGACTACTCTCCTCATGAGGACATGACCCAGAGCGACACCGGTTGTGGTGTTAGGTGTCTGTCGAAAGCTCCGCAGGAATGCGAATATGGCCATCTCTAGTGATTGTCCCTTCTTGTGGGCGATCCAAATGACTTTGTTGATGGTCCGCATAAATCGCTCAATCTCGCCTTTGGCTTGCGGCCATCGAGAGGTTATCCAGGCGGTGCCGGATGCCCAAAGCACTGAGATAGCTGGCTAATTCTTGTCCTTAAAAAAGGAGGGCCATTGTCCGTCCTGAGTTCACGCATCAGCCCATGCGCAGCTATGATCTTCTCCAGTTTGGGTATCACCTCACTAGCGCTGGTGGTGGATATTATTTCGACCTCCGGATACTTGGAGTGGTCATCAATGGCTGCCATGGTGTGTCGCCCATCCGGGAGACTGCCGAAATCCAGGCTGACGCACTCCCAGGGGAATTGTGGACTAGGTTCCGCTATGACGGGCGCCGCTCGCGGTCCTTCCCCCGCCACCTGGCAGGCCTCGCAGGTCTTCACTGCGGCTTCCACTAGGTCATCCATTAGCGGGAACCAGACCTTGGTGCGCAGTCTGGATTTTGTTTTGACCATTCCTTGGTGGCCTACATGAGCCAGTTGCACTACTTGAGCCGCCAGGGAGGCCGGTATCACCAGCCGGTGTCCTCATAGCAGACACCCAGTGTCGTCTTCGTTGAGTTAATCTCGGACGTGGTGAAGGCTCTCAATTATGCGTTGCGCCTCTGGGGTCAGTGCTTTCCATTCCTCCTTGCCCTTATTCCAGTTCCCACGCTGGAGTGCTGTCCGGGCCCTTTGCAAGCAGTCATCCTCTTGAGTGGCCTTGGCGATGACCTCCAGGGACAGTGGCATCGGACAGGATCTGGCAGTGATGCATCTTACGTAAGCCTCAGTGTCATCCGCTTCTTCCATCTCTTCCGGGGTGGCCGCTCGCAGATGGCGTGACAGGTAGTCAGCGGGGTTTTTCGATCCTGGTTGATACTCCACCTTGCAGTTATAGTCTTGGAGTTGGAGCATCCATTTCTCAATGCGCGGCGGAGGTTTCGTGGAGGTCCCTGAGAAGAGGGCAACCAGCGGCTTGTGCTCAGTGATGACTACAAAGGGCTTTCCGTACACATATTTGTGGAAGTGTCGGCACCCCCAGTGGATGGCTATTGCCTCTTTCTCGATTTGACAATATCTTTGCTCTGTTTCCGTGAAGGACCGGCTGGCAAATGCTACGGGGGTCCAGTCTTCATCAGCCCTCTGTCTTTACATTAGTACAGCCCCCAGTCCCACGGCACCGGCATCCACCGCCACAAGCGTCAGTTTGCGGGGGTCAAAGAAAGCCAAGGTGGTGGTATCGGAGAGGGCCTCCTTGATTGAATGGAAAGCCTTGTTTTGCTCAGGGCCCCACTGCCAAGGCGTGGCGTCTTTGGAAGTTCTCGTAGCTGAAGTGTCAAGTTGGCCAGATCGCGGATGAATCTTTCACAGTAATTCACCATCCCGAGAAAATTCCGGACTTCGGTCACGGTGGTGGGCGCCGCCTCCTTGATGTCCTTTACCTTCTCCGGATCTGAGTTGACGCCCTCGGCTGAGAATGTGTATCCAAAGAATTGTAGCTTCCGTTTAAGGAATTTGCACTTCTCCCTATGCAGTGTGAGGCCAGCCTCCCGCAGTCTTCGGAACACCTATGTCAGTCTGTTGTTGTGTTCAGGGATTGTTCGGGCATGAATCATGATATCATCGTCACTGACATTGATTACGCCGGGTATGTCTGCAATGAGCTCTTGGATGACGTTCTGCAACACTTCAGCTGCACTGGATACTCCAAAACTGAGGCGGGTGTTAAAATCTAGGTTGCGGCGTAAACATTATCGGCGCCATCTTGTCCCTATTCCAGGCTCATACGTGTGCGTAAGCAGCAGCCATTTTGAGTACCATGGCCTCTCTGCCCACTGCCGATAGCCAGCGCATCTCTCTCTGACCTCGCAAGCATCCCCCGCGCACTGACAGCCCCCGCTCTCACATGCTTGGGTCATAAGCTACCCCCTTCAGCGCTACCCTGCCTCGGAAGCCACATCCCGTACCCGGCTAACACCTCCCGCCATCCCTTTCATGACCACACATCCTTTGATGAACCCCTTCCTCTGTGCCCGATTGTCCGACCCGATCCCAGGCCATCACCTGGTCCAGCGGATGCTGTTTATTGCCCCTACTGTAAGAAGTTGCCCCTCTTCAAAGGAGCTGCGATTGATCAAAGCTCCGACCCCATGAGATCCGATCAGCCTCACACATTCCGGGAACTGGTGGAATGTCCAGCTGCGTGACAGTCATCACCTACTGTGATCGGGGGGGGTGGCTTCTACTGTAGATATGTGTGGGAATGGGCCTGAAGCGGAGATTCCGAGGATGTCTTTCCGTACTTCAAAGTATTTACAAGAATGTGCCACATGTAATAAACTGCAATAAAGACCATAAACCTGTGTATAAGAGGCCAGGCCTCAGAGATGGAGTTAGAGCACCTCGAGACGATACCCTGTTGTCTGATCTGATGTGTTCTGCTCCGACGGAATAAACTTCTGTTTCCTGCCTTCCAGTCCCCAGCGCCTGCCTCTTTGTTTGATAATTTTCGAGTGGTACGAGAGGCGACTAACGCTGGGCAATACTTAAAGGTTATCGATTGAATCTGCCTCCTTTTATAATTGGCGTCCCAAGCGTGGGGCCCATCAGCGACACGTGGATCCAGTGGGAGAGGTCCTGACAACATAGTGAACGACTGCAACGATCGGGAAGTGCACCTGCCCGATAGACCCTTGTCTGGCAGCCGATCATCCGAACTTCACCGGTTCCGAGCAGACCTCTCTCGAGTGATCTACGGTCCTGACTGGGAACCATCAGGAGTGCCGCGGCAATTATGGAGAATAGAGGATGATCGGGCGCTGGAAGCGGAAGACGAGAGACTGTCCATGCGGTCCGGGTAAGGTCGTGTAACACGACAAATTGCGAAACGATTGTTCGATTGTTTGAAAATACTAGTATTGCTCATTGATTGTTTTTGAGATATTCTCTGCCTGCAAACGGGGAAGAATAGAAATATTCTGTCTCGTCTTTGCAAGTAGTGAAGGATAGGTAGTGCGGACCTTTGTCCCCCTTTGTAATCTGTCATGCATATCTTCTCCCCACTGATTGGTAGTTGGTTCAGCCCGGACCGCTTATTAGAGATTAACTATACGGCTCCACTGGAAGGCACCCCTAATAAGGACATGCTCACTAAATATGGATTAGTCACCGTGGCTTATAGTAAGCTATGGCATAAATACACAAGAAAGGATCAGGAAAGTCAGTGGCCACTGATAGGATCCTTTGATGACAATAAAATAGACGTGCTAGAAACAGCCCTTCGTAACTATAAGACAACGCCCACTATGCTTGATAGTCTCAGCATGTGGCGCAAAGAAGCAGCGCAACGGAAAAAGAGAAACGAAGTAAGATTAGAGAAAGAGCTACGAAAAGCAACTCACCTAGCTGCCAAAAAGTTAGAGGAAGAGATAAAGGAGAGAGAGGAAGCTAAACAGAAACAAGAGTCCGAAACATCGGGCCAGTGTCCCTTTAGAACACCCTCTACGCTCTACCCTGAGTTACCCTCGAAACAACGAGCAAACGATGATTTATTACTAGGTCCCCCAATTATCTACATGCCCCCTCCATACGCCCCCTCCCAACCCTTAGTACAGCACCCGCAGCCCCCAAGTACAGGTGAGAATAGTGCCAGGACCTCGGTCCTCACGGCATCCGCGCCGGCCGAGCCCCTTGTACTGAACACAGCACAAGCAGTAACGTTAGATGACCCTGAGATTAGAAAGAAAGATTCCCCAAGAATGAACTGGTTGAGCAAAGATGAACGAGCAGGGATCGATAAGATAGTGAAGACACTGGTGGAACAAAAAGAGGGCGAGGAATACGTAACGGATATGTACAATTCATATGCTGATAGCCACAGACGACATTTTGTTGTACGATTTTGTTATCACACCCTCAATGCCTATGAGGACCGATACCAAGACAAAGGTCCTGAGAGCCTAACGACTCTGTATAGGAAAGTCGACATTGGAGACGAAGGCGAGTGTGATGTGACAGACCTCTTCACGCGTACGCTTGAAGTTTTCCGCCACCTCACTGAACAGAGGCTAGAAACTAAGACTACAACTCCTGTAGCGACCGAACCCCGAACAGAAAAAACTGACACCATGATGCCTATAAAGGAGGCCGCTCCCTACTGGGATCCCCCACGAGGACAGGGAACGCATTATGACATTAACCACCAAGATGCGAGAGGAAGGGAAGTTTATAACTGGGTCTACCAACCATGGGATCGACAAGACATCCTGACTTTCCGTAAATCCTTACCCGATTTACGAAAGAACCCCACTGCCTTTTATACTGAACTAGGCACAGCCTTGGGTTCGATGATTATGACCCTAGCGGACATCAATTTGTTTTTCGGGCTATGTCTGCCGGCTGATGTGTGGAAGCAAATCCGGAAAGTCTACCACCTTGAGCGGTTCGGACATACCTGGTCACAACTCGATGGCATAGATCACAGCTTTCCAAACTGTGTGGCGCGACACGTTACTGTGTCGCGCCCCACACATAGGTGTGTCGCATGATGCGACGCAATAACGTAGGCCAGCCGGCCGATATTAGGCCGGGGAATGCGAACCCCCTCACTCACAGCTGCGGAGCGAAGCCTCGTGATCTGGAGATCAATCCCGGGCTATTTCGGCTGCGTCCATGTGACACCCTCGTGGCCTCTCAGCACCTCAACCAAGTACCCCCACCCCCACCCCAGACGAGCAATAAACATAGAAACTCGGCTCTGATGGAGCTCAGACATCTGCCCATCAATGATGAGTCCCCCGGTTGGCCGGATGGGGTGGGGGCCGGTTTTTGAGAGGGGGCCGGTTTTGCTGGGGCAAAGGTGGAAGAACAGGGAGCGCAGGGGAGGCTGGAGGAGAGTCGGGAGGAGCGGAGGGGAGTAGATAGCCACCAGCTGTGATTAATACTGTGAGAGATTCTGTGTCAGGCAAAGTCAGAGCTCTGCTCTGCAGAGCTTCCTGGGACGAGGGAAGGCAGCGCCGTGCCCTGTCTGTGGAGCCAGAACCTCACGTTATGTTATAATCAGGCGGGCAACTAGAGCTCAATTTTGGGGGGGGGATGAGGCGGGGGGCTGGAAAATATTTCGAGGGGGGGGGGGCACTAATTCTTCCCACCACGGACAGAGTGGCTGTAAGAAGGGGTGAACACACAAAAAAAAGCCTCATTTATAACTAAATGGTCTTTTAAAGACCTGTTAAGTACTGGGGTACAGCAGCAATTTGATGCTCGCCAGCCCGCAAAGCTGTGTCAGCCCGGGCTGACACACACAACATGGGGGGGGGGGGCTGAAGCCCCGTGAGCCCAATGGGTTTTGGGCGCCTGGCTCTGATGCATGTGCTTTGTCTGTAATGCGTTCGATAATTCATCGGCCTCTTGGCACTATCATTTCTCACTGTCAAAACCGATGTCTGTAATTTGAATGAGGCTCCGAAAAGACCTTTCCACTTATCAGTCTGAGAGTTCAATCACTGAGTAATTCCAATGGGGGGCGCATTGTGAGGGGGCATCTGTGTGCTTGGTGGTCGATCAAGGCGGGTCTCCATGCTTCATTGATGAGCGTCTCTGTGTCTTTGGTTGATCAGGCCCCATGGTGCACCCTCGCCCAGGATGAGTGCATGCACTGACTGTCTTTCAGCGGACACTTTCACTTATCATTTGTAAATGTGGCCCGATAAAAGTGACGTCCAAGCTGCTACACCTACTACTTTGGACTTTCCCTCCTCTCAGATGATAGACTTTGCTGTTTTACACACTCAAAGTTTCAGAAAGAGGGTCCAGTCATTCTGAGAGGGAGGGAGTGTTCACTTGAAAAATGATTCATCTAGCCCTCCCCCGCGGCTTCCCCCCACAAATCCTACAATAAAAGCAAATGCGATTATTTTAGGTCTGGGCATTCTTGTAATCAGCTTGCCTTTAAGACTGCTCGCCGGATAAAGCAGCTGTTGCAGGGGTGTGACAGCAGGTTATCTGGTTCGGATAGTACACCTGCAGAAGAGTCTGTAACCTGCAATATACTGAATTGACATCTCTTTAAAATGTCTCTCTTGGTTCGCGCACCTGCTGCTGAGAATTGAGTGCAAATTGCAATTACAGTATCAAAACCTATTGACGTAGCTCATCAGTTTGGGGAACTTGCTCCAGAGATGAGCAACCTGCAGGCTACTTTAAATATTTGCTGGGCCTGTTTTCGTTTTTTTCATCCTTCCAAAGCTCATAGCATATTTCACTGCTTTGAGGAGTAAAAGGTCACATATGAGCACCAGCTGACCATTCACTTTCTCTGATGTACTAAATGAGCTATTACGTTTTATTATGTTAGGTGCATTTGCATTGTTTTTCAACAGGCTTTGACTAGTGTGTATTTTAGGTGATCAGCCGGTCTGTCTCTATATTAAAGGCATCACTGGTTGCATTGTAGCTATCAAAACTCAATGACATCATTAGTATAGCGCTCCATAGCACCATTTAGCCTGGTTTGTGGTGTAGGAAAGCAATCAAATATGGCCAGCTCAGTGGGTTGAATACTTGCTGCAGAGATCCGAGCAGCCTAATGGTCACAGTGTTTGATCCTGTTTGAATACACCCCGCCTTTCAGGCACAAGACTTAGGTCACAAACGTGGCCAATATCTCATCTGCCTCATTACAAGTGCATGCATAGCTTCCAATGTCTTTGTCTGATGTGCTGCTTCGTTTTTTTTTTCTTGAAACCTGGGACTTGTAGTCCAGTTTTGCAATGGAATAAACAAAACTACAAGATTCGGAATTCAAATAAGAAACTTGGACTGGAGCAGCACATCATGCAAGGACCCGGGAAACTCAACAGGGCTGTAAGTGAATTATATCCTATGACACTTGTAATAAGGGAGATGAGATCTGTCAAGTTTGATGGAGCAATCCTCAAACCAAAATCTGTGGGGTTGTGTGTGTGGGGGTTGTGTGTGGGGTGTGTGGGGGGGGTGTATGTGTGGAGTTTGTGTGTGTGTGGAGTGTGTGTGTGGAGTTTGTGTGTGTGTGTGGAGTTTGTGTGTGTGTGTGGAGTTTGTGTGTGTGGAGTGTGTGTAGTTTGGGGTTGTGTGTGTGAATTGTGGGGTTGTGTGTGTGGAGTGTGGGGTTGTGTGTGTGGAGTGTGGAGTGTGGGGTTGTGCGTGTGTATGTGGGGTTGTGTGTGTGTGGGGGGTTGTGTGTGTGTGTGTGTGTGTGGAGTAGTGTGTGTGTGTGTGGGGTTGTGTGTGTGACAGTAATACTAAAAGCATCTCTGGGTCCGGCTAGACCTAAAAACAGATGTGAGGGGATTAACCAAGTAAGGCAGTATGCAAGTGACATCATGGTGCATGACATTGCATGAAGTAACAGCACAGCTTGTGACATCACAGGTGGCATTACAGAAAATGATTATATTCTTGTTTCATGCACAAACCTAACCTTGCTTACACTCAGTTTTGCCAGTCACTGGCTTTGTTAGACCAGATTAACAATTGCTTTATTAACCTTCCTGCTTTCTCAAATTTGCTTGGAAATGCACCATTTGCCCACTACTTTTTCAAAAAGTAGTGGGCACAGGTGGTTTGTGCGCGCTCGCTCGCGTTACCGTGTCCCTGACATTTTTTTCACAAAAAGGTGTGTCACCAACATGGAAAGTTTGGAAAGCTGTGGCATAGATAGACAACGAGAGCCTGGACAGAAACTTTTAAAATCCATTTTAGAACTCCCGGACAAGATCGTCCAGAAAATGAAAACCCTGATCCCAGAAAAGAAGGTGCACTGGTCGATAGTAACGGCCTGCTGCCAGAAACCCCAGGAAGACCTATCAGAATACTTCTCCCGGTTCGAGACGTTTTTTTCCGATTACAGTGGCCAGGACATGACCACTGCGACCGGACATCATCTGTTTGTCCAGAATTATGTCAAAGGTCTGTCGCAGGAAGTCTCACCCCCTAAAGACCGTACATCCGCACCCTACACTGGACATAAAGACATTGATGAGAACCAGTGTGCGTTTTGTAAAGGATTTGGTCATTGGAAGACCCAGTGTCGGGTTCTGCTAGAAACAAACAAAAATAGGGAAACAAGAGGCGTAGCGGGTGGGCCAAGAAATAGAGGACAGGGACGAGGGTACACGAACGACACCAACAATGACAGGCCAGGCAGACCGAACACATTTGACAGTCCCCCGACAGAACCAGTACCAACAATCTGACTGCGAAAGCACCCACGACTTCGCATAGGACTGCCAAGGGCAAGGGAGGGATCCAGTCGAGCTCTATGTTGACCAGCAAGGCCCTTATGTCACCGCTAAGGTCCTGGGTACGAAGTCTCCATTTTTGGTAGACACTGGCGCGAGACGTAGTGCGTTATCTAAACGACTGATTCCAAGGGCACCCTTGTCTGGCTCACACGTAACATCAATAGGTTTTGATGGAACGCCCTCCACTAATCCCTTGTCCACACCGATCTCCTTTGACTTGGAAAATAACACCACTGACACAACGTTTTTGCTCTCCTCCAACACCCCCGACGCCATCATGGTACTTGACTTATTGAAACATTTCCGAGCTACTATTAGATGTTCACAAGACGGAGTTCGAGTCATTCTATATGACAACCCGACTCTGCTCAGACCTTGTCCCACACGACGCATGTTTTCCATAACTGATGCTGACCTGTCCCTACTCGACACTCTACCTCTGTACCTATGAGCCAAAACTGACTCGGACGTAGGACGCATGATGATTGACCCTGTGCATATAACTGTTCGACAGGACGCAATACTCCCAAAACTTCCACAATATCGGATATCGCCGGAGGGCGAGAAGGCATTGGTAAAGATTATCCAGTCCCTGATAGATGCAGGAGTGGTAGAGGAAGTAGTTAGCAATGTTTGAAACAGCCCTATCCTACCCATTGTAAAGAAGCAGGGTGAGGGAGATGAGAAAGCGTACCGTTTCATCATCGACTTACGAGAGGTGAACAAGGTAGTTGTACCTCAGTACCCTGTAGTCTCAGACATCACCACCATTTTGACTTTGATTCCTTCCACTGCCACCACCTTCACTGTAATCGACCTCAAGAACGCATTCTCTCCATCCCCATCCACCCAGACAGCCGCTACCTCTTCGGCTTCACCTTAAAAGACCGCTCATATAGATTTTGTAGAGCACCCCTAGGCTACACTGAAAGTCCCAGCATCTATAGCCAGGCCCTCAAGAGACAGCTGGATGCAGTCCAGTACGTCGATGATATCCTTTTGGCGGCCGACACCACTCCACTTGCAGTCACAGCCACCATCCAACTCCTGCACTTCCTCGCGGAAAATGGCCACAAGGTCTCCAGGAAGAAGTTACAATTCTGAAAACCCCAGGTAACTTACCTAGCCCACCTCTTGTCCAAAGACAGAAGAAAGCTTACACCCGATCGAATTCAGACCATTCTAGAAACCCCTGTCCCTAAGACACAGAAACAAGTCCGCTCCCTGGTAGGTCTCACCTCCTTCTGTCGACAGTGGTTGCCAAATTTCAGCCTCATTGTAAAACCACTACTTTCCCTGCTTGCTAAAGATGTCCCCTTCCCACTCCCTTGGACCCCCAAATGCCAATCCTCCTTTAAAGAGTTACGAGATTCCCTTTGTTCAGCACCAGTCCTAGGAACCCCAGATTACATAAAGCCCTTCTCCCTCTACACTCACGAAAGGGAGGGGTGCGCTTTGTCTGTCCTGACTCAGTCCATCGGCCCCAAGCAACGCCCATGTGCCTACTTCTCTGCCACTCTTGACCCCGTAGCCAGAGCTTTGCCTGCCTGCCTTCGAGCTGTAGCTGCCGCTGCTGTCTCTATCCGACAAAGTGAGGGAATCGTACTCTCAAACTCCCTTACGGTGTTAGTGCCCCATGCGGTTGACACCCTCCTGAACCAGACTAAGACGCAGCATCTGACTAGTGCACAACTGACTGGGTACGAACTGACTCTGCTTGCACCCCACATCAAGGTGAAAAGATGCACCACACTGAATCCAGCCACTCTGTTACCCCTACCTGAAAACGACCCCAATGTGTCCCCTATACATGACTGTGTGACCCTCACGGACGAACAAACTAGGAGTAGGGTTGACCTCCGAGACACTGCCTTCCCAGATCCTGATGGAGAGCTATGGGTGGACGGCTCTTGCATCAAACTCCCCGACGGCACCACCTCACCTGGTTATGCAGTTACCACAGCCCGAACTGTAGTTGAGACAGCCCGTATCACACAGCGATCTGCACAGGCAGCAGAACTGATTGCCCTCACACGAGCGTGCATCCTAGCAGCAGGGACAACAGCAAATATATACACGGACAGCCAGTACGCCTTCGGGGTGGTTCATCATTTTGGGCTCTTGTGGAAGGAGAAGGGATTCCTGACCTCACACGGCACACCCATCCTACATGGAGATCTAGTCTCGGCTCTGACTGAAGCAGTCCTCCTTCCCAAACAACTTGCTGTTATCAAATGCCAGGCACACAAAAAGGTGACGTACATGATTGGGCAGGGGAATGCACTGGCCAACATCACTGCCCAGACCACAGCCGAGAATAGGACAGCGACACGCATGTACGTGACCAGGTCACAAGCAGAAAAATGAAAGGACGCTAGGGAAACTATTAGGGACATCCAAATGGCCAGCTCACCACACAAATTGACTGAATGGGCACGGGTGGGACTGAAAGACGATGAAGGCTGCTGGCGGACAAAAGACACGAACAAATGGTTGCTTCCCAACTCGTACCTGATCCCCATACTGACCATGGCACACTCCCCTGCACACATAGGATCTGCCCCCATGGCCGAACTTGTCTCCAAAGTTTGGCACAATGACAAGATCACAGACTCCGCTAAACGTCTGGTCCAACTATGTCTGATATGCCTGCAACACAACCCTGGGAAAGGAACTGTCGTACCCCGGGGAGGGTTTGGGGTCCCCAATCATCCCTTTGAAGTCCTACAGATGGACTACATCCAGTTAGAAAGATGCCAAGGTCTAAAGTATGTACTTGTTGTCGTGTGCGCCTTTAGCAAGTGGGTGGAAGCCTATCCAACTCGCGACAACACTGCCATTGCTACTGCAAAGGTATTACTGAAGGAATTCTACCCTCGCTACGGCCTTTGTCGAATTTTGTGGAGCGACAATGGGCCCCACTTCGTAGCCGAGGTTATCCAACTCATCTTGAAAGGGGTTGGGTGTAAAACAGAAGTTTCACGCAGTCTTCTACCCCCAATCTGCTGGACTGGTTGAACGGCATAATACCACGCTGAAGCTCAAACTAGCAAAGATAGTGGCTACCACAGGACTGAAATGGCCAGACGCTCTACCACTGGCATTGCTATCAATGCGTTCCACCCCCACCAAACACCACTTGACCCCCTACGAGGTCATTTTCGGCCGGCCTATGAGCGTTTGGTCTGCACCAATACCGACATCCATTCACGACGTCCCGGACGTCCTAATGTCTGACTATTTGTATAATCTGACTAAAACACTGTCTGTTATCCATCAACAGGTGCTGCAGGCCATCCCCGATGCTTCCAGGGGCCCTGGACACGACATCCAACCCAGAGATTTTGTCTTAATACGAAATGTCCAGCGTGCAAAGAGTCAGGAACCCCGGTGGACGGGCCCCTGGCAAGTCTTGATCACTACCCGAACAGCTCTTCGAGTGGAGGGGAAGCAAAACTGGCTGCACGCACACCACTGTAAGAAAATATCCTCGACCCTTACGATGACCAAAGACGTGCCCACCCAAGAAGAGCTCCTGAACAAAGACCGACCATCCCTGAACTGTTACCCTGATACAAAGACACTTGAATTGGCAACATTTTCCGATCCCACTGTGCCATCCAGAGAAGGGTATAACCCACGACGAAAGGAGGGAGCTTCGGCTAAGCAGACCACTGACTAAGTTACAAATCTCAGAACGGTGGCCTAACACTACTAAGTTTTTTCAGAAAACAAAGGTCCAAAGCCTAGAACATTAGTTCAACGCAATGTCATATAGACCACAATCGGACACTATATGTACTTTTCTTATACCCAGCCGGGCAAAGAATTTATTTAGAACAATTATTCAAGATATAAGTTACAATCAGACAACAAACATTTGGCGTTTGAAGTAAGGCACAAGCCTGTGCCGTACTAGGAGATAGAGGAAAGTTGTGACAGAGGGTGCAGAGGAGAGGACAGTTTACGTCAGGCAAAGAGAAAGTTTGAGCAAAGCCGGATACTGCTTAAAATTCAAATTGGCAGTATTCCTCAGAGTAGTACATACATGTATAAATATTTATAAATCAACTGCATGTCTACAGAGCAAAGTCGACGGCGTTTCGATCCCGCGCTCAAAATAATGGGATCATCATCAGGACTTAATTGTTGCCTGGTATAACAAGAAAAATTGCCTGTAAGGAAAACATGAGAAACAGAAAAGCAAATATATTTAAGTCGCTATTCTGTGGTAGAGAAATCGAAATCAACTGAGTCACACTCTAAACTTAACATATTCGGAATCGCAGTGCAGTGAAAAGTGCCAATTGGTGTTTGATTTAACGCATCCACAATGGCAGAGATGGTCTTGGTACTGTTAGTTAGTGACTGCCCTGGCGAGAATATATGAATTGTCACTAAGCTAGGAGAGTGCATATTATTGTGAAAAGTAGCCATTTTTGTGAGTGTGAGAAAATGGCACCGTGTGCATTTAGCCGATATGCGAGGGTTGGGCTGGTGAAAGATTGGGCTGGTGAGAGATTCGAGCTTCAAGTGTCGATATTAGATTGCTAGGAAGAGGTTATGGTGAAGGGGAGGTCGTGAACCATCTAGTGGTTGAGGTATGCGAAGAAAGCGTACCCTCGGCGCTGGAAGGATCCGAGTAGCGCGTAAATTGGCTCTGAGGAGTCGGGTGATAGGTGGCTGGATCCTGGTAGCTGTGAGGGGAAGGCAATAGTTATTAAAAATGACCTGGGCGGGTTAGGGGGAGCAGAGCCGCCTCTGTCGCCGCAACTTACCAATTTCTGAAATTAGATAATGGCGCAATGGTTTGAGGATCGAGGCAAGCCCCGTGTGGGTGCCCCGTCTAGTTGATTTAGATCAGCGTTCGATATGATATTCGATCCGCTGAAAGGAATTAATGACGGAAATAACATCAGTGAAGGGTTGTTATCTAATGGCCTCAGTGGAGGTTATGAGTGGGGGCATTCTCACCGTTTTGAGGGAAGCCTGTCCGTTTGTGCGGTCGGTGTATTACGCGATCCGCTGTGGGAAGGAAGAAGTTAAGGTTAGGAAAATTATCCTGGCGCTTTGAGAGGAGTCGCAGGGTGGCCAAGATGGTTTGAGGCTAAGAAGGTTCTTACCTAAAAAAGGATGGTCGGACAGTGTGCCGATGCACAGGTTCCTCGTAGGTAACGCTGCTTCCTAGTGAGATAGCGCGCCAACGAGGCTAAAGGCAGTGCGGTCATGTGACAGAGGTCATGTGATCGCGGATCAACCACGGCGGCCATCTTGGAGTGGGTTGGGTGGGCTACTGGGGTAGTGACAACCAGCGCAGGCGCAGTGAAATTATGCCGGAAAGGTGCTAAGGTGAGAGAATGGTGACATACTTTGAATGAAAGCATTTACAATTCGGAAAAAATAACAGTGAACAGGTTATTTTAAAAACACAATATGCTTTGAAGCCATAGAAGTTTGCTAGGTTTACAAGGACGATATTTACACTTTCTGAGTACATTTTCCAGCATAAATCATAGGAATCTGGGCTGGTGCAAGAATGCAAGTTGTGGCCCAGTGTACATATTGGAGCTGTTAGCATACAGAAAAAGTTTTTTGTTTTAAGTTCAGAGCAGGTTTGTCCAGTCCTCACTTCTGTTTAAACCAGTCCGGATAGTGGTAAATTGTATTATGGACTTAAGTTCTCTGTTTAATAGTTGGGAAAGATTTCCACCTCTTTGTGGAAGTTTGATAGCTTTAAGAATTGTCCATTGGGTGTCATCAGCTGTGTGGTTCATCTCTGGGAAGTGTTCCACCATGGGAGCATTGGGCGTTCTGCATCTGATTCTGCTCCGGTGCTGGCTGATGCGTGTCACAAGGAACCTGTGCATCGGCACACTGTCCGACCATCCTTTTTTAGGTAAGAACCTTCTTAGCCTCAAACCATCTTGGCCACCCTGCGACTCCTCTCAAAGCGCCAGGATAATTTTTCTAACCTTAACTTCTTCCTTCCCACAGCGGATCGCCTAATACACTGACTGCACCAACGGACAGGCTTCCCTCATAACTGTGAGAATGCCCCCACTCATAACCTTCACCGAGGCCATTAGATAACAACCCTTCACTGATGTTATTTCCGTCATTAATTCCTTTCAGCGGATCGAATATCATATCGAACACTGATCTAAATCAACTAGACGGGGCACCCACACGGGGCTTGCCTTGATCCTCAAACCATTGCGCCATTATCTAATTTCAGAAATTGGTAAGTTGCGGCGACAGAGGAGGCTCTACTCCCCCTAACCCGCCCAGGTCATTTTTAATAACTATTGCCTTCCCCTCACAGCTACCAGGATCCAGCCACCTATCACCGACTCCTCGGAGCCAATTTACACGCTACTCAGATCCTTCCAGCGCCGAGGGTACGCTTTCTTCGCATACCTCAACCACTAGATGGTTCACGACCTCCCCTTCACCATAACCCCTTCCTAGCAATCTAATATCGACACTTGAAGCTCGAATCTTTCACCAGCCCAATCTTTCACCAGCCCAACCCTCGCATAGCGGTTAAATGCACACGGTGCCATTTTCTCACACTCACAAAAATGGCTTCTTTTCACACTAATATGCACTCTCCTAGCTTAGTGACAATTCATATATTCTCGCCAGGCCAGTCACTAACTAACAGTACCAAGACCATCTCTGCCATTGTGGATGTGTTAAATCAAACACCAATTGGCACTTTTCACTGCACTGCGATTCCGAATATGTTAAGTTTAGAGTGTTACTCAGTTGACTTCGATTTCTCTACCACAGAATAGCAACTTAAATATATTTGCTTTCTGTTTCTCCTGTTTTCCTTACAGGCAATTTTTCTTGTTATACCAGGCAACAATTAAGTCCTGATGATGATCCCATTATTTTGAGCGCGGGATCGAAACGCCATCGACTTTGCTCAGTAGACATACAGTTGATTTATGAATATTTATACATGTATGTACTACTCTGGGGAATACTGCCAATTTGAATTTTAAGCAGTATCCGGCTTTGCTCAAACTTTCTCTTTGCCTGACGTAAACTGTCCTCTCCTCTGCACCCTCTGTCACAACTTTCCTCTATCTCCTAGTACGGCACAGGCTTGTGCCTTACTTCAAACGCCAAATGCTTGTTGTCTGATTGTAACTTATATCTTGAATAATTGTTCTAAATACATTCTTTGCCCGGCTGGGTATAAGAAAAGTACATATAGTGTCCGATTGTGGTCTATATGACATTGCGTTGAAATAATGTTCTAGGCTTTGGACCTTTGTTTTCTGAAAAAATTGATACCCATGGTCCCAAGACATTTAGTGGGTCCCCTTGTTTTTTGACAAAACTAACACTACTAAGGCTACCAGGAGAGAAGCTAAACGAAGTTTGTGGTTCTGCCCGCAACCGAGCCCCTTGAAGATGATCGAAGCACCCGATACGAAGATGATGGAAGCACCCGATACGAAGTTGTTGGAAGCGCCCGACACAAAGATGATGGAAGCAACCGGACATCCGAAGATCCACTAGAGAAACCCAAAGACTGACAAAATCCACAGCTCAAAGACTATTGCCCTTTTTATCGCCCTTCTCTTTTGCCTCCTCCTCATGGCCACCCTCTGGATCGTGGAAGAGAGCGCACCAGCTCATAAGACATTTCTAACTACTGCACAGCCTACCACCATGAAAGAACACTACCTGATCTCTCTTTCACCTCAACTCCGAGAAAGGAGTAAGGAGTTCTGGAACAACTCCATTGTGCAGTTGCTGCACCAACACAACCAGGCCGCCAATGCCACGAATTGCTGGATCTGTGGGTTGTTACCACATGTCACTGGACATTCCATCCCCTTCATCCCTTCACCTTTCTCCGTTCATGGTTCCTGCCTTGCTTGGCTGATCCTCTTGCAAGAGAGTTATAGGGATAATGCCACTTCCAGCAAAACTGTGTCACACTTTTTTCATGGGTTCTGGCTGAACAAAACAGGAAGAACCGCTGCTCCCTTTTGCCCTGTGACATCCAACGCCTCCTTTCATATGGACATCCCTGCCAAAGAACGGGTCGAAATGCAGGTGTTCAACAATCCAGCCAGACCCACCTTCTCCTACCTCCGGAAACGAACAGCTGCCACCCTGACTGTAGCCCTGTCTGTCGTCAACGTCTCGGGCCTTGTATGCATCGAAGGCCTCGGGACACAGTTGGTGGGCCACAGCGCTTGCCACATCACCAGAACTTTGGACTCAGCTGATCCACCCTCTTTTGTCACCTCTCCGAACATGTACTTTGTCTGCGGTACAAAAGCCTACACCTGGCTCCCAAAGGGCTGGGGAGGTACCTGCTACATCGCCTTCATCCTTCCTCCGACCTACGTGGCTCCAGCAAACCACCACCGACAA
The DNA here is from genome assembly GCF_964263255.1 of Lissotriton vulgaris. Lineage (NCBI taxonomy): Eukaryota > Metazoa > Chordata > Amphibia > Caudata > Salamandridae > Lissotriton > Lissotriton vulgaris. The sequence continues at coordinate 51,396,141 of NC_141688.1, forward strand.
AAGCGAGCAAGAGACATTGAGCAAGCCGACTCCACCGGAGCACAGTTCCTGGACGCAGTGAAGGGACTTGTTCCACTCTGGGGTCCGATGGTAAACAGCCGTGCCATCCGACATTTGACCCAGGCAGTTGAAACGACGATGAACATTACAGCTGGCATCCTCACAAACAATATATCCGAGCTTCAGGCGGTCCGCCTGGTGGCCCTTCCGAACCGCCTTGTTCTGGATGTGGTTCTAGTGGATCGTGGAGGAGCATGCCGCATCATTGGATCCAGCTGCTGCACCTACATACAGGACAATTTGCCTTCAGTCTACAAGGCCATTGAACACCTCCACAGACTTTCCTCAGAGGTTTATCAGGAACAAGAAGGATGGTCGTTTGATAGATGGTTCTGGAGTGCTGTAAAGGACTGGGGGTGGAGGTTGTTTATGATCATATTAATACCGATTGTCATAAGCATGGGCAAATTTTGCGAATCTGGCGTTCGCGAATTTGCGTATTTGCGAACTCGCAATCCGCAAAATCCGCGAATTCTCGCGAATTTGCGGATTTTTTTTTTTGTGTTCGCAAGGGTTTCTGCCAGTTCACGAGGGTTTGGTACCAGTTCGCAATTGCGAACTTACTTGTCGGCTCGCAACGGTCGCGACTATGTTGTTTCTACGTCTGGTTCATCATCACAGGTTCCCAGCACCCTCTGTTTCACCACTGCCACCCTCTGTTTCACCCATGCCACCCTCTGGTACATCAATGCCACCCTCTGGTTCATCATCACTGTAGATTATGGGGGGGAAAGCAAGCACACCTGCCCTGCTTCAACTGACATAAATTAATTTGGGGTTGGTTTATTAATGTGTCACTGTTTTAAAATTCCAGTCTGGCACCTGCTTCCTTATCAGTAATTTGCTTTCTGTTGCAGTGCAATTTTTTTTCCAGGACCTTTCTGGCCTACTTCTAGCTATTCTATGAGCCTGCTGTGAGGGTCAGAGCAGGGTCATACAATTGTTGCAACTAGCAACTGAACTCTGGAGGGGCCCCAGTCAGGAAGCACTACAGGGAATGGTTACTAATGATGAGTTTGAACTTTTGCACCTGCTGAGTGCTTTCAGTTTTGCAAAACTCGTTTTTCTGCAATTTTGCGGGATTCGCAGGGCGCGAACTTGCGCGAGATCGAATTCGGAAGCCACAAATTTGTGCGAATATGCGATTTGTTTTTTTGCGCCGTGTTAGTTCGCAAGGTTTTGTGCGTTTTAGCGAGCCACTTGTAGCGCAACGGCGGGAAGTTACCCTTGCGGTCGTTCACGGGCGCGGCCATCTTGTTTGCATGACGTATTTCCGTTTCCGGGCGCGATGTGTAATCTCGCAAAGTGTGCGGCTCGCTAGTACAATTTCGCGTGTGTTCGCGAGGAAAATCTCGAGCGAACTTACCCACGCAGTCGTGAACGGGCGCGGCCATCTTGTTTCTCATTCCTTGCTATGGTTCTGGGCATGCTTTTTGTATCCTCTCTGAATCTCTGCCATTCTTTGCTTGTTTGAAGTTTTTTTTAATCTATTTTACTTATTATCTATCCCTCTATTTTTCTAGCTCTATATTTTTGTGTGTTTCTGCTACTTTTGGTTAATTTTAAACTACGTTTTTAAACTCTTTCCTTTTCTTCTCTTCCCTATTCTATTTTCTTTATTATTTAGCTTCCTTTCTGCCCAGACCATGGTAAAGGGAGCCGGGAAGCATCCCGAGAAGGGGAAGGGTCCCGCACCCCGTGCCCTGCTCCGGTGCGGGCGTTTGAGGGGGTAGCAGGTCGCACCCCGGGAGATCTTCAGCCTGGAGGAGGTGGCCGCACTAATTTTTTATGTTCAGCGCCGCCTCCCCAGGACCATCATGGCAGGCGGCAAGATCGCTAGCGGGTACGGGATCCTGGAGCGCTGGAAGCGGTGGGAGAAGGTGTGCCGGGCCATGTACACCACTCTCGGGTCCGGCGCACCTACAACCAGGCCACCCACCGCTGGACGGATGTCCTGGACCGGGAACGCGATCTGCTCGACCTGCTCGGCCTTGAGATCCCCGGGCTTGGTGAGTAGTAGGAGCTATTTCTTTACTATGTTTTCTCCTGCTCTGTGTGTTATTATCTTGCAAATTTTTGTTTTTTACCAATAGCAATAATGCTGCTGATTACATTGTAGGTAAATCATATTTCAAAATCTTCTGTGCATTTCAGGTGCACTGCTCCACCTTCTCTGTAGCGCTCCTACTATGCTTATTTGTTTTCGATGTTGTGCTCATTTCATTGGCCTGTGAAATTATGCATGAGTGTAGTTTAAAGAACTGCCTAATGCTAGACACTAAGGGTCAGATTTTTAATTACCGGCGCATCCCTGCAAAGTAGCAGGGATGCGCCAGTAATTGTGCGCCACGCCACCACCACCCATGGTGCGCCGTATTTACAATGCGGCGCACCATGGACCCAAAACATCACCAAAACGTTACGCATCTGTGCCGTAAAGGCGGCGCATTGCTGGAGTTGCGTCGCAACGATGGCGCAGCTCCAGCAATGCTCTGGGGTGCCCTATCTCCCCAATGCTGCGTCAAGCCGTACGTCTGCTTCAAGCAGGCGCAGGGTTTAAGTCACGCATCATTGTCCTCAAAGTGACTGATTGCAATCTTGTAGATTTCCCTCAGCCACTTTTAGGATGCGTTCCTGCGCAGGAACGCCCTCCCTTGCGCCGGAACGCCCCCTGATGGCGCAGGGCTTTACAACGTGATGCATCTCCCATATGCGTCACGTTGTTAATATACGCGGCACCATGGCGCCTCTTTTGTTCTGCCGCTGCGTCACAAAAGTCACGCAACAATGGAGCAAAAGAGCCGCAAGGGGCTACTAAATCAGCCCCTACAGACTCAAGTCCAGTCCTGCCTTTGTACACATGGCGATAAGAAGAAATAGTGGTGGTGGATTGATAGTTTGAGTATTTTAATGACTGGTTAATGTAGTAGGAAACTTTAGTGTTGTCGCTGATCTGCAATCACAATGGACTTTGTCTGTCACTTCGCGTGCTGCGGACTACTGCCTGACAGTCCTAGGCACACCTTTTTAGTACTTTGTTTAGTGAGTTACATAAGAACTTTCCAAGTCGACGGTCCGCAAATCAAGCAATACTAATAACGTAGTAGACCACATGAGATCGGTCAATATATCCTGTGGAATAGTTGTCTATTTGCTATTTCGCCAAAATATTTTGTTATTGTTCTTTTGAAATGTTTGATTTGGTTGACAAATATCATCCATGTTTTCTGGTCTTTCTTTCTTTCATGTTGTACATCAGCTCCCCCAGGGGCAAGAGGACACAGGAGGAGGAGGCTGCTGTTCGCCAGGATGCAGGCCAGGATCGGGCAGACGAGGGCTCCTTTGCTGGCCCCGGTAAGTTTTAATTTTAATATAGAGTACCTATTTTTTCCTAGCATTCCTCATTCGATTTTTTCTAAATTGTCTTTGATCTTCTTGTAGACTGGATCTAAATTCTTATCCTGCCTCGACTATGACTCCCTGTGGTATTACTAGATTATTCTTATTAGTCTGTCTGTGTAGCTAACTAAGATTTCACATTTAGCTATTTCATTGGACTCCCATTCTAGTCAGCAATAGCTCTATGCACTGAGTGCAGTTCTCTGGGATTGTCCATACTGTCTTTTCAAGTCTTCTAAATGTTTAGGCTTTGACAATTGCCAACAATAAAAAGGTGTATGACCATCAAGAAAGAATAAGATACTACTTTACTTTTGGTTTGGATAGGAGGACAATCCATTCTACTACTGTTGCAGGGACAAATCTGCACAAACAGAACTATGGACACTAAATAATGCATTGCTTAGCTTATCAATTATAATAGGCGCTGTTAGACTTTCCACATACCTCAGTGATAACAGACTTTGTAGTTGAACCCCCAATCTCCTGACTGACTAGATAGTGTGGTAGAGTCATTTAGCTCCCAAAGTCACCAATGATTGATCCCCAATGATGATTAGATTATCCAACGCAGGACAAGAGTACGGAGTCAGAGTCAAGAAGTGTCAGAGGCACGGACTCATGCTTGCAAAAATTCCAAAACCTTTAGCTCAGCCACTCTATTCTGGAGGACCAAAAACCACAGAGTCTATTTAAGTTTAAAAGCTTTATTAAAAGTAAGCACATTTATTAAAATCAAGTTTGTCATAAAAGTAAACGTTTAACTGAAAATGGAAAAGTGCTTAGTGCTGACGATTAATTGGACACATTTCTTGTGGTCGAGCCGAGCTCTCACCTGGTTTGAACTTGATCTTGCTCGTGTTCTTAGAAGTCAAGCTTCTGTCTGTTAGGAGAAAAAGTGGTGCGTTTTAAAAAATAAAAAGCAAGCATTCATCAGTTGTGCCAAAAAGTGCAGCAAGACAACAGCCTTCCCTGGAAAAAGGGACAATTTTTACTTTAGAGTAGACAGCCACAAATTATTACATTGTTTGCTGTTTTTTTAACATTTCTTTATTCCTAGACCATATATTATATAGTAGTGAGTGGTGTATTCTAACATTCTTAAATGTACTTTGTAGGTGGAACATCTGGTGGCGGGGCCAGCGCGGAGGTGGTGGTGGTGGATGAGGGGAACACTTCTGGGGAGGATGCGGTGCAAGTGCCGGACGACACCAATGTGCCTGTGAGGGTTCACACGGTGGTGGCGGGCAGAGGTAAGCTATATATTCCTTACTTTTTGAGATTGAAGACTGCAGAGTGTGCTATTTGGGGCTCTGGGAGGGGGAGGAGTAGGGGGAGGGGCACACCAGCAAGTGCAAGGAGCCTGCGCCCGCTATTTGCACGGGTGTATTATAAATCAACCAGGTAGTAGCCTCCTTTAAATGTACTTCGACTTAGCTGTGTAGTTTTTGGCGAGAAGAATCCCAATCAGATCTGAGATGAACTTGATGGATGGGATGAACGAAAAGCGAAAGAAGGGTGTAAGTAAGTGTGGAAGGACGAGAAATTTAATGATGACTGGCAAAAAAGAATGATATGTGTTTGCTTGGTCCCCGAGGTGGCTGGGAAGGAAAGAATATGGTATGGTACATGGCTGGGTGAATGATGAAGCAAGGATGGGTGGAAGGAGAACAGCCTGGGTGGGTGAAACAGAAACTGTATGTGTGCATATACTTTGAATGGATGGATGCCTGGATCAAGGTACTATCTGACTCTTAGATAGCATATACTCTTAGATAGCATATATGTATCTAGAGAGAGTAGACAGTCACTGGATGAACTGAGTGTTACTTTGAAGAGCATGTAACACCCCACCTGCACGTCCGTTCCAGTGTATGAAAGGCAAGGAAAAGAAGTTGTAATTTTGTTCAAATACTACCATGAATAGTAGCAGTAGTTTGTATTGCAACTGCAAGCACAGCATATATCCGGTTCTTACGGTGGACACTCCCTACCTCTCTTAATAACTTTAGTTTAGTAGTAGTAAGTCATTCATGTGTGGGTGTATCACTGTTCACTCAATAATAATCAAAGCACCTAAACTCATCCCATATGTAATCAAATACATCCCATGTGAAGTGATAGATAATCAGATTATTTAGCTTCTTCATTTTCCTTTTCTAGTACTCATTTGCACTGTAGGTTGAAAGCTAAATTAATTAAGCAGTAGCCCTTTTAACAGAGTATTCTCAGTGCCACCCGTAATAGAAAAGTAAGAGCTTCACCACCTGCATGTACTGGACCGGTACAGTAACGCAAGTCTGTCTCACTCATCATGGTGTGCGCCTGTTTTTCTCGGGTGCAAGTTCACTGTGCTGGCATTATGCCGGCTTGCATAAGATAACGTACCAATTTTCCTAAACAAGAGAGAAGAAGAAGAAGACTGGTGTACTGTCATAGTCGACTGTAATGGAAGTCCATAGTGCTCGTAGAATTTGTTCCTTAAACTCCCATTAATGTTAGAGCAAGGACGAAGAAGTGGGAGGTTAGATAGATACTGTCCTCAATAGTTATGTACTGTGCTTTCAATTTGCTACTTGTACTGTGACACAACTTTCTGCTCAATCATTTTGTGTTAATCTTAAGGAGCATTGGTTACAGACTATGTCTTTCTTTCTTCATATAGTTGCTCCTTCCAAATCAAACAAACCATCAAGGAAGGAGCTGGCTCGAATGGCCCGGCAACGGAGGCTGGATGCCACTGTCGCCGAATATCGGCGGCTGGTGGCCCTGGAGGAGGAGGACCCGCAGTCTACAGGTACAACATCCCCTGGGACAGCTGCATCCTCCTCCGGGCCCCCACGGGCTGCCAGCCAGCGCAGTGCTCCAGCGGTACAGAGCTGGGCTACCAAAGCCAACCGACACCACCGAGCAGCAAAGACAGCAGCTGCCCCCCACAGGAGTCGCAAGGCACGCCAGCACCGCTTATGCTTTAGAGTGTCCTACCTGGAGCAGGAGGTTCTAACGTATAAGACCTTGGTGGAGGGCCTCCGCTCCGACCATGCCACCCTCCGCAAGGAGTATGATGCCCTGGCCGCAAAAGTGAACAGCAGCCTGCCGTAGTGTCCCTTGCCCCTTTTTTAGAGACTTTTGGAGGGTGGGAATTGGGAGTTGGGTTGTTTTTGGGACTTTTGAAGGACAATCGTTGGGGTTAGGGAGGTTCTTGCGGAGATTATTTTGTTAGGGCTACAAAAATATACTTTTTGAAACTTTATCTGAGCATACCTGTTTTTTACTGCTTTTGAGTCTGGTGGGTGGGGTTTTAACAGAAAGTTTGTGTTCCTGAAACTTAAGTCTGTGTCATTTTCTTCCTTTAAGTGTAAATGGCTAAATGTTTTCAACACTAAGTGCCTCTCACAGAGTAAGTGAATTCAAGAGTGCTAGGACTTTAGTAGTACTACCGTCAATCTCTCGTCTCTCCTAATACTCCATTATAATACTACCTCCCACCAAACGCTTATCTTACCTGTAATTTGTGTTTGAAAGTAGGGCTAGGCCCAGGGCTGGCTCCACGGGAAATGGCGATTAAGGTTAGCAATCCTGGGCGGATGAAATGTCCTCCTCATTGCGGTGGTACTAGTGGTGTGACACAGTGGCAGTTGCATGCCTATGGAAAAAAAGAAAATTAAACCTGATTTGTCCTTACTGTAGCATTACAACGGTACGATAGAGAATATAGCAGGTGACAGTACACTAGAACTGTGCCACAATGTAGCCTAACAAATGGTAAAGTATTGAAAGTATAACTAGTACTTGCGTTGAATTTCTTTGACATTGGCTACTACTACAAGAAATAGTACTGAAGCTGAGTAAGTCTAGAATATATCCTCGGATTCCTTCACCAGCCTGTTGCTATGACCTTATCCTCCCCAGCAAGTGTGTGGAATTATTGATGTCATTTAGTCACACATCAATCGAAACCACACAGCCCTGGGAAAGAGGGTTAGGGTTTGGAAAATGGATGGGAATGGGGGTTTCTTTTTGGGTAGGTTTTGTTGAGAGAAGAAAAAAAAAGCACAGCATGGACAAACAATAATTGAAGATAAAGAAATCTTTGGGTACAAAGCTAACCATAAATCTTTTAAGTGACATAAAGGAAGTGCATGCACTACTGCATGCATTGTTACTGGAAAGTAAGTAGTACTTTCGACAACCGTGAATGACAGAATGCGACAGTACAGGGCTGCAGCGTTTTCACTTGCCTATCTCTGCACTCAGAGAAACACTTCTTACATTAAATTAGGTTTAAAAAATAGCCGAAGTAAAACCTATAGAATGGCTGTAGGGATCAATTTAGAAGCAGAGAGAGATCCAAGAAATGCAGTCACACTCATAGAAGAAAACAATGGATACTGTATCTGTATGTTGATGTAGTTGTCCTGTTGAATTTGGTAAGTAAGTTCCACGCATCAAACACTTCCTCTTATTAACGGCACTCCTCCATTCCAGCTGACGCTTCGTCCATCAATGTTGGTGACCAGAAGACACCCTGTCCACTGCCTGCCTGGCGGATGCTGAATTGCGGCTCGCTAATGTGAAGCCTGACTCCATCCTTTTTTTCACATTGCACAGACTGAAACCCGGCCTGTAATTATTGACGGAAAAACAGGAAGTGATATTAGAACACCACTGATAAATAAATATAAGGTATGTATGCTGTGTAGTGCAAAAAGTCACACTTTGAGTTTCCTAATAGACAGTACAATATTTTTGAAAGTGCGTACTCTGTCTGAGTCTCCTTTTGAAGGATAAATAAGTATGGGCAAATTAATTTAGCGGATCTTTCCCCTCAAGCTAGGTGTACTGTAAACTGTGTTTTAGAACAAAATTAGACCTCCCCAGCAGTGCTCCCACCCAGACCCTTACTAAAGCCAGTCGCAAAAATGTAGAAGACCCCCAATCAGATCTAAAAAAACGAGGCCTAGTAGAAAACTGGTCACAAAACGTACTTTGAAAGTAAAAGTAGGCCCAAATACCCCCTTACCCACCGTGGATTGTATTCAAAGCACTTGCAAGCAAGCAAAAGTAATACCCAGCATCGCTCCAAGACTCGCAAACCCCCCCACCCAAACACATGCAATACAAATACTGCCTACCTTAACGAGCCGTAAGTTAAGAATAGTGGCAAAGGCTTTCTTTAACTATGCCAAATCCACCCTTTCCCACCATGGATTTTCTTCAAATCACTTGCAACCAAAATTACACATTCCCACGAGTGCTCTAAGACCCCAGAACTCAGTTGCATAAATGTAGAACACCCCGAAACACATGCAATCCTGCTGCTAGGGCTAACCCTAACGAACCCTAAGTTGCAAAAAGTGCCAAAAGGCTTTTCCTTATGGATTTTGTCCAAACCACTTTTATCCGGTATTAGACCTTCCCAGCAATGCCCCAAGACCCGCCAACCCACCCGCAAAAAAGCACAACACCCCCAAACGGCCAAAAAGGAAAATCTCATACTTACAATATTTATCGGCCTTCGGTCAAACGCGCTGTGCAGCTAGGTCATATCTCCCGTTTTCCACCACGGATTTCCTGAAAAGCAAATGCAATCAAAATTAGACTGTCCCAGCAGTGCTCCCAGACCCCAAAACTCACCCACAAACACCCGGAACCCCCCCAAAGAGCACCTCAAAGGCAAGCAAGTCAGCAAAAACGCGAAAAAATTTTCACCTCCGATTTGGTCCAAACCACTTTTATCCGGTATTAGAGCTTCCCAGCAATGGCCCCAGAGCCGTCAACCCAGGCGAAAACTAGTAGAAGACCCCCAAACAGCCAAAAAGCAAAAGTACAAAAATGGGGACTTAGTCATTTTTTTGGCAATTTCCAAAATCACTCCGCGCGCGCTCTGCAGCTAGGCCTTAACTCCCCTCTGCCACCATGGATTTGCTTCAAACCTCTTGCAATCTAAAGTATCCATAGCCAGCAGTGCTCCCAGACCCCAAAACCCACCCATAAACACCAGGAAGCCCCCTGAACAGGCCCCCGAAAACGCTACATTGAGCAAAATGTCAGAAATAGCAAAAACAAATTCTGCATAGATTTTGTCCCAACCACTTCTATCCGGTATTAGACCTTCCCAGCAATGCCCCAAGACCCGCCAACCCACCCACAAAAAAGCACAACACCCCCAAACGGCCAAAAAGGAAAATCTCATACTTACAATATTTATCGGCCTTCGGTCCAAACGCGCTGTGCAGCTAGGTCATATCTCCCGTTTTCCACCACGGACTTCCTGAAAAGCAAATGCAATGAAAATTAGATTGTCCCAGCAGTGCTCCCAGACCCCAAAACTCACCCACAAACACCCGGAACCCCCCCAAAGAGCACCTCAAACGCAAGCAAGTCAGCGAAAATGCAAAAAATGTTTCGCCTCCGATTTGGTCCAAACCACTTTTATCCGGTATAAGAGCTTCCCAGCAATGGCCCCAGAGCCGTCAACCCAAGCGAAAACTAGTAGAAGACCCCCAAACAGCCAAAAAGCAAAAGTACAAAAATGGGGACTTAGTCATTTTCTTGGCAATTTCCAAAATCACTCCGCGCGTGCTCTGCAGCTAGGCCTTAACTCCCCTCTGCCAGAATGGATTTGCTTCAAACCTCTTGCAATCTAAAGTATCCATAGCCAGCAGTGCTCCCAGACCCCGAAACCCACCCACAAACACCAGGAAGCCCCCCAAACAGGCCCCCGAAAATGCTACATTGAGCAAAATGTCAGAAATAGCAAAAATAAATTCTGCATGGATTTTGTCCAAACCACTTCTATCCGGTATTAGACCTTCCCAGCAATGCCCCAAGACCCGCCAACCCACCCGCAAAAAAGCACAACACCCCCAAACAGCCAAAAAGGAAAATCTCATACTTTCAATATTTATCGGCCTTCGGTCCAAACGCGCTGTGCAGCTTGATCATATCTCCCGTTTTCCACCATGGATTTCCTGAAAAGCAAATGCAATCAAAATTAGACTGTCCCAGGAGTGCTCCCAGACCTCAAAACTCACCCACAAACACCCGGAACCCCCCCAAAGAGCACCTCAAACGCAAGCAAGTCAGCAAAAACACAAAAAATGTTTCGCCTCCGATTTGGTCCAAACCACTTTTATCCGGTATTAGAGCTTCCCAGCAATGGCCCAGAGCCGTCAACCCAGGCGAAAACTAGTAGAAGACCCCCAAACAGCCAAAAAGCAAAAGTACAAAAATGGGGACAGTCATTTTCTTGGCAATTTCTAAAATCACTCCGCGCGCGCTCTGCAGCTAGGCCTTAACTCCCCTCTGCCACCATGGATTTGCTTCAAACCTCTTGCAATCGAAAGTATTCATAGCCAGCAGTGCTCCCAGACCCCAAAACCCACCCACAAACACCAGGAAGCCCCCTGAACAGGCCCCCGAAAATGCTACATTGAGCAAAATGTCAGAAATAGCAAAAACAAATTCTGCATAGATTTTGTCCCAACCACTTCTATCCGGTATTAGACCTTCCCAGCAATGCCCCAAGACCCGCCAACCCACCCACAAAAAGCACAACACCCCCAAACAGCCAAAAAGGAAAATCTCATACTTACAATATTTATCGGCCTTCGGTCCAAACGCGCTGTGCAGCTAGGTCATATCTCCCGTTTTCCACCACGGATTTCCTGAAAAGCAAATGCAATGAAAATTAGACTGTCCCAGCAGTGCTCCCAGACCCCAAAACTCACCCACAAACACCCGGAACCCCCCCAAAGAGCACCTCAAAGGCAAGCAAGTCAGCAAAAACACAAAAAATGTTTCGCCTCCGATTTGGTCCAAACCACTTTTATCCGGTATTAGAGCTTCCCAGAAATGGTCCCAGAGCCGTCAACCCAGGCGAAAACTAGTAGAAGACCCCCAAACAGCCAAAAAGCAAAAGTACAAAAATGGGGACTGAGTCATTTGCTTGGCAATTTCCAAAATCACTCCGCGCGCGCTCTGCAGCTAGGCCTTAACTCCCCTCTGCCACCATGGATTTGCTTCTAACCTCTTGCAATATTAAGTATCCATAGCCAGCAGTGCTCCCAGTCCCCGAAACCCACCCACAAACACCAGGAAGCCCCCCAAACAGGCCCCCAAAAATGCTACATTGAGCAAAATGTCAGAAATAGCACCAAAAAAATCTGCATGGATTTTGTCCGAACCACTTCTATCCGGTATTAGACCTTCCCAGCAATGCCCCAAGACCCGCCAACCCACCCGCAAAAAAGCACAACACTCCCAAACAGCCAAAAAGGAAAATCTCATACTTACAATATTTATCGGCCGTCGGTCCAAACGCGCTGTGCAGCTAGGTCATATCTCCGGTTTTCCACCACGGATTTCCTGAAAAGCAAATGAAATCAAAATTAGACTGTCCCAGCAGTGCTCCCAGACCCCAAAACTCTCCCACAACCACCCAGAACCCCCCCAAAGAGCACCTCAAAGGCAAGCAAGTCAGCTAAAACGCAAAAAAATGTTTGCCTCCGATTTGGTCCAAACCACTTTTATCCGGTAATAGAGCGTCCCAGCAATGGCCCCAGAGCCGTCAACCCAGGCGAAAACTAGTAGAAGACCCCCAAACAGCCAAAAAGCAAAAGTACAAAAATGGGGACTGAGTCATTTTCTTGGCAATTTCCAAAATCACTCCGCGCGCGCTCTGCAGCTAGGCCTTAACTCCCCTCTGCCACCATGGATTTGCTTCAAACCTCTTGCAATCTAAAGTATCCATAGCCAGCAGTGCTCCCAGACCCAGAAACCCACCCACAAACACCAGGAAGCCCCCCAAACAGTCCCCCGAAAACGCTACATTGAGCAAAATGTCAGAAATAGCAAAAAAAAATTCTGCATGGATTTTGTCCAAACCACTTCTATCCGGTATTAGACCTTCCCAGCAATGCCCCAAGACCCGCCAACCCACCCGCAAAAAAGCACAACACCCCCAAACAGCCAAAAAGGAAAATCTCATACTTACAATATTTATTGGCCTTTGGTCCAAACGCGCTGTGCAGCTAGGTCATATCTCCCGTTTTCCACCACAGATTTCCTGAAAAGCAAATGCAATGAAAATTAGACTGTCCCAGCAGTGCTCCCAGACCCCAAAACTCACACCCGGAACCCCCAAAAAAGAGCACCTCAAAGGCAAGCTAGTCAGCAAAAATGCAAAAAATGTTTTGCCTCCGATTTGGTCCAAACCACTTTTATCCGGTATTAGAGCTTCCCAGCAATGGCCCCAGAGCCGTCAACTCACCCGCAAGGAAGTAGAACACCCCCACAAGTGCCGAGTCTTTCTTTATTGGGCATAATCCAGCCCTCTGCTTTGAGGGAAATAGGAGTCTGGAGGAGGAGGATAGAGGAGCATGTTCTTCTGAACTTGTGAACCTGAGGAATGCAGACTGCGGCATCTTCAAATCAATAAGCAAACAAGTGAGACAGTTCTGCTGATGGGCTTGTTTTTGTGATTAGGTGATTAAAGTTTGAATTATATTAACTGTGCAAAACAAAGAAAGACAGACACACAGGACTAAAAGTTAATAAGGACGAAAAAGAAAGTTATTGATTCATTGTCTCATTTTCAGGGCTCGGTGTCAGGGAATAAGAATAAGGCTTCGTCATCATACTCTGCGAATTCAGGCAGGATGAGGTCAGGGTCACCTAACAGAGAAAAAATTCCCTCATCTACGTTGCTGTCCTCCTCGTCTTCAGCCGGAGTGCTTTCTCATACTTTGTAATCTGGTGGTATGAGGTGCGGATTCATCTTGATCATTGTTAACCTCTCCACATTTTTGGGCGAGAGGCGGCTCTGTTTGGAAGTTACAATGCCACCAGCCGCACTGAAATCACATTCAGAAGACACGCTTGCGAGTGGGCAAGACAAGTAGTTTATAGCCAGGTTGGAGAGCTGTGCCCACAATTCTTTTTTCCCATGCCAATACGCCAATGGGTCAGCATTAACACAGACCTCTGTTGAGTCATTCAGATAGTCCTGCACCATCGACTCAAGGTCCTCCAAGGTTCCTCCACTTTGCTTACTTTTTGCTGTGACCTTTTGAGAACCAAACCCAAGCCGAGTTAGCCAATCCTCTTCTGCATCCAATGTTACTGTTGTGTCTGGTGCAGATGATCCAGTTGCCGGTGTCTTTAACGGCTGAGAGGTCACTTGTGCCACAGCCACAGGTGCAGAAGTGGATTCTTTTGACTGGGGATGGCCTGCTGATGCTGATGTACTGCCTTTTCCTTCAATTTGCTGCCATTCTCTTTCAAACCTCTTGGCTGACAAGGCTAGCCAAAGTTTGTACTTTGTAACATTTTCATCATCAAAAGAAAAGAATGCTCTGCCTGCCAGCGCCTTTTTGTAGCGTGGATCCAGAATAGTAGCACAAATGTAATGCTGTTCTGAGTGGATAATTTTAAGACGTTCATCACCACGTAGGCGCTCTAATAATTTCTCTGCCAAAACAAAAGCGTCTTGCTTTTTTTCATCTTTTTGAAACATAGAAGACACCGCCTCCAGTTGGTGCTCCAGCATGCGCAACAATGGGATAGCTTTTCCCAAATTACAGTCCTTCTTGCTGACTGCACGCGTGAAGACCTCAAAAGGATGAAGCATGTCTGTCAGGCTTTTAACCAGGTTCCATTGCGCAGCATCTAGCCTCAGGTCCTTCTGAGCTGTACCTAGTGTTAAGAAATAGTGATCGAGTACCGTATACTGCTCATACAGACGCTCAAGCATGTAGAAGGTTGAGTTCCAACGTGTTGCCACCTCCTGGATGAGTGCTTTCACTGGCATTCGACGTTCATGTAGCAGGCTCCTCAGATGCTTCCGGGCCTTAAAAGAATGGCTGAAATGGTTGCACATTCTTCGGCAGGTGGCCACTAACTCGCACGCTGGACTGTCTTCATCACTCAAGAATTTTTTAACAACCAGGTTTATACAGTGCGCCAAACACGGCACTCTGAAATATTGACCCAGCTCCATGGCCTTAACGACATTGGCGCCATTATCCGTGGAAACATAACCAATCTGGCGTTTTTTTGGGGACAGCCAGTGAAAGACCTTTGTGTTAAACTCATTCAAAATGTTTTCTGCTGTGTGACGTTTCTCCAAGCCAAACATGGCTAGTGTTGCATGTTTCCGAGCAGTTTTAAAAACTTGGTCCGGGTCAACACCTGTGTTTAGCTTTGCTTTAACCCCTGAAAAAGAGACTCAGTGTGCAGTGATGCACATGTAATCAGCGCCTGCGCCACGGGTCCACATGTCTGTTGTCAGATGTATAGTGTGAACAGCACTCTTCTGCAAAGCTGCCCCAATCACCTCCAGCACATCTTCATGTAGTGCTGAAACCGCAACTCTGGCAAAATAGAACCGGCTAGGAACCTTCCATTTAGGGCAGAGCGCTGCCACTAATTCTAGAAAACCAATCCCTCCTACAAAAGAAAAAGGGAGAAGGTCCAGAGCTAGCATTTTAGCCAGCTTAGTGTTATACAGACACGTCAGTGGGTGGTTGCGTTCATATGGCGCTTCTGTAAACAACATGGTTCTAATGTTGCCCTGGACCAAGCATTTACGGGATGATGATGATGATGACTTCTTCGACCCAGTTACGCTCGCTGATGAACTTTTTCGCATTGGTGTCTCACTCTCTCCCACACTCTTAGTGTGGCTCACATGGGGTGTGCTGCTGACAGGGGTACTGGGTGTAAGTGAAGTGTTTGACACGTCTTCTTCCTCCTCGTCATCATCAGATGAAACATCAACGTTTTCTTGACTTGCAATTCGGGCTTCCTTGATCTCCTTTAGGTGCGCAAACCATTGGACAGCGTGCTGTCTCTTAAGATGACCTCTCTGGTCTCCGGTACCATAGTTGGTACCAAACTTACCACGACTAACTGCATGCTTACAAATGCTACAAATGGCTAAGTTTTCCTTTTTTGGGCAAACACTAAAGAAATCCCAAACTGCGGACTTGAAATGTCTTTGGGGGCCGGAGGAGGCGGCGATACTGGTGGTGGTGGTGGTCCTGCTGCTAATGCCAGAGGATGTGGATTGCCGAACTTTAGTACGTTTTGCACTTTCACCACCACTAATTGAGGTCGAGGTGGATGGAGGTCCCTTCTGGCGAGGAAGGTATATGGAAGCGGTAGGTGTTGGTGTACTAGTTAACTCGAATGATTGTGCTGTTTCCATTGCCTCCTCGTCGACAACATCATCACGCTCAGCAGCTTCTCGGGCTAGGGTCAAAATGTCTGTTTGCTGCAGGCCCGCTGGGGCTGCAGTGACCTTTATGATGACTGGGTCGTCGTCGTGAGAGTCTTCATCAGCAGCAGTATCCGCCACTTCTTGTTGAGCCTCATCAGACTCCATAACTATGAGACTTTTGACGAGCTTCCTTTTACGCTTAACTACCTTTGTCAGATCATGGTGTGCCTCACTCTCAGACGGCAGTGGTACTGGTTCCCAATTTTGATCCGTATCATCAGAAGGAGGTGTGCTTGAAGAAGATGTAGACACCACCCGTGATCTTTTCCTTGCTAGGGATGAGGAAGACAATGAATGATCAGGAGGAGTGGCTTCCTCAAATGATACCTCGGCTTGATTGTCGATTTCCTGATGTGCCCCTACTTCTGGAGGAACAACTATTGTGGGCACTTGTGACCCTCCCTGCACCTCTGCTTGCGCATCTCCTTGCGCTGCCTCTCCTTCCACAAGTACTTGGGCTTGTACTTGTACATTTGGTTGTTGTTGCGGCTGTGGTTGTTCAACACTCGTCAGATGAGTTACAACAACCTGTGTTGATTGAGGGACATTGCTGCTACTTTCTTGCGATGAGCCAACATCACTGGTCGATGGTGATTGAACAACTAGACTAAGTGCCTCTGCAGCACTCAAGGGCTTGGACTTCGGTTGGCGTGGTGGTTGTGGTGGCACTGAGCCCAATGGAGCGGGGGTGCTGCTCCCAGCTTGGTCCCCAGCAGATCCCGCTGCTGCTGCAGGCGTACTTTTTTTTTTACTCCCAAAAAATGTGGCGGGCGACACACCAATCTCCTTGGTAACTTGCTTCTTCTGCTCCTTACTGGCAACTTTCTTGCTAGAGGAGCTACGGGGAACTTTTTTGGGGGCCATCTTCTTCAGAGGTCAGAACAGCAGGCCGCAGTTGCACGAGTTGCAGAGTTGTCTGTGGCCAGACGTGACTTCGCGTGATGTTATGATGCACACACACACCGCTGCAGGACTTCTTCCTGGCACTGGTGGTTCTCTTGAGTCTTGTGCACCTCAAAGCAATGGAAGACAGAGGAACATCAGTTCAGTTATACACCCCAAAAAATCGAAAAACACAGAAAAATCAGCACAATCCCATGCCATCCATGATGTTTAAATTCAAGACACCCCACAGAAAGACTAGGCCCATGCACCACTCACTACCCCTGGTGAAAAGGCCACAACAACAGCCCAAAAAAATGAAAATCACAGAAAAATCAGCACAATCCCAAGCCATCCAGGCCCTCCATGATGTTTAAATTCAAGACACCCCACAGAAAGACTAGGCCTATGCACCACTCATTACCCCTGGGCATAAAGGTTGAAAGCTAGGCACAATGGTTGCAGACCTAAGAACACTGCCTGCATTCAAAATGGCCCCCTGCCTCCCAGCACATGGCCAGGGCCTGCCTGTAGCAGCACTCAAAATGGACCCCAGCCACATGGCCTGTCCCCATGAACACCCCAAAAAATCGAAAAACACAGAAAAATCAGCACAATCCCATGCCATCCAGGCCCTCCATGATGTTTAAATTCAAGACACCCCACAGAAAGACTAGGCCCATGCACCACTCACTACCCCTGGTGAAAAGGCCACAACAACAGCCCAAAAAAACGAAAATCACAGAAAAATCAGCACAATCACAAGCCCTCCAGGATGTTTTAATTCAAGACACCCCACAGAAAGACTAGGCCCATGCACCACTCACTACCTCTGGGCATAAAGGTTGAAAGCTAGGCAAAATGGTTTCAGACCTTAGAACACTGCCTGCATTCAAAATGGCCCCCTGCCTCCCAGCACATGGCCAGGGCCTGCCTGTAGCAGCACTCAAAATGGCCCCCACCCACATGGCCTGTCCCCATGAACACCCCAAAAAATCGATAAACACAGAAAAATCAGCACAATCCCATGCCATCCAGGCCCTCCATGATGTTTAAATTCAGGACACCCCACAGAAAGATTAGGCCCATGCACCACTCACTACCCCTGGTGAAAAGGCCACAACAACAGCCCAAAAAAACGAAAATCACAGAAAAATCTGCACAATCCCAAGCCCTCTATGATGTTTTAATTCAAGCCACCCCACAGAAAGACTAGGCCCATGCACCACTCACTACCCCTGGGCATAAAGGTTGAAAGCTAGGCAAAATGGTTGCAGACCTAAGAACACTGCCTGCATTCAAAATGGCCCCCTGCCTCCCAGCACATGGCCAGGGCCTGCCTGTAGCAGCACTCAAAACGGCCCCCACCCACATGGCCTGTCCCCATGAACACCCCAAAAAATCGAAAAACACAGAAAAATCAGCACAATCCCATGCCATCCAGGCCCTCCATGATGTTTAAATTCAAGACACCGCACAGAAAGACTAGGCCCATGCACCACTCACTACCCTTGGTGAAAAGGCCACAACAACAGCCCAAAAAAACGAAAATCACAGATAAATCAGCACAATCCCTTGCCATCCATGCCCTCCATGATGTTTAAATTCAAGACACCCCACAGAAAGACTAGGCCCATGCACCACTCACTACCCCTGGTGAAAAGGCCACAACAACAGCCCAAAAAAACGAACATCTCAGAAAAATCAGCACAATCCCAAGCCATCCAGGCCCTCCATGATGTTTTTATTAAAGAGACCCCACAGAAAGACTCAGTCCACCCACCACTGAGTACCCCTGGGCAAAAGGCCCCAACAACAGCCCAAAAATCGAAAATTCCAAAATTGTAGTTGCAGCAACTGTAATGCCTCAAACAAACTTACTTGTGAAATTTCTAATCCAAAAGTGATCCAAAGGAAGTCAAAAAGGCCTCAAATCCAAATATCCAGCAGCATCCACAAAAAGTAATCCTTCCAGGTGAAGAATCCGAATGAAAGTGACCAGCACATGAAGAAAGTACTGGGAGGAGCCTGCTGGACAGGAACAGGAAGTTGGAGACTGTGGGGCACTTCCTTCCTCCCACCCCCCCCCCAAAAATGGACTCCTTGCAAAAAAAAGTGCAGGCAAATGTCAACCTGAGGAGTTATTCTGATAAAAATCATCATTTCCAGAAGGTTTATGCTGCTTGCTGGTGGATTTCTTGTGCAGAATTGCAAATTTTGTAATTTCGCGAGTGCGAGATTGTTGCTGCCCGCCGCATCTACGTGTTCGCAATTGCGAACTCCCGTGATACGTGATCACGGCGTACTCGCATTGACAAACTCTCGCTGTGCAAGGTGGCAAGCCGCGATGACGTATTCGCGGTCGCCAAACTCCCGCGGGATCCCGCAGCAAGATCCAAAATGGCGCAGCACTCGCAAAATATCGAGAAAAACAACTCGGCAAACGCTGAATGATGGTAAGTGAACGCCGCGCGCCGCAAAATTGTATCACCAAGAAAAAAAAATGCGCTGCGTGCGAATTGGCGGATTTTGCGGGAAATTCGTGAATCTCGCGGATTGCAAATTTACCGAAAATCCGCAAAATCCGCGAGCGGAACGGATTTTCCGCCCATGCTTAAATATGTGGATTCTGCCTGGGTGTTCAATGCTTGCCGCCCCTGTGCTCACTTTTTGCTAACTGTATCTGCCCAAAGACTCTGGACTTCGAAGCTGAACGCATGAAAGCTTTATATGAAGTGGAAATCCGTAACATAATCGGGATAGATATAGATTGACAAGCTGGCTAGATATGTTGAAAAGGGAGGACTGTTAAAATCTAGGTTGCGGCGTAAACATTATCAGCACCATCTTGTCCCTATTCCAGGCTCATACTTGTGCGTAAGCAGCAGCCAATTTAAGTACCATGGCCTCTCTGCCCAGTGCCGATAGCCAGCGCGTCTCTCTCTGACCTCGCAAGTATCCCCTGCGCACTGACAGCCCCCGCTCTCACATGCTTGGGCCATAAGCCACCCCCTTCAGCGCGACCCTGCCTCGGAAGCCACATCCCGTACCCGGCTGACGCCTCCCCCCATCCCTTTCATGACCACACATCCTTTGATGAACCCCTTCCTCTGTTCCCGATTGTCCGACCCGATCCCAGGCCATCACCTGGTCCTGCGGATGCAGTTTATTGCCCCCTACTGTAAGAAGTTGCCCCTGTTCAAAGGAGCTGCGATTGATCAAAGCTCCGACCCCATGAGATCTGATCAGCCTCACACATTCCGGGAACCGGCGGAATGTCCAGCTGCGTGACAGTCATCACCTACTGTGATCGGAGGGGGGCTTCTACTGTAGATATGTGTGGGAACGGGCCTTAAGCGGGGATTCCGAGGATGTCTTTCCGTACTTCAAAGTATTTACAAGAATGTGCCACATGTAATAAACTGCAATAAAGACCATAAACCTGTGTATAAGAGGCCAGGCCTCTGAGATGCGGTTAGAGCACCTTGAGACGATACCCTGTTGTCTGATCTGATGTGTTCTGCTCCGACGGAATAAACTTCTGTTTCCTGCCTTCCAGTCCCCAGCGCCTGCCTCTTTGTTTGATAATTTTCGAATGGTACGAGAGGCGACTAATGCCGGGCAATACTTAAAGGTTATCAATTGAATCTGCCCCCTTTTACACAGGTGTATCTCCGAAGTCCCACGTGCGTTAAGAACGTCGTGCTGTTGCGTGAGTGTTCATCCAGCACCAGCTGGTGGTAGCCGGATCGCAAGTCCAGTTTGGAGAACCAGCTGGCTCCGGCCATCTCCCCAATGAGGTCGTCAATGGTGGGGGTTATGTGGCGTTCTCGCTTGATATCCGTGTTGGGAAGTCGCATATCGACACAGATCCGCACCGCTCCCGGCTTCTTGGGCTTCCTCGTGACCACTATGGGTGATACCCACGGGGTTGGGCTAGTCACCTTCTCAATTATTCCAGCCGCCTCCAGCTTCTTGAGTTCTTCCTCAACTGAGGGCCTTAGGTGAAACGCAATTCGGCGGTGTCACAGGGCCACAGGTTGAACAGTCGGATCAATGTGGAGATGTACCTTCTTTCCTGTGAACTTCCCAATTCCCTTGAATACATCAGCAAATTTCGCTATCAGCTGCTGGATGGACTCTTGGTGTACCCCAAAGGTGAATGTGACTACGCCCAGGTCTTCCGCTGCTCGGCACCCTAGCAGCATACCTTGCCCATCTTCCGAGACGAAGACATTGGTGGTGATGGACTTGTCTCTGTGCGAGATGGATGTTTTGAACTTTCCTCGGATCTTGAGAGGTGTGTCCTGTCCATATGCGAACACGGTGATGGCAGAGGGGCAAAGTACCAGTTTTTATGAGCGAGTGTTTGATGTAGGGAAGAGTCCATGAGGTTGATAGTTGCTCCCTTGTCTACCACGGCCATTACTTCTTGCGCACCTACCTGGATGCCACACTGGGGCAGCAGTCTGGTTCTTGGGGCGGCGGTGCCAATCATGTGCACCCTGTGCACCGTTCTCTCCTCCTCCTCGTCATCGTCCATATCATTTTGATTGGGGTCTCTGTCTGGCACTGCATTTACCACCTGTCTAGGCTTTCAGAACTTCTTGGAGCGACAGACCTTCTCGAAGTGGTTAAGGCACCCACACACGGAGCACCGCTTCCCTCTGGCAGGGCATTCTGTCGGAGTGTCATGGGGTTGTCCCCCGCAGTATCCACATGTCTTTGGCGTGGTTCCCACCGCAGTTCCTGCGCCTTTCTTGTTCCATTTCGTCAAGGATCTCACTGTCACTTTGTTGACTGGCTCAGCTTTGACCCGTGCCTGGAGCGCCGCTTCCATGTGGGCATCTCGGGCTTTCGAAAGCTCTTTGGTGTGTCCTAGGGTCAAGATGTCCGCTAGCGGTTTACCCGATTCTTCTAGAATGCGTTCTCTGAGTTTGACGGAGGCCCAGCCCTGGATAATTTGACCACGTGTCTCTTCCATGGTGTCTGCGAATCCACAGGTCGCCGCTAAGTTCTTCAACCTGCCGTGATACATGTTTAGCGATTCCTCCGGTAGCTGCCTTGCCTGTCGGAATATGAACATCTCATAGTCCTGGTTGGCCATTGTCTCAAAGTGTGCATTTGCTATGTTGTGGACATCTTTTCCTCCTAGGTGAAAGACCATGGCACGTTTTTGATCTTTGTGCACCTTGGTTGCCTCAAAGAATACTAGGAGGCGGTCTACCCAGTCCTTCCACTTCGGGGCTAGTGAGGATGGAGACCTGTCCACGAGAAACGGTTCAATCGGGGGTATATTGACCATGTTCTGACCCCGTGCTCTGATGAGCGTAGATGTGACCGGGGGCAAACTTGTCTCCGCTCCCTCCGGCTTTATTGCATGTTGGTTGTGCCACTGCTTGTTGGTGGGCACTATCCCTGGGGCGCAGCTGTGGGGGTTATCCCTGCTTTTTCTTGATGTTGGCTTCTTTTCTTTTATTTGCTGTTGGGGCTGCATGAATGGTGACTGTGTCCTCCCTCAGTGACCGAGAGCTGATGTAGACAGCCTGGTTTGCTTCTCTGCTGCCCACTTCTGACCTTTTCCCGGGCTCAGTTCGTCTGGCCACGTGCTACTCTGGCCTGGGGGAGAAGGTTTCCCTGTCTCCTATTCCCCTCGCGGTACACGTGATGAAAAGGGGCATGGCCGTGGTAAAAGGGGGCATGGCTATGCACTCGAGCGACGCTTCCTCCAGCGCTCAGATGTACAGCAGGGGGGCCAGTAAGTCCTCCGCTCATGTGTGTGGCTCAGAGCGCCCCTCCCTGCAGGAAGTGCAGCACACGTGCCTGCGTGCACCTGTTCAGAGTGAGGTCGACGGGCAGGGCGGCTCACCGTCGATCGTAGATCCTGATGCCGGGTCACCAGCTGGGCTGACGATCACACTGAGCGAGCCGAGTCCATGGGCACGAGCACCGCGAGCATGTGGCAGAGCTCGTGGCCGCCCCAGCGAGGCAAACACAACACACACAGCGAGGGATCCCACCCTCCTCGCCAGCTATTGTGTCGGGGACTTTTCAGACACCTATCAGGTGGGCCACTCGCAGTGAGTGGGAGGCCCGGTGGAGGTCTAGTGCGTGTCGACCGAATAGGCCGACAATAATCACTCGGACACAGTGGTAGTGCTTAACTAGTCCGCACGTCGCCGCCAACTGGCGTACGTCTGTGGCTGGACCCTATTTATTGGTATGGGTCGCATGGCTGGCGTCAAACACTAGAACACAACAGGTGCTTCAGGCTCTTTTGTTCTATGCCATGTATTTGTTTTTCCCTACCACAGATGCTGTTTTGGGTGGATTGGATAAACTCTCTGGCCTTGTAGTTGCCTGCATCACAAACTATTACATGATTGTTCCTTTGCCATTTCTATCGCAACCTTTGAATTGTAGCATTCGTATAGGCTTCATACCCGGAAGCGGGGACCCGAAGAACACTTTCAGACAGGTAGCACGCTTCCCTATGGGGGAGCGCTTGGTTGGCAGGGTGTTGCATTTATTGTGATCCTCTATGGGAATTGATTTGGTGTAAAGAATGTGCAGCCTGAGAGGTGCTTTTATCTTTCCTTGGAGCATAGTGCTAGCACTGTGATGAGGAGGGGATGTGTGAGATAGGCATGCAGCTCCAAGGTACAGGGTTATGGGCGCAGGTCTAAATTTACAAGATTTGGGGAACAAGAAAAATAATACAGGATAGAGGATACAAGGATAAGGGTAAAGTTTAATGGTGCAGGGTTAAAGGTACAGGCAAATAGATACAGCGAAAAGGAATCAGGGCTATGGATGCTGGGTGCAGGGTTGTGGGTAAAAGGCAAGGAGCACAGCATACATGGCTAGTGTGGTACTGAACATTCTGGACCCTGCTATTGTGTGGTACCGAAGCTCTGCACTCGTGTCAGAAATATCATCGTATCATGACGATTTTGGTATTGGCAGACCGGTAATGATTGGGATACTATACATAAACATTTGCGTCATGATCGAGTGACGAAATCACCCTGAAATCATAGTTTTCGTCTTGAACCCTCGGGTTCCATTTTGTGAGCGGCAGCCATTTTGTGATTGCCCTTACATAGCCTAATAACTAAGGCCGAATTCGATCTGAAAGGATACGTACACCTTTGCTGACTCCTCTGTGACCTGGGCAAGCTGACTCCACTGCCTCAAGCCAAACCTGTTTGGGCAGTTCCTCTCCCAGTGGCTGAGCGAGATTAGTATCAAGGCACAACATGTCATAAACCGTTCATCGCATACAAGCTATGTTTTATCTCACACACACCTGTCCCTGTTTCTTCTTTATGGCCTGTTTTACATGGAGGAGGTGCCCGATTTTATTAGGGGTCCGTCGATATCTGATGAAAGTTCTGAGCCTTGCCGGGTAATCTATCATGAACTGGACAAACTGAAATGTGGGCTTGTCATCATGACTCTGCTTTTTCTTTGTAGTAGAAATATTTGTATGACCAACTGTAAAACAAGGAATTCTTGCCTGAAGCTTATAATTTCGTATAAAAAGAGAAGGCTGGTTCTGTAAAAACGAGCAGTCTCCTGAGAACCTACATGCTGTTGTACTTCTAGGATACCTGTTACTGGTTGCAGCCAATAAATACGATCTTTGACTTCACCTAGAAGACTCTGTGTTTCTGTGGTCCGAAACAGGAAGGACTCAAGGTCTTTGGGTGTTCTCCCTGGCACCGCGGGTCCATAAAAAACCCGGTACCTCACTAGGGCTACAGGCATAATTTTTCATGGTTATGGGTGTAGGCTTAAGGGTACAGGGCTATGGACATGAGGTTATGGCTGCAGGGTGTGGCATTAAGGGTGGAGGGCTAATGACACAAGGCTCTGTACAATGTTAAGCAGTATGTGTCAAGGAAATAGTTCATGCTAGAACATGCATGGATGAATGAATTAATGAATGAAGAATTTGTAAAGCGCTGTAATCACCCCTGCAGGGGTATCTCCGCGCTGACCTGTCTGGAGTACATTCTCTCACTCGTCGAGCTACTGTGTGAGTGCAGGCACTGAAAACTGCGTGGATGAGGGCTATGGGTATAAGATACAGGGGTAAGGATACACGATAAAGGGTCAAGGGTACATTGATATTCCTTCTGGTTGCATGAATCTGGTACAGGGCTAAGGATACAGGGTTTTGAATACAGAGCTATTCGTTATGGATGCAACCATAAGGGCTATCGATTATTGGTGGATGGCTAAATGTACAAGTGTAATGGTTATAGGTACAGGGAAACAATAAAAGATAGAGAATGTAATGTTATGAGTGGGATATGGGTACAGGTTGCTGAGTCATGAGTGTGCAGTTATGGCTATAGTCTGCTTGTGTTCGGGTACAAGTCTAAGAGTGTATCTAAAGGGTACAGAATTACAACAGTGGGTAAAGGGTGCAGAGATAAAGACGCAGAGTTATGGACAAATGGTGTTGGGTAATGGGCTAAGGGGATTTTATTCAATTGTAGCTTCATACCCCTTGACATCCCCAAAAGCGCACACATAATTTCCTACCTTGCGGAACTGCACTGGCTTCACTTCATGAAACACTGCAAATTCAAGCTTCTCAACCACACCTACAAAAGCCTCCATAAAGCAGGGCCAGCCTACCTCAACGACTACTCCCAATCTACCAACCTCCCAGACATCTACACTCCCCTTTTCTCACCCTTGCATGAATCCTCCGCAGGCACAGAAGAAAGACAGGTGTCTGTGCTTTCTCCTTCATCGCAGCCAAAAGCTGGAATGAACTCCCTCTACATATCAGGGCCGCCACTCCACTCCTCAACATCTGCAAGAAGTTGAAGACCTGGATGCTCAACTAGGAGCACCTGCTCTGGGGCCTGGATACCCTCAAGGGTGATAAGATGTGCCAAACAAACCTAAATGATATAGTGTAACATAACGTAACATAACAAAACAAGTGCACTCTCTGATGAGTAGCATACAGCACCACAGGGAAGTGTGTGGTGGGCAGAGCGTTGTATTAATTGTGATCTTGCATAAGAACTGTTTGGGTGTCATGCTCTTGTGAACAGGAAGGTGCTCTTATCAAGAGTAGAGGCAGATCCCCTAACAAAGTGATTTTAGTGAAGGTGTGAGGGAAAGGCACTACAATTATAATTTATTTAGGACTAAAACATACAGGCAGCTACCCAGCACCTTCCAGGCCAGAGGGGTAATGGGGTATTTTTGTGTCTATATCAAAAAGGGAGAAATTGGAGACAGCCTAGTAATCAATAAGGCAACATACACAAGTCAGAAATGCTCTTAAATAAATACAATTGTCAAAAATCGGAGTTGATGACATTAGAAGTAGCTATCACCTTTTTTAAAAGGCTGTCATACTGCCTACTATTGTACAAACAGAACTCATAAGCAAGGAAGAAATCGAAGAGAAATCAAGATTTGCCACCAGTGAAGAAACTGCACAGTGTTTAAAAGGGCCTTATTTCACCTACTCTTGCTAGGGAGCAGGGAGTTCATCCCCCAAGCCACTATCATGCTCCCAAATGTATATGAGCACCAAATAGATGGTCTATAGTCGTAGCCAGACTGGCACCCTGCACATGTGAGGCTGAGAGACGAGGTGGTGGTAGGTTTCTGCCCTGACAGCCCAAGCCTATATTAGCCTGTCCAGTATTAACATTATGATTATCTGACCATGTGAGCTAAGTACTTCTCCTTAAATCACAGAGATCCATACTTTTTCGGGTTTCCATTGGGAGCCATCCTCCTGCATGTCCAGAATTTCCTTCCAGATAACTTCCAGTTCATTAGTCGTGAATGACATTGTTTCAATAGGGGACTTCTATCGTTTCCACTAATTCGTCTAGGATAGAAGCCCTGCACAGATTTGGTAGTTCTCATTTCGTTCAATCATAGTGCATCTCCAGTCCTTCTCTGCCCTATTACAGTTTTATTCCTTCTGCACAACAGTTACAGGTCGGCATCACAAGGGCAGAGTTTCTTGTTACCTGCACAGCCCCATCAATTCATCTCCACTGATCCCAGGTGACGTGACCAGGTCCTGCCCTTGAATATGTAGACTTAAGCAAAGTGTAGTAGAGAATACAGTTTTTCTCCTCCTAGCACTTTGGCCCAACTCAAACTTCCCTCTATTGGTATTCTGCCAAGATCTCCAGCTACCCAAGAACTCCAGATAAAAGGCCCGAGTTGCCAGGTTAAAAGTGAAGAGGTTACATACTTCTTCACTCTGTTAGGGGAAGGTAAGAGCTAAGGCTAGATCCCCACCCAGTTTCCAACTTATCACATCCTTCCTTCAACCAAACCTTCTTCCCCCCACTCTTGTGCTGTAACATAAACACACTATTTCTATAGAATCACTCCTTTGACTCCCTCTACGGTTTCCTTAATGGTATAGAAATGATGGGTTGGGTTATCAGCACTTGAGGTGGACCTCTGGATAATACTCACTCCTATGGTTAGCTGTCTTCCTCCCTGCCACACAGCTAAATTTTCTAAGGAGCTGAGCTAGATGGACTCCTGGGAGCATATGTTATAGATCATTGCTCGGTGCTGCTACTGAGTGGATGTAACAGCATGCCCCACACTTGGTTATTAGATTATTTCTTTGCCATGACTAGATAGCATCCAAACTTGAGGTGAGGGTGCTTCTAAAGGTAGTGCGCAAGCAGCACCTTCATATCTGGGAACTTTCCTATGCCCATATTCTATGTGGTTTCATCTGTAAATGCAGCCCACTGCTTCTTGAAGTTCTTATCAATTGGCTTAAGCGACTGCATCTAGCCGCACAATTTTCTCCTACTCCCGTATGTGTAGGTGCAGCTACCCATTTTTTATGATAAGGTTTTAGAAACTCTTCCAGACGTACACTACACCAAAATCCTCATCCTGGGATCATCGACCTCCGCCTGGGACGACTCCTGGTGGCCCCCTGCCCTAGGCACCACTCCCATACCAACGGACCACGCACGCAACCTGGGCTTCATCCTGGACTCCTCCCTCTCGATGACCAGACAAGTCAACGCCGTCTGCTCATCATGCTTCAACACCCAGCACATGCTCCGCAAGATCTTCCGATGGATCCCCACTGAAACCAGGAAGACGATCACCCAGGCACTCATCACCAGCCGACTAGACTACGGAAACACCCTATACTCCGGAACCACAGCCAAACTTCAGAAAAGACTCTAGCGCATCCAGAACGCCTCCGCACGACTCATCCTGGACATCCCCCGACACAGCCACATCTCCAGCCACCTGAGAGACCTGCACTGGCTCCCCATCAGCAAGAGGATCACATTCAGACTCCTCACCTACACACACAAGGCCCTCCATGACCTGGGCCCCAAGTACCTCAACAACCGTCTGACCTTCTACGCGCCCACCCGCCAGCTACGATCGGCCAGCCTCGTCCTCGCCGCCGTACCACACATCTGCAAAGCCACCGCCCGGGGAAGATACTTCTCCTACCTGGCAGCCAAGCCATGGAACTCCCTCCCGACCCACCTCTGGCTGACCCAGGATCATCTCTCCTTCAGGAAGCTCCTCAAGACCTAGCTTTTCGAGCAGTAAGCACCCCCCCCACCAGCGCCTTAAGACCCTCCGGGTGAGTAGCGAGCTATACAAATGCCGATGATTGATTGAGTGATTGAAACACTTTTCACATAGGCCATGACCTACTCTCACACTTGATGTTTAATGTCTGAGGCCTCACACTTTTAGCTTTAAATTCATACATAGGCACAGTAAAAGCCCAACTTTGGTACTGATACATGACATCAAAAAACTTCTCATATCATCCATGCATCAAAAACCAATGCTTCCAATCATAACACTCCAACGCAGCGCATCCTACCTGTCTGCAAATACACTTCAGTCCCTTGCGAGGGGTATGAAGATCTATATGAATGCAACTAGAGTACAATACAATATATGCAATACATACATATATAAAATACACAATAGCATTTTTATTAGAATCCTATTCGGTCTGTCTACTATGTTAATATATGATAAAAATGCAGAGTTTTTTATGACTCTCTCATACTGGCCCTGTGGAAAGCTTCACCCTCACTGCTTGAAGTGTTAGACCAAATTCTTAAAGCGTTAGCCCCCCTCGCCCCAAGTTCAGGTCTAGTGGTGCCCCTGATGGGTGTCAAGCGGTGAGAGGCACCCAACGTGCTATAACTGTGCTTTCACTGTGAAGGGGGGCGCAATATGTGCAGACTGCTGGCGTTGCTAGTCCTGCAGTAAAGCTCTGCCAGACTTCAACTGATGAAATAGCAGGTAGATGCCCACACTGCAGCGTGTGCAGGCACTGGAGTCTCGGGAGGTTGCGCCTTCATTCCAGAGGTGCTCTTAGGGTAAAGCCGAGGTACTTCCAAGTACAGAACTATCAGGAGTGATATGGCCAGGGACTGCCGGAGGACCCCCACCCTTCCATTAACCAACATAACATTATTAACAGGACATGAGAGGGCTTTCTTTGGAAGCCGGGGGATCTTTCGACCGCCCGGCCGTATTTATTAAAACATACAAAATAAATCAAAATTGAAATAAACAATATTTACACAATTACGCAGAAAATGTTACAATTGTTATATACAGGTATTCAGATGGCTAACCTTAACATATTTCTAGTACAAGGAATTTCCTATCCAAAAACTAACATATCAATCACATTATATAATATTTATTTTCTGCGTACCTATTGGGGCCTACGGCAAGGTCAATAACTGGTGTCAGATCCTTATCACTAAACCACACCCTCCTGAGCGGAGCGCGCATGCGCAGAGGGACTGTTTACGGTGGGGCTACACGCCCTTCCTGGTTACCCCCGTACGCCCTATTAACTACGCCCTCCTGTCGGAGTGCGCACGCGCAGAGTGAACGTTTACCATGAGGGCACATCCCCTCCCCGGTTACCCCTGTACGCCCTATTAACCACGGCCTTCTGTCGAAGTGCGCATGCACAGAGGGCCCGCTTACCGTCAGGGTACTTTGACTCCCCGGTTACCCCCGTATGCTCCATTGACTCCATTAATGGGGGCTCTTGCATCTCTGAGCCGTTTACTGGCGTCATTGTGCACGTGAGGGGTGGCCATACATCCTAGAGACAGCGTGACTGTCTCCCCTGCACCCATGTACCCAACAGGCTGTACCTGCCCCTGGAGTTCTATGAGAGACCACTTGTCTCTCCCTTTGGGTGTCTCCATTCAAGAATGGCGCTGCCCCCTAAGGACCTTAAATTAACTGCTCACCAATCATGACCTTACCGCCACAGGCCAGCGTAGTTGACCGACTATCTGGCCCCCCCTACCCTCCTACACCGAAAGGTCATGCCCTAAAACTAAATCCTCACACCTAGCCCTTATATGTTTAGTCCGACTATTGGGCCCTACCAACTCCTTGCAAGGTCTTTCCTTGCCCCTATACTCCCTTTAGTAGACGAGAAAAATTCTCTACAATTGTTTGAAACCCTGATGTGGACAAACGGACGCCTATTTACAAGAAGCACAACTCCCCCCAGATGCACCCCTGGGCTATGGGCTGAAATTAGCAAGCCTCACTATTGTTTTTACTAGGTATTTGCTTCCATGGGCAAAATGGCCTCACAGACACGCTTACCACCTTCGGGAGATCTGGAACCCAGAGTACGGACATGTCGACCACCCTTCTACCCAGGCGCCCCGGTGTACATGTTCTTTCAGGCCCTCCCCACCCCAACAAAATGAGTGCTAATTAATCTAGGGGTGTCTGATCCAGAAATTAGACCTGGCGCCATAGGGCCACTAGATGGACTTAATTGTTGGCATTACGCTGTGCCCGATAAGACACGGCGCTCATGACACTGAGACCCACTGTTAGTGTGTGGTACCTGACGTACACGTCCTCTACTAAAATGGCAACTGGGAGCTCGGGCCCTGTAAAGGCAGAGTCCAGCTTCCCGACAAGGGGTGCTGAGGTGTTGAATACGCCTATTACTCCTGTGTTTGGCCAAGCTGGCCAGACACACCCCTGTGCACTGCCACATTCCTACCGCTGGCACCACCAATTGGTAACCTATGAATATACTATGACAACCACGGTGGCCCTGCAAGCACAGGCGCCGTTACTGTAGAAATACTGTTTCCTGATAAGGAACATACTGTCATATTATGTGAAGCAACATCCTGCTACTGCGAGCACAGACGCCGTATCGGTAGAAATACTGTTTCCCGATTGGAAATATACTGCCATATTCAATCAATCAATCAAATATCTTTATTCGGTTTCTCATTGTTTTTAAAATACCATAAAAGTTCATAAAATACATCAATTTCATATTCATGTATAAAAGCCCATTTAAAAGCAAAGAAAAAGAATTCGCATTTTGATTTTCAAATATTAAAAGCTATTTTTTGCCAGTATTCATATTAACGTAAAACAATTTGAACCACTTATCACATATTGGTACGATGTCTAATGCAAAATTTAAGAAAGTGCGCTATGGATTTTGTCATAAGTTCAGTTTCCAAGAACTGTAAGGCCAGATAGGCTGGGCGACACTGACGCAACCTCAGGACCTTCAGAAGTGGTACTATCCACCGCCTGCGTGGTGAAACATAAAATTTACAGAAAAAAAGTACATGAATAGTAGATTGTAAGGCAATAGAATCACAGGGGAAAGGGGAGAGATTTGTAGACCAATCATTTTGGGAAGGGAAGGAAATCATACGGTGAAACACGCCAAACCTAAAACGGGTCAACAAAAATTTACCATACTGATTTAAATTGAACTGCAGGTATGGTTGGATAGTAGGAACAAGTTGTATTAGCAAACATTGCTGTACAGAAGGTTTCCCTATCTCGTTTAACAAACGCATTCGGGACAGATGCAACAAACATGCTGGTTTTAGATCTTTTTTTGAGAAGTCCAATACTGATGGAGGGTCGTCAAAAAATCTTGCAAGTCCAATGTCAGTAAGGAATGATTTGACATAAACCAGCCACATGATCTTCCCCATATTGTCAAGTTTCATGCAGTCTTGGACAATTGTTCTTGTGAGGTGACATTGTTCCGTTGCCCAAATCCTTCGCCACAACATGACTGGTTGGATTTTAATGATATCTGAAATATAGTCCAAACCAAGTTCAAGATGACAACCATATGTTGTGGTACTTTTTGGGACTGTCAACAAAAACCTTAGAAATTAGTTTTAAATTTTTTGGAACTGATCTACGTTCGCCCCACCCCAGACCCCTGCTCCATAGATCGCAATGCTAAGACATTTTGCATTATATATTTTGAGCATTTCAGTCGGGGGTCTCTTGCCCAACCGAATTGAAAAAGCCTTCAGTGCAGCAACGGCCCTTAAAAAAGCCAATTTGCGGGAATTGACGGCTTCCCTCCATTTAAAAGCCTCGTCTATTAAAATCCCTAGATATGGATATGCTTCCGTTCTTTCAAGGGGGGATTTGTCCACATGAATTTTCTTGGGTTTTTTACGCTTTATGCCAGCATGCATCACATAAGTCTTTTTTATGTTTACTTTAAGATTCAAGCTGGCCATAAACGAGCAGTACTTGTTCAGAACTCATTGGAGCTGGACTGGGGTTCTGGCAAGGATCACCGCATCGTCGGTGTATAATAAGGCTGGTATCTGCCGACGACCGGCTGCTGGGAGATCTTCTGCGCCCTCTAACATAGCAACCTCTAACCCATTGGTGTACAAGGTAAATAGGGAAGGGGCCAGCACACACCCTTGTCTGACCCCCTTCTCTATCAAGAAGCTATCAGTTAGTTGGCCTCCAGTCCCAAATCTCACTCTTCCTGTTGCCCCTGAGTATATTTCACGGAGAAAATTGACTATTGGGGGGTCAATTCCCATTTGCAGCATAATTGTCCACAACCTTGAGTGGACAACGCAGTCAAACGCTGCTGTTAAATCCACATATACCATGTGTAGAGAAGTGCCTTTTGCCTCTACATACTTTCCGGCCAGCAATGTCAGATTTAGGGCCTGATCCACCGTACTCAACCCTGCCCTGAACCTGTATTGCAGATCAGAGATTGCCTCGTGGTCATTCGTCCACTCCTGGAGACGGTCGAGAAGAATGCGCCCAGCTATCTTCCCGAGCGTATCCAGGAGTGAGATAGGACGGTAACAGGCAGGACTGTCTCTGTCTCCCTTTTTAAAGATGGGAACCAATATCGAGGACGACCAAGAATCTATTAAGCCAACCTCTTTGGCCGCATTCAGTACGTTGGTGAATAACGGGTACCACAAGTCTGGTTTATGTTTAAAAAGGTCCACAGGGACCGAATCCGGTCCTGGTGCCTTTCCGGATTTAGCAGTTTTATTGCCTTCTCTATCTCATTTAGTGTGAAGTGGAAGGCTAGTGGATATTTCACTGGAATCAAAGATTCTAGATGTTCTAATTCAGGGACTTCTTTCCCGCTGAAAACCTCTGAGAAGTGTTGCACCCATTCTCCTGCATCGATAGCAACGTCTAAAGATGGTGCATCTACTTTATCTATTAGGAAAGGAGATTTCACTATCTGCCAAAAGGCTGTGCTATCCTTTAGGATGCTACTTCTCTGTAGTTGGGCCCATAAGTTGGCTTGTAATTCCTTTTTCCTGGTTCGTAATGCAAGCGCATAGGCCTTCCTTAGTTTTATGATCTCCTCCCTGTCTCTCTCCACTTTGGCTAAAGCCTTCTTTTAGTTGGTATGAGCTTTCGTGCATTCAGTACTAAACCATCCTTTTCTAGTGCTCTTATTCTGCTTACAGTCCCTGGTTAGTTATTTTCTAATGATTTCAACAATGTCACTATACTGCCATATTATGTGAAGCAACATCCTGCTACATTACCGCGGCCAGCACAACCTATGATAACACACCACTAAACAATCAACCTAGTGTTTGCACATCCTGAGCCCTTGATCGATCCCCCATCTCACTTGATGCCGTTGCTTGCAACTCCCGTTCCTGATGTACGGGTCCCCATGGCTGTCCACCTCTTGCAGTTGTTGCGTTGTGGAGCTCTTCCCATGTATCCGCCATGGATCCGGCCATGCATAAATGGAAAAGCAAACACAAACAATTAGTGTTTCTGGCTTCCTGACGAAAGATGCAGTACACATGCCCGTATTACATTGCTGTCACATGCTAAGCCTTAGCTAAGATTAGCACCAGATGCGTTCTCATCGAACTTGCAACTGCGAGTGTGTAGCATAGCATTAGTCTGTGTCACATGCGGAGCATTTGAATTAGCGTTACAGTGAGGGTGCCTGTTAGTATGACCTTGATTAAAGAATAAACATGGAGTCTACAGTGAATGCAATAGCCCCTCCATGAATACTTGAGGACAGTACACAGTGTGAAGTGCAGTGAAATAGAGCATTCAAGGATAGTAAAAGGTATGCTGCAGCCCAGCACTTTTCTTGCCAGGCCAATGCTATTAGCAATCCCGAAGTCTGTCCACACATACGTGTATGAGCGTATCTGTGTGACATTACACCCCCCCCCCCCAAAAGCTTACGCGTACTACCACTTGTTGCTTATGGTTTTAGACACAGGCCCCGCATTCCAATGTACCCCCGCAACTGAGAGCAGGGATACCCTTCAAGACATGACAACAGGGCCTACCGGTGATGCAAGCCACTACCAGCATTTGGCTTACAGGCCCTGGCACCCCCCTTATAGCTCCAGAAAAACCGTAAACCTAGTTACTGTTGCACTTTCTGCCGAGGACACATGCCGTATCTATAATGACTCCATAGTGTTTTCGTAGCTACTTCAGGAAGGCATAGCGTATAAATCAGAGATCTTAAGTCCCTTATGAAAGATTCCCCCCGCTATATCCAGCACTATTTCCCTTACATGAGTAACTTGCCCATGAGAGCGCCTGCCAATAATGTAATAATGGGTCAGCTCTTTTCAGGACTGGTTGACCTGGAGCTAAGGGACTCGGAGCGCTGTGCGTCCAGTGTAGTTGAATAAATATGATGTTGAACGCCCCTAACATCACTTCAATTTCTGCTTTTCTATCCAAGTCTTTAGGCATAGTATATAAGATTGAAAGGGACACAGTCTTTTTGCCAGTTCAGCAGCAAAGTCTTTAGGCGCCTTGACGCCCGTTGGGCAAAGTTGCCCGTTATAAATTGGTTTTCATTTCATTTAAGCATAGGACTAGCACAGTGCTATCCATGCCGGGCTGTAAAATGGCCCAAGAGCCTTATACCACTCCCGGCACAACATTACTACTTTGGCCTTTGGTAAAGTACCATCCAAGCCAACCTGAAATGATCAAGGCAACCCCTGACATGTGTCTCACCCTCCTCAGAGAGGTATAGTTCTGTCCCTACCCAAAAGGCACACCTAGTTTAGTCCAAACAAAAACCCGTTCAAAAATACAGTGCTGCATAACTATGCAATAAAACAGAAGCAGAGGACTCTAGGTACGTCTCCAGTTTAGGTGGAAGGCAGCTCCCGTGTAGAGCACTCTCAGCATCAGCAGCACACTAAATTTTCTCACCTCAGGTGCCTTGCTGAACTTTGCGTTTTTTGAACTTCCCATAATGATAAATGAGACAAGAGTCTTTTAGACACTACTGGTTCCCCCAAATTGAATTCATTACTAGGCCCACCACGGTGTTATTTGCCTTCAAAATGAAATATTCAAGTCCTTTGTCTGGCTTTCTGCTTTGAGTTGCAAAAGAACGTGGTTAACGTCTGTGCTTAGCACAGTTGCCGCTCAACCTGGAAACTGGCTTTCACACCATCGTCAAGCCCTACACTTAAATACATGTTACTCGCAAAGAGGACCCCAGAAAGAGGGCATTAGCATAGAGGAGTTACCACGATTGTTTCAACTATCAACTCTGTAGATAAACATCCAACCCAGAAACGACTCAATGAGAGATTCTTGTGGCTCAATTACAACCCTCACATTTAAAAAGCAATAAAGAGGGGGGATGCCCAATGTTGTGAAGCAATTACTCAAGTGGTGAAATGAATCAGCAAGAACCCCAGCGACCCAGAAATAGCACTGTCAATAATATTGATACATATATCAATTACGTACACATCTTCCCATGTTATAGTTTTTTGTAGCATTAGCTTGGTCTGGGGGCATCAAAGCGCTTTACCACTGGAACCAGATGCTTCACAGTTATTTAAGGAAAGTTGAGGGGGAGGACAATCATGATTCCCCTACTAAGTCGCACTGTGATTAGCATAGTGTACCTCACATTTCGTAGCTTTTTTCTGTCATTACACAAAGACATACATTATAAGTACCATACCCCTAATTCATGACCATTTGGCTTTGTCAATGGCCGCTCCTTGCGCAAGATTTGTCATTACCCCAAGTTATATATTACAAGTATCATACCTGTAAGTCTGGACTATTGGCTTTGTCAGTGGCTGTTCGCTGCCTGCGATAAATAAGCAGCAACCGTGGCCTGTAATAATATTGAACCCGCTACCATCTGAAGCCCTGGGGACACAACAACAATATTGCAGCTCTTAGGTTTCCAAAAAAAAAAAGAGAGTTGAAAAACCAGATGACAAATCACTCTTTAAAGGATTTCCCTCCCCCTACAATGCTCCTCCCGCGCATGATGTGCCTGCAGCCCAGGGGCCCGACAGAGTACCGTTTCGAGGCCCCCCATTACCAACCACTACTCACGTAACTTTCGGTATTACAGCGTCAAAGAGTAATGCAACATTTGCTGGATAGCGTTTTAACTCTATTACGTTCATGCCACTATACTTTGCTGAAAAGTCTCCCATTTCGAACTGTTCGAGTGCATTTTAATTAAAGCAAACTAAACCTGTTACTTAAAGCCAAAAGAGGAGTGCACATTTAACTTGTGGCGATATTCAATGCAGCAGCAGAGATGCAGAGCGATTTTTCCGAACAGCAATTTTTTGGCAGAGCGGAAACATATGCGGCCACGCGTTCCTCACAGACTTGCTTTTAATATAGCAGGTACGGACGTCACTAAACTTCCTTTCCGCAGACTCAGCATCCTCAGCGCAGAGTGCAATTTCGGCAATCTTTCCCGTACATTGATTGAATCAAACAACCGTTGTGCTTCTTCAAATTAAACAAAGAAATTACAGATACCTTGGCATCGCGCAGCAAGTATCATCCACTTAAGCGTTGCAAAATTACTGGCAAGGCAAACGCAGATCTTTGTCTACCCTTGCTACCAGCGCGAAACCATGTGTGGACATTACAGCGCACGGAACAGGGTTAAATGCATGGCCCGCAGGAATCAAAGGCTCCAGAATGTACCTCAGCTCGGAAACACCAGCAACATACAAGAGGCATGTCCCAAACTGAGGGGCATATTATCAAGGGGGCTCCACTTTTTTGGCTTTAAAAGCCAAGAAAGCGGAGATAAAATTATCTCCCTATTACCTAGCTGCCGCTAACACTAGTTAGCGACAGCTAGTAGGAGATAGCGACCATCTTGGGCCCCACTTTGCATGTCAGTGATATTTATCACTAATGATATGCAAAGGGGGCGTGCCAAGATGTTAGCGACTGGAAACAGTCGCTAACATTGCTATCTCCCATTACCAACTTTTGGAGATATTCTCGCTAAGCGCGAATATCTCCAAAAGCTAACACCTTCCCCTGAGCAGTTCTTAGCCATGTTATCCAATGGTAGGTGGATAACATGGCTAAGAGCATTAGCTCGGTAATGCATGAATATCGCTGACTTTTCAGCGATATTCATGCATTTCGGACGATTTTTATCGCTTAGGAGATAAACCTTGATAATAGCAAGGTTCCTAAGCAATAAAAATCGCCGCAGCTCGGCGATAAAAATATCCCCGCTAAACCAACATAGCGATAATTATCGCTAGTTGTTGGTAATATGCCCCTTTGTTATCTGTCAGCCCGTTAGGTGAGGGCGGCTTATTAAAACTTTACTGTTTCAAAGCCCCGCTGTGCGCTGCCTATTGATTGGCCCAGACGTAGCTGCACAGTATACAGCAGCTGCCCTACATACCTAAAATACGATAAACTCCTGCAAAATCGCAAACTCACAACCCGCCAAGAACTCACAGCTCTTTGCATTTCCTGAAAGTGGTCCCCGACCATTTATGAGTGAATTAAAAAAAAAAATTTAAGAAAAATATTCATTAACCGTTCACTTGATAAAACACTATTGTTTATTCAGATAGTGTTGATTCGTTGAATACTGTATTTTTTTCATTTACAAACATATACTATACATTTTTAACAGTGCCCACAGTACAGGGAAAAGGGGGAGGGAGTGTAGTGCTCAGGAGTGGTGTGGGTAGGTGAAGTGACAATTCAATTGTATATCACTTTTAACAATTGATGATGGGTTCCCAGGAGGAGCCTTACCAGAATTAATCATCGATTAAGTATACCATTCAGTAAGACATCATAAATAACAGGTGTACAAAATAACACACTGATTATGTGCAACAATTGGTAGTCGACGTTTCGACCCTCGTGGTAGGGATGATAACCCTTACTCGGCGGGTCTTCCTCAGGACAGTGCAAAGAGGAGGTGTGGGCAGTTCCTATAGGGAAAGGACATTGGGAAACAGTTACTTAATTTTCACTAAATGAGATTATTTATTTATTTACACAGGGGTACATATATATACGCGTCATATCTCATGAGAACCTATACTCGATCCAGCAAGGACCAAGGTCAAGGTGTCAGGCTCGTTTCTGTCAAGGGTGTTTATACAGTGGGAGTTGGGTAGTTAATTAGGGAGGAACCTCAAATTCATCAGGTAATATAATTTCAGTCTCGTTGTCATTACTTCATAGGCAGTATACCACTCAGAGTCTTCCCAGGAGGGAACGTTGTTAGTACGTAATGGATACTGTTGTTTACACAATCGGCCTGGTCTGAGACCATACTAGCTAGGTCAAACAGTAAGGGGAGGTGCCTTGTTACCTTGTGCATAGATATCACCGCGACTCTTCAGTTGGACATAAATTACTCATGTGCGCAAATAATCCTAGGAAAAGGGGATAACTATTTAATTTAAACATCCCAGTTGTATTAGGTACAGCACTTTAAATAGTGAAAGGGTCATTATACCTTGTCAAGACACCAGAAAGCGGTCATGTTCATTTTATA
Source organism: Lissotriton vulgaris (assembly GCF_964263255.1). Taxonomy (NCBI): domain Eukaryota; kingdom Metazoa; phylum Chordata; class Amphibia; order Caudata; family Salamandridae; genus Lissotriton; species Lissotriton vulgaris. Next base: position 51,434,918 of record NC_141688.1, read on the forward strand.
TGGTGAAGTCTAGCATTGGAGGCGTAGTAGCTGCATATCAACGCATTCCTACGTGGATGGATAAAGGAAGATTTAGTGTTCTACCGGCATGCAGGGTGCACTCTAGGGGGTCACATACACATGCTCGCGATTTTACCTGGGTGGGGGTTACGTGTATCCTAAGAGGAGTGATCGATGTTCATTGTTGGTCCATTGTTTAATACATATGGATTGGCCTATCTGTTGGTCCCCGTTCTAAGAAAAATAGCGTATAGTTAAATCAATATACTTGTAGTTGGATAAAACCTTTTTGGTAAATGCTAATGGAGCCAGCTCGTACCTGAGTGATCGAGGGGTACCGGTCACGGCTCGGGTCCTAATTTGTTGCTGACCTGTCCGCTGAAACAGTAAAATGGATATTATGGGTCTACCAGGTTATTTGCCTCAGGTTACACAATCGGCTAGGTGGTAGGGGCCGATAAAAGACTGCGGGTCCTCTTACCTAAGTGAGCAGGTCTGGCAACGTCGTCCCCGGCATCCTGCACATCAGCCGCGAAAGTCGGGAGTGTGTAAGGAATTGCCATCAAAGTTAGCCTCAAGTCACTTCCGTATCACGTGACGTGACTACGTTAGAACTAAAAATAAAGAAAGAACTCCCAGGGTAAACGTGGTTGCTAGCATCCCGATGGTTGCTAGGACGCTTCTCGTGAGATTATTATCGGAGTTGTTGTGGGAAGGTCATAATGCCGCTGGTCCCGTTATATTCTAAAAAAAAATTGGGGGGAATTCACTCATAACTGGTCGGGGACCACTTTCAGGAAATGCAAAGAGCTGTGAGTTCTTGGCGGGTTGTGAGTTTAAATTTTTTTTTTTAATTCACTCATAACTGGTCGGGGACCACTTTCTGTATAGCACACGATTACCCAGGTCCCTACAACTACTGGGTTGATCCCCTTTTCTGTACCCCTTTGCATTTCCTGGGCATATATAGGGCCCCTAATCCACCATGCAAGGCACACATTGTCAACCGAGCGTAGTCATACTCACCGATGCACGTGTGCTACAGATTGACGATCCGGTCCGAGGCGTAGCTCTGTACCGGTGCTGCTTCCTGAGACTGCTGGGCATTGTATAACCCCTCGTGTGCGCCGAATCGTCCCTTCTCGGCTCTCCGCACTGCCCTCGTCCGCAGAGCCCCCCTGCCTTACCCCTCAGTTTTCACTCCCGGACGTGTCGTGGTCTCTCCGGTCCAAGCCAGCATCACCGATGAGAACTGATCATGCGCTTGGCCCGCCACGGTGCAGGGCGATGGAAAAACCTTGATGCACCGACTCTCTGAAGCCTCCGCCTCTGGGACCTGAGACCAAGCAAAAAATAAATTAATTACAGCCTCCTAGAGGCTGGAAGGGGCAGGCCATGGCGCGCAGGAGTCAAAGAGGCCGACTTCAGTGTTGCACAGCCTTTTAACCCCTCGCAGGCCAGGCCGGATCTAACCGGCCTGGCCTTTGTTCCCTTCGTCCATCATCGCACCCCCAACTCCGGAACATCATTAACAACTCCTTCGCATCTGCCACCTTTCCGGAAAGCTGGAAGCATGCAGAGATCAGCGCCCTCCTGAAGAAACCCACCGCGGACCCTACAGACCTCAAAAACTTCCGCCCCATCTCGCTCCTCCCGTTCCCCGCTAAAGTCATCGAGAAGACCGTCAACAAACAGCTAACCACCTTCCTCGAGACCAACGGCTCCCTCGACCCATCGAAGTCTGGATTCCAAGCAAACCACAGCACCGAGACCGCCCTCATCACAGCCACCGACGACATTAGGTCCCTGCTCGACAACGGGGAAACTGCTGCCCTCATCCTCCTCGACCTATTGGCCGCATTCGACACAGTCTGCCACCGCACCCTAACAAACCGCCTCCACCACGACAGGATCCAAGGAATTGCCCTGGAATGGATCACGTCCTTCCTCTCTGACAGAATTCAGAGAGTCCGCCTCCCTCCCTTCCGCTCAGCGGCCACCAAGAGCATCTGCTGCGTACCTCAAGGCTCCTCGCTCAGCCCCACCCTCTTCAACATCTACATGACCCCCCTCGCAGCCATCGCACACCAACACAACCTAAACATTATCTCCTATGCTGACGACACCCAACTGATCCTCTCCCTCACCAACGACCCCGCCACCGCCAGAGCCAGCCTCCAGGAAGGAATGAAACACGTCGCGGAATGGATGAAGCTCAGCCATCTGAAACTGAACTCAGACAAGACGGAAGTCCTCATCCTGGGACCATCCCCCTTTGCCTGTCCTGGTGGCCCCCTGCACTGGGCACCGCCCCCAAGCCCACGGACCACACACGCAACCTAGGTTTCATCCTGGACTCCTCCCTCACGATGACCAAGCAAGTCAACACCATCTTGTCATCTTGTTTTAACACCCTGTGCATGTTCCGAAAGATCTTCCGATGGATCCCCACCGAAACCAGAAAGACGGTCACCCCGGCCCTCGTCACCAGCCGACTGGACTACGGGAACGCCCTCTACGCCAGAACCACAGCCAAACTACAGAAAAGACTCCAACGCATACAAAACGCTTCTGCACGACTCATCCTGGACATTACTCGACACAGCCACATCTCTGCCCACCTGAGAGACCTGCACTGGCTCCCTGTCAGCAAAAGGATCACGTTCAGGCTACTCACCCACGCTCACAAGGCTCTCCACGACATGGGCCCCGAATATCTTAACAACCGCCTCACGTTCTACACACCCACCCATCAGCTCCTATCCGCCAGCCTCGCCCTCGCCACCGTCCCACAGATTCGCAGAACCACCACCGGAGGGAGATCCTTCTCCTACCTGGCTGCCAAGGCGATGAACTGAGACTGACCCAGGACAATTTCTCCTTCAGGAAGCAACTCAAGACCTGCCTCTTCGAGCAGTAGCAGCATCCCTCCCCCCTCCCAGCGCCTTGAGATCCTTGCGGGTGAGTAGCGCGCTATATAAATGTGCCTGATTGATTGATTGATTCGTGACCCGGAAGTGACTCAATCACTTCCAGGTCACCAAGGGACCCGGGGGCGAGTGGGTGTCGGTGCGCCCTGCCATAAGTACGGCGGGGCCGATGTTGGCCCGCCTTTCCAAGATATTCTTAAGACCTAAGTGGGAGAGGGCGCTCTGTGCGTCTCAATAGTGAAACATAAGTGATTCTTCCTTTCACACTCCCGGTGCATCGGCAGCTCGGAGTCAATGTCAGCCTGACAATAGCAGAGGAGCCCCATGCTTGAACATAGGAGCATTGGCTTCGGCCCTGCCTTTGTGCCTCAATACTGGAACATCAGCGACTGTTCTGATCGCAATCCCGGTGCATCGGTAGCTCGGGGTCAATATCAGTCTGACAACAGGAAAGGATGCACGGTCCAGGAGACAGGCTCCAGAGCTGGGATGGAAGTGGGTGATGAGGTAAGAACAGATGGGCTTTAGCACAGCTACATTTGGAAGCTCTGGGAGAAGAAATACGCAGCCTGCCAAATTTCCCAGATCCGTGCCTAATGTGCTGCTCTAGTTCAGGTTTATTTCTTTGAATTCTGGGATAAGTCGACTTGTTTATTACATTATAAAACCGGCCTACAAGTCCTAAAAATCAAGAAAAAATATTCCTGACCTGGAGCAACATTTGACACATGGGTCTGGGAAATCGGAAAGCTGGGAACACGAGGAAGAATCACCACGGTACTCGTAATATCAAATCTGCATGAAGAAAGTTCCCAGCCCTCTCTAATGTCAGTGAGTTCTGCCTCGGGCTCACGCGCGCCAGCTTGTCAGCGTCTCATTCTCGACCGGAAACGCGAGACGCCATTTGGCTGTCAGAGATCAGGCACAGCTCATTTGAGTCACCGGAACTGACAGCCACGGCTTACCCACGCGGGAGATCATGTACCTCCTCAGAAACCAAAGCGACTCTAACGAGTTTACCGACTCCCACCTCTGGGGCAAAGCGAGGAAGGACTTAACATGTCACTTCGGTTTCTTGCGGCTCTCGGATGACTGCTGCTGCGGTGAGATCAGAAGCAAACATTCACAGACCATATGCATTATGAAAGGAAAAGGGCTGAAGAAATCCGTGGCATTGACGTCGCACCTGACAAATGAGAACCTGTGCTTTATCTGCGGCCTGTTTATTCTGATCCGTCTATCCATTCGGGATCTCTTTGATATATCTGCCTACGCGATTAGATATCTGTTGAGCTTCTTTGTCTGTTCTAAATTGTAATCCCAGCTACTGACGCCACAGCTTAAGCCTCTGAAGTGCGTCAAAGGCAACATTGCAAAAAGAGCGAGAATGGAGTCTCCCCAAATGAACATGCGCAACAAATAAACAGTCCACGAGTTGCAAATTGTGCTATGTTGACTAAATTCAATAGAACAACTAGTTCTGAATTTACTAAAACATCTGCATGCCCATATAAACCCAATATCAAACAACCAAGTGCACCACTTGCACCAAGCAACCTCGCATGAACAATGTGACAGGACCCGTATAAATCTCTTCTATTTTTATCATGTGCTTGCTTGCAGACTCTTTTATCTCTTTCTATTACAAAGAGTAAAGTTTAGACTCACGGACAAGTGTTAGCATCATGTCCGTCTGCTATTAAGGCCGACAAGAAATAGGTACTGATTTTATGAAACCAAAGCTCCACATGGGACGCATGCTGGTGGCCCTCAGAACGCAGAGCTACTCCTACCCCCACAGACTACGCTAGGAACCTAGGCATTATTCTGGGCAACAAGCTAACTAAGACGACTAAGGTCAACTCCAACTCCACCTCCTGCTTCTTCATCTTCCGCATGCTTGTAAGATATTCAATGGCTAGCCCAAAGCTAAAGATGCACCTTCACTCACACCTTCATCTACAGTCGAATGGACTACGGCAAAGCTTCTACTTAGGGATTGCAGCATACCTCTTCCAACGACTACAGACCATACAGAACGCCATTGCCAGACATCCTAAATCTCCTGAGACAAACCCTCTTCAATCCCGCTCTCGACCCCGGTCCGCCCCGGCAGTGTGCCGTTTGTGCGGAGGGTCCTCCCTACGAGCGACACTTCCTGCTTGGCTCTGCACCACTTCCGCCCTGCCTCTCCACCGTGCAGGTGAGCGGTCTAGTGGCTCACGGCAGACGGCATAAATGGCGACCTGGAGTAAGTGCAGCGGACGAGCGCAGCGGGAGCGCCGACTTCGCGCCGAAGTCGCGCATAAGTCAAGCCCGTCTGCGCCCGTCCGCGGCCGACCGGGGCTAGGGGCAGGTCACTCTGCCCAATTCATCACCTACACTTCCTCTCAACTCCGCAGTCTCCATGGCACGTGGCCTTTGTCTGCCCTTACATGCTCCCGCATATCTTCTCTTGAGCTGTCTCCTGCCTCCTCATCTTCCCGTCCTCTCCCTCCCCCCATTCCCCTTCATCTCCCCAGAGAAGATGCCAGCCTAGTATCACTTAGTACTCTCTCGGCCTATTACCTTAACACCCGGTCAGCAGTGGCCCATTCACACGAACTGTCGGTGCTGCTGGACCTTCACGCACCGGATCTTCTCTTTTTAACAGAGACTTGGTTTAGTTATGATTCTCTCCCTGTCTTATTGGCCACTCTCCCCGCTCCATACTATGCTCTACGAGCAGACCGTTCTGCGGGTAGGGCGGGGGGTGGTGTAGCGGTCATTACCCGGGCTGACCTCCCCTTCCAACTTGTATCTTTGCCAGATATCGCCACAACAGAGTACCTTGCCATTCGTACTACATCTACCACCCCCCCTCTTACTTGTGTTCTCACCTATCGTCCCCCACAATCACCCTTACTGTTTCTCTCTGATTTTCAGGAGGTACTGGCCACACTTACGGTCAATAACTCTTCCATATTATTATTGGGAGACTTTAATTTTTGGCCTTCAGATCCAGCGGAATGTCCGTCCTCAAGAGAGTTCTCAGATACTCTTCAATCCCTCAACTTTGTGTCACATGTCCATTCTCCCACTCATGTCAAAGGACATATCTTAGATCAGATTTGGTCCTTGAACTGTCCGGTAGACTCCCTGTCCATCTCACCCTGCACCTGGTCTGACCATCATTTGATTTTGTTTACCCTTCCCATCATCCCTACGGTTAGGCCCCCGCTTCCAAAGAATGTTTAGGTCCGCTCATGGAGCCGAGTGGATCCGGAGAATCTATCCGCATTATTAACCTCTTCCTACCCCACCCTAAAAGGCCTATCCACTCTCTCTCAGGCCGTTGCCATTGAACATTGGCTCTCCTCAGGCTGTGATTCCATTGCCCCGCTGAAGCGGGTAACTTCAAAGCGGGAGAAGGATGCCAACTTGTGGTTTAACGAGGATCTTAAGACTATCAAACTAGCGGTACGCCGAGCGTGCCTGGAGGAGGAATTACTGTCCCTTACTCAGATCTGAGTTTACTACTATCCTGGCTCAATACAAGAAGGCCATCTTGGTTGCAAAAACGGCCTACTTTTCCTCAAAGATTCTTGCAGCTGAGAATCAACCGAGGAAAATTTTCTCGATTGTCCACAATTTGGCATTTTCCGATAGGACATCTCTTAAGCCCACCCCTTCCCAGGACCTTTGTCACTCCTTAAATAATTTCTTTATTGAGAAGATTGCTATTATTAAAGCCAACATTCCCTCACCCCCCCCTACTTTTGTTGACCCTCAGTGTCCTCCACCTAAGGGACAACTCGATGCCCTTCCTCCCTTGACCAAGGAATCCCTGACCTCGATAATTCCCCTTGTTAAATCTGGCTCCCCATTGGACACTTGCCCCGCGCACATCCTTCGCCATATTTATACAACTTGTCCAGACCCCCCTCTTCACTTCCTCAACAGTTCTCTTTCTCAGGGGGTTGTAGCCAATTCACTGAAAACAGCAGTTATTGTTCCCATCCTAAAGAAGCCCGGCGCAGACCCTTCGGTCCCCGCCAATTATCGCCCCATCTCCCTCCTACCATTTTTGGCTAAGGTGCTCGAACGTCATGTCACCAGTTCTTTGAGCACTTTTGTGGAGGAGTATGGGGTCTTGGCTCCTCGCCAAGCTAGTTTCCGCCCCGCACACTCTACGGAGTCCGTAGTACTCTCGGTCCTTGACAACCTCAGGGAGGGAATGGATACCAACCAGGCCCAGGCCATGGTCCTCCTCGATCTCTCAGCCGCCTTTGACACGGTTGACCATACCATCTTGCTTTCCCGTGTCAGGGCGGCGGGGATCGGGGGTACCGCCCTGGTGTGGTTATTCTCCTTCCTGAGGGACCGCACCCAGGCTGTTCGCCTGGGTGATTTTTCTGCGGACTTCCGGAAAGTTCAGTGCGGGGTCCCCCAAGGTTCCTCCCTTTCACCTCTTTTGTTTAACCTCTATATTGCCCCCCTTATCTTTTCATTGCAGCAAATGGAGGTCAGCGTATACAATTATGCGGATGACCTCCAACTTGTTTTCAATCTGTCTTCTTCCCCTGCTTCCATCTTAAATTTCCAGTCTATCATGATTTTTATCCGGGACTGGATGAACCACAACCATTTGAAACTTAACCCGGACAAGACCGAGCTGGTGTTGACGGGTGGTTCCTCCAGTCCCTGGTCTTCACTTTTTTGGCCCCCTTCCCTTGTTTTTCCCCCGGTTCCTTCTACCTCAGTTAAAACTTTAGGTATCAAACTTAATTCTCAGCTCACTCTTCACTCCCAGGTTAGCTCTGTGGTGTCCTCTTCTTTTCTGTCACTACGCACCATCCGCAAGGTATCCCGCTTTTTTTCCTTTGATGCCTTGAAATTGATCATCTTGGCAATGGTTATCTCCCGCCTGGATTATTGCAACGCCCTATATGCAGGTATACCTGCATATAGTTTAAGGCGTTTGCAGCTGATCCAGAACCAGGCGGCACGGCTGGTGTTCAATCTTCCAAAATCCCATCACGTAACACCCCTTCTCAAATCCTTACACTGGCTCCCTGTCCGTGAACGCGTCCAGTTTAAGCTTGCTTCTATCATCTTTCAAGCACGACTGGGCGTGGCTCCGGCCTTTATTACTTCCGGGATCGTTCCCTATGTTCCAACTAGGGAACTACGCTCATCTACGCAATCCCTGTTGTCAGTCTCCCGTTTCCGGAGGAAGAAATGGGGAGGATCGAAGTTTGTGACCCTTGCCCCAGTCCTGTGGAACTCCCTGCCTTTAGAGCTTAGATCTTTAACTCTCTACCCTCAATTCCGGAAAAAGCTCAAAGCCCATCTATTTGCTAAATCTTTTAACTAGATCACTTGCTGTTTTGGTTTTCCTTCTTATTATTTTCTGTCACTCTCACTCTGGGGGTCTGTCTGTTGCAGCGCCATGAAACCGCTGGTGATAGTGCGCTATATAAATATTTTTAAACTCAAACTCAAACTCAAACAAACCCATATCAGGCCCCACCTCAGGGAACTCCTTTGGCTCCTTGTACAGAAAAGTTGCCAGTTCAAGCTCCTGACCCATTCATTCAAGGCGCTATACAACTGCGGGCCTGCCTACTTGAACCACCATCTAAATATCCATCAACCCACCAGACACTCTTCTCCACGTCCCTTTCTCTAACTCTCACCACCTGCATCTGACATAACAGATACCGATGTTGCTCCTTCTTCTTCCTAGCTGCAAAGACATGGAACAAGTTACTCTTCCATCTACAGACCTCACCATCTCTTCCAGAATTTTGAAATTCTCTGAAGACCTAGCTATTCAGCTAATTAATTAAATACCTTCATGGGTGACAAGTAGCACTCTATAATTCTATTGATTTGTGTATATTATGGTTACTGCCACGTTAATATGGATGTTAACAGTGAAGGGTAAAATGTCAACATGTGAATCAAGATGACACATTTTTCGTCATACCTATTTTGTCTTGTTGGGACATTAGTGTTGCCAAACTAATAAACATGAGATAAAAATCTGCAATAATGTGCTATAAAAACCCCTGCATTTGGCCATAGTTTGGAGAGGCTTCGCAGTGCAACTATCAGGCCAGAAGACAAGCCGGGTATATACAAACCAGCATCTGTCGGTGGCTCGTCCAGGGCTCCATGAGCTGCAAATAGAAGTGGCCTTCAGCCCAGCATGATTTTTCATTTCCGTACAAGGGCTGTGATAGTGAATAGCTAAACAGTTAGGGCCTCATTTATGAAGGTCTTGCGCCGCCGGTGCGTCACTTTTAAAATGGGAAAAAGTGACGCACTAGTGGCGCAAGTCCTTCATAAATGAGGCCCTTATTTCTTAGGGAGATAAGGTATACTGTATGATCCTTTTTAATAAACTAGACTTATAGACTTGCTATTTTCTGCAACTGCTGAATTCTAGCATAGCGTTTAGAAGTAGCTATATAGTTTTAGGATGCTAGGAATGTACTAACCATTTTAGGGCTGTTCATATTGTATTTGCTGGCCGTGTGACACACTGCTGCATTTATTTTCTCATTCTGTGTGGTTACAAGTCATATTTTATGCACTAGAATCACGTTTTAGAAATAAACATTTTAGAGTTTTATCCCATGTTTTTAGTGCTAGTTTGAGTGGATTGCTTATTTACGACAGAGGATTGAAGTTTGGTTCCTAAATGTATCCAGTCGGATTAGTCGTAACCAGAAAACAACATGCGCACAGTATGGCTTAGTGTGCTGTGTATTGGTCGCAGTTCAAAAGGGTTTCTAATTGGTGTTGGTGCATTGAACTAAGTCCTTTTAATTTGGGTTAGAAATCCAACCCCTGGAGCTGTTGGGGTGTCCCAGATCATCATAATTGAATCCTTTGTCAGTGTGCCCAAATTATCTAGATTCTTGAGAAGTTTTTGTTGAGACACTCGAAAAAACAATTATTGCAAACATATGGAGAGGTCCACTGTAATATTGTTCACATCTTTTAGATTACATCGGAATCTTCCGTTTTCTGTAGGCTTGTCAATCTTAGCTCATACAAGTGTATTCCCTCCTGTGGTTTCAGCATTTTAGAACTCATGTTAATTGAATCTGCCCATTAAATATGGCAGTCTCTATTATGTTAGGGGTAAATTACAGGATAACAGTTGCATAACAACTCGAAGATAGAGGTGCCCCCTATGTAGGCGTGCAGTACATTTGTGGTACATGCAATCTGTTTAACTCATGGATGGATTTGATCTGTAGATGCAGATACTGGGCCTTTCCACACATATAAAGCTACAAACCTTCCTGGACAATATGAAATATATATTTACTCTGAGTTTCATTTGAACTACCAAGAACACTGTTATAGCTGACAGCCCTTGGGTGGTCTCCCCCCCCCAACATTTTGCCTTCCTGCTCCACCTTTTTGACCTCGTTTTTTGCTGGCTTTAGGGCTCTGTGCAATTTACCACTGCTAACGACTGCTAAAGGGCTTGTGCTTTCCCCCCTAAAATTGACTCATCCTGATCTGACATATTTAATTTACTTATAAATCCCTATTAAAATACACTACATGTGTCTAGGGCCTGTAAATTAAATGTGTCTAATGGGACCGCAGCACTCATTGTGCCACTACTTAAGTAGCCCTCTAACCATGGCTCAGGCAGTGGCAGTGCCTCCATGAAGGCAATGTGCAGTATTTTTCATATTTTACAGTTTGAAGTGTTGCATACATACTTAATCCATTACCTCTAAGTTTAGCCTAACTGCTCTGTGCAAGCTACCAAAGTGTGAGAACAGATTAATTTAGAGTTTGTCTGCTTCTTACGCTGACTAGATTTGTGGTAGTTGCCTGACCTGGGCTTATACCCTAGTCAACTAACAACTCAATTTCAAACATTGGTGATCAGCAGTGAAAATAAGGAGGATAAGGACTTGTGTTTGTGCAGTGCCATACAATGATAGGGTGTACACTACCATTCCATAACAAGAACAATTCAAATTTAAAATTCTTCCTGATTGGCATGTTGTTTTTTCCAAAACCATGGTTTGCCTGTCGGATCTGAAACCATACCTCAAAGCATGGTATTTGAGCTGCCTAAAGTGAGGTACTGTAGCCCAGCTCAAGAACATCTGCAAGGAGTTTGGACTTCCTGTCAAAAGCACCACCGGGAAGGTACAACTGCAAAAGGCGCTGAGGGCCTAGGTAGAAGCTCACTCCATACCAAGTGAGACCACAGGAAAAAGTCATGAGGTGGAGGAGCCACAAAGGATGGTTTTTACCCTAGTGAGGAATTCCCTTCCGAAGAGATATCCCCAGAAGAACTGTCGGAGAGAACGTAGGTGAGAGTATTCTAGCTGCAGTTGGTCAAATTAAAAATGGAAAAACAAAAACTGGCAATGGAGGAGAAAAAGGCTGAAAGGGCCTTGGTGGTAAAGAAACGTGGGTCAGAGAGAGCCTTAGCAGAGAATACAATCTCACTGGCTCATGAACTGAGTCTGAAGGAGCTGGATATCAAGGCCAGGCAGGCATATTCCAGCAGTGATGGTGGCAGCATACATGCAGTACTTGAAAGAGAAAAAAGGGTTTGCATACCCAAGGAATTGGTGCCCAGTTATGTGGTGGGAGATTACATTGATAAATGGTTTTCTGCTTCTGAAGTACGTCTGCATATGAAGGTTCACAGGGTTCCTGATGAGCCCTGGGGACATGCCCTGTGGAAACACATGACTATGTAGGAATGGACACACTTCTTACACTAGAGGTTGGGTACCATACCGTGTATACCCCTCTGAAGGCCATTTTAATTGCCAAATTTGGGCTGAACCCTGAGAAGTATCGCCAGAGACTCAGGGACAGCCGGAAGCTCGCCAACCGATCCTGGGTACATTTTGTGGAATACTCTAGTAAGGCTCTGAATGGTTGGGTACTGGGCAGAAAATTATTACTATGTTGGATTGTACAGTTTTGTCATGAGAAAGCACATGCTCAGTGTTTGTTATACAGAGATGCACCAGCATCTAGTTGACAGTAAGATGACTGGCCCTAGGAATCTTGCTGAAGAGGCGGACCTCTGGGCTAGTACCAGTGTGTCTGAAAGATGTCTGTGTGGAATTCCCACTAAGGTTGTCAGGGTTCCCAAAAGGCTCCCAAAATAAATCTTATGCAAGTAGTGGTAACCAGTCCAAGTCTGATCATAAGAAGAAGGGGGTCTTTGAGCATAAGACAGCGTGGTATGTACCTCAGTGTCCTGATTACTACAAGTATTGGCTCTACAAGGGTGATGCCAAATGTCCCAAGAGGGCACAGCCTCCCATTGGTGGGCAGGCACATGAGTTGGCGAGTGTAGCACTCGTGGAGGAGGTAGTCCCAGTTAGAATTGGGGGACAAACAAGGGTGACCTTAATGATGCATAAAGCCCACATGCCTGCAAATACTACAAATTATAGGTAGTGGGCCAACATCACTAGCAATGGGAAGAGCCTCTTCGAGACACAGGAGCCAGCATGACTATTGTCAAGTGCCAGCTGGTATCTGCAGAGCAGGTCCTACCAAACACATTCTACCAAATCGTAGTCGCCAAATATCAAGAGAACCATTTACTGGTGGCTCTGAATGGAGGGGAGTCTCAGGTTCTCTGAAAGTTGCTGTGAGCTCAGAAAGAGTGTCACACTCTTGTGGGCTTGAGGTGACAGGCCTTCTCCTATACAGCAGATGATGCCTCAGGGGATCACCAAATCTTCTGGGAGAATGATCTCCTGCATAGTTAGCCTAAGGCTCCTGGTGTTGAAGGGATACTGAACATATACAGAACTATGCACAGGAAACCAGGACCTCGGTGGATAGTGGTGTACCAACCTATCACCTCAGTGCCCAAAATCCCCCAAACTGACTAGCAATAGTGTCTCATTGGTTCTCCGACTAACAGCGAAGCTACCAATGATTAGACAACCCAGAACACACCACTCCCAACTCTCATAGGAATCGCAGGAACAAGACAACTCTTTCGCTCACTCACTCATACTTGTCCACAATAGGAGTATTCGGAGTCATGATATAATTTAACATGTTTATTTTAATTAACGCGCTCTATGGTACAGTACACGTGCCATTACTAGCAGCAAAATGCATAAACACAATATCGTCAGCATTGTCACAATCCCATAGAATACAAACAGGGATATCATTTTATAAAGACAGTGGAAAAAGGGCTATAGTACTTAACCATCCTCCCGTGATAAGATGTAGTTCATTATAAAAAAGAAGACCTCTGGGTTTTGTCAGCAGACCCCATACCTAAAGGCCTAGACGAAAGGTTTACATCTCAGGACAATCACAGCTCTTCTCTCTGGAAAGGTCTCTCTCCAAGTGTGTGAACAACATGCTTCGCTGCAATACTAAAGCATACCACTATCAGTAGTGCAGCTGTGAGTCATTTTATGTCTAGGAGCGAGGAACTGACCAGAACAGAATAACAAGGGGCATTGTTTATCAATCTTGTACATCGTGTTCAGACTAAACCTCAGAGCACAGCAGAGAACGTGAAAAGCAGACAGCTCTCATGTGAAAAGGGCACAAACAAAGACTTGCAAAATAAACGCATGTAGTGTTGTGCGCAAAAGCAGCCTCATGGTAGTGAAGCTCATGCTTACGTAGCACTGCCGACAATGAACCCACCATCCATACTACATCCTCCACTTGTTAAGTCCATAGCATGTAGACATAGGACAAAAACAGAGTTCAAAAGCGCTTCCAGTGGTTAAAAATTAAGGAAGAGGGAAAAGGAAAATAAAACATTTAAGGAAATAAATTCGAAGAAATACATCAGACATCTAAGAACCAGCGAGATGCCTGTGGTGCATTAGGAAAGTTAATCCATCAGAGTGCATATGCAAAAGTATGTAACACCCTCCAAAAGGGCATCATTATTGTTGGTAGAAAAAAGGAATACCATCCAATTCAGCAAGCTTAATGAACAAGCGTCCTCCTCACAGTCGGGTGCCTCTATGAGCATCGCCGGACAACATGCCTGATATTCGATGTAACTTTGAAGTAGAAGATTCTGTGCAGCCTCACAGATATCCCACTGAGTAAGGCTCATGGGCCATTAAGGGACCCATCAACTGGTCAAAATCGAGGTCCGAACATGACGTGTTGGAGAGGCGTAAATCCAACGCCCAAGTAAACGGATATCGTAAACATGAAAAGACTTGTTGCACGCAAGTGAAGTACCCAAAGCGGAAGGACAACCCATAAGTCACACTGTTGCCAGTGGTACTGTACCATGCATACAGTCAAGGAGCAATTGTAGCTGGCCCGGTTTGTGCAGCACTACAAGAGGAACAGCCATTGTGCAGCAGGCACTGTAGAAGCAGGATTCCAGCAGCTAATGCCCGTAATAAAGGGAATCCACCAAAGACGCTGAAAAAGATAGAATGAATAAATGCAGGTATTACACCAAATATTGTCTGAAAAGAAGTCACAAGGCCAGAGCCTAGAGCTTTAAAAAAATGTGCAATGCCGTATCAGACGCATTAAAAATGTGGTGTATAAGCTCCCCAAAATATAGTGGGAGGTTAGTGTTCAGAAGGGTCTGAATGTCGAGAGCTGTTCTAGTCACCTGCATATTGATGGTCTCTTGCTCTGAAGTAAGGGAGACTTCCTGTTGGAATAAAAGAGCTTTTAGTCTGCTCAACTTGTTGAAAACTATTTTCAAAGTTGGTATGGAATGCCAAATTGAGCTAATGAGCTTCCCACGCGGGGAAGGAAATAGCAAATTTTGACAACAAATCGCGCACTGTGAAACTGTTACAATGTACTGTATTCCAGCCAGCAAGCTGCCGCATTCTTGGTTATTTAAAATAAGATAACTATTGTTAGTAAGCAGAGTGAATGTGGGAGTTATTGCGAGAACTGCATTACCTTTTCAAACACAAGCAAGCTTCAGAGCTGACACATTACAAGCCCTGTGCAACTTTTGGTGCGTGCTTATCTAGGATCCTGATCGATACTGTGACCTTATGCCCCTATTCGGCTATAAATCCATTTATTCCCTATATTGGCATAACCGTTGAAGTACGATATTCAGAAACTCATCTCTGGCCTCACACGAACAGAGCCACATTCCAGAATAGCTTTCTCTGCCACTTCCTTTGCAACCAATTAGTGCAATGACAGAGCAGAAGTCACTATCTGAGATTCCTAGATTAACACTCTGAGTTCTTCAACAAGATAAAAACTCAGCAAACCTGGAAATCCCCGCTTGCTGTGTTTTGATTAGTAATAGAACTCTAATGAGCACTGATAGACGATCACTTCCTAGTGACATCTTATTGACGTCTTATGTCCAGCAAACTTACGTCAAACAAGGCACCTTTCAGGTATAAATACTACCAATGTTGCCTTAAGCAAAGGCTGCTGCTGTTTACGCTAATGCCATCGCTGCTATCTTCGCTGCTGCTGAAGAAGCTGTCATGCTGAAGATATCATAGCTGCTATCGCTACTGCTATCGCTGCTAACTAGCGAACGATGGTGTGGTGAACCTAGGAGCTGAACAGCCGTCCCCCTGCAAAGAGCCCAGCAGATGCAAGCTGCCCGCGGACGCTGTCCCCCCTCCTTCTCCTCCTCGACGCGCTGAGAAGAGACGCTGTCTTTGCCTGCAGAGAAATCCAGCTCCGGCGTTTCTGGTCTACCCTTGCGGGTGACTGGGATATCGAGCCCTGAGGGAGATACCAGACCTCCATCATTCTATTCCAGAGGTATGGTGTTGACTAAACCCCTGAGAGAGAATTCTTGAAGCAAACCTAGGCAAAACCAACTTAACTTAGCGCTACTTACTTACTCCCCTCCCAAGTATTAGGCTTAGGTCAGGTACACTGGGGTAGGCGTAGTTAGAAGCACAAGATGAGTATTTTAGCCTAATATATATATGAATGTATATATTTTTTATTACTTTTAAATCATTGTATGGCTAAGAAACCATATCAATGCTTTTACAGTATTATTTCGCAATACTTATCTTACTGTACGTACTTTTTATAATAACAAGTCTTGCAATTGTGGCAATTCATTTCTCTTGTACGAGAAGAAAGACTGTTCAATAAATGTTAACCCTTTATTGACAAACGCCCGTCTCTCTGTTCTCTACATATTGTGAAAGTAAACTGCACCATCCTGACTGAGTAAAATAACTGTCTATTGTTTCACACGACCCTAGAGATTGACTCTTGATCTGAGGAGCAAAGTTGTCATGTTGCACGGTTGTTGGAAAACTGAATCCCTTCTTGTCTGTGCCAGGGAAGCTGATCACTTCCTATTTCAGTCAAGAAAGTTTCCAGTGATCTCTGAGCTAGTTGGTAACAAACCCAATTAAGTT
The DNA here is from genome assembly GCF_964263255.1 of Lissotriton vulgaris. Lineage (NCBI taxonomy): Eukaryota > Metazoa > Chordata > Amphibia > Caudata > Salamandridae > Lissotriton > Lissotriton vulgaris. Next base: position 51,451,218 of record NC_141688.1, read on the forward strand.
TAGCATAGTCAGTAGAGGCCTGGAAGATCCGCACTTCTACGTCGATACTACTGTTTATGTTATTCCAATGCGCAGGGCCTATTGGGAAAATAGGAACTACGCTACATGGCGCCCAACGTTTGGTAAGGCGATAAACTAACGCAAGACGTTAGAGTCACTCAGTCGTGCATATTTCACACAGACCCCTTTCTCCCGTAAATACTCCAATAGACGTCTGGAGTGGGTGAAAGGTTAAAATCCGCCCGAACTCAGTAGGAAGAGATTCCTATGTAAAGCTCTGGTTTGTTCAACGTTGAAGGATACAGTGTTCCAAAATATTGTGCACCTAATCTTTGTCTCCTTGGAGACCTATTCTGCAAACCTTGCATTTATACAATGCCAGGAGATAACGGAACCACTGGGGCCGCAGCAGATGCGACTCAGCAGGGACCCGATGACACAGACCCGGATGCAATAATCATCCCGGTACAATTAAGAAAATCTATAACGTTAAAACTTATAGAAAACGGACTGACACCTCAAGGTGGTACAGTAATTTTCGTGATAGAGGCACACGAATATCGGCAGACAGAGGTATTCTATTCATGGATAAACTTTCCAGCGGCAAACGCTAGAACAAAAGAGTTTCACTATTACAAAATAGAGAAACCTCCGGAAGAGTACGCTCCTTTCGAGGAGACTAAAATCCCACTAAAATTCCAAGAGCACCTGCTCTGGTTTAATGGCGCCCTAAAACATAATGATCATATTACCAGGCTCGGTCCACTAGGTAGACCAGTAGCAACGTGGCCGGTTCTAGCCGGCTACACACCACATCCAGACATTGCAAAAATGTCTAGAGAAGAGCTGTTAGTACAGCTAAAAACACTTATAAAAATACATAGGCAATTAGTCCAATATGTAATGCGGACTGCAACAGTCCAGCCAGCTGTTAACGTACCACAGCTGACCCCTCATCAGGGGAACACTAATAAAATCACACCACAGAACATACAGTCATGTCTTGGTAAAACACCCGTAAAACGGGAACAAATTCCTTTCTGGTTAGCACAGAAAATCACTCAAATAGAGGCAGTATTTCCTGATACTACCCCTATTGAGAAACACAGAATCTTGACCATCTGCCTTCCTATGGGAATCACACCACACGTGGAGGACTGCGACACTTGGGGTACAGTCTTTGCTTCCATTTACACAAAAACACACGGTGTTCCGTCTATGGCGGTAATACCAGAAGTGCTAAAACAGATTCAAAATGAATACGGTCCAGAGCCCGCTTTAAATCTTGGTATGAAATTACTGAAAGACTTTAAGCAGGTCGCGGCTATATTATTAGCCAACATTAAAGGAGAAGCAGCATCTGTGGCGATCCGCCAGAAGTTGAAGGAAACAGATATAACAGATCAGCCAGTTGAGCTTGCCAGAATCATAGAAAAATGCTATGAAGAATTAGGTAGAGACAGCTTGGGTGGAAAACCAGTAAAGCCCCAACTGCTCGAAAATCCTGAAAAATTATTTATTAAAAATAATTCAAACACTCCTAAAAAGAGCTGGGATGGAAATAAACAATCCACTCCCAAGGAAAAAGTTTTCCAGTCCAGAGGAAGGTCTCCTCGACGGAGGGAAAGAACTCCGACTCGAGAACACCAGTCTCCCCAGAGGGAGCCCTCTGAGAAAAGATATAACCTTAGAAATAGGGATAATCTGAAAAAACCTGATAGATATCAAAGTATTGATACACGTCCCTCTCGATCTTTTTTCGCAGAAATCGGAAAGAAGAGGACGGTCAGACCCAGGAGAGCACACCAAGTCCAAAGACAAGGAACCTGCTCAGAGTAAAAAATCTCAATTTCCAAAAAAGAAGGTAGCCAGTATTAGAGTAATCAACCATGCCGAAAATACTGAGGACACAGTTGAAAAACGGGGAGTGGGCATTGACAATGTTGGACAGTGCAGCAGAAATCAGTATATCACGCAAGATCCTGATGAGTCATCTGGAGACAGTGGACACGAATGAATACATTCAGGTTGAAACTGCCGACACCAGACTTAGCGAGCCCCATAAAATATATGAAATAACATTGCGTATAGAGGGTGATAAGACTAGGAAAATAAAGGGTCTATTTTGGGACAAACTCTCAAAAGGCTATGATATTCTGTTAGCTGAAAAAGATTGGCCCCCAGAGTTTGTCAGGGAGTGCCCTCGTGGCGAAGAAATGATTATGCCTGCCTTCTCGAATCACATCCCGATTCACAAAAAATATACTTATGCAAGGAAATGGGCAGTAGCCCAGGCACCGGCCTTATATAAAAATCATGTAGGATGGGATGAGGACTCTCCTCCTCACAAAATCCAATTAAAAAGTGAACCAACTGCCCAACGGCAGTATCCCATTAAGCAAGAAGCTAAAAAACAAGTCAGGGAGATCTTAGATCAACTTGAATACCAGGGGGTGATTGAAACATGCACCTCTCAAATGAACAATCCTTTGTTTCCTGTCTCCAAGCCAGACAATTCATATCGTCTAGTTTTGGATTACAGACACCTTAACCCTTTCGATGCTGATGACGAGCTGGGCTCGTCATGGTGCACGGTGGTCGTGTGCTGATGACGAGCCCAGCTCGTCATGAGCCCCACCCTCGGGGGAAGCGCTGGCGCTCCCCCCGAGGTTCTCTGATCTTCGTTGTTTTGCTCGGGCGGCAGCGGAAGAGCTTCCGCTGCCGCCCCCGCCCCCCCCCCTGGGAATCCCTGATGACGTCAGCGCGCACAGCGCGCGCTGACATCATCAGGGATTCCCTGCGCTCGGGAAGCCATTTGCTTCCTGCGCGCCAAGGAGAAAGGTGAGTTTCTCGTGTCCGGCGGGGGTTTGGGGCCGCAAAGAGGCATCAGGGGAGAGGAAAGAGATTTTCCTTTCCCCTGAAGTCTCTTTGCAGGGCATTTCTGCCTCACGATCGCGCACAGCGTCGCGATCGTGCGGCGGAAATGCCCCCACTAGCACCAGGGATTGTAAATTTAGCTTTTCGGAAGCGACCCCTTGGGCAAGGGTCGCTTCGAGGTGGGCAGACATTTTCTCGACGATTTTCTGCCCCCCCTGGGGGCAAATCGGCCCGTTATTTCGGCCGTTTTGCCCCCAGGGGGGGCAGAAATAAACCACTGGCACCAGGGATTATTTGTTTTGGCAATGTTTGTTTTTGGAAGCCACCCCTTGGGTAAGGGTCGCTTCCTGGGGGCCATTATTTTGTCGTTTATTTTCTGTCCCCCCTGGGGGCAAATCGGCCCGTTTTTTTTGCCGTTTTGCCCCCGGGGGGGTCCGAAAATGCCCACTAGCACCAGGGATCGTGAAATTAGCTTTTAGGAAGCGACCCCTTGGGCAAGGGTCGCTTCCAGGTGGGCAGACATTTTCTCGACGATTTTCTGCCCCCCCTGGGGGCAAATCGGCCCGTTATTTCGGCCGTTTTGCCCCCAGGGGGGGCAGAAATAAACCACTGGCACCAGGGATTTTTTATTAGTGCATGTTTGTTTTGGGAAGCGACCCCTTGGGTAAGGGTCGCCTCCAGGGGGCCTTGATTTTGTTGTTTATTTTCTGTCCCCCCGCCCTTGGGGCAAATAGGGCCTTTTTTTGCCGTTTTGCCCCCGGGGGGGGGCAGAAAATGCCCACTAGCACCAGGGATCTTGAAATTAGCTTTTAGGAAGCGACCCCTTGGGCAAGGGTCGCTTCCAGGTGGGCTGTGATAATATTTTTGTTTTTCTGCCCCCCCGGGGGGCAAATCAGCCCATTTTTTTAGTTGCTTTGCCCCCAGGTGGGGGCAGAAATTCCCCACTGGCACCAGGGAACTGTTTTGAGGCAATGTATATGTTTTGGAGGCGACCCCTTGGGGAAGGGTCTCTTCCTGGTGGCAAGTAATTGTTTTTGAATTTCTGCCCCCCCTTGGGGCAAATCGGAGTGGTGTTTGCCTGGCGGTGTGTGTAGTGGTGCTTGGCTGGATGGTGTGCGTGGAGTGGTACTTGGCTGTATGTGCACGGAGTGCTGCTTGGCTGGCGGTGTGTGTGGAGTGGCGCATGGCTGGATGGTGTGCGTGGAGCGGTACTTGGCTGTCTGTGCACGGAGTGGTGCTTTGCTTGCGGTGTGCGTGGAGTGGCGCTTTGCTTGCGGTGTGCGTGGAGTGGTGCTTGGCTGGCGGTGTGCGTGGAGTGGTGCTTGCGGTGTGCGTGGAGTGGTGCTTGGCTGGTGGTGTGCGTGGAGTGGTACTTGGCTGTCTGTGCGTGGAGTGGTGCTTGGCTGGCGGTGTGTGTGGACTGGTGCTTGGCTGGCGGTGTGCGTGGAGTGGTGCTTGGCTTGCGGTGTGGTGCTTGGCTGGCGGTGTGTGTGGAGTGGCGCTTGGCTGGATGGTGTGCATGGAGTGGCGCTTGGCCGGATGGTGTGCGTGGAGTGGCGCTTGGCTGGATGGTGTGGGTGGAGTGGTGCTTGGCTTGCGGTGTGCGTGGAGTGGTGCTTGGCTTGCGGTGTGCGTGGAGTGGCGCTTGGCTTGCGGTGTGCGTGGAGTGGCGCTTGGCTTGCGGTGTGCGTGGAGTGGCGCTTGGCTTGCGGTGTGCGTGGAGTGGCGCTTGGCTGGCGGTGTGGTGCTTGGCTGGCGGTGTGGTGCTTGGCTGGCGGTGTGTGTGGAGTGGCGCATGGCTGGATGGTGTGCGTGGAGTAGTACTTGGCTGTCTGTGCACGGAGTGGTGCTTGGCTGGTGGTGTGTGTGGAGTGGACCTTGGCTGGATGGTGTGCGTGGAGTGGCGCTTGGCTGGATGGTGTGCGTGGAGTGGCGCTTGGCTGGATGGTGTGCGTGGAGTGGTGCTTGGCTTGCGGTGTGCGTGGAGTGGTGCTTGGCTTGCGGTGTGCGTGGAGTGGCGCTTGGCTTGCGGTGTGCGTGGAGTGGCGCTTGGCTAGCGGTGTGGTGCTTGGCTGGCGGTGTGTGTGGAGTGGCGCATGGCTGGATGGTGTGCGTGGAGTAGTACTTGGCTGTCTGTGTGTGTGGAGTGGCGCTTGGCTGGATGGTGTGCGTGGAGTGGCGCTTGGCTGGATGGTGTGCGTGGAGTGGGGCTTGGCTGGATGGTGTGCGTGGAGTGGTGCTTGGCTTGCGGTGTGTGTGGAGTGGCGCTTGGCTTGCGGTGTGCGTGGAGTGGCGCTGTGCTTGCGGTGTGCGTGGAGTGGTGCTTGGCTTGCGGTGTGCGTGGAGTTGTGCTTGGCTTGCGGTGTGCATGGAGTGGCGCTTGGCTTGCGGTGTGCGTGGAGTGGCGCTTGGCTAGCGGTGTGGTGCTTGGCTGGCAGTGTGTGTGGAGTGGCGCATGGCTGGATGGTGTGCGTGGAGTAGTACTTGGCTGTCTGTGCACGGAGTGGTTCTTGGCTGGCGGTGTGTGTGGAGTGGCGCATGGCTGGATGGTGTGCGTGGAGTAGTACTTGGCTGTCTGTGCACGGAGTGGTGCTTGGCTGGCAGTGTGTGTGGAGTGGCGCTTGGCTGGATGGTGTGCGTGGAGTGGTACTTGGCTGTCTGTGCATGGAGTGGTACTTGGCTGTCTGTGCATGGAGTGGTGTTTGGCTGGCGGTGTGTGTGGAGTGGCGCTTGACTGGATGGTGTGCGTGGAGTGGTTCGTGGCTGTCTGTGCACGGAGTGCTGCTTGTCTGGCGGTGTGTGTGGAGTGGTGCTTGGCTGGCGGTGTGCGTGGAGTGGCGCTTGGCTTGCGGTGTGGTGCTTGGCTGGCGGTGTGTGTGGAGTGGCGCATGGCTGGATGGTGTGCGTGGAGTAGTACTTGGCTGTCTGTGCACGGAGTGGTGCTTGGCTGGTGGTGTGTGTGGAGTGGCGCTTGGCTGGATGGTGTGCGTGGAGTGGTGCTTGGCTTGCGGTGTGCGTGGAGTGGCGCTTGGCTTGCGGTGTGCGTGGAGTGGCGCTTGGCTTGCGGTGTGCGTGGAGTGGTGCTTGGCTTGCAGTGTGCATGGAGTGGCGCTTGGCTTGCGGTGTGGTGCTTGGCTGGCGGTGTGTGTGGAGTGGCGCATGGCTGGATGGTGTGCGTGGAGTAGTACTTGGCTGTCTGTGCACGGAGTGGTGCTTGGCTGGATGGTGTGCGTGGAGTGGCGCTTGGCTGGATGGTGTGCGTGGAGTGGCGCTTGGCTGGATGGTGTGCGTGGAGTGGCGCTTGGCTTGCGGTGTGCGTGGAGTGGCGCTTTGCTTGCGGTGTGCGTGGAGTGGTGCTTGGCTTGCGGTGTTCGTGGAGTGGTGTTTGGCTGGCAGTGTGCATGGTCTGTCGCTTGGATGGTGGTGTGGGTGGACTGGCGCTCGGCTGGCGGTGTGTGAGTACCTACTTTCTGTTGGTCATTACACACACTGCTAGTTGAGTGACACTCTACTCAGTCCATCATTTTGTGTAGTTGCTGTGGCAGATATTTGGGTGTGTGAAAGTGATGGGCCCTTGAATGGCGCTGTCTGCTGGTGTGAGTGTTGTAATGTGATGGGTCTGCGGCTGGTGGTGTGAATGTTTTGTATGTGTCGCACGTACGAAAGGTGTATGAATGTCCTTACTGCCCCCGTGTGATGGGGGTACTGGTAGGAGCAGAAGACCGACTGGCACCAAAGGGGTTAGGCAGTAAAATAAATTCAAAAAATTAACCAGTGTCTTGATGTTAAACCTCATCTAATCCCAATTGGTCTTTGCCCTATTTGATGGCCCCTCTGTGCAAATGTAAATTTGGGGGGCAAATTTGTGTGTAGTTTTTTCAATTGTTATATTGTTTGTGAAATGTGGTAGTAATTTTTTTATCTTCTCCATTTTTGCCTTGTTCCAGGCTTTTGCTGTTTGGATTGTTGTAGGTTGCGGGTCCGTTACTGTTGGTTTTGCAGCTTGTGTAGTTGCTTGTGCTTGGTAAGTGAATGTATTTTGTACTACTTTCCCTTGTTTTTTGTCTTTTTGAAAAAGGTTGTACTTATATCACTTTGTGTGGCTCTGTTGCTTTTTTTCTTCAGCATTAGTGTTTTATGTGCACTTTGATTTCTAATTTGTTTTTTTTCTTTTCTTTCTAGTGGGATATCATTTCTTTTTGCTGTGTCTCAGCAGAGTAGGTGCTGGTGAGTGTAGCTGTATTTGGTAAGAGTGAAATTGTTTTGGATTGTATTGATCTTTGTGTGAAAGCCTTACCTTGTTTACTTCCTACTTTGCACAGTGTAGGTTGTTGTTCACTTGTGTGTGCTGTCTTTCTTTGTAAGGATAATGGCTAGTCGCAGGATTACTGCTCAGCAGGTTCTTAGTTTGCTTTTTGAGTCTTCCTCTGACCATGGTTCAGAGACTGACTCTGATTCGGATTTGGAGGTTGGTGGAGAAGATTCAGGCAGTGAGTTTTCTCTTTGCCTGCATTCATCATCATCGGATGAAGAATCTTCTTCTAGTGCTGATGAAGTGTCTATGGTAGCGGAGGACATTGTTGCGCCGGTAGTGGACCAAGAGGCAGCTGTGCTACTTCCTAGGGCTGCAAGGTATCCTTTCTTTTTACGTCGGCATGAGGCAGGTGGGCTACAGCCTGCGCCCAAAAGGCTTCACATTGCTGTGGTGCACCAAGCGGCATCTGGTGCTGTTAGGCCTCCTATTGTTGTAGAGCGGCAAGGTGCATCAGGGTCTGATTTGTTTTCCGGTGGTGTAGTGCAGCAAGAAGCTTCTCAGGCTGCTGGGCTTCCCGTTGGTGAAGTGCTGCAAGAGGCATCTGGGGCTGGTAGGCTTCCCATTGTTGTAGAGCAGCAAGATGCATCTGGACCTGCTTTGTTTCCCGGTGGTGTAGTGCAGCAAGAGTCTTCTGGGGATGCTATGTTTTCTGTTGGTGATGTGCAGCCAGAAGTATCTGTGGATGTTAGGCTTCCCGTACGTGTACAGCAACAAGTGGCTTCTGGTCTGCAGGCTGAGGTGGCTGCTCCCCCCGTTCATGGGGATGGCCTCTGGGTTCCCCCTGGCATGGTGCAGCCGGCATTGCCAGAGTTCACTGGTGTTCCTGGGTGTAGAGTGAATACTGAGAATTTTCAGCCAATAAATTTTTTTCAGTTGTTTATGGACGATGTGTTTTTGCAAAATATTGTTGACCAAACCAATTTGTATGCAGAACAGTTTTTGAGGGACAATAGTGCCAGGCTTAAGCCCCATTCTAGAGCTACTCTGTGGACTCCCACAAATGTTGAAGAGATGAAGAAGTTTTTGGGTTTAACTTTTTTGATGGGCTTGCTAAGGAAGCCATCAATGTCTTCATATTGGTCCACTAGTCCCTTGATGACAACAGCTATATATCCAGCAGTCATAAGTCGTGATCGGTTTTTGCTTCTTCTTCGGATGATGCATTTTGTTGATAATGGTTTAGCCTTGGCACGCGATCACCCTGATTGTGACCGTCTGTTTAAAATTCGGCCTGTCCTTGATCACTTTGTTGATCGTTTTTCTGAGATCTTTGCTCCTGGAAAAGAAATTGCAGTGGATGAGTCTTTGCTATTGTTCAAGGGCCGCTTGGTTTTTAGGCAGTACATTCCTAGTAAGAGGGCACGCTATGGAATCAAACTGTATATGTTGTGTGACAGTGAGACTGGATATGTCTACAATTTCAGGGTGTACACTGGTAAGGAGTCCAGCATTAACCCTCCTGGTTGTCCTTCCACTTTTGGAGTGACTGAGAAGATTGTATGGGAACTAGGTAGAGGATTATTTCACAAAGGCCACCATTTGTATGTAGATAACTTCTACACTGGTGTGCGGTTGTTCAAGGAGTTGGCCAAAGTGGGCACTGTTGCTTGTGGCACAATGCGCAGTAACCGGAAAGGTTTCCCAAAGGAACTTGTTTGCAAAAGGCTTGTGAGGGGACAGTCTACTGCATTGCGATGTGGGGAGCTTCTGGCTGTGAAGTTTTCAGACAAGAGAGATGTGTACATGCTGACTACTATCCATGACGAAAGTACTGTACCTCTGCCTGTTTGGGGTCAGGTTGCTGAAGTGCGCAAACCTGTGTGCATTCTAGATTACAATAAATACATGGGTGGTGTTGACCGAGTAGATCAGAGGTTGGAACCTTATGATGCTATTCGAAAGGCTTACGTTTGGTACAAGAAATTGGCTATTCATCTTTTCCATTTGGCATCCTTCAATGCTTTTGTTGTGTTCCAGAAGTCTTGTCCTGAGTCGAAGATGCCTTTTGTTAAGTTTCAGGAGTCTGTAATAGCCAGCCTTGTACTAGTGGAGCAGGCAAGTGTTCCTAGATTTGGAGTGGTGGAGGAGGTGGCTAGATTGAAAGATCGCCACTTTGCTGAATTCATTCCTCCCACTACCGCAAAAGACTTTCCGACTAGAAGATGCAGAGTCTGTTGGCGTAGAGGCGTGCGGAAGGAGTCTCGTATGTACTGCCCTGACTGTCCTTCTAAGCCTGGATTGTGTCTGTCAGCTTGTTTTAAATCATACCACACGAAAAAGAAGTATTGGGAGTTTTAATGAGCTGTGAAGTGAATTGCCTGGTCTGTATTCTGTAAAAAAATTTGGTTTGTTTCAAGGTTTGGCTTTAGTGCAATGTGTTTGGTTTTAGAATTTGTGTAAGTTGATTTGTAGGTATTTCCATTTGTTTAGTGTTTTTTTGAAAAGAATAATTCTAAATGTGATTGTGGTGTGTGCAGGCTGGCGCTTGGATGGCGGTGTGCGTGGACTGGCGCTTGGCTGGAGGTGTGTGTGGATTGGTGCCTCCCTGGCAGAGTGCATGGTTTGGTGTTTTGCGGGTGGTGTGTGTGGATTTTTGTTTGGCAGGCGGAGTGCATGGTTAGGTGCTTGGCTGGCAGTGTGAGTGTATGGTGCTTGGCTGGTGGAGTGCAAGGAATGGTGTTTGGTTGGCGGTGTGTGTGGAGTGGCGCTTGGCTGGATGGTGTGCGTGGAGTGGCGCTTGGCTGGATGGTGTGCGTGGAGTGGTGCTTGGCTTGCGGTGTGCGCGGAGTGGTGCTTGGCTTGCGGTGTGGTGCTTGGCTGGCGGTGTGTGTGGAGTGGCGCATGGCTGGATGGTGTGCATGGAGTGGTACTTGGCTGTCTGTGCATGGAGTACTGCTTGGCTGGCGGTGTGTGTCGAGTGGTGTTTGGCTGGCGGTGTGTGTGGAGTGGCGCTTGGCTGGATGGTGTGCGTGGAGTGGCGCTTGGCTGGATGGTGTGCGTGGAGTGGTGCTTGGCTTGCGGTGTGTGCGGAGTGGTGCTTGGCTTGCGGTGTGGTGCTTGGCTGGCGGTGTGTGTGGAGTGGCGCATGGCTGGATGGTGTGCATGGAGTGGTACTTGGCTGTCTGTGCATGGAGTACTGCTTGGCTGGCGGTGTGTGTCGAGTGGTGTTTGGCTGGCGGTGTGTGTGGAGTGGCGCTTGGCTGGATGGTGAGTGTGGAGTGGTACTTGGCTGTCTGTGCACGGAGTGGTGCTTGGCTGGCGGTGTGCGTGGAGTGGCGCTTTGCTTGCGGTGTGCTTGGAGTGGTTCTTGGCTGGCGGTGTGCGTGGAGTGGTACTTGGCTGGCGGTGTGCGTGGTGTGGTACTTGGCTGTCTGTGTGCGCTGAGTGATGTTTGGCTGGCTGTGTGCATGGTTTGGTGCTTGGATGGTGGTGTGGGTGGTCTGGCGCTCGGCTGGCGGTGTGTGAGTACTAACTTTCTGTTGGTCACTACATACACTGCTAGTTGAGTGACACTCTACGCAGTCCATCATTTTGTGTAGTTGCTGTGGCAGATATATGGGCGTGTGAAAGTGATGGGCCCTTGAATGGCGCTGTCTGCTGGTGTGAGTGTTGTAATGTGATGGGTCCGCGGCTGGCGGCGTGAATGTTTTGTATGTGTCACACGTACGAAAGGTGTATGAATGGCCTGTAAAGAGGTTGGTGCCTTGACGTGGCTTTACAGCTCACGAGCTGTGAGTCAGTGGTTCAGTTTATCATACTTTCAATTATACGCAGTGTATTTCATTTTTGTGAAATTACTGGCAAATAAAATTGTATGTACTGAATCATCACTCATCCTCGTGCCAAATCCAACCAGTATGTGTGTGTGTTTGCGGTTTAGATGGCTGTCCAGTAATATTTGTTTTTGTTTTCCCTTTTAGAAGTAGGGTGTACCTTGTCCCTTTTTGTGAATGTTGTAATGTGTTGCTTTTCCTTCCGGATGGTGTCAATGGTCTGGTGTGTAACAGGTATGAAAGGTGCGTGAATGGCCTGTAAAACGGTTGGTGCCTTGTCGTGGCTTTACAGCTCACGAGTTGGGAGTCACTGGTTTGGTTTTTATGCATTTATTTATTGACAGAGCATTTCATTTTTTGAAATATCTTGTTAATAAAATTTTATGTACTGAACCATCACTCGCCCTCGTGCCAAATCCAACCTGTATGTGTGTGTCTTTGAGGAATAGTTAGCCGTGCTTGAATGTTTGACTTTTGAGTAACTCTGTTACGGTGTACATTATAGCTATAAATAACTTACTAAATTTAGATTTTATTGTTAAACCATGGAAGTATATGGTCATGTCTTTCTGGTGAATTTTATTGATTTTTTTCCACAATCTCCTGCAAACTTGAAATTGTCGGTCAAAATTTCCTTGAATCACACGCTCTCAAATTGAAAACTTAATTCGCCACCGTACAATTTGGACCGTTTCCTTTTGCAGCCACTATGCCTACCCACGCAAGTGAGGTACCATTTTTATCGGGAGACCTGGGGGAACGCTGGGTGGGAGGAAATTTGTGTGAGCCCAGTGACGCCACGCTTTCCCACGCAAAAAAAGTATGTAAACACTGATTTTTCCAGCAAAAATTGAGGTTTGCAAGGGATTCTGGGTAAAGGAACGTTGGAGGATCCACGCAAGCCATACCTCCTTGGAAGCCCCTGGGTGTCTACTTTTCAGAAATGTGTGGGTTTAGTAGGTTTCCCTACATGGCCGTCTCGCACGGGGCCAAAAACCCAGGTAACCTCTCTTTCAAAAGCTGGTGGTATTCAATGTCAATACCACCAGCTTTTGCAAGAGGGGTTACCTGGGTTTTTGGCCCCGTGCGAGGCGGCCATGTAGGGAAACCTACCAAACCCACACATTTCTGACAAGTAGACACCCGGGGGCTTCCAAGGAGGTATGGCTTGCGTGGATCCTCCAACGTTCCTTTACCCAGAATCCCTTGCAAACCTCAATTTTTGCTGGAAAAATCATTTTTTACACACTTTTTTTGCGTGGGAAAGCGTGGCGTCACTGGGCTCACACAAATTTCCTCCCACCCTGCGTTCCCCCAGGTCTCCCGATAAAAATGGTACCTCACTTGCGTGGGTAGGCATAGTGGCGGCAACAGGAAAAGGTCCAAATCGTACGGTAGAGACATTACAATAACCAATAGCAAGATTACCTTCTTTTTTTAGGGGGGGGGCTGAGTTATTGGACCGGGGCTCGGCGGGCATCTTTGGTAACTACCAAACCCAAACATTTCTGAAAACTAGACACCCGGGGGAGTCTGGGGAGGTATGGCATGCGTGGGTCCCCCAATGTTTTCCTACCCAGAAATCCCTGCAAACCATAAATTTAGGTTAAAAAAACAGTTTTCCATGCATTTTTGCGTGGGATCGCCGTGTCGGCACAAATGTCCTACCACCCTGCGTTCCCCTTGTTCTCCCGAGTAAAATGATACCTCACTTGTGTGGGTGGGCCAAAGGCCTGTGACTAAGGCAGGGGGGCTTAATTTGCAACACTGAAATACTACTTTTTTCAACATTCATTTTTGGCCTGTTCTGCTTTGGGGCACCCACACAAGTGAGGTATCCTTTTACTCGGGAGAACAGGGGGAGCGCTGGGTGGTAGGACATTTTTGCCGGCACGGTGATCCCACGCAAAAAAGTTTGGAAAAATGATTATTTTACCTAATTTTAAGGTTTGCAAGGTGGTCTGGGTAGGAAAACGTTCGGGGACCCACGCATGCCATACCTCCCTGGACTCCCCCAGGGGTCTACTTTTCAGATCTGTTTGGGTTTGGTACTTTCCAAAGAATACCACCGAGCCCCGGGCCAAAAACTCAGGTGCCCCCCCCCAAAAATGAAGGTTGATTAGCAATTTGGTATTGTAAATTCACCACCGTACAATTTGAACGATTTCCTTTCGCAGCCACTATGCCTACCCACGCAAGTGAGGTACCATTTTTCTCGGGAGACCTGGGGGAACGCTGGGTGGGTGGAAATTTGTTGATCCACGCAGATTCCGGAACTTTCCACCACAGAAATGTGAGGAAAATGCGTTTTTTTTCCAATTTCTTAGCTTTCCAAGGGATTCTGGGTAAGAGAACCTGGGGGTAGGCAGTCGAGTCACCCCATCCTGAATTCCCCTGGGTGTCTACGTTTCAAAAATATATAGGTTTGCTAGGTTTCCCTGGGTGCCGGCAGAGCTAGGGTTCAAAAACAAAAGGTAGTCTCTTTGCCCAAAAAGGCCACAATTTCACAGAAAAATTGAGTTGTGACCACGTTGCGTTTTGCGCTGTTTCCTGTCGCAGCCACTATGCCTACCCACGCAAGTGAGATACCATTTTTCTCGGGAGACCTGGGGGAACGCTGGGTGGGTGGAAATTTGTTGATCCACGCAGATTCCGGAACTTTCCACCACAGAAATGTGAGGAAAATGTGTTTTTTTTTCCAATTTCTTAGCTTTGCAAGGGATTCTGGGTAAGAGAACCTGGGGGTAGGCAGTCGAGTCACCCCATCCTGAATTCCCCTGGGTGTCTACTTTTCAAAAATATATAGGTTTGCTAGGTTTCCCTGGGTGCCGGCAGAGCTAGGGTTCAAAAACAAAAGGTAGTCTCTTTGCCCAAAAAGGCCACAATTTCACAGAAAAATTGAGTTGTGACCACGTTGCATTTTGCGCTGTTTCCTGTCGCAGCCACTATGCCTACCCACGCAAGTGAGGTACCATTTTTCTTGGGAGACCTGGGGGAACGCTGGGTGGGTGGAAATTTGTTGATCCACGCAGATTCCGGAACTTTCCACCACAGAAATGTGAGGAAAATGCGTTTTTTTTCCAATTTCTTAGCTTTGCAAGGGATTCTGGGTAAGAGAACCTGGGGGTAGGCAGTCGAGGCACCCCATCCTGAATTCCCCTGGGTGTCTACTTTTCAAAAATATATAGGTTTGCTAGGTTTCCCTGGGTGCCGGCAGAGCTAGGGTTCAAAAACAAAAGGTAGTCTCTTTGCCCAAAAAGGCCACAATTTCACAGAAAAATTGAGTTGTGACCACGTTGCGTTTTGCGCTGTTTCCTGTCGCAGCCACTATGCCTACCCACGTAAGTGAGATACCATTTTTCTCGGGAGACCTGGGGGAACGCTGGGTGGGTGGAAATTTGTTGATCCACGCAGATTCCGGAACTTTCCACCACAGAAATGTGAGGAAAATGTGTTTTTTTTTCCAATTTCTTAGCTTTGCAAGGGATTCTGGGTAAGAGAACCTGGGGGTAGGCAGTCGAGTCACCCCATCCTGAATTCCCCTGGGTGTCTACTTTTCAAAAATATATAGGTTTGCTAGGTTTCCCTGGGTGCCGGCAGAGCTAGGGTTCAAAAACAAAAGGTAGTCTCTTTGCCCAAAAAGGCCACAATTTCACAGAAAAATTGAGTTGTGACCACGTTGCGTTTTGTGCTGTTTCCTGTCGCAGCCACTATGCCTACCCACGCAAGTGAGGTACCATTTTTCTCGGGAGACCTGGGGGAACGCTGGGTGGGTGGAAATTTGTTGATCCACGCAGATTCCGGAACTTTCCACCACAGAAATGTGAGGAAAATGTGTTTTTTTCCAATTTCTTAGCTTTGCAAGGGATTCTGGGTAAGAGAACCTGGGGGTAGGCAGTCGAGTCACCCCATCCTGAATTCCCCTGGGTGTCTACTTTTCAAAAATATATAGGTTTGCTAGGTTTCCCTGGGTGCCGGCAGAGCTAGGGTTCAAAAACAAAAGGTAGTCTCTTTGCCCAAAAAGGCCACAATTTCACAGAAAAATTGAGTTGTGACCACGTTGCGTTTTGCGCTGTTTCCTGTCGCAGCCACTATGCCTACCCACGCAAGTGAGATACCATTTTTCTCGGGAGACCTGGGGGAACGCTGGGTGGGTGGAAATTTGTTGATCCACGCAGATTCCGGAACTTTCCACCACAGAAATGTGAGGAAAATGTGTTTTTTTTTTCCAATTTCTTAGCTTTGCAAGGGATTCTGGGTAAGAGAACCTGGGGGTAGGCAGTCGAGTCACCCCATCCTGAATTTCCCTGGGTGTCTACTTTTCAAAAATATATAGGTTTGCTAGGTTTCCCTGGGTGCCGGCAGAGCTAGGGTTCAAAAACAAAAGGTAGTCTCTTTGCCCAAAAAGGCCACAATTTCACAGAAAAATTGAGTTGTGACCACGTTGCGTTTTGCGCTGTTTCCTGTCGCAGCCACTATGCCTACCCACGCAAGTGAGGTACCATTTTTCTCGGGAGACCTGGGGGAACGCTGGGTGGGTGGAAATTTGTTGATCCACGCAGATTCCGGAACTTTCCACCACAGAAATGTGAGGAAAATGCGTTTTTTTTTCCAATTTCTTAGCTTTGCAAGGGATTCTGGGTAAGAGAACCTGGGGGTAGGCAGTCGAGGCACCCCATCCTGAATTCCCCTGGGTGTCTACTTTTCAAAAATATATAGGTTTGCTAGGTTTCCCTGGGTGCCGGCAGAGCTAGGGTTCAAAAACAAAAGGTAGTCTCTTTGCCCAAAAAGGCCACAATTTCACAGAAAAATTGAGTTGTGACCACGTTGCGTTTTGCGCTGTTTCCTGTCGCAGCCACTATGCCTACCCACGCAAGTGAGATACCATTTTTCTCGGGAGACCTGGGGGAACGCTGGGTGGGTGGAAATTTGTTGATCCACGCAGATTCCGGAACTTTCCACCACAGAAATGTGAGGAAAATGTGTTTTTTTTTCCAATTTCTTAGCTTTGCAAGGGATTCTGGGTAAGAGAACCTGGGGGTAGGCAGTCGAGTCACCCCATCCTGAATTCCCCTGGGTGTCTACTTTTCAAAAATATATAGGTTTGCTAGGTTTCCCTGGGTGCCGGCAGAGCTAGGGTTCAAAAACAAAAGGTAGTCTCTTTGCCCAAAAAGGCCACAATTTCACAGAAAAATTGAGTTGTGACCACGTTGCGTTTTGCGCTGTTTCCTGTCGCAGCCACTATGCCTACCCATGCAAGTGAGGTACCATTTTTCTCGGGAGACCTGGGGGAACGCTGGGTGGGTGGAAATTTGTTGATCCACGCAGATTCCGGAACTTTCCACCACAGAAATGTGAGCAAAATGCGTTTTTTTTTCCAATTTCTTAGCTTTGCAAGGGATTCTGGGTAAGAGAACCTGAGGGTAGGCAGTCGAGGCACCCCATCCTGAATTCCCCTGGGTGTCTACTTTTTAAAAATATATAGGTTTGCTAGGTTTCCCTGGGTGCCGGCAGAGCTAGGGTTCAAAAACAAAAGGTAGTCTCTTTGCCCAAAAAGGCCACAATTTCACAGAAAAATTGAGTTGTGACCACGTTGCGTTTTGCGCTGTTTCCTGTCGCAGCCACTATGCCTACCCACGCAAGTGAGGTACCATTTTTCTCGGGAGACCTGGGGAACGCTGGGTGGGTGGAAATTTGTTGATCCACGCAGATTCCGGAACTTTCCACCACAGAAATGTGAGGAAAATGTGTTTTTTTTCCAATTTCTTAGCTTTGCAAGGGATTCTGAGTAAGAGAACCTGGGGGTAGGCAGTCGAGTCACCCCATCCTGAATTCCCCTGGGTGTCTACTTTTCAAAAATATATAGGTTTGCTAGGTTTCCCTGGGTGCCGGCAGAGCTAGGGTTCAAAAACAAAAGGTAGTCTCTTTGCCCAAAAAGGCCACAATTTCACAGAAAAATTGAGTTGTGACCACGTTGCGTTTTGCGCTGTTTCCTGTCGCAGCCACTATGCCTACCCACGCAAGTGAGATACCATTTTTCTTGGGAGACCTGGGGGAACGCTGGGTGGGTGGAAATTTGTTGATCCACGTAGATTCCGGAACTTTCCACCACAGAAATGTGAGGAAAATGTGTTTTTTTCCGATTTCTTAGCTTTGCAAGGGATTCTGGGTAAGAGAACCTGGGGGTAGGCAGTCAAGTCACCCCATCCTGAATTTCCCTGGGTGTCTACTTTTCAAAAATATATAGGTTTCCTAGGTTTCCCTGGGTGCCGGCAGAGCTAGGGTTCAAAAACAAAAGGTAGTCTCTTTGCCCAAAAAGGCCACAATTTCACAGAAAAATTGAGTTGTGACCACGTTGCGTTTTGCGCTGTTTCCTGTCGCAGCCACTATGCCTACCCACGCAAGTGAGATACCATTTTTCTCGGGAGACCTGGGGGAACGCTGTGTGCGTGGAAATTTGTTGATCCACGCAGATTCCGGAACTTTCCACCACAGAAATGTGAGGAAAATGTGTTTTTTTCCCAATTTCTTAGCTTTGCAAGGGATTCTGGGTAAGAGAACCTGGGGGTAGGCAGTCGAGTCACCCCGTCCTGAATTCCCCTGGGTGTCTACTTTTCAAAAATATATAGGTTTGCTAGGTTTCCCTGGGTGCCGGCAGAGCTAGGGTTCAAAAACAAAAGGTAGTCTCTTTGCCCAAAAAGGCCACAATTTCACAGAAAAATTGAGTTGTGACCACGTTGCGTTTTGCGCTGTTTCCTGTCGCAGCCACTATGCCTACCCACGCAAGTGAGGTACCATTTTTCTTGGGAGACCTGGGGGAACGCTGGGTGGGTGGAAATTTGTTGATCCACGCAGATTCCGGAACTTTCCACCACAGAAATGTGAGGAAAATGCGTTTTTTTTCCAATTTCTTAGCTTTGCAAGGGATTCTGGGTAAGAGAACCTGGGGGTAGGCAGTCGAGGCACCCCATCCTGAATTCCCCTGGGTGTCTACTTTTCAAAAATATATAGGTTTGCTAGGTTTCCCTGGGTGCCGGCAGAGCTAGGGTTCAAAAACAAAAGGTAGTCTCTTTGCCCAAAAAGGCCACAATTTCACAGAAAAATTGAGTTGTGACCACGTTGCGTTTTGCGCTGTTTCCTGTCGCAGCCACTATGCCTACCCACGCAAGTGAGGTACCATTATTCTCGGGAGACCTGGGGGAACGCTGGGTGGGTGGAAATTTGTTGATCCACGCAGATTCCGGAACTTTCCACCACAGAAATGTGAGGAAAATGCGTTTTTTTTTCCAATTTCTTAGCTTTGCAAGGGATTCTGGGTAAGAGAACCTGGGGGTAGGCAGTCGAGTCACCCCATCCTGAATTCCCCTGGGTGTCTACTTTTCAAAAATATATAGGTTTGCTAGGTTTCTCTGGGTGCCGGCAGAGCTAGGGTTCAAAAACAAAAGATAGTCTCTTTGCCCAAAAAGGCCACAATTTCACCGAAAAATTAAGTTGTGACCACGTTGCGTTTTGCGCTGTTTCCTGTCGCAGCCACTATGCCTACCCACGCAAGTGAGATACCATTTTTCTCGGGAGACCTGGGGGAACGCTGGGTGGGTGGAAATTTGTTGATCCACGCAGATTCCGGAACTTTCCACCACAGAAATATGAGGAAAATGTGTTTTTTTTTCCAATTTCTTAGCTTTGCAAGGGATTCTGGGTAAGAGAACCTGGGGGTAGGCAGTCGAGTCACCCCATCCTGAATTCCCCTGGGTGATTACTTTTCCAAAATATATAGGTTTGCTAGGTTTCCCTGGGTGCCGGCAGAGCTAGGGTTCAAAAACAAAAGGTAGTCTCTTTGCCCAAAAAGGCCACAATTTCACAGAAAAATTGAGTTGTGACCACGTTGCGTTTTGCGCTGTTTCCTGTCGCAGCCACTATGCCTACCCACGCAAGTGAGATACCATTTTTCTCGGGAGACCTGGGGGAACGCTGGGTGGGTGGAAATTTGTTGATCCACGCAGATTCCGGAACTTTCCACCACAGAAATGTGAGGAAAATGTGTTTTTTTTCCGATTTCTTAGCTTTGCAAGGGATTCTGAGTAAGAGAACCTGGGGGTAGGCAGTCGAGTCACCCCATCCTGAATTCCCCTGGGTGTCTACTTTTCAAAAATATATAGGTATGCTAGGTTTCCCTGGGTGCCGGCAGAGCTAGGGTTCAAAAACAAAAGGTAGTCTCTTTGCCCAAAAAGGCCACAATTTCACAGAAAAATTGAGTTGTGACCGCGTTGCGTTTTGCGCTGTTTCCTGTCGCAGCCACTATGCCTACCCACGCAAGTGAGATACCATTTTTCTCGGGAGATCTGGGGGAACGCTGGGTGGGTGGAAATCTGGTGATCCACGCAGATTCCAGAACTTTCCACCACAGAAATGTGAGGAAAATGTGTTTTTTTTCCAATTTCTTAGCTTTGCAAGGGATTCTGGGTAAGAGAACCTGGGGGTAGGCAGTCGAGTCACCCCATCCTGAATTCCCCTGGGTGTCTAGTTTTCAAAAATGTATAGGTGTGCTAGGTTTCCCTATGTGCTGGCAGAGCTAGGACTCAAAAACAAAAGGTAGTCTCTTTGTCCAAATAGCACAAGATTTCACTGGGAAATTGAGGTGCAACACGCTGTTTCGTGTTGCAGCCACTATGCCTACCCACGCAAGTGAGGTATCATTTTTTCTCAGGAGACCTGGGGGAACGCTGGGTGGGTGGAAATTTGTTAATCCACGCAGATTCCAGAACTTTCCACCACAGAAATGTGAGGAAAATGTGTTTTTTTTGTCATAATTTTAGCTTTGCAAGGGATTCTGGGTAACAAAACCTGGGGGTAGGCAGACGAGTCACCCCATCCTGAATTTCCCTGGGTGTCTAGTTTTCAAAAATGTATAGGTTTGCTAGGTTTCCCTATGTGCTGGCAGAGCTAGGACTCAAAAACAAAAGGTAGTCTCTTTGTCCAAATAGCACAAGATTTCACTGGGAAATTGAAGTGCAACCACGTTGCATTTTGAGCTGTTTCGTGTCGCAGCCACTATGCCTACCCACGCAAGTGAGGTACCATTTTTCTCGGGAGACCTGGGGGAACGCTGGGTGGGTGGAAGTTTGTTGATCCACGCAGATTCCAGAACTTTACACTACAGAAATGTGAGGAAAATGTGTTTTTTTTTCCAATTTCTTAGCTTTGCAAGGGATTCTGGGTAAGAGAACCTGGGGGTAGGCAGTCGAGTCACCCCATCCTGAATTCCCCTGGGTGTCTAGTTTTCAAAAATGTATAGGTTTGCTAGGTTTCCCTATGTGCTGGCAGAGCTAGGACTCAAAAACAAAAGGTAGTCTCTTTGTTCAAATAGCACAAGATTTCACTGGGAAATTGAAGTGCAACCACGTTGCATTTTGAGCTGTTTCGTGTCGCAGCCACTATGCCTACCCACGCAAGTGAGGTACCATTTTTCTCGGGAGACCTGGGGGAACGCTGGGTGGGTGGAAGTTTGTTGATCCACGCAGATTCCAGAACTTTACACTACAGAAATGTGAGGAAAATTTGTTTTTTTTGTCAAATTCTAAACTTTGCAAGGGATTCTGGGTAACAAAGCCTGGTGGTAGGCAGTCGAGTCACCCCATCCTGAATTTCCCAGGGTGTCTACTTTCCAAAAATGTATAGGTTTGCTAGGTTTCCCTAGGTGCCGGCAGAGCTAGGGTGCAAAAACTACAGGTAGGCACTTTGCCATAAAAGGGTCAATTTGTAACTGCAAAATTGAGGTGTGACCACGTTGCATTTTGCGCCGTTTCCTATCGCAGGCACAAGGCCGACCCACACAAGTGAGGTACCGTTTTTATCGGGAGACTTCGGGTAATTCAGATTTGTAAATCAACTGTTATTACCAAATGAGCTTTCTAGCATTTCTCCCTTTCAATGACAGACATTGTGTAAAAAAAAAATGTTTTTGAAAAATGACCAATAATTCTCAAGCTAGTATGGGTATTCCCAATTTTGAAAATGTGCAATTATATACTGTTTCTGAACTCTATATTTTGTACCCAAATCAGAAATACATAGGTGTCTTTCATACAGATTTTTCCATGTATACATTTTCTAAGACAAAGTGCTCTATACCCAGTAAAAGAAAAAAAACCATTGCAAGTTGCTGCTCAGTTTTTGGATCTGGGTTCGTTGGGTTCTTGGTGAAACTACAAGTCCTATATATCCCCACAACCAGGAAGGTCTAACGGATGTAACAGTATATTGCTTTCCAAGAGCTGTCAAGATTAGAAAAAGTTATAGGTGAAAACGTTGAGACAAAAGGCTGTTTTTTTCAACAAATTTTCTATTATTCCAAGATTTAACTGTTACATTCGATAAAGAATCCTTCATGGATTTAGACAAATGACCCCTTTCTGAATTCAGAATTTTGTTTACTTTCCGAAAATGTACAGCTTTCTAGGATCCATTATTGCTTTCAAACTCTTTTCTACCATTAATTGGAAGGAGGTGGAAAGCTCTGAAAATAGCAAAAATAGGCTATGTCCCAGAAAAATGCCAAAACTGTGTGAAAAATGTTGGTTCCCTGACAAAAGACTGTCATTCCCTGAAAGCTGAGAAAACGGAGATTTCAGCCCCACAAACCCTTTTTTGATACCATTTTCAGGGAAAAACCCAGAGGCTTTCATTTGCAGCCCGTTTTTCCCATTTTCTGAAAAAAACAAAAAAATTACTATATTTTGGTTAATTTCTGGGACCCCTCCAAGGGAATCCACAAACCCTGGGCGCCTTTGGAATCCACATGATGTTGGAAGAAAAGGACGCAAATTTGGCGTGGATAGCTTATGTGGTCAAAAAGTTACAGGGGCCTAAGCGCGCACTACCCCAAATAGCCAAAAAAGGGCTCAGCACAGGAGGGGAAAAGGCCCAGCAGCGAAGGGGTTAATGCTTGTTGTAAAACTTTTGCAGTACAAAACTCGCATAGTGCAGCCCTAATGAATAACATAGTTAGGAAAAAATATAAAACAACATTAGACATATCTAATGGTTTCTTTTGTCAAAACATTGCACCAGAAAGCAGATATTTGACCGCTTTCTCAGCATTTGGGTTGCAGAAAAAATTCTATCAACTCCCACAAGGGTTCAAGAACAGCCCAGGACTATTCTCAGCTAGGGTAACAGAGTTACTACAAATATATGATGATGAGGCATTATCTTACGTAGATGATATTTATCTCACAGACGACGACTTGGATACTCACTTGAAAAGAGTGAACACCATTATACTTGGATTCGCAGCAGAGGGTTACAAATTCAACTTTAAAAAGTCTCGTATTGCCCATCTGACAGTACTATTTTTAGGGTACGAATTATCAAGTGAAGGAAAAAGCCTAGCGGACAACTTCTTAGAGAAGTGTGCTGTACTCCAAGCTCCAAAAACGCTGAAGAATTTACAATCCATACTAGGTTTTCTGAATTTCGGAAGAACTTACATTCTTAATTACGCAGAGAGGGTTAAACCTCTCTATGAACTAATTAAACCTGATTTTAAACAAATCAGTTGGACTCAAAAACACACAGAAATTTTGAGATCACTGCAAACAGACATGTTAGCTAAAACAAAATTAGATACACGTGACAACACACGCGATCTTGTAATCCGAGTCATCCCAGGAAGATGCGGATTCACGTACCTGACCTCTAATGAGGGAGAAAAGGTACCAATAGCTTACAAATCACATTTGTACACAAAGGCTGAAATAAAATTCAGTTCAACGGAGAAAATTCTAACTGCGGTTCAGACTGCTGTAGCAAACGTAAGGCCCCTAGCACAAGGTAAAAGAATAATAATCGTTACACCTATACCGGCTTTAGAAGCGGTAACTAAAGCAAGCATTCCTAATGCTAAAGCTTTGCATCCGAGATGGATTCAGTGGGTTAATTCTCTTGCTGCAACAGACGTAGTTTACGAATTTGATCCTAACTTAAAAACACAGGAATTTTTACAATATGAATATGAATGTCCTCTGCCAATTGAAATCCTGCCTCTCGAAGAATACGGTAGTATTATATATACTGACGGATCAGCACAACCCGCAGTTGGGGGCAAACAAGCTTCTAGTGCTGCGTGCGCGATTGTTAAAGGTCGTTGGCACAAAGGAAAATTTAGACCAATGGTCACTAAAACACAATCTCTAGGAGATTGCTCGGCTCAACGAGCTGAATTAGTAGAATTTAAGATGGCGCTAGAAAATACCGATCGCGAATTCCCCACACTAATAGTGTGCAATTCTTTTTATTGCGTACAATCTTATAATGAATACTTGCAGAATTGGGTGGAAAATGGTTTCAAAGATGCAAAAGGTGGCACAATAAAGCATAAAATGCTTTGGGAACAGGTAGTTCTTTTACAGAAAGAACTACAAAAGACTCATGTGATACATACACTGAGTCATCAACGTGATGGCGTTCACGTTGCAGGGAATTCATTGGCTGATGAAGCCCCGAAGGCAGCTGTGCAAACGGCTTCCGTAGCTGCGATAACTCGGTCACAAACAAAAATAGACAGCGATATTCTACAAGCTGTCAGTGCGTCAGTAAAAAATGATAAGAAAACACCCCCAAAAGGCTTTCCAGAAAAGTACTTATATTCAACAGATACGAATAATGTTCCTTTTGCTTGAATCCCTGGAGTGGGGGATAGGGTAATTCCAAACATGGAACACAGGTTATGACTAATAAAAGCGGCACACGAAGGGCTTGCCTCTGCACACGCTGGCGTTTCCGCAACAATATCACTATTAAAACAGAGATATTGGTGGCCTCGCTTGAGAATACAAGCTAAAAAGTATGTATTAGAATGCGATATATGCCAAAGGATAAAAGTATCAACAGTAAAACGACCAGCGCAGACACCCCTTCTCATCTCGGATAAACCATTTGCATGTGTTTACCTGGACCACTGTGGTCCCCTACAAAGGGATGGCAACTATAGATATATCATGGTAGCAGTGGATTCCTGTACGAGGTTCATATGGATGTGGCCCCAGCGCTCGGCTGACGCTAGAACGGTTATGAAAGATCTGCGAGTCTTTATCGGCACATACGCAATTACCACGTTCCATTCTGACCAGGGTCCTGCTTTCAGCTCTCGAGCGTATAAGGAGGCCATGGCCGGCATGGGAATTGGGTTGCGGTATTCTTGTCCGTCGCACCCCGAAGGAAATAGTGTGGTTGAAAGAAAAAACCGGGACATAAAGCGATCTATAACAGCGAAGGTATTAGGTTCAGGCGCTGGGTGGGTCAAACATTTAATAAGTGTCTAGTCCAGTCTTAACAATTTGCCAAGAAAATCTCTAAAAGGTTTCAGCCCATACGAGCTATTGTTCGGAATTAGAATGAGAATTCAGGACTTAGATAGTCAGGTATCAGTGGTACAAGAAAAAACAACAGACTTTGACATCAAAGATCGTTTGGCTGTTTTACAGGAACTGAATGAAACAAGAAAATCCTTAAGCAACATAAAGTTAAAGCAACAGCCAGATACCACTGATGAGACACCACAAGCAACAGCCCCAGCAAGGCCTGTCTGGATTCCAAAGATTGGGGATCTAGTCAGAGAAAAAATCGCGGTGAAGAAGGAATTTGGGCCTTCTTACAGAAAAGCAGTACCTGTCTTGGCAGTCACCGGAACAAGATCAGTTGCACTACCGCCCCTTGCTGGTAAAAAGGAGAACAGAGTCATGTCTATCGACCTGGTAAAACCACAACCATGTGGCCTATAATCAACAGTAGGCCCAGTGGACTCCCAAGAAACAACAGAATACCCAAACTTGCAACAATCCAAGAGGTTCAAACTGAAAGACTAATCACATTCGATCAGCCTGCAGTGCACAGAGAAGGACTATGCAATAATGCCATGGAACTCGTGCCTCTTGAGACACAGATTGAAACAGTTCGTCAAGAAACACCAGTCTACAATAATGTGGCATCAGAAAGTGCTACCGAGAGACAGATTGAAAGAACAATCCCAACAATTGACAGAACTGCCTCTGGTTATTTCATCAACTTCGACAACTTCTCTGAAGATCAAAACGACCCCGAAGTGATGCCAGAAACAAAAAAGACTTTTAAAGAAAAAGAAACTGAACTCTTTCATCAACTGAAGGAAATCTACCTTATTTCACCTTGGTTAGAGTTCTGGTTCGGTCTAGGTGTATTTTTCCTCCTGCTTTGGCTCATCTGGTACTTTGTTTGGGAAAATTCATTGAGGGAAAATATAGTAGTATGGACACAGCAAGTCAGAACATCAACCTAGTCCTCAAACCACACAGATCATCCCACGTGAAGAAAAGAGAACTGTCAACAGTAAATGTCACAGCCATTCCAATACCCGGTGGGGTAGTATGGGAGAAAACTGACTATGAGATCTATGGTCCGGTCGAAATCCTGAAGTATCCTCATCAACTGAAGGTTTCCTTAAGTGACTTTGTAA
This sequence comes from Lissotriton vulgaris, assembly GCF_964263255.1. Taxonomy (NCBI): domain Eukaryota; kingdom Metazoa; phylum Chordata; class Amphibia; order Caudata; family Salamandridae; genus Lissotriton; species Lissotriton vulgaris. The sequence goes on from NC_141688.1 coordinate 51,476,674, forward strand.
AACCTAGTACATTCTCTGATGATTGGGACTTTAACAGTATTAATGACATGATGTCTGATTTAGTAATGTCAGCTAGATTCACAGAACATGATTATTTACAAGGTTCATCTCGTTATGAGCAGTTATTCTGTTTTACACATTATGGCGATCATTATTTGCATAAATCTGCACAGCCTAGAAATGTTTTTAAGTATAATCAATGGGAACATTGTGCTACACCACCTAAAAGCAGTTCTAAGACATTCTTTGAGAAATTCAAGTACTTCTCAGGGTTTAACACCAGTGATGCAGAAACGTTTTATTATAAACTGTTAGATAAAACAGGAATGAAAACAATGCTGACAAATTCTAAATTAATATATTCAGAAGCATTTTATGAAAAAATTATGACATTTGGTTTTGATTATTGGAAAAATAACATTGAAACGAAAACCATTTGGGGTACAAAAGATTGGCAGGTACAAGGCCTTGAAGCACTATTCAGAACCTGCATGATACCAGAACAAATGATGTTTTTAAATGACACAATACACCAAATATCCTGTCTTGGCCTAGCTAAGATCAAAGACCTTAACAAACCGTCTATTCCAAAGCCAATACCTGAGAATGCAACAACAGATATTGAGATAGACGTATCACACATTTTACATTTTAACAGAACACATCCTGATTGGACAAAGTGGTTAATCTGGCCTACTGACACAAACAGCTGTCAAGATAGATTCCTGAACAAAACACAGGGGTTAAAAATGACCAGACAAGACCCTAGATACTCCCAGAGACAACATCCAGGGATAGTAACAACATACAGTGTAGGGAAACTCTGCCTTGAATGGCTAGGAACATCCACACTGGCTGAAATTAAGCAACACTTGTCTTTACTAAAAGATGGTGCTGATTTGCGCGATTTCATTCTTGGACCACGCAAACAGCGTCAAAAACGTTTCATAGCGGCCAGCATCTATGCTGCGTACAACGAGGCTTGGAAAGTCACACAAATTGAAACAGCAGAAAAAATACGAGAAATTGATCGTATTAATTTGGAAAAATCACTTTCTGTAGTGGACAATGGGTTAATGACTCTGTCCTCCAGAATATATTCGTTGGACAATATTGTATCTTCTGCCTTTGACATAATAGACAGAGACTTGCTAATGTTACAGCATGGCCAATCTCAATTACGTTCTATTGTACAATTGGGCTGGACGCTGCAAAATCTTCGTTCGGGCTATGTGCCTTGGCGTTTAATCAAAACAACGTCATTATTTTCCATTTTTAACCTTACTGATAAACAAATCAGTTTGGCACAGAAAGGAGCAGACTATACAATCCTGAGCATCGAAAAACTTGAGATATTACCATTGACAATGTCAGAAAGTCCTGTCATTGAATGGATAATACACGGAATTATCACTATTCCGATAACAACTTTCCGATTTAAAAAGTGCCTTGAATACATACCTACTGGCCAGTATGAACGATTGGGTAAAGGATATGTAAAATCAGAATGGAAATTACCATACACACATTCATGCTACAGTGACAGCGACAAAAATGTATTTCTTAGTGGTGAAAATTGTAAACATTCACTAAGCGGTATACTTTTGTGCCAGGGTATTAATTTACACGGAGCCTGTGAAGGTAATTCTAACAACCTTTCATGCCACCAGCTTGTCACACCTGCAACTCAGATAGAGCCCTTCGTTATGCAACTTGCTAACGGGAGTTACATTCTTAGAACGGATCACAGATGTTGTGGCCTAGTGCCAGGGAAAAGTTATCTAGTAAGTGTAACATCCATGGTCAAATGCTGTATGCAAGCATTGTTTCCGAGCGGGCTTGCAGACACAGAGACTCCCATCTGGCCTCGTCTGAATCTCTATTCTATACGAATTGATACGTTAAGCAAAATGAAGTCTGTGCTTTTGCAGACAACAGTGCCCATAACGTCATCAAAAGAGACGTATGATTTTCTAGTTGCAAGGACAGCTACGGAGGTTCATGACCTTTTATCAACAAATTGCCCCGTGCATTTCGTAGAAATGCTTAGCCAACTCCTTAACATGTCTAGTGCCATAGGCATCCCAGGCATATTTAAGACGATTTTTACGGGACTGCTAACACCTTTTCAAGCAATTCTGGGAATCGTTCCAAATTTTGTCCACTCTGTTTTTGGCGGCATACCCCTATTTTTGGGACTTGTAGCAGGGATTTTATTTTTGACCCTCCTGCTTCGTTATGGCAAGCCAAAGCTCAGACATAGCTCCCATGGGAATGGAAGAGACAATCCTAGCAATGCGCTACCGGGACAGAATAACTAGAGTCCTTGGATTGGCCAGGCTGAGAGATCTAAACATGACCTGGTTCCTTTCATTCAGACCTATATGGCAGAACTGTATCTTACCGGTACTTCGATGTATGCTATGCGGAGATGAGTGCGTGTTGGACATCTGTCTTTCACTTCCATCAGCAGTACCAATGGACGTCGATACTTTGCTCAGTCCGATAACGGCTCACGCATTGTGTTGTCCCCAGCGGCTACCAATCCTGATGACGGCATTCGTTGAGACTCCTGTGCTACGACTAGGTGGTAACAGTGGAGCGAGTGACAAAAGCAGCATCACCCAGGTACGACCTTCTGTGAGCATTGCTGATCCCGACTATGATGACAGCAATCATTCTCACACCTGCCAAGTTACAGCACTAGCGAATTTGGTTGAACTGTCACCTGATTTTGTAGACCAATTCTTTGAGAGCCTGTCTGATACGATGTTCTCACCCGGACAGAAACAATAACTTTAGAGAAGCTTTACGACACACAGCGTTCCCATGAACTCTGAATTCGGCCTTCAGTTTTGAACAACAAAAACTGCTAAAAAGCGTTGGAACTCTATTTCCCCGTTCAAGCAATAATTCTTTTGAATTGAACACTTTTTAATATTCACCCTTTTTTGGCACAAAAAATTCTTTGCTTAAAGTAAAAACTATTCTTAGAGAACAGAAGCTTCAACTTCTATTTCTAAACACATCTAGAGACATAATAACTTACACCAGCCTCTAGCACATATTATTGCAATGCATTTATATGTGATGAAATTATCTCGCCCTTCTTCTGTTTCAGAGATATTTCATGTGTAATTCTTTTTGCATAATCGTTCATTGATTTCATATGCTATAATTTTTGAATGATTTCTATGCTTCAAAAACGTACAGTACCTAAATTTTCACGTATTACAAATACGCCTATTTCAAATGCATATATGTATTTTGGGGTGGGCAATGTTACACATGCAACATATTGCTCTAGTTTTAGTAATTTGATGGACATGAATTCGTGGAGTGGGTGTTGCGTGCTTATCTAGGATCCTGATCGATACTGTGACCTTATGCCCCTATTCGGCTATAAATCCATTTATTCCCTATATTGGCATAACCGTTCAAGTACGATATTCAGAAACTCATCTCTGGCCTCACACGAACAGAGCCACATTCCAGAATAGCTTTCTCTGCCACTTCCTTTGCAACCAATTAGTGCAATGACAGAGCAGAAGTCACTATCTGAGATTCCTAGATTAACACTCTGAGTTCTTCAACAAGATAAAAATTCAGCAAACCTGGAAATCCCCGCTTGCTGTGTTTTGATTAGTAATAGAACTCTAATGAGCACTGATAGACGATCACTTCCTAGTGACATCTTATTGACATCTTATGTCCAGCAAACTTACGTCAAACAAGGCACCTTTCAGGTATAAATACTACCAACGTTGCCTTAAGCAAAGGCTGCTGCTGTTTACGCTAATGCCATCGCTGCTATCTTCGCTGCTGCTGAAGAAGCTGTCATGCTGAAGATATCATAGCTGCTATCGCTACTGCTATCGCTGCTAACTAGCGAACGATGGTGTGGTGAACCTAGGAGCTGAACAGCCGTCCCCCTGCAAAGAGCCCAGCAGATGCAAGCTGCCCGCGGACGCTGTCCCCCCTCCTTCTCCTCCTCGACGCGCTGAGAAGAGACGCTGTCTTTCTCCTGCAGAGAAATCCAGCTCCGGCGTTTCTGGTCTACCCTTGCGGGTGACTGGGATATCGAGCCCTGAGGGAGATACCAGACCTCCATCATTCTATTCCAGAGGTATGGTGTTGACTAAACCCTTGAGAGAGAATTCTTGAAGCAAACCTAGGCAAAACCAACTTAACTTAGCGCTACTTACTTACTCCCCTCCCAAGTATTAGGCTTAGGTCAGGTACACTGGGGTAGGCGTAGTTAGAAGCACCAGTTGAGTATTTTAGCCTAATATATATATGAATGTATATATGTTGTATTACTTTTAAACCATTGTATGGCTAAGAAACCATATCAATGCTTTTACAGTATTATTTCGCAATACTTATCTTACTGTACGTACTTTTTATAATAACAAGTCTTGCAATTGTGGCAATTCATTTCTCTTGTACGAGAAGAAAGACTGTTCAATAAATGTTAACCCTTTATTGACAAACGCCCGTCTCTCTGTTCTCTACATATTGTGAAAGTAAACTGCACCATCCTGACTGAGTAAAATAACTGTCTATTGTTTCACACGACCCTAGAGATTGACTCTTGATCCGAGGAGCAAAGTTGTCATGTTGCACGGTTGTTGGAAAACTGAATCCCTTCTTGTCTGTGCCAGGGAAGCTGATCACTTCCTATTTCAGTCAAGAAAGTTTCCAGTGATCTCTGAGCTAGTTGGTAACAAACCCAATTAAGTTTAGCATAGTCAGTAGAGGCCTGGAAGATCCGCACTTCTACGTCGATACTACTGTTTATGTTATTCCAATGCGCAGGGCCTATTGGGAAAATAGGAACTACGCTACACTTTATGATTTTACAAACAAGGGAATGACCTACTGTAGAATCACAGTCCTTCCCCGTAAGGTATACCTCCTTCTCTTCCCTTAAACATCTGTATGTAAAAGGCAAAAACCACAATTTGTGCAAAAAAGCGCTACCCAGGAGTTCAAAGCGTCCTAGCGGATAATGTTTCATACAAGAGCTGAAGTGAAACAATGAGAAAGGTAAGTATATAACTCCATGAATTAGCCAAACAGCAGAGTCAGTCTCTGACACAGAGAAGGGCAAAGGGTCTATGTTTTCTTTGTGCAGAAGAGTGTAGGTTGCATGTTTCATGGACATAAACAGCTCTTTGTTGGTTAAATTAAATGGAAAAACAAAGCAGATGCATTTAAAAAATCCCATGGTACTTTTCCCATTTTTAGAGTGTGTAAAGCTCATGCGAATTGCATCACAGAATGCAATTGATTTTGACCATGATATAACAAAGACACATCTTCTTGTACAATATCAATAACAGAAGAAGCAATATTATCCAATGTGTAAATGTGGGAAGACAGTGTGTTAATACTATTGCCAACAACAGCAGGAACCTTTTCTAAGTTTGTTGGTCACTTTCTGTAGATGTGACGCTGCTTCAATCTGTTAAAGATTGTAAGCTGTGTAAATGAATCTCTTGGTTTCTTGGTTCTAGGAACCCTGGGTCCCAATACAAAGTCTGCAAAATTCATGTTACTGGACAAAAAGTGTTGTTTAACGGACGATAGGGATAGGGTAGAGTGCTGCAACCACTGTTGACATAATTTTCCAACCGAATAGGTTGTTCACAAATGTGTATCTGGAAATCTTGAGTTGGGTCTGTCTTGCATATAACCTGAAGTAGTGTTTTAAAAACGGAGTTGACAGGCATTGGAATTCGTCTGCCATACCAGCCAAGCTGAAGGATCCGCTTTGGAAACATTAAGTGTGTTATTTTGAAATAAAGCTTGAAAGATATCAATGATATAATTTGTGTATGAGCGTCAATTATTATATTCAGCTAAAGAGGGAATGGCAGGGGCGTTTAACTTCTTTGCAGTTGCCAAACCAAAGCAAGTTGTTTGGTACACTGTATCATTAAAAAACAACATTTGTGTTGTGATGAAGCAGGCACAATGTAAGGCTTCAGTGCCTCGCACCTGCCAGTTCTTAGAACCCCAAATTGAGTTCAAATCAATGGTGGCCTTCCAGTGAACATAACCCCTTACTGACAGATCATGTCTGAAATAATTTGAATAAATTTATTTTGTATGGGTCAACATGACTTTGGGAGTTGAAGAAATATTTAATTTAGAATAATAGGACTTAGGTGTTGACCTATCAAAATCTGTGAAGTGTGTACATTTATTTCTAAGTGCCTTTGAACTTCCTTTAAACGGTGAAGGAAAATGTTCCCACTGTGTGTAATTAAAAAACGTCCGTAATGTTTTAGTTTATGTAGGAAATGATGCCCATAATATTGATAACATAACAAATCTGCATAATTTGCAGAATGTAAATATAAATCTTCAGCATTAACAGCAGCCTAATACTTCAAATCTGAAAACAATGATTGTTTTGCATGCACATTCCAGTCATCTGAACGTATGTCATGTGTTACCACATCACCCATGAAGACACGAAATACGAATGGCACGTTGATGATTTCTGTCGTACCATGGACCTGAAAATCCACTTTATCCCAAATGATGCCATCTGCAACTGGGAATTCTGAAACGTTAACAAGAGTTTGGTCACGTTTCATGATGTGGGAAGATGAGTGGGGAGCTAAAATACCATTAATCAAATTCATTGCAGAGCGTTCGGGTAAGTAGTGACCATTGATGAGACAGAAAAACACCGTTACTATACCAATAGACATGAAGCGAAAAAACAGGATGAGTACCAACCAGATGTATGTCCAAGGAGGAACTAAGTAAGTCTGTTTAAAACAAGAGACAAAAATAGTCAATTTGGTAGGGCCAATTGGGGTGGTGGAGGACGAGTCATAAGAAGAGCTGCAATGGTGTAAAGGACTTTCGGGCAATCCATGCAAAGACTCTACTGTGGGGTTATGCATATTCAACTTCCTTGTTGCAGGAGGAAGCAGGAGGGACATGCAAATGGTCAACAATAGGGTCCATCCCGATGACAATGACAGTGTTGTGTGGTGAGTTGAAAGATGCGCCAACCCCAGGATTTCTAGAAATTGTTGGGCACAAAACAGCAGGCATCACACTATTCTGAATTGTAACTTGACATTGTCTACTGAGATGTATCTGGGGTCTTTGCGACCAGAAAGTGGTGGTAAAATGACTGATTGAGTAGCCTTTAGCCAAGGACTGGAACCGGTGCACAATTAGAGGGACCAAATTCTTGTTCTCCAACTTCTCCCGGACCAGGTCACCAATTTTCGGAAGCAGGCCGGCCACCGGAATCAGCATTGCAGTATCAGTGACAGAGGGCAAATGTTCAGTTGCAAGACTGTCACGGGCCTCTTGTAGGTCCTGTAACATAGTAGAATGATTATCTACGTCAAAGGTTGTGGCAGCCCCCGCAACATCTAGACCATCAAGGTCTGGCACAAACATGTTGATGCCAAAGAGCATCTCATATGGAGTCCGCCCACCCAGAGGTCTTCTAGGGAGATTATTAAGTGCACGTTAAACCCCATACAAATGGGCTAGCCAGTTCCTGCCAGTATCTAAGACTCTAGCTGTCAAATATTGATTTAAGTCACGGTTCATCCGCTCCCTAATTGAATTGCCCTCAGGCCTGTATGGAGACAAAAACTGCATCAGCACCCCCAAAGACTTCATCGCGTCCTTGTATGCCTTAGAGGCGAATGCTGGACCTTGGTCTGATTGAAAGGTGCCACAGGCAAAGATCCCAACAAACACACACAAATCCCTGATGACATTTTGAGCATCAGCACTTTGTTCTGGCCAAACCCAAAGGAATCTAGTGCACAAATCAATTGCAACCAAAATGAATTTATATGCAGTATCTGAAGAAAACGCAGCGGATCACAGTGATCAAGCTATGCACAACCAAAAGTTAGATTAGAAATGCATAGCTTTGTTTGTGGTAGACATGTTACCATAATAGGCTTAATTTGCTGACAGATGTCACAAGAAAGTACATATTTAAAGGCCTGTTTATATAAACCATGCCACCAGTAATGTTGCTGCAAGATACAAACTGTCGCAGACTCTCCGGCATGGGCCAAAGCCATGCCTTTGGGTGCGGCTTTGATCAAAGAGTGTCTGCTGTCCGTGTAGGGAATCAGCCGATCACTAACGTCTGGTATTCTTGCAAAAGGAACTTGTTCGGGAGTTAACTGATAAGAATACTTTGAAGGGAAACCCTGTGGGTAATTGGTTCCCTTCGTAGTAGCAACTATTGCTGCCAAACTTTCATTGTCAATGTTAGTCATGGACCTTGTACCGGCTTCTGTGGAACACGTGGCTACTGCAGATTTGGCTGCTTCATCAGCTAAAGAATTACCAAGAGCATGTGCTCCCACACGCTGATGGCCAAGAGTATCTATAACATGTGTGAGGAGCAGACGTTGTTTAAGATCTGCCACTCGAACCCAAAGCGTTTCATGCATAATTGCGCTGCCTTTAGAATCTCGATAATCATTTTGAGACCAATAGAATCAGTTGTCATTGAAAGACTGAACTCAGTAATAAGAATCACACACAAGAGAGTAGACACATTTGGATCTGCAAACTCGAGAGCAAGAACCAGAGCCAAGTTGGTGGCACAGTCTCCTAGCACCTGCGTAGGCACTTTATTAGACTTGAATTCCCCATTCACTATTGTACCAGCCACAATTGCACAAGCCGCTGAATAAGTATGTTTAGAGCTGGTGGCCGGTTGTGCCGAACCATCAGTGTAAATAATACATTTGTACTCCTCTAAAGGAATCAAAGAAAGAGGAGGGGGCTGAACGTGTTCATACTGCAAGAACTCCTGTGTCTAAAGAGTGTGGTCAAAGATAAACGTAGACATCAGGAGACGTCAAAGTAGTAGCCAATTATATCCAACGGGGATGTAATGCTTTAGAGTTTGGCACACTCGCCTTAGTTACTTCTTCTAAAGCAGGGAAAGGAGTAACCACCAAATTACGCTTACCCAGCGCTAGTGCGCGTTCCTTCAGGACTGCCATCTGCACAGCTAATAAAACTTTTTCAACAGTAGAAAACCGCAGTTCGACTGAAATGTAAAAATGAGATTTGTATGCAATAGGTACTGTGTCGCCTTCATTGTACATCAAGAAAGTGAAACTCAGTGCGCCTGGCACAATACGTATCACCAGGTTTGTGTGGTTATCACCGGTCAACAAGTTCTTAGATTCAAGTAGATCAGACTGCAAAGATTGCAGTATAGCTTAATGTTCCGGAAGCCAGCTGGCTTTTAAAAATGTAGGTTGTATCAAAGCATAAAGAGGCTTGATACGCTGGGCATAATCAGGAATATAAGACCGCCCAAAATGTAAATATCCCAGCAAAGACTGAAGATTCTTCAGTGTAGACGGGACTGCAAACATGCGCATTTGTCCAGAAAGAGGGGTGCCAAGCCCTTACCTTCATTATTGAGCTCATAGCCTAAAAACAGCACTGTATAACAAGCGATATATGATTTAGCAAAATTAAATTTGTAACCGTACTCCGCAAACATAAGTATGATGCAGTCGACACGGCATAGGTGCAGCCATAGTTTGTCATCTGTCAGATAAATATCGTCAATGTACGAGTATGCATCTGGGTCAATGCTGTCTAACAAATAGACAGCACCCGCAGCTAAAACCCCCGGAGCTATTCTTATACCCCGAAGGTAAACGCCAACATTTCTTCTGTTTTCCATCGGCCGTAAATGCTGTCAATTTACTGTATTCAAGGGACAGGTTATGGCTATAGAAGCCATTGGAAGTGTCAAGTGTCATTTTATATTTCTTACGAACAAGACTGTATACAAGAGCAGAGCTACGGGTATTCTGTACCGCAAAAGTACGACAACGAAAGTTCAAATGCCGGTAATCTAACACTATTCAATAAGACCTATCAGGTTTATATACAGTAAAAAGAGGATTATTCATCCGTGACACACACGTCTCAATCACACTTTGGCCACTGATCAGCAGGCTGGCGATAAGCTATCTGGCTTGCCCAGTCGCAAGTGTCTCTTCCAAATGGGTTTTCGGTGCTGCTGGTTCCATTGTAACAGTGAGAAGGACCAGTCTCTCGCCAAAAAACGTGGAGAGGTTAACAATGATCAAAATGAATCAGCACTTCATACCACCGAATTACACAATACATGAAGCAAGGTAGGAAGTTGAAGAGGACAGCGGAAGTAGTGTGTCACATGATGATTACCTACTACTGGCTGAACCCCCAGAGTTTGAGGACGAGCTATACTTCACTGACAATTAGGCTTGTACTTACTGTCTTCCTCCCTGTTTTTCCTTTGTTTTTTGTGTCTGTCGTTCCGGTTACAAACTTGTGAATCACAACAAATCCATTCCATTCCCACCGTCTTCTACTCTTTTTATTTCAATATACAACTTTCAGGTGTCTGCATTTGACAGTACAGTCCTCCGAAACCAGATCCTCCGCTCCATCATACTGAATCTCCCGCCTAAATCCATTGCCCTCATGATGATTGGATGATGGAAAATAGAAGCAAAAAATAAAAACGTTCCCAGTACCGCCAAAAGAAGTAGAACATGATGACTACTATAGCTATCCTCCTTTCAGAGCCGAGAGAGACTCCCAATGAAAATGAGATGGAACAGGTAATGATGATTGATGCCATGCATTGGACACAGAGTTGCAGACTGAGTGATTTTGTTGTTGTCTGTTGTGCATGAAGTTATGTCATTGTGCACTAATCATCTTTCTACAGTACACACTAAACGTAACTCAAGGTGAATTTTCCCGGTCTTGCAAATAAGAAATGTGTACTTCTACTGCAGCTTGATATATTACTTATGATTGAATACAGGAAGGGGACTCAATCTGCGCACTGAGTATGACCACAGCACCGTCCATGATGATGATGGTGAAAAAGACAGCCCGTTAACTAGATAAGAAGAAACAGGTAATGAAAATGAATGGCATGCATTGGACACCTGACTCTGAGTGAAAGGTGTTTTTGTTGTTTGTTTGTTGTGCACGAAGTGAAGTCAAAGTGTATTAGTAGTCTTACTGTACACACTAAAGAGTGACTCAAGTCAATAATAGTACTACTCTTGTTGTGTAATAACAAAATTTGACTTCTACTGCAGGCCGACCTTCACAGTCAGTCAGTACAAGTATCAGAGATGATTCATGCGTGGCATAAAAGCCTAAAGGTAAACACGTCAACAGCAACCACAGCAGACCCAAATGTCTATGTAGAAGTGGAGTCGAGTATAGCGGTAGGATGACTGCAGTGCTTTTAATTATCTAACTTAAATTGTAAAATGCTATGTTTGGAATAGATGTGTGCTTTGCCTTTGTCCAACTCTTTAAAAAAAAAAATCTAAACCGAGGATGTGCTAAGCAACGTGCCGTCAGGCCTGTCACTGTGGGCCTGCTCTGTCCTGTTGTTGTTGAAGGTCAATGCTGGAAACAGACTAGAGTAGAAATGATGCATACATGCCGCCCCGGAAAGTGTTCTTGTGTTGCACAATGACTACACCATAACTTGTGCATTTGTTTCAACTTTGTTTCTCAATATCCCCTTTGTGTTTCCATCTACAATTACAGGCCGGGCCTTTCCCTATACTTGGGAAAACATTACAATGCACACTTACCTTACCAATAAATCTTCATTTTTTTCCAGGAGGGCAGTGGCGACTGGCGAGTGGCGACACCCAAGACTGATGGACGAGAGGACCAAGAGGAATGCCGAGATGCAAATCCAGTCCACATTTTTGACCAGGATAACACAGTAACAGTATCAACTTTCACCTTCTTTTAAATAATTTAATTCATTTTGTTTGTCTACAATCTTTTTAACAGTGTGTTCTTGTTGTTGTTATTATCATTAGGTTTGCTCTCTGTTTATGATTCATCCCTACCAATATTTAAAAATTCTATTTGCTATCTGTAAAAGTATTAAGCCCGGAACAACTGAACAAGAAGTGTATGTAATCCGGGTCTCCTAATCAATCATCATCATGCATGCATTTCCTTTTTCTCCCTTAACATATTGATATGGATATGATAGTCTTCAAAGATTGTTGTTTGTTTGTCCATGCGTACTGTTTTTCACTGTCAATCCTTCCCCCAAACCCCTTTCCATCCATTCAACAAACCCTAACCCTCTTCACCCGGGCTGTATGACTTATTGAGGTGTGACTAAATTAAATGGACACCAATATTTAATCACAAGCTTGCTGGGGCAGATGTGGTGAAAGCAACAGTACTTCAATTTCAAGGCATAGCGATGATCTTCTGCTTGCCCGTCCATGAGCAATACATTTTAGAGGGGATTTTTATTTAACAAAGGAACATATACCTCAGCATTGATTGAATTTGTTGGCATTCCTCATACACAGCACTAACTGTTACGCTGTAGGCGTAGTCAAGTGACTCGACACAACTATAGTTTTTGTAACTCTGTCTAGTAGGCTATCCCCACTACCATTAGGTTTTGTTGTAAAATATTTAGCATATTATTGTTGCTCGGTAAGTTCTGTACTGTTTCTTCATTCTACTACTCCTCGAACAGTCTTTTAAAGGCGACTGACTGTCTCATTTTCTTTTTTTGCAAAAGCTGCTGCCCTGCCAGAGTCTACTACTACTACTACTACTACCACAACCACCCCAATCATGGCATGTTAGAATAGAAAAAAGGAAACCATCTTCACCATGCAGCCATCGCTGTGCCTAAGTTAAACATCAAGCAAAGGTAAGAGAAGTTTGGGGGAGGCATAATTAATAATGGGCATGTTTTCAATAAATTCACACACCCCTTTGAGTCCAGATAAAGAAAGCAAAGACTAGAAGAGAGAGATAAAGTACTTGTAGGACAACTCAATCATTGAGGGGTGTCGCATCTATCTGTTTGTGTCTTACACAGTCAGCCATTTATTGAAATCAAATACTGGCTATGGGCGGACCTGCACCAGCAAGGAAACAGTGTGATATAAAACAGTAACCCCACCTACAAAACATTAACAACATTGCATGTATAGTATAAATATAGATTTAATTTACCCTAAAAAAAATAAAATATGAAAAAGACCGCTCCCTAACCTCAACCAATGTCCGTGAGAAAGAAACTGAAGTTTAAATGTCTAAAAATCCCCAATGCCCAATTTCCACCCACCCAAACAAGAATTAAAAAAGGGTAAGAACTAAGACAGGGACTGGTGGCGGGATTGGAGGACAACACGCATTTGATCCTCTAAACGGCGGACACGGCGCTTGAGAGTGCCGTAGCAATAGCAGCAGTGGTGGGGGGCACCAGAGATGGTGTTGTGGCTAGGGCGGTAGGCGGCTGCCAGATGGTGGCGCCATACCGCTGGAGGGCGGTGGCTGGGGCCCGGGGAACTGGACGAGGCTTCAAGTGTTGCACAACTCTCCTCCTCCTCCGCCAGGACCACCAGCCACCGGTATTCCCGCTGTATTGCCTCCAGCTTCCGGCGCTGTGCTTTGGCTGCCAACTCCTTCCTATCAACCTTGGAAGGAGTAGCTGTATATCAAAAAGAAACAAGAGAATTGTAAAACATACTCTTAGAAAAACAGTAAGACAAGTTATAGTTATATACATAGTAGCATGGTAGCACTATAAAGCACAATAAGTACATAACATTTATTAAATCTCGCCCATTCTTCCTTCCACCCGTCTTTCAGTTTTTAGTTGAACACCAGGTGATCTGATCTGACTTTTAGTCTTCTCCATAACATTTTCAAAGCGGAGTTGAAATCACAGATAGATGAGGCCATTGGTTACTCAATACTCCCGCCCCTTTGCCAATTAAAGGCTGTCTTCTTCACTCTTCAAACGTTCACAACAACTCTTACTTACGCTAAAAAGGGACCACCAGCCATAAGGGTGGAGGTCCCGTGGGGACAATTAGGATGCGCCCGCCACAGTGGCGGGCACATCCCGTATTTCTAACATTGTGGTGGGCGGTGCCGAAAGCACCACCCGCTGCAATGCTAAAAATACATGTTGTGCTTTTCCAAGCAAAACATGACAGGCCCCGCGAGGAGCCTGCCACGTTGTGCTTTGAAAGGCATGGGGTACCATAGCATAGGTAGGTACCCTAAATGGGGGCCCACATCGGGCACCCCAAGCATACTCTGCATGCCTTTCCATGGCGGCAATGCCGCCAAGGAAAGGCATTCCAAAATGCAGATTATATGGCTGGCGGTGTGTTCAGACACCGCCACCATATTGAAACCTTTTCCGCCCGGTCGACATGTCAACTGAGCAGAAAATCAGCGGACGGTTTCTATCTGCTGCGGACCCCCAGCCATTGTAATATGGCGGGGGTCTTTTCTAAAGGGATGGCGGGAGGTTTGCCCCTGCGGGGTCGGCAGTGACTACCGCCGGCATGGCGGGGGCAACCCTTGCAGTGAGTGTAATGTCAACAATAGTTAAGGATTATGAATCTAACTTACCACCGCCCGCCACTGGTGCTAGCACTCCCCCTACCGCTCCATCAGTATCCTCGGCAACTGCCGCATCCTCTCCCTCCATGTCGCCTTGGCTGGCCCCGGCAATGGTGGTCGTGGGTAGTGCACCTAGAAAACATTACACATTTTTTAGGCGTCATATACACCCCCCCCTATTGGTCAGTAGCAAGATTGAAAAATGAATTAATAGTATATAACAGACATCACTAGTACAAATCAGGTAGTAGTCGAGTAGACACTAGTAGTTATATATGGTCCCTAGGGCCATTCTAGCCTTTGCTTAGCTAGCCCGAGCCATGCAACCATTTTACTTTTGTGTCTTTTATTTTTTCACATGTGACGTTCCCTTGCAGCTTGTTGTGTAAGACACCTTTGAGCCCAAATGACCTCACACTGCTACTGTGTAAGCGCTGCGTACAAGCCGTCAACCAAAACATTAACAGGCCACTTTTTTATGAAGTTCTGGTGTACTGTTAGTCCATATTGCTGATCCATAAATGCTACACTTTTTGGCACGGCTGAGAAATGCTTGCAATATACTAACGCGCACCATTTCATTTTTCGTATTACAGACGGAAGATTCCCTTCTACGAACCAGAGCTTTGAAGAGGTTATGATGCAACAACTACCAGTACTAGGTTCTTCTAAAGTGAGGGGTCCCTTCACTTAGAGATCTTCTGTTAAAAATGTATATAAACTAAATTCCTACCTAGGGGATGGTGGTGCTTCCACCACTGTTCAGTTATCATGATTTAATTAACAACTGTAAGTAAGTGTAACAATGTTTATGTTAATGTACAGAGCTTGTCAATAAACATTTGGAACTTACATAGACTTGGTGGTATTTGGTGTGGACTTACACGAGTGAGCAAATTAAAGGAAGCATGTGCTTTGCTTCCACGACTGAGAGGTTGGGTGTGTTATGTTCTGGGTTGTCTACAGGGTATCTTGGGGAGAGGGTTCGGAGAGCTAATAGTTATGACAAGACACTACTATAACTGGTCGGGCAGGGATTGTGGTGGGTTCTGAACTTCTGATTGAGGTGTGTGAGGAAGGTACAACCTACCATCACCAACATCCTATTTTCTTGTGCAAAGGCTCGTATGTGCAAAATCCCTACAACAGTAGTAGTATGTCCTATCATATCAGAATAGTAATACATCTGCTTGGGCATTTGTTGGTGTGAATTGTCAAGGCCTCAAGATTAACAAAGACTCAAGATCAATAAGACTAGAAGTAGTACAAGAGGACGACCAAAAGGACTGGACTCAATGGCTAGAGCTACTGCTGAATATAAGTTTTATTTACAACCTTTAAAATAAAGAGTGGCCAACTGGGCAAGCTTAGCTACTACAGTACAGACAGAGTAATAGTAGTAGTAGTACAGAGAGTCATCATAGCAGAGGCAGGGATAACAAGATTTTCGAAACAGTACAGATCGAAGGATAATTGTTGGTAAAAAATAGCATTAGGAAACTGAAACAATAGTTCAGGAAAAATATGGTGCGGTAAAAGTTATGGAATAGGAATTATTATTAAAAACAAGAAGACTTATTAGGGCCAGCAGAAGAGCCCTCTTTGGTGTTTTTCTGGTGTTGTGGTTCTCCCGCCGACTGAGTCCCACTCCCTGTCTGTGTCTGCCTGCCCCTGGGTGCTGAATAGGAAAGATATGATAAAGAGACAAACATTGATAGATGGTCACACAAATAAAATATTTTTAAAGAACTGTCAAAAAACACTTATGTAAACAACAATTGCAATAACTAAAATGACAGATCTCATCTGGTCAACAAATAGTATCGGGGTATTCGTGGACCGACTACTTCCTATTTATCAATACTAATCCCGTCTTCCATTCTGATTCCAGAATACTAACTAAGCATAAGTATGACTTACCACCCGACCTAGCCCACCTATTCCAGGCATGCCAATTGTACATTAAGTATGCATTTCCACTTCTTTTAGTCCTCAACAATGCATATGGTCAAATGGAGGACACATGACTAAATCTTTTGTATACACCAAATTTGGGGTTGATTGATTGATGCTGATGTTTCCTAGTGCTAAGCCTATTACCACCACTCATTGAACAAACTAGAAAAGGTACTAATAAAGACTGGGGAACCAGCAGCACATGACGTAACTGAGGGGGCATCACGCATACCAGTAAAAAAATTACAAACTCATACAAAGTAACTAAAGCTAAGTATCAATCCTCCCCTATCTCTTAGTGACAGGACAAAGTAAGGACTAGAGTCACTATAGCATTACGTAGCTTAATTTCTCTAACATAAACTCTCTCGCTAAGCTAGCACAAACGCAAAGTTGCAAACAAGTAAGATTAGTAGTAGAGCAGAGGAGCACCTGTGTCATAACAATCACAGAAGACTTGTAAACCTAATTAACCTGGAATGTAAGCAGCAACATTCCAGCTGGTTGGAAGATAAAAAGATATTCGCAATATATAACACAGAGCAGAAGAACAGACACAAAGTAGTAATAATTAAATAGTTAATCACCAAGACCCGACACCTCCACTCCTAGCAGGTCCAGCAGGTCCTGCTCACGGTCCATAATGTCAGACCACCGGTGCGTCAACTGCGCCTGGGTGCGCCGGACCCCAGGGCAGCGGAACACTGCCCGGCGCACCTTCCCCCAGCGCTGTTGACGCTCCCAGAGCTCGTACCCGGACCCAGGCCTGCCACCTGCTGTGAGAGTAGAAAGGAGATGGCGCTGCACAAAGAAGATAAGTGCAGGCAATTCCACCTCTCCAAATAAGGCCATGCCTGCACCTGCACCCCTTGTGGTCGCTGTTCTGGCTGCGGCGAGCCCTACCCTTTGGCATGGTTCTGGGGAGAGAGATACGGTGCGAGAAAGAAAAGGTAATAAAATGTAAAAAGTAAGTAAAGGATATAGCAGGGAATAGAAAAAGAGTGAAAAAGTTGCTAAAAACTCAAAAAAGTCGACAAAAACCAAAAAAATAGAAGCAGAAAAATAGTTAGAGAGATAATTAATAAAAAAGATTTTTAAAAAGTGGCTGGAAACAAAGGATTGCAAAGATACAGGGAGGATTCAAAATCGCACAATATTTTCTCCCCGAGCATGCAAAAAGCGGCGCGAACAATTAAAAGCTTTCCGGAACAGGAAATACGTCCGCGAATGGGCGCGAGTAGGCATTGCGTGACCGGGAACAGGAAGTAAGCATCGCGGGCGGGTGGGACAAGTGAAAACAAGATGGCCGCACCCGTGAGCGACCGCATGGGTAAGTTGGCGAGCCACAATCACGCAGAAAATATCGCGAACGGGCGGGGAAACTTCTGCGTCTTCGTGATTTTCCGTGTGATCATGGGGATTTTTGGCATTTTCGCGATGGTTTGTGAAAGCGAATTTTGCAAATTCCGCCCACCCCTACATTATAGGAATGCCCAGGTTCTCGCACACATAGTGTGTGATTTTAGATATGTTGAAACCTCCAAAACAGTGTCTGGTTATAATCATGTTTGTTTAAAGTCAGGTTCAGGTCCCTTTTCAGATAGTTTACAATAGCAGTCATGCTGCAGTTCATGCTGATATTCAAGAAGTGCCCAGGTCCCCATAGAGATAGTGTTTGATTATTGGCATGTACAAGTCCCCCCAAAGATAGTGTGTGATTATTGGCATGTTCAAGTCCCTCAAAGATAGTGTGTGATTATTGGCATGTACAAGTCTCTGCAGAGATAGTTTATGATTATTGTCTTGTTCAAGTCCCCGCAGAGATAGTGTGTGGTTTTCATGCTGAAGTCCCCACAGAGATCGTGTGTGATTATTGTCATATTCAAATACCTGCAGAGATTGTTCGTGATTATTGGCATGTTCAAGTCCCTGCAGAGATAGTGTATGATTATTGTCAGGTTCAAGTTCTCGCAGAGTGAGTGAGTGTGTCATGATTATATTCAAGTCCCAAAATTCAAAAAGAGGGGGGAGGTAGAGGAGAAAGCAGCTAGGTTCGCCCTCCACAACTTAATGTACGCAAAAAAATCTGAAGGATTCAGATCAAGAAAACCTAGCTGACAGATAAGACATTTCCAAATTTGGGTATGTCTTAAGGGGAACAAAATGGGCAAGGGGAAAAAAAAACTTTTTTTCTTTAGTCCCCTCACTCACCGGAGTTTCCTCATGGTGACATGCTTCATCATAGGGGCTTCCCAACCCGCTGCGGGTTGAGGCGTGCTGCGACTAACGATGTTGCGTAGGAGCACTTTTTGTGTGGACTATGTGTCGTGTCATGTGAAAAGGGGGAAGTGAGTGGAGTGGTGAGGGTTAAAAATATCCTACTAGTGAGCTAAACAAACTTTATTCATGCGCCTAGCGGATATATTAAAAGTGGGGTGGTTTACTAGGTGGGCTGGTTCTACTATGAAAAACAGTACCCTAGTAAAAGGTCAACTAGTTTCGAGCTGTACCCCGCAGCTCTTCTTCAGGACTTCACAGGGTCCCACCCTGTGAGTGCCACTCCAAAAAAGTGAAAGGTATGCCTATTTTAATATGAAATTATACATACTATTTTTCTTGCAAATCAATGGCATATCTGTAAAGAGAAAAGACATTTCAAATGTTATAGGCTCAGAACATTTCTTTTCTGTACTAGCATTAAAACGAGTCTATAAGTTCAAGATTCAGAGGTGTCTTGTGATAATCACAGAAAATAGCATTGTGTCCATAAAGACGGAGTCGTCTAAACTTGCACCATTTTTACATGCACCCTTAAAAATGAGTGGTCCCAAATGTCGGAACACCCAGTGTAACATACTGTGAAGGTATTTAAAACACAAAAGTAGCGCAGTGTCTAAATACAACACAGAACATGACGGTCACAAACACAGAAGAAAAAACATACGTTTTAAGAGGCTAAACTGGGCCTCATGGTCAATCCCGGGAAGGATATGGAGTCCCCGTAAACACCTGTAAGGTGGAGTAATCAAGGATTCATTTTAGTCTTATCATGTAGGTTCGGGTGTACCGCGTATTTCAAAACGCGGTCCTCGTAACACATCTTAGATGTTTAGAAAGATTCTTACTTGTTACGAGACTCTTTTCAGGCGGAAAACCTACTCGGCTTCACGGGGAAAATATCAAGCTTCCCCAATCGTGGTCTGGCTTCCGGTGGGTAGCTAGACCGCGTATGCTGAACCAAGATGGACGTTCGTATTGGAACCGAACGGTGTCTGTCATTTGACAAGTGTCACGAAGAAAATAACATTCAATAACAACATGACTTGGGAAATAAAAGACTTCACCAATTGCAACACCTCGGGTGTAGTGTATATGATTACTTGTAACTGTAACCTACACTATATTGGCATGACAACCAGAAAAGCCAGTACCAGGATAGTGGAACATAGAAGCAATATCAGACGGAAAAAGAACACAACAAAAATGACATCCCATTTTATTGAATGTAACCACACACCAAATGACATGAAGTGGGTAATCCTTGACAAACTACATGGACAGGATAACTTGGAACAACGTCTTCTGGAAAAATAACAACATTGGGTGTACAAATTGAAAACTGATACCAAGGGATTAAACAATATCATTCCGTGGGGCCTCTTGGCAAAACAATCATAACAATGTAAAGGGTCCTTTTTGTAACATCATAAATACACCGCTTGAGAATGACCACGACCTGATAATCTTAACCTCTATCTTCCACATGAAAAGAATGTAAAATGAACATCCCTGAAAACAATCGTAAGCCCCTTTGTGTTTTTCGTTGTCTGTACATGTCACTTTATTTATTTTAATTTTATCCCCTTTGCGAGTATTCAAAGATGGCCACCGTTTGGTTCCAATACGAACGTCCATCTTGGTTCAGCATACGTGGTCTAGCTACCCACCTGAAGCCAGACCACGATTGGGGAAGCTTGATATTTTCCCCGCGAGACTGAGACAGCGTCCGCCGGTCCCAAGGGAAGCCGAGTAGGTTTTCCGCCTGAAAAGAGTCTTGTAACAAGTAAGAATCTTTCTAAACATCTAGGATGTGTTACGAGGACCGCGTTTTGAAATACGCGGTACACCCGAACCTACATGATAAGACTAAAATGAATCCTTGATTACTCCACCTTACAGGTGTTTACGGGGACTCCATATCCTTCCCGGGATTGACCATGAGGCCCAGTTTAGCCTCTTAAAACGTATGTTTTTTCTTCTGTGTTTGTGACCGTCATGTTCTGTGTTGTATTTAGACACTGCGCTACTTTTGTGTTTTAAATGTAAATACCTTCACAGTATGTTACACTGGGTGTTCGGACATTTGGGACCACTCATTTTTAAGGGTGCATGTAAAAATGGTGCAAGTTTAGACGACTCCGTCTTTATGGACACAATGCTATTTTCTGTGATTATCACAAGACACCTCTGAATCTTGAACTTATAGACTCGTTTTAATGCTAGTACAGAAAAGAAATGTTCTGAGCCTATAACATTTGAAATGTCTTTTCTCTTTACAGATATGCCATTGATTTGCAAGAAAAATAGTATGTATAATTTCATATTAAAATAGGCATACCTTTCACTTTTTTGGAGTGGCACTCACAGGGCGGGACCCTGTGTAGTCCTGAAGAAGAGCTGCGGGGTACAGCTCGAAACTAGTTGACCTTTTACTAGGGTACTGTTTTTCCTAATAGAACCAGCCCACCTAGTAAACCACCCCACTTTTAATATATCCGCTAGGCGCATGAATAAAGTTTGTTTAGCTCACTAGTAGGATATTTTTAACCCTCACCACTCCACTCACTTCCCCCTTTTCACATGACACGACACATAGTCCACACAAAAAGTGCTCCTACGCAACATCGTTAGTCGCAGCACGCCTCAACCCGCAGCGGGTTGGGAAGCCCCTATGATGAAGCATGTCACCGTGAGGAAACTCCGGTGAGTGAGGGGACTAAAGAAAAAAAGTTTTTTTTTCCCCTTGCCCATTTTGTTCCCCTTAAGACATACCCAAATTTGGAAATGTCTTATCTGTCAGCTAGGTTTTCTTGATCTGAATCCTTCAGATTTTTTTGCGTATATTCAAGTCCCCACATAGAAAGTGTTATATTAGTCATAATCAAGTCCCTGTAGAGATAGGGTAAGATGACAGTCATACTGATGTTCATGTGCAAATAGTGTGTCATTACTGTAATGCTCAGGTCCCCACAAATAAAGTGTTTAATTATACTCACTCTAAAGACCATATTCAGATAGTGTGTGGTTATATTCATGTTCAAGGTCTCTCTAATATTTCGTGTGATTATAATTATGTTCAAAACCCCACAGAGATAGTGAATGAATCATAGTTATGTTCAAGTCCTCACATAGAGGGTGTTATAATAGTCATGCTCAGGTCCCTGTAGGGATAGTATGTTATTATAGTCATACCCAGTTGCCTGCACAGATATTGGGTGATAATAGTCTTGCTCAGGTCCAGCAGGGATTGTTTGTTGTATGATTATGGTGAAGCCTAGGCCCTATAGAGATAGTGTGTGATAATACGGATTCCCACATCCCCACAATGATAGTGAGTGTAGACTTGCAGCGAAAGTGTGTGACAACTGTCAAGTACAAGTCTCTTGATGGAAAACAATTATGACAGACACGCTCATGCCCCTGCAGACATAGTGTGTGATGATAATAATGTTTAAGTTCCCACAAAGCAATAGTGTAACTAAATTGATGCCCAGGTCCCAACAGAGACAGTGTGTGATTATACACATGGCAAGGTCACCAGTGAGATAGTGTGTGATGACAGCCATGATCGATTCCTCAAGAAGATAGTGTATGATGGATTATATTGATGTCCAGATCCCCACAGAGATAGTGTGTGATTATTGGAATGCCCAGTTCCCCACAGAGATAGTGTGTTATCAATGGGATGTCTAGGTCATCATTGAGATGGTGTGTGAGAATGGTGTTTCGAGGTTCCCCACAGAGAACGTGTATGAATATAGGCAGGTGCAGTGACGTGAAAAGATAGCATGTGATTGGTTATATTGATGCCCAGGCCAAAACAAAGATAGTGTGTGGGTATTGTGATGGCCAGGTCCCCGTACAGATAATGTGTGATTATAAGTATGTCCAGGTCCCCACATAGATAGTGTGAGATGACATGAATGCCCAGGTCCCCACAGAGACAGTGTGTGATTATAGTAATGTTTAAGTCCCCACAGATGTTGTGTGGGATATGATAGGGATGCCCAGGTAACCACAGAGATAGTGTGTGATTATAGGTGATGCCCGGGTCCCACAGAGATAGTGTTATTATATTGATGGCCAGGTTTCCACAGAGATAGTATGTGATAATAAGGATGCTAGGTCCCCACAGAGATAGAGTGTGATTATAGTAATGTTCAAGTCCCCATAGATATTGTGTGTGATAATATGGATACCCAGGTCTCCACAAAGATAGTGTGTGATTATAGGGATGCCCAGGTCCCCACAGAAATAGTGTCTGATTATATTGATGTCCAGGTTTCCACAGAGATAGCATGTGATTATAAGGATGCCCAGGACCCCACACAGATAGTGTGTGATTATAGGGATGTCCGGTCCCTACAGAGATAGTGTGTGATTATAGAGATGGCCGGTCTCCACAGAGATACTATGTTATTATTGGGATGCCCATGTCCCCACTCAGATAGTGTGTAATTATAGGAATGCCATGACCCCACAGAGATAGTGTGTGATTATATCGATGGCCAGGTTTCCAAAGAGGTAGAATGTGATTATAGACATGCACAGGTCCCCACAGAGATAGTGTGTGATTATAGAAATGCCAGGTCTCCACAGACATAGTGTGTGATTATAGAGATGCCAGGTCTCCACAGAGATAATGTGTTATTATAGGGATGTTCATGTCCCCAGAGAGATGATGTGTGATAATAGGGATGTCATCATGGTCCCTACCCTGATAGTGTGTGACAAATTCAAGTCCCCACTCTCCACAATAATGTGTGCAATGAAGCTATGTTGAAGATACCAAACAGATTATATTAGTCTGATGGATTTATACACTCATGTATTCACTTGGATCAGTGTTAGACCTTCTACTCATGGGAAACAACCTTTACAACACAGTCATTACATCGCACTTCACTTATAACGCAGTCATTACATCGCAACATCCTTTACAACGTATGTCACTACAACGCATACCATTACAACGCATGACACTACATCGCATGTCACTACAACGCAGGCATTACAGCGCATACCATTACAATAAATGCCATTACAATGCAAAGTACCCCTACACTATCTAACACTTACCCTAATGTTGCACCCCCTGGAGTTACAATAGTAATTTGTACCCCTACACTATCCAACACTTACCCTACTGTTGCACCCCCTGGAGTTAGAATAGTAATTGTTACCCCTATACTATCCAATACTTCCCTTAAATGCACTGTAATGGTATGCATTGTAATGGTATGTGTTGTAAAGGTAGTATGCAATGTAATAGAATGCGTTGTAAAGATAGGTTTTTAATATGCGATGTAGTGTCATGCGATGTAATGGAATGCTTTGTAGTGGATGGTGTGATGTAAAAACTACTTTGTGCAAGCGCTGTAAATGTATGTGTTGTAACGTCATACATTCTCCACTCACAGTTTGAATCCTGGTGTTTCAACTCAGCGCAACTTATAAATACTTGAGATAACTATAACTGGTGAATTGCAATTTTTTTAGTTTAAAATGGCATATTTTAACTGTCTTTTTCACCTAAGTATAATGTACGTT
The DNA here is from genome assembly GCF_964263255.1 of Lissotriton vulgaris. Classification (NCBI taxonomy): domain Eukaryota; kingdom Metazoa; phylum Chordata; class Amphibia; order Caudata; family Salamandridae; genus Lissotriton; species Lissotriton vulgaris. Next base: position 51,500,917 of record NC_141688.1, read on the forward strand.
TAGCCTTTAATTCACTCAGTGAATTTCTAAGGTTTTAGGGGAAGATTTATGTTAACTGGCGCATCCCCAGGGATGCGCCAGTTAACGTGCGCCACAGTGCGCCACAGCTCCGCCACCCATGGTGCGCCGCTATTATAATGCGGCGCACCATGGTGCAAAAACGGCACAGATGCGTGACGCATCTGTGCCGGAAATGTGGCGCATTGCTGGAGTTGCGTCGCTCCAGCAAGGCTCGGGGGTGCCCCATCTACACAATGCTGCATCAAGACCTATGCCTGCTTCAAGCAGGCGCAGGGTTTTGACGCAGCATTGGCTTGAAAGTGACTGAGTGAAATCTCATAGATTTCACTCAGCCACTTTCAGGAGGCGTTCCTGCGCAGGAACGCCCCCCCCCCTGCGTAGGAATGCCTCTTTATGACGCAGGGCTTTACAACGTGACGCATCTCCTAGCTGCGTCACGTTGTAAATAGGGCGCATTGTTTGCGCCGCAGTTGCGTCAAATAAAGTGAACCAATTGCGGCGCAAGGGCATCATAAATCTGCCCCTTAATTTTTAATTTAAAGTAAGATATCATTACAACTCCTAATTATAATGTCCCTTTGACCTTGTGTTGATACATATATATATTACCTACTGGCGGTCGCCAGTAGGTATATATAGTTAGGACCTAGTTACCATAGGAAATTCTGAACATTCTATTGAGAATAACTTGGGCGCCGATTGAGGGATCTGCCTGTAATTTTCCTTAAATTTGCCTCGCTGCGCTCTGCTCCTTCCCTGAAAGTTTCGGGGGGATTCGTCTAGAGGGGGCCGAAAAAAAAGGGGGGGGCCCATGTTAATTTCCATAGGGACATTCTGACAAGGCTACAGCTCGAACAGCTGAACGGAATTACACCAGATTTGGCAAAATGGTAGGGACTGGTATGCAGCAGTGCCTTTTGTATGTTTGGTGTAAATCCCTCCAGTAGATCTTGAGAAAATTGAATTTGAAAAATCCGCGAATCAGCGAGGACGAATTTTCAGCCAAGCACTTACAGAGTTACAGCAGCCGGTGCAAAAGTTGAAGCTAATTTTTTGTAACATTTTACAAAAGGGTTACAAAGAAATGAACTTCAACTTGGGCACCTGCTGCTGTAAGCCTGTAAGTGCTTCCTGGTGCCTCGTTGCCTACTTGCAACTATTCTCTGACCCTTGAAGCAGGGTCAGAGAATAATTACAAGTAGGCAATGAGGCTCCTCTCACGAAAATTAAACCTCAACAGGAAGCACTGACAGATATAAAAACAAGCATTTGCAATGCAAAAGGTCTCGCATTAGGAAAGTTTGAGCTATTGGTCTTGTAAATGACAATTTTTTTTATTTATGAGTTGGTTTTGAAAATAGCTAAATTAATAGCTTTGTCATTTACAATGCCAATAGTTATATCTTTTGCAAATGTGACACCTATAGCATTTATAATGCAACATGTTTTGTATTTACGTGACTTAGATGTATTGATATTAAAAATTGCAATGGCTTTTAATTTTTTAAAATAATTAATACTTAAATAAAAGTGATTTTAATTTATAATGACAATAGCTTAAACTTTTGTAAATAACGTTTGTGAAGATTATGTTCAGTGTATTTTATTGTGATGAAAATCCAAGAACAGAAGTGAAATATTAACATCTTTTTGTGACATTTGTAATAAAGCTTGAAACATTGAGAGAACATATTTGAATCAGTTGTTGTTGAATGGTTGCGCAGATTGATGCTGGGGTGGTGCAGAGTGGTGCTGTAGTGGTGCTGAGTGGTGCTGTGGTGATGCTGAGTGGTGCTGTGGTGGTGCTGAGTGATAATGTGGTGGCGCTGAGTGATGCTGTGGTGGCGCTGAATGATGCTGTGGTGGCGCTGAGTAGTGCTGTGGTGGTGCTGAGTGGTGCTGTGGTGGTGCTCAGTGATGCTGTTGTGATTCTGAGTGGCGCTGTTGTGGTGCTGAGTGATGCTGTGGTGGTGCTGAGTGGTGCTGTAGTGGTGCTGAGTGATAATGTGGTGGTGCTGAGTGATAATGTGGTGGTGCTGACTGATGCTGGGGTAGCGCTGAGTGATGATGTGGTGATGCAGAGGGCAGCAAGCCACAAAAAGCAGTCTAACAAAGGGCAGAAGGGCAGAAAAACAAGGGAAAAACGAGTTTAACAGAGGGCAGAAGGGCACAAAAAACCAGTCTAACAGAGAACACCAGGGCAGAAAAACAAGGGAAAAATGAGTCTAACAGAGGGCAGAAGGGCACAAAAAACGAGTCTAACAGGGGGCAGAAGGGCACAAAAAACGAGTCTAACAGAGGGCAGAAGGGGAAAAAAACACAATGGAATAACAGAGGGCAGAAGGGCACAAAAACGGGTCTAACAGAGGGCAGAAGGGCAGAAAAACAAGGGAAAAATGAGTCTAACAGAGGTCAGAAGGGAACAAAAAATGAGTCTAACAGGGGGCAGAAGGGCAGAAAAACAAGGGAAAACGAGTCTAACAGAGGGCAGAAGGGCAGAAAAACAAGGGAAAAACAAGTCTAACAGAGGGCAGAAGGGCACAAAAAACGAGTCTAACAGGGGGCAGAATGAATCCCGCCCTGCGTGTTTGTCCACGAAGATGCCACCTTTTTGTGTAATACCTCTACTAATCTGGAGTACTTTCTACTGTCCAATCAGTAAGTGCTCAAGGCGCACCATGTGGCAAAAGCGGCACAGATGCATCACGCATCTGTGCCGTAAAAGGAGCGCATTGCTGAAGGTACGCCGCAAGCGCGTCACAGCTCCAGCAATGCTCTGGGGGGCCCTATCTCCACAATGCTATGTCAATCTTGTAGATTTCACTCAGCCACTTTTAGGAGGCGTTCCTGCGCAGTAACGCCCTCCCCTGCGCCGGAACGCCTCCTGATGGCGCAGGGCTTTACAACGTGACGCATCTCTCAGATGCGTCACGTTGTTAATACCCAGCACCATGGCGCATCTTTTGTGCTGCCGCTGCGTCACAATAGTGACGCAACTGCGGCGCAAAAGAGGCGCAAGCGGCTTGTAAATCTGCCCCATAGTGCTTTTACTACACTGTAGCTGCGTAAAGGGCCAGAAGATGTGTCTCCAGAGACCATGTGTGCCGGTGCCTGTGTTACAGGCACACATGGTCACTGGAGACACATCTTCTGGCCTTTTTACGCAGCTGCAGTATAGTAAAAGCACTATACATTTACCCAATGAGAGAGCACTTACTGGATTAGCCATTAGAAAGTACTCCAGGACAAATCGCAAAAAACACCCGCGATTTTACTGGAAAATGTGCGAATTCGCAGATTTTTTTTGCTATTTCGCGGGGAAATCTGCTAATTCACAGAACGCGTATTCGCAAATTTCGCCCATGCTTACTTTAGACACGGATACAGCCTGAACGGCTGAACGGAATTACACCAAACTTGACAAAATGGTAGGGACAGGTATGCAGTAGTGCCTTTCCTATATTTGGTGAAAATCCCTCCAGTAGTTGTTGAGAAAATTGATTTGAGCCAATGATATATCTATATGCGCTCAACATTCTATTGGGAATAACTTTTGCGCTAATTGAGGAATCTGTATGTAATTTTCCAGAATTTTGGCCAGCTCCGCTCTGCTCCTTCCCTGAATGTTTCCGGGGGATTCATCAAGCAGGGGCCGAAAGGGGGGTCCCAAAACGTGTTTTCCCCATGTTAATTTCCATAGGGACCTTTAGACATGGCTACAGCCCGAAAGGCTGAATGGAATTACACCAAACTTAGCAAAATGGTAGGGCCTGGTATGCAGATGTGCCTTTGCTATTCTTGGTGAAAATCCCTCCAGTAGTTCTCGAGAAAATTGAATTTGAAAAATTTCAAATGGCATTTTCTATGGGACCTTTAGACACGGTTACAGCCCAAACGGCTGAACGGAATTACACCAAACTTGGCAAAATGGTAGGGACAGGTATGCAGTAGTGCCTTTTCTATATTTGGTGAAAATCCCTCCAGTAGTTGTTGAGAAAATTGAATATGAGCAAATTATATATCTATATGCGCTCAACGTACGCGCACCGTATGCGTACGGTACGCGCACCGTACGCGTACGTGCGCGTACCCTTACGTGCTTGAGCGAGTTTCTGATTGGCTGGCAGTCAACTGTCAACATTCCAGACTGTCCAAACCAGGAAGTGTTGGCCACCATCTTGTTTTTCAGGAGAACTGAGGCACAAGAGAGCCCAAAAAAAGAGTGGAAAACACGAAAAGGGGGCAGGGTTGAGACCCCCCAACCCTCTAGCCCTTCTCAGGGGGTCCCCAAAAAATTGCGGGGTACGCGCACCGTACGCGTATAGTCACGTACTGTGCGCGTACCCCGCGATTTAAAAAATAAAATAAAAAAATGTTGCACTTGGTGGTCCTTATGGGACCCCCTGAGAAGGGCTGGGTGGTCAGGGGGTCTCAACCCTGTCCCCTTTTTGCGTTTTCCACTCTTGTTTTGTGCTCTCTTGTGCCTCACTTCTCCTGAGAAACAAGATGGCTGCTCAGGTGGTCCCAGAAGGATAATAACATATATAAACGTTATCCGCTAATAGAATAAGCATTTACAAAACCTTTGAAATTTATTGAAAAAAATATAGGTTTCACGCCTGATATAGTTAGGAATTAGCATTTAAAAAACCTTGCAAATTCACTGAAAAAACCATAGGTTTCAAGCCTTATATAGTTAGGAATTAGCATTTAAAAAACCTTGCAAATTCACTTAAAAAACCATGGGTTTCAGGCCTTATATAGTTGGGAATTAGCATTTAAAAAACCTTGCAAATTCACTTTAAAAAACATAGGTTTCAGGCCTTATATAGTTAGGAATTAGCATTTTAAAAACCTTGCAAATTCACTCAAAAAACCATAGGTTTCAGGCCTTGTATAGTTAGGAATTAGCATTTAGAAAACCATTGAAATTGCTCCTATGTAGTTAGTTTTACTAACTATATTTCGCGCACCCGCAATAACCTATGGTTTTTTCAGTGAATTTCAATGGTTTTTTAATAGCAAATATCAAAAGCTTTAAAATGTCAAGTACGTGGTAGTTAAAAACATTTTCGTGTCTATGCACGCTGATGTGCTTTGAACGCTGCCCCCCCCCTCCCTCCCCCCTCTTTTCTTTTAGGAGTATTCTCTCTTTGCAGATAGTGAAGGGTAGGTAACGCAGGCCTTTGCCCCCGTTGTAATACGTCGTGCCTGCTTCCCTCTCCATTTGATTTATTGTTATCCAAGCATTTACTGTTTTAGAATTGGTTCTCTTTGGTTCATTCTCTATTTACAAACAAGCACAGAGTCGCAATACTCTTTTTATTCTTTGCAGATAGTGAAAAATCGTTAGAAACAACAAAAGGAATCAAGCAAAATCAGTAAGCCACTAATGGGATCTCTTTTTGACCCCGCTAAAATAGAAACATTAGGAACAACCCCTCATGAGAAATATGAAACTAGTGAGAGGAACTGAGCTCGACGCCGTGATGGCTGCAAGACAGCTCGGCTCCGCCGCCCACCCCGCCCAAAACAACGACAAACACTATGCAAATATTATAAATATATACAACACACCAGCAAAGTAACAGGGTAAAACGTTTTATTAAATAACTATTTACATGGCAGCCTGCTGCAACATCGATCCAAATGCATGCCGCCGTTCCCGGGATTTCTCCCCGACTACTCTGCGGCCTACGAGATGGAGAGGCCGGGGCGTTGACTAAGCGGGGCCTCCAGCCGCAACCACAGCGCCAATGATCGCTGCTAACAGCCACTGATCTGAAGAACCGCTGCCTGCGATGCTTCCCTGAGCCGCTTGACGGAGGCCCCCGAGGGGCGGTGTGGTGGTGCGGACTCGGAGGGGGCACTTGACTCCTGCCCCCTCCCCAACTCTTGTTGCCCTGGTGTGGCCTGAGATCGCCCCCGACATAGGCGGTCGGCTCCCGGGGTCAGGCGGAACTTGTTGCCTTTTAGTGACTCTTCCATTCTGGACCTTGTCCCACAATCCGTTTGACCTGAAGACACGTCCTGCGGTGCCCTGGTCCAACCATCACATATACCTGTGCCAGGACACGGCGTGGGGGCACTGAAAGGGAGAGGCGGCGTGAACGAGCCTCCCCCACCTCCCCAGGTGGAGGTTTATCAGCTACACCCCAGCGCTTCACTCGGCCACCTGAGTTGCGCCCGCTACTGCGGCACAGGGCCTCCTCGGCCAGCTGAATTGCGCCTGCTCTTGTTATTACAGCGTCTCACCCGCCATCCGGATGAATTGCACCCACTCTTGCAGTACAGCGAGAGGCGGCTGCCACGGAGCTCAGGAAATGGCGGTCGACTCCACAGACTTGGGACTGGCCTGCAAGGATGGCTCTGGGCAACCCTGGAACTCGGACGCTTGACTGCTAGGGCATGGGCCCCATTCCCAAAAGCGTCCCCTCAGCCTTGAAGATTCTACAAGAGTCACCGGGGCACCTGACTCCCGCAGACTTACGGTGGGGAGCGACTGCCATGATTGCTTGCGGAATGGCCACGACGGAGTCACGAGATGGTGGTGCTCTCATGCTGACGCCAGCTTCAGTCTGAAATATCCAAAAACACTGTAGACTACCAATTCGACCAGTTCCGGTGGAGCCCCAATGTGACCCAGTAGAGAAGAACTTGCCCTCCCCTCTTTGACTGATGGTTCTTGTTGCCTGTCCCTTCTGTCATATGACGCGCCGCGTTAGCGCACCCGGAAGTGCTCCGGTGCGCGAGGCGCGAAAAGCAGCTACCCGGAAGTGATCCGGGGCGCGGCGCGGAGCGCGTAACGTAAGCATAACAGGTCATGTGACTTGTTAATAAAACTTTTCATTGGTTCATTTCACTTTTGGGTTCCTAATATTGTAAGGCTAGGTCATGTGACCTAAAAATAACACTTTTCATTGGTTCGGACTGGGAAGGGGCGCTTGGCTCCTGCCCCCTCCCCAAGTCTCGCTCGGCCAGCTGAGTTGCGCCCACTCTTGCGGCCTATGACATGGAGAGGCCGGGGCGTTGACTAAGCAAGAGCCTCCGGCCGCAACCACAGCGCCAACGATCGCTGCTAAAGGAGGGGAGCCTTGCCGGTGAGAGCCACTGATCTGAAGAACGGCTGCCTGCGGTGCCTCCCTGAACCGCTTGATGGAGGCCCCCCAGGGGCGGTGTGGTGGCGCGGACTGGGAGGGGGCGCTTTGCTCCTGCCCCCTCCCCAAGTCTCTCTCGGCCAGCTGACTTGCACCTGCTCTTGCTATTACAGCGTCTCACCCGCCATCCGGCTAAATTTCACCCACTCTTGCGATACAGCGACTCTTCCATTCTGGACCTTGTCTCCCCAGAGGTACATCACCTTACACAGACATGCACTCTGATCTCCTTGGTCTCAGTCAAGCATCAATAGTAAGATTTTCATAGGTGAGTGTAAGTGGGGGCTGTTTGAGGACTTGACTGCATTGGAAAGCAATGTGATGCAGTGCCTCCCTGAACCGCTTGACGGAGGCCCCCAAGAGGCGGTGTGGTGGCGCGGACTGGGAGGGGGCGCTTGGCTCCTACCCCCTCCCCAAGTCTTGTTGCCCTGGTGTGGCCTGAGATCGCCCCCGACATAGGCGGCCGTCTCCCGGGGTCCGGCTGAACTTTTTGCCTTTTGGTGACTCTTCCATTCTGGACCGTTGTCCCACAATCCGTTTGACCTGAAGACACGTCCTGCGGCCTGGTCCCTGAATGTGTGCAACGGGACGGTATTGATTGGATCAAGATGGCGGCTTCACACAAAGCTGACTCAAGTGTTGCTGCTGATGCTATGCAAACAAAAACTGGTTTTCAGTTTGTACATTCCTCAGGATTTTTCCATCCAAGGCTGGTTGAGAGTTTGTAGAACGATGGCTTCAGATTTTCAACATACTACTCTACAACATTCTTCATAAATGTAACAATGTGAGACTCACTAGGAGAACGGCCGTTTATCTTTCCTTTCAAAATGCTGCCAACAATATTTTCTGAATGGAAGACACCATCTTGTAGCATAAAAGGCTGCGTCAAGGGTGGTATTGCCCAGAATGTCTTGTTTTCTAGTGCTCGTAATGACGAAGCCAGAACTGCCGAAAAGGATTCTGGTCCTGCCGCTACTTACTGGAGACATTGAACTATACTCTGGACCTGCCTGGCCTCGACCAAAATGGCGCCAGTATGGGAGCGACTTGCAACTCCTTATGACGTTCTAGTTACTTAGCCCTGATGTTATGGGGGATGTATGCGGTCTTTGTGCACATGGCGGGCGGGGAAGGGTACTGACTGGGAATACGGACAACCCTATTGATGTCGATTTTTCATTATTAATTATTGTATTAATAAAGCTTCGAAGTAATGTTACCCATGATACTCGCCCATGGTGTGCGTATAGCCGATTTTATTGTTACTGATCCTGTTATACTTTCAATTAAAAAATCAACCTTCACCGATCCTACAACCGTTTGTCACGTTTAGTTTTTTCAATTAAATGGCTCGCTTGTTACATACTCCTATACCCCTGGCTTTTGAAAGACACCATCTTGTACAATAAAGGGCTGCGTCAAGGGTGGTATTTCCCAGAATGTCTTGTTTTCTGGTGCTCGTAATGACGAAGCCAGAACTGCCGAAAAGGATTCTGGTCCTGCTGCTACTTACTGGAGACATTGAACTATACTCTGGACCTGCCTGGCCTCGACCAAAATGGCTCCAGTATGGGAGCGACTTGCAACTCCTTATGACATTCTAGTTACTTAGCCTTGACGTTATGGGGGATGTATGCGGTCTTTGTGCACATGGCGGGCGGGGAAGGGTACTGACTGGGAATACGGACAACCCTATTGATGTCTATTTTTCATTATTGATTATTGTATTAATAAAGCTTCGAAGTAATATTACCCATGATACTCGCCCATGGTGTGCGTATGAAGGATTTTATTGTAACTGATCCTGTTAGACTTTCAATTAAAAAATCAACCTTCACTGATCCTACAACCGTTTGTCATGTTTAGTTTTTTCAATTAAATGGCTCGCTTGTTACATACTCCTATACCCCTGGCTTTTGAAAGACACCATCTTGTACAATAAAGGGCTGCGTCAAGGGTGGTATTGCCCAGAATGTCTTGTTTTCTAGTGCTCGTAATGACGAAGCCAGAACTGCCGAAAAGGATTCTGGTCCTGCCGCTACTTACTGGAGACATTGAACTATACTCTGAACCTGCCTGGCCTCGACCAAAATTGCGCCAGTATGGGAGCGACTTGCAACTCCTTATGACGTTCTAGTTACTTAGCCTTGATGTTATGGGGGATGTATGCGGTCTTTGTGCACATGGCGGGCGGGGAAGGGTACTGACTGGGAATACGGACAACCCTATTGATGTCGATTTTTCATTATTGATTATTGTATTAATAAAGCTTCGAAGTAATATTACCCATGATACTCGCCCATGGTGTGCGTATGAAGGATTTTATTGTAACTGATCCTGTTATACTTTCAATTAAAAAATCAACCTTCACTGATCCTACAACCGTTTGTCACGTTTAGTTTTTTCAATTAAATGGCTCGCTTGTTACATACTGCTATACCCCTGGCTTTTGAAAGACACCATCTTGTACAATAAAGGGCTGCCTCAAGGGTGGTATTGCCCAGAATGTCTTGTTTTCTAGTGCTTGTAATGACGAAGCCAAAACTGCCGAAAGGGATTCTGGTCCTGCCCCTACTTATTGGAGACATTGAACTATACTCTGAACCTGCCTGACCTCGACCAAAATGGCGCCAGTATGGGAGCGACTTGCAACTCCTTATGACGTTCTAGTTACTTAGCCTTGACGTTATGGGGGATGTATGCAGTCTTTGTGCACATGGCGGGCGGGGAAGGGTACTGACTGGGAATACGGACAACCCTATTGATGTCGATTTTTCATTATTGATTATTGTATTAATAAAGCTTCGAAGTAATATTACCCATGATACTCGCCCATGGTGTGCGTATGAAGGATTTTATTGTAACTGATCCTGTTATACTTTCAATTAAAAAATCAACCTTCACTGATCCTACAACCGTTTGTCATGTTTAGTTTTTTCAATTAAATGGCTCGCTTGTTACATACTCCTATACCCCTGGCTTTTGAAAGACACCATCTTGTACAATAAAGGGCTGCGTCAAGGGTGGTATTGCCCAGAATGTCTTGTTTTCTAGTGCTCGTAATGACGAAGCCAGAACTGCCGAAAAGGATTCTGGTCCTGCCGCTACTTACTGGAGACATTGAACTATACTCTGAACCTGCCTGGCCTCGACCAAAATTGCGCCAGTATGGGAGCGACTTGCAACTCCTTATGACGTTCTAGTTACTTAGCCTTGATGTTATGGGGGATGTATGCGGTCTTTGTGCACATGGCGGGCGGGGAAGGGTACTGACTGGGAATACGGACAACCCTATTGATGTCGATTTTTCATTATTGATTATTGTATTAATAAAGCTTCGAAGTAATATTACCCATGATACTCGCCCATGGTGTGCGTATGAAGGATTTTATTGTAACTGATCCTGTTATACTTTCAATTAAAAAATCAACCTTCACTGATCCTACAACCGTTTGTCACGTTTAGTTTTTTCAATTAAATGGCTCGCTTGTTACATACTGCTATACCCCTGGCTTTTGAAAGACACCATCTTGTACAATAAAGGGCTGCCTCAAGGGTGGTATTGCCCAGAATGTCTTGTTTTCTAGTGCTTGTAATGACGAAGCCAAAACTGCCGAAAGGGATTCTGGTCCTGCCCCTACTTATTGGAGACATTGAACTATACTCTGAACCTGCCTGACCTCGACCAAAATGGCGCCAGTATGGGAGCGACTTGCAACTCCTTATGACGTTCTAGTTACTTAGCCTTGACGTTATGGGGGATGTATGCGGTCTTTGTGCACATGGCGGGCGGGGAAGGGTACTGACTGGGAATACGGACAACACTATTGATAACGCAAACATTTTTTTTTTTTTTTTGCCCCGCGGGACCCTTTTAAAGCCTCCACATCAAACCTAGTGGGTCAGGGAGGATCTACTATGCCCCCTTATGGTCATTTCCCCCTTCATTTTGGCCTCCTCTTGTCTCTCGATCCTACCGAGAGACAAGATGGCGGCCGCTCTGGACTGTTTAGAATGTTGACAGACACCGAAGAGCCAATCAGCTTCGCTTCGCAAAGTTCCTTTACGCGAAAAGTACGCGAACCGGAGCACTACCCGGGACGCTGTTACAGATGTATATATTTTTTTGAACGTTAATTTATCAAAATCCACTGGAGCACATATATTGAGACCTAGCAAAGGCACATCGGGCTAACAGTCCCTACAATTTTGCCAAGTTTCGTGCAAATCCATTCAGCCGTTCGAGCTAAAAGTGAGGCCAACCGCCCTATGGAAATTAACATGGGAAAAACGCGTTTTGGGACCCCCCTTTTTTCTCGGCCCCCCCTTGACGAACACCCCCCAAATTTTCAGGAGCTGCTCAGAAACAAAATGTGCCATTTTCCTGAAAATTTCAGCCAATTCCGTCTACAAACGCCAAAGTTATTAGACATAGAATTTTCAAAAATGCCATAGAGAAAAAATCCTAACTATATATATCTATATATATATCTATATATATATATATATAGATATATATATAGATATATATATATATATTACCTACTGGCGGTCGCCAGTAGGTAGTTATAGTTAGGATTATTTTGTATAGGGAATTCGCAACATTCTATTGGGAATAACTTTGGCGCCGGTTGAGGAATCTGCCTGAAATTTTCCTTCCCTGAAAGTTTGGGGGGGATTCGTCAAGCGGGGGCCGAGATAAAAGGGGGGTCCCAAAACATGTTTTCTCCATGTTAATTTCCATAGGGCGGTTGTACTCACTTTTAGCCCAAACGGCTGAATGGTTTTCCACCAAACTTGGCAAAATTGTACGGACTGGTAGCCCGAAGTGCCTTTGCTATGTCTCAAGATATGTGCTCCAGTGGATTTTGAGTAATTTAGGTTAAAAAAAATATATATTTCTATAGGCGCGCCCCGGTACACGCACCGGGCACGCTACACGAGTTTGAAGCGCGGAAAGCTGATTGCCTCTCGGGTGTCTGTCAACATTCCAAACAGTCCGGATCGGCCGCCATCTTGTGTCTCGGTAGGATCGAGACACAAGAGGTGGCAAAAACAAAGGGGGAAATGTCCAAAAGGTGGCAGGGTTGACCCCCCTGACCCCCTAGGTTTGATGTGGGGGGCCATAAAAGGGCCCCGCGGGGCAAAAAAAATAAATATTTTTTTTCGATTTGCGCGGGGGGAGCACCCATGGTGAAAACCCAGTGAAACAGTAAAATAATAATTTAAAGTGCTTAGAGGTAGTGATACATTGGTTGAGTGTGTCACAAAAGTGATGCAACTCCAGCAATGCATCCTTTCACATGGGGCCAGCCCCATGTGAAAGGGCCTGTATCAGGCTTACGCCTGCTGTGAGGCAGGCGCAAGATTTTGACGCAACGGTGTCCTAAAAGTGAGGCAGTGAAATCTCATAGATTTCACTGCGTCACTTCTACGACCCTTTCTTGCGTCAATACGCCCCCTTTGCATACATTACACCTGGCGCAGGTATAATGTGAAAGGGCTTGCGTCAGTCTTTTCTTACCCTTCCACTCCACCGTACTTTTACTACATTTTCTTCACTTTCCACATTCCCCATGTTCACTCTCCTTCTCCTCACTCTCGTTCCCCACACTCACCTTCTTTTGATAGAGCGCGCAGTTCACCCGGGTCACCGAGTTCACCTATTTCTTACACGCACTGGGCCCACGGCGTGCACATAGATTTAATACACCATTGACTTTCGGGGTGAACTGGGTGATTTGGCTTCTGCTACACGCTCTTATGAGTAATTAAGGTTGGTTTCACCTCTGCTTACCATGTACCTGACTTACCACAGGCACAATTCCTACGACAGATCTGGAGCTTAGCAGGGAAAAGAGCAGACAGGACTAGATCAAATACTTTCTAACATTAGTATCATACTTATCCACAATTTCTGTAAAATGACCACAGACACCTGATGAAGTTTTAAACTTTATATAAAGATTCAAAGAGAAGATGCCAAGACAATAAGCGATATGCAGAATAATATATCAAACATCAACATCAACACCAATATGTAACTTTGTATTAGAATTATAACCATTAGAATATATGGGAAGACTAGGGGTAGGAATTTTTAGAACAGAACTAATCACTGCAACTTTATACTAGGACACGAGTTTAAGGTTGGGACCTAAAACATGTACTTATCCTCAAACTATTCTTACTAAATTCACTGCAACCAACTAAAGGTAAGGGAAAAACGGGAACATACTATTGAAAAAACGGATTGACAATTTGCTAAGGGTGGGGAGAGAAGTGGGACAAGCCTATTAAACAATCACGTATAGTTCGCAAAAAAGAGAATAGAGTAATATCATTGGCAAGTAATGCTTTACTGAAAGAATCTTGAGAGAGAAAAAAAAAAAAAGAGAGAGAGAAAGAAGAGAGAGACGCAAACCCTCGGTCTAATAATTACCTAAGTTCAGATTGAAGTCCAACCCTGGCCACGGGTCGGATGGGAAGACGGGGACAAGGACCTTCAGGAAGGAATGCCAGAAATGCAAGCAGGTACAGCTCGCGGACAGATCAGGACAGGATACCCCTCAGGTTCGGGTTAAAAGGACTGGGCCTCCCAGGGTACGACCAACACCCACAGCTTCGGACAGCAACGCCTGCGTTACCCCTCTCTGCAAGTAATCCGCCAATAACCCCGATTTGGGTTTCGAATTCCCCAGCAAAGTGCTTCGCCAGCACTTAGGATTTTTCCACCCCTTAGGAGTTTGTGGAAAGTATGGACAGAGTGCTCCGCAGCACTTCAGATTGAGCACCTATAGAGTTCGTAGGGTCAGTGACAGGTCTGCTACTCGGACAAGTCGGACAATTTTCCTAAGCTAAACTAGGGCAATTATACAGTTTTGGGGACCCTCAGACCACCCACTAATGTTGCAAGTGACAGTTTCTCATATTATGATTGGTCAAGAGAGGTGGTGCGATCATTACCACCTCCTAAAATTCAGCTTTCCCATATTTAATATTCAGGTTTGCATACCCGCCCCCCGGGTTCACGTTCCCAGGCATAGGAATACAGAGTACAATACACGAGTACAATATATAGCAACAGTGTATGACAGTTCAAGGTACAATCTTGCATCTTCGGGATGGGTTCCCAGGCGCATCGAGCTTCAGGAGCCAGCTGGCTAGTTTTAGCTTCTGCGCAGTTAGGATTTTCCCTGGTCAGCTGACAGGGTTCAGAGGAGCCTCAAGATGGCGTTGCTCACGTATGCCCCAGCCCCCAAAGACGCGGTACATGAAAAATAAGCGAGAACAAATTAAAATCATATACAAAATGATCACACTGTATACCATGATGAGATATTAACCAACCCTTACTTTATAATGACTATAGCGTTATTGTTTAGTGCGAAAAGACAGATAAGCAAAAGCAGCAGCAATAAGCGGAGAGCGTGGTGAGAGTCAAGCAGCCATATTTGCAACAGTGCGCATGAGCACAAACTCCCTCCAGAATGCGAGTGCGTCACATCACATGGGTATGACCGACGCATGCGCAGACTGAATTTCAGCGAAGCAGCCGCTTTTAGTGCAAGCTTCGTTAGTATGAGAAAAGACATACAGGCAAGCATCCTGGGGACACCCGCGTGTTGGGAAAAACACTTTATAAATGACGAACAACAGTGTTAATACGATTATGCAATTTAGACAAGGGTTTTGCATGAGAGTAGGGCGCTTGCACGCGAATCCCAGCTCCATCAATCCCCTCTTTGATGATATTTACTATCATCACCATACAGAAGGAAACAGATGCCAACTTTTCTCACTCATCCATATCACTCATCGGGATCTCAACAAACTTTTCGTTGAGCTTCCTTGCAGCTTCTCTATGAGAGTGGTGATTTTTCACCTTTTTGTAAATTTCACTCTTTAATTCTTCCAATTCTAAATCATCAATATTTCTTTTCACCCCCCTCTTATTTACTGTATATTTCTTTTTACACTTCCGG